>NW_026782711.1:0-1313078 GCF_031769215.1 Ylistrum balloti
GTTCATCGAAAAAAGAAAAAGAAGACATCTAATGAATTTTGAGCATTCCATTGACATATCATGTTTCTATAAACGAAATAAAGTAAAGATATTGCAGTCTAGCTTTGGTATATATGTACGAATTGTCAATTTAAACACAGATAGTGTTGCTTTATCAATCTGTTCTTAAAATTCATAAACGGGGCAGAATACACTAACGGAATAACCAAATTATCGAATAGTTCAATGCTATAGAGAGTATGTATTTGTTATTTGTTAATATTTACTTCATAATGTCCATATCAAATTTGTAAAGTACTTATCTGAATTTAAACATTTTGATGAAGAAAGCAATGCCATCATCAGCCATAGTAACGAATGGAATACTTACCAACTGTTTTAAGATCCAGTCAGAACCAGTCAGTGATAGAATAAAAAAGAAAGTATCACTTTAATATAATTGTATAAACATGGGTTGCATCAGAATGATTTTATATCATATTTACAGAAACAAGATGGATAAATTCGAAGTAGAAAAAGTAAAAGAAAAAGAAGAAATATTGTGCTCTTTAGGTATTTCATTCGTATATAGATTTGTTGAAAACACAACAAAATAATATATCGCAGCTTTGATGTGTGATATTACAAGATGAACGCACTGAATGATGTTCACTGATCAATCTGTTCTGACACTGCAGATATGTTTAACAATCTTCTAACGTTATAAACCAAATCATATAATAGTCTAATGATACTATCTTTGGCAGAATAAGGCAAAAGCAAGAAACGATAGTGCTCATTCAAAAACTGACACATCTGATGCTAAAATAAATTCATGTTGGAACATAAACGTTTCTCAAATTCAATTTACACGAGAGGCATCTCAGCTATTTTTGAGATGAATTAATTGCTAAAATAAAAAAATCTCCAAACGTGATATCAACCATCAAAAACAATTAAAAGTTCTTCATGCTGAAACATACGTCTTGGTTGTTATGATATCTAATTCGCATTAATAATCAACCTGTCTACATTATGATACTGCTTGAACCACTCTATTTATATAATGGGTCTGCTCTATAGCTGGTTTTATTGATAGTCCATGTTGATGTGAGAAAATTCGTTACTCATCTGAATCGAATTACAGGTTTAAAACGTCGATTGAGTCATCCACATTATCATTAGAAGTGATGAAAAACATGTTTACTTCTTTACTATTATCAGATACATTTAAGACAGGTTAGGATGGAAATAAAACGAAAACAACAAAAAGCCGAATTTACCTATTCTGCAAACCAATTTTACCATTCAGAATCACTCTAACACATTTCCAGGCACACATTCGTTTGATTTAAAGTTCATCGAAAAAAGAAAAAGAAGACATCTAATGAATTTTGAGCATTCCATTGACATATCATGTTTCTATAAACGAAATAAAGTAAAGATATTGCAGTCTAGCTTTGGTATATATGTACGAATTGTCAATTTAAACACAGATAGTGTTGCTTTATCAATCTGTTCTTAAAATTCATAAACGGGGCAGAATACACTAACGGAATAACCAAATTATCGAATAGTTCAATGCTATAGAGAGTATGTATTTGTTATTTGTTAATATTTACTTCATAATGTCCATATCAAATTTGTAAAGTACTTATCTGAATTTAAACATTTTGATGAAGAAAGCAATGCCATCATCAGCCATAGTAACGAATGGAATACTTACCAACTGTTTTAAGATCCAGTCAGAACCAGTCAGTGATAGAATAAAAAAGAAAGTATCACTTTAATATAATTGTATAAACATGGGTTGCATCAGAATGATTTTATTAATATTTAACGAAACAACATGGATAAATTCGAAGTAGAAAAAGTAAAAGAAAAAGAAGAAATATTGTGCTCTTTAGGTATTTCATTCGTATATAGATTTGTTGAAAACACAACAAAATAATATATCGCAGCTTTGATGTGTGATATTACAAGATGAACGCACTGAATGATGTTCACTGATCAATCTGTTCTGACACTGCAGATATGTTTAACAATCTTCTAACGTTATAAACCAAATCATATAATAGTCTAATGATACTATCTTTGGCAGAATAAGGCAAAAGCAAGAAACGATAGTGCTCATTCAAAAACTGACACATCTGATGCTAAAATAAATTCATGTTGGAACATAAACGTTTCTCAAATTCAATTTACACGAGAGGCATCTCAGCTATTTTTGAGATGAATTAATTGCTAAAATAAAAAAATCTCCAAACGTGATATCAACCATCAAAAACAATTAAAAGTTCTTCATGCTGAAACATACGTCTTGATTGTCATGATATCTAATTCGCATTAATAATCAACCTGTCTACATTATGATACTGCTTGAACCACTCTATTTATATAATGGGTCTGCTCTATAGCTGGTTTTATTGATAGTCCATGTTGATGTGAGAAAATTCGTTACTCATCTGAATCGAATTACAGGTTTAAAACATGTCGATTGAGTCATCCACATTATCATAAGAAGTGATGAAAAACATGTTAACTTCTTTACTATTATCAGATACATTTAAGACAGGTTAGGATGGAAATAAAACGAAAACAACAAAAAGCCGAATTTACCTATTCTGCAAACCAATTTTACCATTCAGAATCACTCTAACACATTTCCAGGCACACATTCGTTTGATTTAAAGTTCATCGAAAAAAGAAAAAGAAGACATCTAATGAATTTTGAGCATTCCATTGACATATCATGTTTTTATAAACGAAATAAAGTAAAGATATTGCAGTCTAGCTTTGGTATATATGTACGAATTGTCAATTTAAACACAGATAGTGTTGCTTTATCAATCTGTTCTTAAAATTCATAAACGGGGCAGAATACACTAACGGAATAACCAAATTATCGAATAGTTCAATGCTATAGAGAGTATGTATTTGTTATTTGTTAATATTTACTTCATAATGTCCATATCAAATTTGTAAAGTACTTATCTGAATTTAAACATTTTGATGAAGAAAGCAATGCCATCATCAGCCATAGTAACGAATGGAATACTTACCAACTGTTTTAAGATCCAGTCAGAACCAGTCAGTGATAGAATAAAAAAGAAAGTATCACTTTAATATAATTGTATAAACATGGGTTGCATCAGAATGATTTTCTAAATATTTAAAGAAACAACATGGATAAATTCGAAGTAGAAAAAGTAAAAGAAAAAGAAGAAATATTGTGCTCTTTAGGTATTTCATTCGTATATAGATTTGTTGAAAACACAACAAAATAATATATCGCAGCTTTGATGTGTGATATTACAAGATGAACGCACTGAATGATGTTCACTGATCAATCTGTTCTGACACTGCAGATATGTTTAACAATCTTCTAACGTTATAAACCAAATCATATAATAGTCTAATGATACTATCTTTGGCAGAATAAGGCAAAAGCAAGAAACGATAGTGCTCATTCAAAAATTGACACATCTGATGCTAAAAAATTCATGTTGGAACATAAACGTTTCTCAAATTCAATTTACACGAGAGGCATCTCAGCTATTTTTGAGATGAATTAATTGCTAAAATAAAAAAATCTCCAAACGTGATATCAACCATCAAAAACAATTAAAAGTTCTTCATGCTGAAACATACGTCTTGATTGTCATGATATCTAATTCGCATTAATAATCAACCTGTCTACATTATGATACTGCTTGAACCACTCTATTTATATAATGGGTCTGTTCTATAGCAGGTTTTACTGATAGTCCATGTTTGTGTGAGAAAATTCGTTACCCATCTGAATCGAATTACAGGTTTAAAACATATCGATTGAGTCATCCACATTATCATTAGAAGTGATGAAAAACATGTTTACTTCTTTACTGTTATCAGATACATTTAAGACAGGTTAGGATGGAAATAAAACGAAAACAACAAAAAGCCGAATTTACCTATTCTGCAAACCAATTTTACCATTCAGAATCACTCTAACACATTTCCAGGCACACATTCGTTTGATTTAAAGTTCATCGAAAAAAGAAAAAGAAGACATCTAATGAATTTTGAGCATTCCATTGACATATCATGTTTTTATAAACGAAATAAAGTAAAGATATTGCAGTCTAGCTTTGGTATATATGTACGAATTGTCAATTTAAACACAGATAGTGTTGCTTTATCAATCTGTTCTTAAAATTCATAAACGGGGCAGAATACACTAACGGAATAACCAAATTATCGAATAGTTCAATGCTATAGAGAGTATGTATTTGTTATTTGTTAATATTTACTTCATAATGTCCATATCAAATTTGTAAAGTACTTATCTGAATTTAAACATTTTGATGAAGAAAGCAATGCCATCATCAGCCATAGCAACGAATGGAATACTTACGTTCTGTTTTAAGATCCAGTCAGAACCAGTCAGTGATAGAATAAAAAAGAAAGTATCACTTTAATATAATTGTATAAACAAGGGTTGCATCAGAATGATTTTCTAAATATTTAAAGAAACAACATGGATAAATTCGAAGTAGAAAAAGTAAAAGAAAAAGAAGAAATATTGTGCTCTTTAGGTATTTCATTCGTATATAGATTTGTTGAAAACACAACAAAATAATATATCGCAGCTTTGATGTGTGATATTACAAGATGAACGCACTGAATGATGTTCACTGATCAATCTGTTCTGACACTGCAGATATGTTTAACAATCTTCTAACGTTATAAACCAAATCATATAATAGTCTAATGATACTATCTTTGGCAGAATAAGGCAAAAGCAAGAAACGATAGTGCTCATTCAAAAACTGACACATCTGATGCTAAAATAAATTCATGTTGGAACATAAACGTTTCTCAAATTCAATTTACACGAGAGGCATCTCAGCTATTTTTGAGATGAATTAATTGCTAAAATAAAAAAATCTCCAAACGTGATATCAACCATCAAAAACAATTAAAAGTTCTTCATGCTGAAACATACGTCTTGATTGTCATGATATCTAATTCGCATTAATAATCAACCTGTCTACATTATGATACTGCTTGAACCACTCTATTTATATAATGGGTCTGTTCTATAGCTGGTTTTATTGATAGTCCATGTTGATGTGAGAAAATTCGTTACTCATCTGAATCGAATTACAGGTTTAAAACATGTCGATTGAGTCATCCACATTATCATAAGAAGTGATGAAAAACATGTTAACTTCTTTACTATTATCAGATACATTTAAGACAGGTTAGGATGGAAATAAAACGAAAACAACAAAAAGCCGAATTTACCTATTCTGCAAACCAATTTTACCATTCAGAATCACTCTAACACATTTCCAGGCACACATTCGTTTGATTTAAAGTTCATCGAAAAAAGAAAAAGAAGACATCTAATGAATTTTGAGCATTCCATTGACATATCATGTTTTTATAAACGAAATAAAGTAAAGATATTGCAGTCTAGCTTTGGTATATATGTACGAATTGTCAATTTAAACACAGATAGTGTTGCTTTATCAATCTGTTCTTAAAATTCATAAACGGGGCAGAATACACTAACGGAATAACCAAATTATCGAATAGTTCAATGCTATAGAGAGTATGTATTTGTTATTTGTTAATATTTACTTCATAATGTCCATATCAAATTTGTAAAGTACTTATCTGAATTTAAACATTTTGATGAAGAAAGCAATGCCATCATCAGCCATAGTAACGAATGGAATACTTACGTCCTGTTTTAAGATCCAGTCAGAACCAGTCAGTGATAGAATAAAAAAGAAAGTATCACTTTAATATAATTGTATAAACATGGGTTGCATCAGAATGATTTTCTAAATATTTAAAGAAACAACATGGATAAATTCGAAGTAGAAAAAGTAAAAGAAAAAGAAGAAATATTGTGCTCTTTAGGTATTTCATTCGTATATAGATTTGTTGAAAACACAACAAAATAATATATCGCAGCTTTGATGTGTGATATTACAAGATGAACGCACTGAATGATGTTCACTGATCAATCTGTTCTGACACTGCAGATATGTTTAACAATCTTCTAACGTTATAAACCAAATCATATAATAGTCTAATGATACTATCTTTGGCAGAATAAGGCAAAAGCAAGAAACGATAGTGCTCATTCAAAAACTGACACATCTGATGCTAAAATAAATTCATGTTGGAACATAAACGTTTCTCAAATTCAATTTACACGAGAGGCATCTCAGCTATTTTTGAGATGAATTAATTGCTAAAATAAAAAAATCTCCAAACGTGATATCAACCATCAAAAACAATTAAAAGTTCTTCATGCTGAAACATACGTCTTGATTGTCATGATATCTAATTCGCATTAATAATCAACCTGTCTACATTATGATACTGCTTGAACCACTCTATTTATATAATGGGTCTGCTCTATAGCTGGTTTTATTGATAGTCCATGTTGATGTGAGAAAATTCGTTACTCATCTGAATCGAATTACAGGTTTAAAACATATCGATTGAGTCATCCACATTATCATTAGAAGTGATGAAAAACATGTTTACTTCTTTACTATTATCAGATACATTTAAGACAGGTTAGGATGGAAATAAAACGAAAACAACAAAAAGCCGAATTTACCTATTCTGCAAACCAATTTTACCATTCAGAATCACTCTAACACATTTCCAGGCACACATTCGTTTGATTTAAAGTTCATCGAAAAAAGAAAAAGAAGACATCTAATGAATTTTGAGCATTCCATTGACATATCATGTTTTTATAAACGAAATAAAGTAAAGATATTGCAGTCTAGCTTTGGTATATATGTACGAATTGTCAATTTAAACACAGATAGTGTTGCTTTATCAATCTGTTCTTAAAATTCATAAACGGGGCAGAATACACTAACGGAATAACCAAATTATCGAATAGTTCAATGCTATAGAGAGTATGTATTTGTTATTTGTTAATATTTACTTCATAATGTCCATATCAAATTTGTAAAGTACTTATCTGAATTTAAACATTTTGATGAAGAAAGCAATGCCATCATCAGCCATAGTAACGAATGGAATACTTACGTCCTGTTTTAAGATCCAGTCAGAACCAGTCAGTGATAGAATAAAAAAGAAAGTATCACTTTAATATAATTGTATAAACAAGGGTTGCATCAGAATGATTTTCTAAATATTTAAAGAAACAACATGGATAAATTCGAAGTAGAAAAAGTAAAAGAAAAAGAAGAAATATTGTGCTCTTTAGGTATTTCATTCGTATATAGATTTGTTGAAAACACAACAAAATAATATATCGCAGCTTTGATGTGTGATATTACAAGATGAACGCACTGAATGATGTTCACTGATCAATCTGTTCTGACACTGCAGATATGTTTAACAATCTTCTAACGTTATAAACCAAATCATATAATAGTCTAATGATACTATCTTTGGCAGAATAAGGCAAAAGCAAGAAACGATAGTGCTCATTCAAAAACTGACACATCTGATGCTAAAATAAATTCATGTTGGAACATAAACGTTTCTCAAATTCAATTTACACGAGAGGCATCTCAGCTATTTTTGAGATGAATTAATTGCTAAAATAAAAAAATCTCCAAACGTGATATCAACCATCAAAAACAATTAAAAGTTCTTCATGCTGAAACATACGTCTTGATTGTCATGATATCTAATTCGCATTAATAATCAACCTGTCTACATTATGATACTGCTTGAACCACTCTATTTATATAATGGGTCTGTTCTATAGCAGGTTTTACTGATAGTCCATGTTTGTGTGAGAAAATTCGTTACCCATCTGAATCGAATTACAGGTTTAAAACATATCGATTGAGTCATCCACATTATCATTAGAAGTGATGAAAAACATGTTTACTTCTTTACTGTTATCAGATACATTTAAGACAGGTTAGGATGGAAATAAAACGAAAACAAATAAGAGCCGAATTTACCTATTCTGCAAACCAATTTTACCATTCAGAATCACTCTAACACATTTTCAGGCACACATTCGTTTGATTTAAAGTTCATCGAAAAAAGAAAAAGAAGACATCTAATGAATTTTGAGCATTCCATTGACATATCATGTTTTTATAAACGAAATAAAGTAAAGATATTGCAGTCTAGCTTTGGTATATATGTACGAATTGTCAATTTAAACACAGATAGTGTTGCTTTATCAATCTGTTCTTAAAATTCATAAACGGGGCAGAATACACTAACGGAATAACCAAATTATCGAATAGTTCAATGCTATAGAGAGTATGTATTTGTTATTTGTTAATATTTACTTCATAATGTCCATATCAAATTTGTAAAGTACTTATCTGAATTTAAACATTTTGATGAAGAAAGCAATGCCATCATCAGCCATAGTAACGAATGGAATACTTACCAACTGTTTTAAGATCCAGTCAGAACCAGTCAGTGATAGAATAAAAAAGAAAGTATCACTTTAATATAATTGTATAAACATGGGTTGCATCAGAATGATTTTATATCATATTTACAGAAACAAGATGGATAAATTCGAAGTAGAAAAAGTAAAAGAAAAAGAAGAAATATTGTGCTCTTTAGGTATTTCATTCGTATATAGATTTGTTGAAAACACAACAAAATAATATATCGCAGCTTTGATGTGTGATATTACAAGATGAACGCACTGAATGATGTTCACTGATCAATCTGTTCTGACACTGCAGATATGTTTAACAATCTTCTAACGTTATAAACCAAATCATATAATAGTCTAATGATACTATCTTTGGCAGAATAAGGCAAAAGCAAGAAACGATAGTGCTCATTCAAAAACTGACACATCTGATGCTAAAATAAATTCATGTTGGAACATAAACGTTTCTCAAATTCAATTTACACGAGAGGCATCTCAGCTATTTTTGAGATGAATTAATTGCTAAAATAAAAAAATCTCCAAACGTGATATCAACCATCAAAAACAATTAAAAGTTCTTCATGCTGAAACATACGTCTTGATTGTCATGATATCTAATTCGCATTAATAATCAACAAGTCTACATTATGATACTGCTTGAACCACTCTATTTATATAATGGGTCTGCTCTATAGCTGGTTTTATTGATAGTCCATGTTGATGTGAGAAAATTCGTTACTCATCTGAATCGAATTACAGGTTTAAAACATGTCGATTGAGTCATCCACATTATCATTAGAAGTGATGAAAAACATGTTAACTTCTTTACTATTATCAGATACATTTAAGACAGGTTAGGATTGAAATAAAACGAAAACAACAAAAAGCCGAATTTACCTATTCTGCAAACCAATTTTACCATTCAGAATCACTCTAACACATTTCCAGGCACACATTCGTTTGATTTAAAGTTCATCGAAAAAAGAAAAAGAAGACATCTAATGAATTTTGAGCATTCCATTGACATATCATGTTTCTATAAACGAAATAAAGTAAAGATATTGCAGTCTAGCTTTGGTATATATGTACGAATTGTCAATTTAAACACAGATAGTGTTGCTTTACGTCTAAAAACAACCGATAATGACTAGGCTACATCACGGTACCGGTGAATACGTATAATCAATCTGTTCTTAAAATTCATAAACGGGGCAGAATACACTAACGGAATAACCAAATTATCGAATAGTTCAATGCTATAGAGAGTATGTATTTGTTATTTGTTAATATTTACTTCATAATGTCCATATCAAATTTGTAAAGTACTTATCTGAATTTAAACATTTTGATGAAGAAAGCAATGCCATCATCAGCCATAGTAACGAATGGAATACTTACCAACTGTTTTAAGATCCAGTCAGAACCAGTCAGTGATGGAATAAAAAAGAAAGAATCACTTTAATATAATTGTATAAACATGGGTTGCATCAGAATGATTTTATATCATATTTACAGAAACAAGATGGATAAATTCGAAGTAGAAAAAGTAAAAGAAAAAGAAGAAATATTGTGCTCTTTAGGTATTTCATTCGTTTAATTACCGTATGGAGAGTATATATATATATATATATATACATATATTAATATTTTCTTTTTATTATGTTCATATCATGTTTGGAATATATTTAGCAGAATAGAAAAGCAGAATTGAAACATATGGATTGAGTAATTCACGACGAATAACGAAGGGAAAACTTGCATTATGTTTTAAGGTCCAGTTATAACACGCCCGGTTGAAATAACAAGGATTTCATTTAAATTATATTGTACATATTTTTCCTTCTATATTACTTTTATTTTTAGCTTATCGAGGAAAAAAACAAATCTGATAACATTTAGGCGTTCCACTGGCATATTCTATTTCTCCAAGCGAAACCAAAAACATATTTCAGTCTAGCTCTGCTATATTTGTATGAGGTAACAATTTAAGAAACCACATATTTATCATAATGTTTTCATAAGTTATTTCTATCAAAGATTCCGATTAAAATTCAACATTAATAAACAGATATTGTTTGGTCGATCTACTTTTGCAATTCTAGAAAGTGGAACAATCTAAACCAAATTATTGAATGGCAGAATCATAAGTCAAATTATAAATTTCAAAAAGAAAAAAAACATCGTTTAATTCTCCTCTTTCGCCTTAAAGCAAAAAATTACAACGACCTCTGTATTAAACATTTTTCAATTCTTGTCGGCAACGACAACGTCTTATATCAAAACGATATAATGACAACAGACAATTATCATAGAACACCGTGTATTTCTAGTGCTTATATCCAATTAAACGTAAGGGACAAATAGTCCTCTAATAAAGAAAAGATATTGACATATTAGTTTTTTGAAAGACATCTAGAAACTACCGATAATGACTAGGCTACATCACGGTACCGGTGAATACGTATGATAAAATAGTATAGGTCTCTTGTCAGGGAATATTTATAGGCCTGTTCATTACAAACAAATTTACATCTTAAGCAACTGGTAGTACTTCGACTGGACATAATTGATCTTTATACCAATGCAGATGACAAAACACGTGTTCATTTGCATGTGTACGGGTTGCACATGATATCTTTTAATGGATAAGCCTTGCGTTCATCGGATCGTACACCATATGCAATTTATTTTGATAGGGTGGATATACTCGTAAGAAATAGGTATGTTCAAAGCAGTTCAATCATTTAGAAATGTGTAGTTGTTTTTCGAAGATCGTGACAATTACAACCCCTTTAAACAAACATTGTATCTTAATTATTCAGAAAATGTCAAAATTTATAAGTTTTTAACCCCCTCCCAACCCTCAACCCCCCCCCCCCATCCCCCCCTCCAAAAAAGAGAGAAAAAGTGGGGACATTAAGTGAGAGGAATACTAAACGTAATGATGAAACACAAAGTACTTACGAAATTCATCCTCGTCTGAACCAGACGCCATTACTAGCGCTACGCTGTAAGTGCCCTTCTTGAATTGGTTTTCGCTCTGTTAAAAAAACATATAAATCCTTTAAGTATTATATACATCGGGCTATTTTTCTATTTTAACACTGGTAAAAATATGAAATATGCATGTTGCTTATATTTCATTCAAACATACATATTCACCTATACAGTTGTGCATATTTACTCTTTATTCTTTCTAAATAGGAACACTTCATCATTGATTTCATGATGAACCTTTGATATTTAGCATATTCATGTCAGTTTCATTGCTACATTTTATAACAAAGTATAAACAACATACATATTTCCGTGATTTGGTACCATTGTTAAATAATTCAAATTGGGAATATATGATATACAGAGAGCAAGTCAATAATTCACCGTGAACGGCAGATGTCAACTTTTCTAAAGAATTGTTTAACATTCAATATAAACAAATGGACACATAATTCATAAATGTATACATATCAACAGAAATAAAGTTTGGTGACAACTTTTTATGTTTTTAAATAATTATTGCAGCTTAATGAAGTAGAAAATAATAATGAATATGTGTATTTCGGTCCGACTGCCTATGTTTTAGTAAAGCGGAGATCACCTTCGTGTACGTTAATTGATGACATCTATAAAAATGTGTGTTTTTGAAGTGATAGTCCCTAATTGTAATCACATGATGTTGATTATTAACTGATTGAGGATACAGACAGACAACCAGCTTTCACTGAGCTGTATGGTAAACGTGATGATTTGAATTTACGTGTTTTTATTTTCCATTTCAGGATAGAAACACCCTACCTCAAAAGCATAATTCAATATTTAAGGGTCTGTTCTCAATATCACGATTTCCTCTCTATCATTCTCCAGCTGACGGACAAACTCGTAACATGATCTTCAAAAAGATTCAGGTTAATGAAAATTATGGGGAAGTTTTATGATATTCATAGTGATCTCCATGCGATATTGGTGTGATATGAAGGTGGATATTTTTGAGTGTTCCTTAGTTTGTTTGTTGATTCTGTTGTAGCACACCTTGTTCTCATCTCAGAACGCGACATTACTTATTTACTTGGATCGATCAAGATTTATATGGCGGGTGTCATTGATAAAGCAGAAGACGCTTACTTTTCCGAGACACCTAGCATTAATATCCTTGTGCGTTTTCAGGAATATATGTGTTATTATACCTTTTTGATCATATTTTGCCGTAGCTGTATTGCATTTCATTATAATTATGTTGACATGTTGGTATTTTCTTGTTGTTTTACTGTCTAAAAAATCGACCATGTATTGCAATGAAAAGAAGTCGAAACATAGGATTATACTATTAATTGTCCGTAAAATCGATATTCTGAGAGCAACTTTTTGTTCAATAATCTTTTCTATCCTTTTAATTGATTTCAAAACTTACCTTGTTAATGATTTCTCCAAATTCATAGTTTTTTTGACTGTACATTCTCTCTGCTTTATATGGCATTTTGCGCTTAACCTCTGTTAGAAATATTATCTATAAACTTTGCACGGTAAAAGGTTAAACCTTTAAAATTTCTTTTCGAATTAAATGTATTTGCTTTTTCTAGAAAATGTATGTCATGTGATCATGGATAATATAGAACTTTCAAATTTCTTTCATCTTAAACTAATGCAAGGTTGATTGGACGGTTAGGATTTCTCTAACCATATATTTTAGCTGCCTTCTGCATTAATATCTACGTTTAGTTATCTTATCGTCGGCTTCTAGATTTCAATCTCTATTAAAGTTTGAATACAGACTAAAACAACAAAGCAAATACCAACAGAATTATAATCCATTGTCAAATTGCATAAATCTAGGGCAAAGTATGGCCAAAAGAAATATTTACATGGAAGGAGAAGGTATCGTTTGCTTCGTCAGCGACATTCCCCATATGTATCTTGATCAATCCAAATAGTAATATAAAATTCATTGTCAAGTGAAACTCTTCCCTCAACATTATTCATAAAACTGATCTTTGATTTTTGTCACGTGCCCAAGGGCGAATGCCTTAGTCAACCTGGAAGCTACGAAACGATCACAAAGAAATTTGTAAACTTAACAATTTTTGTATATAGATTAATAGTTATAAACACTTAACATGACAGTATTAACATACCATAAAGTATAAATCTCACAATACAGTGGAACAGGGATAGAGTGGTACAGTCGGTTTTCCTCACACAATAAACACTTCACATTATCAGGGAATTACATTATTGCCTTCAAATGACTAAAACAATTCCCTTTCAAAACAATTGATACCATTATGATATCCATAACTAAATTTCACTGGAAAAATCAATTGAAATACGAAAATCAATCAGTACTATTTATGATCATTCAAAGTTCAGTTTATTATAGATTACTACAGTCATTGCAGGCTCCAAATAATCATAAAAGTACCCCATTACTTCAAATCAGCTGATAATGTAAACAATACAACAGTTCGGCAAAGTCGCTACTTCCGGTACATTTGAACTATGTTTATTACTCAACATAAACAGTTCACAGTTCGGCATTTACATCACATTGGTACTGAACAATATAACACTGATCTAGTGGGATGACACGGCCCAAAGGTGCTCTCCTCAACACCGGTCTAAAGCGTTGGTATGCGTCGACGTCTGTCCTGTAGCTGTCCAGCCGTCTAAGCCCCTTCTCTACGTTACATGTCGTTGAACTCTATAACACAAAACAAATTCTACTAACGTATTGTGACGCGACATAGACAATAAAACACACCACAGTTTGTCAAAGTCAGTAGACAATGCGGTAACCTAATATCTATCAGTAATAATAATTTAAATTACAAAAAATCTTCTGACAAACCTTGCCTTGCTTTAAAAACCCTTTCCGAGTTCTAAAAATTACCCCTATGGCCATTCAATAGAAGCAACATTGCGTAAAAATTGTGTCAACACACATTCACTAGATTTCTTATCGTTAAATTTGCACCGCTGTTTCACTAAGTTAAATTTTCAAAAATATGGAATGACAACCTGCAAATTTACACCCAATGAACAATACAATGTTTATAGATTTGGACTCACCCCTGAGAACGTCCTGAACCTCCTTCTTTCTAGTCATTTATGACAACGATTTTGCCCCAAAAATCTGGCCGTCCAGTCTCGCCATATTTTTTCTATGTGCTTCATCCGCGAAGCGTAAGGTGTGCTCCTATTGGCTAATCTTCCAATAACTGACCAATCAATGATAAGTAAACAAACCCTGCTGAAGTATATTGAACCCGTGTAATATACCTAATAACATGACTCTAGAACCACCAGTCTGGTCATGGATTACTGTAAATAACCTAATTACTAGAAAACTAGAACTATATAACTTAACACTTAAAAAATGCACACTTCATTACCAAACTGTCACTACTTCGTGACAAAGAATGAGATAAAACTCGGTATTTTATCACATTAGACATGTAGATTAATTTGCCGGAGATTTAAGACCACACAGAACATTTCGGTTTAGAAACCTTTTAACTGACTATGAATAATAAACATAAATAAGAAAAACAGCACAGGTGGACTTTACATCATATTAAATACTACATTTCACTTTCTGAAACCTTATAGATTAATTAACATGTTGTCATTCATATCGTGTGGTGTGGTAAACAATATATAAACAGTACAGGATGGACTTTATTCCGTAAAGCTTAAACTCCCGATTGTATACACAAACAGCAATGTGAACGTCTTGGTGAATACATCTTCAAGATTCTTCATTAATATTACATATCAGTTTTAACCTTCATAAAAAAATTATATGGATGATATAGATTACCTTTAGCGTTTGATAAAGTTTACAAACATCCTTGTCCGAATGAGAATAACGACCAGAAAGCCGCCATTTTAGAGTCACTTTAGCTGATACAATACGCAAACGTAATTGACGGGGTATAGTGCAATTGAATATAACCTATTTGTATGCACTCAACACTTCTCTTCACATAATATAGGATATGAATTTATTATACAAGATTCTGCTAGCATTAAATCTGGTGATAAATTCACTGTGGCAGCTTTCTTCTTGCTAATTATAACAAGAAATTTGTTCTGAAGCGTCTTTGGCTGAAGGGACCTTACTGTTGTATAAACAATACATTTGATCATCATTGGGCAGAGGGGACAGGCCTAAAAGGGTAAATAGGTACGAAAAATTGCTTTTCATTTAGTTTTGATGAAGCAATTTTAGCTAACTAAACCAGGTTAGCTATACAGGTCATATTGACGTTTTGTTTTTAATTAATGTTCTTTTTTCTGTATATGTAGCATCCCGACTTGACTTATCATAGCTTCAATGGGATAGTCTGTGTGCTTCACTCGGTAAAACAGAACTTGCAACAAATAGGATTTGTGCCCGATATTGTTTATATTCTACAAAAATACAATTTGTACTATGTTCTAAATGAATTCTTGAAAAATGGTGTATTTCCTAACAAATCACAATGGAAGATTTTAATTAATGGTCAGGTTAGAAAATATGAAGAAACTAGATTATTTGAAAGAATGTACGTAGATCGCGATTTTTCTCGATTTATTCTCTTACATAATAGTATACATCCTTACCCCGTTTGGAAACTTGCTCTACGTTTTCCACAACATGGTTTTTATATCAAACGAATTGTTAAACTAAGCATTGAAATGCGTGGAAATGAAAATGCTCACCTGTGTCACTACTGTGGCCTCATGTATAAAGATGTCATTATTCATAGCGTGCTTGAATGCTCTCACACGGAGAGTTTACGAGACCAGCTCTGGTGCTTACTAAGCACAGTGAAAGATATAGATTTTGTAGTTTACCTTAATGAATTGTCAGATTATCAATTAATACATGTTCTTCTCGGGGGAATTATCGACTACGATATATCCCCATTTGAACTAGAGGATTTTAGAATAAACTCAATAATTTTCATCATCAGAATCCTACAACATTATCATGCTATATGATTGTAATGTTTGGTCATTTTGACTTCAATATGAAATATTCACGTCTTAAATCCTATGGTTGTACTATGCACATTTATTGGATTTAACTGGGGAAAAAATACCCGAAATGATTTTTTACGAAGAAAATTAAGATTTTTTTCTTTTGCATAACTTCATACAATATCATATCATATATATATCTTGATATTGTACTTCGTGCGTTTATTTTCTTTACTTTAGGAGTTGGTGTATGTATACAATATACGCACGTAAAGTCTGTGTCTATTGTTCACTTTGTATGTAATTGAACTGATTCTTGTATGCAATGTGTTTACTTTATAAGTTTTCTTTATATTATATGGTTCCATATGGAAAACGCTTATTTCGCACGTTTATATTCATAACTATAGGAGTTGTTGTATGTATACAATATACGTACGTAAACTCTGTGTCTACCGTTTACTTTATATTAATTTAAATGCTTCTTATGTGTATATTTGTGTACTATTACTTTCTGTAATATTAATGTATGTTCTTTTTGTACAACTCTTCATACTTGGAGGAAATAAAAGAAATAATAATAGCTTCAATGGGATAGTCTGTGTGCTTCACTCGGTAAAACAGAACTTGCAACAAATATTTTGGAACAAACATAGTTTAGTTTTTTACAATATTTAACAGCTTTAGATAGTGATATTTTCTGTTACATCATTAATAGTAGTGATTTGAAACAAATACTTTTATGCATTATGTCTATGCATTAAATTGTGTTGAAGGACAATAAAAAGACACTGGTACGTAATGTATACGTGTGCATCATCTAATCATGGATCTCACAAACACAAAAATATAACAAAAGCTGGACAACCTACTTTTATGTATGAATATGAGCTTACATTCCCTTGCTACTAGACAGATGTTCGGCAAAAAATGTCCGAGTAGTTACTCTATTCGATGTTCGCTGTATGTCCATAAAAATCACTGCATGATAACATCAGAATCAAATGTATACCGAAATATTTAACCTCGTTTTAGGATGTATTTCAATAGCAAGGGCTATATAAACATACCTTTTTTTTGTATCTTGATAACATGATTGTTATAGATCTCATCAGCTGGCGAAAACCCTACACCGAGTATAACAATACCACAGTTATAATCTATAAACAAAATGGCATCAGTATTTAGAAAACAGAAAAAAGATCCACACCTTAAGAGTTTTACGAATCAGATGTGAATCTTCCGGTTATTATCTACATAGAAGAAGGGTTCAAGGGAAGCAATAACGTAGAAACTATTGGACCAGCACAGGTATACATGAAAATACCCATTTTAATCGTATACATTTGTTTTTCTAATGACCTACAGCAGAACTCTTTATCTAGTAAACAAGGTCTGATATGAATTATATACATGTGCTTCAAATTACTGCATAGACGAATTTAGGTGAGGTGTATCATTATTGTGTATAATATGTAAATAGAGTAAAAATCTCATATACGACCATGTTTATCATTTAATCATATTGTAAAATACTGATACAATAAGAATAAGATTAGATGTTCCGGAACAGTTTCTCAGTTGTGTCTTACGTATATATTGTTTCACAACACCTGGTCTTTTCAACGCTTTAAGTGCAATAAGACATGGTGTTCCGAATTAGAAAGTATCTTTTGCTTTGTCGGCGATAATCCCCATCTTAATTTTAGTCAATCCAAATAGTAATATAAAATTCATTGTCAAGTTAAGTACATCCCTTAACATTTTTCATAAAACTGATCTATGTTTGGATTTTTAGGAGTCACGTGCCGAGGGCAATACCGTGGTCGACCTGGAAGCTACCAACAGATACCTAAGAAATTTGTAAACTTAACAATTTGTTTAGACAATAACAGTAATAAACACTCAACACAACAGTTTTTACACAACATGAAGCATAAGTCTAACAATGCAGTCGTACAGTGGTACAGTGGGGATCCCTCATAAAATAAACACTCCATATTATCAAGGAATTATATTATCTCCTTCAAATGACTTAAAAAATTCCCTTTCTGAAAAATTGATACTATTTTATAATTTTTAACTTAATTTGACTGGAAAAATAAAATGAGATGTAAACTTCCTTTAGACAATTCGAAAAATAACTCAATACTATTACTAATGAATTAAAGTTCAATTCATTATAGATTACTACAGTCATTACAGTCTCCAAATAATCATAAACATACTCCGATACTTCAAATCAGCTGATAATGTAAACAATGCAACAGTTCGGCAAAATCGCTACTTCCAGTACACTTTTGCCATGTTCACGATTCAAAATTAACATTTTTTTTATAAAACTGATCTATGTTTGGATTTGTAAAAATGAGAAAAAGCCGCGTTATTTTATCAAATTAGACAGGTAAATTAAGTTGCCGGAGATCTTAGACCACACAGGACATTTCGGTTTAGAAAGATAATTAAATTACTGTGGATATCAAGCATCAAATAGGAAACACAAACAGGTGGGCCTTACATAGTATTAAATATCACATTTCACTTTCCGAAACCTTATTGACTGATACATATCTTGTCATACATTTTGTATGGTGTGGTAAGCTATAGATAAACAGTACAGAGTGGACTTCACTCCTAAAGCATCAATTCCAGAATGTATACAGATATAGCAAAGTGAACGTCTTGGTGAATATATTTTCCTTGAGATTCTGCGTTAATATAACATCAGCTTTAACCTTGATATAAAAGCATATGAATGATAAAGATTACCTTTAGCGTTTGAGAAAGTTTACAACATTCTTGTCCGTATGAGATTCACGACCGGAAAGCCAATATTTTAGAGTCACTTTTAAAGATACAACATGCAAGCGCAATTGACGGGTGTAGTGCTGTTGAACCTTATCTGTATGTATGCACTTGTTACTTCTCTTCAATTAATATAGGATATTAATTTAATATACAATATACTGCTAGTATTAAATCCGCTGATAAATTCACTGTGGCAGCTTTCCTCTTGCTATGTATAACAAGAAGTTACCGAAAGTAGGAAATATTTTGATAATGGTCTCATTCATGACGTCAAAACATATGGTCTAGAATTCAGGAAATATGACCAACAATCTATGTTAAGATATACTAATGTTTTCCTTTGATACCTATGTAAAGACATATTTATGAATTCTGAACTCCGAGCAATCAAACTCTAATGATCATGTCTTCTCACTGATTGATGGCTGATATCGATAGGTGATCGTGACAAAACATAGTTATACCTAAGATAAAATATTTGTATACTAACTCACTCGTGTATAATGACCTTGGAAGTATACCTGTGCATGGAGTGCTAGGTAGGGGTATATGAGATAATAAACAAACGTAATGTGTTACCGAATTCCGACAAGGAAGTATGTACACAACTGTCACAGGTAACACACAGGGGAGGTACATATGTACACGTAATGTCCCTATACACACTCAGTTATAGTGTGAAAAGAACCGTGGATGACATCCGTTTATATGCCTTTATGAGAATAAAGCATTCCTGTGCTTTTTTATTGATCATTGCAATGTTGGTAACTCTCGGTGTAGGGTTGTATTTCATGTGTCCATAATGTATGGCATATACAGTTCACAGTACATGAAGTGTTATGATATGTTTTATGCTATATGTACCATCATAGTCCTGAATGTGTGATGGAATATATGTGAAAATATATTGAAACATATGTGGATGGTTGGAAAGCAGAACAAATATTCAGAAGTCATTGGTTGGTACTTGTAAGAAAATAAGGGTAATTACGTAATGTTGTAATGTTGATCAATATTGTAATAACAATGTTGGATTATTGTGAAGCACATTACATTGATGTTTGGTTATTAATTGTATAGATCAGCCAGATGAGATGCGTTGATACACCTTATACCGGTCAGTACGTGTCGTTTAAGAGAAGATACGTGGGAACTGGACTGTTTAAATTTACAACAATCCTTAAGGATGCTGCTGTAATAAACATCTATTCACCTATGGTCAGAAAGTCTAATTGAGTGGATATGGCCAAACATTTAAAGTCACGAACGGAATGTTGTAATGACCTATGGTCATTAATGGTCATTGAATGTCAGAAAGTCGACCTGTAACTGATATGACCGCACAAAAGTCATGAAATATTGGGGAATGATTTGGCTGTGTAATTTAAGTAACATGCCATCTTTTTCATTGAATGTATAAAGGAATACCACTCCGCTAGGTTAAGGAGTGTTAGACAAACCGGTTAACTCGACACCACCAGTTGTTTATCTCTGGACCCGCTCCTTTATTGATTCGTTTATTAAGTGAAACTCTGATTCTGTATGGCCTACCGTGGTATATACTTTGCAAGTTTGACGTATATTGTTTCTTTCTTGATACCTAGTTGTGAGGTTTTGATTGGCTCGGTAGTGCTTTGGGTTGGTTTAATGTAACACTGTACATATATCTTTATTTGGTGAAAAAAGAGTAGGAAGTGTTTAGACATTGTACTTGCAGTGTTGAGTGTATAAGACTACTTGAATTTAAAAATAAAAAATAATAATAAATCAAAAAAAAAAGAAGAAAAAGTAATAATCATCTTATTTTTATATAACAGACAACCAGCTTTCCACTAAGCTGTATGGTAAACGCGATGATTTCAATTTACGTGTTTTTTATTTTCAGGATATAAACACCCTCCCTCAACAGCATGATTCAATAGTAAAGGACCTGTTCCCAATATCACGATTTTCTTTCTAACATTCTGCAGCTAACGGACAAACTCGTAACAAGACACGTAAAAGATGCAGGTTGATGAAATCTATGGGGAAGTTTTACGATCTTCATTCTTCATATTTATATCAATGAGATTTTTGTGTGATATGAAGGTGGGCGTGTTTGATGTTCGTTAGATTGTATGTTGATTATGTTGTTGTACACCTTGTTCTTATCTGAGAACATGACATTACTTACTTACTTGTGTCACAGGGTAAATTGGAGTAAGTCTATGGAACGTCCTGATTAATCTGTATTCGTTACTGTCCGTGCATTTACATGTATGTCCTTATTTGGTGTGTTACCTGTTAAGTAGTGTCAGTGTCTGTCCTTATATGGTGTTATCTTGAGACGTGTACATGTCCAGGTGTGACAGGTGAGGAAGTCGTGCAAGAGTGAGCGTGTAGGGTAATAAAACTAGAGATACCCCTGGGTGCTGGGCAGAATCAGAGATTAGCCACGTCGCTCTGGACGTCCTCGGGAGTCAAGGCGCCACATATAGCTACGTTCAACACACAACGAATTCGAGTTGATGGTGTGACATTTGGCGCCCATGTAGGGACCCCAACAGGATGAACGACGAAATCACAGCGGAAAGACCTACTAAGCATCTCAACGACGGACCAGTCACGAAACGTCTTGAGGAGGTTTGGAAACCTTATATTACGGCTAACTGCGCGCAACATGTACATTTCTTGCTCATCGTCCGCACAGTGTTAATTGTGTTTTGTGTAAGCCATGGTTTTTTGCCAAAAAAATGATTCTATTTGGATTTGTATAAGAATATCCATAACAACGCATTCTAAGGACTATCTACGTTTGCTGGATACTACAAGACCGAAACAAGCGTCTTGGGAACCTGGAGTTAACTGGAAACGACAAAACGCGTGGGACGACTGTGGAAAGACTAGACAGTTCTGTTTCGAAACAAACCGCGGACCTGACAGAAGGAAGTGGTGAAGGACATAAATCTGACATTATAAAATTATATTATGTGAATTGTTGTGATTAAAATGCTTAGTGACCCGTGACACTTTCTATAACTGTTGTAAGTTGTGTATCGTTGATGTATAATCGCTAGGGTTGATTTGACTGAAAACTCGACCTGGTTGCTCGACTGACTACGGTTATACGACGATTGGGAAAAGTAGGGCCGGGACGGTAAACTAGGAGTTGGGTCCGTGGATTGCGTTAATTGTGTGAAAGGATTGTGAGTGCAACAGTGAGATATTTGTTATATATTCTGTGTTCTATATTCTGTGTTCTATATTCCATGTTATATATCCTGTTGTAAATTTTGTGTTTTCCATATATATGTTCATCGTATACTATTTGTATTGCACTAAGTAGCTACAGATATTAAATATATGCAAATAAGATGTTGTTGGATACTAACCCTCATGTTAAGAAATCAAGATATGTCAATTAGATGTCATTTGCAGTTATTTGCCGTGTTGCTGGTTAGTGCTCTGAAGATAAAAATTGCATTGCGTTGTAGCTTAAGAGTAGATCGCCAGCTGTACAGGAATCGGGCAAGCATGAGTGCACCTAATACAGAGGAGCAGGCCCAAGCCATGGATGGCCAGAGGACCAGTCGGAGGTAAATAGAATGATAAATATTTTAAGAGAGCACAAATTTAGGGTTATTACAGAGGCGGAATATACAGCTCGAGCTAGTCAGAGGTTGCCTATGGAGCCAGTTTTTGCTAGTACTCCTACTGCAGGGGCGAGGCCCAGGTTCCTATTTGGTAGGGGGAGGAGATGTGAAGCCGGGTTTCTGAATCAGACTAGAAGTGAGAGGTTCCAGCCTGGTAAGATGAGGGTGAAAGATGAGGTTTGTTCAAACTTGGCTAATGACTCTGGTCACCTGGGGGATTTTAAAGGTAATAATCAGACTGGGCATGTGTTGGACACTAGCACCAGTGGTATGGTAAGGATACCCAAAATTTCTAGCGTTAGTGGTCAGGAATTAAAGGGTGATGTTAACTATAATGTATGGCGGTATGAGATCAGATGTCTTATGAGGGATGCTAGGTATCCAGAGACAGATATATTACAGGCAGTGAGGCAGTCTCATAAGGGCACAGCTCGGGAAATGTTGATTCCTTTTGGGGAGAGAGCTTCAATTGAGCAGATTTTGAGAAACTTAATGGATTGTTTGGAAATGTGGTATCAGATGAGGTTACACTTCAGAAATTCTAAACAGAGTCCCAGTAAGAAGGTGAGTATGTTACTGCATTTGCCTGTCGGCTGTAAACGCATCTCCAGGCAGTAATAGAGAGTGGTTATGTTGATGTGGGGTCAAGAGACACTATGATCAGGTCAAAATTCTGGACGTCGCTCTCTGAACGTCTTAAGACACAGACCCGTCATAAGTATGAAACTATTCAGTCTTTTGATGTATTGGTTCGTGAAGTAAGGGCAGCTGAAATGGAGCTTTGCAATGTTGATAAGGTTAAGACAAAGCCGGTTGCCCATCATCAGCCAGTACAGGTAGATAATAGTGATGAGAAAATGAATGTACTCATGTCTCAGTTAGACAGTTTGTGTGAGAAAATGAAATCTTTTGAGTAGAAAGAGATTCTAATTCCGATTGTTCTAACAACTCTAGGAATAACCCCAGACCATTTGTTGTGGGACAAGGGCACTCGGAAAGAAATGCTGATCAACAGTCAGTTCAAAAGAGGGCCTATGACAAGGAGAAGAATCACGGTAAGAAAACACAGCCAAAAGAGTAACTCCCACTGTTAAAGGGCAAACAGCGGATGAGAACGGGTTAAAACAGCCCTATTAACAAGACAAGAAAAGTCTTGAGACAAAACTTGTAGGTAGTCTAGTGAGGCTACTGTAGACATATGTGTTATTGCGACCAAGTGTTTGGTTGATTACCGGTTCTATGGTAAGTACCTGTGCAAAAAGTTTCTTTGATTCTTTACCTGATTGTGTACTAAACCCATCAGAAGATTTTGATTTGGAGTTGTGGTACGCGGATGGAAGCAGGTTATCCTACTTAGGCTATTTTGAGGCAGACATATTTTGTAAAAATGTCATGTCAGATCCAGTGTGTGCTCCAGTACGCATAGTGCCAGATACCCATTACAATAGGCAGGTACCTAAAAACATAGGGACGAATGTTCTTAACCTCTTTTAGTTTTTTAAGTGTCATCACGTTTCCGAGGGCAAATATCTTGGTCAACCTGGAAGCTACCAACAGATAACTAAGAAATGTGTAAACTGAATAACCAGTTCAGAAACACTCAACATAACAGTATTTACACACCATTAAACATAGATCCTACAATACAGTGGAACAGGGGTACAGTGGTACAGTGTTGATTCCTCACACGATAAGCACTTCATATTATCAACGCATTTTATTTCCTTCAAATGACTAGAAACTTCCCTTTCAGAGCAATTTATATCATTTTATAATTCATAACTAAATTACACTGGAAAAATCAATTGAATTATAAAATTCCTTTAGACAATTAGAAAATCAATCAGTACTATTAATAATAATTCAAAGTTCAGTTTATTCTAGATAACTGCAGTTGTCATTACAGACTCCAAATAATCATAAACATACCCCAATACTTCAAATCAGCTGATAATGTAAACAATGCAACAGTTCGGCAATGTCGCTACTTCTAGCACATTTGAACTATGGCCACGACTCAACATTAACATTTCTCATCAAACTGATCTGATATAAACCCTCGGTATTTTATCAAATTAGACATGTAGATTAAGTTGCCGGATATCTCAGACCACACAGACCATTTCGGTTTATAAACCTTTTAATTGACCAAGGGTATTAAGCATGGATAAGAAAATCAGCAAGGTAGACGTTACATCATAGTAAACACAACAATTTCACTTAATTAACATTACCTTTAGCGTTTGAGAAAGTTTACAAACATCCTTGTCCGAATGAGAATCACGACCGGAAAGCCGCCATATTAGAGTAACGTTTAGCTGATACAACACGCAAGCGCAATTGACTAGTGTAGTGCAGTTGAACCTAATCTGTCTGTATGCACTTGTTACTTCTCTTCAATTAATATAGGATATGAATTTAATATACAATATACTGCTAGTAGTAGGTAGGGGTATATGAGATAATAAACAAACGTAATGTGTTACCGAATTCCGACAAGGTAGCATGTACACAACTGTCACAGGTAACACACAGGGGAGGTACATATGTACACGTAATGTCCCTATACACACTCAGTTATAGTGTGAAAAGAACCGTGGATGACATCCGTTTATATGCCTTTATGAGAATAAAGCATTCCTGTGCTTTTTTATTGATCATTGTTAGTAGCTCTCGGTGTAGGATTGTATTTCATGTGTCCATAATGTATGGCATATACAGTTCACAGTACATGAAGTGTTATGATATGTTTTATGCTATATGTACCATCATAGTCCTGAATGTGTGATGGAATATATGTGAAAATAAATTGAAACATATGTGGATGGTTGGAAAGCAGAACAAATATTCAGAAGTCATTGGTTGGTACTTGTAAGAAAATAAGGGTAATTACGTAATGTTGTAATGATGATCAATATTGTAATAACAATGTTGGATTATTGTGAAGCAAATTACATTGATGTTTGGTTATTAATTGTATAGATCAGCCAGATGAGATGCGTTGATACACCTTATACACAGTCAGTACGTGTCGTTTAAGAGAAGATACGTGGGAACTGGATTCTGTAAATTTACAACAATCCTTAAGGATGCTGCTGTAATAAACATCTATTCACCTATGGTCAGAAAGTCTAATTGAGTGGATATGGCCAAACATTTAAAGTCACTAACGGAATGTTGTAATGACCTATGGTCATTAATGGTCATTGAATGTCAGAAAGTCGACCTGTAACTGATATGACCACACAAAAGTCATGAAATATTGGGGAATGATTTGGCTGTGTAATTTAAGTAACATGTCATCTTTTTCATCGAATGTATCAAAGGAATACCGCTCTGCTAGGTTAAGGAGTGTTAGACAAACCGGTTAACTCGACACCACCAGTTGTTTATCTCTGGACCCGCTCCGTTATTGATTCGTTTATTAAGTGAAACTCTGATTCTGTATGGCCTACCGTGGTATATACTTTGCAAGTTTGACGTATATTGTTTCTCCCTTGATACTTAGTTGTGAGGTTTTGATTGGCTCGGTAGTGCTTTGAGTTGGTTTAATGTAACACTGTACATATATCTATATTTGGTGAAAAAAGAGTAGGAAGTGTTTAGACATTGTACTTGCAGTGTTGAGTGTATAAGACTACTTGAATTTAAAAATAAAAAATAATAATTAATCAAAAAAAAAAAAAAAAAAAGAAAAGAAAAAGTAATAATCATCTTATTTTATATAACAGACAACCAGCTTTCCACTAAGCTGTATGGTAAACGCGATGATTTCAATTTACGTGTTTTTTATTTTCTATTTCAGGATATAAACACCCTCCCTCAACAGCATGATTCAATATTAAAGGACCTGTTCCCAATATCACGATTTTCTTTCTAACATTCTGCAGCTGACGGACAAACTCGTAACAAGACACGTAAAAGATGCAGGTTGATGAAAACTATGGGGAAGTTTTACGATCTTCATAGTTATATCAATGAGATTTTTGTGTGATATGAAGGTGGGCGTGTTTGATGTTCGTTAGATTGTATGTTGATTATGTTGTTGTACACCTTGTTCTTATCTGAGAATGTGACATCACTTATTTACTTGTGTCACAGGGTAAATTGGAGTAAGTCTATGTAACGTCCTGATTAATCTGTATTCGTTACTGTCCGTGCATTTACATGTATGTCCTTATTTGGTGTGTTACCTGTTAAGTAGTGTCAGTGTCTGTCCTTATATGGTGTTATCTTGAGACGTGTACATGTCCAGGTGTGACAGGTGAGGAAGTCGTGCAAGAGTGAGCGTGTAGGGTAATAAAACTAGAGATACCCCTGGGTGCTGGGCAGAATCAGAGATTAGCCACGTCGCTCTGGACGTCCTCGGGAGTCAAGGCGCCACATATAGCTACGTTCAACACACAACGAATTCGAGTTGATGGTGTGACATTTGGCGCCCATGTAGGGACCCCAACAGGATGAACGACGAAATCACAGCGGAAAGACCTACTAAGCATCTCAACGACGGACCAGTCACGAAACGTCTTGAGGAGGTTTGGAAACCTTATATTACGGCTAACTGCGCGCAACATGTACATTTCTTGCTCATCATCCGCACAGTGTTAATTGTGTTTTGTGTAAGCCATGGTTTTTTGCCAAAAAAAAATGATTCTACATGTATTTGGATTTGTATAAGAATATCCATAACAACGCATTCTAAGGACTATCTACGTTTGCTGGATACTACAAGACCGAAACAAGCGTCTTGGGAACCTGGAGTTAACTGGAAACGACAAAACGCGTGGGACGACTGTGGAAAGACTAGACAGTTCTGTTTCGAAACAAACCGCGGACCTGACAGAAGGAAGTGGTGAAGGACATAAATCTGACATTATAAAATTATATTATGTGAATTGTTGTGATTAAAATGCTTAGTGACCCGTGACACTTTCTATAACTGTTGTAAGTTGTGTATCGTTGATGTATAATCGCTAGGGTTGATTTGACTGAAAACTCGACCTGGTTGCTCGACTGACTACGGTTATACGACGATTGGGAAAAGTAGGGCCGGGACGGTAAACTAGGAGTTGGGTCCGTGGATTGCGTTAATTGTGTGAAAGGATTGTGAGTGCAACAGTGAGATATTTGTTATATATTCTGTGTTCTATATTCTGTGTTCTATATTCCATGTTATATATCCTGTTGTAAATTTTGTGTTTTCCATATATATGTTCATCGTATACTATTTGTATTGCACTAAGTAGCTACAGATATTAAATATATGCAAATAAGATGTTGTTGGATACTAACCCTCATGTTAAGAAATCAAGATATGTTAATTAGATATCATTTGCAGTTATGTGCCGTGTTGCTGGTTAGTGCTCTGAAGATAAAAATTGCATTGCGTTGTAGCTTAAGAGTAGATCGCCAGCTGTACAGGAATCGGGCAAGCATGAGTGCACCTAAGACAGAGGAGCAGGCCCAAGCCATGGATGGCCAGAGGACCAGTCGGAGGTAAATAGAATGATAAATATTTTAAGAGAGCACAAATTTAGGGTTATTACTGATGCGGAATATACAGCTCTAGCTAGTCAGAGGTTGCCTATGGAGCCAGTTTTTGCTAGTACTCCTACTGCAGGGGCGAGGCCCAGGTTCCTATTTGGTAGGGGGAGGAGATGTGAAGCCGGATTTCTGAATCAGACTAGAAGTGAGAGGTTCCAGCCTGGTAGGATGAGGGTGAAAGATGAGGTTTGTTCAAACTTGGCTAATGACTCTGGTCACCTGGGGGATTTTAAAGGTAATAATCAGACTGGGCATGTGTTGGACACTAGCACCAGTGGTATGGTAAGGATACCTATCTTTAGTGGTCAGGAATTAAAGGGTGATGTTAACTATAATGTATGGCGGTATGAGATCAGATGTCTTATGAGGGATGCTAGGTATCCAGAGACAGATATATTACAGGCAGTGAGGCAGTCTCATATGGGCACAGCTCGGGAAATGTTGATTCCTTTTGGGGAGAGAGCTTCAATTGAGCAGATTTTGAGAAACTTAATGGATTGTTTGGGAATGTGGTATCAGATGCGGTTACACTTCAGAAATTTTAAACAGAGTTCCAGTAAGAAGGTGAGTATGTTACTGTATTTGCCTGTCAGCTGTAAACGCATCTCCAGGCAGTAATAGAGAGTGGTTATGTTGATGTGGGGTCAAGAGACACTATGATCAGGTCAAAATTCTGGACGTCGCTCTCTGAACGTCTTAAGACACAGACCCGTCATAGGTATGAAACTATTCAGTCTTTTGATGTATTGGTTCGTGAAGTAAGGGCAGCTGAAATGGAGCTTTGCAATGTTGATAAGGTTAAGACAAAGCCGGTTGCACATCATCAGCCAGTACAGGTAGATAAAAGTGATGAGAAAATGAATGTACTCATGTCTCAGTTAGACAGTTTGTGTGAGAAAATAAAATCTTTTGAGTAGAAAGAGATTCTAATTCCGATTGTTCTAACAACTCTGGGAATAACCTCAGACCATTTGTTGTTGGACAAGGGCACTCGGAAAGAAATGCTGATCAACAGTCAGTTCAAAAGAGGGCCTATGACAAGGAGAAGAATCACGGTAAGAAAACACAGCCAAAAGAGTAACTCCCACTGTTAAAGGGCAAACAGCGGAAGAGAACGGGTTAAAACAGCCCTATTAACAAGACAAGAAAAGTCTTGAGACAAAACTTGTAGGTAGTCTAGTGAGGCTACTGTAGACATATGTGTTATTGCGACCAAGTGTTTGGTTGACTACCGGTTCTATGGTAAGTACCTGTGCAAAAAGTTTCTTTGATTCTTTACCTGATTGTGTACTAAACCCATTAGAAGATTTTGATTTGGAGTTGTGGTACGCGGATGGAAGCAGGTTATCCTACTTAGGCTATTTTGAGGCAGACATATTTTGTAAAAATGTCATGTCAGATCCAGTGTGTGCTCCAGTACGCATAGTGCCAGATACCCATTACAATAGGCGGGTACCTAAAAACACAGGGATAAATGTTCTTAACCTCTTTTAGTTTTTTAAATGTCATCACGTTCCCGAGGGCAAATATCTTGGTCAACCTGGAAGCTACCAACAGATAACTAAGAAATGTGTAAACTGAATAACCAGTTCAGAAACACTCAACACAACAGTATTTACACACCATTAAACATAGATCCTACAATACAGTGGAACAGGGGTACAGTGGTACAGTGTTGATTCCTCACACGATAAGCACTTCATATTATCAACGCATTTTATTTTCTTCAAATGACTAGAAACTTCCCTTTCAGAGCAATTTATATCATTTTATAATTCATAACTAAATTACACTGGAAAAATCAATTGAAATATAAAATTCCTTTAGACAATTAGAAAATCAATCAGTACTATTAATAATAATTCAAAGTTCAGTTTATTCTAGATAACTGCAGTTGTCATTACAGACTCCAAATAATCATAAACATACCCCAATACTTCAAATCAGCTGATAATGTAAACAATGCAACAGTTCGGCAATGTCGCTACTTCTAGCACATTTGAACTATGGCCACGACTCAACATTAACATTTTTCATCAAACTGATCTGAGATAAACCCTCGGTATTTTATCAAATTAGACATGTAGATTAAGTTGCCGGATATCTCAGACCACACAGACCATTTCGGTTTATAAACCTTTTAATTGACCAAGGGTATTAAGCATGGATAAGAAAATCAGCAAGGTGGACGTTACATCACAGTAAACACAACAATTTCACTTAATTAACATTACCTTTAGCGTTTGAGAAAGTTTACAAACATCCTTGTCCAAATGAGAATCACGACCGGAAAGCCACCATATTAGAGTCACGTTTAGCTGATACAACACGCAAGCGCAATTGACTAGTGTAGTGCAGTTGAACCTAATCTGTCTGTATGCACTTGTTACTTCTCTTCAATTAATATAGGATATGAATTTAATATACAATATACTGCTAGTGTTAAATCCGGTGATGAATTCCTTGTGGCAGCTTTCCTCTTGATATGTATAACAAGAAATTACCGAAAGTAGGAAATATTTTGATAATGGTCTCATTCATGACGTCAGAACATATGGTCTAGAATTCAGGAAATATAACCAACAATCTATTTTAAGATATACTAATGTTTTCCTTTGATACCTATGTAAAGATATTTTTATGAATTATGAACTCCGAGCAATCAAACTCTAATGATCATGTCTTCACACTGATTCATGGCTGATATTGATAGGTGCTCGTGACAAAACATAGTTATACCTAAGATAAAATATTTGTATACTAACTCACTCGTGTATAATGACCTTGGAAGTATACCTGTGCATGGAGTGCTAGGTAGGGGTATATGAGATAATAAACAAACGTAATGTGTTACCGAATTCCGATAAGGTAGCCATGTACACCATTGTTACAGGTAACACACAGGGGAGGTACATATGTACACGTAATGTCCCTATACACACTCAGTTATAGTGTGAAAAGAACCGTGGATGACATCCGTTTATATGCCTTTATGAGAATAAAGCATTCCTGTGCTTTTTTATTGATCATTGTTAGTAGCTCTCGGTGTAGGATTGTATTTCATGTGTCCATAATGTATGGCATATACAGTTCACAGTACATGAAGTGTTATGATATGTTTTATGCTATATGTACCATCATAGTCCTGAATGTGTGATGGAATATATGTGAAAATAAATTGAAACATATGTGGATGGTTGGAAAGCAGAACAAATATTCAGAAGTCATTGGTTGGTACTTGTAAGAAAATAAGGGTAATTACGTAATGTTGTAATGATGATCAATATTGTAATAACAATGTTGGATTATTGTGAAGCACATTACATTGATGTTTGGTTATTAATTGTATAGATCAGCCAGATGAGATGCGTTGATACACCTTATACACAGTCAGTACGTGTCGTTTAAGAGAAGATACGTGGGAACTGGACTCTGTAAATTTACAACAATCCTTAAGGATGCTGCTGTAATAAACATCTATTCACCTATGGTCAGAAAGTCTAATTGAGTGGATATGGCCAAACATTTAAAGTCACTAACGGAATGTTGTAATGACCTATGGTCATTAATGGTCATTGAATGTCAGAAAGTCGACCTGTAACTGATATGACCGCACAAAAGTCATGAAATATTGGGGAATGATTTGGCTGTGTAATTTAAGTAACATGTCATCTTTTTCATTGAATGTATAAAGGAATACCACTCTGCTAGGTTAAGGAGTGTTAGACAAACCGGTTAACTCGACACCACCAGTTGTTTATCTCTGGACCCGCTCCGTTATTGATTCGTTTATTAAGTGAAACTCTGATTCTGTATGGCCTACCGTGGTATATACTTTGCAAGTTTGACGTATATTGTTTCTTTCTTGATACTTAGTTGTGAGGTTTTGATTGGCTCGGTAGTGCTTTGAGTTGGTTTAATGTAACACTGTACATATATCTATATTTGGTGAAAAAAGAGTAGGAAGTGTTTAGACATTGTACTTGCAGTGTTGAGTGTATAAGACTACTTGAATTTAAAAATAAAAAATAATAATAAATCAAAAAAAAAAAGAAGAAAAATTAATAATCATCTTATTTTATATAACAGACAACCAGCTTTCCACTAAGCTGTATGGTAAACGCGATGATTTCAATTTACGTGTTTTTTATTTTCTATTTCAGGATATAAACACCCTCCCTCAACAGCATGATTCAATATTAAAGGACCTGTTCCCAATATCACGATTTTCTTTCTAACATTCTGCAGCTGACGGACAAACTCGTAACAAGACACGTAAAAGATGCAGGTTGATGAAAACTATGGGGAAGTTTTACGATCTTCATAGTTATATCAATGAGATTTTTGTGTGATATGAAGGTGGGCGTGTTTGATGTTCGTTAGATTGTATGTTGATTATGTTGTTGTACACCTTGTTCTTATCTGAGAATGTGACATCACTTATTTACTTGTGTCACAGGGTAAATTGGAGTAAGTCTATGTAACGTCCTGATTAATCTGTATTCGTTACTGTCCGTGCATTTACATGTATGTCCTTATTTGGTGTGTTGCCTGATAGGTAGTGTCAGTGTCTGTCTTATATGGTGTTGTCTTGAGACGTGTACATGTCCAGGTGTGACAGGTGAGGAAGTCGTGCAAGAGTGAGCGTGTAGGGTAATAAAACTAGAGATACCCCTGGGTGCTGGGCAGAATCAGAGATTAGCCACGTCGCTCTGGACGTCCTCGGGAGTCAAGGCGCCACATATAGCTACGTTCAACACACAACGAATTCGAGTTGATGGTGTGACATTTGGCGCCCATGTAGGGACCCCAACAGGATGAACGACGAAATCACAGCGGAGAGACCTACTAAGCATCTCAACGACGGACCAGTCACGAAACGTCTTGAGGAGGTTTGGAAACCTTATATTACGGCTAACTGCGCGCAACATGTACATTTCTTGCTCATCATCCGCACAGTGTTAATTGTGTTTTGTGTAAGCCATGGTTTTTTGCCAAAAAAAAATGATTCTACATGTATTTGGATTTGTATAAGAATATCCATAACAACGCATTCTAAGGACTATCTACGTTTGCTGGATACTACAAGACCGAAACAAGCGTCTTGGGAACCTGGAGTTAACTGGAAACGACAAAACGCGTGGGACGACTGTGGAAAGACTAGACAGTTCTGTTTCGAAACAAACCGCGGACCTGACAGAAGGAAGTGGTGAAGGACATAAATCTGACATTATAAAATTATATTATGTGAATTGTTGTGATTTAAATGCTTAGTGACCCGTGACACTTTCTATAACTGTTGTAAGTTGTGTATCGCTGATGTATAATCGCTAGGGTTGATTTGACTGAAAACTCGACCTGGTTGCTCGACTACGGTTATACGACGATTGGGAAAAGTAGGGCCGGGACGGTAAACTAGGAGTTGGGTCCGTGGATTGCGTTAATTGTGTGAAAGGATTGTGAGTGCAACAGTGAGATATTTGTTATATATTTAGTGTTCTATATTCCATGTTATATATCCTGTTGTAAATTTTGTGTTTTCCATATATATGTTCATCGTATACTATTTGTATTGCACTAAGTAGCTACAAATATTAAATATATGCAAATAAGATGTTGTTGGATACTAACCCTCATGTTAAGAAATCAAGATATGTTAATTAGATATCATTTGCAGTTATGTGCCGTGTTGCTGGTTAGTGCTCTGAAGATAAAAATTACATTGCGTTGTAGCTTAAGAGTAGATCGCCAGCTGTACAGGAATCGGGCAAGCATGAGTGCACCTAAGACAGAGGAGCAGGCCCAAGCCATGGATGGCCAGAGGACCAGTCGGAGGTAAATAGAATGATAAATATTTTAAGAGAGCACACGTTTAGGGTTATTACTGATGCGGAATATACAGCTCTAGCTAGTCAGAGGTTGCCTATGGAGCCAGTTTTTGCTAGTACTCCTACTGCAGGGGCGAGGCCCAGGTTCCTATTTGGTAGGGGGAGGAGATGTGAAGCCGGATTTCTGAATCAGACTAGAAGTGAGAGGTTCAAGCCTGGTAGGATGAGGGTGAAAGATGAGGTTTGTTCAAACTTGGCTAATGACTCTGGTCACCTGGGAGATTTTAAAGGTAATAATCAGACTGGGCATGTGTTGGACACTAGCACCAGTGGTATGGTAAGGATACCCAAACTTTCTAGCGTTAGTGGTCAGGAATTAAAGGGTGATGTTAACTATAATGTATGGCGGTATGAGATCAGATGTCTTATGAGGGATGCTAGGTATCCAGAGACAGATATATTACAGGCAGTGAGGCAGTCTCATAAGGGCACAGCTCGGGAAATGTTGATTCCTTTTTGGGGAGAGAGCTTCAATTGAGCAGATTTTTAGAAAACTTAATGGATTGTTTGGGAATGTGGTATCAGATGCGGTTACACTTCAGAAATTCTAAACAGAGTTCCAGTAAGAAGGTGAGTATGTTACTGTATTTGCCTGTCAGCTGTAAACGCATCTCCAGGCAGTAATAGAGAGTGGTTATGTTGATGTGGGGTCAAGAGACACTATGATCAGGTCAAAATTCTGGACGTCGCTCTCTGAACGTCTTAAGACACAGACCCGTCATAAGTATGAAACTATTCAGTCTTTTGATGTATTGGTTCGTGAAGTAAGGTCAGCTGAAATGGAGCTTTGCAATGTTGATAAGGTTAAGACAAAGCCGGTTGCACATCATCAGCCAGTACAGGTAGATAAAAGTGATGAGAAAATGAATGTACTCATGTCTCAGTTAGACAGTTTGTGTGAGAAAATAAAATCTTTTGAGTAGAAAGAGATTCTAATTCCGATTGTTCTAACAACTCTGGGAATAACCTCAGACCATTTGTTGTGGGACAAGGGCACTCGGAAAGAAATGCTGATCAACAGTCAGTTCAAAAGAGGGCCTATGACAAGGAGAAGAATCACGGTAAGAAAACACAGCCAAAAGAGTAACTCCCACTGTTAAAGGGCAAACAGCGGAAGAGAACGGGTTAAAACAGCCCTATTAACAAGACAAGAAAAGTCTTGGGACAAAACTTGTAGGTAGTCTAGTGAGGCTACTGTAGACATATGTGGTGTTGCGACCAAGTGTTTGGTTGATTACCGGTTCTATGGTAAGTACCTGTGCAAAAAGTTTCTTTGACTCTTTACCTGATTGTGTACTAAACCCATCAGAAGATTTTGGTTTGCGGATGGAAGCAGGTTACCCTACTTAGGCTATTTTGAGGCAGACATATTTTGTAAAAATGTCATGTCAGATCCAGTGTGTGCTCCAGTACTCATAGTGCCAGATACCCATTACAATAGGCGGGTACCTAAAATCATAGGGACAAATGTTCTTAACCTCTTTCAGTTTTTTAAGTGTCATCACGTTCCCGAGGGCAAATATCTTGGTCAACCTGGAAGCTACCAACAGATAACTAAGAAATGTGTAAACTGAATAACCAGTTCAGAAACACTCAACACAACAGTATTTACTTACGTACTTGGATCGATCAAGATTTACATGGTGAGCGTCGTTGATAAAGCATAAGACGCTTACTTTTCCGAGACACCTAGGCATTATTCTCCTGGTGCCCTTTCAGGAGTCTATTTATTATTATAGATTTTTTGTTCATATTTTCCCATAATTGTATTGAATTTCATTATAATTATGTTAACATGTTGGTATTTTCCTGCTGTGTTTACTGTCTAAAAATATCGACCATGTATTGCAATAAAAGGAAATCGAAACATATGTTTATATTATTAATCATCAGTTAAATTGATTATGAGAACAAGTACTATAGCGCATAACTTGGAAATATAAGGAGCGGTTCCGGTGACCTTGGTGATTACAAATATGTTTCATTGGCAATCACTACGAGAGGGAGGGAATAACACATCATGTTACGTTACCTCAGTTTTTGATCAATAATCTCTTCTATCCTTTCTATTTATTTCACACCTTACCGTGTAAATGATTTCTACAAATTCATTAATTTTGTTATTGTATATTAGCCCTGTTTTATTTGGCATTTTATTCACTTATTGCGAAAATAAAAGTTTTTCTAGCAGAAGATTCAATTTGTAATGTGATTTCTCTGTCAGAAATATTAGTTATAAACATTGGATGGTAAATGGTTAAAACATTGTAATTCATTTCAAATTGAATGTATTTTCTATTTCTAGAAAAGGTATGTCATGTGATTGTGAATAATTGAACTTTCATATATCTTCTATCCTCAGCCAATGCAATGTTGTTTTGTAATGTTAGATCTTCTCTAAGCATACATTCTTAACTGTCTTCTGCGTAAATATCTACGTTCAGTTATCTTATCGTCAGCTTTAGATTATTAATCTCTGTTAAAGTTTGAATACAGGCTACAACAACAAAGAAAATACAAACAGAAGTATAATCCAAAGGTGAATTGTATAAATCTTGGGCAAAGTATGGCCAAAAGAAATATTTACATGGAAGGAGAAGGTATCGTTTGCTTCGTCAGCGACATTCCCCATATGTATCTTGATCAATCCAAATAGTAATATAAAATTCATTGTCAAGTGAAACTCTTCCCTTAACATTATTCATAAAACTGATCTTTGTTTTTTATCACGTGCCCAAGGGCGAATGCCTTAGTCAACCTGGAAGCTACGAAACGATCACAAAGAAATTTGTAAACTTAACAATTTTTGTATATAGATTAATAGTTATAAACACTTAACATGACAGTATTAACATACCAAAAAGTATAAATCTCACAATACAGTGGAACAGGGATAGAGTGGTGCAGTCGGTTTTCCTCACACAATAAACACTTCACATTATCAGGGAATTACATTATTGCCTTCAAATGACTAAAACAACTCCCTTTCAAAACAATTGATACCATTATGATATCCATAACTAAATTTCACTGGAAAAATCAATTGAAATATGAAAATCAATCAGTACTATTTATGATCATTCAAAGTTCAGTTTATTATAGATTACTACAGTCATTGCAGGCTCCAAATAATCATAAAAGTACCCCATTACTTCAAATCAGCTGATAATGTAAACAATACAACAGTTCGGCAAAGTCGCTACTTCCGGTACATTTGAACTATGTTTATTACTCAACATAAACAGTTCACAGTTCGGCATTTACATCACATTGGTACTGTACAATATAACACTGATCTAGTGGGATGACACGGCCCAAAGGTGCTGTCCTCAACACCGGTCTAAAGCGTTGGTATGCGTCGGCGTCTGTCCTGTAGCTGCCCAGCCGTCTAAGCCCCTTCTCTACGTTACATGTCGTTGAACTCTATAACACAAAACAAATTCTACTAACGTATTGTGACGCGACATAGACAATAAAACACACCACAGTTTGTCAAAGTCAGTAGACAATGCGGTAACCTAATATCTATCAGTAATAATAATTTAAATTACAAAAAATCTTCTGACAAACCTTGCCTTGCTTTAAAAACCCTTTCCGAGTTCTAAAAATTACCCCTATGGCCATTCAATAGAAGCAACATTGCGTAAAAATTGTGTCAACACACATTCACTAGATTTCTTATCGTTAAATTTGCACCGCTGTTTCACTAAGTTAAATTTTCAAAAATATGGAATGACAACCTGCAAATTTACACCCAATGAACAATACAATGTTTATAGATTTGGACTCACCCCTGAGAACGTCCTGAACCTCCTTCTTTCTAGTCATTTATGACAACGATTTTGCCCCACAAATCTGGCCGTCCAGTCTCGCCATATTTTTTCTATGTGCTTCATCCGCGAAGCGTAAGGTGTGCTCCTATTGGCTAATCTTCAAATAACTGACCAATCAATGATAAGTAAACAAACCCTGCTGAAGTATATTGAACCCGTGTAATATACCTAATAACATGACTCTAGAACCACCAGTCTGGTCATGGATTACTGTAAATAACCTAATTACTAGAAAACTACAACTATATAACTTAATACTTAAAAAATACACACTTCATTACCAAACTGTCACTACTTCATGACAAAGAATGAGATAAAACTCGGTATTTTATCACATTAGACATGTATATTAATTTGCCGGAGATTTAAGACCACACAGAACATTTCGGTTTAGAAACCTTTTAACTGACTATGAACACTAAACATAAATAAGAAAAACAGCACAGGTGGACTTTACATCATATTAAATACTACATTTCACTTTCTGAAACCTTATAGATTAATTAACATGTTGTCATTCATATCGTGTGGTGTGGTAAACAATATATAAACAGTACAGGATGGACTTTATTCCGTAAAGCTTAAACTCCAGATTGTATACACAAACAGCAATGTGAACGTCTTGGTGAATACATCTTCAAGATTCTTCATTAATATTACATATCAGTTTTAACCTTCATAAAAAAATTATATGGATGATATAGATTACTGTTACCCCTCTATGTTGTACTATCCTTATGTTATACAAAAGACCAGCAACAACCGTTCTCAAGTACAAATGTTGAGTATTAACACAAGTTACAACAATGATAACATGTATGGCCTGAGTATCGAGCTAAACAAGTTACTCCTTCCACGGCCACACCAGGACTGACTCTATTTGCTGTGATCTTACAGTTTATCCTAAAGTAATTATAATCTAATTCTGATAGGGAAAGTGTCTTCTACTGATCTACAATTAAACCGTGACCAGTTAATGTCTCACTGGTGGAGAGCATTCCCAGCCAATGTTTCACGCATGATTCTGACACCAAGGTGACCGCAATTAAACTATCTGTCCGATAAGCTAGCCAGTCACTTTAAGATTCATCACAAATTATGTTCTTCACTTGAGTAACAAATTTCATCATTAACAATTACCTTTAGCGTTTGATAAAGTTTACAAACATCCTTGTCCGAATGAGAATAACGACCAGAAAGCCGCCATTTTAGAGTCACTTTAGCTGATACAATACGCAAACGTAATTGACGGGGTATAGTGCAATTGAATATAACCTATTTGTATGCACTCAACACTTCTCTTCACTTAATATAGGATATGAATTTATTATACAAGATTCTGCTAGCATTAAATCTGGTGATAAATTCACTGTGGCAGCTTTCTTCTTGCTAATTATAACAAGAAATTTGTTATGAAGCGTCTTTGGCTGAAGGGACCTTACTGTTGTATAAACAATGATCATCATTGGGCAGAGGGGACAGGCCTAAACGGGTAAATAGGTACGAAAAATTGCTTTTCATTTAGATTTGATGAAGCAATTTTAGCTAACTAAACCAGGTGAGCTATACAGGTCATATTGACGTTTTGTTTTTAATTAATGTTCTTTTTTCTGTATATGTAGCATCCCGACTTGACTTATCATAGCTTCAATGGGATAGTCTGTGTGCTTCACTCGGTAAAACAGAACTTGCAACAAATAGGATTTGTGCCTGATATTGTTTATATTCTACAAAAATACAATTTGTACTATGTTCTAAATGAATTCTTGAAAAATGGTGTATTTCCTAACAAATCACAATGGAAGATTTTAATTAATGGTCATGTTAGAAAATATGAAGAAACTAGATTATTTGAAAGAATGTACGTAGATCGTGATTTTTCTCGATTTATTCTCTTACATAATAGTATACATCCTTATCCCGTTTGGAAACTTGCTCTACGTTTTCCACAACATGGTTTTTATATCAAACGAATTGTTAAACTAAGCGTTGAAATGCGTGGAAATGAAAATGCTCACCTGTGTCACTACTGTGGCCTCATGTATAAAGATGTCATTATTCATAGCGTGCTTGAATGCTCTCACACGGAGAGTTTACGAGACCAGCTCTGGTGCTTACTAAGCACAGTGAAAGATATAGATTTTGTAGTTTACCTTAATGAATTGTCAAATTATCAATTAATACATGTTCTTCTCGGGGGAATTATCGACTACGATATATCCCCATTTGAACTAGAGGATTTTAGAATAAACTCAATAATTTTCATCATCAGAATCCTACAACATTATCATGCTATATGATTGTAATGTTTGGTCATTTTGACTTCAATATGAAATATTCACGTCTTAAATCCTATGGTTGTACTATGCACATTTATTGGATTTAACTGGGAAAAAATACCCGAAATGATTTTTTTACGAAGAAAATTAAGATATTTTCTTTTGCATAACTTCATACAATATCATATATATATATATATATATATATCTTGATATTGTACTTCGTGCGTTTATTTTCTTTACTTTAGGAGTTGGTGTATGTATACAATATACGCACGTAAAGTCTGTGTCTATTGTTCACTTTGTATGTAATTGAAATGATTCTTGTATGCAATGTGTTTACTTTATAAGTTTTCTTTATATTATATGGTTCCATATGGAAAACGCTTATTTCGCGCGTTTATATTCATAACTATAGGAGTTGTTGTATGTATACAATATACGTACGTAAACTCTGTGTCTACTGTTTACTTTATATTAATTAAAATGCTTCTTATGTGTATATTTTTGTACAAACGCACTATTACTTTCTGTAATATTAATGTATGTTCTTTTTGTACAACTCTTCACACTTGGAGGAAATAAAAGAAATAATAATAGCTTCAATGGGATAGTCTGTGTGCTTCACTCGGTAAAACAGAACTTGCAACAAATATTTTGGAACAAACATAGTTTAGTTTTTTACAATATTTAACAGCTTTAGATAGTGATATTTTCTGTTACATCATTAATAGTAGTGATTTGAAACAAATACTTTTATGCATTATGTCTATGCATTAAATTGTGTTGAAGGACAATAAAAAGACACTGGTACGTAATGTATACGTGTGCATCATCTAATCATGGATCTCACAAACACAAAAATATAACAAAAGCTGGACAACCTACTTTTATGTATGAACATGAGCTTACATTCCCTTGCTACTAGACAGATGTTCGGCAAAAAATGTCCGAGTAGTTACTCTATTCGATGTTCGCTGTATGTCCATAAAAATCACTGCATGATAACATCAGAATCAAATGTATACCGAAATATTTAACCTCGTTTTAGGATGTATTTCAATAGCAAGGGCTATATAAACATACCTTTTTTTTGTATCTTGATAACATGATTGCTATAGATCTCATCAGCTGGCGAAAACCCTACACCGAGTATAACAATACCACAGTTATAATCTATAAACAAAATGGCATCAGTATTTAGAAAACAGAAAAAAGATCCACACCTTAAGAGTTTTACGAATCAGATGTGAATCTTCCGGTTATTATCTACATAGAAGAAGGGTTCAAGGGAAGCAATAGCGTAGAAACTATTGGACCAGCACAGGTATACATGAAAATACCCATTTTAATCGTATATATTTGTTTTTCTAATGACCTACAGCAGAACTCTTTATCTAGTAAACAAGGTCTGATATGAATTATATACATGTGCTTCAAATTACTGCATAGACGAATTTAGGTGAGGTGTATCATTATTGTGTATAATATGTAAATAGAGTAAAAATCTCATATACGACCATGTTTATCATTTAATCATATTGTGAAATACTGATACAATATTTCTGATTTGCCGACATTCTCAGTCTGTCTAATGTGTTTGTGACGTCACAAGGCATATGACGTCACGTCATAAAGTTATTACGTCAAGATGTTGGGTCGCATTACGTATTTACGTATGGTAAAACTCCGTCATAATTTTGTATGGAAATATTTGTTTTTGAATAAGACGAATTATCTTGTTGAATATCATTATAATATAACGCAGAAAATGTGTTATCCACCAGAAATCATAAATTGACATACTGCGCTATTTAGGCTTGCACCATATGTTAACTGGGTTAAATATCTGATTTGTACAAGAACAAATACATCAAGTAATCATCGACATTTCTACACAATCCTAATTCAAACTCCAAATCGTGATAACTATGTCATTTCTTTTGGTCAGTATTGACCCCGCACCCCAAGTCTTAGAAGAACGAATTTTTTTAAAAAAAAATTTTCATTTATCCAAAAACACATGAGGAATAAATAGATTCATATATACTATCAGTCTATAACTCCCACCGTCACACACTTACAGAGTATAGTCATGCATCATTTTCACCACTAAACACACAGCATTTTTAGTTGCACACTATATCTTAACTATCATAGACACTATGTAACACAATCACTCTGAACATATATTTATAACTTGCAGCCATACTAATACTCCAGCATTATAACATATACAAACAACATCAGCATCTGACATCAACATCATCATATACAATCATCATCCTCGTCACACATTAGCATCATTACATACCATCAGCATCATTATGGTCACCTATCAACATTAGCATCATCACACTTCAGCAGCATTACACATCCGCATTATCACATACCAAAATCAGCATCGTCACACCTCGGCATTATCATATATACCAACATCAGCAGCATCACACATCCAGCATCATAATTTCACATACTAACATCAGCATCACCACCCAACAGCTTCATATATCGACAATACATATCAGCAACAGTATTATCATATTAATGTCACACATCATCAGCAGTAGCATCATATATCTACATCATCACACTTTAACCTCCATGCATAAGGATGCTGCAGATTCTTAGACACAGTAAACATCATTATCTTCATCGTCAAACATACATAGACATGCTAAGTTCAGTAATTTCTCCATAAACTAGTATGGACTCATAACAAGTGAGCAACTAACAGCTGTCACTATATCACTGTAAGATAAATGGTCCTAGATATAATGAAATAAACAAATACAAAACGAAACATGTGATGATTTTTTTATTTATCAGAGAGAAAGGGGGAAGAACAAAGAGGGGGGAAAGAGAGATGGACTGGTTAAGACACACTTTGAATATGAATAGGGTAAAACTTTTTTTAACTATACCTGATAAAAATTACAAGTATTTTAATTATATCAAATACTGCCAAGGCCAAGGGGAGGAAAATGAAAAAGCATGATGTTCACAAAATTATGGGGAAAAATAGATTAATAAAATGATAATAGGTTCAAAGAAGTAATATTTTATTCCATTTTCTCCATTCCTCATTTAATTGTTCTAAATAAGAATCTCCCTTAGCTGTAGCAATATACTTCTTATCCTTATAATGATCCTTAATAGTATTAATCAGTGCATGTATGTCAAGAGAGTTCTTAAAGCATCTTGAATTGTATATGTACTGTTTAATGATAATATTAATTTCATTATCAATTTTGCTGTACAAAGATACCAAAGAAAAAGGACTGCTTGTTGACAGAAAAAGGGATTAGCAGTGCTTCTTAAAGAATTTCTAAACTTTGTAAAAAATTCTTGACTTTTTCACATTCCCACAATATATGTGTTAAAGTTTCAGTCTCAGACAAACAAAAAGTACAGAGTGGACTATCTACTTTCTTCACCTTATACAGAAATGAGTTTGTAGTCAAAGTGTAATGTAAGCCTCTGTACTGAAACCAATGAAGCTAAGAATTATTAGTAATTTTAAAAGGTAAAGACAAGATATTTGCCCAAGTGGATTCCTCACAGTTAAACTGTTCAGCCCATTTCTTTCTACCTGTAGGAATTTCATTATTTTTTATAAAACATCTATAGATATCATTTGTCCCTTTTTCCTGTAGGAAAAAAGGTTCAATGTTGCAAGGAATAAAAGGCAAAGAAAAATCTGAATCCTCATTCATATGCAGATCAGTATACTTCTTAATAGAGTTTAAGATTCCTTGAAACCTAAGAAAATACCATATTTTTCAGAAAAATCATTAAAAGAATAGAAAGAGACTGTATTTGAAACCTGTAAATTACCATTTACAACTCTAACACCTTTTAAAAACCAGTCTTTGTAGAAAACAGAATGCCCACCTATAGTTAATTTTGGGTTTTACAAAAGAGGTGTTTTCAGTGGAGAGAGTTGTCTACCTTTAACTTTGAGCTTTATGATCAGTAGCTTTTCCCAAGCTTGGAAAACATCACTCCAAAATTTATTTTTACATTTTTCCTGACACTTTTTTATATAATCACTCCCACAGTTCATAGCAAGATCAGTATTAATTTGTCTTTTGAATAAAACTTTCCACTTACTTGGAACTTCAATGCATTTATGAAATCTGAGATACTTACCATCTTCAAACCTCCTTCAAAATAGTTTTTCATAATGACATTTCTTGTAATTTTATCACTTTTCCCATTCCATAAGAAGTTAAAAAGGATAGTATTTAAGTAATTAATTAACTTATTACCTGGATTTCGAAGGGCAATAAATAAATGATTAAATTGTGAGATTAAAAGTGACTTAATGACATGTATCTTCCAAATTGGAGATATCATTCTTCTACTCCAAGATTTAATAAGAGATTTTAGTTTTATTAATTTTATGTCAAAATTTAGTTTAGGAATTTCATGCAAGTTTACACTAAAATCAATCCCCAATAATGTAAATTTATCCTTTCCCAACTGTAAGTTAAGCTCTGGTAAAAAGTGTCAGTAGAATATTTCTTACTACCAATCCATATTACCTGTGTTTTGCTAGTATTAATCTTAAGACCTGAAATATTTGCAAACAAATTAAGCTCCGTTACAGATTCACGTAAAGATTCTTCTGACCCATCAAGTATCAAGGAAGTGTCATCAGCATACTGAGAGAGAAGTATTGAAAAAATCACCTACACTTATACCACTTATATTTTTGTTTTCCCTTATTCTTATTGCTAGAATTTCCGTGCATAATATGAAGATATACGGTGAAATTGGGTCGCCTTTCCTGCAGCCACGCTTTACTTCTAAGAAGTTTGATACATTTCTCCCATGATTTATAGCTGAACTGGCATTTTTGTGAAGAGTTTTGACCCACTTTCTAATACTCATCCCAAAGCCAAAAAAGTTAAGTGTTTTATCCATAAATTCTCATGAATCAAAGGCTTTCTCAAAGTCGATCATTAGAAGCATTCCTGGAATATTATTTTCTTCAGTAAAATTCATTATGTCATAAATAAGCCTAGTATTTTCACCTATATAGTGTCCCGATCAGAATCCTATTTGATCATGGTCAATAATTTTGTCTAAAACTGACTTCACCCTATTCACTATTACCCCAGAAGCAATTTTGTAACCAATATTCAAGAGAGAAATCGGTCGCCAATTTTCAAAAACTGTCTTGGTTTATCCCCCTTTGGTATACAAATAATAATTCCTTGTCTTTGAGTAACAGAAAGTGTTTGCAAAATACCCAAAATTAAGTGACCTAACAATAAATGTACCCAACTGCTTCCAAAAACATTTAAAAAATTCAGTGGTAAAACCGTCGGAACCTGGGCTCTTTTTATTTTTCATTTTGCTAAGAGTTTTACCCGCTTCTTCTAATGTAATAATTCCTTCCAGAGCATCTGATTCTATATCGTCTAATTTAGGAACATCAAAACTATCAATAAAATCATCCAAGATAATATAAAAAATTTCATCAAATACAAATTCTCATAAAAATCTTGAACTTCATTTAAAATTTCAAATTGATCAGTTATTATCCTATCACCTTTCTGTACCTTAGGAATAATTTTTGAAGTGTAATTTCTATTTTCCAAACCTAAGAAATAGCTTGTAGGCTTTTCACCCTCCTCTATCCATTTTGCCTTAGACCTAACAATTATTACCTTGTATTTTATATGACCTTATGACTTCCAAATTTTTTTTTCTTATTTGTAAGCTCTACAGTATCTACCTCGTCCTCATTTTCTAACTCCTGTATAAGTTTCTTAATCTTTTCTTCTCTACTATTTTGTGTTTTCTTTAAGAATGATGAATATGAAATTGTTTTTCCCATGATTTCCATTAGAAGAACCTCTAAAAACAATTGATCATTAATAGTAAATTGCAAATCTAAGTCTAACAATTCTGAAATATTATCCAAGTTGTAGACAGGAAGGCAATATCTAGTTTTTATATCATTAATACAGGTTTTAACCATTTTGAGATACTCCATATCTTTTAAAAGAGAATTTTTGAATTTCCAGAGACCTTTACCTTTCTTAAATTTCTTGAACTTTAAACTAATTCAGATCAGATTTGTAGCCAGGATCTATGGAAGAACTTACAATACTAGTTAGTAAACTTTCTGAAATTAAAAAAAAATCTAGCCTAGCCTGCTTAATAGGATTACTCTTTCTCCAAGTATATCTTTTAAAATGTTCATGTTGCTCTCACAAATTATCTACAAGGCCCTGATTTTCCATGATTTCGCCAATTTTTTCCCTAGATTTAGGATTATAAATGTTTTTATAATTGCTGTCATAATCAATCTCAGGTTTCAAAACTAAGTTAAAATCACCGCATAAAATAACATCATTATTTCCAAAATCTTCAATAGCTTCACTTATATTATTTAAAAAGTCGGGTCTATCCTAATTAGGGACATAAACTGAAATAAGGGTTAATCTTGTACCTTCTATTGTTATATCTAAAGCTAAAAAATACCTGTGTTATCTTTCTTTTCCCTAGGCACCTTCGATTCGAAATTATTGTTAATAAATATAATGGAAACACCAGGAGCTGTATTACAGCTACAGAGCAGATATAAAAAAGAATGGAAGTGACAGAACTACATTGATTAACAATAACGAGTCCGGTGAAGAGGAATTTTAATTCCTGTACTGGAAATCAACTATAAGTAACTATAAGTAAGTAATAAGAGCTGAAGTAAAGCCCCATTCACTTCGGTAAATATTTTCCTTTTCTTCCGTAAATGAGTGTCCTGGAGACAAAAAAACATTATAACATTTACTTTTCAAGTATAAAAACACACCTTTTCGTTAAGAACGATCCCCTACACCCTGACAGTTTGAACTCAATATGGTTATGGAATCAGCTGCAAATCGAACGTTGCAAAAGTATTAGTATTACCAGAACTTCTATGAGGTCTGTGCCAGTCCAAGGGAAAGTAGGAATAAAAGAAAGAGGGGCCATCAAACAAGTAAGATAGCTAGTAGACATAAAAGTTACCATAAGGTCTGAGTCAGCGACAACTTGCAACTCAGCACCCTGAAAATGAAAATTTGTCGATCTTGTGGCCGTTACGGCAAACAGGAAGTGACAATTAAAACCGGAAGTGGTAAGGGATATATAAGCGTCGACATGAATTCATGGACAAGCAAATCCGGAAATAATCAGAAAGTAAAGTATAAGAGGGTATTACTGTAATACAATGTTACAGAGTTGTGAGGACACCATAGCATAGTTTTTTTTTTATTTATTTACAGATAAATAAGAATAAGTAAATAGATAAATACATGTAAGCTTTCTTCCGTCCGTCAAAATCACAAACAATTTCCCGTCTGCACTATATGAGTTCTTTACACATCTGGGTTTGTAAGCCTCCTTCAGTCTATCTTGGTTGAACTTGGTAAGATCGTCAGACACACTAGTTCCTTTCAACTCCCTTCTCTTTTTCATAATCTCGTGCTTCTTAGTCCTGTGAGTAAATTTAATAATAACAGGTCTGGCCTTTCCGTTGGAAAACCTTCCCAGTCAGTGTGTAATGTCAATATCATTTCCACTTAGACAGACGTTCAGTTTGGAGTTAATAAGTCTCACCACACTGTCCTTGCAATCTTCAACTGTCTCATTCTCTGAAGTATCCGCTAAACCAAAGATTCTGATCGAATTCTTCCGCCCATGTTGCTCAAGATCGTTAAACTTTTCACACAAAGCTTTCTCGGACTCTTGGAGATCTGAACACTGAGTTTTGAGAGCTCCGACCGTTTGTCGCAGTCCACCATTTTCCTTTTCCAAATCAAAGATTCGTCCTTCTAATTTTTCCACCAACTCACGATTCTCTTTTCTGATCTCGTCATTCAACTTTATAAGTCTTTCATCCATTCTTTGAATTTTGGTGATGTCCTCTGTCAGTGGCAAGATAGATCCTTTGTTCCTCTTCTCTGAGCTAAGAGTCTGTAATGCAGCGATGGACACATCATCGCTCCATTCATTTTCACACAATGTGAGGAATGCATCAGCATTTGATCCTGATTGAGTGTCAGCAGAAATCACAGACATTGCCTTCTTTACCTTTGCACATTTTTTCAACAGGTGTCCAATTTTCAGTGCCAGAGAAGGATTGCTGTACTTGTTGTTTTCTTCAAAGTAACTGCAGAGCTTTCTTGTTGCATTTACAGCAAGTGGAAAATTTTTGGGGACAAGTACATCTGACAGTGAATTTATCTCTGTGTCTTGTTTCCTTACCGAAATTAAAAACCGTCCAAGTTCTCTCATTTTTTGACTAACATGCGGATACAGATGAGGTAGGTGACCATGTTTCTGGAACAATTTTTCCCCTATACGTAAAATGACTGGGTCATTTCGCACAACCATAGTAATTTCATTGGTATTCATACGACTCAACACCTTTCTTTGAAGACCCTCACTGATCACAACTGAACTTGGCAGCAGAAGAGATGCCTCTGACTTTAATCTTTTTTGATTCCTATCATTTTTTCGAAATGGGCAAATTTTCCTATGTCTCCACAAAAAGGCTAGACAATCTTCACAAGACAAGTATTCTTTTGCTGTGGTTGTTGTTTCATCTTTTCTTGTCTATGTAACCAATGTTCCAGTTCCATTCTTTAGCACTTCAACATTATGTTTATAATCTCCACTATTCCTGTGTTTCATCAATGCTAATTTTCTTTTTTCTGACTTCAAGGGTAAGGACAAGATCCGTTGCACCTCCATTTCCTGTTTGTGGGGTCCTAGATAATGTTTGGTAATGTTTGTAAATCCTTCTCCACAGTACATACAATAATGAATTTTATCCCAAATTCTGATGCCATCCTTATTTTTGCTTGCCTGTACTCTAACAGGATCTATGCCAGTTGCTGAATATGGGTCTACTGTCAATGGTTTCTGTTCTTTTTCAGTAATTATATTGGCTCTTTTTTTGCGCAATGCTTCAACTGACTTGGAAACACTTTGAACTGGGAATAATTCTGATATCCTTGATGAATCTGACAGATATTCTTCTTCTTCTTTAGATTCCGACTCCAAATCTGCATAATCTGGATCTTTCTCATCATCATCACCGCAACCAAAAAAATCCATCTCGCTGTCCTTGTCGCTTGCATCATTCTCATCATCTTCAGACTGAAAAAAAAAGCCATTATAATAAAATCACAGAGCTAAGCCTCATAGCATTAGTGTGTTCATCTCTTTATGCCCATCACACATACATATGGTTGGGTTGAGGACAGAGGACAAAGTCTAAGGGGTGGGTCATGTGTAAATTCAAGTAGTATCAATTAAAGGTCATGGTTATTGCATACATGAAGATCTTCAGATGTAGCATTCAGCCCAGGTGGGGATGCCAGCCTGCAGGAAAATGTGTACAGATGGAGAACCAACAACAGCCGACAGGTTATAACATCAGCTCTCCATATTTTTGACCAGTAAAGCTAAATATGCATTCAATGTCCTACATCATTTCCAGTCAAACCACAAAATATCACTGAAATCCGAAACATTTAAAATTCATTACATTATTACCATGTTTTCCTCTGCAGTAAATTTGTATTCATCTAATGGCTGCACACTGTATAATGAAAGTGAATCAAAGACCCAGTCACGAACTACTGTCACAATTCCAGTCTTCATGTGAATCTCTGAAAATAAAACATCAAATACATTGAGATAGCATTATGATATGAGTGTCTAACAAATCAAGAAATGTATGAACCTTCCATCATTCCTATGTCAACATATGTTCCAAATTCTGATTCTAGGTCTTATAACAAGAGAACCAAAGATCTAGACAGATATTGGATTGGCACACACCATTACAAGGTCTGTCTAAAATGCTCTGCCAAAATGTATAACTGGAGTGTGGTGTGGTAGGGGGGATAGATGGTGGATAATATCAAACAATATTGCAAAACTCCCAAGAACTTTACCTAAAAGACAAAAAACTGACCAATCACAAAATATGACTGACCAATAAAAGTATGATCATTCTGTGTACCTCTGACCATGTCTTGTACTGAACGTGTGTGTATACATATATTGTATACATACCTCCAGTTAACTTAACATATTGTATGTCGTATCTAAAAAAATACAAATTTTAACCAACACTCCTTATAGTTAATTAACTCCCTGTGTGTCTTTGCGTATTTATAAATAATTTCTTACAAATGTATTTACCAGTGTATTTTTCAACATCCTCAGGTGTCACATCATCATCTTCAGTACATGTCACTATAAGCTGTTTCACATGTTTGTTTGAGAAATCTGAGAGACTTCGTGCTACGGTACCTCCACATTCAAGTAGCAATTTTGTCATAGTAACTACAAAGAATAATGTAAGTTCTTGAAAATTGCAACAATCAACATTGATACACCAATGTGTTTAAACTCTTTGTACGAAAAAAATATTTAAATTCATCCATGGACAATTCATGATAATAAAATTACCTGTATGATATCCTGAACTTTCAATTATTCATAATAATTCTGATCTATGTATATGTATCTTGTATATCTTACATAGATGATTTAATAGGGCTATTCTACTTAAATTCATACTCCAAACCATGGATGTCATTATTAAAGTATTTTTTTGTTGTTTTTTCCCCAACATACCGTATGACCTGGGGTTAAAATTTTGTTCTAAACCCAAACATCAAACCAATATGATTTATTCTAAAAACTTTTGGTGTTGGCTATACATTTAAACGGAATATTCCTGATCAAAATTAAAGTCAAGAAAAATAATCAAAGTAATTGCAAGTAAATGCATACACACCTGTGTCAATATCTTTACTTGATTTTTCATCACAGTATATTTCATACCCTGTCAGCAGCGACGAACCCGTCATGCGTGAAGCTTTTGGCCTTTGAATTTTTGTTCCAGTTGTAGAATCCCCAATTATCTCATAATCTTCCTAGTAAAGTAAAAGCAAAACTGATTCTCTTAATAATCTAGTATGTTTTTTGTTTTATCTAAAACATGGCACTATAGATATTTGTACACTGTAGCATATTCAATATGAATACCCATTGAGGTTTGTAACAGATTTTACAAGTCTTCTCTTCTTTCCATATCTTATCTAACCTGTGTTTGATTCTAAGATAACCAACAAATTAAATTCTTGCCAAAACTTAAACGTCAAACACAGCATTATTATTTTTTATATTACTTTAACCTTAAACAGTCATTATTTCATTATCTTCGCATATAAGATTATCTACTGGATTGATTGTAATCGTACAATAATTGTTGGATTTCATCGTCTTTTCTTGACCCAAGGATATTTAGCCTTGGCCTTCAATAAATATCATCCTCTCAACATATTTTTGTTTCCTGCCGCTTCATTATTTTATTGTGAAAGGGCAAATATAGAATAAAAACTGCAAGAATTTCCTAGGACATCTCTTTATAACAAAGTTTAATATACCTTTGGTAACAGGTGTCCTGCTTGCTTGCTGTCTTCTATCCACTTATAATCTAGAATCCAGCAATGATTAGCAATGGCAAAAAAATATTTCACTGTTCTTGTGGCAATACGCACTGGATCTGAAAGACAAATAATGTAAATATTGGTACAGTTGTATAATGTTTCTTAATAATGTTTTATGAACAAAGGACAATTTTTTCTCCAAAACAACAGAAATCAATTATTTTGAAAAAAAAAATATGTACCTTTTAAAGCATTTTGCATAACTGAACTGACATTTCACACAATTCTTAACTTTCATAATCCACAGCAAGATATCAATTCAAAAGGCCCGGAGAAGAAATTATTGAGGAAATCTCACTTACTTGGCCTATGACCTTGAGTGACCTAATGGCAGTGAACTGCATATCCACTGAAGATGGTGCCAGTATACCGCATGTTTTGTTTATACATGTATATCAGACTTTCATTTTTGGGCTACTAGAAGATCCAGCAACTTTTACTTACAAAATTGAACCCAAAAATAGCTTCAAATCAAATAAAGATTATTTGCTACAGTAATTCTTGAGAAGAATTTGAAAATGTGGAGTGGCTAACAACAGACGACAGAAAATAAAGAAGATGGCAATTTCTTACATAGCTGTCCATGTAAGATGTAGTTTTTTCAATGATGTAAGGTCATGTAAGATGAATGGATCCTGCATGAGTATGACATTACAATGATGTCATGATATGGGAAGTTGAAGTCATTTTACACCATTTTGCTGAATCTTAATTTTCAGTTCAAGATGCTAATTTACAACTATTGCTGTGTTCGTTCAAATGTGTTCATACTTTTAGTATAAACAAAAACCTGCTTGTTCCAGTAGTATAGATAATTCTAAAATTGGTTCATCAAAGAAGTTGATGTTCAGCCCAAAGATTGCTGCTACCCATCTCGATAAAATAAATAGGTATGCTATGTAAGAAAATAACACCATGATATGTTTAAATTATGTAGGATAGAAATATCCCACCCTCAGGTATATAATTTGTGTTCAAAAACCTCCACAAACCTTGTTTTTTTGCCTCAAATTCTGTACCCTCTGATGTGATATTTCTATCCTAGACATATACATATGATATGTTATAGATATAGTCTAACTAGCTTGAGCCTTCAGTTTAGGTGAACTTGAAATGCATACAACATAAATATTTACATATATATATGTATTAAGCAATAACAAAAACTTGACAATGAGTACCTGTGTGCACAACAACATGTGTTACACATGGACTGAATTCTCTGTAATATTGCACGTCATTCTCTGATGCTACCATCCAGGTTTCCTTCTGTCAGAAAAACAAATTGTTTATTATATTTTAAAAACTAAAACTGTATTTTCCTACTTTAATTAGAAGAATGCTATGTAATAAAAGAATAAACATTGAAATTCAATATTTCAGAGTTTACAGTGGATAAAAATTCTGTGAAACTACAAGTGGACTTATATGTTGAGATCCAACATATCTGTCTAGAAACCAGAAATGGTTTCATTTTCATTCAAGAAACTGGCATATTTTGTTTGAAACGTGTCTCTCTATTAATTGTTCATAGAATCAAAGGAATACCATTATTGATGCTTTATCTATCTTTTGATATATCTAGTTTATATTAAAGATCATGATAGAACTGATAAAACAAATTCATAAAAAAATAGAATCATTTCACCTTCCCATTTCAGCTATCTACTTGTTTGAATCTAATATTATTAAATGTTTACCAATTGAACAGGAGTAAGTCCAGAACATAGTATGCCTCTGCAAAAAACAGTTTCTGACAGCAGCACTTCCGACACACATGGGGACTCGGATGATGCAACCATTTCTGTACATGGGTCCTCCTGTGTGATGGTAACTTCTGTTGTAACTGGTGCCTCAGGTTTCGGAAGGTTATTTTCTGAAGACACACATGGGGACTCAGATGATGCAACCATTTCTGTACATGGGTCCTCCTGTGTGATGGTAACTTCTGTTGTAACTGGTGCCTCAGGTTTCGGAAGGTATTTTCTGAAGACACACATGGGGACTCAGATGATGCAACCATTTCTGTACATGGGTCCTCCCTTGTGATGGTAACTTCTGTTGTAACTGGTGCCTCAGGTTTCGGAAGGTTATTTTCTGAAGACACACATGGGGACTCGGATGATGCAACCATTTCTGTACATGGGTCCTCCTGTGTGATGGTAACTTCTGTTGTAACTGGTGCCTCAGGTTTCGGAAGGTTATTTTCTGAAGACACACATGGGGACTCGGATGATGCAACCATTTCTGTACATGGGTCCTCCTGTGTGATGGTATCTTCTGTTGTAAGTGATGCCTTAGGTTTCATCAGGTCATTTGCTGTAAGTAGTTCCATTGAATTAGATAATTTATTATCAAATACATAAATGTATATATTTGCTTCAAATAATACAGGAAATAATGATTAGGTCATGACACTATTACAATTACTGCTCTGTATGATCCTTCCGAGGTCATCTTTAAATTTTTTTCTCATGGTTCTAGAAAGCTTTGCTGTAAAAGAAAAAATCGAGACTGAGGTCTACATATTTAAGTAAATGGAACAGACATACTTTCTATAAAATACCAGCTTTTACCACAGAAAATGTAACACTTTACAAGTCATACCCTGTTTCATTAAAAAAAAAAGGTTTTCTTAATTCAGTTTTAATGCAAAGCAACTCCATCCATTTTAGACAGCTTTTTCTTTTTTCACTTCTTCAAATAGTTTAAAATCAATTACATGTAATATGCATTATAAAATGTACTTTTCAATATATGAATTACGAAAAATAAAATCAGAAACAAAGTTAATGATCTGAAATGAAATATGGCTTAGTTATCTCAAAGTGTTAAAGTGTACTATGAACAAAACTTGATGTGAATAAACCATTACCACATACCTGGCCAATTCTAACATGTAATGTGGCTATGTCATATTGATACTGCATAAAACATGTGTAATAACACTGTTGTGATGTCATAAAAATACGACGTCACAGAATTGTCTCAGTCGTGGAAATTGTTTCCGTCGTAGTAGAAAGCCTTTCTTATAGGGAAAAAAATTCAAGTTTTGGCATATTTCTCATGGAAAGTTATGTGATAAATAGAACTTTACACTTGTGTCAATGTAATATAGAAATTTGTTAAACTAGTTAAACAAATTTCATATTACACTGACACTCATGTAAGATTCTTTATTTATTCTATATGATCCAAACTCAAAGAGGTTGAAAACAGCATGAATATAGACTGATTCATTTAGATAGCATCTGCTTGTGTGTCCAAACACCTGTATACAGCACATTACCTCCTCATAAAGGATGCATTTCGTCATTAAATTTGTAAAAAGTAATTTCTTTGTATGTATATATGTAGCACTTTAAATATTACCTAACAGAATTTATGACATAACTGAATACTCCTGCATATTGAACACTCTATCAAATGATTATCTTCAAGTATAATTCTATAGGGCAGTTTTGACAGCATTGAATTGATGTCACAAATGTGGGCTACCAATATCAAGACAATCGTCCCGAGTAAAGGGTGTGTTTTTTTCAAATAAATCTCAATATCTGGGAATTGAAGTTAACTATGATGGTTGCACTTTCTTTTTATTGTATAATATTAAGTATTTTCATACTTCATATAGCAAAACGTTCAGGGTACACTATAACTCTACAAACATCTAAACTTTAAAACTTAAACAAACTTTGGGTAACTGAACAAAAGTGAAATAACCACCCATAAGTAAAAAGGAAATGAAATAAAGAGGCTCACATCAATACAGTTATTAACGGTTCTACTAACTCAGTGTTATAAAGGGAATAAAACAAAGATTTTAATGTAGATATTGAAAAGTTTTGTACATTAAATTTGAGAATTCTTCGAAGATTAAATATATTAAGAATATGTTGACTGTATAACCCTGATGACATTGCTGGACAAGATGAAACACCTATCTCTACATTGTTCCAATTTGGAATTCAAATGTCAACCTCTTTAAAGTAAAAGTTATATTTTGAATGTATACAAGACTGGAGATAATGTACCAAGAACCACTTTATCTCAATTCTTAAGTTATAATTTCAAAGTTACATCAAAATGATATATTTGTATGTGTAATTTATTCAACATTGTCATTAAATGCTGAAAAAATTCAGAAATTTCAATAAATCACAGTCCCAACAAACATAATATCATGGCTATTGGTCATACTGGATGTAAACTGTGTTGTATTACCAAAAATTTACAATATTTGGTCAGGATATGAGCTTTACAAAACATATTTCATGGGATTACTGCATGAGAATGCAACAATAAAGACTCCTCCCCACTTCTTGCTGTCTAAATATTTTTTTTGAGATGAATTTAAAAATTCAATTTGAATAAATTCCTGAACTGTGAAGAATATCTTGCTCCCTACATATTACATCTGAACTATTATTCACAAGAGGCATAAATTTAAAGCAATCACTGCTTCTCAGAGACCGTTTTTGTTCAAATACTGAAATATTGGTAATGCATAATGATAAAAGAACTTGAAATTGTTAACATCAAAATAAACTCCCTGAATTGTTCACGTTACCTATGGATTTATTGATCTGTGAATTATCTTCACATGCACCTTTCCATTTACACCAATTATTTTGTGTTAATGGGATACTGAAAGAAGATACAACATTTTTCATACTATTTAAATGTTACATGAATGTTAACAGGAACAGCATAGACATTATTACTCTCCTCACATTCTACATTGATGTGTCCCAAGGCATATTGCATATTTCCACATAATCTATAGGTATATTTCACTTCTAATCATTTGACCAATAGCTGATATGATTTTATTTTTACCGAAGTTGGTTGTCTGTTTCCAACTATTAGACATTCCGTTTTACCTATTCTGATATACTTATATTTGGTTCTCTCCTTCTTGGTTAGGAGACCAATCTTTATTCAGAAATAATTGAGGAGACATAATAACATCATACTTCTACACACAACAAACATTCACACTGATGAATACCAAGTTACATGTTTTTATTTGATGCTCAAAACAACCATTCAGCCTTAAGGTATACTACCTACCTGACATCATCTTCTTCTCCAAAGAAAGTTCCATTTCCTTGCTCATCCACAAAGCCCGGCCACCATACCCCTTTTTCTAGTTTAATCCAAATGTATTGTGACAAAGTGCTACATGCAGAACCATCTATAAAAACACAAACAGTATCATGTTTTAGGTAAAGTTTCCAATTATAATTGCTGTGCAAGTTTTCACTTTTGTTGGCAAAAAATGAAAAAAAAAGTGGGTTTACAAAATCATGAAACATTTCTCTGTATACCACAGATATCACATATATGACATATTTGTGAAATCTCATTACATAAGATACATATATACAGACCAAATCTGATTGGTATCTCTCCATTGGAACAGGAGAAGAAAGATTTTTAATGTTTTACCTCAATTTCCCCTATTGCCTCCCCCCATCCCCAAGGGGGCCACACCCATCATTTATACAAAATTGAATCCATCTTTGCCCAAGGATTCTCCAGACCAAATTTAGTAAAATCTACTGGGCCGCTCAGGACTAATAGCGTTTTAAAAGAAAAGTTGACTTTGGTTCGATCCCAGGCAGAAGCATACACATGAAAGTATCTCTGCTACAATTACACTATCTTTATTCAGTCTACATGAAAACTGTTGCATACTGGCCATCAATAGCATTTGTAACTTATGGGAACAGTTGTATTGAAGGATATAAAACTTAACTGGTCTATCATTAATTTTCACATCATTAACTACAATTTTACTGACCTAACTGGAGCTACATTTGTAGTAATGAACTTGCATACAAGATAATATATATATAATTTATTCAATTTACATCAATGAAGTTATTTCAACTTATTATACATTAATTGCTCTTGTTTGTCAGGGTATTGTTAGTGTGCAGGTGTCTAATTCTTATCTTGTGAGGAAACTTGAGTGCCAATGGAGATCTAGAGAAAATCTGTGGTGTGGCAAGCGACCCATACCGTCCGGCCAGTGAATCGGAATTCAGTGTCTTTGTGAAAGGCAGGTGCGCTATCCACTGCACCACCCTGTGTACTTTGTTGAAAGTATAATTATATGTATATGACAGCAAGATACCAGTTTTTTTCTGCTTCCTTTTTGAGGTTGTTCCTTCCTGTTCTCCTCTTCTCTTTCTCCCCATACTGTAGGCCTAGTGAGTGTCGGCACTGTAATTTAACCAGAAAAAACTTTGTGTAACAGACAATCAGTGCACATACATGTAAACAAAAAGAATAGGCCCAGTTCATATTTGTTTACCATAAACATATACTTGCAAACTTGTTCGATTTCTAACTCCATCCCTGATAGTATTTGTCAAAAATGCATCAATCACCTAGTGTAAAAGTGGAGGTTATAGGTGGTCTTACAAGCTCAGTCTATGGAGAACTTCTCTTATAGTCTTATTGGTAGGATGTTCACCATGAGAGCAAAAGGTCGCTAGTAGTTCGAGCCCCAGCACGGGCAGACATTTTTCATTACTCCCTTCTGTACACATTTTTTACATAGGTCCATGTCTTTTATTTGTTAATATTGGGAGCTCTGCCCCCAACCCCCTGTCTTTTATTTGTTTCCCAGAATTACTGTAGAGTCCTTAATAGCATACTTAATTGAACTGATACTTATCTTAAATTTAGCAGAAAAATGTAAATTAACTGCCTTCCGAGGACCTACGTAACAGATTCTACTCCTCCCTCCTACTACACATAAAATAAAGAGAAAAACACACCATGCAAGGCAAAAATTTCAAATGTTCCTCTTCAGTCCAGAAATACGTGTATACTTGTAAAGATACGGCGGAATTGTTGAAGCAACTAACGTTACGCATCATTGACAATATTTACAACCATACAACTTAAATCCTTATCGACAATAAAGGTTGATACTTTTAGCAGTGTTTTTACCGAAAACACAAACAACAGATATTCTTTGCTGTTTTCTGAGAAATCAGTATGAAAATCTAACCCATGAAATGTGCAATAACATATGCACTGATCAAAACTTCGGTTATTTAATATACTCTAACTCACCTGAATCTTCAAAGCCCACTTATTTTTCAATTCAGGCCCTGTTACCTCGGCAAGCCGGTATTCTGTTTCTGTGGGTGTGTGGGATAGGTCGTTTTACAGTCTTTTATTCGGACTGCTTCGTTACGAATGGCGATAATTATTGTGACCCAGTAGTAATTTTGGCTCTTGGTAGGTTAACATACCCTTAGTCACGTTGTTAGTTGTACTTTGGGGAGTTCAGCCTAGGGTTTAGTGGTGATATTCTGTCTGGTTTGACGAATGTCTATTTAGGAAATTAGTTTGTTGATTACGTCGGCCATTTTGTGAAGTGTGCCGTGCTCCAGCGTAATACGTGCTGTGATTGGTTGAGACTTAAGCGGTGGAGCCAATCGCTAAGTCTTTTAAGTTTTAGATACATTGCTATGGGTCAGGTGATTACGGGTATAAAAAGACAAACACGTGCGGGCTTCTCGGTTTTTCTCTGCCGGAGAATTGGTGAGTTTAGGTTAGACTTCAGCAGCCGTTGTTGACGCTTTGAGACCGGAGCGACTTAAACAATAGAGAAATGCTCTGAAAACAGAGTGACATTGCTTTCTGAGTTAGGGTAGGCCATAGGTTACGATGCTCTGAAAACAGGGCAGTACTTTCACTATCGGTTTGGTGGCTACGGCCATGTGACTATTTCTATACTCTGAAATAAGAGTACTCCTGTTATTATGCTCTGAAACCAGAGCAACCTTTGGTATGAATTCTGACTTATAAGTGGCTTTGTTAATCTAAGCGGTGTTATCACTGCTACGGCCTACTAACACTAACATTAGCATTATGTAAGGATTTATAGACAGTTATCATGTAGTGTTTTCCCTGGGTGGGAGGGTAGTTGTTAGTCCGTCTCGGAGGCCATTAGAGTTCTGTCTAGTGTTACTGTAGGAGTACTAGTCCATTACAGTAATGGACATTGTTTATATTTAAATCTACCTCTAGTTGTATTTATAGGCAAGAGTCTGAAGTGTAAGGAGGGAATGTTGCCATGGGAACTTCCCAGGACTAGGAACTGTGTACCTTGCAGTACTACCTCACTTTACATTTATTTAGGTTGACTTATTTTTGATCTGTTGATTCCAGTTTATTTTTGATAAGCTTTACACTTCTGTTAATTTATTTTTGTTTTGTTTATTCTTTTTCCATCAATGTCTACATAATAAACTTGTGGAACTAAACTTCTGTGTTGTCGTGGGTCTTTCCTAACACTTCGACTAATCAAGGATAAAGAACCTGGTGCTTGGAAGTTGACTGTTGGCCATTGTTCTGTCGCGAATTATACTTGTCTCGGCCTATTTTCTCTGAAATTGAACTAAAATTACACAACGCGAAGTCTTTTGTATGGCCTAACTCTCCTCTTCCGAACCCTCCTACTACAGGTGTGTAGATGTTGACCAATGAAATAGAGTGTGACGTAATTACGAAGAACCAATAGAAATACTTCTTTTAGAACGCTTGTGTGGTGTGTGCGAAAGAAAAATCTAAGCTCTGTAGCTCACCACATCTGAATGCACACCCTACATAACGTTTCACCGCTGTTGTGAGGTACCTCTGAAACTTTGTGGGTGAAATTTAGAGTAACCATGGACGCATTTCCCGAGGTATCGGGAAATGTACCTCGGTAGTTTTTGGTACCTCGGTACGTGGATGTGTAACACTATATCCTACCTCGGTATGTAACAAAAACGAACGCACACACACGCACACACACACACACACCACCTCACACACACACACACACACACCCTCACACACACACACACACACACACACACACACACACACACACACACACACACACACACACACCCACACACACACACACACACACACACACAATGCAGTAAGAAAATAACAAAATCCAAAAGAATGTATGCAGATGAGTTCTCACATCGACAACTCACTTAGAAATCAAACATCATCATTAAACTAACTCTTTAGAACAACAACAATGCAAAAGCAAATTTTAAAAAATTTTGGTTGTCTATCATTCATGTGTCTTTTTCGTTTCCCACAGTTGGATCCGAGGAATTTATGCGGTCCCTTCTCCGGAAGTATGATCCACCATTCAAAGTACAAATGTCTCGGACGGATGGACGCAGTCTGACGGCCGGCAAATTACAAAAACATGGCAAATGATAGCTACATGTACATCATGTAGTAAATCCTCTTTGTTGCGTCGTGTTGATTAAAAAAATTATCCATTGGGTGAGACCTTTATTTTTCATTACACAAGAAATTAAGAGTTGTTTCATAGATTTTACGTGTTTTAAAAACATAAAATGCAAAATTAAATGGAATTGTAAGAAAACAATGACCACGTGGAATGAAAATTGATGATAACATAAGAGATTAATCTGTTAATTAGGGAAGGGAGCGCTTTATTACAAACACGTGACACTCCATTTGCAACAGGTCAAGGTCAGGTTAGTGAATAGATTTTCAAAAGGAATGGAAGGTCAGTTCGCAGTCTACATGGATGAACTGTACGCATTTGCTCTCCGGGAAATTGATATGCACCGTAATCATGGGAATAGAGGTAATCCAGCAATATTTGATAGAGCCTTTTAAATTTAAAGCAAAAAACATAGTTCCAAATAAAAACTGGGAAAAAAGAAAACACAAACAAGTTTCAAGTTAGTACTCATTTTATTTAGCAATTTTTGAAAAAATTGTTTTTTTTTTTAATTGATATTTTATTCGTTTTCACATTTTCAAAACAAAAACATTTACATAAGACATGGAACAACTGGAGAAGAACATATTGTACAACATAAAAACAGCACACTAATTACACCAACAGGTACAATAGACAAGATAAGTCTAGGTTCTGATAATGTAAAGAAGATATAATATTAGTGAATACATGTGTTAAAAGACAAAGGCATACTTTTGTACCAAGGTAGAGTAATAGAATAAATATTAGACAAAAGTAAATCACTCGAATACTAACTACATGTAATAACTTTAAAAATATAACCACTGTTAGATTTGTGCACTTAATTGAGCTTTATTTTTAAATTTACATTTAGATAAAATAATTACTAAGTTATTATACCTTGTTTCTGTGTTATTGAAAGTTCTGAAGTACTGACGCTATAGTTAAGTTATCTTGAAATAAAGTGCCCTAAATATATAAAAACTCAAAAGGTGAAACCGTCAGAAGCTGGGCTTTTATTATTTTTCATTTTAAAAAGAGTATTTGATAATTCAATAAGTGTAATTGGACGGTCGATATTCAAAGATTCCTGTGGAGACAGTTTAGGTATATTGTAGGATTCCAAAAGAAGCTCCAGGTTAACGGTTTTTAATGATCTATTTTCTTTATATAATAATTTATAATAATTTTCAGTTTCTTTAAGAATTACAGTTTGACTAGAAATTACCTTTCCATCATCTTTGTCAATACTTTAATTTTACAAGTATATTTCATTGACTCTAGACCACAGAAATATCTAGTGGGTTTTTCTCCTTCACCAATCCATTTGCCCGTGAACGTATCATATTGCATGAAATTTTGTGTTTTCTTATTTCTTCTAAATTTTCTTTTTTGTCCCCATGTTCATTAAAAAAAATAGTATCCGGCCCTGTCTTCTCTAAGTTCCTAAATTCATTTATTAAAATTTTCTCTCTTTCATTAGACTTTCCTTTTTTTATAAGTTGAAAAAGAAATAGTTTTACCCCTGAGTTCCACCATAAGTGTTTCTAAAAATAACAGGTCATTGATGCAAAGGTAATTTCGTCAGCAGGAATGCCATTCAAGTTATCTTTATTGTAAACTGGGATAGAATATTGTCGCTTTATGTCATTTATTGTTGATTTAATAAGATCTAAGTACTCCGAGTCAAAAAGAAGCGAATTATTAAATTTCCATCAACCACGACCTCCTGTAAAGTTATTGAATTTTAACTGTATTACTGAAAAAGAATGGTCTGATCGATACCCTGGTTCGATGGTTGACGATAATAAACTAGGTAATAAACTGTCTGAAATCAATATATAGTCAAGTCTTGCCTGCTTACGCGGAGTTTTCTTGTGCCACGTTTCGTGTTAGGGTGAAGCTCTCTAAATGTATCTATTAATAAGAAATCCTCTTTTAGATCTAAGACCTTATTTCTAGCATTTGGATTATTAATGTTATTGGGATTATCACAGTCTAAATTTGGATCAAGAATCATATTAAAGTCACCACATAGAATAAAACTCGAATTTCCAAAGTCTTCAGCAATATTTAAAAGTACGTCATATAAAGTAGGTTGATCAGTATTGGGTCCATATAGTGTTATAGGAGTTATCCCCCCCCCCTCCCCCCCCTTAATCTCCATGATGCCTTCTTATTTCTAAAACTTTGCATTCAAAATTGTTATTAAAAGGAATGGCTGTTCCCCTCGAATTAGAATTAAAAATGCAATCGAATCCTCAATTAGTATGTATTATTTTTTCTCTATCTGAAGTAAAATGAGTATCCTGAAGGCAGTATATGTTATTTTTTTTTTATTTAAGGTAAGAAAAGACGTCTTATTGTTTAAAAGTATCTCCAAGACCCGTGCAGTTGGAAGATAGAATTTTTATGTTATAAAATTAAAGGACTAATAAAAATAGCAAACATTGACCTAGACTTATCAAATACATAAACATACACAACGAAAACACAATACTTGCATGTAACAAGAATAAACAAGCAAAACATCGAGGATAACAGCGAGAGGGTCTCGAAACCCACCACATTGTAGACCACGCTAATTACACCTGTGTCAACAGTGCTGTGTTCGATGACAGTCTTGTGTATACGACGGTCGTGTAGTGTCACAGGTAGGCTTTGTTTACAAGTACAGGTGAGTAAAAGGCAATTAACTTTATGGTTTCGACTTTAAAAAGATACATGGAATAAAATGGACCTTATTGACACATAGCTTCTGTTCAATGAGTTTTTCTTGAGAAAAGTGTAATTACTATGATTATCAACACAAAGAAAATAATGTGACATGTTTTGTATGGTTTGATAGTAACTCTTCTCTTACATTGTATTTTTATTTAGTGCTGATATAAATATGTAATTCTAATAAAATATCAAAAATTTAAATAATGATTTTTTTGTACAAAAATTAAGAACAGCTTGTAATTATAAGTTTACGATGGATCAGGAATACTGCTATTATCTTCACACAGGATTGGTTCAAATTGATTATCTCCCTTTGATTCAAGAATTTGGATGCTCATTTAAACCTCATATAAAGACCACCTGTCTATAAAGACCTTTTTTTTATTTTCCCGTGAGCGGTCTTTATATACAGGTTTGACTGTATATTAAAAGAGTAAAACCATACAGGTAATGAAGTACACACGTTAAAACAGTCAATAGACAACAAAGCAAAGGCTAAATATTTACATCCTTCACCCACTGGATCAAACTTCATACACAAAACACCAGTAACATGATTGGATAAAGGTTCATATGTAACATATATAAATATTCATAGAGTTTCTTATTTGAGTTTGAATGTGATGCCGAAAATGTTTTATGATTTCTTTTCTTTGATATGTGACAAATATTTTTGGCAACGTCTTTTATAAAAACAAGTTTTATTACGTTGTTGATTTTACGGAGTTTAAAGTCAACAGGGTTATCCGAGGACAGCATGATTTTATGCTCATATTTTTCATTTTTACTTTCCGGGCAGCTGAGTGACGTCATGTATTTATAATGCCGCAATAACGTCACAACAGCGTTATTGTTGGAATGTTTCAACAACAGGTATTTGGCCCAAATTTCCACTTCGTATGTTTGGAGCAGGCAATTCAAGATAATGATGGACATCTGTTAACCTGCATATATACGTTGTTTCCTAATGTGATTGTACAAAAAATGTTCCTAGTAACGATTTTCTTTTAATTTTGATGAAGCACGAGATATATCTGTCATTTTACTCGTATGTAGTGACATGGTTGAAGAAGTTCTCTGTCTTTTTTGACGAACCATGCGTATGAGTCTTGCATTCATTACAAAACCTAAAAAGATAAAGAAACCTTGCAGTCCATTGAGACAAATGTTCATGTAAAATATCAGTTTTGTTCTGACGATTGTAGATAGGAAACCAAAGATCCACGTGCCTCCCAATAACAGTGATATCTTCGTATATATGATACAGTAATTTCTTTCTTGGTTTTTATTTCGCACGGTTTTTACACTTTGCTTTGTTCCATGAATACCATGTAGAGATATACCGAAGCAAACCAGATTAAAGAGCAGACATAGGGCAACTGGCAAACCAAAGACAAACAATGATACAGTAGGGTTCCCAATCCAGCAATATCCACCACCACCTGAACCATACTCCACAGGCACGTTAATGCTGATGTTGTCAACTACCACACAGCTGGTCACCAGTAGCAACGGTAGTCCATGCGCCACGCAGAAATATTTTTTGAATTGAAAGCTATTAGTTGTATATGTCATCATTGTTTTGGCGCTGAATTTTCTTGCCAAGTCGAATGCCATGACACTTGTCCACATGAAGGAACACAGCCAAGAATAATGTTGAAATATTGCAGTTATAATACAAAATATCCCTGGAATATAGGGCCCAATTAAAAATAGAGTTTGGGCAGTAAGAAGAGATGTTGAAAATGACATTAAATTTTTGCCGTGAACTGTCTGAAGAGATGGAAAAGCACAGTGTAAAATGAGCAAAGCGATTAGAGATGTGCTTGAAATTGAGAACATTATAATTGTTAAAATGGGCATTGCTTCATCGGCCTCTTCTGAGATTCCCTGGAAAGTTATGTTGTCACAAACATACAAAATATCATTTTTTAATTCAAAGTTAGTGATAACCTCGTTTATGTTGCTGATGAAAGCCACAAAATTGTTGATTTCATACTCGTTTTCTTTGTATGATAGCAATGTACAATTAAGTAATATCCCTTCTGTGCACAACCCTAGGAACTTTATGTGTGGCTTTTTATTTTCCTGGTTCATCAAAAGTGAGAATCGGGTGCTATATAGACCGATGGTGATGTTTGTCTTGCGTGGTCTTATGTACAAATTATCATTTTCCCCTATAAATTCCATCCCCGATCCTAAAAACTGTTTGATGTCTGTATTGATACAGTGTAACGATTCCTTTTCCTCGAAGTTGGTTAACTTGGCTGAAATATTAAGATACTCAAAATGTTGTACGATGTTTAACGTTTGTGAGACCACAGACTCCAGTGCTTCTGCTGTGCTGGCGTTGACAATCATGTGATATTCCATTACTTCTTCAATGTGATCTGCTGATATTTCTTGGAATATATCTTCCAATTGAAGGTCTGTAATTATTCTTACTCCCGATTGAACTAAGTTTTCAATAAATAACTGTAAAACATTCTGAATTGAAGTTGTGTATTTTTCTCCTCCACTGACAGTAATATCAATTGAAACATTGTATGCTGTCATTGATTTTTCATCTAAGGGAATATTATTTGTATCATTGAAGAAAGAATGTTTGTCTTCAATGCACTTCCCATAACTTGGTATGTAATTTTTAGGACAGAGAAGCGAGTGACATTTTCCTTTATTCGGATACCATACCTGACTTTCTGGGCAATTACTTACGTCCGAAGAATACCAAAACCCAGTATCAGGATTAAAATTAAAGAGTACATTCAGCCCAATAGTTGGGCTAAACTCGGGCATTAACGGCCCAGCAGTATCCATTTCACAACTTAATCGAGAGTCATTGCCTAGGAGGCAGTGTGCACAGTGAGGATTTCTCATAAAGGACGCCATTTGGAAAACTGGCGAAAGGTAGGATTTACAAACGGTCGCAAGTGAAGCTGTTTTATTTCCATCACACTCCGGAGGGGAGTCCACTTGTTGGCATTTTCTGAGTTCACCTACATTGGAAGGTGAAATGACATAGAATTTGCATTCTCTCTTTAATGAAGTCTTTAGATTCTCCGAACCCTGAGACGGCATGTTGTCAGGACACCTTGCATACACCGTCCAAGGAACCACTTCTGTTTCCTTATATCCATAACAAACAGCACACATCTTATTCTTAAAAACAATTTGGACAGATTCATGCAAACGAAGAGATACTGGTACGTGTTCTATAGGATGTAACGCACCGGATTCGCATCCGTCTTTTGTACCTTCATCCTTATATGCCTCTGGACACTTTGCAATGACTCGTAATTGTAATAAGTCCGATCCATTTTGAATTGATGTACACTCGCTGTTCCGTATATAGCCGATCAAAATAGAAGCATATTTGGCGTCATCCATATTTGCCGTATACCAGTCAGAAGGGTTTTCCATAGCATTCAGTATACCGGAATTGCTACCTGACACATTTCGGGTGTACCAGTCCGCACAACAATCTCCAAATAGAACACACTCATTATCACAACGACAAGTAACATCATTTCTGTTTGGCATGGAACACAACTGGTCCAAATGACATGTCACGTTTAAATTAAAAAAGATGAAAGTTGACAGTTTTGTAGATTTGTGACCACTCATTCCTTCAGACAAACTGGGTATTCCAGGCTCATCAATGTCAGAATTTGTCACAGCCCGATGATTTTCATCTGATTTAAGTTCTACGGCACCATTCCTGCCAACTAGAATAAATAAAAATATCTCAAATATTCGGTGTTGATAGAATGTTGTACTTATGACACAAATAAATCTACCTATTTTTCCACGGAATATCTGTAACTCTTATCTTTATTAATTGAAGTACATAATAATCTTCTTATAGTATTTGTTAGTGATTGCTTTTCTTCCAAAGATTTGTTATTGCGCTGTTTAAAAAAGACCCGGGTATTCCAAACCAGTAATATAAGGAGAATAAGACTAGGTGTTCCAGAATTATAATTCAAACACAAGTACGATGAAGTTACTTTAAATTAAGGACAAAAAGACAGATTTACATGGCGACACCATGAAAACAAGGATCGTGCTCCGGAAGGGCAAGCGCTCTCTGCTTCATCGCCGATACTCACCAAGCAAATCTTGGTAAATCCAAGTAAGCAATGCTATGTTCCGAAACGAGAACAAGGTATATAAAACAACGGAACTGACAGAAAAAACTCCATAATTTTCACGTCTGTTCTCCTATAAATGATTATTTGTGTGCTTTGCCATTTTACAAACAGGAAATTTATGAAATAAACACATCTTTCAGAATGAAAGCATTTAATGACATGTTACATCAGTAACTCACATGATTTAAATAGCCATAGAATAAAAATAGATTTTTTGATTTGATAAGATAATCTCCTTTCTTTTTTTATAGTCTGGTCGATAACATCAACACTACTCGGATTCAGACTGACAACGTCTAACTCAAATAATTTTCTAGTTAAGGCTCCGCGAACTGTGCTATTCACATGATTCGCTTCTGTATAATTGTTCCACATCCCATACATAGATGACGAACAATCCGCCTTAGCCACCACAAGGGTAACAGTGTACACAGTTCCAATGTCTAACGTTAGAAGAACCGTTATCATTGCTCCTGCTGCAAATTGTTACGAGACCGTGAAGCACAAACAGTCAAGTCGTCTCAATATACATGTCCCAAGTGGTCTAGTGGTTAGGATTCCGCGCTCTCACCGCGGCGGCCGGGGTTCGATTTCCCGCTTGGGAATACATATTTGTTCCCGCATTGAAATGGCCTAAAAACTGGCATTGCCCGTCATCGTTTGCTTTTTCCTGTGTACTTTGTAGTGGAGAAAGATATTGAAATGTCAGTTGTTATCAAGCGAAAAAAAAAAAAAAAAAACATGAGCTCATCATATTATTCGTTACAGTCAAAAGCTTGTGTGGAAAGTAATGGTCATTGATCTTGGTATGTTTTAAGAAATTCTCCCGGAAACAGTATATTTTGGTAGATAAGGAAATAAGCAAACGTCAGAGCCTTATCGATCTAAAGTGGAAGTTTATGAAAGATGGCAAACCAGCAGCAATATTTGACAATTTATTATTCTGGTTTTAGATATCTGTCATTTTGTGTGTCCAACATGATCTTGATTAGTAACTTATGGTATTGTTTTCTCTGTTGTATATAATTTTTATTTGATATTTCTTTTCAGATTATTAACCCTAGATCATGCAATCAGGGTATAAATTTGATATCACGATCTCTACCGATGTATGTTTAAGCTGAAATCGGCAAAATTCTTTTAGAACTATTTGCCATAGAATCTAAAGTTATGTCTTCAATTTCACTTAAGATTCTTAACCACAAACTCAACAGACACAACTCCGGTTCTACTTCATATTCTTTGCTATCAACAGGCAAAACTCCCGATCTTATTTCACAATCATTTGCAAAAACTGCTTATGGGATTGCGGCCTTTCGTAATGTCCTCTGGCTTATTCATGACATTGTTGGACTTCGACTCAAAATAAAGTAAAAAAGATTTCATATTAAGCTCATTGTGTAGATGTGAGCCTTGCTTCAACTAATCACCAACACATATTGATAAAGGTATGGGTACAACTATTCAAATAATATATGACAAGGACATTTTCATTGGTTACCAGGGAGGGTTTTCATGTCACACTGACACATCTGGTTTCTTTATTATAAAGAGAATTTTGTATGTTAGAAATTGCTTAGAAGTCTAATAAGAAATTTTAAGATTATAGAATCCTTCAATTAGTTATCAATTATAACACTATATGTTAAGCAACCGTCCAGTGGAGGTATATATTAGAAAAAATCTTTTTACCGGTACGAAGTAATGTTAAGTGAGGTGAATGTTAACGATGAAAAAACTGTATGTCAGAAGTGAGATTCGAACCCACGCCGGGAAGACCCGACTGCGACCTGAACGCATCGCCTTAGACCGCTCGGCCATCCTGACTTGATAAATGTGGATAAAATCGTACTTGAAACTGCAATTAAATCCACGTTGAAGTTAGCTATGTATTTCGTATGAGACTCGCCAGTTTTGTGCTTAGTTATACTTATTCCAATCAATGGCGGCACGTTGTTAAATACATATTTTGTTTCATCAAATTAAGAAATTATTAAATAATATTCTAGATTATCTCCATAAAACTTCAAAGAAATTTAAGATCTGTATCTGAGAAGGCGAATTTGGGGAAAAAAGTTTAAGTAGGATAACCAGATTGATTGATAATATCAACACTATTCGGATTCAGACTGCCAACGTCTAACTCAAATAATTTTCTAGTTAAGGCTCCGTGAACTGTGCTATTCACTTGATGCGCTTCTGTATAATTGTTCCACATCATTGTAATAGTGACATCACCAAATCATTATGATGATATCCTCTGTTTAGTTTGAATTCGTTATTATCATCATAATCTTCACTTGTTCGAGAGTCATTGGAAAACGTTACAGAATGTCGAAATGATTCGTTATTGAGACATCACTACATCACCAATTCATTTTAATTGGTCATAATTATGTCCTGTCCATTTTGTTGATATAGCCTATTCATTTAGTGATATCACTAAAACGACTCGGTGATATCGCTTTAACGAATTAGTAATTGGTTTGCTTTTTGTTGCTGTACGCCCTATTAACAGCCATGTTCATTTTAGATCGTGCCAATGTTTGGTAGTAGAGGAATGCTAGTAATTCCTTAACAACGCGACCACCGCAAACCAATTTTTAATGAATTGATGATATCAATATGAATTGGCAACATCGACGTTGCAGTGATGTCACTAAAATACAATAAAATAACAGAATGGAGTAAACGGATACTAATAATTTCTCCTATTCAAAACGCTTTACATTAGATTCTAGATATTTATGTTGAACAATTATAGGGACATATACATATGTATTTATACCATTAAATTTAATACTTAGACAGCATACAATTGTTCAACTTTGTATTCATGAGATGAAGACTCACGCAAAAATAAGCGAAACAGATTTTTTTTACTAAAATGTAATCAAATGTGCCATTGTTGTATACAACAACTATATACACATGATGATAATTCGGAGCCTGTGCAATGAACATTTTTATCCGTCTTACCTTTCAAAAGTAGACAGAGTAGAGAAATAGTCAAGGCTTTAACGATGAAGGTAGGCATCCTGATGTTTCCGTTCAGTCTCCACTTATAATGAAGCTCTATTGACACATCATAGCGGATATGAATGTTAAGCGAACTACAGATTATTAATACAATCACGTGTTCATTGCCAATTTCTATCCTCGATATATTTAATGTTTTTACCCTAATGGACAGGGGCTTTTTTGTTAATGGTCTTCCATTATGGAATCATTTGAGTACACATTTACTTGAAGAGAAATAAGGTACTGACGCTAAGTGAAATCATTCACTAACACACAATTATTCGTCCCTGAGGAAATATCATTGATAATTGTATTATTGGTTCTTTTGTAGTTAGAAAACAATCAAATACATTCTTTTGTGCTCTTCATTAACAATCCTAGCACATATTATTCTCAATATAATCTGGCTTTTTACCATGCGCTTATTATTGCAAATGTGGAATACTTTACATGTTAATCCATTGGGATGTCAAGCATGTCAAGAGACTATCATTAACTTAATTAAAGTATTAACACTCCCTCTGTATTGATATTAATATTTTACTTTGTAATATGGAACACGATTTCAATGTTCTAAGCCATATAGGGTTGTGAAATTGATGAAATCACATCTCTACGCTAATTGTCAACAACCTTCCAAAAAACTGCTTGAAATCAATAATAATAATTTTTGCTACTCTTGAATATAATCTATAAACGTACCTCGACAACGTTTGATTTTCCACTCTGTGTAATCAAATATAATTAATTCATATGTTTGATATAAAACAATAGGAAAATATACCTAAAATGATAACACAGTAATAATGCAAATTAAGAAAATCTAAGGCAAAATATGACCAAAAGTACAAGGAAGTGTTCCGGAAGAAAAAGCGTTTTCTGCTGCATTGATTACATCCGCCAAGTAAAATTTAGCAATGAAAATGAATGCATTCATTCTCTAATAAAGAGAGCTGTGCGTTTCATGAAATGTTATCTATGAGCTAATCGAAAAAAGGGGGATGGGGGGTGGGGGTTGGGGTGGGGGTGGGGGGGAACCACCTTGCCAAGTACAAGACGTCTACAACAGGCTACTTCACACAAATCACAGGGTTTCAAAAGATGCATGTTTATGGAAATTATAGGCAAGTCGTATTTTCGTCATTACTATCTCATTGGGTAGTCTCTATTCCCTTGTGCGATGTGAATTTGGATATGTTCTTTAGAATGCTTTCATAAACGGTTCCATGAGTCCTTAACCTTTGATGAGTTCCATTTTCTGTTTCACGTCACACGAGCATAGGACAACTCTTTTTTCGGTACAGAGAAAGTAGCAACACCCGTTCAACAAATTAATTTGAACAAAATGAAAGTTAGTTTCGAGTGTGTTGATTAGTACATTTCCTCATTAAAACCGGAAGTTAGACACGATTGTAGATTTTTTAGATAGAAATGATACACTTTTGTTTTATCGACGTTGATATGTAAACAACTAGAAATTTTCTTATTTTCGTTGGTATGAATCTATTAATTTTAACATGCTGATATTTTGTTTCAGAGAAATGTATGAAAGCCATGTGTTGGCCGAAGTAAACAAATGTTTAGTTTGGTGATGGCAGATTGTATTGTCAAGAGGTAAATCGAAAGTAAACTCGTCACCATGTTTGTGTTCATATGTGATTTAAAGCAATGAAATATTATATGGGTGATATAAACTCATATACAAATATCAGACTTAATCGACGTTGATGTTCAATAGACAACGCAACACATTTTTGGGTGAAAATGGGTGACTTTAATGTTGAAAAGTGTCAGCATAACATCCTGTTTGATTCGCCAGTAAAACCGTTTTGTAATAGTATATATACGTAGTGCACAAGGCTATGATTCCAAGGTGTATACAATGCAAAAATCTATCCTTTGAGTCCTTATTAAATCGTATAACGTTAGATTAGCAAATACCTACAATATCAAAGACAGTGAATGGAAAATATTCAATGTTTCAGAGAAGATTACCAATTCTGTAACTGTTTTTTTTTCATATTTGGTCTAACGTGTGTACGTTATTTGAACTATTGACTGGCGAGGTAACCTTATACTTGAATGTCTTTTTCAGCAAAGTTATAAAACGAGTGTTTATCGCAAAAACCAGAAAGAGAGAAAATCCTTGCATGCTGTTCAAGAACATAGATATATAGTCAAGTTCCCTACTGTTCGCTAATGGCGTTACAAACGTCAGAATCCATGTGAGACCCAGCAGAAAGAATAACTTGGAATAGATAAGACATTTGCTGTTCCCCCGTTTTGAATTGGACCGTTTTAATATGTTGGCTTCACCGGTTTGTATACCATAAATAACTATTATTAGGGATACAAGTTCAAAAGCAAGTAAAACTCCAATTGGACCTACGACAAATATTATCCTGGCTAGAGATTCGTGTATCCAACATGTCAGGTCTTTGGCGCCGTACCCTATACGCAATAACGTGTCTGTTTGATCTATAACAACACAGACAATAACTATCAGCAATGGAACACCAAATGCTAAGGCTGAGTACATGTAGAAACGATATGCGTGACTTTCCTGATTTTTTTGAGGCATATTGGATCCGAACTTGCAAGCAAACTCATAAGCCATAATGGCGGACCAATGGAAAACACATAGAAACATATAGTGCGAAATAATTGCAACCACTTTGCATGATAATTCCGTTTTGTTTGATATGCTCATAGTGGCAAAAAGAATCAATGACAGCATCAAAGTAAGAGCAAAAGAAAACATGATTTTACCCGGAAGATTGAGAAGACTTGGATGAACACAATGAAGAACTAATAAAACAAACAGAGAAACTATAGACAGGCATACAGCTAAAATAATAATATGTTTAGAATATCAAATATAGAATAACTAATAATGTCAGTGTCTGTGCATACATACAATATGCCGTTATGGATTTCATAATCTGTGTTTAATTCCTGACCCCGACCTTTAACCTTATCTGTATAAAGAAAAATTGTTGCGTTTTTAACATAATAACTTTGGTTGTCAAACATCATATATTTACAAGTTAAGTTGGCAGGACTTCCTTACATACAAATATTTCTCTAATAATCCGAATTTCTGAATTATCAATGGTGATCTTAAATCTAGAATATTATAATTTAACTGACATGAAAATATCATTTATGTGAATGAAAAATCCACTTGTATCAAATATGGCGATGGTGCTTTTGACAAGATTTGAGTTCTCTTCGCATCGGAGCGATCTTTCATATTGATAATTGATCATTTGGATGTCTATCCATGATTCACGGTGATACTGAAGAAAATGTAGGAGGATACGGAAAAATGTGGGATGTTCACCTCGAACACGCAGTATGAAATCAGCACTACGTAATGCCAAATCCTGGTTTTTTGTAACAGGTACAACATCGACGTCCAAGGTAGATAGCTTTCTTTCCCATATCCTTTGTACTTCTTTCATCGAAATGTTTTTCACATCAACAATTTTTGAACGAAAATAAAGCAAAATTCTGTTTGAGTTACCTTCGTTTGATACCATCGGTAAGGTGATATTTGTCAAATAAAAGATATTAACAGGAATTTGACAGATCCCCAGTATTTTCATTCCTGATCGACATTTATTGTATTTTGACTGATACAGCTGCCAAACTCCATTATTTATGTCAGAATTGAATATGAGTTCAACTGGGTTAGTTATCATAAATAACGCAGTTGGCAAGGATATAATACATTAAGCATGGCTCGTTTGCCAGACCAAGTCTATACAATGAGGATTCCGAAAATCTTCGTCGTTGACCTCAAACGGTGCTATATATCTCCTACATATATAAAATGAGAGAGAGGATTTGGCTGTAGGATAGGACTTGGATGTATATTCTGTGGAAGACAGTTTATTGGTTTTGGAGACATATTGGGAGGTTCATAAAACAACGTACATCCATCCTGAATTGTAACATCCCCATTATCGGAAACAAAACCACCAGGACAAAGTGCTTGTATATTCCAATGTAACAGTTCATGTTCCTTCACACCATTACAAAATGCACAGTGTTTGTTTTTATATACAACCTGAATATCATTACTCAATTTGCTCGTCACAGGAAAGTCTGCAAACGGATCTGTACAATCAAGGATCCAATCCACCTGAATAGTTGTACTATTAGGACAAGTTTTAATCAGACGTACAGGGAATGTCTGCTGACTTAGATATAGTTCGTGACATTCGCTTCTTACAAAAAAAAAGAAAAAAAAACGATGTTATCATCTGAGAAAGGAGATGACGAAGATGACCGGTAAAATCCAACCGGATCTGATAGAAATGTGTTTAAGTGTTGATTGCCTCCCTTTTCTCTTTCGTCTGATCAGCTGTGTAGCGTGTATCGTTATCGCTGGTTACATTTGGCAGTACAAATTTTGGTGGTGGAGTCATTTCGATGTTCAATGTATCATTATCTTCAGTGGTAATTGTCTGCTGTGTGAATTTACCTTTAAAAAACAAACGCAAATCATTCTGCACTTTAGTAGTATCTTTCAATATTCATGGATATATTAAATGCAGAATGATTAGTTGGACTTATATTATATGTCACCAATATATGTTTCAGGTCGCACTGCCCCAGTCGTGGGCTTACGATCTGTAATCAAATCTCATTTGAGGCAATGATTCAGAATGCTTGCTTTCAGATTATCAAGAAAGTACTGGCATGACAACGTAATCATAATTCAAACTCATATTCCATAAAACTAGTGCAAAGTATGAACAAAAGAAAGATTTACACGGAGAGTCCTGAAAAGGTACAAGGAGAATAGGTCCAGGTGTTCCAGAAGAGTAAGTGTCTTCTGCTTCATCGACGACACATGTAAACTTTGGTCAATCCAAGTAAGTAATATCATGTTCTCAAACGAGAACAAGGTATACAACAACAGACCCAACCGACAAACTAGTAATTTAGTAAAAATTGCATAAAATTTTCTCAATTCTCAAATTGATTTATTTTCAAATTCGATTAGCCTACATTTAATCGTACAACTCGCCAGTGATGCTGCAGGCATAGTGTGTTCTAGAAGGCGAGTTATAGAAATCACAATCCAGAGTAAAAAATATACGAATATAAACTGATAATTAAGTGGACCCTTGCCATATGATTGAATAAATTGAGTATTTGAACAGGATTTACAAAAAAGAGTAGTGAGATGACCACTTTATTTTCTATTCGGTTTAGTTTATCATTAATTATAAAAATGACATTCGGTTCATTACTTTTATCAAAATCTATTGAAAATGAAAATGAAAAACTATAAAGTAACCTTGGCATCTTAATCGTTATTAACCATAAACAAACAATTTAAGGATATTTAGTAACAATAAAAGCATAGAAAACTATATACAGTTCTCTACGTGTAATACATGTTTAGATAATAACACATAAAGAAATGTTTACATACCACTCAAAACAAACTTGAAAAGCACTAACAGAAACCAATCCATATGGTCTTTCATCCTTGCAGTACAGTTGCCCTAGTGATGTTATATACATTTACTTGTCGCGATAATGGGTGATTACTTTGTTTGCATAACCACGTCTGTACAATTGTCAATATTGATGAAGCACACATATAATATCTAACGAACTCAGACACTGATTAAATGGAAATGGCCGCAGTCTTATAGCCCTGTGTAAGACATGAACTTATTATGTAAAATCAATTATACTCCAAGAATTAATCCTAGTAATTTTGTACAGATCAATTTATTATTAATCGTATCTATTCTCTAAAGAGAAATAATTTCATCTGTGAATTCCGTCTAACGTTGTTTATTAGACAAACATATTGACATTCATGCTGTCTGTAATTGTATGAGCGTTTTTTATAATATAGTTCACAATGTCTTTCGACATTTCATATATAACACAAAATCCTGAATAAAATCAGAAATTTAAATATATATCACAAGATTAATGATAAACAGTTTACGGTTAAGAACAAAAACACATTTTACAAAATTAATCATAAGATATCAAACTGCATTAAAAAGACACATCATGCTGAAAGTTTACAACGTTTTCAAGAAATAATCCGATAGGTGTTTTTTAAAGGAAAAAAACACTTCATCTGAAATGATGAGAGGAGCTAAGCACGTTAAGATGGAAATCAAGTAATAATGTTGGCAGAGAGGATATGGGATATCAAATTTCAATATCGTAATAGATATTGAGGAAAAGAAAGAAAACTAAATTATTTATCTTCTGGTCTTTCAACAATCTGCTAAAAACATGTATTGTTTGTCCATCAGCAGTCAATAATAACAGGAAGATCGGGAGAATTGTTACAAGCCCTGGATTATCGCATCAAATACGGAGTTACGACAAGGCAGGAGAAGAAGAGAAGATTATTTTGAAAATGAATGCATAAATCAATCCTTTTTATTGTTGTTACCCATAAATCTGGAAGTGAATTTGAAAAAGTAGTAATTTTTTGTTAACAGTGCGATCGCTTCAGTCTACATTTGGAGACAACACATAAAGACAACTGCACCGACACACATTTAGCAGAAGGTCATTTATGAAAGTGTGCAACGGTAAAATGGATGGGACATGTATTTAGAATAGATCATCGATATTTCGAATTACACAAGATTCATATTTCGTTATTTGCCTTCTTGAATTCAGAGTGTTACAATGCTATTCTTGTCTCCTGAAAAATCAGGCAGGTAATTGATTAAATGATCACTTGCGTTTATCACTTTGAATGAGCGGAAATTGTTAAACGTTCTTCTCAAAATGAACGGACGGAACTCACAGGAACAACAAAAGATAGAAATATATATAAGTAAATAGATAAATAAATAAAATTGTTTAAAGAAAAGACAACACAAAGAATCATGTGATGTACATTTTAATAGCTGGATTATCATGTTCATAGCTGCCGTTATACATATATACAGCAGATAAGCTGCAACAATTAGCGCGAGATGCGATTTCAAATTGCATCGATACCAAATGGGAGTGACAAATCACTGTGACGATATCTGGGTACTATATAAGGCGTAGTTGTTGCTCTGCGTCGGCATGGCGCAGTGACAACGATATCTGGCCAAAATCACCTTCCTTACTTGAACATTTAATATAAACCCTATAAACACGAACATTCCTTGTAAGCCGTTAACGAACAAGCTGAAAAAGCCAATCAAAAGCGATCCGGTAAAAACAGCCATTACTGCAATCAACCACGTGACACCAACCATCAAAGTTATCTTAGCGTATGCTAAACAGTGTCGTTTGTACCGTTTTTGAGTATAACATAAATGTTTTCCCATCCGTCTTGCATATTCCATTCCATGCAGTGTTATGACAAAACATACGATGCTGAATACATATATTACCAATAACGGAATGTCAAAAGCATATAGCTTGCCTTCAAATGTGTATACTGTGCATTGTAAATTGTCTCCATAGCCTAGATAAAAATCATTTGAGAGCTTACCAATTATGTACGCCGTTGATACTATCACAAATGGTAACAAAACTGCAACTAGGAGGTATTTCTTAAAGCGACTTTGTCCTTTGTCCGGATCCATCTGTTGATGTAATGAAGAACACACACTGAACCTACGACATATATCGTAGGACATAACGGCACTCCAAACAAACGCACAAATCCACGAATAGTGATGAAGTACACCTAGAACCTGACATATATAAGGAAAAAGTACGATACGTAATGTATAGTCTTTATCAATATGCATTAACGCGGTTATCACATCAGTGAGTTGAGCAGTACTTAATGAAATTGCGAAGCATACCACAATCTTTCCGTGTAGGTTCAGCAGTCGTGGGATAACAAAATGGTAATATATCAAAAGGATAAGAAATATGATTGAAAAAGACATGCATATGTTACTTATGTATGATGCTAGATAAGCATAGTCATATTGGTAACGACTGCTTTCTATACAAACCAAAAGGGTATGGTTCTGTATTGTGTATTGGTTAAAATTCTCGTGTTCACTTTCATTAAATCTATGAAGACGAATTGTGTCATTGTGAGCTGTATGCTGAGAAAGAGAAAACGCTTGTACGTTAGAACAATTCAGCGCTGGTGGTGGTTCAGCAGAACAATATGACAGTGTCATATTTGAAGCATTTTTGTTGATATCAATATGCAAAATAAAGTGTGAAAACGGAAATGGTATCAGATCAGAACTTCTGTTACTAGTTACGAAAAGACTATTATTAATGTCCTTCAAGCGTACTTTATTCAGCATGACGTATGTATGGCAATCTGATACTTTTGTCTTAAAAGTGTCGCTTATTTTGATTTCAGCATTGGTATTTAGGAATATTTCGTTAGCAACATCAATCACGCGAATAAGTCTATTCTGATCCTTTAAATTTAATCTTAAAATATTTTCAGTTTTGTCAGTTTCCGCTGTACAGTTAATGAAAGAAATATTCAACATCTCAGTGATGATTGAATCACATGACATGTGCTGGGAATGTGAGAGTGTTTTTACTTTCAATATGATACCAAACCCGGATGTACTGTTCTTCGAGACAGGTTCTTTACTACATGTGTTACCTGTTTTATAAAATCCAAGCGGACACTTATCGATAGGATATTCTATGTGATAATGATTCAGAGAACTTTGTATTGATGTGTGTTTTGTAACAGTATCTACGTGAGGATAATTGTAAAAGCTGAAAAGTGAGTCTAACACAAGTCCGTTCTCTTGTGGCAGGGAGGGACCAAACATACTGTGATGGGGTTCACTATATTCAAAATAAAGGGTTTCACACTCTTCCGATTTCTGCGTTTCATTGAAATGAATCAACTGAGAAGTGTTCACAATTCTTCCGTTGAAGTCAATGAGAGCTGGAAAAATGTTCAAACTGCATAGCGTTTTTAAACTAAAATTGTAAGTATCGTGTTGACATTCAGAGAATTTAGTTCCAACATAAGCAGTAACGTCACATTTCCTTATCATACCTGGTAATAAAGGCGGAAAATAGTAACGCTTACTTAAACGGTGTCCTAAAGTTGTCGTCCAGGGTACCACTTGCCGGTCGGTGAAACCATGGCAATGAGCACAGTACTTATTTTTGAAAACAATCTGAATTTTCTTATCCTCTACGTTTACATGCTTTTTCAGAGACACGAAAGGAAGATGGAGAGAATAGCCACATAGTGGAAACAGCTGATAATCTGAGACAGAAATATTGGATGCAAGTGCACTGTAAGGACATTTGGATATTACACGTATTGCTAAAACGTTTGTTCCGTTACGTATAGGTATACATGTACTCCATTTTATGTATATAGATATCAAATCAAAATTTTCATTATTACGGAACCAACTTTTCCAGTTAAAGCGATGATAAATCATCATCTGTAATGTTTGCCTGGGGATGACGTATACAGTGTCTGAACAGCAATCACCAAAGATTGCACATAATATATCACAATAGCATTTACTTTTTAATGTGTCTGTACACTTTCCATTTGAGCATGGTAGTCCTGGTAATCCTCGTTTACCACATGAATCAGGCCTACAAACAGGACGTATGGTTGTAGCAGGTCGTTCCGTCAATTTAGTGTTCACCGAGAATTTGATTTGACTAGATTTTGTAATGTGTTCTGGCATTCCTTTCTGTTTGATGAGTGTATATACTTCCGTCATGTTTGTTGGTAGGTCAGTACGACTAGAATTTATTTTGTTGTACTGAATGTGTACTCCTGAAGTTTGAAATTTAATTTTTGTTGTATTGATGCCTATAGACGTTTTTGCCGTCTTATCGACAGAGGAATGTTTTACTGGTGATTTGCGTTCGAAGTCACCACCATCAGACATCGAATGTCGATCAACATCCGCCCGTCGTGAATGACTCTCTTCATGTGATCCAACCAATGGACAACCTGAATGAGCCAAAACAAACATAAGTATTAATTAAAGGAGAACTATTGTTAATTTCTTGAATTTCTGTACCATTAGGAACCTTTCCAAATGACTTGTTTTGTCAGCATCAAAATATTTTTCCCGTGGTCAGTTCGGATAAATGAAATTGATGGCCATATCACTGGTCAATTAAATATTAGACCGCCTAAATATAGCAAATTTATCGCGTGATGACTTTGATAACGAAAAACTAGAAGCACCATTTCCTATTCTGGCAGATACAACTAGGTAAGTCAACTTGAAATGACCAATTTCTCTCATCTTATTTGTATAGAATGATATCTTCCATGCCTATAAAACAAATAGATATTGAAATATAGGAAACATCGCTATAAGCTACATAATAAGGTCTGGATCAGAGAAGGCACCAAATTTGTTAATAGTGAAGTGCGCAGGTACAAACGTGTTGTGGCGGAATCAGAAGAATTATTTGTAAATCGATGTAGCTAGATATGTATAGAATTCCTACAAATGCGTTATAGTAAATTGATTCACAGCTGGAGAACGGTATTTTGTCTGGATTTTCTATGGAATAACATGGAACAACAGGTAATCGCCACCAACAAGAGTTAAAACAATACCAGTTGTATTGTCATAATTATGTATCATATAATAAATCCTAATTTTGTCATCATTTTCTTGTTGTTGTCCTGCGTTTTTAACACATAAACGATACCATTGTTTTGTCATGATTCATCAATATATGTCATAAGTTCCATTTATCTACTGATATCTCGACGAAGACCTTTCCTGTAATATTCCATTCGGGATTTTAAAGTTTCAGTTGGTAGTTGGTATAGTAATAATACTATAACATATATGCCTTACCTGATTGATACAACAACATCCCTAAGGAAGCAAGGTATACAAAGAAATGTGACATCTCATCCAGCAGAGTAAAACATAAATGTTCTGAATTTGCTATAAAAACAATAAAACTGAAAAGCAGGGAGAAACAAAGGTATTTATGATATGGTATCCACGACAACACTTAGTACCCTTAGTGTTCAGTCAATACACGTGGTTGTACATTGATCTATTAACAAAATCAAGACACTTCAGGAGATGGACTCATTTTAAGAGTCTGCTACGTCGTTAGACATGAATTGAAATATATTAATGTGGTTTGTAGAAACAAAAGAAATAAGAACCAGAAGTCAATATAAACCTCTCATGTTTTTTTTAGATCATTGTTATCTATTACGTTGTTTTAATGTGCCTTTGTGGATGATACACATTGTTAAGTGTTGTCAAAATACACAGCCAATGTAAACATATATAACACATTATAGCAGTCATTCGTGATGAAGCATTTTCTGTTGACACATTTCCGGTCGTGTATACACTCAAGGCCCAGGAGATCGGTTGACTAAGAGCTTCAGCTAAGCGCCGAACATCAACATTTCGACAATTATCTATCGGTCGTCGGTCATACAATATCACTAAACAGTAACTTTCGGAAATTCAGATTTTTAGTACACCGAGATGTGTGTCCGATGTGGGATTTCTCATCACGTGATAAGAGCTCGGTTTTATCATGATCAAAATACTTTGCTGAAGGCAACAAGAAGACAAAACGTGAATAAAGGTTGGGCACATTTAATTCACAAAAATAAACCATACCAATAACTTTGGTGAGAAAAACAATAATTGACAATATAACAATTTACAACTACATGTATACCACAAAATTATGATAATAATTTCCCATTGCAAGAGATACAAGGCATGCACAAATCAATAGTGATACTACTAAGTGAGGCTTGTTTGTAATTATTAAGGGAGAGAGGGAACCATCCAAGCGGCATGGCCACCCAGAATTTAATATACTAAAAAATATCACATTAATCTCCACAAAGCTAGCTACTTGTGACAGTAAAATAACAAACGAATATTTCATTGTTCTATTAGTGTTGACTCTTATCTAGACCAACAGAATAGATTGTCATTTCCGTTTATCATTGATATTTTATTCCGGTTTACAGAAAATCAAGCAACATCAAAACCTTCACAAAAAAATATTAATATATATCTATATTGAAATTAACAAACAAGTTGATATATATACTATGGCGCCAATGATATCTAGTGTCATTTTGATGCAGGGCCCCTTTGAAGTAGCTGGGGACTACCTAGCTGAACAACATACGGGATACCTGTCGAATGCTATCCAGAGCAATTATGATAAAGTGAACTAAGGACCGACGGAACTGAGACCTTTCACGATACGAAACGGTGGACAAGGATAGCAAATATAAAAGAAAAAAAAATGATTTTTTTCCATAAAACTGTTATGTAAATAAGGAAGTTTTTTACTTGATTGTCAAACATAGTTTTGCTCGATACTCTAATGTGAGTGTGTATTACCGTCAGCTGACCCTGACGTCAAAGTACTTGCCGAGTGAAGAATATTTTCCAAATGGTTGCCGTCGACAATGATTGCGCGGAGTTATCGAAGTGTTGACATGTTGTCATTGAATTGTCGACATGACGTCATACATATTTGCTAATTCGTGGTGGGCCTGCTACTAGAATTGTTCTTTTGTCTATTATGCTGGCAACTAACAGACAAACGCACAATACAGGATTTCTAGAAATCCAGGTTGATGAAGGTTGCAGGATACTTTTACGGTCGTAACACTTGTATGATCGAGAAATATTCGATTTCTTGATGCTAAATAAAGCTGTTTGATACTTTAAGTATACCGGTGGCTCCATTGTTGTTTACTTGGTAACATAACATTTTTGACTTCGATGGACCAATGAAGCAGAATACATTTGCTCCCTTTGGAACAGTACATGTACACAAACTTGTTCTGCAGACAGACAGACGGACAGACATACAGGTTCTTTATTTTCTCTGTATAGAAATTGTCATACAGAAAGGAACTGTTACAATTAATCAGCTCGTTAAGTAGTATAACAATTAGTGTGTTTAATTAGGTATTAGAAAGATTATTATCAATACTAAATATTATTTACAGACTGTTGTACTCAATATGTACGAGTAGATGTGGAAAAAAGACTGTAGTTTGAGCGTATATTTGACACATACATGTACATTAAGTGAACACTGATGGAAACTTGTTACAGATATCTTTCTTGTGTATAACCCTTTGCCTAGTTGCACGAATACGGATGTCCGTGAAGTATCACGCAATTATTGTGTGAGTATATGTACACTTGGCTGTTGGGGATGATTTTCTAGTATAACTTGAAATAATTTGTGTCTAACCATGGTGAGTATAAACTTAATAAGTGATAATGTTGTACTGATCGAATCAATGATAGAATTGCTATGCTACCATTGTGTATTGAGGTAATACTGATATTAGGGAACCAAGTACAACTGTATCAACAAGTGTTATTGTTAGCAGATATTATAACTGCATCGTTTTACTGCGTTGTGCCTTCATGATAAGAAAACACTATAATACTTTTATTTCAGTTAACAAGCGATATGCAATGCGTTGTGCTTACCGTTTTCATACTGATGACTATGACATTACCACCTTGCTTGTTGTATGAGATAAAAGAACAGTGTATGTATTTCTGTTTACATTACATTTTCATATCATTTTAGTATTATAATGCTTTACTCTGTATGCTACTATTTTATACCACAAAAAATTTCCAATTTAACATGTATTCTTTTATACGACCTGTTTAATACCATGAAAACAATAGTCATGTTTACAAATATCCCTGTGTACAAATATTTCATACCATAAAACATTTGTAATTTTTCTCTTATTCCTGTGTATAAATATTTCATACTATAAAACATTTGAATTAATTCTTTGCATCTCTGTATCATATAGTATTACAGTTAAATAACAAAATATCCCTTTGTTTCAAAGTTTTATTATGAATATAGAAATGAATCACAAAATTGTATGACTTTGTACATGTATACGATTTTTCCGAACGGATGTCGATGTGAAATCTTGTTGTAGACGTACAGATTGGGGACATGGCTATTTTCCGTGTGTATGGTGGTATGTGTGTGGTGTGTATGGTGATGGTGGTGGTGTGTGGTGGTGGGGTGTGTATGGTGGTATGTGTGTGGTGGTATGTGTGTGTGTGTGTGTGTGGTGTGTGTGTGGTGTGTGTGTGTGTGGGTGTGTGTGTGTGTGTGTGTGTGTGTGTGTGTGTGTGTGTGTGTGTGTGTGTGTGGTGTGTGTGTGTGTGTGTGTGTGTGTGTGTGTGTGTGTGTGTGTGTGTGTGTGTGTGTGTGTGTGTGTGTGTGTGTGTGTGGTGTGTGTGTGTGTGTGTGTGTGTGTGTGTGTGTGTGTGTGTGTGTGTGTGTGTGTGTGTGTGTGTGTGTGTGTGTGTGTGTGTGTGTGTGTGTGTGTGTGTGTGTGTGTGTGTGTGTGTGTGTGTGTGTGTGTGTGTGTGTGTGTGTGTGTGTGTGTGTGTGTGTGTGTGTGTGTGTGTGTGTGTGTGTGTGTGTGTGTGTGTGTGTGTGTGTGTGTGTGTGTGTGTGTGTGTGTGTGTGTGTGTGTGTGTGTGTGTGTGTGTGTGTGTGTGTGTGTGTGTGTGTGTGTGTGTGTGTGTGTGTGTGTGTGTGTGTGTGTGTGTGTGTGTGTGTGTGTGTGTGTGTGTGTGTGTGTGGTGGTTGTGTGTGTGTGTGTGTGTGTGTGTGTGTGTGTGTGTGTGTGTGTGTGTGTGTGTGTGTGTGTGTGTGTGTGTGTGTGTGTGTGTGTGTGTGTGTGTGTGTGTGTGTGTGTGTGTGTGTGTGTGTGTGTGTGTGTGTGTGTGTGTGTGTGTGTGTGTGTGTGTGTGTGTGTGTGTGTGTGTGTGTGTGTGTGTGTGTGTGTGTGTGTGTGTGTGTGTGTGTGTGTGTGTGTGTGTGTGTGTGTGTGTGTGTGTGTGTGTGTGTGTGTGTGTGTGTGTGTGTGTGTGTGTGTGTGTGTGTGTGTGTGTGTGTGTGTGTGTGTGTGTGTGTGTGTGTGTGTGTGTGTGTGTGTGTGTGTGTGTGTGTGTGTGTGTGTGTGTGTGTGTGTGTGTGTGTGTGTGTGTGTGTGTGTGTGTGTGTGTGTGTGTGTGTGTGTGTGTGTGTGTGTGTGTGTGTGTGTGTGTGTGTGTGTGTGTGTGTGTGTGTGTGTGTGTGTGTGTGTGTGTGTGTGTGTGTGTGGTGTGTGTGTGTGTGTGTGTGTGTGTGTGTGTGTGTGTGTGTGTGTGTGTGTGTGTGTGTGTGTGTGTGTGTGTGTGTGTGTGTGTGTGTGTGTGTGTGTGTGTGTGTGTGTGTGTGTGTGTGTGTGTGTGTGTGTGTGTGTGTGTGTGTGTGTGTGTGTGTGTGTGTGTGTGTGTGTGTGTGTGTGTGTGTGTGTGTGTGTGTGTGTGTGTGTGTGTGTGTGTGTGTGTGTGGTGTGTGTGTGTGTGTGTGTGTGTGTGTGTGTGTGTGTGTGTGTGTGTGTGTGTGTGTGTGTGTGTGTGTGTGTGTGTGTGTGTGTGTGTGTGTGTGTGTGTGTGTGTGTGTGTGTGTGTGTGTGTGTGTGTGTGTGTGTGTGTGTGTGTGTGTGTGTGTGTGTGTGTGTGTGTGTGTGTGTGTGTGTGTGTGTGTGTGTGTGTGTGTGTGTGTGTGTGTGTGTGTGTGTGTGTGTGTGTGTGTGTGTGTGTGTGTGTGTGTGTGTGTGTGTGTGTGTGTGTGTGTGTGTGTGTGTGTGTGTGTGTGTGTGTGTGTGTGTGTGTGTGTGTGTGTGTGTGTGTGTGTGTGTGTGTGTGTGTGTGTGTGTGTGTGTGTGTGTGTGTGTGTGTGTGTGTGTGTGTGTGTGTGTGTGTGTGTGTGTGTGTGTGTGTGTGTGTGTGTGTGTGTGTGTGTGTGTGTGTGTGTGTGTGTGTGTGTGTGTGTGTGTGTGTGTGTGTGTGTGTGTGTGTGTGTGTGTGTGTGTGTGTGTGTGTGTGTGTGTGTGTGTGTGTGTGTGTGTGTGTGTGTGTGTGTGTGTGTGTGTGTGTGTGTGTGTGTGTGTGTGTGTGTGTGTGTGTGTGTGTGTGTGTGTGTGTGTGTGTGTGTGTGTGTGTGTGTGTGTGTGTGTGTGTGTGTGTGTGTGTGTGTGTGTGTGTGTGTGTGTGTGTGTGTGTGTGTGTGTGTGTGTGTGTGTGTGTGTGTGTGTGTGTGTGTGTGTGTGTGTGTGTGTGTGTGTGTGTGTGTGTGTGTGTGTGTGTGTGTGTGTGTGTGTGTGTGTGTGTGTGTGTGTGTGTGTGTGTGTGTGTGTGTGTGTGTGTGTGTGTGTGTGTGTGTGTGTGTGTGTGTGTGTGTGTGTGTGTGTGTGTGTGTGTGTGTGTGTGTGTGTGTGTGTGTGTGTGTGTGTGTGTGTGTGTGTGTGTGTGTGTGTGTGTGTGTGTGTGTGTGTGTGTGTGTGTGTGTGTGTGTGTGTGTGTGTGTGTGTGTGTGTGTGTGTGTGTGTGTGTGTGTGTGTGTGTGTGTGTGTGTGTGTGTGTGTGTGTGTGTGTGTGTGTGTGTGTGTGTGTGTGTGTGTGTGTGTGTGTGTGTGTGTGTGTGTGTGTGTGTGTGTGTGTGTGTGTGTGTGTGTGTGTGTGTGTGTGTGTGTGTGTGTGTGTGTGTGTGTGTGTGTGTGTGTGTGTGTGTGTGTGTGTGTGTGTGTGTGTGTGTGTGTGTGTGTGTGTGTGTGTGTGTGTGTGTGTGTGTGTGTGTGTGTGTGTGTGTGTGTGTGTGTGTGTGTGTGTGTGTGTGTGTGTGTGTGTGTGTGTGTGTGTGTGTGTGTGTGTGTGTGTGTGTGTGTGTGTGTGTGTGTGTGTGTGTGTGTGTGTGTGTGTGTGTGTGTGTGTGTGTGTGTGTGTGTGTGTGTGTGTGTGTGTGTGTGTGTGTGTGTGTGTGTGTGTGTGTGTGTGTGTGTGTGTGTGTGTGTGTGTGTGTGTGTGTGTGTGTGTGTGTGTGTGGTGTGTGTGTGTGTGTGTGTGTGTGTGTGTGTGTGTGTGTGTGTGTGTGTGTGTGTGTGTGTGTGTGTGTGTGTGTGTGTGTGTGTGTGTGTGTGTGTGTGTGTGTGTATGTGTGTGTGTGTGTGTGTGTGTGTTTGTGTGTATGTGTGTGTGTGTGTGTGTGTGTGTGTGTGTGTGTGTGTGTGTGTGTGTGTGTGTGTGTGTGTGTGTGTGTGTGTGTGTGTGTGTGTGTGTGTGTGTGTGTGTGTGTGTGTGTGTGTGTGTGTGTGTGTGTGTGTGTGTGTGTGTGTGTGTGTGTGTGTGTGTGTGTGTGTGTGTGTGTGTGTGTGTGTGTGTGTGTGTGTGTGTGTGTGTGTGTGTGTGTGTGTGTGTGTGTGTGTGTGTGTGTGTGTGTGTGTGTGTGTGTGTGTGTGTGTGTGTGTGTGTGTGTGTGTGTGTGTGTGTGTGTGTGTGTGTGTGTGTGTGTGTGTGTGTGTGTGTGTGTGTGTGTGGTATGTGTGTGGTGGTGATGGTATGTGTGTGTGTGTGTGTGTGTGTGTGTGTGTGTGTGTGTGTGTGTGTGTGTGTGTGTGTGTGTGTGTGTGTGTGTGTGGTGTATATGTGTGTATCTGTGCAAGTGAGGGTTTCTTATGTGTGTGTGTGTGTGTGTGTGTGTGTGTGTGTGTGTGTGTGTGTGTGTGTGTGTGTGTGTGTGTGTGTGTGTGTGTGTGTGTGTGTGTGTGTGTGTGTGTGTGTGTGTGTGTGTGTGGTGTGTGTGTGTGTGTGTGTGTGTGTGTATGTGTGTGAGTGTGTGTGTGGTGTGTGTGTATGTGTGTGTGTGTGGTTGTGTGTGTGTGTGTGTGTGTGTGTGGTTGTGTGTGTGTGGTTGTGTGTGTGTGTGTGTGTGTGTGTGTGTGTGTGTGTGTGTGTGTGTAGTGGTATGTGTGTGGTATGTGTGTGGTTGTGGTGGTGATATGTGTGTGTGGTTGTGGTGGTGGTGGTGATGATGGTGGTGGTGTGTGTGTGTGTGTGTGTGTGTGTGGTGGTGTATGTGTGAAGGTGTGTGTGGTTGTGGTGGTATACATGTGTGGTGGTGTATGGTGGTATGTGTGTGGTGGTATGTGTGTTTGTGGTGTGGTGTGTGGTGATCTGATGATCGATTTACGTTCAGAAATGATGACGACGATGAGCAATTGATGGTATTGTCTGACACTGGAACTGAGGATAGTAACTCGTATGTGTGTCGGTCAAATACAGGAGAGAGGACACCAATTGTCTCCTACAGACTCGTAGTTATAGGTTTGTTATCTAGACTAAAGTGTCAGTCAAATCATTCATGACTTGAAATCAAAGCTATATCTACATTGCTTTCAACATTTAATCATTTTGTCCTATATGTCAAACACGAATAATTAACACAAACCTAACGTACTCATAGCCGTTAAATGAATTACCTACTTTCAGTAGATTGCCACAATGACATGTTGGAATTGATTAATATCTGAACCTATTGATAAATTTAGTAAATCATTACACCATTCCGATAATAATACATACAAAGTATGTTCACGTCGTCTTTTTTTTATTTTTGCTTTTGTTTTTTATTTTTGTTTTTGTCAGCAAAACTCATAAAATCCTTAATTTACGAACATAATGTACCTGATTTATATAAAATTGCGAATGCTTTTATTTTGTATTTCTATTTAGAACCTGTCGCCACTAGAATACATAACGGTAGCTTTAGTGGACCGACAATGGAAGTTAATGAAACCGGAAACGTGAGTATGTGGTGTAACGTGACAGGTGAACCCAAACCAACGATATCATGGTATACCTACTTCAACCAGGAAACCCCTACAGGTAGATACGAAGGAGGTGGAGGGGGGAGGGGGGAGGGGGGGTACTTAGAGATAAGTAGATGCCGGTGTCGCGTCATGAAAGAACAATTTCAACATACACAGTATATACAAAACTAAACGGTACATACAGGTATAATTCAACATACTTCAAATGCGGAGAACACCCTATTGAAACCTGAAAATTGTCTTTCTCTTCTACATTGTGAGAATATGTTAGTCTTCCAAACACTTTTGCTTTTGCTTATTTTTGATGGTCATCGTGATTCCTAAAACTTTGATATCCTGATGAATTAAAAGAAGAACCAAATAAAATATTTTTGCTTACATATATGCTTGAAAAATAAACTGATCATGAGCAAAACGCGAGTAGTGTATAATCTTTTGGAAAACTAAGTATTCTTTTATTCTTTCTGATACAAGGTATGTGCTCCATGTTTCTTAAGCATGTAATCATGCCAGTGTGAAATTTTAAGCAATGACTGCCTTCTTGCAGAAATTGGAATTTTTGGACCAAAGCTGGAGATAAGAAATATTTCCAGGGAGTGTCCGTGGCGATATTACTGCTTGATGGACTTTGCTAAGTATCAGGATATGACAGCCAAGAAGGAAATAAACCTAACCATCAATTGTAAGTTGTTGATAATACTTCATCCCTCGTTTATTTGTTTAGGGATAAATCAGTCTTCTTGTGTTGCTTATTGTCTATACGTTTATTGTTGTTAATACCAGCTCAGATTAAATATGAAACATATGCAATTAGCATATTGACGTTGCATTAACACGTTTTCAGACGTCCGCAAATACATACAATGTATTTCAGATTCACCGAAAGTTGACCTGGAAATCTCGAAGCGCTCAAGTGAAGACACTGATTGGCATGAGATAGATTTCAACGGAACTGAAAACAGTTTTGCAGCAAATATTACAGACCGAATAAGATTGCATTGTTCAGTCGATACGAGACCGTACAACTACAGTGTATGGTCATTAAATGGTGAACCCTTCATAACACATCATGCAGAGAGTGGAGTTCAGGCGGTAAATACACACCATTTACTTTATGATATTGCAGAGCAAGCGCATGCGGTAAAGGGACAAAAGCATTTACTGATGGTTATGTTAAAATTCAATTCTAATCAAGCCTATGGTTTGTACGAGTGCCAGGCACAAAATTCATTGGGAAAGCAGTCAGCCTCTTTTTACATACGTAAACCATGAAAATAGATCGTGTATGACATTTTGTCATTTCGAAGCTGCAACGTAAATAACTTATTGTTACCAAAGTTGTTATCGCATGTTAGTCGTTCTGCATGAGTAACATTAGCTTGTTTCTGATGAAGTTTTTATCACTTATTACAAAGCTCAGTCCTACCTTGTTGTAAAACTCCGTATTCGCTGTCAATCTATTGTCAGTGGTATATGTAATATTTTATTGTCATAATGACTAATCTATGTCAAACTTCATTTCCGAGTTTACTTTTATTTGCCAGTATATTGTTGCATGTGCATATCTGTTTTACTTCATTCTTATGTTAGCTATGCAAAGTCAATGTTTAGTTAAGAATTTGCTTTTATTTGCCAATGAATTTAATATGATATCTGTTTTTATTTTATCCTGTCTTAGCTAAATGTACGTTGAATTCCAGCAAGGGTTTTATTTGTTAATATAGTTTAAGTGATACATGTTTTTATTTCTTTTTCATAATATCTATGTTACATTTATGTCAATGTTCAATTCCAAATTTGTTTTTATTTGTAAGTGATATCCATTTCCGTTTCTTTCTCATAATAGTTATGTTATAATAAACTCAATATAAAATTCCGCATTTCTGCTGTGTTATGTAATGGATTCGAAATATCTAAATAACAGTGTTTCAGGTTCATTTAGATAATTTTTATATAAATATTAAGATACAATATAGTTTTGTGTTCTCTCCTTACCTCCTTCGTATATATTATTATGAACTATTGTGATATTATTTTACTCATTGTAGAAGGTAGAACCCCCATGCTTTCTCTTACACACTTGTTCCTTCTCCATTACGTGTGTGTACATTTTTCATTTCCGGTATTGCGCAGATCAATTTTACATGAATATAACTCCGTTTAACTGATTTTTTTTTTTACCTTTACTAAATAACATCAGGTATAATTAAAATTTGCTATGCATATCATATTATCAGTTTTTAGTATAGATTATAGAATACTGGTATTCTAGATAATTAAGATAGTTAAGACGGAATTTCCCCCCGATGTGGTAACGATGTCAACAAATGGTGGGCACGCTGTGTTTCCCTTTGACAAACAACAATTTTACGATAGGGTAACACCCAAACATTTTGACTCAATCTTAAATCCTGATGTGTTCGTAGAAATTTCAAAGTTACGCATGAAGTAACCAATAAGTGTTTTCATAATCACGATTAAGTCGGCTGACGTAACACAATCTAATGGATAAAACTTGTTGACTGTAGGTGCTATGGGAAGCTATTTTCGCCGACCATTGATGAAAACTTACAATAAGTAATAAGTATTTAAATCAGTAGATTCACCCCGAAGTCTGAATGACACAATTACGATAGTGTTTAAGCCTACCCACAATTACTTTTTAACCACTATTTTGGATGAAATGACCATTCACATGGAAATACTGGCAATGATTGATTGAATGTGTTTCTTCACCACAATGTCAGCAAGTTCGAAATGTCGCCATATCCGAATTTGATTTCCATAAAACACGATATTCTTATTAATCTGTTGTTCATTTTTTTTTTTTTTTTTTTTTTGATATTTTTAAGCGTCATTTGCAGATGACAATCTTCAAATGGTATCAGCTAAATGATGTAAATACGCTGGTTTTGTGTCTATATTTAGTTTTAACATTCCTTAATTGTACCGTCGTATCAATGGACTAAAAATAGATTTTGATATATTACTTCATTTTCAATAACATGACATATTTCAAATGATGAACTAATTTAATCGTTTCTCTAAGAAACATAAATATCTAACCAATGATAGGGCCATTGTGTGACGTTGAATGAGACGAGGTCTTGGTGAACACAGGAGGATCAGACGATTCGAAACTGGATATTATCATGTTATGGATCGTACTATGACCTGCAGTGTTGAAGACGATGGATTCTAGATCGTAAACGACAGCTGCCAGTCCATGGCCCTTCCCACTGAAACTGTCGGCAGTACGCTTTGGATAAAGAAACCAGCTTGCGATGCCATATTGCATCACTAAATGGTTGTTGGGAGTCGACACATGCAGAGTTATTGTTCCATACAGGTCGTTGTGGTATGTACCGGCATACTGATTGACGTTACGGTGGAACGGATTGTCCGTTTCTATTGCAGGAGACAATGAGTTGTGCTCCCTCATCCATGGTTCAGGAAAGGTACAGAGGGTTGTCTCGTTTAACCAAGGAGATTCTCCGAGGGCGACGTCAGCCAAGTAGTTATGAAGTAACGTTCTAAGAATGTAATGTGGGTCAGATCCAGTCATGGATGTGAATATTCCTATATCAGAGTTTGGGATAAGTGTTAGCAGAGACGAATAGCCCGAAATAGTTCCAGTGTGGCGGAGTATGGGATAACCTGTCGTAATATAACCATTATCTAATTAAACTGGTACATGTAGGGGAAACCAATTCCTTTAACATAAGTTTCAAGTTGGCCTATAATATATAAAAAAATAGAATATAAATTCTGTGAGAGATGATAACTGACTGAAATCCACTTTAATTTTTATTGTAGAAATGCATTACTTAAAAGCCACAAAATTAGAATTTCATGATAGCCCAAAATGGCAGTTGAAAATTTAACGCAGCTTTACATTTTGATATTCCTTTCGATTAGTTTTCGATTTTCTTAATTTCCTCCGAGGCTTCAAAATGTTGTCTCTTGACATCACTGACAAGCCGTAAACAGACGAAATAGCAGTATAATGCTGCTTTATCCATCAATTAATTGATCTACGGTATATACATGAAACTAGGTCTTTTTTACAATGTTAAATGCAGGTATTATTATTAGTTGACTATAATTTTGCAGTTGTCTCCCAAGAATGAAGCAACTGTTGTCTATTTTTCACGGAAATCATAAAACATGCTTCGGTTTCTCTTCTATTAGTTCTACACACTCTCTGTTTCTCGTGAGTTAATTCTGTTCTCGAGGAAGGGAAACCCGTCAATAATAGCAACTTTATAGAATCTATGGTCCAATTAATTTTGAAGAAAAATCATAATCATACGATAAGTCAATTCTTTTAGAAAATAAAGCATAAAGCAAAGGATGTTTCAATGTACAACTAAACCGAAAATGGTTTATCGAAATAGATTATGTTATTTTAATTCAATATCATTGGACAGTTTTACCTCGATAATAGCCGTTTCGCCATCCAAATGCGTAGCTGTACTCGGTAGTAGTGACTGGCACCTTAGGCTTGCTGAAGTATTTGGCGATGGAGGACCTCCGGATAGGATTCCGGGGATAGTAAATGGTGGACAGTACATCACTGTCTATGACTCGTGTCCCAGATACGCTTTTTCCTTGACTAAGGTGAAACCTCATCCATTTTGTCATGTCATCGGCGTTACTCATAATCCCTATTGCACCCGGCATATTGCTCCAAGCTCTAAAATGAAATAGAAAAGTAATAAGAATTTGGTGTCACGTCCTGTTATAGGTTATAGAATAAGGTACACTCAGGTGAAAATGACTATACAATAATATTAATTTATAAATATACTAGATTTTCTTTCAAATTTTGTAGAAAAACAACAAAATACCAACGTATCAACATAATCCAAACTCAAATTCAATACAACTAGAACAAAATATGAACAAAAGAAAAATTAACACATATGCTCCTAAGAAAGTACAGGAAGAGTAAACAATAAATGTTCAGGAACGATAACCAATATCTACTTCATCTAGAAGTTTTTGATCACACAAAAATACAATAGAAATTCACCAGAAATTTATGTAGAACAATATTCAGTTAAACCATACTCAACAACAGGTGTTACTAAAACATTTACCTGAGTAAATCGAATGGTATAGCGTGGCTATGCCCTGTAGTTGGGGCGGTAACATATCCTTGCGCGACCTTTGACTTTGAAAGGTCAACTCTTGAAAGGAAGGACGAGGATGTCATCCCCAAAGGTGTATATAGATTATGGTGGACAAGGTCCTCCCAAGACGTTCTCCCAAGCTTTTCCGATATAGCAGAGACAAGCCCGTACATTAAATTGTTGTATTCATACGTGCTTTGGAAAGGGTAGTTCGATTTCAGATATTTCATACGACTGTCATTAAAAAGATTCATTGTTATAACAAGATATTCTTTTAAATGTAAATCAAGACACAAGTAAGCTAAAGATTCAGTACATTATAAGTATAAAACTAAATTTTTAACCGGAAAATGTATGTAAAAAATTGAATTCGAAAAAAATTCCTTTGACATATATTTCAAGTTGGCCTTTCATAACGCTCCATTCATACATACGTCAATATCAAAATCTTATTCTGCAGTAACTGCACTATATTCAAATATATTTAATATAGATCTGATCCACATATCAATCTACATTGTTATGTTTTATGTTTATATAACGGTTTATTACAGTATATACCCTGGCAATGTTTGTAGTGTTAATTTTGGGTCGAGATGAATCATGTTGTGACGGGGAAAGCCCATGGTGTGGGACAACAGATCTCTGATAGCAGCATATTCTGTTCGGAGATTGGTAGAAAACTGGAAACCATTTCCAAGGATATCGGCCACTTTTGAATATATGGTTAGACTGAAGCCAAAAAGAAAGAAAGGTCGTTACGACAAATTACGACAAAACTGTAAGTACCTCCTTCCACAAGCAAACATGTGCTGATTGTAATAAGATAGCTTTCATTCATACAATTTCTTCGAACCTTGAATCGTTGGAATAAAGAACGAAAGGGTACTGGACGGTAAACCTTGCAAACTAGTTTGAAGTATAAAACTTAATACTCTACATATCTTCCTCTATTGTAATATTGATACAACACAACAATAAGGTGAAAACAGCATCTGAATCTTACTTGTGCTTTGTAATCTGCTTCATCAACAGAGTAGCGGCAAACGCTTTACTGATCGAGCCAAGGGCGAAAAGCGTTGTGTTGGTAACGGGCTGGTGGGTAGTTTTGTTCCTTACCCCATACCCTTTAGACAATAGAACATGGCCGCCTCTTACGACGCTAACAGTTAAACCAGGGTGTGTCGGGCGACACTGGAGAACCTGGCAACGGATATAACAATGCTAGGATTGTCGATGCATAAGAAAAGCTACGTGTATAGATACAATTAAACACATTCAGACTACAAATCAATAATATGTCCATAAAGAATTTTGAAAAATGGTTAGTGTAAGCGTCTGCTTCTTCGTTATCATCCTCTAGGTCTATCCAAGTAATGCCATGCTGTCAAAATGAGTGCTTGATATAATACAACGCAAACAACAAGTACACTGCGGTATATACTCAGTAAGTTCGGAAATCTAAAACGACTATAGACAGACATTTAATATTCAATTTTTAATTATTGTCAGTATGCATGGTATGTATCTGTCAAAAATACCAAACGTGTGAGTTAATTCAACGATGCTATCATGTGTGATATTCAACATTCCTTCCTAATTCCAATGAATAGTTTAATGTAGTCAACATACAGGAATAGCAGAGGATATACCAGTGTTTTAATCCAGTGATATATTTCGCCATACTTCAAAAATAGTTATTTTGCATACACAATAATCATTTTGTTGAATATATCACAAGATGTGATGCATACTGCAGAAGTGTGCATGTGGATAGAAAATATCAATTGATAATAATAATAAACGATACGATTTCCCGCGGCGATACTCTGCCTTTAGGCGAATTGAATATTTACAAATCAGCCTTATATCATTTTAATATTCACGCGTAAATTTTTGTTATCATTTTGTCGTCTTCTTATCACATCCAGTGTTGGGGTAATGGTTTTGTAAACATATCGGTTTTTCTGGCAATCTATTCATACACAATTTAGAGATTTGCATATTAGATTAGACATATCCTCACCTTCCTCAGGACATGGTCTACGGTGTTTTCAAATGAGTGTTGACATAGTGTTAACTGGTAAACGAGGAACAGACATCCCACAGACAACAACAACCAGTTATAGCCAGCCATGTCGTCCCTATATTGGTCGGCCAAGACTCCTGTCGTTGTCTTATCTCTTTTCAGATCATTTATACAATGCATGCAATGTGTATAAATATATTTCGTTTATCAAGTTGATTTCATAAGCGTTGTGTATATTTCTGATCTATCGGTCATTGTTGATGCAGGAAAAACACACACCGCTCTCACATAATACAGTCAAACTTCGATGTTTCAAAGTCCAAGTGACTATATACCTAATAGATTTGTGAAACGAGCCTAACTCATTTGACTATCTATATTTGTAAACTTAAACTTTTTAAAGATCGGCCTTATATATGTATGTATGTAGAACTCTCGTGCTACTTTTTTCAAACGTGTGTTTGTCTTTATTCATTTTCCTAGCTTGCAGTTTTCCTCGGTATTGAATTAGAACTCAGATTTTCAGTCTTGGAAAACTTTATTATCACATTGATGATCGTAATTTTGTATTTTTGAAGAGTAATACATCAAGATGTTACATGTATGTGGTTAAAAGATATCAGTGGTATTACTGAGGTCAGATAATTTCCACTACTATTTCTAAAATTGTCAACCTAAGTAATAAGCGATCTATCATAAATTAAACATTCGACTTACTGTCAAACATTTTTTCAAGGTACAGATCAGTATGTCTGTCCATAGAATATTTTACTAATATGTCTTTTTCCAAATATCCCCAAGAGGGGCAATCAGCAGAAAAGTATTAGACAGATATTCTAACTGGATTATGCGTCAATCATGTATGAATTGAATTTAACATGACGAACAATTTGTTATATAATTAAACGCTTTACAATGTGTATTTAATGATACAACAAAATCATATGTCAGAAACTAGACATTTGCGTCGATTTGTCTGTTCTGCAAAACAAAAAAGACGAATTTAAAAGCACATCTTATAATTATTGACAAATTTCTATTATATTTGGCATTTGGTGAACGAATTAGTTTTATTCAGCGTCAGAGTCTTTCATATCAAGAATTGAAACATTTGGTTAAATCTGAAAGTTCTGCATCAATTCAACCTACACAATGGAAGTACTGATCTTTGGTAATAATTTCATGAATGAAGACCGTGATGTCAAACATATAATCATATCTGACTATTATGTACCTGTGGGGCTGTACAGCTTTGACTTTTTATCAATGAAAGACAAAAGTATATTTTTGTGTTGGTTTCTTAATCGCTGCAATATACATTTGTGTATTGAACCAAGAAAGACAACTCGCATTATTTTTTGTTCATCATCACTCATTTCACACGGAATTATAAAATACCTAACTTTATCATAATGATTTACATTCGTGTAGCATAGTGGCGGGTACCAAACAATTATAACCATATATATTTAGATTCTGTAGTTGAGGTAAATATGCTAATAAAAGTTAAAATGGACTATTCGATCTTACTACAAAAGCAGTCAACATATCACAACATTCTGAACTGTAAATTGTGTGTTTCTGTTATCAACTGTAATTTTATTTGTAACACAGGGGAACTTACTCTACGCTTTATGACTACACCGTATTATAACTTTCTGTATCGGAAAACTCTTAGTATCCTGAAAATACATAACTTTTAATCAGGAGTTATAAGAAATAAATTACATTAAACGTAGCTTTACTGAGTTCTGACAATATAGCGAGGTGGTCACGTGATATTGTAATGCAACTGAAATGTAGAAATTAATTGTCTGGTTTTCAAGAGTATTGCATATAACGGAAGTTGTCCGCAAATTTTAGCTTGAAGTATCGTTCATTTTGAATTACCAAAACTCTATTTATTCAATAAAGCTCTTATCATATACACCTTGGCTTGGAAACGTTCTGTTTCTTGTCTCAGAAATGTAATTCATCACATAAAAAGTTAACTGGTCTGTCGTATCATGTCCTTTTTTATTACATTTTTGCCAGTGAAATATCTCATTGATGAAAGTACATGGTAGACAGTACATGTATATCTACATTGTGTGATAAATACTTATATAAATATAAACTTTATTTATTTTACAACAATTGTGACACAGGTTATGTCAACTTATACTAATCGCTCTTGTTGGCCCGGATGTAAGCGCGCGAGGGATCCTATTGTAGGGGTCTTATTGTGGGAGGAAACCGGAGTACCCGGGGAAAACCCACGTGGTCGGGCAGGTGACCTCTTACCTTTTCACGTCAGGGAATCGAACCCCGGTCGGCTAGGTGAAAGGCGAGTGCGTTACCACTGCGCCACCCGGCCACCCACTATGATAAATGCTTCAAGGAAATTATGTGATTGATTTAAAAGTGAAATATATAAAGATACTACATTAACTTCCCTTGTATTGTGAAATATTCAGAACTATTTTAAACAACCAGTCACTGCGAATGCTTTGAAAAATATGTGTAAATTTCTTCGTTATATTATCCAGATATTTCGGTCTCCATGTTAGGAAATTATGTCCTTGCTACTTATCATTGATAACATACATGTACAGCATGTACAGTGATTTGAGTGTTAAATATCAAAATGCCCGTTTTTGTAATTTGTATTTAATTAACATTTGAAAATGTAGAGATTTAATATTTGAACAATATTTGGCCAATACCGGCGACGTTTCTGACGGTGGTGAATCAATCTGTATTGTTTTACAGCATGTAGTTATAGTACAGGCCCCTAAAGTCTGACTGAACACTATGCTATGTTTTCTGAGGGCGATGCATCTCTCTATACCCCTTTACAGCATGTAGTTATAGTACAGGCCCCTACAGTCTGTCTGAGCGCTATATTTACAATAGACTCATTGATAGGTAGTAGTACCTGGGTAGAACATTACAATGATATTATCTACAATACCTGGGTAGAACGTTACGATGATATTATCTACAATACCTGGGTAGAACGTTACAATGATATTATCTACAATACCTGGGTAGAACGTTACGATGATATTATCTACAATACCTGGGTAGAACGTTACGATGATATTATCTACAATACCTGAAGGGTAATATCAAGAGTTATCAACCACTTGGATTGCTGCTCGAGAATGTGATTACAAAATGAAATAAAACCACAGCTATAGTTTCTTATTTTATGTAAAATTAAAACGTGTATGCCAAGAGTACAACCAAATAATTATATATGTCACTAAATCGATTTAAGATACACGGTTGTATTATTAGAAACCTTTACTGAAGAAATATTCAAACATGCAAAAATAGATTTCATTTTGTATGAAATGATACGTTTTTGCATGATAAATTGTTTTCACTTCAAACACAGGTGCTATATATGGCACCATTGTGTAATTAAAACTTCCCGATGTCACAATCGACCTTCCGTAGGTTTGTCCTGAAGTAAATCTAGGTTGATACTGTCATATATGTATCATATACTATTCTACTATTCTAGATTTAATATCGTTTCACGAAGCTAGATGTTAACACTGGGTATATCCAGCAGAGACTACGAGCGTGGGAAATGACGGTTCTGCTTTGATTAATGCGAAATACTATCGGAGGAGTTGAGTGTAAGTTGTTGTTAATGTGATATATCATTAATACCTGTTAACTTGTCTTTGATGTATTTATTTTCTTGTTACGTTTTCAAATTCAAGTTGTAAAAGACTGACTTTAATTCCCTTTTCTAACCAGTAACTTATATATACAATGTATATGTTCGTTATGCGATGGACGTTGCTTGATGAAAATAATCTTCAATGAAGTTCGTGTTTATGTAAATGAAATGTAGATGTTATACCCACGGACACATAATCAGAACTTAAAACAAAACTACAAGTATGATTAAAAGTAATGACGTTTAATCAATTACCCGATAAGTAACCCCGAAGTATCAGATGTAGCTTTGATGAAGACGGGCGGAGCATGCGATTCAAATCCAGGAACTTCAACGCTGTAGATTCTTGATTGGTGCGAATTTAAATGAAACTGGATGTTTCTCAAGTCCTTTATTTTATAAAGAATTCCCTCCCCTTCACCACTGAAATGGTCCACAGTTTGTGTAGGAAAGAGCTTCCAGTTTCCTATTCCGACCTGCATATTAAGCTGTGTGTGATTTCCAGCTAAGTTGTGGACATATAGATTTCCATATGCTTCGTTATGATAAGTTCCTATGTATGATGCCACCGATCGGTGCAAAGGCAAATTCTTCATTATTGGATGGTGTGTAGTGGGGTGTTTTCGCATCCACGGTTCCGGAAAGGTGCACATTGTGGTGGCGTTCAGCCACGGGGTCTCGCCAAGTGCCATATCGGCCAGATAATTTTCTAGCACTGTTCGGAACAAGTAATCATGATCTGATCCCGTCATTGTAATAAATATGCCTATGTCCATATTTGGTATCAACGTCAGGAGCGAGGAGTATCCGAATGTACTTCCCGTATGCCTAAGAGTTGGGTACCCTAAAATTAGAATGAAATGCAACAGTTAATTGGTTGGTTTGTTTAATCTATCCCCGTGAACAGCCAAGGCCGTTTTGAGGCGGGTTCTCGTTTTAGTAGCTGCCTCACAGAACAACATGCAGATGGTGATGGTATCCAAGACAAATATTGAGCGGAAAATGTCTTGTCCAACATATACAGCCATGAAGGGTACATGACGATCCGTGATTTTAATACACCACCGTCCCCCGAGTATTCATCATTGAGCAGCACACTTAAGCTTGTCACTTTATGTTGCAAAGTATACCAGCTGAATTGGTAAAATGCAGTAACACGTATAGAGGTAGGAGAAATACCCGGGTATGAGGAAAGTGTGACGATGTTTAAGTCTGTAAACCGTGACAACGTTAGAAGTACCGTTAAAGCGATACAGACACAGACGTAAGTTGTAACATCTAGATGAAAATCAGCGAAGTCTGGGGCATATTTTGGAAGTCTGGTGGCGCAGTGGTAAAGCACTCGTATTTCACCTATGGGCGACCAGGATATTTCCCTATCCGACGTGAAAAGGTACGAGATCACCTGCGGGATCAAGGGGATGTTTATTTGGTTCTGTAATTTTTACAGAACGATCCCGTAGGTGCTTTGAGTGACAATATAAGTTACTGGTTTGTTTCGTAATTCCTGTAATATACTTGAAATGAATAAAGTGTATGGCAATTCCAAATCTGAGACGATCACCTGACTATCTATGTATACCCAATGATAATTTAATATAGACATTAGGAGCTAATTTGTTTGCCTCGGTATTATCCTAATAAAATCTATAATGAATATGTAAACTTTACTGAAACGATACTAATAAAAGCATTTTTAAAAACTTCACCGAATAAGAGGGAAACAATACTGCTAACTGTTGGGTCATATATCAAAATCCTTGTATCCCTTACGGATAATAAATGTGATTCTAGTATCATAACAAACTCCGTAAAGAGAGAATATACTTGTAAATGTGGAATACATCAACCAAACAGCGTCATTGTTGAGAGCATACCTTGTGCTCTAAAACGATTAGACCGTCACAAATGACCATCTCCATCTTTAAAGTACCTTTCGGGGACGTTTTACTGTTTGATAACTTACACCTAGCGTTCATTAACTCACAAATAGCTGTTTTAAACTGGCTACTCTCACTTATAGTGTCGAAAATGTTTAGATCATTGCTTTTTACATTTAATTTTGGTTGTTTATAGAGGTGTGTGTCTAAAACATGAAGATAAATAATTGACCTCTGTTATTTTTTTAGACATCGTGAAACATGAAAAAAAAAAAAAAAAAAAATACAACACGAGAGTGTATATGCAATAAATTATTTTTATAAATTATATTATTTTCATCGCAAGATCTTTGAGTAAAAATTGAAAATAAATATACTTGTAACTTCAAAGACGTTTCGAATCTTTCGCAAAAATAAAATGAGTATTTCGTACAAGAAATTAAGACAGTAGAATGTAATCACGTATATATCCTTAACACTGTGATCGTTTTATGTGCAACAGAATCTGTTAAGGTTTTAATGTGCTATCTTTTACACAAGCTTTCTACACTGTTTAAAAAGTTGTCAAATGTGACTAGAATACAAATATTTATAACACAACCAATAGATCGAAAATAGTGTGACGAGATTGTAAACAGATTATAGAAAAAGTACACAGGATGGTAACAATGCACTGCAAGTGTCGATTTATTGATTGGGGTCTGAGAATGCTTACGCTCTGATCTGGTGAATATTTTGCCTAAAGATTCAATGTCTTTTCTGATGTTCATTAAAGTTATGACCACGGTAAATCCTCTGAATAGTTTCTAACAGGCCTTAGATGTCAGGGATGACTGCCTATCCTTTTATTTTGTTCGTTTGCTTGGTGTTTCGTCTCCTGTCTTTCCTTTGCTTTCACTAAATAAGTTGGTAAGGCTTTGGATTGCCAAATCAGGATCTCCAAATGTTTGATGTAAGGGGAGGTGCGATCAGAAGTTGAGGTATTAGTCTGTGTGCATCTTTTCCTATAGACCAATTCTTTGATAGTACCGTAATCTGTCTTTACTAGAAAGGTGTCAAGGATTGACAAAGTGCCATCGATTTCTTACTCACAGGTGAATGTGATGCTTTTGATGGTATTTATAGGAAAGATATTATTCCGGTTGTGTTATAAGATGATTACCGTGTAGTTATCGGAACGTCACACTAAAATCTTCTTCTGGCTGTGTTATCAGATGAAGGTGACCGTGTAGTCATCGAAACGTCACACTATAATCTGTTTCTGGTTGTGTAATAAGATGAAGGTGACCGTGTAGTCATTGAAACGTCACACTAAAATCTTCTGTTGGTTGAGTTATAAGATGAAGGAGACCGTGTAGTCATTGAAACGTCACACTAAAATCTTCTACTGGTTGTGTTAAGATGAACATGACCGTGTAGTCATCGGAACGTCACACTCTAATCTTCTACTGATTGTGTTATAAGATGAAGGTGACCGTGTAGTCATTGAAACGTCACACTATAGTCTGTTTCTGGTTGTGTTTGAAGATGAAGGCGACCGTGTAGTCATTGAAACGTCACACTATAGTCTGTTTCTGGTTGTGTAATAAGATGAAGGTGACCGTGTAGTCATTGAAACGTCACACTATAATCTGTTTCTGGTTGTGTTATAAGATGAAGGTGACCGTGTAGTCATTGAAACGTCACACTATAATCTGTTTCTGGTTGTGTAATAAGATGAAGGTGACCGTGTAGTCATTGAAACGTCACACTATAATCTGTTTCTGGTTGTGTAATAAGATGAAGGTGACCGTGTAGTCATTGAAACGTCACACTATAATCTGTTTCTGGTTGTGTAATAAGATGAAGGTGACCGTGTAGTCATTGAAACGTCACACTATAATCTGTTTCTGGTTGTGTTATAAGATGAAGGTGACCGTGTAGTCATTGAAACGTCACACTATAATCTGTTTCTGGTTGTGTTATAAGATGAAGGTGACCGTGTAGTCATTGAAACGTCACACTATAATCTGTTTCTGGTTGTGTAATAAGATGAAGGTGACCGTGTAGTCATTGAAACGTCACACTATAATCTGTTTCTGGTTGTGTTATAAGATGAAGGTGACCGTGTAGTCATTGAAACGTCACACTATAATCTGTTTCTGGTTGTGTTATAAGATGAAGGTGACCGTGTAGTCATTGAAACGTCACACTATAATCTGTTTCTGGTTGTGTTATAAGATGAAGGTGACCGTGTAGTCATTGAAACGTCACACTATAATCTAAGGTGACCGTGTAGTCATTGAAACGTCACACTATAATCTGTTTCTGGTTGTGTTATAAGATGAAGGTGACCGTGTAGTCATTGAAACGTCACACTATAATCTGTTTCTGGTTGTGTTATAAGATGAAGGTGACCGTGTAGTCATTGAAACGTCACACACTGTTTCTGGTTGTGTTATAAGATGAATCATTGAAACGTGTTTCTGGTTGTGTTATAAGATGAAGGTGACCGTGTAGTCATTGAAACGTCACACTATAATCTGTTTCTGGTTGTGTTATAATCACACTTTTCTGGTTGTGATAAGATGAAGGTGACCGTGTAGTCATTGAAACGTCACACTATAATCTGTTTCTGGTTGTGTTGAATAAGATGAAACGAAGGTGACCGTGTAGTCATTGAAACGTCACACTATAATCTGTTTCTGGTTGTGTTATAAGATGAAGGTGACCGTGTAGTCATTGAAACGTCACACTATAATCTGTTTCTGGTTGTGTTATAAGATGAAGGTGACCGTGTAGTCATTGAAACGTCACACTATAATCTGTTTCTGGTTGTGTTATAAGATGAAGGTGACCGTGTAGTCATTGAAACGTCACACTATAATCTGTTTCTGGTTGTGTTATAAGATGAAGGTGACCGTGTAGTCATTGAAACGTCACACTATAATCTGTTTCTGGTTGTGTAATAAGATGAAGGTGACCGTGTAGTCATTGAAACGTCACACTATAATCTGTTTCTGGTTGTGTAATAAGATGAAGGTGACCGTGTAGTCATTGAAACGTCACACTATAATCTGTTTCTGGTTGTGTTATAAGATGAAGGTGACCGTGTAGTCATTGAAACGTCACACTATAATCTGTTTCTGGTTGTGTTATAAGATGAAGGTGACCGTGTAGTCATTGAAACGTCACACTATAATCTGTTTCTGGTTGTGTTATAAGATGAAGGTGACCGTGTAGTCATTGAAACGTCACACTATAATCTGTTTCTGGTTGTGTTATATGTTGAAGGTTACCGTGTAGTCATTGAAACGTCTCAATATAGATGAAGGTGACCGTGTAGTCATTGAAACGTCACACTATAATCTGTTTCTGGTTGTGTAATAAGATGAAGGTGACCGTGTAGTCATTGAAACGTCACACTATAATCTGTTTCTGGTTGTGTTATAAGATGAAGGTGACCGTGTAGTCATTGAAACGTCACACTATAATCTGTTTCTGGTTGTGTTATAAGATGAAGGTGACCGTGTAGTCATTGAAACGTCACACTAAAATCTTCTTCTGGTTGTGTTATAAGATGAAGGTGACCGTGTAGTCATTGAAACGTCACACTATAATCTGTTTCTGGTTGAGTAATAAGATGAAGGTGACCGTGTAGTCATTGAAACGTCACACTATAATCTGTTTCTGGTTGTGTAATAAGATGAAGGTGACCGTGTAGTCATTGAAACGTCACACTATAATCTGGTTGTGTTATAAGATGAAGGTTGAAACGTCACACTAAATCTGTTTCTGGTTGTGTAATAAGATGAAGGTCAGTCATTGAAACGTACTATAATCTGTTTCTGGTTGTGTAATAAGATGAAGGTGACCGTGTAGTCATTGAAACGTCACACTATAATCTGTTTCTGGTTGTGTAATAAGATGAAGGTGACCGTGTAGTCATTGAAACGTCACACTATAATCTGTCACAGTCATTGAAACGTCACACTAATCTGTTTCTGGTTGTGTTATAAGATGAAGGTGACCGTGTAGTCATTGAAACGTCACACTATAATCTGTTTCTGGTTGTGTTATAAGATGAAGGTGACTGTTTCTGGTTGTGTGTAGTCGTGTAGTCATTGAAACGTCACACTATAATCTGTTTCTGGTTGTGTTATAAGATGAAGGTGACCGTGTAGTCATTGAAACGTCACACTATAATCTGTTTCTGGTTGTGTTATAAGATGAAGGTGACCGTGTAGTCATTGAAATCTATAATCTGTTTCTGGTTGTGTTATAAGATGAAGGTGACCGTGTAGTCATTGAAACGTCACACTATAATCTGTTTCTGGTTGTGTTATAAGATGAAGGTGACCGTGTAGTCATTGAAACGTCACACTATAATCTGTTTCTGGTTGTGTAATAAGATGAAGGTGACCGTGTAGTCATTGAAACGAAACGTCACACTATAATCTGTTTCTGGTTGTGTTATAAGATGAAGGTGACCGTGTAGTCATTGAAACGTCACACTATAATCTGTTTCTGGTTGTGTTATAAGATGAAGGTGACCGTGTAGTCATTGAAACGTCACACTATAATCTGTTTCTGGTTGTGTTATAAGATGAAGGTGACCGTGTAGTCATTGAAACGTCACACTATAATCTGTTTCTGGTTGTGTAATAAGATGAAGGTGACCGTGTAGTCATTGAAACGTCACACTATAATCTGTTTCTGGTTGTGTAATAAGATGAAGGTGACCGTGTAGTCATTGAAACGTCACACTATAATCTGTTTCTGGTTGTGTTATAAGATGAAGGTGACCGTGTAGTCATTGAAACTGGTTGTGTTATAAGATGAAGGTGACCACATTGAAACGTCACACTATAATCTGTTTCTGGTTGTGTTATAAGATGAAGGTGACCGTGTAGTCATTGAAACGTCACACTATAATCTGTTTCTGGTTGTGTTATAAGATGAAGGTGACCGTGTAGTCATTGAAACGTCACACTATAATCTGTTTCTGGTTGTGTTATAAGATGAAGGTGACCGTGTAGTCATTGAAACGTCACACTATAATCTGTTTCTGGTTGTGTAATAAGATGAAGGTGACCGTGTAGTCATTGAAACGTCACACTATAATCTGTTTCTGGTTGTGTTATAAGATGAAGGTGACCGTGTAGTCATTGAAACGTCACACTATAATCTGTTTCTGGTTGTGTAATAAGATGAAGGTGACCGTGTAGTCATTGAAACGTCACACTATAATCTGTTTCTGGTTGTGTAATAAGATGAAGGTGACCGTGTAGTCATTGAAACGTCACACTATAATCTGTTTCTGGTTGTGTAATAAGATGAAGGTGACCGTGTAGTCATTGAAACGTCACACTATAATCTGTTTCTGGTTGTGTAATAAGATGAAGGTGACCGTGTAGTCATTGAAACGTCACACTATAATCTGTTTCTGGTTGTGTTATAAGATGAAGGTGACCGTGTAGTCATTGAAACGTCACACTATAATCTGTTTCTGGTTGTGTTATAAGATGAAGGTGACCGTGTAGTCATTGAAACGTCACACTATAATCTGTTTCTGGTTGTGTAATAAGATGAAGGTGACCGTGTAGTCATTGAAACGTCACACTATACTCTGTTTCTGGTTGTGTTTTAAGATGAAGGTGACCGTGTAGTCATTGAAACGTCACACTATAGTCTGTTTCTGGTTGTGTAATAAGATGAAGGTGACCGTGTAGTCATTGAAACGTCACACTATAATCTGTTTCTGGTTGTCTTATAAAAACAATTTTCTGTACATATCATCAGTTCGAAGATAATGTTCCGAAAAAGATGAAGTGTGACCTTTGACCTTTGTACTTTACTGATGATCACCAACATCCAATCAGGTGTGAAGTTGATGTGATTTAAAAACGTTTTTGATGCGACCTTGACTCTTTAACCTTAGCTGAGGAATCAAGTGTCGAAATTATTTTTATGATGTTATGATATGGACATAAACTCAATCTATCTAGAGATTTATGAGATGTTCAAAAGCAATTGTAAACTTTTGATCGCTAAAGCATACACAGCATTTCCTGGAAATGGGAAAATGTGACAGTTGACCTTTAAACTTAATCGACGACCAGGTGTAGATCACGTTGGCGTGTTACTGCTTTATGAAATTGATCTCCCAAGGGTTTTCATGATAAGTCTTGTAGACAAGCTTTGTCTTAAAAACACCGGGAAGAACGCACGTATGTATACGCTAAGCAATTCACTTCCTCCGTCAACTACGTAAGGGAGAATGATAAATCTTATAGTAAGACGTGTTATGAATTTAAAGTCTTTACCTCTATAAAAACCATTTTTCCAACCAAATGCGTAGTTATTCTCGCTTGTTGTCACGGGAACGTCTGGCTTCGTGAAATAGCGACCCACCGTTGAGCTGCGAATCACATTTCTGGGGACATATATGGACGCTAGCGCATGCGCATCTATTACTTGATGTCCGGCAGAGTTTTTCCCTCCATTCAAATGAAACATCATCCATTTCGTCATGTCCACTGCATTACTCATTACACCACCAGATCCTGCTAGCGTGCCCCAGTGCCTATCCACCATATAATAACAAAGGAATAAAAAATACTCCGTATTTTCGCGTGCATATTTCTTTAATAAGATTTTTTTTATATTGTATCAAATTCATGATGTTCCGTATTTCTACGAATGTTAACAAAGGTTTGGAAGGAGGCAGTTATTTAGCGCAACTGACCCCCCAGACGGGATGAAATCGACACTGCATTACCAAGGTACTAAAACAAGGAATAAATCAAGATTTATTTTCTTTCAAGTATTTAGTTTTGGTAGCACACTATAACCTGCAGTGTATATGTCTGAAAGCCAGTGTGATATATGTAGACATTTTACTATCAGTAACCTTGAATTTCCACTCCAGTTGCAGACTCACACGCCGCCCAGAGCTAATTACTAAAACTACTTTAACAGTGGCTAGCCGTATTTAAGTCGGCCAAGTAGGCTTAATTGTACACACAAGTTAGCCAAGGCTGTGATATTTACACGTATAGGCATCTTTTTATTCTGAACACCATCCAGCATCACACAGCAACTATCAGAATAGGGGTTTCCAAAACCATATATAGGCAGTTAATGTCGTCATGAACATGATAATAGAAGGCAATTTGCTACTCCCGTGAGAACATATTGCATTGCATGTCATATACGAAATTCACATTGATTCTTTTATATGCAGTTATGTAAAATTAATTGAAAACCATGAATATTAGTACGTAATTAATAAATACTGAAAACAACAACTTGAACATAGTTATAATTGACATAAATATCATATTTGTTCAAAATAGTTTCTGTGAAGACAGCATTTGTGGTCATATTTATAAAGTATGTAGGAGAATAGAAATAATTGTAAATTGAGGCTAATACGTTGAGCTGGACAGAGTTAGTGAAACGTAAACATGTTACGATTACTGATATAATTTTGCATTATCGTACGATGTTGCAAGAAATCCTGTTAGAGTTTGTAAAAAGTTTTATATTTCACACAACTGATTTTGAGCCGAGTGAGATATTTTAAGAAATTAGAGTTGAATTCACTTCAATAATGCCGTAGATTATTATTAATAATTTTTTAAGATATTTGCTATATTTGAATAACGTATACAATGAAGGCACCGTTTTCCACATTTGACGTACCTGTTTAGCTGTTCAGGTACGGGGATGATACCTCCAGTATCATAATCATCCACATACCCCTGTGCGACCTCAGCGTTGTTTCGGTTAACGGTCGTCATAAACGTTGATCCGGTCATTCCCAAGGGCGTGAAGATGTTTGTTTTTATTAGCTCTTGCCAGGTTTTGTGACCAAGCTTCTCGGAGATGTCGGTAACTAATCCATACATCAGGTTGCTGTACAAGAAGGAACTTCGGAAAGGGTAAATAGATTTCAAATATTTGATCCGGCTGGTAGATAGAGACAAAAAGGAGAAAAGAATTATTCCTGTTTCTTGTTATTTTACTGTAGTTTTATTGTTGATATTAAGATATGTCTTCATGAAGGAATATCCATGTATCTTGTTATAGCCTGGAACATTACTTATATCCTACAAGTATATAATATTTGTCGTTAACAAGTCGACTATTATTACCTAAATGCATTGTTACATTAGCAAAAACTTAATATCGATTTTCTTCTTGATGTAATATTAACACGATTCTACTTCTATATCATAAAGACACAGGAAAACAAAACTTAAACATAAACTCAACGGCTCGGATGTTAAATAAAAAAAAGGAAATCTGACATTAAATACCAGACCTAGGGAGGTTCCGAAGTGTTAAGTTAGTGTCGAGTCGGATATAATTGTTTCCAGGTATTCCTAAGGTGTGAGCCAAGAGGTCTCGAAGGTCTGCGTTTGAAGTCCTGATATTGGTAGAGAACTGAAAATGGTCTCCTAAAATATCCGCTACTTTCGAGTGTATTGTGAGACTGAAACAATGAGTATTATGTCTTTCAATTTTTTCTGGTCATCCTACATTCAGAAGTAGGATGTAAAGCGTACATGCCACTAAAATCTTAATAGTCAAGCATTTACTTGGCAATAGAGCTGAAAACGTCAGTCTTTCTAATGGAATGGTGTTTTCAATGTGTAAAAGGCTGACACGTACTGTAATGTGACCAAGGTACTTCTATGTACATCCAAGTCTGCAAACTAATTTGCCTTACCGAACTTTTTCGTGATAGCAGTTACGAAGGACAGAGACAATATATTGTATATTATCTTAAAAAACCCGGTGTTCTTAACCCCGATTCACCCTTCCAACCATCGTCGATAACCCAGGAGAGTCTTGTTACTTATCACGTGTTAGTATGCATTCCAAGGTCATTTCATATCATTTTCGGTGTGTATAAGGATTAAGGTTTGGAAACAAAGTAGTAAGGGTAATTGGACTGCCCCATTGTTTGATGATAATGTTCGGTGTTTAATTATGTAGATTTCAAGAACTCTCAAATGTATTTCTCTTCAGAATTAATTGCCATGTCTGCAATGTTGTTATTAGGTAACGAGCAGGAACGATCGGTGTAACTAAATCACTGAGAGTGGAGGAGGAGGTGATGGAGGAGGAACGGATAAGGACTCGGAGACTGGTTTGGCTACATAATTCTTGTGAAAAAACATGTGTTCATACATTTTTTACATCTATTTTTTTATTGCAATTTCAATTCAGAACACAGAAAATCACTGTTTAACGTTATTTGGATTGAATATATAATTGAGTTATGAACTTTTAAATTTTTTATCGCGTTGGAAGTTGGAAGATAAGAGTTTTGTGGAAATGACGTCATTGCGGCTTTAACATTGGTTTATAGGATAAAGACGATATAATATCAGAATTCAACGATCCCTAACGTCTGACGATGAAAACTGCCGAGAATGATGGGCAACACTTACCATCAGGCTGTTATTCAATAAGGTACATTCAGCAATCAGTCGACTGTTTTGTGATATATATATGGCTTTTAATTAATATGAAACTTCTTTAGCGTGATTAATTCGTACAGGAATAATTCAACAATGATGTGCTCAAACCGAAGCAATTCATATAACGTTGCTTTCCCATTCACATCCCTGTTCTATCTCTTCCCGTCACAGAAGATCTAACATTGAAAGACGGCCCATAACAATGACCGAATGAGTGCTACAACGCTATCTGATTGCTCTTACTTGTTTGGTCCAAGCTGTTTCATTAATAATGTGGCTGCGAATGCCTTGCTGAGGGACGCTATTCCAAAGATGGTGGTGTTCGTTGTGGGACTTCCGGTTGACACGTCACTCACACCATAACCTTTCGCTAGTATTACTTTGCCATTTTTGACGACGGCGACTGCCAGTCCCGGGTTATTATGACGACATCTGTGGGCCTACAGGGACAAGACACGAGACGTACGGCTCAGATGTAAAGCTTTTATAACACCTCGAACTGGATATTGGACACGATTGAGGCATGGTGATATCCAAAGACTTGTTAGATAATTAAACTAAGAAGCAACTGAGGTCGTAAACATTCGAATGGAATGGCTACGATCAGATGTAGTTCTTTGTTTCATTAGAAACACAATCAATTTGATTGTAAAACTATAACACCCATTATACTTTGATCAGCCTTGTCTCTTAAATTTTTTCAATGTGTATCTAATGACTCTTAATAGACTATACCGTACTTGTGGTGGTTTGTAATTTCCAGATCAGTAATAAATACATATCTGTACATATTTTTTGCTCTGAATTTCCGGAAAATACCCTCGATATTTACTTATCTGCTATGTTCACCGTATATAAAGATAACTTCATTAGAACTACAAACCTCGTCCACTTTGGCAACGAAGAGAAACTACTAAAATGAAATTCACCGAGCTTATCCTTATTGTCGTAAATATCTAAAACATTTTTGACGGTTAGTTTAAACGGCACATATTAGCAATGCAACTTTTATAACGTAACTTATCTTAAGCAATATGTTGTCTGCAATATATTGTACTAGTTGTTTTTTTATTTTATAGATTTTTGTCTGGTTAGTCCAGAGCATTATTTCCAAAACTTGATGGGTCCAGTTACAAAGAGGTATAATGGGTTTTAGCAAATCCCACAGGAAAAGTATGAGTCCATGACTCCAGTACTTGAGTTCCAAAATCACTGACAATGTTTACATTCTATAAAGATTATCAACGCTTTATCCCACCGGATTCTATGGATTAAGCCTGAAAAGACACTGATTCGTTTTTAAAACATACCTTTGTTCTGTGTTTGAAATTTCTTTATTCGTCACGCAATTTGAATAATCTGCCTAAGAATAACTACCACGATAGAATATTAATTAAGGCATTGCTCCACAATACCACGATGTTTACAATTCTTATTGATATCCCAAAAATACTCAAAGTGACCACTGCAGCAATTAAGAGAAATTCCAAATACAGTGTAGCTTTTAATGTCACTTCTATCGCAATGGATAGGTGCAAATTATTGATGTTGATCATCAAATGCAAGCTTTTCGATCGTTACAACTATCCGATATAGACTGTTCATGATAAATTTTATATGGACCAAAACTTTGACGAAAACGTTCAGAGTTAAATTTGTAAATACAAACTATTCAATATACATTGTATCATGCGTATTTAAGGCTGGATATCAGATTCACGGACGTTTTATCGACGTAAAAACGTATCCATTCATCTTTGTGGTACTTACATAGCCATATCTGTTTCTGTTGTTTTAGGAATCGAACTTTGACTTTGATCCTGTATGTGACACATTTTTTACATGTCTATTCAAAATTAAACCGTTAAGCTCTGAATTTTTGACACACTCACCGATATAGATAAAGATCTAATTTCTTTTGGTTCATAATAACAACATCCCATCCAGTACATACACTATGGGACATGGTTATAAATAAACGTTAACAATGTGAAAGCAAATGTTATATGAAAAACAGGAACGTGTGATACAACAGAAAGAAAGGCAACGTGAAAGGTTTAACCATACAAAGAATAGTTACCTGTTGAATAACATGGTCCACGTCTGCTTCGAAATCTGCATTGACAAATGCATAGTATGTAACAAAGGTGACTAATAGTCCTAACCATTTCATGGTCGCTGTGTTACTCTTACACCGTAATCTGGCATAGACAGCAGTCTTCTGATAAAGTACGAGATACAACGGGCCACCACTCAGACGAAAATATTTATTTAGTGATAGGATTCCTACTTCCAAGAATGAAAACTCAGGGCCATCAACCGGGACTCTCCTTACCCGAAAAATTTGGGATATTTAAAATATCTACATATTTAAAAATCTAGAAAGAAAATGTCGATCTTTCCCCATTAAAAGGTACTGAAAGGTACATTATATAATATACTTATAAAGAAAACGTAGATTGAAAAGAAGACGAATATCTGATTAAATATTTCATTTTGATTTGTACATATTATTTCTGATATTTTGTCAACAAGATTTTATTATATCTTAAATTATTGACTATATGACCCGGTTTCTATCTGGTCTATATACATGTAAATGGTGATCTGGGTTTAGAGGCAAACCAACGATAAGGACAAGGGGAATGACTACAATCTTGTGTCGAAGGTCATATATGTGGACTGATTGATAAGTTGTGAGCTGCTATTCAAGGGTTTGACTTTTAGCGGACATATTGCATTATTTTTCAACATAATTCCTTCAGTATCTATACATTTTTGTTAGTGATGTTTATTGGCTTCAATGCCACTTTTAAAGAAGTACTAGGACCACAGCAAGAAGTTCCTTCAGTGCTTATGACATCAGGGAAACAGCTGTCAGATGTCTGACATTGATTTCAATAGGGAGAAGATGCATTTACCACTGTAAATCTGAAATTTTCTAGAACTGTCCTAAATTCCTGAAATATGACTACTTATGAAGTATAATCGACATCATATAGCGGAACATATATACATACTTTTTGTAATAAGAAATTTACCGTTCGAGATCGTTGTGACCCGATATGTAATTATGTAATCAATAAAGGAACGACAATAAAAGAACATGTAGGAAATGGTTTGAGCACGATCACCAAAATATCTGTAGACAGAACTATTGCCAATATCCAGATCCGAAAGCTCGTACGCCATACTGCAAACTTCGTAAGGCAGTTACTACTAAATAATTAACAAGGACACTCACAGCAGCAGGCCGGCATGGATATCAATGTGATTTAAATAGAAATCAAAGCTTTTATGAAATAGACAAGGAAGCTGAAATCCGATATCCGATACTATGTGTCGCGTTACACATGCGATAGGCTTACAGAGAGAGAGAAAAGAACTCTCTGGTAGGGTTGGCCGCACTCTAACTCTACATTACATCATGTAACTATTCGAATTTACACGTATTTTTACTGCGTGTTATTTTCGGTTTTGTAACAGGTATTTTGCTATACTACACACGACTTTTGTACATTAGCTGAAATCGACAGAAAACCATAATGAGTTTGGGTGAATATAAACATTTCCGTGTAATCTGTTCTAAGGAACAGAATAAGAAAGTGTACATGTTTTGTATACGTAAAGTTCGAATTCATTTAAACATTTGATTAAATTCTCATGTTACGATAATGGTTTAGAATAACATCAATTCTACGAAAGAATCACTAATCTGTACCCTGGAGAACGATCAGGTGCTTTCACCAATCGTTTTCTATGTACACTTCTACAATATCCAGCTTTTTGATTAATTTGAATTCTACAAATTACCGATTAGATCTGTTAAACAGGTGGAATAACTTTTCCTATTTTGTGTTTTTAGTTATTCTATGACGGGCACTGTTTTTAGATGCAGCCTATACAATAATTCTTCTCAAGGCAAACATCCTATTTGAATACAATGGATGATACTCCTAGGACCTGTGATGATCTGATTACACAACAGCCAATAAAAGTTGGCATTAACAGTTTTCATGAGGAAAACAATGCGTTTGAATCAGTTGTACAATTTGTAGCAATGTGGATGTATTGACAGCAGGTATAGATAAAAAAAAATACCCAATGTGCAGCAATCCAGATTTCTGTTCGCTTATTATTTAGGTAAAAACAATTCAATAAACACGCACTCTTGCAGATTTAAGAACATTTATTGGTTTGATAGTTTTACTTGGAATGTTCAAAGGAAATGTTGGAAATATAAAATGTAAAGACACCAGGCGACAAATATCGATGAAAATGGATTTTTTTGTTAATTTTTTTATATAATAACGTCGTGCTTTTCCAACTACATCACTAATTTCGATTGCTTTTTGAAATGCAAATCATTTAGAATTCGCGGAAACGTGTACAATGATTCATTTCTATATTGAATTGAATGGGTAAAGACTATTTCATACTCTTCATCAATGTGTCTAAGGGCAAACAGGGCATAAGAATAGTAAATCTTAGCAATATTTGCCAGCAGTGTAAGTACAACTCACATGTATTGATAACTATTTCCGATATAGTCGCTGATTTGACATTATCAGCAGTTTTCATCAACGTGACTACAGATTTTCTCTTCTTGTCATGCCAAAGAGCCCGAAATCTCGGCTGCAAATCGAGGAACGGGCATGCATATCGGACCCGGCCAAATGGAATGTCATTTTCCTATATCTGCATTTACTCAATGAAAAATCGACGGCAGAAAAATCATTACACTTCCATTTCAATGTCAATTTCATTTCCCTTTCAAAAGTCAACATTATGGATATATATTAGACAGTCCTTCGCGTCGTCATATCTCAGGCAGGAAATGCTTTCTGTAGATTTTCTACTTAGAATCGCAATTGTATTTCTTTTATGGTCTGACTTTTTTATGTCGGCAAGTATAATAGTGCACATGGAGAAACTGGTTGTTCCTGAACGCTTCAACATCGACCCTAGATATAAAAGTGGTCAAAATTACCTTAGCGTCAGAGCTGTGCTGATGACCTCAATATCCTTCCCTGATCGACCTTCTTTGTAAAGGAACCCATATTTATTTGTGATAGTATTCGTTTCCACCGTTGTTCCCTCAACCTGAAACAATGGCATATTGGTATACCAAATACACAGCTATGAACTTTTTGCGTTCTTGTCATCTAGTATCGATTTTATAAATCAAGTACTTGTATGGTGACGCAACGTTATATTATGGTGGACTGACTAGATGTTTGTTATTATATTGTTCAGATTATAAGGTAGCCTGATACGTAATACTACACCCAATACAGTGTTCTGTTCCAACCCATGCGTTTTGATATTGGTGAATATTCCAGCAGCATCAACAGTGCTAGGGAAATAATGACAAATGATATTACTATACGAATGAATCATAGAGGTCCCTTGCTGGATATTTCATTATTGCATTTGGCCATGAAATAGGTTTTGATATCAAAGAACAAAATGGCTTGGTTTTGAGAGATATTATTAATGTTTCCTCATGTCAGTTTGAAAATGCCACGAACTTTAGTAACGGAAATCCATAGCATGATCAAACACAAGGGCCACGATTGTAATCAATATAAATTCACTTTAATTACAGATTTTATTTTACAAAAGCTAGGGAAATACAATTACGGTCAAATATTGTATTAAAGGCCTTTTAGTGTTTTATCAGTATTTATGAGATAGCACTTCATAAACATCTTCACCTTAAATACTGAAAATCAGATGATTTCCAATACCAAACTGGCAAATAACGTGCAGTTCCATCTAACTTTACGACATTTAGCAAAACTTTACTACGTTTTGTATAACATAATGTACCAATGCTCAGACTGATAAAGGTTTACTTGATGGGTGTCGTCAATTAAGTAGAAGATGTTTACCCTTTGGGAATACATTGTCTTATCATTCTTGTGTTTTTGTCTCTTCTGGTAATTATCTTAGTCGTTAATATTTCGTCCTTTTTTCGCCGATTTTGAGTTACGATTTCATTGATAATATTCATCTTTTTACGTCATTCATTTTGTATTACATGTATTCAAGAAAAATTGCTTATCATGTTGCTATGTACAACAGGGTATACGTGTAATATCGAATTAACTGAAGCAGTTAGTTCTTGGTGTTGACACTAAAAGTACGTAGTAAAGAATACCAACATTGCAACATGATCATAATCCAAACTCAGATTCATAAAGCTATGGCAAAGTATGAGCAGATGAAAGATTTTCAAGGAGACTCATGAAAGAGTACAAGGAAAATTAGACCAAGGTGATCCGGAAAAATAAGCGACTTCTGCTTCATCGACGTTACCTGCAATGTAAACCTTGTTCAATCCTATTCATATTTGAAATAGCGTGTATTGTGGCTCCACAATACAACAACATCACTTTCAATTTTTATTTCATCTGTTTCATCATGATAATATTAATGATGGGTTGGTGATGGGAAATCAAAAGGAAGTGTACAGATGGAATTTTATATACTTAGTTTGATATGAATAAAAATCGCAAAATCCATATAATGCTGCATAGATTTGTTTACTTATTTCATAAACAACAATTAATTATCAATCTGTCGAAAAAGACACGATCTAATCATCTATTATGTTAATTTCAATTAAAACAAGTCATGACTAAATTTCTTGGTATTATTCTTCGTGGATGTACCGAGCTTTTCTTAAATTACAGAAGAACCTACTTACAATTTCCCGCCACTGTCCCATTACAACAATAGTAATACGACAATCGTGATGACGAAACAATTGAAACAATGATTGCAAGTGAAACAATTGTATTATGGCGCCATAATACACTTTCACGCTATCCAATGTTTAGGCTCTTTCTAATATCAATTAACTCCATCGTATACATGTAAGAACATTTTTTTCCTCCATATAGCCGGATGTTTAATTTAAGTTAAGGTAGTTGGTAATGTTAATATAAATTTTTTGAAGGTAATTATAGTTCATATAAAGGCAATATGTTTGATGAATAGATCACTTGTTACCATAGCGACTATAATTGCATCCAAATGACACGTTAAAGCTAAAACAAAAACGTCTGCAATAACAAATTACATCACGTTACTTCATTACACTGTATTTACATTGGATAGTGTATACCCCATATACCCCCACACTGTATTTGTATTGGATAATGTATACCTCATATACCCCACACTGTATTTACATTGCATAGTGTACACCTTATATATCCCAAACTGTATTTACAATGGATAGTGTATACCTCAGATACCCCGTTATAACTCAAATATACCCCCATTAAATCATCATTCACGACATTCAGACTTTGGATATAACATTCTATATATGTAAATTCTGATGACATCTGATACATTATCTAAAATTTACAATGCAATTAAAAATGGAAAATGGAAATACAACTAGTTTTTGTTCTCTTTCCCTTGAAAATACCATTTCAGATACTCAAAACCGAAATTCATTGGAGTTCCACACGTTTCACCTGTACAAATTTAGTGTATTTGTGAAATGCATATTTAAATGACAAATTACAGGATTTCTGATACTCCAAGTCCGACTAAGTTTGAATTTCAACATATGAAAAACATAGACATAAACAAAATTAAAACATAAATTGATTGTGTTTATTTTTTTCATTTTATATCCCAGATAGTTTATCATATAAATCTCTGACGTCAATTACATGACTTCATTAGCACGTTTCGTTAGGTGTGGATTCCATGGGACTATCCCTCGAGGTCCATTGCAATGGCTATTACCTCTTAACTGCATGGCATTTAACTGAGCACAACACTATTAGCATCATAATTTAACGAGGTAAATTGACGGTGTTAGGGAGTGTATCAGGCAAGGTTGGAAAGTGGAAGTCATGTTCGTAACAATTCAAACGTCTGGGGACAGAACACTCCTAATTCACAAAAACATAGCCAGCAGCACGAATCTGACATTTGCTGTAGTGCATCCTAGTTCCTATAACCAGATGACTGGAACACGTCTTTTGTTTTAATTAAACCAAAGTACCGTGTGTTATGCCCTTAAGAAAAATAGTATTCTGAAGCGTGAGGTGTACAATAATAGAAGCATAGCACACGTTGGCAATTATTTTGACGTTGTCGGTTTATTCTCAGTGTTATAGTTGTACTCAGCTATTGAATATTTGCTGGTGCGTGTGTTGGTATGTTTATCTGGGATATTTTGACGAATTCGTGACTAGATTTCTCGGGATATGTCTTGATTTAAGCTGTTTTAATGTCAATTTATCCCCATGTTTCATATCAAACTTCGATATTATGAAGGTGCAGCCCTCAAGGTGAACATTAAAGTGAAGAATGGGCAATTCATGGTACGATTGGTTGGCCGGGGAACAACCATGTTTTACGCACTTTTACACCCGAGACTTTTTTCTACCGAAAAGGCCTGTACATACATTTTCGGATTGACTGAACAGAGTGAGACCCTGGTATTTCTGTTGTAATTGCAATTATGGGATGATTTATATTTCAAAACTATATTTCATAAAGATCCAGTGGGATGAGAAAAGCTATTTTCTAGTTTCAAATGAAATTATGAAATCGTTCAAAAAGACTGCTTTTCGTTTGAATGTGTAACGTTAGATACCAGTTGGGATAGCGACAGTTTTTCAAAGTTCGTGTGGTAATGGTTTTGTCTGTTTTGGTTTGTTTTAATGCGCAAGGCATCGAGTAATTGTCTCTCTTTTTTTTTGGTAATTTACTTGGTCTGTTTTCATACAGACTTCCCCACCAATATTCGTTTTACAATACGATCTCCAATTCTTTAAAACACACATAATAAAGATGATATAAACACTTTGAAATACAATTTAGTTTGAGACAAAAATGAACTTTCAGCAATGCGTGAAAGCCCCAAATTCAAACCAATGTTCAATATGAGGTCTAGCAACCGATATTTCCGGTAGTATTACTGTTACAGTGTAGATTTACATGTACTTCATCAAATGGATGTTATTAGGAACACTCTACAGGGAGACCTTCACAGAAGCAAGATTAGACTTGTAACAAAAAAAAAAAAAAAAAAACAATTCACATTGTATGTATTTTTCATAATTCGACAATATCCTCTAATGAGTTTGACATACACTGTTTAGAGCATCTGTTTGAGGCCACCAAACGAGTGATTTTGTCACACGTGTATTTTCCCTTGTGTTTACGTAAAATATTGTTTTGAATTCATGTGAGATTTGACCACTCATTCTAAAATGCACGTGTCGGCTTTAGAACATAATTCAAAACACGTGCAGTTGTATACATATCTGATCTTGTTCGCTTTAAGGTTAATCCATATCGTAGTGGAATGCCACTATTCTCTTTATCGTCTGTTTATCAACTGTCTGCTTAACGACATGAGTCTGCGTATTAGTAATTCTGTTGTGTTGGGCAGAGTATTTTACAAGCCGTTTTGTTATAACACGCAAATATTTAATGAATTTATGTATCACTTGATATGAAATATCCTTTCAAATCAGTTCCAAACAGTAACTATTGTAGAATCGCGTTCATTATATATACAGACCGTTTCAAATAGGTTCCATACAGTAACTATTGTAGAATTGCGTCCATTATATTTACAGACCGTTTCAAATTGGTTCCACACAGTAACTATTGTAGAATTGCGTTCATTATATATACAGACCGTTTCAAATAGGTTCCATACAGTAACTATTGTAGAATCGCGTCCATTATATATACAGACCGTTTCAAATAGGTTCCACACAGTAACTATTGTAGAATTGCGTCCATTATATATACAGACCGTTTCAAATAGGTTCCATACAGTAACTATTGTAGAATCGCGTCCATTATATATACAGACCGTTTCAAATAGGTTCCACACAGTAACTAATGTAGAATCGCGTCCATTATATATACAGACCGTTTCAAATAGGTTCCATACAGTAGCTATTGTAGAATCGCGTCCATTATATATACAGACCGTTTCAAATAGGTTCCATACAGTAACTATTGTAGAATCGTGTCCATTATATATACAGACAGTTTTAAATCGATTCCATACAGTTACTATTGTAGAATTGTTTTCATTTTATATACAGACCGTTTCAAATCGGCTCCATACAGTACCTACCGGAGTATATAATTGACACATATGTACTTCTATTGGGTTCATACTACCTGACTGTTATACTGTTTACGCTATTCTCTTTCATCCTCCCACAGTCGCCAGGTGTGAAGATCGATCACATGTTCGCTGTAACTGTTTTTTTACTGGAAATAGAATTCGATCATACACTAATTAATCCCTTTTTGGCTTACAGATACCTATCACTTCTTTCTAACACGAAAACTCTCAGCATCTAATATCGTTCTTTACTTGCCGATAAGGTACCAGACTGTACTTAATCGATCGTTTCATATAGACTAGCAACGTAGGAGACGACTTTAAAATACAAAATAGTAATTACTTAGTTGATATATATTTCTGAGTGTGATGATTACGTCTTATGTTTAACAGGTTCGTGGATCAAAGCTGGTTATCTTCCTGAAATGAATCGTTTAATGTTTTTCTATTTGTATGTTACGTATGGGAGGGTCATAACTAAGATAATTTGATTGTAGTTCATGTATATCTCCCTAAATGTCATACGAGAAATATAGGATATTTAACAGTGCTTCGCACTCGTGAAAGATACCAAAATGTTAGCCACACGAGTGAAATATATTTGTTATTACTGAAGACACTATTAAATATTCTGTTTATTACATTTTCATCGCAAAAATAAACCAAAACAATGGCAAACTTATGATAATTATAAAATGGGTAAGTTGACCATGCTTTTTTCAAACACTGCTCACTCATTATACAACGATGTTGTGCGCGGCAAAAAATAGTCCATTTTATGAAAAATCGGTAAAAATATACAGACTCTTAAATAAATCATAATGAATGTTTATTTGTGTTTGGACATGGATTTTGTAATTTATTGATGTCACTTATACATAATAAAATGGTTTAAACGTTAACTGAAAAAATAAAAACAATGTTTGATAAATTCTTCCGCGAATGAAAAAGTATGGCGCCATCCTAGTCGCTGTCACTATCAATGACACGGATTCTTTTGAAATGCCTTGGTCCACACTCAAGATTCTCAGAACGGGGATGGGTTTGACCACTGATAACATAGCTAGAGTAACTGGCTTGCATTGTCTGCTGACTGCCATGAAAATGGAAATTTACGGTTGAGTTGAAAGTTGTGTTCCCAGTGAACAAACCCCCTACAGTATCGGGCTTCCTGATTGGTCAATCCTCAAAGTGATATTTTTCACTAGGGAAAAATATCAAAAAGAGTTTGAGATATGCCTATATTTCACTGCTAAAAATGTAATAAGTTTGATATCAGAGTATATTAAAGTTGTTTTCATCATGCAAGTTGTTTTACGAAAAGCACGTATCATAGAAAATTGGTCATGTATTAGAAGTTTTAGGGTTTTCCTTTAATTATATTAACTAAGTTTTCACTGTTCTGTCATCATATTCCATCATGTACAGATAGCACACCTCGTTCTGTTTTGATGGTTTACCATGGGGATGCAGAAATATTTAAAGCAAGTCTGTATTATGCCATGTGGAAGTAGTGTTCAATGAGCCAATGCCAACACCTTAGACAGTCATATCCATCGTGATAACCACATATTGCAAGTCCCGAGCCGAAATGTCAGCAGACCCTTTTGTATCGTGATTGAAGCTGCCACGTTTCACTTTGTCTTTAGGAAATAGCGATGGTAAACTATCTTTATCAGAAAGCCTTTTTTCACGAACGAAACGAGGGGAGAAGTACAGGTGACTATAATAATACTGCATCCTCTGGAAAAGACATGACTTTTTCCTTCTGCTTCAAACTCTAAGGAAGGACACTCACATCAGAGCTGCACAAGTCCAGGGGCGATCATTTCTAACTTACACCGATAGTAAACGGAAGACATTAAGTTTTACCTGTCGGGTCCCCATTGGAGACAAGGGCTCTTCAGTTTTCAATGTCATCCTTTCGCAATAACGCACAATGTTATCTAGTGAATAGAACAAACAGCAGGGCAAGACCGCAGTAATAAAATAGCATGGCAAAGAGAACCAACTGACCATCCTGTAATCAGTCGCCAAATGCCCTGCTTTATGTTTTGGAAGACTGCAGACTACAGACATGTTACTCTATCGTGATCAAACAGTTTTATGACCTCGGAACCAAATAAAAGCATTTGACGATCCGATTGGGCCACCTTTTACTTTGACCGACAACATTCTGCCAACAGTTCAAAATGAGCTGTTGTGCTTTAAAGTTGTTCTTACATGGAACATGGAGTATTAGGTAACGGATCCTCGGAGCCAAAATTGAGATAATTCACAGGAGGAACACATGAATACGTAGAGTAATCATGTGTGTCATGAACGACAGGTGTACTGGACGATCAGGTTACAGGGGAAAAACCCAACAAACTGGAAAATAAGCTTTTGAAATAGACAAGGATGAGCCATGGAAAAATATTTGACAGCCTTTGATTGGCAAGTCAATTATGAAGTTCCAAAACAGACATATCTCCTGAGAGGTATTCATTTATCAATGTTGATATCGAATTTGTTAAGCTGATTGATTTTTTGTGTTCAAAATTACAATTCATATAATACTTAATAGGTGAAATATTTTAAATTCTCATAATATTTTACAGCGAAATTCATCCAATTCAAAATCCTATCAGAAAAAAATATGTGCTGAAGAACCTCTTTTAATCAACTCGTAATTAACACTGAAGTCTGTGTATCAAACAGCGTAAATTGCGTCCGTTTACTAGCTAGATTTTAAGCGAAATTTTAGCGAGTCCAACAGTAAAAGCATGAGACCAGGGCTCAAATATATGGATCCCAAAAATGACAGATCATCTTCGGATATGAGCCAAAATGTAGAACATGTCAACTCGTCCCATACACAACAATACCTTTACGTCAAATTATTTACATTCCGTCTAATTTCACAGGTTAGCCGACTTAAATACTGGATAGATTGATTCGCCGATGCGTCGTTCATTTGTATCATACTGCCCACTGATGAAAACCTAGCAGTACAGATATACTGACATCGGTTCTATGTAAAGAGAGCACAACATAAATAAAATGAGATAACAAAAAGACCCACGCGGATGATAAATTAGAATCATTAGATCACAGATCGAGATAAGGAGGTTGGTTCCGAGACTTCATCGAATGTGACTTTGGATAAGAACTTTGTTTACTTGATGCCTTTATAATGAGTATATTTCTTGTAAAGATTGTTATTTACATTTTTGTTTGTCATTTTCAAGAACGGGTTATTTCGTTTGGTTTATTGTTGCATTACATCATATAACAGCCAGGTTCATTTAAGAACATGCAAGGCTTGGGTGGTGAATGAAAGCCGGAGATAGACCAGCGACTGGCGTCAGTACCTTGTGACTGCCCCATGAAGGACTACAACCCGGCGCCAGTACCTGGTGACTGTCCCATGTAGGACTACAACCCGGCGCCAGTACCTGGTGACTACCCCATGTAGGCCCACAACCCGGCGCCAGTACCTGGTGACTGTCCCATGTAGGCCCACAATCCGGCGCCAGTACCTGGTGACTGTCCCATGTAGGCCTACAACCCTCTACCTAAGGTGGAGGGCTAGTGATGAAGAAAGGTAAAGACTCCTTTACCACCCAGGGACGGCGACCCTACGTTCAGTGACGAAATTAAAGCATCAAAGACATATATTTCGAAAACAAAATTACATAAGGAGAACGTACATGTAAAGACTAGGGAAATATACATCACTTTGGATTTAATTGTGATAAAGCAAATAAATTTAAACCATCGAAACAAGCACCGCTGATCATAAGTATATATAACAGTGACACTGGTCTAGTATTTAAATATTGTATCCCTTATGGTAACTTCAGACTCATTTGAAAGCAAAGCCATATCGACAGTAAGGTTACTGTAGACAACAATTCGAACTATAAAGTCTATAGGTGTTTGGTTTACACATGCACTCTATCACTTCAAAAGGTATCAGCGATGAATATAAACGTTGTTTTGACCGTTTATCAAAGGATTAAGTGATGGGAGCTCAGTCTTTATCAATGGCGTTCTATAACCAACTAAATGTTATCATAGGAAAAGTTCATTCTATTAGCTGCCATCAGTTTTCAGTAAATTTTTTTAACATAGAATGCTAGTAAACATCAAACACGATGACAATACCTTCATTACCAGTAAAAACATATTGCAAAGATAGCTATTAATCGACCTGAATTTAAAAGAAACATAGAAAGAGAAATTAAAATAAACCGAATATTATATAGCCGAATAATATATTAAATGGTTTGAAAATTATAAGACAGCATACATTTGAGTACCCTGGGGAGTACCACATGGAATCTATCATGATTCTATGATTCATCCGTTTCGGTGACGATAAGGATGTGTACTTCTTAGAATTGTGGTTCCCTCGCGTAATAAACTGGTTATACCGACATATAACTACAGTTGAATGTGATGTAACGCCATCATCCATGTCACCCCCAATCACGACTTCCGCGGTCACGTCTTTTAATCTGCCAGTCTGTTCTACTCCCTCGATAGATTGTTGTCTCGTACCAAGTAAAATCTAAGCTACAACAAATGGTATGATATCTGCAAATTAAAAAATCGATTAAAGTTTTAATCTCCGCCTTGATAACCATTAAATTATAAAAGTTGGACCAGAATCTCCAACAAAAATCACTACACTTCGTATTTGTAGGTGTGAAACGAAGGCTTAACATTAAATCCTGTTTTATTTTCTTGTTTTGTATGCTAAATCTCGCGAGATTTTGTAGACGTGCTCCAATCGATAAGTTTGTAACCAGCATTGGAAGACATGACAAACTCAGATTGCTTTAGAGATCTTCTTTAATCACAGGGAGGATATATAAGTATATCAAAATAACTCCTTTTATAAAAGGAAATCGCAAGGGTGTCAAACTACATTTACAATATCATTTAAGTGTGTTTGATGGTTATGGCACGACCTAGCCGTGACATTGCTTATAGGATGGGCAAGTTCAAATTTCGATATGGTCACGCCTGAACGTAGGAATGACTTTTCAAGTCTTGTTTTAACTGCCTGTACTCGCATTGTTTTTTATCACAATGTAATATCGAAAAATCAATGTTATACATAATCTAGTTGATGTCCACAGCGAATGTCACAATGACGCCGTTCGAATCATTTCCTTCACGTTAAACATAGTAAAATTCGTTACGACTGTGTCTACTTTCTTGGAGTTTCTCCAACGTATCGCCTTTCTTATCATCCGATTTGTACAAGCCAAATGTCATATTCTTTATATTTATGTTGTTTGTTTGGTTTGATTCTAATCCGTCGTTGTTTTCTTAGATCGCCAGTGTCATGTAAGATATGCGTGACTTTGTTTTCTTAAATATCTAATGTTCAAACATACTCTGAGCTGTATTCCATTAGAAGTCAATATCATTTAACTTTTTTTACGTGTAGATCATGCTCGACCTTGTGATTCAAAAGAAAATTTCCCCAGTGGATAGTTCTCTCATTTACACCCAAGCTAGCCCCATCAACTGAAAATATCTGATCCTTCCAGAAGATGAGACAGTGGTCTCTGTAGACGTATAATGTATGACAATTACCCTGAGTAGACACTGATTCATGCTGTGACCGTGGTATACCAATGTACAAATGCGTTATACAAAAGAAGTAAATAATAATTCGTTCTATCATTTAACCCCATATTAGCAAAACAATTTGCAATTGTTTTATAAGATACCATGAAAAAATGTTATAATACATAAAGCAGATTGTACAAACGACATAATTCAAAAACACCCTTTAATACAAATTTCGAATGATTTGGATGGCTTAGAGTCAAATAATGAACTACACTGTATCATATAACTGTTTTGCCCTTCTAGGACTCGTCGGTGATGCTACATTGTAAAGGCATGAATTGTGAAACATAGGAGGCAGCTGAGCCGAATCAGATTTTATTTAAAGAAATGGAAAATCTATATCAGAAAGTGCACTGACCCCTCTTAATCCAATGCATTTCATAATTTAGAAATATTCGAGGATTTCAAACTAACTTTCAGTACATGCGTATATTCTGTACCGTGCCACCATTCAAATGATTTAAAACGTGGCATGGGGCACTTATACATTACACAGAAATGACTTTATTTGATATATTGGTAATATTTTTTAAGAAACACACGAGCTTATGAAACAGTTGAACAGAATATCTAAATCCACGGGTAAATACATATGTAGGTACTGTAGCTAATAAAACGACTGTTTTTGTAGTACATTGTTGAATAAGTTTGAAGTATTTGATAGGTCTTTTGATGGGGACCGTTTTATTTCGGCATGAAAATAAATATTTGTTATGAAATTGCCAAATTGGAAGTACTTGTCTTTTAGAAGAAAACATGCGTTTCTTCAAAATACGGAAACGGAACAGATAATGAATCATGTGGATTTTCCCAGGTGATATGGTTCTCTGCCATTTTGGTTTTTTTTTTACCTCTGAACGGCTACAGGCAATCAAGTAAATAAAATTTCATCAAATACTGGTTTGATGATTGCTGTAATTTTGTCAATGTTGGTTGGTAAGCTTCTCTTGATTGAATAAAAAAATATAACTTTAAAATGTAAAGGTGAATCTAAATGATATTTCAACATTATTAATGTAAAGCAATGGCAGCATTATCGTTCACAAATGATAATTATGCGTAGTGTTATATAGATTTGGTATTGTCCTACATGTATAGCCTGTGAGACAGAAGGAAAGCATAACTGGTTAAGTGCCAGTATCATAGGAATTTACAAAAGGATTATTCCTCTGGCACTGATAGTGTGCTTTAAAAGACTCACAAGAGTCAAACACCATAAAACCTGTCATAGTGTATGAGTTATAAACAGAGATATAACACATTGCTAAAATGCCATTCAAGATGAGAAAGTTCGACAAAAACTTTTAACACAACAAGATTGCATTGGTACTAGATCTGGATGACAGAAAATGGTACCACACTGTCACTTTACAGACACAAATTGCATCGTAGCTTTGTTGATAGAACGTAAAGACACGAAACACTTCAGTTATTTCAGAGGTTTACACACAACACATAGTCACACCATGGCATCACTGTCACTTTACAGACACAAATTGCATCGTAGCTTTGTTGATAGAACGTAAAGACACGAAACACTTCAGTTATTTCAGAGGTTTACATACAACACATAGTCACACCATGGCACCACTGTCACTCTACAGACACAAATTGCATCGAAGCTTTGTTGATAGAACGCAAAGACACGAAACACTTCAGTTATTTCAGAAGTTTACACACAACACATAGTCACACCATGGCATCGTTATAACAGAAAAAAACAGAAACGTAAAAGAAACAGAACCAACGTGACACCCTATGGCTTCCGAGTGCAAAGAGAGAAAAATATCGTTTTCACACAGTGACAGACTATATGGTAGAGAAATTTTAAAAGCCCCGTCGGCTTCAATATTTCGTATGAGATATTTAAGCAAATTAGAGTATTGGAAAGTGCTTCGGATTTTACATTTGGTTTGTCGGATGTTTCTGAAGAAACTGAGACCACGGACTGATCAAGAGTTACTTTCGTGTTCATGTGCAGGGAACTTTACTCAGTCGTTTTGGACAGCATGTGGTAAGCTTTTCGCGTGCTATTCAGGACAATTACAAACAATTACTACATGCTTTAATAATTGCATTGATTTTTCACTTAGCTATGAACCTATCAGAAAACAAGAGCGAGGAATCACGTGGACATCAATTTTAAAGTATGACGTGCTATTTGAAAATACCGACAGCTTATTTACTATCAACATATATGACTGTTCAGAAAAAAGCGGCAAAACAAAATTGCAAATGATTTACTAGCCATTCCACGAAATAGTTCAACTTTCTCAATGCATAGCGCTGATTTAAATATGTGTGGGATGAAATAAGGTTACTCAGAAATAGCTCTTTGTTCTACTCACTCGCTTAAAAGCTTAGGAGGCAACCAGGAAGTATTTCCATTAATTATCCTATGCGGGTAAAATATATTTGCAAAACGATAAAATATTGTAGATTACCAGAGAAATTCATAGACATCTAAGAGATTTTTGTTTTGTTTTCAATGATTCCATTGCTCATATGAAGGAAGATGTAAACACTAAATCAATGTATATTTCCACATCAATTTAGTTTAAAGTAGTAGGACATCTTGCAGAAGAAACAAATGTATTAAACTTTCATACGACCATAAAGAGGATTGAGAAATAGGTTGAGAACTGTATGAGGAAGTGGAATTTAAGGCTTAACAAACATTTGTCCATATTCATAAATTGCAAATGCCCATTAACTCCTAACGACGTACACGCGTTCCAATTTGTAAATATCAGTGCAGTCCTAATGGCGACTAGGAATCTGAGAGACATCGACTTCGATCCCATACCCTAGCGAAAGCCTGTTCATCCAACTTCAATAGAAGTCTCTATACGTGTATAAGGAACACATTAGCCCATAAACCAGATAGAACTCCCTTTCTGTGTGTTTCTTGTATGCCTTTTGGCTCTGCGCACCCATAGAAGATGATAAGCGTGACGGGACACGGTCAATATAAATGTTATTTGCTGTTACGATCATCCGCTACGGGTTAAAACGCTTCAGCTCCCCTGCTTTACATATACAGCTTGATGCCTTTATTTGTCTAAGCTATGGTTGTTTATAGACTCATTTTATGATAATAGGTCTTCTTGAATGTGCATAGCATAGAAACGGTTGTCTCTCGTGGCCCGTTGTATCGATAGAATCTCGTATGACATAGGAAGAAATCTAATACAGCACCGCTATAACCATATTACTGACATAGTGGGGCTGCAAATGTAAGGAACTAGTGAAAGATAACATGATCGACAGATTGTCAGATTTGAGCTCTCGTAACAAAGTCAACAAGATAAAATAACAAAATCACGGTCAAATAAATGCACTTGTCTGACTATTATTGCCTTGTTAGCTTTTTGCTATGTAACGTATATTGCTACAAAGCAATATAACTCAGTCTTGATATGGCTAGAACTATCATTATATAATATTGTGTTATGGCAATGCATACAAAACATAAGAATAAATTATTGTTGTTATCATCTTTTTTTTTGTGCTCAACATTGGTATACTTCATCTTTTGTTGTTTCAGTATGGTTTATTTTCTACTGTTTTATATTTACTGTTTGTATTAGCGACGGCGTATACTAGTCCACTCGTTAAATTTCTCTTGTATGTATATAAATATACAAAAATAATGGATTTTTAAAGCACGATATCTCTATTGATATGATAGCTGCTTTAAAATCAATGCTGCTAAAGATGCATTTCGTCGGAATTAATCAACAGCTCAAAATCTGTCTTTTCCCATCTTTATCTTTAATAGAAATAGCGTATAATTTTCACGAGTAATGACTGATGTAGTCATTGCCATCAATTAGTTAAATATTCATCCCCCTCATGGCGTAAACATGTCAATTTTAAATTGCGACTCAAGATATCTTTATAATTTTTTGGATATCAACTGATTTTGATACATCATTTTGGTTTTCTTCGGGAAATACTTCAGTCGTAGCTGTAGAAACTGAACTTTTGACACAATTTGCTATTCTTTGAAATGACGCACAAGGAATCAAGCTTTTCGCCTTGTACTGAAAACAAATATCTCATGACGTCATGCATCATACCATGCTGGTGACAGAAGCACAGAGTGATATATAGCCATGCTAAATGTAGCATTCATTATACATATTATTATTTAAACAAGACATTCAACAAATCAGTGAATAATGGCTTCACTACCTTGGATCGCATATGATTTACGTGCTTTCCTACGTCAAACAATACATTACGAACGAAAGTGTTATTGCACGTGATAAACGTTCACTTCTGTTCTTTTGAAAAATATATTTTGGGGATGATAGATATTATAGTGATACCCGTTTCATAGTTCATGTAAATATTCCAATTTAAGCGTAACCACTGTTTTTTTTTATTTTTAAGTGTGATAGTCTAACCCTGTTTTCTTTAGCAGTAGTAATCTAAAAAGATATTTGAAATATTACCATTGTCGTTTGACATATCTTCTTAATCAGGTATTCAGGTTACTTTAAGCTTTGTCAGAGTGCCCAGATAAAGATAAATTGACACTCGAACAATATCGATCTGACCTGTCCAAATACATTTACAATCTGCAAAAAGATAAAGGGTTTTCCTAATTTTGTTTAATTAATTACTATTTTCACTAACCCCTGGTTACATCTGACTGAACACTGAATGACTTTATTGTTTCAGATGTTTGAACAAACTCTGTTTATTTGCTGGATTTACTGCGTCTTGAATAGCCAAGGTCATTTTAGGCAGAGTCTGTTCTGATAGCTGGTGAATTGAACAAAATGATGAAGTCTAAAATTGTATTTGTAAAACGAAATTTCGAGTAAGCAAGGCGATTTATATTCTATGTTGCCAACACGAAAAAACCAAATCATTTTTTCTTCTTAAATGTTATTCCATACGTTTCTAAAACCACAGACAGGGATTGATTTTATCACTTTACCCTTAACAATTTTGGTGATGTCGAATCCTAGATGTGTTATGCAACAGTATCTTGTTTTATCCGGACACATTAATATGCTTTCAATATCGGTCAATAAACACTATTTTTTAGGATGAGTATGGTAAATGATTTACCATATACTTTAGATACAAGATCATTCTACTGGTAGACTTTATTTCCTGTGTGGCCATAACGACGTACTTGAAATTCATTGTAGAAGTAACGAGCGTATAGGACAGGTATATATATATATAATGATTTAACCAAGAGAATAGAAAGAAATAAGAAAGAGCACAGACGTGAACAGACAATGTGCGCCACGTACAAGACACATGTCAAAAGCATACTCTTTAAAAAGAAATAGGTGTTAAAATTTCAAACTACATATGTATAAATTCAAAGATGAAGACCATTACTATAGACAGTAAGAGGCATTTTACACCCTTATACTTCCGTCTTCGCCGTAAAAAAGAAAATAGACTGCCGATACTAAAAATGCAGTAAATCCCGATGTAACAATAAATATAAGATGTTAGTGGAACCAGCTCCCTACCCGGGAATATCTTTGTGAGTTTGAAGAATTATGTTGAACATTATTGTAACCCGCTTATAACTCTGCTTTCTAATTCAATAACAGAAGGACAATATTTTTGGTAGAATTATATAACTTGTTTACAAGAAGTAACCTTACCAATCACTTTCGGTAATATCGGTAAGATTAAGATTTCCAAATGTTTTAAAATTCATACATCTTGGAATAAGTGCGTTAAGGTAAAATCGTCTACAACAACAGTACAAAGCATTTGTCTTAGTATTCTTAAACAATTGATTGCAAAACAGAAGAAGAAGAAGAAGAAGAAGAAGAAGAAGAAGAAGAAGAAGAAGAAGAAGAAGAAGAAGAAGAAGAAGAAGAAGACAAAGAAGAGGAAGAAGAAGAAGAAGAAGGAAACGAAAGAGAAGGAAGAAGAAGAAGACAAAGAAGAGGAAGAAGAAGAAGAAGAAGAAGAAGAAGAAGAAGAAGAAGAAGAAGAAGAAGAAGAAGACAAAGAAAGAAGAAGAAGAAGAAGAAGAAGAAGAAGAAGAAGAAGAAGAAGAAGAAGAAGAAGAAAGAAAAGAAGAAGAAGAAGAAGAAAAAGAAGAAGAAGAAGACGAAGAAGAAGAAGAAGAGGAAGAAGAAGAAGAAGAAGAAGAAGAAGAAGAAGAAGAAGAAGAAAGAAGAAGAAGAAGAAGAAGAAGAAGAAGAAGAAGAAGAAGAAGAAGAAGAAGAAGAAGACAAAGAAGAAGAAGAAGGAAGAAGAAGAAGAAGAAGAGAGAGAAGAAGAAGAAGAAGACAGAGAAGAGGAAGAAGAAGAAGAAACGAAAGAGAAGGAAGAAGAAGAAGAAGAAGAGGAAGAAGAAGAAGAGGAGGATGAGGAAGAAGAAGAAGAAGAAGAAGAAGAAGAAGAAGAAGAAGAAGAAGAAGAAGAAGAAGAAGAAGAAGAGAAGAAGAGAAGAAGAAGAAGAAGAAGAAGAAGAAGAAGAAGAAGAAGAAGAAGAAGAAGAAGAAGAAGAAGAAGAAGAAGAAGAAGAAGAAGAAGAAGAAGAAGAAGAAGAAGAAGAAAGAAGAAGACGAAAGAAGAGGAAGAAGAGAGAAGAAGAAGAGGAAGAAGAGAGAAGAAGAAGAAAGAAGAAGAAAGAAAAGAAGAAGAAGAAACAAAGAAGAAGAAGAAGAAAAGAAGAAGAAGAAGAAGAAGAAGAAGAAGGAAACGAAAGAGAGAAGAAGAAGAAGAAGAAGAAAAGAGAAGAAGAAGAAGAAGGAAAGAAGAAGAAGAAGAAGAGAAGAAGAAAGAGAGAAGAAGAAGAAGAAGAGAAGAAGAAGAAGAAAGAAGAAGAAGAAGAGAAGAAGAAGAAGAAGACAGAGAAGAGGAAGAAGAAGAAGGAAACGAAAGAGAAGGAAGAAGAAGAAGACAGAGAAGAGGAAGAAGAAGAAGGAAACGAAAGAGAAGGAAGAAGAAGAAGACAAAGAAGAGGAAGAAGAAGAAGGAAGAAGAAGAAGAAGAAGACAAAGAAGAGGAAGAAGAAGAGGAAGAAGAAGACGAAGAAGAAGAAGAAGAAGAAGAAGAAGAAGAAGAAGAAGAAGAAGAAGAAGAAGAAGACAAAGAAGAGGAAGAAGAAGAGGAAGAAGAAGAAGGAAGAAGGAAACGAAAGAGAAGGAAGAAGAAAAAGAAGAAGAAGAAACGAAAGAGAAGGAAGAAGAAGAAAAAGAAGAAGAAGAAGAAGAGGAAGAAGAAGAAGAAGAAGAAGAAGAAGAAGAAGAAGAAGAGGAAAAAGAAGAAGAAGAAGAAGACAAAGAAGAGGAAGAAGAAGAAGAAGAAGAAGAAGAAGAAGAAGAAGAAGAAGGAAGAAGAAGAAGAAGAAGAAGAAGGAGAAGGAGAAGAAGAAGAGCAACAACAATAACAGCAACAACAAATTACAGAGATCCCTTGATATTGTTTTCTTATTTCTATCCTGATATTGGAAATGATATATTATCTTTATCGACAAGTTCCTACACCCCGTGCCTTCTTTCAATTGTAGCGATGATTACATCAAGTGAACTGTTCATTGACGAACTGCAATCCCGATATCTGACTAAGAGGGCTTGCTACATAGTAGTTCAATATATATATATACATGCTAGACACTGAATCATAACTGAGGTCCTAGTGTGATGACCCCTTCTTCTCTCATTTCTATTGTCTGTCTGTATTTTGGACCAGAATCATTCAAACATCAAATGCAATTCATCAAGACGTAGTTCATTCCTCGCAACTCTACAATATAGGAATCATTGGAGTGTGAGACAAATCAGTAGCGCGTGACAGAATTTTTCAAAGATCAATAATAACAATCGAATTGTTAGCAAATCACAAATAGGGTCATGTAATGAAAATGTTTCGAATTTCACAATGAAAACAACTTTTTTATTAGAGAGATCAAATCAGAAATTATTGACTTTGATATTAAATGGTTATTAGGAAATACTTTTTTGAGAAATGACACTTTTTTCATTTTTTCCTCAAGGTCAAAGAAAAATTCCTAATCTCTCTACCAAACAGCTGGATGGCAAGTCTATATAAAACAGTATTTTTTACGTTCACTTTTAAGCAGAGGAATGTTACTAAGCCATTGACTAATCTGAGTAAAGGGACAAAACAAAATTCAAGTAGTGGAAATATAAACACTTTTTTCTAAATAAAAGAGTTCGTTTACACAAATGCACCCTATACTAAGCATACCTTTATTTGGAAGCTTGCCATCATGGCTGCCTCGTGACGTCAAAGTAATTACTACTTTGTGACATGGCCTGTGTTTTGATGGTCGTCCTGAGCCCATTCTTGCGCGAGAAATATATAGTCCCTATCTGACTTATATCACGCTGCCAGTGAAATGTGATCATTGTAGGTTGACAAACAGCTTAATTACACAGTATAAACTTGACGGATTTCGTCGTGACTGCTACAAACAGGAGTCCATCTGTCGTTTAACAGTCGATAATTCGTGATTTGCGGTGTTCGGAATAAACTTCAACATCATATAATTGAGGCTAAAACAACACAAGGTGGTAGCTAGACGAAAGGTGCTTTCATGGTGACGGCTTAAACACTAGATACTACCTTTATATCGCCCGATCCTCGTTAACTTTAAGAAAGGCACCAGTTTAGAAAATTTATACACCTCTCGACCGGATATCTGTTGGTGGTTCTCTATAAGATAGATAAAACGCATGGACGCCGATTAGACGCTAACATTTACACATTTGTCCCTCCTTTACAGCTTCATTAGTGATATTCAAACAGCCAACATCTCTTTCTTTTGTCATTGTTTTATTTTAGATTAATCGAATTTGCTTTCGAATTGAATTAAAATTATGTTGAAATGGTTTTCCTACCACGACAAAAGCCTTGCTATTTGACTGATTTAAACTATTGTATTTGTTTTATGTTTATATTTATGGTGACAAAAGTTGAAGTCATCTTTCAGTCGTACCACTATTAATGGAAACCGCAATACTTAATGCAGAGAGATAAGCCATAATCACAAACGTAAAAAATATATAAAACAAATTCCTCATTCAATTTATGAAATTTTAATATTGCTTGTATGGTTTATAGTCACAAAGCTACTGTATCATCAAGATATTACGATTGGAAGGTGTGCACATAAACTTATCAAATCATTTAAGTTACCAATGCAGAAAAAATCCCCATAACACTGATCAAATGAGAGGTCTGCATGTAAACACATATATATAGTCGAAACTTGTTATCTCGGAATTTAAGGGGCCGTGGAAAACAGTTCGAATTATCCAAATTTCGTCTCAAACGAAGTGTATCAATAACGTTGTGGATATCAGTTTTCTGACGCTGAGTTACGGTTGAACGATGTGGAGGTACGATAGCACACAAACAGCGTAGTTTAATCTGTTATTTGAAATGGCAGTAAATTAAAAAAAAATGATTTATTTTTAATTTTCTCCTTTTATTGTTTATACATCCAAACAACAAAACGTGTAATAACAATTCCAATCGAATCCAGTTGTGCTCACGTCGTTCCGTCCCGCATACGTGTACAATACCCTTACTGACCAAGCACATATACATCATATATTTTACGGAATGACAATAAAACGAAATTAAAATTTGTTTTTGATACCCTACAAAAAAACGATGTATGAAGCTACATATCATATCAGTATGACTTTATTATAAATAAATAAAAACATGCAAAATGCAGCACTTGAAATTTCTTACCTGTTACAGAAAACATTGTACAAGCACTAGACTTAAGAAACCACGCACTGATATAGACTCTACCAATGAAAAATACTTTCAGCATTTCACCGTCCAAACAATAAATCTGACAAAGTGCCCGATAACAGTCAGTTAGTAAACAAGTTCAAGATTATTTCCTCTCGGAAATTGTGGGAATCAGAATTCATCAAAAAGTTCGTACAGGTTTGACGGTTTCGTGTTGAACCTTCCTGAAGATGCACTCAACCAAGCTAAATGCTTTCATGTTTTGTGTAAACGCGCTACTTTTATAACGTACAGGTAGGTCAATGCCACATGATGGTGACACTAATGAAGGAGCCACCTCTAATTGGGTAATTAAAGTGGTGATTAATCGCCAAATACCTAGTGTTGTGTGTACGATGGACCGATACGCTGTAATTAGCCGTGTATTACGCACCGGTGACTTTCTACTCTATGTATTGACCGATTTCGTCAGAAGATGTGTCAATGCTTTGACAAAAATAAATTTCCAGACAACGAATGACCTTTCCCTTGCTTTAGAATTGAAGGGACTGAAAAATCGCTTCGACTCAACCGATATTTCGACTCAATGAAATTCGAGTCATCCGAACTAAAATTACAAAGATACATAAGGAAAAAATCAGGACTTGAAAATTATTTCGACACAAACGGAATTTCGACTCTAGCGATTTCGAGACACGAGTTTCAACAATACGTTTATACATGCATCAATGCATATGTAATGTTACTCCTCCAATGTACATGTACGAAATAGACAAATGGGTGTTGAAGTATCAGTTAGACGTGGAATAAAACTGGCGGAGCTCTTCTATTTATAGACTTTCACCCTTGAATGATTTCGGTAACCTCTTTCATTTTACATTTTTTTCTTTGCTTATTCGAAACGCAACAAGAAAATACCAATATGTCAACATAAGCATAATTCAAACTCAATCTGCTACATCTAAAATCTACGTTTTATTTATGTTCCTTTATAGATATCCGACAAGAATACATTTAAGCTTTTTTGGTAGGGTATATATACATGTAGGTGATACTTGGTCTGTGCACACTTCTGGAGAAGGTTTTTAAACAATCGTAGGTATTGTATTTTACGCTATCAATTTTGTTCGGAAAACAAATATTTTGTGTGTTAAACATAAATCTTCGTAAAATTCCAAAAGAAAAATGTATATAGAGAAAATATATTGTTAGATGCGATCAAATGTTCGTTATTAATGGATTCTAGCTACAACAATTTGTTTATATTGTAAACTCAATGATCAAAGGTTCACATATGTCATTCGTTCTTTACGTTGTTTCCACGAGCTTCTGTGGTAATATGTGAAATACAATAATTTCATGTTCTATAAAAAGTCACGTGCACATTTATCTGTTGAACAAAAACACGAACCCATTAAAGGTTACAAGTGACTTTGAAGATATTCTGCTCAACGAGTCTTGTCTGCTGTATGTTTGTTGTATATTTTGTTGTCAAATAGACGAATATAACCTTTCGATATATATATAAACTAATGCAGATATGAAGACAAACATGGTTTGACATCAGATGAAGCACCGAGGTTGATAGTTCATGTGTGTCATTATGAATTGCACTTCATGACAAATACTTCATAAATCACATAGTCTGCGCAGTGCCCTTATGTAAACCAAACACCAACAAACTCATTACTGGGTCCAATAAACGGCTAGAACTCGTTATAACAAAAATATCAAATTCCAAACTTTTGACAAGAAGAATGCGTTATAGTCATGTTTTCTTGAGCCTAAGGAAATAATTATGTTGAACACACTAACATATAAAAGATGAGCTCTTCTATAGCTAATAGATTATGACGTAGAATTTTATACCAATATGTGCAGATGGTGTTGTGTTTAAAATCTTATAGCTGTATTATATTATAGTGAGAGACACCGGTGCAATGAAAAATTGCAACCGTCCCATTGTTGACTCACTGACATCTAAAACTGTAATTTCAGATCTGTTCAAGTGAAATATTTCTTCATAGGAAAATGTTATATCTCATACTGAAAACGTGAGGCTATATGGCGTTACAATTAATATACCGTGTCGGAGGTAAAACTTGATTTTGTTTCGTAGGGCAAATGAATGTAGAAATCGTATTGTGCCAAAAGTAAGCTGTGTCTTCCTTAGTTATGGAAGATCATATATGTGTGTTACACAGGTTATCATCGACGTCACGGTTAATAAGTCATGTTATGGTTGATACAGGCATTGCGCCTGTAGTCATAGTAATTTGAAACTAGACTATTTTGTAATGTTTGACTTTAGTAAATTGACTGATTATAAGTTACACTACTAATAATTAATTGATTGTGTTGTTACAAGTAATTGCTATAATCGAAATTCTTATAAATTTGTAAATAAGATTTTTCTATTCATGTCATAGGGACTGTTATGTATTAACTTTTTAAAGCATGAGAAATATTCCATTTCTTCCAAAATAACTAATCATTATGGACTGCACCTGTCGGCGACGCCAGATTGCGAATCCGTAAATGTAATGATGATCAGGAGATATTCTCCGTTAGCACAGTTATATAGTTAAGTAGAATACACCCGATGAACGGCCACAGAGAGCCATTCCGTCTGAAATAGTACAGACGAAACTGCATTTATTTATACCAACATTCAGATCAAGGAAGCTTAAAGAAAGATTAAAACATTTTGTCACGTATTTTTTTCTTATTCCCTGTTTCTCACAAAATGCTAAGAAACATTTTTTTTTCTTCTTTTGAATTTATGTGCGGAAGTTCTTACTGGAAACGAGGTAGCTGAGTAATAACACATTTGCTACTTGATAATTTCCCAGTCGTTTTTATTCTTTTAAGAAGGTTATACAAATTTCAGTTCTGAAAAGGCTCAACCGGCCAATTAATGGTATAAGCTTTCTTATTCTCTCTTTTTAACGACTGTTCTTATCTGTTCAAATCACACGGGGGATACATTTATGTAATAGTCATGGCAGTATATGGCCGTGCTGCAGAATCGCACAGTCAGCATATTGAAAACGGAATGTCATCATGAAAAATTCAATATTTACAGAGCACAGAAAATCATAAAATGCTATTCTTTGTAACGACATCCATTTTAGAGGTTACACAATTAAAACAGATCAAAAACCAAGAGTAGAAGGGAAAGGTATTTCGGAATAAGTCGGGTTAGGTCGCGAAAGTCCGGAAGCCGATATAAATTAAATTCGAAAATGGAAATTGATGAGGAAAGCTGACAACGTAGTATTATACATTTCTGTGTCCAAAACATTTGTTGAAGTAAGCTAAGTGGAGGCAAATAAGTGATGTAATTCATGTGTTATGCATGCAAAATACACGATTCTTAGGAGTGAATGAATACACGATGGTGATGATTCGAAAAACGATGTTATTCAATTTATGTACCTTTGGTACATATGTGTGCATATGTATACATGTATCTATTTCTATCTTAATGCAGAGCTTTGACAGAAAAATCAGCTGAAGGAAGAATCTTTTTATCTCAACCGTGTTATCTTTACTACATTACGACTGTATACATTGTAAGTACTATTGAGCATTCTGATTCTTTCGTTCAAGATGTATAAATTCTAAGTACATCTGGCTTATAAATCTATTAAACAGTCATAGTTGTCTATATTGTCTACAGTACAATACATTCGTTTTTAGTAATTAGTCTTCCTAAGAAGTGCTGCTAAAAACGACATGGTGCTACCACATGATAAGTGATGACACAATTTCCCCACGTGACTGAGTAATAGCATAATAATACCATGTGACTTAATGATGGCATAATGGCACCACGTGACTAAATGATGGCACTGTGACGACACGGAGCTGAAAGATGGCAAAATAGACACCATGTGACTTAATGATGACACAGTGACGACACGTTACTGAACGAAGGCACAAAGACACCCCTGAAGGATGACACAATTACATTACGTGATTGAGTTATAGCATGATGATACCATGTGACTTAATGATGGCACAATGGCACTACGTGTCTAAATGATGGCACAGAGACTCCACGTTACTGAACGAAGGCACAAAGACACCCCTGAAGGATCACAAAATTACATCACGTGATTGAGTTATAGCATGATGATACCATGTGACTTAATGATGGCAAAATGACACTACGTGACTGAATGATAGCAAACTTACATCACGTGACTGAATGATGGCACAATGACACCACGTGACTAAATAAAAGCATAATGATACCGTGTGACGTAATGATGGCACAATGACCACGTCACTGTGTGATGGCACGATGACACTACGTGACTGAATGATGGCAAAATTACATCACGTGATTGAATGATGGCACAATAGCCCGCGTTACTGAATGATAGCACAATGACATCACGTTATTGAATGATAGCATAGAGACACCACAAATATGTCTTTTGTTGTTCTACAACTGTTTGTTTAAATGGGCAAAATCGTCTTTTATTCTGTGGTTGGCTGGTGACTTAATGAATCTCTTCGGAACCGTGAATCTTGGGATTGCGACTATCAACGCAAACGACGGTGTTTATTGTAACTTAGATCTGATTAATCCCCCTTAGGGTCTGACAGCGCCATGTAAGGAGTGGTGAATGACGTACTCTAATACAGTCAAGCATATTAGTTTGACCATACGACTGTTTATTGTCCACTGATGTTTCATATTTAATGTTTATGTTTTAAGATATGTTATCTCACCTCTGTGTACTGGCCATATAATGTTCAGTACAGAACGGCAGTACCTTCACGGCATTTTCTATACAAACAGTGAATAGATATTATAGAATAAAAATAAATATGATCAAGCAATCTATAATATAGTAGTCCTTTCATTTTATTGTTATTTTAAGTTTCAACAATTCAAAAACCTCAGATGTTAAAATAATGTCGATGTCGTTGCTATTATAGATTGGTTCTCCATGAGTAAAGAGTTATGTTTTAGAAAATATTTCACGAAACAACCATGTATTTTTCCATCTACAGCTTGATCATAACACATACATAACAAAAAACAAATTCAAACTCATTTGACTTTATTAAATATCTGCGCCGATGGCTCGGGTTATACACGTTTCAAAAGCGTCTATCCGATTAAGGATTCATACTGAGAAGTGGGATCTGGAAGAAAAATGGCAGATTTGTTTTGCAGATTTGTTTTTCAACAAAGATAAGACTAAAAACAGCACGATAGTATGTCACGAACGGAATAAAAAATGGCGCTTACTGAAAGCTGTGGAAAGATATGATTTAAGGAAAGACGTGAAGGTAACATTATATAGGTGTCACTTTACATGCACATACATTTCAGAATTATAAACATTCCCAATGTAAACCACTGTGTGTTACAGGGAAGCCAGCAACACAGATAAGGACATTATGTTGTGTTCTTGTATCTCCGAGATTGAAGTATATGGCGAGGTTTGCCGTAACCTGCATGCTACCTCTTTCAGTGGCACGATTCAGAAGATATCCATGGCATTATATAAGGCTAATACACACCTCCATCTAGATTTCATCATTTCTTTCGATCGCTTTAGATATTCCTCACTCTCCGCGTAAGTTACAGAATTTAGACCCTTGACATCACTCTACTCGAAAGAAGGTATTCGCTTTGATATAAAAAATACTGTTGTTGTTCAAAAAGGAAATATTGGAAATATAAAGGCAACATAGCAACATTCAGGTGTATTGTCTATAATAAAAGTATGACAACACAACGTCTGTTATTTTCATGTAAAACATACTGTCAACGTCTCGTGAACTGGAATAAAAACAATATGTAATACATGCTGTGGTATAGGTTACGTTCTCTCTGGTACGTAAATCACAGTAATGAATAAGCAACGAATCAGAATTGGATTTTTGTGATGAATGTGTTGTATTGATAAAGTGTCGTTGATATCTGAACGTGTTAAGTTGATGTCTACAGAGCTATAGACGTTCTGCAACAGAGTTTGATCTCGTGTAAGGATGTAATGAGCTATCGTCTACATTCTACAACAGCCTGACTCCTAGGTCCGTTAGGTAAGGTATTATGTCATGATAAACAGGATCAGCGACAAGAGATACCGACCTGAAATGACAGGATTATGTTTCATTTTGTATCATCCGTTTCATGCTGTACCCAGCAATATGGCCACGCAAATACATTTTGATTGCATTACAATTTTTACGTGGGTTCAAACATTTTACAAACGGTTTTGTTTTCATTTTATATTCTATAATGAACAATATTTTCCAATAAAATTCTTCAATAAAGTCCAATGAGTTTGGAACTTGCATTTAAAACATTTCAGTTCAAAAAATAAAAAAGATTAATAGCGCAATGACTTTGTGTTAAAATCCGTGTGTGTATAAAGCATTAGTGAAAGACGTTCATGTCATCTGATATGGTTTCATATCGGCAACATGGACCAGCAGTCAAATAAGTGTTTAAAGAAAAAATAAGGTTGCTGCCGTATTTCGATTACAACACCACCACTGGTGGTTGCTGTTATGAACTTGATTACCACTTTTAGTGACTGTTGGAAGCAGCGTCGATAGTGACGACGAAAACAATATCATCAAGGCCATCAATACTAATAGCATTCGCCGAGTACGGCATTTTGCTATTCACTTCAAATTTTAATCTGGTTTTGTTAAGTGGGAACCAAAATATTTCAACATAAGAATACATTTGACGTACTGTAAACGAAAAGAGGTGACAGGTTTGTTTTACGTTAATACTACCTACCATAGGTTGTTCATTATTCCAGGACAAATCTCATACTGAAAGAACAGGTCGAAAAATCCTGTCCTGCTTGTTGATGTTATTGGTTTTAGGAGAAACTGTAAATGTTAATACAACATTGATATGAAGTATGAAGAACGAATGTGTACACTCTAAAGGTATTTATTGATTTGTGAGGAACTAGAAAAAAACCTATAACATATATCGTTAGATATGTCCTATGTGTTTACCTGACAGGTGAAGTAACACTGACATGTATATATACACGATAGAATTCATACACATGTACCAGCTGTCTTTTATACTTTCAAATTGTCACGAATCTGTGGTATTTAATCATGGTGTACAATGTCTGGTGTCAACAACTAAACACGACACCGTGTAGGTGTTATTTCCCTAATGGATGTTAGTGAGGTATTATCAATCTTGAATAAAAATATTTCAAATTTATCAAAACCGATCATGATCTTAAATCATGGAGAGATATTGATTTCATTGTTATTTACTTTGTTCTCAGAAACAAAGCGTGTTTATTGGAAGTTCTAAAATAACTGATATGTTGGTTCCAAAATGTTAAGTACTGGTAGGGAACGGTGCTTAAAATCAATGTTTGACATTATATGAGTTTAATATTTAAATTAAGTATCTTTTAGGCGGCAATAAGAACATTAAATGCTTGACAGAACGAAGCCAAAGTGGGGTTCCATACAGTTCACGTTTACTTAAACAGCAGTTATAATTCATTCCAATTCTCAAAGGATTAATTACCTGCATTAAAAAGTCACTTCCGATGAGTTATGGCGATGGCAACCATATCGGTGTGAAGACAGGTCCCAGATTCCGACTGGAAGTTTGTGAGGGACATCATCTAAGGTGATCGATACAATTTGTCGCTCGTGTACACGAAAAACATTAAAATTCATATTTCTAGGGAAGATGAGGGTTTAGGATGCTTGTTGAGATTTTCCAACACAGACACGTACCACAGAGGATGTGATATCAAAGGACTAGAAATTTCAACCTCTGTATTCATTATTTTAAATATTGAATATCTGTCATACAAGGAACATGAAATTACACCTACATAGTGCTTAAACCTTGGTCTTCGTTTTACTTGCTAAAATATGATATGTATATATACAAGGCAATAAGGGTCGATTGATGTTTGTAATTTCGGATTTTAAATAACATTATGCGATCCTTGACGGTTTGGTATATGCATTATTACCAAGTTATCGAGTAATCATTCAGAAAAAAGTGACACAACAGGGAAGCATGGAGTGTGAAAAACAATCTTAGCAAGTGGTCCTGAGACCTAAGGTTGTGTCGCTCAAAGTGTTCACCTTCTATTGCACATGTCCTATAATCTTTAGAGATTTGCATGTCGACAACTTATATCTGCAATAGACGCCGAATGGTATATGCTAATGGTTAATACGAGTTCTAGCCAACACTTCGGTCATAACCTTACATTGGTATATATAGTGTGCAGCCACTCCTCGATATCCCCATGCTTAATACATGTGTAAACTGTACATAACTTAACCTGGAGCCATCTTAAACACTACCATATGTATTGTGTACAATTTCTTTTTTATTTCGTTTGTTCTCCTTGATTTCAATTCTTTACTTCGTTTAGAAAAAAATATCATCTTGATAAACGTTTTATAGTTACTATTTATTATTTGCATCCTTAGATAACCATTAATTCCTCTTTTGTGGTGAAGACATTTCCGACCGAATATCTCCTCAAAATCCATCTTTTGCACGTGTTGACTTGCACAGAAATGATATGCTTTCTTTATTTTCAGATATGTTTGTCTTATTTCTTGTCCCTTGTACGATACAGTTTTGTGTTGACTAAAAAGTCCTCTTTTTTTCATTTTAATATCATTACATGGTGAGAGTTTGTAATATAGATACTTACACCGTGTATTAATCACTTTGTCCGTGCTGCCACGCCTACATCCGAGCATGCTTCAGTGTGCACTTCGATGGATTTCAAATGGTTGAAAAATGTTCAAAATATATTTATAGAAACTGGTTTAAACTTTATCTGGGACTACCAGAAAATGTGTACATTTAATAGAAATTATTTGTAACTTGTCGTTAAGCAAAGGTTACAAGACCAGTTCATACAAAAATGGTTCAGTGATGTAATAAATTCCTCTCGAGGAAATATCTATTGTATAATGAAAAGTAATTTTGAATTAGAAAAATATCTTTTGAAACTTAAACCTAGAGAAAGACAAATTATCGTTAAATTTAGAACTTCAAATATGCATTTACCTGTAGAAACAGGAAGATGGATTGGAATACCAAGAGAGAACATAATTTGTAATCTTTGCTCAAATGAAATTGGCGACGAATACCACTATCGTTTTAGATGCGATCATGAATCAGTTGGTAGAATTAGAGATCAATTTATCCCACGTTACTACACTACTTATCCTAGTATTACAAAAATGCATGGACTTTTTTTATGTATGTAATGTCAAAGTTTTATCAAATCTATTGATTGTACGTAGCTAAAATAATATTATGCATGTAATTGTTTACCGCCATGCCAAGAATGTCTTTTTTTGTAATCTGACCTCTTGTAACATACTTTGTATGTCTGAGAGTACCAATAAAATCTGAAATCTGATAGAAAATGCATCTGATCAACTTTTGTTGTGGTTGACACTGTTCTGTCACAATATCAAGCTCTTTGTGTTATTTGATTTGAATCAGAAAGTGCTCACGTCTGTAAAGACATTAGACCATATTAGTTTGATGTTTAACCATAACTTAGAAACACCAAGTCTCACATTTATATTATTTGTTGTAATGACGGATTATTGTACGGGTAATTAAACTGTTACCATATTATTTACATATCAATGTCTGGTGAACCCAGAACACTTATATATATATATATATATATATATATATATATATATATAATCTGTTTAAATAGCTAAAAATAGTTCGTTGTTTTTCTTTAAGTTCATCTTATCGAACCTGGGATAAACTTGAAATTAGTAACGACTTTCATAGATCTTGTGTAAAATGGAACGAATGTAAGATTCTGTTTATCAAATAACTTGGTAACTGGCAATATTCCCACCAAAAATCTCTTTCTTTGGTGACAAGATATAATGTAATTAATGTTATTACATTTAACTAATGTCCATTAACAACATTTAAAACGTCTGAAATTGTGTTGTTGATTTTTTTTCTATTCATCGTTTATGAAAACACGTTTTCCCCTTATTTATTGTTCTGTTATGTTTACATTTTTTGAAAAGATACTATTACAAAAAAGCTAATATGTTTAAATTGATAGAATTCTTAAATGCAAACAATACAAAAGAAATAACAAACTTGTCTAAATATATTAAGGCAGCTTACATTTTAAGAGAAAACCGCAATTGATAGCCTAGTTTACTCTCTCCGGGTTTGTGTTGTTTCTGTGTTTTTTGTATATTGTTATATGTTTGTAAATCGTCTATGTGTTGTTTGCTTTAACCAATGAGTCACACGACTCAAGGTAATAAAGAACTTTAGAACTGCATAAAGAAACAACTTTATATTTTTCATACAATATATAATCTCTAATCGTATATCTATACGTTACAATGATCCTGTTTAAATTTGAGGAACCAACGAATTGAAACATCCTGGCCTAATTTCATTCAATATACTTTAATGTAGATTCACATCAAATGTGATTAAGACGTTTATGGAACTAAGCTTACTTAATTTTTAAACAACACGATACAGATTTGTTTTGTACAAATAACGCAGCTATTCCCTATTTACATCTCTCTCTCTCTCTCTCTCTCTCTCTCTCTCTCTCTCTCTCTCTCTCTCTCTCTCTCTCTCTCTCTCTCTCTCTCTCAATGTCACTACACGCAACTTGATTTTAAACAAAATGAAACAAAATTACACATGTAAGAACAGAAATTCCCTTAATACTGGCGAATAGTAGCTGGCTTGTTTGGACGATTACCATGTGTTTTTAGACAACCATTAACCTTTTTACCTTATTGCAATGTATTATCGAATGTCGACTGTTTTAAAAGGATAATTATCTTAATAGTGTAACGAACTAGTAAAGGAAGGGTATTAACACACCTCCTATTTTAGTGTAAATCCTAGCATTATCTACAAAGTTCACGTCACCCTGTTGTTCCAAGATTATTTCAGCATTATAGGTTCGGTGATTGAGTCATGTTAAAACGTGGATGTGTCTTCTGGTTCATGTTTACAAAGTCCAGGAGGATTTCTCCGATAAATGAGACTAGGGGGCTATCACAGTTATGGGCAAACTTTCACCAGTCTATCACTTTTATAGACAAATAACGATAAATACGGGTTCTTGTTATCGGAAAGAAGGGAAATGTTGGCAGAAATACACTATAAACAAAGTGTTTCTCTGAAGTATGGCTTTACTCACAATTACAGTGGTGATTTGGTGGCAACAAATTGGAACATCCGTATCTCCAGTATATATCATTTGGACATATTTTCTTCTCGTTACCGCACGTTCAAAACCTCGCCTGCCATTTTGAGCGATGAGATTTGTGTAGTACGTTGGTTAATGATGTTTCCATGTTGAAGCGTTTTATAATAAACACAAAATTAATTTAAATGTCTGTGAAGTACACCTTATGCTAATATAAATGTTAAATTGTATATATATTTTGCACGTATTGTAATTTACTACTTAAGAACATGGTGCAGGATACATTAGTGTATATGCTTAGGTGATTGTGCTGCAAATCCCTAACTTGTAATTGTCACCTAATCATTCTAGCAAAGGGTGATAACTCTTACATGCTGATCATGTCACTTGGTAACGAATTATGCGTTCCCAAAGAGTGATTTATTGGTCCAGTCAGTACGAATACAGTTTAATCAAATGTTAATTTGCGTCATCAGATTACACTGTACTACACGATGTTTTGGGAAAGCTTTAGCACTTCGTTTACAGTGATGGTTCGTTCATACCTGAACTTTCACGAGTCATGCAAAAAAGTCCAACGTCACTGATATTTAATTCTCGATACTGCAATCTAATACTAGACTTAGCTATATTTAGTTCAGTACTGAAACGTGATATCTATCTTTGTGTCTTAAGTACATTTATGGTAGCACACAACGTACCAAAAACATTGTACTCACAACTGTGCGATAGGATCACACATTTTGTGAGGTTTGGTAAAAATGGTTGGCTGATATTACCGATTGAAAATTGATCAGTGATTATAAAAGTCATGTTTAATTCGTCAGTTTTCGAAGAAATACTGGTTCTGCGTTAATTAGTCTTATCGTATATAGTTTCACACCTCAGAAAGTAACGAGTAGTGGTGCAAAGTTTACCTGTAAATAGGTAAATACGTGACAGGTCCGGATCCGTATAGGTTTTTGGGGTGGTAGGGTGGCGCAGTGGTAACACAGTCGCCTTTCACCTAGCCGACAGGTGTTCGATTCCCGGAACGGACGTGAAAAGGTAAAAAAGGTTCTCCGGTTTCCTCCCACAATAAGACCACTCGCGCGCTTACATCCGGGCCAACAAGAGTGATTAGTATAAGTTGACATAACTTGTTTCGGAATTGTTGTAAAATAAATAAAGTTTATTTTATTTATCCGGATAGGCTTGGACGCCCGTGTAACAAACACAACACTTAAGATTTACCCAAGCATATCTATTTTGTTTACGAAACGAATGAAAAAATGAGAGTAATACAGAAGCAATGAATACAAAATTTCCTTTCTGACGGTAAGAGATTTTAAATGATTCATGACTGTAAAGAGACGTCCATTTAATGTTTACATATATATTGTGTATATAATGTGTGTCCGTAAACTACGGCTGGTGACGTGTGGCTTTTTGTAAATAAAACATTTAAAATTACGAGGGTATCTAAGTATTTATTGTGTACCTGATAGATCTACAAGTGTCCATCCTATATATCAATAGCTTAATTAGGAAAGAAACGTATTTGTATAATTTTATAAGTCTTTTTCTAAATCAACTACGATAAACATTTGTGCGATAGAACTGCACGTGCGCACAAATGTACGATAGCTTATTGCGTCCAGTTTTCCTATCGTGTGGACATCGTGCGCATATCGCATATCGTGTAACGTTGTGCGATCCCACAACTGTACAACTCGTGATGTCATATACTACAATTTTAATATACAGTCTGCTTAACGAACATCAACTAAAACGTGCGTGTATAAGACAGAGATCTTCAACACTTGATCTCTTAGTCTTATGTCAGATTCACATTCGATTGACTGGTCAAACTTACACGTCCCACAACATTGATGTATAGTAACAAAAATGTAATTACATAAACCGGCATCTAGTTGATTACGTTTGACCAAGGCAACACTACGCAACGGCATGAAAGACGTCTCTCAATGAAACACCTAGCATCAATAGATCACATTACAGTAACCAATAGACGGTAATACGTGTTTTACTTATATGCTGATTACAAACTTGAAACATTCAGTGTCTGGTACGATGGGTTTTCGTTGCTGGGGTATTTCGTGTCCGGCACGGACACCATAAACGCCTCGTTAGATGCTCGTTTCACATTCATGGCCACTCCAAGATGAATTCATTTCTGCCGGAAAACCATTAGATATCGGAAAGTAAATTAACTCAAGTACAACCAGTATGGGTTGCTTTTCCATTATTTTTATATTGCATAGTGATTATTTGGATGGAACTCAGGTCCATTAGTGTCTTCTGGTGGTAAAGTGACCAAAGGTCACTTGCTTGACCAGTCCAGACATGCACCGACTTTGCTAATATCGTAGTTGAAAAGCTTAATTGCACTAATCGAAGATTGTGACAAATCAATGAGAGTCCCCCAAAGACTGTTGAATCTGGAGTTCACGGTCCTTTCGATATTTTGCAACATACCATTTCTGACTAATGAAGAATTATTTGTCTCAGCATGTCGATCTGCTCTGCACGTGCTTTTGATTTATGAGACCTGTCCAGTATACATCTCCCGTACTACGTGATAATCGTCCACTTGGCTGAATCACGTGCCCCTTTCACCAGACAATTCATTTACGGAACGACTTTGATTAACTTGATTCGTGTCTTGCCTATGATTAACAATTGCACATTTTTTGTTTGTTTATGATTTATATATTGTACAAGGTCAGTCTTGTTTATGATTACATATTATATAAGGTCATTCTTGTTTGATTACATATTATATAAGGTCATTCTTGTTTGATTACATATTATATAAGGTCATTCTTGCTTGATTACATATTATATAAGGTCATTCTTGTTTGATTACATATTATATAAGGTCATTCTTGTTTATGATTACATATTATATAAGGTCATTCTTGTTCGATTACATATTATATAAGGTCATTCTTGTTTGATTACATATTATATAAGGTCATTCTTGTTTGATTACATACCGTATAAGGTCATTCTTGTTTGATTACATATTATATAAGGTCATTCTTGTTTGATTACATACCGTATAAGGTCATTCTTGTTTGATTACATATTATATAAGGTCATTCTTTTTCGATTACATATTATATAAGGTCATTCTTTTTCGATTACATATTATATAAGGTCATTCTTGTTTGATTATATATTATATAAGGTCATTCTTGTTTATGATTACATATTATATAAGGTCATTCTTGTTCGATTACATATTATATAACGTCATTCTTGTTTGATTATATATTATATAAGGTCATTCTTGTTTATGATTACATATTATATAAGGTCATTCTTGTTTGATTACATATTATATAAGGTCAATCTTGTTTGATTACATATTATATAAGGTCATTCTTGTTTGATTACATATTATATAAGGTCATTCTTGTTCGATTACATATTATATAAGGTCATTCTTGTTCGATTACATATTGTATAAGGTCATTCTTGTTTGATTACATGTTGTATAAGGTCATTCTTGTTTGATTACATGTTGTATAAGGTCATTCTTGTTTGATTACATGTTGTATAAGGTCATTCTTGTTTGATTACATATTATATAAGGTCATTCTTGTTCGATTACATATTATATAAGGTCATTCTTGTTCGATTACATATTGTATAAGGTCATTCTTGTTTGATTACATGTTGTATAAGGTCATTCTTGTTTGATTACATGTTGTATAAGGTCATTCTTGTTTGATTACATGTTGTATAAGGTCATTCTTGTTTGTGTATCGTATATATTATAATGTAATGTTGATGTTGAAAAGTAATACACATGTAGCAATATCAAAATATATTTTAGCTATTAATTTCTGTATATATTAAACATTGTCTTTAGTATTCTATCACAACAGATATCCTTGATGTTTTCAATCGGCCCAATGGACCCATATCTACTGTTACAGAGTTGATTGGATGAACTGTTACTGGACTGAATAAGTTTATTGATGAACACTGATGTGATCTGGAGACGAAGATTTTTTTTATAATAGAAACATGATTTCATCCTTGAGGCACCACCCTTCAGGCCTCTGGACGTTAGTAATCGTAAAATTTCTGTAAATATATATTGAAATCACAGCATTGGTTTTTGAAGATGTCAACAGACGACGGACGACGACGATCGAAGATGGATCTGAAAAAACTGAGCGAAAGGTCGCTCTTATGACATTTAACCACGCATTAACTTCTTTTCCATATTTAGAACTTTCTCTTCTTCTCTTTTACTGTTTGACGACGGATATGGTTCCTAAAATTAATGTTCTATGTGCATTAATAAAAATCGATTTATTTTCTTCATTAAACATTCAATTAGAATCAGTCACGAAACAAAGCACAGTAATTAATGTTCTCGAAATTCATGATCGAAATTACACCCAGTATCACCCACCTAAACAGCAGATTGGATTGAAATCTTGTCATAATCCTATCAATATTTCACATAACGCGACAAACCACAATTTTTCAAATAAACTTTTTTTCCCTCGGAATAGCAGACAAAAAATTTGACTGCTGGTAGTGAGAAAATAATGCTTGGAAACTCTTTTTAAATACTTAAGTTTTGAACCATTTTTTAAACAACATCTCTGAAGAGTACTTGACAGGGTCCTTCAATGCGAGAGCCGGTTTCCAGAACAGTTGTAACATGATTGAGAGTCCAGCTCAATGGCCATGGTATCACGATGAATTGGTTTACAATGACAGCTATAGAGTTAATGATTGAATGCTGGAAGATTATATGCTATCAGACTATTAGCAAAATAATAATTTGCACGAATTGCAATGAAAAGGGGAATGCGACAAACTCTTTTACTTTATGGAGGACATTCCCTTGGAAATCTCGGTGAATCTAGATAATTGCAAGTTTTTGAATTGTACAATGAGCACACAAGTAAATAACACATTTCAATACAAGTTTTGAAACATAAACGATAGCGAAATTGACGAAAATACATCATAAATCTGTTTTGTGGATTTAGAATTTGTCAGTGATGCAAAAGGACCAAATTGTTGGAACCTAAGAGACGACTGAAAAAGATTGGTAGAAATGAATATTAAAAACCAAATCAAGGATGCCCTAACACCAAAATATGACGATCACAACTGTGCATGATCAATAAAGCAACTAACGGCGATAAAACATTGATTTTTTTATCTTTTTTTATCGTCCTTTCATGACAGGAAATTGTGACTTACTGTTTTTGCAGGGTTAGTCTATAAGGAATATCCCGTTTAGGAAGAGAAAGGAATAAACTGACATTATATTTTGATGGTATTTATACTGAAGTCTTCTATAGAAATTCGCAATGTTTACCTAAAATCATGTCTGTACTGTCACATCCATATATTACCAAGTCACTGTATTTCCTCAGTAGTTTATCAATAGTGTAACTAACAAACATCTCTGCTGATGTTGACTGTTGGCTATAGGCTTACATCAATACAGATGTATAACGTTTCATTGTTTGGCTCTACGGTATCTTCATTGTCATTTTTAATTTGTTTTGGAAGTTTGTTTGTCTTTTTAATGGCATGTTTACGTTTTATATCGATTCCTAGCAGAGAACAATATAGTATAGTAGGATACTATGTTTATCGACCAATTCAAAATTTCGTCTGATGTCACAGAATAATATGTAATGTTTCTCATATTTTTCATCTAATATGAATTCATTTCATGTTTAAATTAATTTGCTTTACATTTGTCCCTTTTCAAAAGTAATAAAACGAAACTTTAAGATTTCCACTTGAATATCATATACATTTTATTAGAATACATTGAATTTCCTCTATCTATTACGTAACAGCGCTGTTATCAGTGTAATAAATGTCATGATATGTCTGCTATGACATGCCTGTTCTATGACCTTGCTAAATAGTGAATGGTCCAATTTCTTTCTAATGTGATGTCACAATTTCTTGAAATTATACTATTTGTGACGCAATGAAGAAAAAAGCTGAAGAACTGGAATATCGCCAATTTAGGGCTTGCATGAATACATATTTCATGAAAGTTTGTTAACGCGAAACGTTGTACCATGTATGTAATAAACATATTATTACGTTCATGCTCTTAGTCTTAAATCGTGTAAGATCATCAATGTTAAAAAATAAGACTATACATTTCAAGTTAGTATGTATGTATGTATGTATGTAAGTATGGAACCGTTCTTTGAAAACTCTGAAAATTACGACACAATACAACGAACGGTATCTCGATATTGAGTGTAATTTAAATGCAATACATAAACTTCTTAATTTAAAATATGGACAATGTAATCACCGTAAAACATCCAACAGGAAGTAGATGTAGAAAATGATTTTTTCAACATCATCGGATTTAGTTATTGTATTTTGTGGCAGGGACGTGAACTATTTACCTAATCATAACATAGGAGTTTTTCTTCAAAAAGTGCAAATGAATTTTTATGTGTAGTTTCATCAATGAAATTAAACTCATCACAACCCAATTTGAGAATGAAAGTTGAAATAGATTGTTAAGTTCCAACTTCTATACGTGTTCATGTTGCCGAAAGAAGAATAAAAAATGATGTTATATTATAGAATTGTTATAGTTTATTTAAGTACACAAACAGAATCATACTCATGATTTCCCTGTTGTATATTTGTTTTATTTACAGCCGTAACCTTTGACCCCAAGCTTGCTCTTATTTGTACCTGGTTCCCGTGTACATCCCTAGCTGTTAGTTGTGTCTTGTCCAGTGCATGCTTTGATACAGACTGCACTGATTAACCCTGTTTCCAGCAGGAAGCACCTTATCCAGGGAACGATTTAAATAATTGATGTGAAAAGTAAATACCAAGGGACTCTTCTAGAGTAACAAAGTAACCTCTCCGAACTCCACCAAAGCTAACAAGAAATATTTCTTGATCAAAACCGGAAGTGAAGTAACAGAAAATGTCTAAATCACAGACATGTTTGATTCCACTGCCAGAAATGAACCTTTGACATGCCAATTCTCAATCCTCCTAGTTTTCTTTCATAAAGTGCCATTATCAGAAAATTGCCATATGCGCAAAGGAATAAAAGCGAAGAAGCAAATTAAATTGGTTATTATATCAACGTATGGATGTTATATTAAATATTGGGAATCGTTTGGAAACATTTCCCACGAGATGCGATATGCCTTTTTACATGTAGTAAGAGTACTACGTTATCATGTAGGGCCACGGGATAAGTAAAGGCCTGTACGTTTGTGACAAGTTTAGTAGATAGCGTTCTTGTATCATAACATGATTTAAAATATATGTCTTTTGTTTTTACTTTCTGCTGATTTATGGAAAGATAAACGACCAATGCTGCATAGTTTTCCCTGTAATACGATCGATTACCAATACGGCGTGTTGCCTTTATTGAATAAATGTATATGTAAACACAAGGGGGATAGTTTGATGTTTAAGTTCACAGGGTCACAGGGGCTTGGCAGATAAGATGTGTAGCTAAGACAAGTCTATAAATACAATTCCTAGTACATTAATGCTCTGTAGACTTTAATTATTACACATTCCAGTATATATTCAATAGGTATCACTGTATGTTACTACCAACTACGAACGATGCAGTGTTGTTATGGTGCTACCTCACTGAAGTCAGTTGTGTGTTACAAGCTCATGAACTATGAACGATGTAGTGATGTAATGGTGCTACCTCACTGAAGTCAGTTGTGTGTTACCAGCTCATGAACTATGAACGATGTAGTGATGTAATGGTGCTAACTTACTAAAGTCAGGTGTGTTACCAGCTCATGAACTATGAACGATGTAGTGATGTAATGGTGCTATCTCACTAAAGTCAGTTGTGTGTTACCAGTTCATGAACTATGAACGATGTAGTGATGTAATGGTGTTAACTTACTAAAGTCAGTTGTGTGTTACCAGCTCATGAACTACGAACGATACAGTGATGTAAACATCTCCTTGTCATGAAAAAAAAATATAAGAATGAAAGATATTACGAAATTTAGCTGTATGATAATAGTGTTGATTCTATTATATCGATTGGTGAATTTTCCCTTTCTGGAAAACGACATCCCTGTATTCTAAATCTATGATGTTAATATGTCGCAGTTGATTCGATATTCAAAAGCTTGTTCCCAATATTACGATTTCCGTGCAAGATATCCACAACTTGCGGAAGAAATCATCACGACACAGGCTTTTGAAAAGACCCTCACTAGGATTTTGTGAGAAGTCTTACACTCCGAGATCAACTGGTCTTATCTGCCTTGTACTTTTTGAGATCTAAAATCAGGATGCAAACTGAAAGCAATGAGGTCTTTAAGTATACAACACGTTTGTAATGTTTATCATGTACAACATATTGTACAGATAACAGCTATCAACACTTTGTACATGTACCTATGATTATAATTTAATGATATTATAGAATAACAGATCCCCCCTACTACGTTAAATAGTCGTTTCCAGAAATTTATATGTAGCAAAAACATATCATGGCTATAAATTGTTTCACAAATCAGATAACACCGGATGCTGCATCAAAATAAAAATGAAAGACGAACACCCAAGGCGAATTTTTCTTTGTTTCTGTTTGTTATGCAAGATTGTCGGTCCATCTGATTTCGTGACATTGGATGTTAATCTCATAAGGGGTAATATATAATACTTGGCATTGTAAGACTCGTTTCGCTGACTTGTTTTTGCTTTTATACGAGGTCGAATTTACAGAAGTGCTCATCAAAACAGGCTACAAAGTCCTTGCCTTGTTCTTACTAAAACAAAACTGGGTGTCTTTTAAGCAAGACGGTTTTTCCTGCTGTGAATTTTCTTTTTCTGCAGTAACAACGTCGCACCCCAAATTTGATATTCCAGAGTTTATTCCTGAAGTTGGCTACTGAGAACCTAACTCACGACACAGCGTTTCGAGACATAAAGGATGATGAAGACTATTGGGAAGTTTCACGGTCATCATAATGATCTCACTGGGAAATATAACTGTATTACATTTCCTTCTGATATATGAATTGGACGTGTACACGTGTACCACGTGGTTGTGAACCATGCGATTACATGAACTTCCTCAATGGCAGGTAAACAAAGATCGAACAACAACAACACTGTTGAAGTTTCGTTAGTCTCAATCAATCAATAAGATACATGGCCAGTTTCATAAAATATAGCAGCATGTTCGCACGGAACATACAGTGAAACCTCGCTATTAAGACCACTTTAGGGACTGGACAAAAGTGGTCTTAATAGCGAGGTGGTCTTAATAGTGAGGTGGATCAGATTGACCACAAAGAACCGTAACTCTGTTTAAAATAAAGAGTATATACAAAATTGACTCGACACTTTCGTCTTTCTTCACTTGTCGACATACAGGTTGTAATTTAAGACCCTTACCATTGTGTTCTGTATATACTGGTTGATACTAAGTATTGAATAGCCAAATGTTTTTTAAGACGACTCACTAATGAATCACCAATTGTTTCCCGATGTTTCATCCCAGTTCCAGTATAATGTGACCAGATGAAATGCCATGGATTCGTTTCCTGATTAGTACATTTCATTGTGATGACACTATAGAATCGCCTTTGAGCGGCTAAATCATCTGTTGACAACGTCTATAAATAAAGCACGTCATGTGAATGGTTATGTCCTTAAGTAAAAACACCTCATCTTAATTGTTCTTAATAGTATGTGGAGAACCTTCCGCACTATTTTCCCTTAGACAGTCACAAGGTTTTACAAAGACCATTATCGGAATGAACAGTTTCCTATTCAATGAAAAATAATGTATGCTGCTGTTGCAATATGTAAGGAGATTGGAATTTTGTGATTTTTGTGCATTGTATTATTAATCAGTATTTTTTGAATTTTTCGTTTTCAGGTTGATATATTCCTAATCCATGGCTTTGAATTCTTTATCTCTTCTAGAGTATTTGATTTTTATTATCTGGCTTGCTCTTGCTGGGGCCTTGTTATATTACTAGCCGAGACAATATTTACAGCACACATGACACAAAGTTAATGCTTTCTATTTTAAACCCTGACCATAAATACCGGGATGATTTATCGTAATGGGTGTACAGTTTGTGTGTGTTTCTCCATGCACCTCGTGATAGCCATTTGATACAAGGGACCAGATCACATTTGTATTGATCTGTCCGGTTTGTTGATAACGTTTGATATTGGCTGACCCTGTAACTTGGTTACGTTCTAGTAGAAAGTCTTCTGAGTTGAACCCTCAATTACCAATTATTCCGTGATTGGACCGTGCCGAGTGAGGTCATCGATAGAAATCACCAGGGTTTTACTATATACAACTTCCAACTACTAATCCGGAACTCTCAGACAAACATTCCTTTCTCCGACTCCTAATTTAGAATGCGGGAAGCAGTGTGTCTCCAAAACAAAATTAAACCAGAAAGTCAATAGATTTAGAATTACGTTTTGTACCTACAATGCTACCACTCACTTAGTATAAGTGTATATTGATCTGTTGCCATGCCAATGATTTTGTTTTTGTTAGGAAAAAATAATAAAAACACGAAAAACACTCAAAAACGGTAAAATCTTAATCATGATTTATTTCCGGATTTTCAAGGAATATAAACCCATATATCTATAAAGGTGTGGGCGAATTATGTTCGCTTAAAACTATGGAAATTAAATAAATGAATAATTCTAGATTGTCAGAAATTTGCAGCCTACATACAATTAAAACCACGTCTGTTTTACATAATGTGAGTATATAAATCTATTTATTTATGGCTCAAATACCTGCTTCCTGTTTTAATGATAGACATAGCAATCAAAATACACATCAGTATTTGACTGCATATACATATGTATCAAAATACCAACCTCGCTTTAACACAAAGTTTGCCGCGTTGGGTCTCGTTTTAAATTCTCCTGAACGCTAGCGTACATGCGTTTGTCATCAATACAATTTAATTACCATAAAAACACCTGCGTGATAAAGAATACTTTTATACCAGAATAATGTTAAACTACCAAAGAATTCATTTACATATAATATTCTATCTGTTCAGAATTTCTATAATAAACAGGTTAGCAAATTGACAAAACGTTTTCTGTCGTCCATTTCTTGGCGATAACCTGTCTTAATGGATACAGTTTAGGAGCTGAAATGTTAAACGCTGAAGCTAATATTCTTTATTTCAGGGAAGGCTAGAAATTAAAATGAACATTGGCACGGTATATGCAAACGTCTTAAGTATACATAACGGAACGAAGCAGTATAATTTAAAGCTGAGAGCGAGCCAAGTTACGACTTCCTCCTCACGAAGCCACACGGTAATTGAGTAGTTGTAATGGCGCCATTAGAAATATACAGACGGTTTGCACGCATCCACTATCCGAGAACACACTAAGTTATTAAATAAATTAATTAACAGACCAGTTTCTAACATGAAACTTTGTCTAAAAGACGTTATTGCGAAATAAGTTTTCTCCATATGTTCTTCGCCCTAGTGTTCTGTGAAACATTTCCACCGATCTCAACTCCGATCACGTCTGATGTCAACATCAATTGTCTTCTGCCGACTTTTGTTTTCTGAACGTTATAAGGCTGTCATAACCGACCTCTATACAATGAATATAAAGCAGAAGCGACGGCCTACTTGGTACAATATTCCATCAACAGCATTTCGCTAATGCAATCACTTTGACGAATATCAACCGTCTGTATTTTGAGAGGAAATAAAAGAATGAACACTTCCAGGAAGTGGAATTCATTTTGAAATAAAACGTTGGCAATGATTAGCGTCGACATCTCCCGTGCAGCCTACATGTATTGTATCCCTCAAAACTTGACAAATACCGACAGTGTTTTGACACGACGGAATTTTCAGAGGACAGTATACATGTTGGATGCAGGGACTCCTTGCCGAGTGTTGTTGTGTTGTATTTAACATCTGTCCGGGAGACTAAGACGGTCGATTTGGTGTCAGTTTCCCTGGAATCACGATACTTTATTTTGACAGTAAAACATCTCCTCTGTTCATTGGTATCTCATCGTTCTTCATTATTCCCCTACCAGGAAACCATCTTTAATCAAAATAATTACAAGACAGATTCGCACGGGAACCCACATTTGGTCCCCGATTGGTTAAGATAGTGGCAGATTGGCAAAGTAACATCCTGAATGCTGGTTTGATTGTTGGCAGAGAGTGAAAATGAAAACACAGACAAAAATTAAACGTAGAGTTCTATAGATCTAGGTTTTATGTTAACATGTACATCTGTGCGCCATATCACTTATTATACACACAAACGTCACACACTGAAAATCTTTCTAATATTATTGGGTTATCTGGTATATCTTAATATACCATCGTAGACACAATGAAAACAAAGAAACTCGTCAAAATTCTGAAAAGAAAATATCCAGAACACATTTGGCAGCGAAAATTGATAGATTTTCTAAAATATTGATGATCTTGTAAAGCTAACTTTAAAAGTTCTAATCTCGAACAAATTCAGATAAGTTGTAAATAAAGCGTATAAATTGAAAGGCTATGCAAGTCACAACTGTGATGTGAAATTAAAAAACAGAGAAGAAACAGTACATTATAATAGCAACATCCCTGGGTAAGGTGCCCCCGTATTCGTATGTTCACTGAATTTTGTTGACATAACTGGTCAATATTTATTTACATGATCTGTTAAAGTGATAATACACCTTCTTTTAATTGGTTGTGAGTGTTTTATAAACTTCAAGTTACGTTTCTATGTCATCGCGATATTCGAAATCAATTTCCAATGTGCAATTTGACATTCAATTTATTGGGGTCACCCCTCTCATATTTAGAGCTGATAAATATAACGTGACAGCTTTGAAAAGGATGCCATTCATTTGCATACACGAACGCATGTTGTGACACAGTATGTAAACACCTGTTTTTCGGTACCCAGATTATTAATGACAATTAGACGTGGTTTGAGAACCCAATTTTGACTAAGAATTATGAAAAATCAACTTTTATAAACATCTTTTCTGTAAAATTGTTCCTAGTTCCACTTCGTCAATCCGTCAGACAATCCGGTATACTACATACACCGTCCTGAAAGCTTTCTTGTCCGGTAATTTCCCGTTTTCTATGGTAAGCTTCCTAAGCGAAATTATATGGTTTTCATCTGTCCATTTGGCCACCCTTTGCTGTCTCGTTGTCATTGTAAGATTTTTTTTTCAACCGCGACGGTTCACGTGAGAAGCCATTATTGTTTACTGTTATTTACAGACTGTTAATCAACAGCGAGAAATCTCCTTTCATTAATATCATTTAGCCTCTTTAAGTTAATATGTCAGCAGAGTTCATCACTGTTTAGAAGTTGATACACTTGATAAATGTATCATATAGATGCAATGATAATGAAAACAACAACAACAAGAATTATTTTACTGTGATGTCACTTTACAATATCTAACATCCGCTTATTACACGATATAGCATTGTATACGCGACACTACTATGGTATTTAAATTTGGTTACCACTACATACATGTACATCAACCAAAATGATGTGGCGTTTTAAAATGTCATTCAACCCATAACCATCAATTAATTGACAAACTGTTACCAGATGGGGTATAGAGTTGAAATCCGGGTTGAAGATAGATAGAATGGCATCCGTCCATTCTCAAATATCTATGAAAAATCAAAACAATATAAAAACCTATGAAAACCTGGTTAAATTTTACTGCATGACCAAATACTGACGTCAGCAAGTTCAAATTCGAGAACAGAAGCAATGTTATAGATCCTCGCGTCCTCATAAACAGCAATTGTATAAAACAGTACAGTCACAAATTTGTCCTTTTTTTAGAATAATTGCGTTATTTTATTTTTTTCGTCTACCTCAAATTAAAAGCAGTTCATTGCGCATTGGTATTTCGTTAAAACGTTATGTGACTCTCAATCAGATTTCACGTAACGATGTGTCTAGTGTTTCTTCATGTTTTCATGTCGTGGAGTGGATTGATCCGATTTTCAGAATAGAATAACCATAGAAATTATAAATGATCCTGTCAGTAAGTGACGACATTTTGTTTATAACGGATTCTACGTGTGGAATTAAGACCGTCAGATCGACGTCTACTGTATAAGACGAAATTTACAAACTTGGTAATCTAGTATGTTACATGTATAGTGATTTTTTTATTATGTATGATCATGTGATTAGCAGACTTTTATTTTTCCAATCATGTTTTAATTCTTCCTTCAGTCTCATATAATATATTTGTACTAATTTGCGTGTTAATGATAAAGGCGAATGTAACACACACTGTAAATATTACATTGATATCTACCAGGAGGACTTTTTGGTGGACGTCTCACGTGATCACTGAATGTGTATTCGTACTGTTGACCAGATGGGCGTTCATAGTCTGATATACTCCTACCTGGATTACATAGAACTACACGGTAATCTGGTGGTAGAATGGAAATATGACGTCAATATTGTGGTTTGTCGTCAAGATGACTGCTGTTAACAATTACACTGGCGATGATAACTCATTGTTTTCATTCAAATTTACACAAGACAACCAAAATGGTTAGGCAATGTTATGAATGGTCACTCATAATGCCAAAGCTTTTGCAGTCAAATACAGCGTTTTGCGTTAGAGCTCAATAGGATACTTGTATGTAAAGATCTGGCATTTAAAATGACCAAATACAGTTCAATGTTTAAAGTTTTCTTTAGATGAACATCATTAGCGTCGAACTGCCAATGACAAACACTATTTCCCAGAATGCATTGCGTTAACCTACAAAACACTTCTGTAAACGGCTAACCCCATTTCACGATTCTTGAAAAAAATATTTAGAACACATTATATACTCTCTCCTGCTTTCAGTTTTCAACCTAATCAATGTTTCAGTTTACCCGACATGTGTCTAGTTACATGCGTAATACGTTGGATTATTTTGGCGGTAAGATTTATCAACAGTCATGTGTATATCCTATATGCTTTTATTGTTCCATGTGGTTCTCCTCAACTCCATCAGAAATGTCAGGTAATTTCATTTATGCGTAAAGTGTTTTCAATTGTTGTTAGAGACAAATTATTTGCAATGAAAATCCAGATTATTTTATATAAAAATATCATATAACGAATATAATAACTTGTCTTATTTGTCTAATTTTCGAAATCAGGCCGCTTTGAAAATGACACGTATTAAACATCTAAAAGCAAATTATATTACAGAGAAAATTAATTAGTGTTATTGTGTTTATTCCATATAATATCAAAATGGTAAGTCAATCTGCTATACATTGGTGTGTTGCTGGTACCATTTATCTCACTGTCAATTTGACGTTTTTTATTTATAAATTAACATTACCTTGACTAGAAAGTGCGTGTAAATATACGTGATTTGTACAGTGTGACAGGTATACATTGCCTAGACAAGGGTATCTCTGTATATAAGCGCCGTTGTGAATAGTCCATGCGAAAGGAATGGGGTTACTATCCGTAAGCGGTAATCACACTTTTGTGTCTGCAGTAGACGGTTAGGTTACTAGGGTAAGACGGTGGAAACGATGTCTGCAGGCGCTAATCATAATATTGCTCAAAATAATGTATTGGAGATCTATTTGATAGTACAAAATAACGCCGACCGGCAATGAACGTCTTTGATCACAAGACAAAATAAGTAAAGCATTAGTATATAGTAGTTTGTAATCTGGTTCAGTTTCCCAAGGAACTGATATACATATCCAAGTCGTGAAATAGATACCGTTGTGAGAGAAATATCATTTCAATTATACCATATAATGTGAGAAAAAATATACAAAGATATTAAAATGTCATACACTATAGGGCTGATACATGTATCAGATACAGTGAGAATACACTAAAGTTGTATGATAAAATAAACTAATTACACATTATACTGAAGTGATAAGGGTCATTTAAACAAAGCAGTCACACTATAAAAGGACCATATTAACATCGTTAGTCACTGTTATCAGTCATTTACATCCATCCGTCGGTAGTATGTGATACATGTTCTACAGATAACAAGTGTGAGTAACGGTATACACAATATTAATGTCAATTAACGTAACGATAACACTTTTTCTGTTACACATGCATTGCATACCCGTGCACGGGATTGCCACCGTATGTGTCAATGTCTATTCGATTCTACCACCAGTAATAAAGAAGAAAAGAGATATCTTTGTTAACATGTTGGTATGCCAGTCAGATTTGCCTTACATCTTAATCATAGCCAATATATTTGGCTACCATCCCGTGTATTGAACAGATAGAACAAAACCCCCCAAAACAATCATTTATTATGCATGAAGGGTATGTAAATGATATTATATCTTAAGTATGTTTGGTTTGGGAAGAATAGGTTTTAGTAACATATATGTACTTCCATTATAAGCCTTTGTACATGTATTAAAAGGTCGATTGCCTTTTGTCTTTTCACGCCTGTTAGTTTGTCGCATGTTCTTGTTCCTCGCACGCCACTTGAGGTAATGAATGTTTCTTCTCATGGCATGCTAGTTAGTTTGTCGATTGTCCTCTAACTTCTCAGCCTGGGTGGTCTTGGAATCACATAATTGCCTTTTGGCTTTGTCGCCGACGTTGTCTGGCGACTGACTATGTCGTGGAGATCGTTTTATTTGTGTGCAATAAAATTTGCATTGATCTTTTTCCTCGTGGTACATATTAAAGAACCCACTACTACTACACTAAGAAGTGGTCCTCCAACACGTAGCAGTGACAATCCAGTCACAAACCATCGTGATGTAGCCAAAACCTGGTATAATATATGACTACATAACGATTATAGTGCAATAATTGATGTTAATGGGAAGCAAAACTGCTCCAATAACCACTTAAAATATACAATGGGTCTAAACTCTGTTGTGCGTCGAACATCGAGCAAAAGACTGAAAAGTGATTCCGTGCCTTTTTCTATCGGCTGATTCAGCAGCTGATCATGGGATACCGTTCAAGATTGTACACGTAGTTTATGTCGATCGCTGGCCTACAACAAATCTTGAGGAAAATATCCAACAACTGGTTAAGTCAACTTTTCTCTGGCCATTAAATCACAAAGATTTGGTCCAAAACTTTTTTATCGACCAAAATCAGATCGCGAATCACTCTGAGATGATTTAAAGCCCGAGTTCTTTCGATCGAAATAAGACTGGAAATTACTGAGAGAGGGTCAGATACATTTCTATCTGATTTATGTTGGCCGGAACCAGACATTCGAGGTAGCCTATTTACTGAGTGGGTATGGTGTAGGTAAAGATATGTTTGATGTAAACGTAGTCCTTAGGCTAGGGGCGTGAATCACTACTATTGATGTTCCATCCATGATATATGTGATAGCCAAATTGTAAGTGGAATTCTTCAAATAAAATCGATAAAAGTGAAAAATCGGTTCCTGGAAAAGCACGTGCGCGAAGACACCGGTGTTGCAGTTGTAAGTAGGAGGAACACATAAGGGCTTGATGAGCTTTGCACCGTCGCCATGACGATATGTATACGGGCATTCAAGTCTCCCCTATCAGTTGCATAGAACACTTCAAATTATTTTTTCGTCTCTGAGTTAAGTTCATTGAATTTTACACCATTTTTCTGTAGTCTCCCATTTCGGTTACACAATTAAGAGTCTGATACCACGACTCCATGATAGGCTAGTGTCGCTCAGATTGCCAGAAGCCCTTGCCTGTCTCCATCTGAAGATATGTCACATGTTAAACACCTCAGTGACTTACGGCTGTCACATGTAAACCAGTATATTTACATGTATGACATATTTATTTTTGGTGACGATTTGTACATACGAAAGTGATTACATTTATATATAGAATTACTTTACAAATAACAATTTGATCAACATGTTTTTAGATATCATCTAAAGAACTAAAAATACAGCAATTGTTTACTCATTCTATGACAGACATTTTACCTGTGTCGTTAGCTCTCTCTGTGATATATATAACATTTACCTGTGTCGTTAGCTCCCTCTGTGATATATATAAATATTTTACCTGTGTCTTTAGCCCCCTCTGTGATAGATATAAACATTTTACCTGTGTCGTTAGCTCCCTCTGTGATATATATAAACATTTTACCTGTGTTGTTAGCTTCCTCTGTGATAGATATAAACATTTTACCTGTGTCGTTAGCTCTTTCTGTGATAGATATAAACATTTTACCTGTGTCGTTAACTCCCTCTGTGATAGATATAAACATTTTACCTGTGTCGTTAGCTCCCTCTGTGATAGATATAAACATTTTACATGTGTCGTTAGTTCCCTCTGTGATAGATATAAACATTTTACCTGTGTCGTTAGCTCCCTCTGTGATATATATAAACATTTTACCTGTGTCGTTAGCTCCCTCTGTGATAGATATAAACATTTTACCTGTGTCGTTAGCTCCCTCTGTGATAGATATAAACATTTTACCTGTGTCGTTAGCTCCCTCTGTGATAGATATAAACATTTTACCCGTTTCATTTGTGCACTTTATTTTAGATATAACATTTACCTGTGTCGTTAGCTCCCTCAGTGATAGATATAAATATTTTACCTGTGTCGTTAGCTCCCTCTGCGATAGATATCAACATTTTACCTGTGTCGTTAGCTCCCTCTGTGATAGATATAAACATTTTACCTGTGTCGCTAGTTCCCTCTGTGATAGATATAGACATTTTACCTGTGTCGTTAGCTCCCTCTGTGATAGATATAAACATTTTACCTGTGTCGTTAGCTCCCTCTGTGACAGATATAAACATTTTACCTGTGTCGTTAGCTCCCTCTGTGATAGATATAAACATTTTACCTGTGTCGTTAGCTCCCTCTGTGATAGATATAAACATTTTACCCGTTTCGTTAGTGCCCTTTATTTTAGATATAACTTTTACCTGTGTCGTTAGCTCCCTCTGTGATAGATATAAACATTTTACCCGTTTCGTTAGTGCCCTTTATTTTAGATATAACTTTTACCTGTGTCGTTAGCTCCCTCTGTGATAGATATAAACATTTTACCCGTTTCGTTAGTGCCCTTTATTTTAGATATAACATTTACCTGTGTCGTTAGCCCCTTCTGTGATAGATGTAAACATTTTACCTGTGTCGTTAGCTCCCTCTGTGATAGATATAAACATTTTACATGTGTCGTTAGCTCCCTCTGTGATAGATATAAACATTTTACCCGTTTCGTTAGTGCCCTTTATTTTAGATATAACATTTACCTGTGTCGTTAGCTCCCTCTGTGATAGATATAAACATTTTACCCGTTTCGTTAGTGCCCTTTATTTTAGATATAACATTTACCTGTGTCGTTAGCCCCTTCTGTGATAGATATAAACATTTTACCTGTGTCGTTAGCTCCCTCTGTGATAGATATAAACATTTTACCTGTGTCGTTAGCTCCCTCTGTGATAGATATAAACATTTTACCCGTTTCGTTAGTGCCCTTTATTTTAGATATAACATTTACCTGTGTCGTTAGCTCCCTCTGTGATAGATATAAACATTTTACCCGTTTTGTTAGTGCCTTTTATTTTAGATATAACATTTACCTGTGTCGTTAGCTTCCTTTGTGATAGATATAAATATTTTACCTGTGTCGTTAGCCCCCTCTGTGATAGATGGACATTTTATAATCCCTCTGTGATAGATATAAACATTTTTTATATATATAAACATTTTACCTGTCGTTAGCTCCCTCTGTGATAGATATAAACATTTTACCCGTTACGTTAGTGCCTTTTATTTTAGATATAACATTTTCCTGTGTCCTTAGCCCCCTCTGTGATAGATATAAACATTTTACCCGTGTCGTTAGCTCCCTCTGTGATAAACATAATATTTTACCTGTGTCGTTAGCCCCCTCTGTGATAAATATAATATTTACCTGTGTCGTTAGCCCCCTCTGTGATAAATATAATATTTACCTGTGTCGTTAGCCCCCTCTGTGATAAATATAATATTTACCTGTGTCGTCAGCTCGTTAGGAAGACAAGGAATAACTGTTATTTTAGAAATAGAAAAGGTTTATTGTCTTAAATTGTTTCTTAACAATATACTTGATTGATGATAATCACATATATCTCGAAGAATCGGGACACATCATGACGGAGTCCTTTTTGACGCAGAATTGCTGTTCAAATTTCTTTCCCTTTGTCGGCTGTGTTGCATATTGCTTTTCTTCCGAATTTCAATTCGTTTTCCTATAGATACTGCAGAAAAGACACATCAAGTGCAGTGCAATGCAATGCAATGATATACAGTGAAAGTAGATAAAATAGGATAACATAGCATAGAGAGCAGAGAAAATATGTATTATGTATTCTGCATCGGATGTTTTCGGTGACACACAACAAGTTCCCCAGTTAATTACATCTAATTTTGACCGATGATTTTTCCGCCTTCTAAGGTCAGGATATCTAGTAATCGTGGCTTATTTCCTAGTAACCTAGGAAACGAAGTGTTATCAACAATTTTGTAGATTTCGGAAAGCCGTTTCTGATTTTCCGGAAAGGTCAGTCTTTCCGAACCGAGCGTATTTAGCGTTACTCCTATAGTTCGATCGAAAGTGCTATAACCCCGATTTCATTACAAATCAGCACAAGTCGTAGTTTGTTGTTTAGTATGTATGGGATCTAAAATGAGAATCTGTTTCATGTGCGATTCACATAATGTGACTTTGTTTAAATTTCCTCTTCTGTTCCTGTCAAACATTTGCATTCAAAGTGATTTTATTGAGTTTTTGCTTTCTTCATTCTTGCTTTTACCCCCTATTACTATTATTTTTTTCGGATTTTCTAAGTATTGGTCAAACCAGTAAGATTTGCGTTACCACGTACAGTAATCAGGTCTACTTCACTCATTATGGTGTTCACATCTGATGATAGGTTTCGTTCTAGCTTTCATTAAACACGTGCTTTATTATTCCTTGTGCTGTCGTTGTTACTTTAGTATCCATGTGCAGATATTTGATACTAGTAAAGTCTTCCAATTGAATATTGTCATAGGTGACGACCGCCTACCCTTATTCTCCATACATTGTAAATGTATATATATTGTTCCTTATACAGTCCAAGATGGCAAAGAAAGGCGAACACGAAATTCCATCTGACGGTCTATAATCATGCGATATCAAAATCGTCAGGTGATCACGATGTAGTCATGTGATTAAAATGGTCACGTGATAACGCGATGGTCATGCGCAGAGCGAGAAACTTAATGATAACCACAGTAGTCATGTGTTAACAACATCAGTTATTTGATCAACTGTAGCCATGTGTTAAAAATAGCACAGGACACATGTAGCACAGAGGCTATGCAATGACCTTGTAGCTGAGTGATAGAGGTCATGGGAGACACTGTATCACAGTGACATTTTGATTACTCAGGGACCATGTGGTAACGACAACAAAAGTAACTATGTCACAAGGTAGTAGTGTTTAAATGTTTAAACACACTTGGTACTTGTAGAAGAGTAGTAGCATCTCAAATGTACGACTGGGTGTCATGAAAAAATGTATCGTAAAAGTATGCAAATATCTACAGTTTTTAATACATAAACTGAATGGAACAATGATAGTAATTAACATTGGCAGCTATTACCAATTTCTATACATTCCAATGCACTTAGTCATATTTCCGTAACTTTTTTTATTCTAGACACCATCAGATAAAGATGATTATTTTTTTTCTTAATAGCGTAATGCTCATCTGTACTATTCTCGGCCTCCATTGACTGTCACGCTAATTGCGATACCATCTGATAGGGTGACACGGAAAGAATTAACTCGGAGAGATCAGAATTACTGATACTAACACACACATGTACATTGTATTAAGTTATATAAAATGAATGAGTGTGAATGGTATGATCACACACAATGCTTATAAGATAATAGAGTGACAACACGTTCATCTTAATATTACGTTTATATATTTAATCAAGGCATGTTATTCACATGCAAAGTGTGTTTCACGAGTGGTTGTCCGATACATATAACATATACATCGAATTTATGTACAAAAATCGCGAAATCATGCACGTTCATGTACATACACAATTTTAAATGAGCATTCACTATTTTCTATACACGTTTCTAGTAAATACGTATATATATTATCATTGTGATCCTTTAGGAATTGTAAAAGTGCACTAATGTCAGTCCTACAAGGCATCAGTGGACAGACATCCGCTGATGAAGAAGTAACGTTGTTTACAAATAACTGATAATCCAAGAATATTACACGTCCTCGCACGTCAGAAGTGAACTGTTAATAATGCAGATAAGTAATTATCGACGCCATACACTTTCAATTAGAATCTTGACCTTTGGTTTATCATTGAAATCGCTCGGATTCCCGGCCAGTTTAATGTCCGTAATTGGTCATTTCAGGGGTTTACTATGGCTGCAGATTTATCCGAGAGAGTCCGGTGTGGCCCACCATATCTGTGTGAAGTCCGTGCATTTTTATTACGATAGTTGATCTCTCCGTCCTACATCGCATTGGCACGTACTTTACACGACTTTATTGACGTTAATTAAACCCTGCCCAGATGTGTCTCCAGTAACGTGTGGTCTTTCGAGAATAGCGGAAACCTCAATCTTCGTAGTTCAAACAATGGCAACAGTATCAAATGATTAATGCAAACATTTCAATATTCGATGTCGACTACTAAAAGAATTAATTTTGCCATATATTTCTTTCAAAACGTTTATTTTAATATTATAATTTTGCATTAAAACGTCAGTTTTGAACACCTTCGCAAACATTACCCACGCAAGCCGTTAATACAACCCCAGTTTAAATGACGATAAATTGGCCTTTTAATATCATTATCATTTTTGTTGAATAATAATCAATGGTCGTTTGGTAGCACGTATTTTCCAACGGTAAAAGAGTCATTCCCATCGATATAAGTCTTAATAACTAGTGATTATGGACGTGTTTATAACCAGGAACCTCATCTTTATAGGAAAGTTATCTTTTATATCCGATCGATGTTGTACCTCCAAGGGGCATTCGCAAATAATGATGTAATTTTCAATCTCGTCATAATTTGATAATTACACTATGCTAAACACCGAGAATGTCCATTTATGTATCAACCTTTCAAGTGATATTTCAGGCTACTTTTGTTTAAATATGGAGAGGCTAGCTTTAGATTTGGAATACGACACGTGTTGTGTAAAATAGTGCTTTGAACATTACATGTAAATTCATCCCTAAACATACATTACTTGTACATTTCTAATTCAATTCTATTTCTTAATTTTTTGTTGCTGCTATAACATACAAATCATTTTGTCAAGTCATTTTGTATGTTTAGGTTCACATCTGTATATCGTGTCTCATGATTCAAAACTAATTATGCTGAACACCGCGTGTCTGTTACCGGAAGTTCAAATGTACTCTCGTCTTAAAACAGCGTCGGCTTAATCAACATGTACAATGAGTTAGAGACATATAGTATCGATCACCGAGCAATAAGAACAAGAATATAAACTGTAAGTGGGTTAATATACTGTCCGGAAAAACCCTCACTTTTGTCAGGATTTTTAAAAATCATTTTTTGTGTTCCAGTAGAAAGAATACACATGTTTATGTCTGGGTAGAACCAATGTAAAGGTATGATAGAGTAAATTCTATACATATATACCTACATGGTTCGATGAGAGCTAGAATCCTCTGGATAAGTGGACTTTTTCTCTATTTGAGTACAGTGGACCTGTACTGATCACGACGATGTCCTTATAGACACTGTGATCTAGTCCTGTTCGGTGTAGGGTTGACTACACATATGTGTAACACAGAGAAGCAGCAGGCCTTGGGGTAGGCTTGATTTCTTTGAACTTTAGTCGGGGTTCTAATTGTAATTAATGATAGTTAATGACGTTGTAACACTAACTTTGTGATGTTATTAACACCATAACATCAAGCCGTGCCTTCTGGGTGGTTTTACTTGGAACGCTTGATGTCGCTGTATTGACTGAAATAGTTTAAATGACATGGATATAATGACACAAAAAACTTGTATATAATATCATTTCTAGTGTGCTTTTATCATAAATACATCTCGATTTATAAATTCTTTCCAATAGTATTGATTTATTATCATAATTTTATGTTATATTACATCATCTTCAATAACATGTAGTCTTTAGTAATACTGATAAATGGTATCTTGTCATTTTTACTGTCAAAGGCAAACCACTCGATTACTTTCCATCACTGTTTCAAGTGCAGGTCTATCATTTTGATAATATATGATTCGAGATGTGTTTATATATGAGTTGGGGGAGGTGGTTGGTGGGGAAGGGGAGACTGTGACTTGACGTGCTGTATATTAGTAATGTGTACGAGACATTGACCCATGGCATATCTGATGTTCAGAGTAGAACAACCGACACCGGGTCTTCCAATTCGAACGTACAGTACATGCCTTCACATAACACGTAAAACTACTCCCCCCCCCCCAAAAAAAAAAAAAAAAAAAATACAAACATTTTAGATACCAGTGAGATTTTAAGAATGATATACTCACTATATTTCATCAAATGATGCCAGAAATATTTCTTCACTTTTATTATTTAAGATATTTTTTATGAAACGACCTCTGTCTGTCTTTGATTAGAGATATTTCATATGCACATATGTACATATTTTAGAGATGTACATATAACTATGGTCTATTTCATCCTACATTATATGTACACCAATTAGAACTTGAGCCCTAAGCCCAATATGTTATCAGGAATAAATCTATCCTATTCTTCTTACAATTTAATCAATCCTATTGTTATTACAATTTAATCAATCCTATTGTTATTACAATTTAATCAATCCTATTGTTATTACAATTTAATCAATCCTATGGTAATTACAATTGAATTGATCCTATTGTTATTACAATGTAATCGATCCTACTGTTATTACAATTTAATTGATCCTATTGTTATTACAATTTCATTGATCCTATTGTTATTTCAATATAAAAAGTTAGTATGGAATAGATATATAAGACTCTCCCGATTACGTTATCTTGTAGCGACAAGTTAACAATTCAAATAAGTCCTGTAAACATCCATTATACCGACTGCATAACGAGCAATGACCAGATGTTGGAAAAAAAATCACTTCTCAATTATTTATACTTCATCTAATCCTGCAGTCATATAGTTCAAGCTTGGCAACTGACAACTCGTTTACCATTAGAACAGTAGCGACATACATTACAATTGCAAACAAATGCCTGTTTACTGACTCAGTTATATATAAATATTACCAAATAAAAAAAACTACAGCCCCCAACCCACCCATCCCCCGTCCCTCCCGCCCCCAGCAAGGTGAGCCATACCCTAAATGCAAGCGACAAGTAGTGTGAGGATGGAACCGGGGACATTTTCTTTCTTTAATGTGGGTCAAAGGCCAAAATGTTGGCCGGTGTGACCTACTTTTCATACACGACACACCGCCTAACCAATGTGAACCTATACCCCAAGGATGCAGTAAAAGTGACGAGTAGTAAAAAGGATAGACAAAAAATTCTTTGACGTGGTTCAAAGGTCAAAATGTAGGTCAAAGTGACCTAGACGGAAGCATAAACCTCGTACATACATGAAGTTCCAGTGAGTAGTAGAGTATGAAATAGAGCCGAGGTAAGTAAGTCTGGGTCAAAAGATAGGGGTCCGAGTGACCTGCTTTGATACATTACACACCGTCTGACGTAAGCATTGGCCTTTGACTCATACCCCAAGTAAGATGTTCCAGTGATTAGTTGTGAAAGAGATAGCTGAAGGAAATTCGGAAGAACGGAGGGCGGAATGGATACAACAGCAAAACCACAGCCCCCCTCCCTATAGCGAATTCACAGGTGATGATCACGAAACACACCCTGCATGTGTGTAGGCACTCCTATACCGAATACACTGGTGTACAGTGGGTGATATACGAGATATCCAATTGTAATTGACATGTAAACAACGGTCAGCCACTGAAACAGCATTCATACTCAATGGATGCCAATTACTGCAAATATGTTCGTTGGTCAGCGTGGATGTTTTACGGAGATCAGAGATCGAGATAAATCACAGTAATCGATCAAAAACACGTTAAGGCTTAACAACCGTGTTAAACGGCCATTATCGATACTTAATTAAACAAGCGTTAGCTACAAGGAGAGTTATAACACGCGCTACAGGTGGACTCACAGATATTGTGACGCCAGCGCATTTCAGACCACAAAGTGTACTCTGATGGCATATGTAGGAATGAACAAACAAGCTGCAGACGAAATCGTTATCCTTAGTCTAAATCTACGAAATGCTAGTAATATAGAGATGAACAAGAGAACAGTTTACAAAAAGAAAAAAAAACGCATGGAAAAAAGTAGTAATTTAGTTCCCTGCATCCGTGTAAGCTTCATGTCAAATCGAAACAGAATCCAGGCATTCATACAGTAGAAACTTTATTTAATAGAACTTGCCCTGTTTCCCCTATTGAGCCACATTTCCCCACCCCACTCGGCCTAGACCCACACTTTACGCAAAGTTAAATCTCCTTCATCCAAAGATGCTTTAGACCAAATTTGGAAATAATGCATTCCTATTGGACCTCGCCAATACAAATTTGATTTCTCGTTACAAAAGGACGCTTCATATCAAATTGCTACATAATCCAGGCATTCTTACAAAAGAAGAAGGATTTTAAAGATTATTTTTATTTCTCTTTGATCATAATTGTGTTTATTTCCTGATGCCCAGCAATGCTACAATGTATTTATGGTTACGGGGATCTCAAGTGTGTTAAAGACACAATGAATACGATAATACAAAAATATTGATCCCGCCCTGCCACTTGACCACCTAAGACCTTAATGTCATTTATTTAAAAAAGGGGCTAGTTGGTGATTTTTTTGAAATGTGCCACTACTCTGCTACCTGTAGGAGTAGAGAAGAAGAAAAATTACGTTTTTAGTAAGGTCTTTCAGACATCTGAGAGTGCAGATGTATACAATTTATCAATTCAGATCCCATATTCTAGTGTTAGCACATGTTAAATTTTGTCAAAATTGGCCAAGTACTTTTGAAAAAGATTGATCTGTAAAAAGCTAACGGACGACAGACGACGGACGACGGACGCCGGACTCTGCGGTATGTCTTTAGCTCACTTGGTTCTTCATTGTGGGGTGATTGAGGCCAAATATTGTAACTGCTATACTGTACTGTTAAATTCATTTTCGGCAATACTGTTTCTTATTCCAAATATATATTAATATGTCATATTCACTTATGTGTCTTGTGTACAATCCTTACAGTAGATGATACAGAACTCTCTCAAATGTCTGTCAATAATAAATAAATAAATAAACATCGATTTCTGATAATGATTTACCTTAAGTTTGTATGTGCCGAAGATTTATGAACATACATAAAGAGACTATACGTGTTTTTGATTGAGGCGAATTTGTATATAATCTAACTTATCTATACTTACGGTGTCTCTCTGGTTTAGATGAATGACTGGCTTCTTCGTCATCGTCTATGGAAGCATTGAACTATTTATACCACTCATACACCCATTTTGAGGTTTCCCCATGTATCGTGTTCTTACTTTATAGTCTTGGTTCCAGATGTTCTAATTTCCCCAGTCGGCATTTACTTTCAATTTTGTCTGTAATCATTGACATTTTCTTTCGTTATGTTATTTTTCTTTAGAAATAATGCATTTGACCTTTTTGTACCGACATTTGTGGTTGTCGGTTGAATTAACAATAATTAAACTGAAATAAGTCGCTTGAAGCCATTATCGGTTTTAGATTGTAATATGTCTGTTGTCTCAGTAAAAAGCCCCATAAGGACAATCTACGGCACTGTTGATTTATATCAATATGTGTTCTATATCTATATATATATTTAAAAATCAAATTCTAAAGTGCTGCTTTTATTTGTGTCTCTTGTAAAATCTTCATGAACAGAAAGAACATATCAATTTAAATCGTTTGCCAACAATTTGATTTTAATATAACACGACAGAATAATCCATAAAATCGACATTGTTGTTATCGATTCATCCTGGTAGTCCTAATTTATAAACTGACCATCTGCGGTGATCAAAGACGTCAAGCCATTATAATTTCGGCCAGTGTGTGGTCAGTAAAACTGGACAGTGCAATTATAACCACAGAATCGATATCTTTCAGTGATACTTCCGGTGTTGTGTTTGTTTGTCTCACAGGCCGATGAGTGGACACTGTATTGAATAAACTTCATAAAAACGGGTGAGTCATTTACACAAATTTGATTCAAAAGATATTTTATTCTCAACAAACAGTTAAGGTGTGAGGTCGACTTCTGTTTAAACATACTGGTCAATCTGTAAATATGTCTGACCCGATAGCTGGTTGTGTAACTGGTGACGATCTCCGCGGAAATAATCATAATTTGCTCTTGAGGATGAGTCACATTAAGACTACAGTGTTGCGTAGATACGTCAGGTAGAGATGATAAATCACACATAACCAAGACAACCATGGTAACTTGTTGGTGAATCTCATTGTTAACGTTAATGCTTCAGTAATCAACAGCTGTAATGATCATTCATGTATTTGGATTTCGTCGTCAGTAACCATATCGATTTGCAATATCATCAGGGAATTTTATTTATAAGTTTCTGATTTGAAGATTAGATATAAAAAAAACCCAATATTTCAGGTTCATTTTTAGAAAAACTTGAAAAAAAATCTGAAAATATGAACGACTACATTCGTGTTTATAATTTCCACACTTATTCAATCAGGTGACTAGTTAATGAAGCGTGATTGTTTTGGTCTGCCTCGAATGTGAAATTAGTTACAATTAGAGCGGCCAGTTTTCTCCAGAAAGATACAAACATTGGTATCTGACATGAATTTCTGTTGACATGGGATTCGTTAAACGATTCGATGATTCATCTTCATTCTCCTGATGTTACGTCGTGTTAAAAACCTCTTTTGACACGTTTTATAAATCTCAGGGAATGGATCCTATTTATCACATATCTGTGATACTTTACAAAATCTATCTTTTTGACGTCACAATATATATATATCATCATGCATTTAGACTGCCTTTAGATAGATCCAAAACAAAGCCACACTAGTCACGTGCCTTTACACTTTTGTTAGCCTTAGTGCAATTGATAGTTAGCAGTGGAGAAATTTAAAGTACAATGTATCATTGCAGCATAGGAGCCTGAAGTTGGTTCCAAGTTTCCTAATTCCCAGTTCCATTTAAGGCAAAACGGATCTGGAGTTTGACTGCGTGTTCCCTATAACATTCCTTTATAAAAAAATCTATTTTAGTTTTAATGTCTATGTGAAAGACTGTAGGTTCCGGGTTCTAGAATTCCGGAACTAATATGTACTTTCTAGTTCCGTTTTTTAAACGAAACTAGGAACTAGAACTGGGAACCAACATCAGGCTGCCCAATGAGGTATCGTTCTTTGAATTAATGCTGCAATGATGGAGATAGAGATAAAACATATCATCAAATACAAAAAAAAAACAGGCTTTTTCTTATAAATCCATAATATGACAAGGTTGAAATAAAAGTTAAGATCGTTTGGTAATGTTGCAGGATAGTCCGTCTCTCCCAAGCTTCATCCAGTCAAGTTTAAGTTATAACATTGTGAATTTTTTTTAATACGTAATAACTGTTTTACTATTTCGATAGTTATTCGTTGAAATGTTAATTCGTCGATTTCAACATATATGCAAGTGCAAACGATATCAAAGCAAATAAATCCCATCAAGGAAATCAATGTGTTTACAGTATATATTTCATCCGAGACATGCTTTGGTGAGAAAAGTTGACCCGAGAACGCCTACCACTGAAGTGCATGAATAGATATATAGATAATGTGTTTGACTGCTGACAAATTACAAAGCAAACTAAGATAGAAGCAATGACTCTTGCTGTCAAAGGCAGCTGAAACCGATATCGCCTGGAGACGCAGCTTCTGTTTTCCCCTAATATAGACTTAGAGAAATGTCCAGTCAATCTGCTTACAGCTGAAGATTGACGTTCATTGTCACTCAGCTTTATAGGTACTAGTTTTAAAAGCGATGCGTTGTTATTTTGATTATTTTATGTCAAAACAGAAATAAACATACCAGTTGTTTTATTGTAGTTTATATTTACAATGTACATGTATGTGCAAGTATTACTAAAAACAATACTTATTGCACAACCCAACATATTTTTCAAATACATGGTTTGCTCAAAACAAAAATAGATATCAGAAAAAGACAACCTTTCGACAATGCGATGGAATTATCGTTATAGCTTTTTGCAATTCAGTGAACTGCGTCCAAACGACAGTCATATGCACCATAATGATAAAAACAGGAGCACCAAAGATAAATATATGTGCATAATCTATAAATATATGGTTATGTTAAGCAGCAGAGACCAGCTATGGAAACAAAGGCGAAAGTAGTTTCTTTCTGGTCAATGATGTACTAGTTGTCCCAATGACCACGGTCTTACTATTAAATATGTAGTAATAATCCTAGACCAGATTACTAATATCGTATACATGGTTATCACAGTAATGGTTTGAGATGTCAACAAAAGTCCTTGACTATACATTGTTAATTTCACCATAGTTGGATGTGGTTAGGTTGTACCTATATTATGATTTAGACTCCACAAAAAATCACGGGGTTAATTGGAATGTAAAAATGTAACAGTGGGAGGCAGGTCACGAATTAGAATCAATGGACGTATCCAAAAACAGGCCTCAAGATCGTGACTATCGCGAATATTTCAGCGAAAATAGTATTCACTGCAAGGCTGAAGTTGCGTATTTTATAGCACATGGATTGACGAGCAATGGGTTAGGTCGAATAGTCACCCACTGACAAACCATTGGCAACGAGAGTTAGCACGTCGTACCTGTAGAACGCCGAACACAAATGTGGATATCGCGACGACCTTTCCTGGTCGAGGGATCAGACGAGGCCTCCCGACTCCCTTCGATAGCAGTTTTGCCACGATCGGGAATTTACCAGAGTACTCTATGGTGTTAGACTTGAACATATATCACACTAAATTAGTAATTGAGGATTACACAATATCGATTAAGAACATTGATTTCTTAAAGTCGGGTCAGATATCACCTTTTCGATTGGCCACACCTAGTATGAAGCTTTAATGCATTAAACCGATTGATATCAATCAAGGTTTTTGTCCATTCAGCTCAGAAAAGATATGTTACAAATATATCAAACAGATATCAATTATGTTTATTTAAGTTGGAATAGATCAATAGTTAGCAAGGTGTTGCCCAGGCAGCTACTACTTAAAACCTGAACATTTTAATACTCTTTTACCGCAACAGACCCAATGCCGATTTTGAGCAAATTCGTATCTTTGACGGCGAAATGTGGACATATGTAAGACTAAGTCCTAGATGACCTGTTTAAGACTATCATTACGGCTGATAAAATCGTTTGACCTCGTGACGTGACCCGCTCGAGGTAGCAAACCCTCTGCATTCATATGAAGCAGTCATCGACGATACATGTCTGTCTACTGATACATATAGATCCTGGTGAAACATTTGACACCTACCAGCTGCATGCGCCTGCCTAAAGCTGCAGGCAGCTGGTCGCACCGACAGCCAGCATGTTGCATGTAATTTTGAAGGTTGGCGTTTTGACCTGGCATGATACATGCAATTTTAAGTGGATGTATACAGTGCATTATTTTTGTATCGACAATATCCAGGTCCATAAAATGTTTATCGCAAATGGTGATAATACTTCCTCTTTACATACTTACAATTTCTGTATATATTAACATGATCGTCCAAATTGTAATTTTCCTTACAGATTTGTTCTGAACGACAACTTTCTAGGCATAGACGATCGAGGTTACAAATTGGCATATATCACAAACGTATTTTTAACACTCGCCTTTCGGGGAGCGTCCGGTGTTCGATTTTCGGAACGAACGTTTAAGGTACTCGACCACTATGGGTTCCCCGGGCCCTCCGGTCTCCTCCCACAGTAAGACCCCTTACGCTTCCATCGTGCTAAGAAGAGTGATTAATATAAGCTCGAATATTTCGTTTCTCAGTTGTTGTAAAAGGGTAAATGAACTTATGTGTCTATTCACCTGTAGCTAAAACTATAAAAACGATATCGATATTTTGAAGACTTCCGATACTGCAAACATGCAGTGGCATTTGTTTTACAGCTTTATTCCCGAATAATCTTCATTGATCTGCAACCTGTTACAAGAAAGGAAATATACCTAGTTCTGAATGTTTTTAGAAGATCGATCGAAAGTAATTCAGCAAAATTGAAGCGCGACTTGACAATCATTAAGTTATACAACCAATTTTGTGATGTATCTTGATCTTACTGTAAGTGAGAAACTACGCCACACTTCAGTGTTTGTCGAACGGCAATACCACAAAATGCTTCTTTTTCAAAGGTTAGAGAGATGACACACATGTAAATACAAAGTCTGCATGACTGTCAGTGCAAGACATATATTTGTTTTGCGAAATAAATGTACATAGGTGGTATTTCGGTCAGACAACTAAACCGGACGGAACAGCGTCGAGGACGGAATCTAGTGCCAGACCTTACGACACTGATGTACCTTAGTATAAATGGAATACAACAACTGAACGCAACGCAAACAGTTAAACTAGGCGTCATGACAGAAAGGTATTATTTCATCTATCAAACGCTAGGTCAAAATTTGTCAGGCCACAGAAAGTTTTAAGTGCCGAATTTCGTTTAATTTGTATGACTCGTCTTCATAACTTAAGTAAATTCAACAGTACATCGTTATATCTAAAACAACGAAAAAGACAATATCAATATATTTTCCATAATAATAAGCAGTTTGTTGTTTGTTGTTGCAATGTGTTTGTGCAATTGTCGAAATATGTCTAATGAACTATAACATTTTGGAGCGATTAAGAACGGTCTCACCAAAACCAAAAACGTCATTCTTGACGGTACAGCCATAACTCGATATGCTAGTTAGGACTAAATGTACAACATTTTTACCACTTGCATGTGTTGCCATGACAGCAAAAACTAACAGATGTGTTAAGTATGATAGTTTCAAAGATATCAGTTATGCGTCATGTTTCAGAGGTCCGGCAACAGCAGCTTCAATAAAAAAAGTTTCATGTGAATCTCTCTAACGTGTTCATTTGAACCAAGCGAAAGGGTGTTGTTAAGAACACGAACCCTTCTATCATAAAGACAATATGCAACTACACCTCTCTCTCTCTCTCTCTCTCTCTCTCTCTCTCTCTCTCTCTCTCTCTCTCTCTCTCTCTCTCTCTCTCTCTCTCTCTCTCTCTCTCACCCCCCACCCCACCCCCACCCGCACCCCCATTGATCACGTCCCTACAGACAAGTTCTGTGGTCGTCACATCCACCACACAATATCTTACTTTCTGGTGTTTATAATTGCCAAGGACATGACATTACCTGAGTTTAAAATCACCTATACATTAGTAATTAAATAGTTGGTACTTCCCAGAGTTTTGTTCTCCTTTTCAAAGTTTTTAAACTGTGTTTTGTCATGACCTATCTATTATTTATAAAAAAAACACTCTCTCTCATCATCTCTCTCTCTCTCTCTCTCTCTCTCTCTCTCTCTCTCTCTCTCTCTCTCTCTCTCTCTCTCCAACAGCGTTTTCTTAACACCATAAATGTTAATGTCTAGTTGATTTCAGGTGACCTTAAATTCTCAATATATGTACTCATTGGTGAAAATCCTCCTCTGCAAGACAACGTTTATCATATTTACGTTTGGAATTCACATAACTAGTATTTACATCTGCATGTACACAATGCAATATCTGCAGTATCCATTCTTTGTTTGTTTATTGAAACGATGGTCCTGTTGACAATCTTTCTTACATCCGAAAAACGTGTACAGGTGATCCGAATGATGAACAGGTTAGAATCAGCCAGATGAGAAAGATTGCTTTACAAATACCAGTAATGTAAACACAATAGAGTACAACGAGGATTTTATACAACATATGTCTGAGTTCTTAATATTCTACACCCTGTCCCAATGCCAACTGTAAAATATAACCCTGGTATGAAATTGTTCATTAAATATGTAAACAGAGTAACATGATGCAGGACTATTGATAACTTTCGGTTTTTTATCAACCTTTTATATGAATAAGAACTCGTACAGTATCACAAAAATAACGTGATAATTAAGACGAAGATGTATCATGCCCATTGTCCGGAAATTGATTTTGTGCTGTGGTCAGTGTTATCAATTTTGGAATAGCCAGAGGGGCGGTCCTTTTCTGTTAGGTTAGTATATAGAGAAAAGACGTCCGAAGCCGCTCAATAGTCGATAGGAAGAGTTTTATCTACAGTGATATATTCTCGGAGATGAAGAGGAGGTAAATCTCAGCTAATTAGTGGTCCGAGTATTTTATTTCCATTATCTATGAAATATACATCCATCGGGTCTCTCGTTTAATTATGACCTCGGTACCTAGACACCTTACGTACACTTGGCACTGACGGAAAAGTATACCATCAGCTACACACAGGCGGTTAGGCAAGTTAGGGACAAACTGGTGACTCGTTTATAGTCACATTGATTTTACTGTAACTAGAGAACAGTGCCGGGTTTTGGAAAATGCTGCTTGGTCCCGATTGGTGGTAGCGGCGGTATTTGTTCCCTCCCACTTGTAGACAGGCCCATCTCTGTATCAATGTTCGATCACATTATTAGCAGTTGATTGGCATCCAACGTTTCTCACACACGCGTTTATTGCTAACATATGTACCGTTATACATTCTCAACATCCATCGATCGGTCCGGCTATCACGCGTCGTTTCCGACTCCAATTTTAATCTCAGTGGTAGATCTCACTCTGATTTTCAAGGAAAAAACTTGTCTTTCTTTAAGAATCTGTATCAGAGAGTGTTTAAAGAATTTTCACACACTTCTTTCGCCCCGTTGACCAAAATTAAGACTCCAATTTGTCCCGCCGACGCAACAACACCTTTATGAAATACATAAACAAAGAGGTATTACCAAGCACATGGTGGACTAATAGAACGAAAGAGCTACAACTACGGAAGAAGGATTCGCTGTAACAGATCGGATAACATTGTAAAGACATTGATTTGATATCTGGATTTACCTAGGTGTTGGACTTGGGATGCTTTTAACGCTGATCATCGGTAGACTTAGTTAACGTCTGATCTCACTGGATGTACACGGAGGCAGGTGGACGATTGTCAATTTTCTAGTTACAAAATGCAGATGTGGGCCAAGATGACGCTACCTATTTCTGGTGTATGGCTTATATTTTACTCGTGTGTGGTTTTTCATGGACAAGGTAAGTAAATCTTATTCTAAGATTTTACGTCACGCGATCATATTCTGTGGTTTACGTAATCAATGCACGTGATTTCATCTGTGTCCTATTACATTGTCATGCCACACAAATCTTCTCGACTATCGCGGCATCAGTCTAACATGATACAACGAAAAGAATCGAATTAATTCTGGATGAATATGCCTTTACAGGTAATCATCTTTACTTAAAGAAGTTCTTTTCTGTTAAATTCACATGGTGTAGAGATAAAAGATTTGAAAGGAAACGGTTGGGGTTTAAATGTATTATAAAGTGACGAGAAATATCGTGAAGACCTAATCTGTTTAAGCGAAGAAATGTATATATCTTATTAGCTCGTCTGGGAATATCCTCCCAGAATTGTCTCACGGTGGCATCTATGTCATGAATTAGGCTTTCGGCTGGGTTCCTATGGTTGTGTGAATTTTGGTATGTTGCTGAACGACAAGTTCTACATATGTTGTATGATTGACATCAGTAACCATCACGGAACCCAGTACAAGGTAAATACATATAAAAATTATATAAGATTAAAACGTCAAACTAATTGCGTTAAGTTTCAAAGTAAGTTGAAGTAGTCTAGGGTTGAAATTTGAAAGGTGTCTGGAAAAGACTTTCAACAGTGAATCATTTTGTATCGTCGTAGAGGGGTATACATTCAGGGGTATCAAAGAAATAAGGCAGACAAGATGACGTATTTTTGATAGTTATAACTTCGTCAGAGATTCCTACACCTATATATCAGATTCATATGACTAGATCAGTTACATATCTGTAGGTAACATTGCTTTATTTGAAAGTATATGTTTAATTTACTGCTCTGCGACACTGTAAAGATGCTTAACACTACTTTTATTATGAGTTTATGTTATTTTTTCAATATCTTAAATTGTAATATAACACTACTGGTTATCTTTTTAATAACGAGTAATGGCGTTTGATTAAAAAATCATAAAGTGTAATTGTTTGTGATTAATTAAAATCTTGAAAAAATTGTCAATAAACAAATAAGGGAACAAGATAGAGAAGTTTCTTAATGGTGTAAGATCTTGTTAGACAGATATATATGGACCCCGCGAGATAGATTTATAAGAGAGGTAACCTTTGACTTTTCCGAGCTAGGATCGTCAAAGCGCAAGATCAATTATGTCCTGTTTATGTGCTATTGATGGCACGGGCACCTGTCAAAACATTCCCGAACGGTCAATACAAAAGTACGACACAGAACTCGCACATTCAATATATATCTTTAGTCGATTTCACTTTCAAATAAACATTCCAGACAGTAAATCGAAAAAAAGGTGACATGTTGGAGCGTAAAGAACGCATAAATGATATAAATTAATGTGTTTTTAAAAAGATCAATACGAAAAATAAATACATTTCAATATGCATCGCATCTTAGTCCTAAAAGGATTATTTCAATCATTTATTACCATCTATTTGACACTAATAATCATATAACGCAAAAAATCAACAAATGGGATTAATGATAAATAGCTAGCCCTCTTTATAGTTTTCTTTTTTGTTAAAAATCGTGTTCACTCCACTAAGTTGAAGGACGTACATTTGATTTTGTATTTACATTGTAAAAATCCACTATTACAGCCATGCTCTCCAGTCATTTTGCTTTGGAAGGAGAAGTAAAAGCTTTCGCATTGATTTTCCTTCCAATCGTGAAGACTTTAACAATCAAAGTATCAGTCTCATTTCGTTTGGATGCCTTCGTCATTTCATTCACATTTCAGAAGCAAAAAGCTATCTATTACCAATTTATTCCATATCCACAGTATACTAACGTATCAATATAGTTTCGCCCTTAGAACAAGACGTACTCATTGCTTTAAACAAACTCGATCGGATTTTTGAAGTTTGCGTGTCATTGTCCTGCAAGATTGCTTTGAACAAACATTGACAGTTAAATTGGCGATTCGGCAATTTCCAATTTGTCATACCTCATGCTATTTGATTATAGTCTTCTACTGTCACGGAAGGTGTCAGATCCATTCTGCGGAGAGCATATTGATGATACTGGTTTTGAATACCAGCCGTAATAATTTCCGTGTTTTATGGTGCAATTTGCATTTAATTTCGTGAAAGCTTATGTATATTTTTTACGTGAAGTTGCTATATCTTTTATCAGAATAAGACACATTATTTAATCACAGCCTTATCCAAAAAAGTGACCCCCCCCCCAAAAAAAGGCGAATATATTTGATACACAAAATAAAGTTTTGCAGGAATGCTTGATATTCACCACGAAAGGTAAAATATGATAAGTTACCGTGAAAAATCGGATAATTCATCAACTTATTTTGCACTATCTTAATGAAATCAAGATACATCCGATTTTGAATATAATTTTCGTGATACACCTATTGTTCTACTTTCTTAGACAAGGTCTATCTTTATATGAATATTGTATTAAGGTATATCTTATCATTCATACAACATACAACTCCATCAGCATTCCTAACTATCACGGATTAGTGCATCACCATCAATGAGCTACCTCGAACAGGTAATTTGCGTTTGTATTGAAGATTCCTTACAAAACTTCGTTTGTTTGTTATCGAAATGAAACGACACTCTCGTTAAGTAATGCTGCCATTTGTGGCAATTGTCTCAGTACAACGTTGAAAAAAAAAATTCAAACAATACTTGATACAGAAATGGTGTCATTAAGTTTCAATGCATGTCATGGCCGACGGTGAAATAATTCCATTTTAATGAATGGATTTAAGAATGTTTTTGACATACCATATTCCAGTGAGTAGAGGACGCATCGTAGATGTGTATGTTATTGAATAACATGTAAATTACCATGCTTTATCTCAACGTTTATCCTAAACTGTGTTTACTGATGAGATGGTGATTACATTTGTGTTAGAAATTAATTGTCGACGTCACAATATCGTGTATCTTGTATATTTAACATCCTTCTGTAAAAATTTTTTTGTATCAATTGTACTGGAAATTTAGTTGTCTGATATTTGCATAGGATGGAGTTGTGAATTACGAATTTCTTATTAAAGTTGATGTATTTGAAGCATTTTTAATGATAGGACATGGAAAATTAATAAAACACACACAGATTAAAAAAAAAACTCGTATTGTAACGTGCCGTGCTAGCTTAGACAGAGTTCTAATCCTTTGTTCATTGAGGAGGCTTTCTTTCACGCAATCATCGCATGTACGGTATTGTTGCCAGCCAATATTGGCACATACGTCATCAGATTGTTCTTTGGATTTCTTACGGGGACCTGAACGGAATTATGGTGAATCCAAGATAATTATTGATGTGAACTTCTGTAGTACACATTACTATTACACTTTCACCACTAAAATAACACAGGACGAATTAGCTCACAGACATCTTTAATTTTTATAAGAGATACTAGAAAAGAGATTTTAACGTTTTTAAAGAATACATTTTAAGTGAACGAAAAATAAAACTTTTTAAAAATATACAATGTATTTGAAATTGAAATCCATCACAAACATCGCATTTCGTTAAGAAAGACTCATCTTTAATGAGTGTTAGATGGACGAACCAAATGTGTGATGCTGTTTCATTCCTTCTTTTCCCTACTGTATCTAACCCTAACTTTGTATTAAAAGGGTTTTTCAAGAATGAACCGTCAGTATTTCAATGAAACTGTGGATGTATTGTATCAATTAGAAGCTGTTTTCCTAAAAGTGTAATGTTCTTTAGGGGAGCGTCGCAAGCACTATTTCGATATAAAGAGCTGCTAACGCCATAAAACACTAATCAATATATATTAAGGCGCTTCTGGAAAATAACCCGAAGACACCGATTATTTACGTGACTGTTGTGAAAGGTGTGTAATATATAATTGACCATGACCGTAGAAAAAAGTATGCTAATTTGTATATAAGCGTATATATGTAGCCCCTGTCTAAATAGATCGATTGTTTGGTCCATGTGAGGACGTGATGACGAGTGTCAGCCGCTCCTATGGTATAAAGTGATTGGCATTCTGCACCAAATAGTCGTCAGAGAACGTGTGGACCTGGTGGTACATTTCTACTCTACTATACCTATCTAATCTAGTGCTGTATATCATTATTCAGTCACTTTCTTAGTCCATACATAACTTTTTTATTATTTAATTATTGAACAAATTAACACACTGCATTTGATATTCATAAAACAATCAAATATATGTTAATAATATAGAATTCTTGATAGATAAAAAAAAAACACCCCCACACATGCGCAAATCTATTTCTTTGTTCATATCTACGATCATAAAGATGACAATCCATGAATACTTGCTGCAATGTGTTATTACATGAAGAATATGCCAATGATGAGACAGTCTTTAACACATGCATTCGGTTATACTTTTTGAGAACCTTAAATTTAAAAAACAGTAAAAATAAAGTCAGTGATAACAACAAATATTACCCGGCTTGAAAAAAAATCTGAAACTGAATTTAAGGTTCCATCAGAAGAGAAGTTAGGAAGTCTTTCAGCATTTTGTTGTTTCTTTTCTTGGATATTCAGGCTGTCATATACTTTATACACTATCATATGCTGACTCAAACATGTACATAAAAAGGTTTGAACAATTTTTTTGTTTTTATTTACATAATACCCATGAAAACAATTGGTTATTTAGAATCGACACATATCTATGTAAATTCAATGTCATTCAAAATGCGATATCATAAGATATGTTATTAGCTTCTTTAACTCTGTTGAGAAATTGACAATTAAACTTATCAATCTGTATTAATACTTCTTGGTTTTGCGATTAGATGGTTCCCATAGTCTAGGTCCAGACACTTGTGTTACTACCTCCAGTCGACAGATGGCATTGATAACGATCCTAGAGGCTGGTCTATAAGAAGGGTAGTATTTATGATTTACAACCAGCAATAACTACAAATTAAAAGTTACGCACTTAAACATTGTGTCCTTTTAAATTTCGAACGTTTCCAATGAAACCTGTCAATCATTGTTCGTTCTTATTTAACACGAATGACACACTTGGTTGTTTTCTAGTCCGTGTCTTAATAGAATCTCATTTGGAAAAACATTGTCTTTTCCGATTTCATTGACGTTCATTCTTAATTAACTGAGACTTTAATTCCAGCAAACGGTTTAGGCGAAGATAGTTAAAGCGATGTTAAAGGGAGACCGATCCTGCATTTTATCATGTTTATGTTTTCTTTAGAGCCCTAGGAAGGGCGTGTCCGTACGTCACCTTCACCTTTTATCACGAGGAAGCTATAAATTGGCTCTAGTTTGGATCTGAGCAACCTAGTGACATTTTTATAGCTTAAAGAATGGTTAGATCTTGGAGAGTTTGGTTTGAATTGGTGACACTCATCAATAATATGAAGACTTGAACAACTATCAAATAAAGAAAAGAATGTTTCAGCGAAGTGAGGATGGAATGTCAGTATCTCGAAACATGTAACATATACACTGTAAGGGGATTTTTAGTATTGTACAGGTCATGTTTGTATATTATCAATGCTGGCGTGGAAAGTTTAATATCTCATGTAGCTAAGATCACGTGACTATCAAAATGGCAAGCACCGCTGTAAAAACCGGCGAGTTTTACATATCAACACGTTAAGGAAAAAAATGAAGTGTTAAATATTTTAAAAGCTGGTTTTAGCGTGCATCAGGCTATGAAACTCGTGTTTCTTTCTTATCAGGTGCATAATAAGATGAGAGTTGTACTTTCACACAGTTAAGACAAAGTACCAACGTCCGAGATCTCAGACAAAGGAACGATATATATATCTTAAACGTCCGAGATCTCAAACAAAAACCGTTATACATATCTTAAACATCCGAGAAATCAGACAAAGAAGAGATATACATATCTTAAACGTCCGAGATCTCAAACAAAGAACCGTTATACATATCTTAAACATCCGAGAAATCAGACAAAGAAGAGATATAAATATCTTAAACGTCCGAGATCTCAGACAAAGAACCGTTATACATATCTTAAACATCCGAGAAATCAGACAAAGGACTGATATACATATCTTAAACGTCCGAGATCTCAGACAAAGGACTGATATACATATCTTAAACGTATCGATAAACATATCTTAAACGTCCGAGATCTCAGACAAAGGACCGATATACATATCTTAAACGTCCGAGATCTCAGACAAAGGACCGATATACATATCTTAAACGTCCGAAAACTCAGACAAAGGACCGATAAACATATCTTAAACGTCCGAGATCTCAGACAAAGGACCGATATACATATCTTAAACGTCCGGGATCTCAGACAAAGTAGTGATATAAATATCTTAAACGTCCGAGATCTCAGCCAAAGGAGCGGTATATATATGTTAAACATCCGAGATCTCAGACAAAGGACTGATATAAATATCTTAAACGTCCGAGATCTCAGACAAAGGAGTGATATACATATCTTAAACCTCCGAGATCTCAGACAAAGAAGAGATATATATATCTTAAACATCCGAGATCTCAGACAAAGGACTGATATAAATATCTTAAACGTCCGAGATCTCAGACAAAGAAGAGATATACATATCTTAAACCTCCGAGATCTCAGACAAAGAAGAGATATATATATCTTAAACATCCGAGATCTCAGACAAAGGACTGATATAAATATCTTAAACGTCCGAGATCTCAGACAAAGAAGAGATATACATATCTTAAACGTCCGAGATCTCAGACAAAGAAGAGATATACATTTCTTTAACGTCCGAGATCTCAGACAAAGGAGTGATATAAATATCTTAAACGTCCGAGATCTCAGACAAAGAAGAGATATACATATCTTAAACGTCTAAGATCTCAGACAAAGGAGATATATATATATCTTAAACGTACGAGATCTCAGACAAAGGAGTGATATACATATCTTAAACGTCCGAGAACTCAGACAAAGGACCGATAAACATATTTTAAATGTCCGAGATCTCAGACAAAGAAGAGATATACATTTCTTTAACGTACGAGATCTCAGACAAAGGAGTGATATACATATCTTAAACGTCCGAGATCTCAAACAAACGAGCGATGTATATATATTAAACGTCCGAGATCTCAGTAGTGGCTTGTAAATCTTCTACATATATAAGAAAATATGATGACTCAAATACATTACATGTTTCAAACTGGTTGAAGATACAGTAATCAGTAAGCCATTCCGATGCTTGACATAAAAGTTTGAGACCTTAATTTTGTTAAAGAATTGCTACAATGAAACCCCGAAAGACCAACATGACAAATGCAATATCAATGCTAATCTAAAACATACAATAAAACCCATTAAATCAGGATATTAAAACATAAAAAACAAAAAAAACACTTGATTAAATTCGGCAATAAATGTAACACATAATTTTATCCATTGAATACTGTTTTTTCTGAGCAGAAAGCTAACTTGCATTTAACCTTGATGCAGCATGTGTGGAATTGGTGTTTACGGCAGATTAGTTGCAATACATATCAAATATCATGAACATGACATCTAATATTGTTCAGAAAAAAAATGTCAAGGAAAATAAACTCAATAAAACAACGCTGTTGACAAGGTTAATGTAGTATCTGGCAAACTTAAAGACACCTCATCGGCTATATATTCCTTTATTGAAAATATGAAATGAGATTGAAGTAGAAAATATAATACTATCTATTTGTTCCATATATTGTTGACATACATTTCTGTAGTTATATCCGTACTTTGCGTAAGATATTCATTTTGCTATTATAATGTTGTATTGCGACAATTTTTTTCTGGTATATGAATAATCAGCTTGTGTTAAGGATTGCGTTATAGCAGCTAAAACCTAACAATCAATAGAAATGTCTTGATTTGTACCTCTTTTGATATACAGAGATATGTTAAGGGTTACTTTTTATGGTTAAGTTTGTTCACGTGCGGTTTAGAATAAATGTTCAAACAATTTGTCAGAACAGTAATGTCTTCTTCAATAAAGTGAAATAATTATCATTTCACCGTTATGTATAAAATCAGCACAGAAAAGATATATGATTAGCAAAGATCCCTATTAGGCGATTTCGACTTAATCCTGTCTTCATTGTCCGTTAAACCTGCCGCTTCGTACTCTAGATTATTGTAACAAGTAGAAACACACATACTTGTCGCAATACTTACATTTTGCCTTACATTCTCTTGTACAACTATTTATATCATTAGTGTACATGTTAAACAATTTATAGGTATTTTTTATGTGTAAGAATATAAATAAATGTCAACCAAGTTAACAAGTCGTCGGTCACTATCGATATCAAAATATTGACATCTCAAAGGTTATTTAGAGTTCTTAACAAAATAAGTTATATAATCATGGCAGACTTCATTTATAGTCAAATTGTAATTCTCACAAAATGCTTATTAGCGTAAGATGCTCGCCATATTATACCAGATTAACAAGTTTGTCGATCAGTTAATATTAGGATATTTATTGATTCCCTGAAATTAAGTTGGATAAGAAGACTGTTACATAAGTCATCAAAGTGGACATCAATTTTCAAATCATTATTTGACTTTAATAAAATGTTAGTATGTGGAAGTGGGTACATTCAAGAGTGTCTAAATAACTGTAAAAATAATTTTTGGAAAGATGTGTTAAAAGCTTGGCTAAGGCTAAATGATTCTGACAGGGTTAAGAAAATGCAAGAAAAGTTCTTTTTAAAAATGCCACTGTGGTATAATAACAATTTCACTATAGGAAAAAAGCCAGTATTTTATAAAGAGTGGTATAACAAAGGTGTAACAATCGTTAATGATTTGGTAAAAGATCAAAATACTTTGTCTTTCTACACTTTTTGAGAATTTGCTGAGATGTACAGAGTTAGAACTAATTTTCTTGAATATCAAGGGATAATTTCGGCCATTACAGCTTACTTACAGAAATCCAATAGTGACTTTGATAAACAAGTAATAATTCATCCCTTAGTTCCTATTAATATTGCAGTTTTTATGAATAGGACAAAAGGCTGCAAGGACCTGTATAATTTAATGATTAGTAGATGTGTTACTTCTACCAGCAAATAAAAACGGGAAAAATATTTGAAGGTAATGAGTTGAACTGGAGCGACACTTATATCACACCTTTTAAAGTTACAACAAACACTAAATTGCAATGGTTTCAATAAAGAATAGTACAAAATATTTTAACAACTAATTCTTTCCTGTTCAAATTTGGTGCTACCAACACTCCAATGTGTAATCTATGTAACATGGAAAGGGAAACAATTACTCATATTTTATGGGAGTGTCATGAAACACAGAGTGTAATGCAAAGTTTGGAAACCCTGTTTGATGCTCTCCTTATCCCTGTTTCATTTAATAAACAAAGTTTTATTTTTGGTATCTCTATACGCAATAGAATGGATATAATAAACAAGGTAGACAATGTAATTTTGATTCTAAATAAATTTTCTATATACAAAACAAGATGCCTGCACAGAGCCTTAAATCTAACAGCTGTAATTGGGTCAATCAGGGAATATTATATATGTCAAAAGAGCATTGCTACCCATGAAGGTGAACAACTCTCTCTCTCTCTCTTACCACTGTTTGTGTTGATTTGTGCTCATGGTCATGCATAAGGATGTGTGTGTGTGTGTGTGTGTGTGTGTGTGTGTGTGTGTGTGTGTGTGTGTGCGTGCGTGCGTGCGCGCGTGTGTGTGTGTAAAATGTTAATGGAAAAGAATCAAGTTTATATATATGTTATTTGTAAAGAATGAATCTTATATTATCTAAAAGTTACATGAAAATGATTATATGGTGCTGATATGTATTAGGAGTGTAACAATTGTAGAACAGTGAAGATAATGTTTGTGCAACAATTATATATGTGTGAAGGATTGTATAGTAATTGTATAAGTATGAAATGAAGATTGTATGAGTGTATGATGAATGTTAAATTGTGATTCAGTAGTGATCAGAATACAAGGGTGTTGATGTGGAGTGTGTAATGGAGTGTGTAAGGATGTTCATTTATGTTGTTTGATGTCTTTAGTATTTATATGTTTGAAATACATGTGAAAAATAAAACAAATAAAAAAAAAAGTTTGTCGATCGGAGAGTCTACACAAGGAATACTTGTAAAAATGTCCTAATCGTTTTCATTTATTTCCATGGTTATTCTATTCAGGAAAATACATAAATCCAAGATAAAAAAATGTGGAGAAAAATTGGTGAAATCTGATTGAAAGTCGCATCACCTTGTAATAAGATCTCAATGTGCAATAAACGACTTTTATAAAAAAAAAAAAAAAATGAAAAAAGAAGAAAAAGGAAAAAAGAAATGTGAAATACTGCAACATAATTATTAGGACACGTAAGAATGCCAAATACAGTTTTATGTTCATACTATTTGGGAAGGAGGGGGTGAACGCAATCTTCGTTTCAAATATTACCATCAAACTATATATTCAAAGATGTTATTCACTAGTATATATTTTGTGCTTTCTATTAATTTGAAACGTTTTTGCTAATCATGACTATAATTTGTGTTTTGGTATGATCATTTCTCATTTTTTGTTTCAATTAACTAATAGTTGTCGATTCCAGTATTCTTGGCATTAGGCGTCAATGCAACCAAATGCACTATCATGGTTAGAGGACTGTTTGTCTGTGACGGCGTGTTCAAGCTTTCTCCACTGCTACTGGTCTGTCTTGATTTAGGGAAAACTCCCGTGTCATTTTTCAACCTTCTCAATGTCCATATGTCTTATAGACTTTCTTAGTTTACTGTGTATCTAATTTTCTGTTTCTTAATGAACTGAAAGTTTTTTCCCAGAAAGGCTAGTCTCTCCCGCCTCTCCTCCTCACCCCTCCTATAATTACGTTATGTGTTGAGGCCCATTCAATGTATTTTAGATGATTTGATAACGAAATAACTACTGCCAACTTGTCGTTTTTGATAAAGTTTAAGGTAAATCATCCTGTGGATGGTATCATTTCAATAATCTGCCAAGTGTCCCAATCTTTACTGAAGCTGTGACGATAGTGTATATTAATGATAGTCACATCAACGAAGGAATCACTTGGCGTTTCTAAGGAAATGTAATTACCAAGGAAGCGAATAAAACGTGTTAATGTACTTGGAATTAGTCTTATGAGGAGGATCTTTGCTCAGTTAATATGGAGAGTTAGAGGAAGCATCCATGTATACTGAAATGACGTGAAAATGTAGAGACATTGTACACCAATGTGTGATCGTGAACTGACGATTTAGAAGATGCAGCTTGATGTTTGAGACGTGCAGCAATACATTTGTATATAGGATGGTATTATTGTAATACTTTGTTCTGAGGGCAGCATTAGTGGGGAGGATACGGAAAAAAATATGTAATACTTTGTATCAAGGGCAGCCTTATCTTGTGATACCGTGTGTCAAAGGCAGATCATTTGGTGAGATGCTGAAAAAAGTATTTTATACTTTGTACCAAGGGCAGAATTTTTTTTGAAATATCTGAAAAGTTGGTACTAATTAGTACAAAATGCAGCATTATTTGGCGAGATACTGAAAAAATCTGAGACAGGTGTCAGATTCCCTTCAGGGCACTTGGTATATAGATTGCTTGTAATTTGAAGACAATATATCGTCAACATATCCAAAAGTTGGAATTGAAGGACTTCGAAAGGTCCTTGTTGCTATCGTATATACCCACCCGGATTGGACTCCTTCCATTACTCTCTTACTGCGATCTTTTCAGACTTCCAAATCAACAGGGATAGCATTTTACAAAGCTGTATGACAAACGTGATTATTTCCCTATTGTAGAATTGCCACTTCTAAAGAGCATCATACCTGCATCCTAGAATATGATGTTTACACGTCGCAGTAAATTCGCTTGTTCTCAATATCATGTTTTTTCGTGCAAGGTGTCAGAAACTGACATACATACAAACTCACAACACAGTGTTTTTGGAGATGTAGACTGATGGAAATTATGCAAAGGTGTTACCGTCGTCATAATGCTCTAATAAAAAAATTATATTCCCTTATGATTGATGAAGTCGGAGGTTGTTTGATGGCCATAAGTACACCTGGTGTTTACGTTTTGTTTTACCTCTATTACATATGTATGCTCGTAAACTTTTTCGCAACGAGCATTTTGTGCTATACATGGTTACGCTGATCAGATGTGCTTTATAAGTGTTCCGTAGCAAGCATTGGTGGTGTTGTCATTGACCATTTGGGAATCGATAATTTGTCGAAATGATGTGAGTGTCAAACTAATAATGCCGTTGGTAACCTGTTCCATGGCATTTATGAACCAGTATCATTCCTGTTTTAAATGTAGTGTATGAACTTGAAGATTTGCTTTAATGCTCTTAGTCCAACAAATATGAGTAATATTGAGTTCCTGTTTCATGCCGCTGTTTGATTGTAAAACTTAATTATCTCCGTGGAGCATTTTCCCTTCTTTTGCATTCAATAACGACCGTTAAAAGTCATTAGTCTGCTAGTTTGTTGCCTTTATTATGTTGTTATTTCTTTAATGTCTTGGTGTAATCTATATTTGTCTAATACGAGCGCTAATATCCTGATGACATACTATCCGAAATAATTATAGAAATGAAAGTAAAATACCCCTCATTCTACATTGTAAAATTTATTTGTTTTTACCTATATAAAACAACTGAACCTACTTCAACTATTCACAGCTGCAGTTTTACCAACTAGACCTTCCTTTGCTAGTTTGTACCACTGTCTTGTTTTTGGCACATGGTATATATGACTTGTCTTTTGTTAATTTTACATATTGATACATTGTTTGTTCGTGTGTGTATGTGTTTAACTTTATACGTTTGTTTTGATATTTTCCAATTATTATACGTAAATTGTTTTCCACTTCATTTAGTTAATACCGACATAATGTTTAATACTTTCAGTTTCATTTTCCACAGTAGTGTTCTTTTATGATTACATGTACAAAGATCTTACATATTCGATAGTTGTCACCTCAAGTCGATATCTAATCTACTTTCCAGTATAGTCTACATACACGACAATGAGATTTTCTTCCATTAATGAGATTGTACAAAAGACACGCAAATGAATAGCACCGTTTGACACAAATTTGGATAAGACGGAGTAGAGCCAAACAATGAATTAAACTGCACCAAACAGCTGTTTAATCCATCTAGAACTCGTCGGCGATGCTAGGAGCCTAAATGTAAAACTTAGAAGGCAACTGAGGAAAATCCGAAAAGAAATTTGAAAATCTAGATGGTGAGGTGCACTGGCCCATTATGAAACCATACAATATGTATGAGACAGATAACGGTTTGTGATTTACTGCTAATTCTTCAGCTTGCCGAACTCCTTACGATTTAATGGCATGAGGATTACAACACACTTCCACGACATTTATATATAATTTACAATGTATCAAAACGTTATTGTTCATTGTACATCTTTATTATTATACTGTTGTCATCCGGCTCAATATTCCATTCACCTTTTCTGTACCTTTCATGTTATCTTAAGTTACTGTAAATACTACACTAAAATACCATGGTTTTCGTCGGTACATTACAGTGTATCTAGCTTATAATGCTCGGCTTTTTAAAATTTTACAAGAAAACTCTGTTGGCATGTTTCAGTATTATAATATCCATATTTTGAACTTATTAAATGAGACGTGGTATCATCATAGTATATATATTGTTCCCTAACGAGATATCTATAAGAGATAACTGTAACCGAAGACCTTGACATTGGTTGGTATTTAGTGAAATGAACGAACTTGACTACGTCAACAATGACATTGTAAGTCTTTCAGAGTTGACATGAGATCGATTTGACTCACAAGTACCATTTTTTCGTACTTAACATTTAACGGATTTCGCGTGTTTTTGAAATTTAGGTATTTTATTTCCCAGGAGCTCCATAATGCTCAATCGAAACTAAGAATTTGTCACAAAGTCAGGTTCAACGTCCAAATGTTTTAATTCATCGAATATTCCTTAAAGACATAAAAGGACATACGTCATATACAAATTCTTTCAAAATTAATTCAAACTTGTTGGGCATTAAAGTGTACAACGACTTACAAAAAAGTGATTATTTGTGATAATTAGAAGAAGACGTATATAAAATGGTTATACTCTAGTGGAATGTTTTACTTCAAGAAAACTAGGACAACTTTGATTACGTAATTATATAAACTATTCATATTGTGTTAAATGTCAATTCTGTATGGTGTTTTTGCGATGTATGTATAGGATATTAAAACATTCGTCAGTTTGTCAATTTGTCTATCTATTGTTAACAACTGCGTTTCATCTCCAAAAAAAAAAATATAGAAAAGGTGATTTACATTATCTCAAAAACCGTTCCCAGTCCAACCGCAAATATATTTAAAATTCCTGTAAAGGAATTATGGTACATATGTATATACATGTACACATACCTCCGAATTCAAGGTACACTAAAACGTTATTCAACATTTATCTAAATATTTGAATTTCCAACAGCTGATATTGGCCATGCGACGGATTCCCCATATTATCCTATTTCGAGCAGTTCTTGTCCTATCTGTTTGACAGAATGACAGACTGAGATGTTGAGGGGGAGATTTTTATCCACTTACATATATATATTAGTGAAAATATGACAGTTGTATCTATTCTTTCAGTCTAATTAGTAAGAATTGATTTATTGAGCATTTTGCGCGAGCAACAAAACGATCGATAACCTTGCCCTGATTATTCAATTACATCCAGGTGGGTTGATGCCATTTAACCGATACAGAGATCAGGATTTGACAAGATCGTGACGTATTTGTATTCACATGTAAATAATAAAAAAATAACGAACAGATCATCGTATATATTAAATCCTAATGAAATAGAATAATGGCTGTTCGAAGCTTTTCTGTTTTCCATGCAAAGGTTGAAATGTGGCACTATCATGTTTTGAAGACCTGATAAAATACCACTGAACTTCAATAATTTGAATGTGAATGCACTACAGGAAATATGATAAACCAGATTATCAATATTTTTTGAAGTTGCTACTTAAGAAAGTGAATTCGCCACACTTTCATTGATATCTTGATTGTTTTGGAAAGCTTAATATGTTTTGAATAAACGTCTAATGTTTGCTTAGTAAAATATGCAATACCTGTACTTTTAAAACAGCATTTGTAAACAATTTCTATTATCAATTTTAAAGGAGCTAGCATTTAAACTAAATGACATACTTCCGTCTTATAAATTCGAGATGGAGTGTGTTGAGAAAATCTGATAAAGAAAGTTTAGCATTGTACAGTGAAATAATTGTTTCGTGAATTGTTTCGTGAATTTGAATTGTTGCATAAAGGTTAGTCAAACATTCTAAGATGATGATGAATATTTTTACTTTCTTGGATCTTTGATTTAGCAAAAGCGATTTACGCTTCTGGAATACCCGGGCTTTATCTATTTGTACGGGAATTAAGATAAAATACGATTCTGTTTTTATTTAAGCTCCCGAGGTATATGTTGATAACAAATTGTGTCACGTCATACAAGTTTCTTCTGTTGATTTACGAAAAAAGCTCCCTTGTAATGTCAAGGGAAAAAAAACGCTTGTGTCAAACATCGTTAACAATTCACATAACGATATATATTGAATGATGGAACTAGTTCACATAATTTGGCTCAGATATTTTCTACTAGTTTTAGTTATCAGGGTCGAAAGCGTCCATCGACCGTCCGTCCGTCCATCCACCTTTCATAAAAATCGCTACTACTCATGAACGATTGAACAGATGTTGACCAAATTCTACATAAATGGTGAATCTTGGCCCCTTGAGGCCCGAGGGGCGGGGCCTAATATAGAAAATCAGGCAAATTCTTAACAAATATAAGCCATCTCCTCATGTAGGAATCATTGGATTCTTGGGTGAAGAAAATGAATTTTGTATAAATTATGGGTCTCGACCCTCTGGGGTGAGAGGAGCGGGGTCTAAAATGGAGCCAATAAAGCAAAGTGAACGATACAGGCCCTATAGGCCCCTTGTTTATATACTTTTTTAATGGATTTCGTTTTTCCTTGTTGCTTTTGCTTTTGTCCTTTTTATGTTTGTTTTTGCTCATTTGGTTTTTTTTTCAATATTTTGGCACGACCTTTAACGTAGACAGTTGGATATGATTTCTGACAGTAGTAGTATGCTGCATGATTGTATGTTAGAGTTGACGAAAATGCCGTTCGACCTGTCTGATGCAGATGACATGTAGATTGGAATGTTGATTGGCTGTGACAATGGCATGAGACCGAGGTCAGAGGTCACAATGTCCCCGCTGGCGAGAGAGAACCAAATTACAGAGAGCCATGCTACCATACGGCAGTGGTGTAGACGTTCATGACAATAATCGATAGGGAACCTTGTCCATTTGGCGATGTCATTTTGATTATTGTTCCAAGTTTGAGGTGTGGACTTTTCCAGACACAAATATAAATGCGGAGAACTTGAAGTTTATGTTCTCCGAGATTATCTATAACTTTACCAGGCAATATAGACATAAAACGATCATCTTACGATGATTTTTATAACCTATCACCTCTGTGTAATGTAGTCAGACCTATGTAAAAAGTTCAGCGCAAAGCCTTGTCAAGTTTTCGATTTCTGAAAATATGACTTGAGATTTTATCTACATAATACAAAATCAATGCATCTGATTGTTTTTTCTCACTTTCAAACCATTTAATATTGATAAAATAAATTGATAAAATTTAGCAAATCAATCAATGTATTTTTGTATGTTGGAAAAACATTTCATTTTTTATAGTCATATTTGTCTTTTTCCGACTTGCATTGACTCGAAGGCATGATGAAGAAATACTGTTTTACATCAACATCAGCATGCTTTATATTCTATCCCTGTGCTTTGTCCCGGTAATATACGTTAAGGCTCGGCAGGGATTAGCCTGTACTTTACAGGCTTCACGTAGTCAGGGGTAAACAGAAAGTAAGAGTAACTATGACAGAACACACATTGTGGAGTAAATAATTCATATTGCTCATTACTTGCCTGGGGATCACATTTCTCCTACATAAAATATAGCGATCCACACCGAGTATTGCCATCGATCCCAACTCCAAACACTTCGGTGAATTAAAGTACAATGGTTCCAGAACTACGACCACAGGACGTGTTAAATACACAGTATCAGTTTAAATCTTCAGATCAGAAACTGTAGGATAGGATACATTGCTCGGCTCCAGTAAGATAAGTCTGATATAAAATGAAATAAAGGTCCACTCGATTTGCTGCCGTACAGTTCGCGGGCAAGACAGGAAGCGGATGTATGGGTTCCGGTTTAGGTTTATTTGATAGCGACATCCCGAGATTTCTGATTCAAGTCGAGGCTCTGAATGGCTTCATATCATATGTCCGTGTTCTCTTTTTAAGCTTTGCTAGCATTAAGATATAGACTGAACTTGTTTATTTATTCAAGACGGTCTGTTATGGGTGCTGGATTTGAGATATAGAAACATAGAAAAGGATGCTGATTAGTACATCTCCATAGGCATGAACATATAATGGTATGCAAGCGGTTACCACGACAATCGTTCAAACGATAGCTCAAATATGGTGGCCATCTTTTCAGCTGAATCAGATGATTGACCTCTATATTGGAGAAATGTATAACGAAATATTCAAATGTGTCGACGAATTGTTAGATGGAGAGAATGATGATAGAAAACAGAGAGAGATATTCCGATTTTATTTTTCACCACTGCAAGCGTGAGTTTGTCCGTAATGACGGCATGTCGGGAAATATATTCACAGTTACAATAGATAACCTGATATTCTGCAACCAAATATCAATTATAATACTATAACTAAATATATTCATTTGTCATATGGCATTGTCGTCTGCTTAAAATGGATATGTCTATATACGAATTCTACAGCTATTTCCCCATTTAAAATGAACGTGTTGCCTTTTTTGGACGAGCCTCCTGTCACTTGTAGAATGTCTTTTTTTATTGATCTGCTGTGGTACACAAAAGCATGTACCTTTGCCATTCAGAGATGAACATAAACAATCGGGTATATTCACTCGGCAAAGGTTTTTCGTATACCTTGGCCTACATCCTGACCCAAATCTATCGACAACTCGACTAGAAAATGGACGGAGATTATTCATCATCAGAGATTGAAAGAAGTGTTTTCATTGGCTAAGAACATGTAAGAGACAGTTCTAGCAAAAAATCTTAGATTTGTTTGAATTTCATTAATATGTCAATCACTTTTCAGAATGGGCGTAGTGTGTTTGTTTCTGTGCATATACCGAAGATAAGGCCATATATTTTATCGTAATAGCACTGGTTTGACTCTCGTCTCCAAATTCATGTCTAACAATACATTTTTGCATCTAGCTAAATTGATAATAAGGAAAATTAATATTTTATGTGTCTGAATAAAACTTTTCTGTCGCTCCTTCTGAACTTACTCATGTTGCAAAATATTCCAAGAAATATCGACTGCTCAAAACCCAGAGTTATCGGAGATATCTTTAACTCTACATCAGTCGACATGCAGTTATACAAATCATCTAGGTCTTTCAGGATCATTTTGCTACAGTTCGATATCTTAGGCTGATACAAGTTTGAACTATTCACCCTTTCATCTACGGCACTGTGTGATTCAAGAGACGGATCCTTACTTAGAATAACATTCCACCTTTTGAGAACGCAGATGAGCTGGATTTAGGCGACCTTTAGACCTGTCGGTTTATTGGAACTTTGTCATCTGGTAGATTTACTGACAGCTAAGATGTAAATGTCAATAATTACACACCCTCACGTATGAGATATTGCGTTCTATTTGTGCATACATAAACCGAGGGCCACTGAAGGAATACATCACCAGCAAATATTCTAAACACAACAGCGGAAAGATGTTTTCTGATAATCTATTGCATATGGCGACATCAATGTAGTGGCACACAGCCTATAATCCGCTAATATTACGATTGGGTAATTTATTGTGTCTAGACGTCCTCCTGGCGACTTCAGTATTGTGATACCTTCTCTGAGTCGAACAGCCATCTAAAGCTCTGAATTTGCAATTTTAAAATATTCCGGAAGGCTCATAGACAGACGATCCGACTTAGTGAGAAATAAAAATGTCGTTAAGTACTGGGAACGTTTTAAAAGCGTCGCAAATATGCAAGAGGCACATGAGGCCTTCCGATGACGTCTTAACACCAGCCTTTAACTAGCAAATTGAATCCCTCTCATTTTGTCAGTTTTTAGCAGTTACAATTTCGTCAATACTTGTGATAAAATATCTATACCATATGTGCTTACATATACTGCTACTTATTTTCCCCTCTTAATTTCTTGTGGGTGGATACAAAATACATTTCCTATGTTGCCACAAATACACATTTTCCCGATTTGACCTGGGCTTGCCATGACCTGGAAACCGTTGTCAGGTAGGTATATATAAATTACAATAAACACCTCTTCCATTCTGCCTTGGCCAGACGACCATCTTACTCGCCAAGTTTTATTGCCGCTCTAGGAGTCCTAAAGCATGTCTGCTTCGATATTGGTAGGAAGGAAATATTCATGATGGGAAATATTTAAGAAAATACGGAGCAGTTTCCCACATATTATTTTAAAGATAAATTCCAAAGGTTTAATGCCTTTTCACAATGTAACTTAATTTAAATATATGTTTAAATCTTGCGAACAATATCACACACATCATTGATTACACTGCAATAACCAGCCAAGGCGTTAGTTTGATAAATATTTCGTTACACCATAAACCGTACGGGGTAGAAAACCTGTTGGTGATTAAGCCATTTTCAGGTTTTACATAACTAATTACATTATGTAAGTCATTATAGTTTGTTATCGTATTAACATTCAAAAATAAACTTTAGATTGCAGGTGATAGATAAACTTGGTAGACATTTAGTCCCCGAGATATCTTATGAACTTCATGTAACGTTTTAAATAATGCGAATAGTGGCACGGTTCAGAATATGCATATGTACTTGACGTTCTTCTGTAATGATTTGAAAATTATGAAAATTGTGAAATGGATTGAATATTTTGACATTTCTTTCCATCGATACTAACAACAATACCTATACAGGAGCGAAAACAAAACGTGGTGTTCACATGTCGCAGTTGATTTGTTATCCAAGGACCTGTTCCCATTATCAAGTACTCTTATATAGAACTAGTCAACTTACGGAAGGTTTCAAAAGATGCAGATTGATGAAAATAATAGGGAGATTTTATGGTCGTGATAGTGATCTCATTGAGAGAAATATTCTATTTGTGATATGAAGCTGACGTGTTTGATACTTAGTTTGCCTTTTGGTTCCGTTGTTGTATACCGTGTTCTCATTTGAGAGCGTGACATTTCTTACTTGGATTGACATGGCAGGTGTAGATGAAACTAGAAGACGCTTACTATTCCTGAACATTTGATCTTTCCCTTGCACTTTTTCTCTGTGTTAATATTTCTTTTGTTAACATTTTGCCCCACTTTTATTGAATTTGAGTTTTGATTATGACTATGTCGACATGTTGATATTTTCTTGACGTTTTTCGCTTTCTTCAGTCATATATGACGCCCTTAGCTTTGCTGACGAGTACTAGAAAGTCGAAACAAATTTGGCTCTGCTGCATCTAATTCTACAATTGTATTGAAAGGCGCTATTCACTTGTGTGTCTTTTGTATAATCATTGTATTTGTGTTTAAATCTTTATTTCCTATATTTACAAAAGTTCACGTAGGGTACATTGGTCCCATTTCTAGATTTATGTTTTAACCTGTAGGAGAGGGCTTAGATAACAAATCATCAAGTTTTATTATATGACCCTTGTGATTTCTTTTTTCACGAATTCTTTTTAGATAGTAGCATTGATTGAATGTTGAAGCGATATATCACAATTTCAGCAAAAGATGCCAACAACTGACAGGGAAAAAAGTACTACTCGGAGCTTCGAGACATGCAGGTTGATGAACAATACAATTGAGGAAGTTTTTATTTTTAGTTGTCACCATGATATCTTAACATAAAATCCAATTTCCTATTGCGACGTGAAATTAGATGTATTCGTTCCTTGTTAGCATACCTGGTTAGTTCCTTATTTCGTTGCTACGTCTTAATCCATTCAAACGGTGACACCAGGCTAGTTACATTATCGATATATAATTTGTATTTTGTATATCCAGTAAGGAAAATAACAAACTATATTGTATTTACAGTATATATATAGAAAGCTAATATCACGTTTATCTGTCAATTAATTGATTTTAGCTTTAAAGGGGTTTGTTTCAACTGAAGTTTGATTCATCATGATTATAGTTGGAACAAAACATGATTTAAACAATGTTTGGTACCTGTTCTGATGAGGAGCGAGTGCATAAAATAGTTCAGGCATAAATGTTGTTGACATATCGGTGTTGCCTTCTTGCTTTTAAGATATGATTTACATATCTTGCCTGCCTACCGACTTTTTGAATCCGTTGTGATTTCGCGTTCTTTAAATCTGATGTTACATGTACCAGAAGCTAGTGCAAAGATTAACTGTATTTATTTCTCTCGACACTTTGGACAAGATGTGATTTTTGCTACAAAAATATCCATCTTCGTCTATCCCTGGTGCTTTCTCTTGATATCAGTCATGTCGACACCTTTTGGTATTTCTAGTGATAAGAAAGAATGATATTCACGAGAAAATGTTCGCTGCTGTCTCTCATGGCAGCATTGATCTGTTCCTTGTCAGTTTTTCTAGGCTTCTTGTCTTTAAGTTGATTGCGTCGCCACATTGTCAATTTGGCGGGCGAGTGGTGCAGGAAAAATAGGCGATCAATACAGCCTTATCCCTAATGAACTTTCTTTTTGGTATAAAACGGTATTTTTAAAATCATATTTCACAAATATTATTATGACATCATCAAGTTGTTATGACAACACGAGAACAAAAAACTCCTGTACCCATTACTGGTACATATAGCAATAACGACCGTCAACAGAATCGCCTTCTCGCCGATTAATAGTGTCTTGAGAGCAGAAGAAACCAATAGAAAATGAACGCCACTACCAGCGGACATAATCCAAAATTGTCGTCGGTACAAACAATAATTTAGGAAAGACTTTAAGAAAGACAACAAACACATCTTATGAAATTTAAAAGATTCAATAATGTTGAAATAACATGTAATGTATCAACACCGCTAGGTGTAATGTTCAATAGGACACTGAAGATTTTTCCGTTGTAGAACTTGTTATACACTGTATGTGCCAGAAAGAATATAAAGAATGTCTGCATATCACTTTATCGTAGATGCTTGAATAAATATGTTTTCAAAAGGGTCTCTTCGAAGAAGACTGCTTCAGATTATGATTTCGGGAATGTTTTGTTTAGATAGGTTGTTTCCTACTCTCTACAAGTAGATACTTGTCATATCCTGGATTTAATGTCAAAATATCTGTTTGGTAAATATTCTTTAAATCCAATTTCTAGGTAAGATATTGCAATATCTGCAATGCAAATTCTGAAGGAAATTCTGTTAGTATAGCTAAATGTAATTTTAGTGAATATGGGTTGTTAGCACGTGTTCTTCGGGGAAATACCTGAGAAGAATGGATGCATTTCAAATGTGTGATCTGTAGTTCTGAGAGATTAGCGAACATCAAGAGAGCTATCGATTCGCATTTAGATAGTAAACATTAGATGGTTTTGTCATCAAGCCTCTCTATTGTGACTTCAGCTTTCAATTCACTGATTCAAACAGCACAGTGATAATTACAAATAAAAGGATAAGGAACTAACATGGTACTATTTCTTCGCAGCGAAAACGTTTGGGAAGGGCAAGCTTGTCACTTTTTAACACACACGCCAATAGTTATGTGCATGTATAGAGCACATGACATATTGCGCAAAATATATCAAGATCAACTCTCCGCGAACAAAATTAACTTTTTGACTTTAAAGTTTTCATAGTTTCTTGATTACCGATGCGCTCAAATATCCAAACACGTGTCATTATCCATTAATTGCGAATTTAACACTGGGCGAAGGCAGATATTTTGATGGAATGGCGAAAATAAGCTTAAGCGAATGTTTCAAAGGGTAATGTATTTTACCGAGCAAAAGGGGAAAAAAATCATAAAACTAATGCAAGATTCTGTTTATCACATCACCTATGTTTTTACGTATTCGTTGAAATAACCATTTAATAGACAGATATAAAAACTAACAGGTTGTCTTCTCACTCCATGGTTTGTTTTCTTTTGTGACGTCACAATACGTACATGTATGACCAAATGAAGTTATGACTTCACAATGGAGGTCTCAACAAATAACAGCCATTTTAGGTAAAATTTCGTAAGTGGACATAGCAAAAATTATGCTATAAGTGTTATCACAGTCATACATTGTAGCATGGTAGTTATGTGACAAAAGCACATCCATACTCAACAATGTTATCCACAGATTCAAAGAAGAACTCATAGATATGATGAAAACTACCAAAAATAGACCAGTAAATGATTAACAGGATAATAGAGACATAACTAACACAATTATCCCAACAGTTCCGAACTATAATCTTTATTGACAAAATTAAAAAAAAAAAGTAAATTTGATATTCCAGGTATTATATATCATCACTTGGAATTATCTTTGTAGTCGAACCAAACAATGGGCCAGGGCTTCCATTTGACGTGGTTACATTTTGGTATTACATTCAACAGTCACTCACACGTCCTATTTCCAGTCAGTCCTTGTAACATACGTTTGATAATACAGTGTTAGGACTTTACCTCCAAATATGAAATTTATGTAAACGCAAATAAGATTTAATCAATATTTGACGTCTTATAAAAAACATATGTCAAATAAATGATAATTATTAAAGCTTCTTTTGTAAGAAAAAAATCTTTTGAAAAACTTGCAGACTTTTTTACCATAAGAGACAATTGGCAGGTAAAACCGAAATACAACTTACTTTCTAAAATCTTTCCTTGACTGAAAATCTGGATACAGAACAATGTATAGAGTATTTAACGATATTCTGTCGAAAGTTTCCCCTAGAGAACAACCGCCATGCCAATGGAAAACAAACTATCACATCCGTATTGACCATTTGACCTACTTCCCTTGTTGGGCTATGTTGCTTTAATTATCACAAACCTTATGAGGGTACGTAAAAACAGTCCATTAAGGATGATGGCAGTGCTAGGTTCTAGCTACCACAAAGCTTGATTAGAAATAGAAAGTGTTTAGTGAATTCTAAATAAATAGTAAATAAAGCAACATTTGGAACATATTATATCATATCATAGCTAAAGATTTAATGAGACAAATCATACTGATATATTTAAGTGTCAATTTTGCTTTGACAGTTATTGTTTTTAATGACAACCAATTCAAGCTTTTCACAAACTTGGGCTGGTATCTTAAAGAGTTACCTCGGTTTTCTAATTCGATTTATTTTTAGAAACTAAAAAGGGAGTTTCATTTTTATATCAATGACTAAATTATCTACGAAGGACTCGCTTTCTATAATAGGACCATTTAAAAAAAAAATTGTGCATGATTGACGAGGTTATCGGAATATCTCGACTTCTATACGAGGAATATTTTATATTACTTTTAAAGTTTTAACATTTCAATTATGTTGTTAACATTTGTTTTCCGTCTCTCCGATGGTTTATCCAAATAATACACTAAACATACGCAGGTTGGACGACGAAATTAACTCCTCCTGATTACACTTGTACCTCAAGTAATCACCACAGCTTAACATTTCTGATTGACAACAAGTACTTTTAAACTACTTCATCCGTTGTTAAATGCTATGTTCAATTCGCCGACAAAAACGGATAAAATTTGTAATAAAAATGAAATTGCAATCATCACTTCATCTTAGATATTTAAATTGTATTTACATATCGAGGCTAAAATCGCAGATCTGTCAGCACGCCGACGACGTGAAGTTTTCAGTGAATCCACGCTTTACACAAAATGTCCAGATATAAGCCGTTAGCTGAAAGCCTAATACTCTCTCGTTATAGAATGCATTAATTATTTACACATGCCGCAGTGATGTTACATAACGTTGATCATCCCTTCGTGTAGGCCTAGTTATTCTTATCAAAATAACATTCTTTAAAATATTGCATATTGAATTTTCGACACAGTTGATAAAGTGGATTAATGTTCATTGCTACGACATTGATTAAGGAATTCCAATGTCACATGTCCCGTTTAATTCGCTATGACCTTTATAAAACGTATGCGAACAATTGCGAATTCAGTCTAACCTCTCTATAGAAAACACCCATTGATGGAACAAAAATTGTCTTTCTAAACAGGTGACCGTTAAACACAGGTTGTAGAAATATATCTACCGTCGTTTTTCATTCAAAATACGTTATTACATGTCATTCACTTTCATTTAATTTTGATATTAACTGTACACTTTACTGATAGGGGATTATCTGATGATTGTATCGATTCTCATTCAAAGGCTGAGTTATATGGAAACGTGTATTTTTCATGTTTTTTTATATCAATACCTCGTCTCACACACGTGTACGAGAAGGAATTATTGATATGAGAACAGATCATTTACAAATGCACCACATATTTGAGATAGTATAATGATGTATGATTAAATGTCAGGTTGTCTAGATTCGGACATTCAATATACATGTAGTTGACTGCAGTTTGTGACGAAGCTTGAAATATCTCCGAATGACGATTAGGTATTAAAGGCAACTGTGTGTTATAGCGATGTCAGCTGCCTGTATCCATCACTTTTGCAGATTGCGGGTCTGACAGTCGACATTCGGGCTGTACAATGATCGATGGTGGGTGAAGTCAGAAATTCCACCTTCTGTGATCGCGATACAGCTTCCCAAACATGCTATTAAGCGCTAACAAATTGACTACTGAATCTAAGATATTTCAATCAATCCCGGTGATATTTATCTGTTTATTTTCTACTATTCATGCTTTGACACTCGTGGATTGTGATTGGACAAGGATGAGGGCGATACGACATAACGGCGGAATCGTGACAATGATCCCAACAATGTCGGCAGAATGTTTGGAATATTTTAATAGTTTAATGATACTTTCACTCAATATTCCCAATGAATATAGCATATGTACCTATATAATAACTGACGTGTTTTCAAGTGATTTCTTTGTGTGATTCTTAACAAACTACAAAAGAACAAGACAAATCATATGTGCTTATCCGCTAAATTTTACAGTCAGTTGAAATTCCTGTCGAACATTTCCATCCCATTTCAGACATTGCATCTTTTTGTAGATTCTTCTTGTCTTTATAAATTTACTTTTAACTTCTATGCTAAGTGCGTTTTCCTTTTTTCTTTCCTTTTCTTCTCCACTGTCACTCTTAAGTAAATAAACACAGTTAGAATATGAAGTCCGTGTCAGCAAAATAAGACCGTTAGGAAGTTTTTCCCAGGTTTGGGATGAAACAGATCTATTTCGTTGGCAAATTTGCACATTTTTCCCATGGAAAAAGAGAAGATATATGGTTTTTCGAAGGTCCGATTCGGTGATTGGTTCCCCTAACTAGTGCTGTAATGGTACACTGCATTAGTCTGCAAGTTACTGACATGTCCTAATTACCGCTAATTATATTAGAGGAATGCCAACATGTGTTCGACGTACTAATTGCACGCGCTTGCTTCTATTAATACCTTGTCATTATGGTACCTCGCGGTAAATGATATTCTATATTCTAACACTGTATTTGGGATTGCCCTTTCCCTTGAATAAAAGCAAAATAGACATGTTATATCTAAATACATACATATTGTTTGTTATTTGTGTGAACATTACAAGAACAATAAAACGATGAATTTATCAGTGATGACCAGAAGCGTTTCTTACATCAAAATAATGAGAAAATCTATAACACGTAGATTCATATCTTCTAATATCAACTCACTTCATGTAACACAGACCCAAAAATGAATTTGATAAATATGTAATTACCAGAAACCGTTTAATAAGTTTAGATTCAGAATAACGAGCTTGTGAAAGAAGCAAAAACAAGTGCATGTTTCTTAGCAGTTTAATTCAATCAAATGCTTAGAAAAGTAATATCAAAATAATATATTTAATGTACCTTGTACATTTTGTAAAACAACATTTTCTTCGTGTGAAATATTGCTGTGTACATGGAATTTCTTCCAGCGACTATGATGCGTTAATGTGTTGGTACGCTCATTGGCACTGTCCCGATAACAAATAGAACGAGTTGTGAAAGTTTTCTACATATATGTATACATGTATATATATCATATATCATATGAATCTGTACATCTGTGGATGATCACTGTCCCCATATCACCAATAACCATTTACAAATATTGGATATGATAAGTATTTTTTTTCAAATATGATTTTATGAAAACGAGTTTATCAACTTTTCATTTTGCAGGCTTGAGCGACATAACTTAAAAAGAAAATTTCGGCAGATTTGAAAGTCAAATTATAGAGGACGTTACGTTACGTCATTGTCCATAACGTGACATCACATTCAATGTCTGACAAGCCAATGAAAAAATACTGCAGAGTGTATTACAATAATGACACCTACGCAATATGTTTCACGTGCGAATTCGCTGTATAACAATTCAATATACGAACACAGAAACATAAGTTAGACGTAGAGACATCTGTTGTGTATATTGGTAAAGGAAGCAAGGGAGTTGTATTAAATGTATTGTTCACATGGTTACGGGAAAGAATAAAAGATATTTTACATCTATAGACACATAACACACTGTATATACATGAAAGTCGAAAATCTTTCCTTTGTCATATGACAACGTTGATAGTATTATAAAAAGATCGGTATTTGTATGGTTAAGGAAATCACTTTACAGATGCAGCTTCAATCTGGATGCTTTCTGCTGCTTACAATAACGGTAATTTGTGATAATGTCAATTTGGGATGGGATAGAGAGATTCGGATTGATTAAGTGTACAGTAACTATGTATTTATATACTGAACAATCATCCGTTCTGTTGTGAAATTGGACCAAAGTAGCCTTACTAACTAGAGGCCATTATTACAAACTGACGCTGCACGTGATTCCGCTTGGGGGCCAGTTGGTTCGATTCATTTACCGAATAAGCAAGCCAACAATTACAAGGGCCACTACTAGCGCTGTGGTCGGAGATAAACACTAATTTAGTAAAACCCGCGAACTTCTAGTGTCTGCTCAGATCAATAGCCTATGCATACATACAACCTGTTTTAGTTCGTCTTTTTTTCAAAATAAACAGAAATTTTATCAAATCTTACAAGGCGACCCAAAAGCTTTGTTCCCAGAGCTGCTTAATCGAATTTAGAAAATATTCAAATACTCCTGGGAGCTGTTCGACTCTCATGGAATTAACGTATATTATGAGTTATACGCTCAATGGACTTCCATCTAGACGAAAGGCCTTTTACTGTTTAACAAATGTTTTAGATTTTTCATCTTTTTTAAATGTATTATGCAAGTTTAAAGAGTAATAAGATTAGAAGACTTGTGGTATTTTCGTTTCTTTTGGAACGACAGCACAGCAAATAAAGGCACCATGGCGTTCCCAGTATGACAAGGGTGCGTGTGTAGACAGTATATATCGCTACTCTGCCGATCGATGTGACTAGTGCTGAACTGGAAAGAGACAGAAGACACGCTTGCTACTCTTGTATTTCTGATATAAACTCTAATTTCCCCATTCGACTTGATATTCATATATAAGATAAGTTATATATATACTGTAGGATTTTCTTTCTTTATTTTTATTCATTTATTTTTTCCATGTCTTCATAAAATCAAATTGAAATTGAAATATTTTTATAAGTAAATGTAACTTTTTCGTGTGATAAACAATAATTTACTGATGAGAAATGACAGATAGAGCGGGGGATATTCCATAACACGTCATTCACAAGGAATTCATCGCAATATCTTGTAGATTATATACACACCAAATCTATGTTTATCATCGATATTTTATAGAAAACGATCGTCTGGTCGTCCCCTTCAATACAGTCGTGATCAAATCGAAAGTAAGGAACCGTACTTAGATTACGGAAGTTATACTTCAATGGAGGCGATATTGGAGAGACTTGACGTTCGCAATTTTCCTGTTTTCGGTAAAATTCTCAGAAACACAAAATGATTATTAATTGTTCTTCGTCCTGCAATGTACATGATTAAATATTAAATACGGACAATGTTTGAACGTAATCACAAGATATGATATACATATTTTTCAGATTTGATTTTGGTGTGTTGATCATTGTAAAATCCACATCCTTCGACAGAAAAAGAAAACAATGCGTGAAGGCGAGAAATAGTGAAGTAATGGTACCTATGGGCGGCTTTACATCAGCCGTCTAACAATGATGACAAGAACAGTTTTGCCTCTAGGATCTTTTTGAGCACAGACTTAAACTTTTGATGGGATTTTGCTACACATCATGTTATCAGAGACAAACTTTTAGCTGTACGTTATACTACCTTCTTGTTATTTCACATAAATACCATATGTCTTTCTGTTATGAAATGTAACCCAACAGCAGACACCACAATGTCTTAACTCTGTAGCCATATATAACTACTGTATAGACAAAATATTAACCGGGCAGTATGCAGTCAATGTGCATTCAAATTCATGTTTTACTGCACAAAACATACATGTACACTGAAGATTGTTTGTCTATAGTTAAGTACTGGATAAATTCTAGCTTACACAATGACTTCACACGTGGCGAGTGTCGCCTTTCGCTGGATTTTAACATGTTTAGGCAGTAACAGAGAGCATTATCCGCTACGACATTTTGTTGATAAAGAAAACATTTGAGATAGATGTTTAAGACTACGTGTTTTTTGTAAATCAGTCTACGATCTACGAGGAGTAACATGTCCAAGACAATTTTACTGTTTTTTTCTAGTCGATAGACGCCACATGTTTTAATACACGGCTTTCTCTACCAAAATTCGTGAAAGAACATTAAAGATTTGATTTGAAGATTGATTTTTGCATATAACAGATTGAAATCCATGCTTAAAACAGAAAGGTGCTTGCAACAGCTGACCGCGTGTTTGTAACAAACAGTATTACACGACAAATGAATATTGGAAATGTGGATGAAAAATGATTGTTTACTTTGTAACGTTTCAATCACTTGCCTGAACTCAGGAAAATTTGTTTTTAAAATATATAACATGAAACTTAAGACACGTCGTGGGCTTGTTCCTAATTGAAATAGATTTTGTTTTTCCTGTCGTTAAAATTTCAGAGACACAAGGGATAAGTTGTTGAATACATACATGGCGGTGATCACCTCCCTGTTGTTGGAACCATTCAGTATCATCAGTACACCCTTTAGGAAAGCTCGCTTAAAATCAATGATATCGACAAGTCCGTTGGAAATGCCCCTGCCCATAATGGTTCCAATTTTTCGAATTAATTGTTCCAGGAAGATTACTTGGTCTGTTTGTAGCCTAGAGTACCTGTTTTATAGGGAAATGTATGATTAAAGATACGGTCGACTCAATGTATTTGTCTGTATGTGGGCTTTAACGTTTTGCCGTTGATAATGGAAATGGTCAAACGTTCATTGTCCGGGGAAAGGCTTCCCAAATAGAAGTTGTTTTAAGGAATTAATGGCCAGCTGCATCTATTGTTGTTTGTATTGAAGTTAACACGTGTAGCAATACAACGCTATTGTGATATGGCAGTAAGTACCTGCATTAGCCGAGTTCGTTGCTCGGACGTGCGAATTGGGATATCGGGTACAGTTGTAATTGATTAACAATCCTTTCATAAACATTGTAATCACAAGATTGCTACTGATCGTTCTATGAGTTCTGGTTCAATAAAAAGTGAGAGTGGCCGTATTGACAATATTGACCAACTTTGTGACAGGTGGTCAGGCGTGGACAGTCTGTGCCTTGACCTGTCCCTTAGAGGTTATATCGTCAATTACAAAAGTTATTAGTTCAGTGGACGCCGTTGGGATTCAGTATCAGTGTATCAAAGTTTCCGTCAACAAATGAATATATATTACATCCTTATGCCACAGAGAACTATATATCCTTGCATGGATGTCGTGTAAAATACAAATGATTTACACATTTCTTAATACCGGATGAAAACGTGTAGGATGTCTGTGATATTAGCTATATCTTTCAATGTACATGCCGACTGGAAATCGTACACGTTCGATCATAGATAATGGTTATATGAAAATAACAATAATGTTCATATATCAGCATTTACGGCATTGGTAACAGGAAGACGTCGTTTGTTTCATGTTTACAAGGATAAATGTTATGATACCAGAAGGATTCCGTTGCATTCATGAACTAATGAGTGACATTTCTATAGCAGTAACTGCATCGTGAATAACAACAGAGGACAGGTTAATTACGGTGTTGGTGAATACATGATTAAATATTAAAAAACAAGTTTTGTTGTTAAAGCATGTCTTTTAGATAAGTCAATACCAAATATCCCAAAAATAGCAGACATGTAACTGAGTGAAACTGCTATTTTACTCCACATATTGTGATATAAAATTCCTATAAAAGGGTAATTGGTTTGTTAATATGGTTTATAAGCTTTAAGGTATGTGAACAAAGGCTTGTTTGTTAAATTAGTATGCTAAGATTATGTCAAATGTGCAACCTTTATTTAAGACGCAGGCTCCAAATTATAGCTCTTACATAGAGAAGTCGATTCCAATAGACACGTGAACGGTTTTTATCAGACAAATAAACAAAATATCGTTCTTTATCGGATACACACCTACCTTTATCAGAGACACACGTGCAAAAGTTCACTTGTCAGAGACATGCCCAAACATCTCATCAGCAACTGGTTTAAAATATGTCGATTTTTTTCAGTCACGTGTTTCATGTACATATGCATTATCAGGGATACGATATTTACCTAAGACATTTTTTAAAAGTCTCTATTTATGTCAAAATGCATGTACACGGTTCAAATCTTTATCAGATACAATTGTATAAATGATATTTTAAAACAAGTGGGAGAATGACATCTTGTTCTATGGTATATACTCAAGCAAAAATTAAGATTGCAATTATTTTCTCGTGATCTACACAAATTACCTGCATCTTCCTATCCGCATGATAAATCCAGTAGAAAGGTATCTTTGTTGTAAGAAGTTTCTTATGTCTTCCTGGCATAGCGAATGTGAGCGTCAATTCTTAACCTTATCGATCGTCATCGAGTCTCATAAACGTTTTATTATTTTTTAACTTTTAAGTAACGTCACAGAAGGGAAATACAAAATTCAGACTACCTAAAATCAAATTATAGCTACATTAAGCATTTTCTGCTATGTTTAGACATTCACCTTTTCATCGCAGTCACCGTTTCGTGCTTGTCCTGCTTCAGAAAGCATGGCTCGATGGTTGTGACTAACGGATTGAAATTTGATAGAGCAACTCAATTGGTACAACACGTCTGTTATCAAGTTCCTATCTAAAAGGCACTACGACAAAATTACATTATTGTTCTTTTCTACCAATTGAATTACTTGAATGGTTTCATTTGATTATTAATTTTCACTTTCATCTAAAAAGGGGAGAAAATTGTTTTTGATATTTATCGTAGAGGAAGTGCTGTTGTATCATACCGAACAAAACTATCGATATTAACAGCGGATTCGATTAGCTGATATTTTATACGACACTAAATCAGGACTGTTGTTAGGTACGATGCCAAATCCTCATGTATCCATAAGGGTATTTTGACCTGTAGTGGGTGTCAATATGTCTGCCTTCAATTACTGATTGTGGTATAAACGTTATGAAACGCAGTCTGGGATATTAAACTGATGTTACTGCCTGATTTTTAAACGTTTGATGCATTGCCATATTGAGGTTAGGCGTAAAATGTAACGGCCGATCCCAGCTAAGGTCAACTCTACAACAACATTACCTAATTTCGGAACATGCTGGAATATTTCTTTGCGTTTGTCTAGTAATGGAGCAAGACACTTTTCCCAGTTCAATGATTTTTACTTGTATTTAACTGAGGATATCTAACAGTTGTGTACTGGGTGTGGGGGCCACGGCGGATGAATAGTTGAGGCGTCTGGCCGTTTGGGTCTCAGGTTCAAGAGCTACGTGGGACAGTGCCAGGTACTGGCCGCAGGTCGGTGGTTTTCTCCAGGAACTCATTCACCACGACCTTAAATGACCCAGGCTGTTAATAAGAAGTAAAACAATGATAAACTCAGTGTTCAGTTGTAAGAAATACTCGTAATAGCCACACGACTGAAACACGTTTAGCATTGATATTGATAAAATACAGTTGTTCATTATCACCTTTTAAGACTAATATCTGGTTCATTTTCATCACAAATATACATATATATATATATATATATATATTTTTTTTTAAATATTTCCATTTTTGATTTTTCATGGTAAAATTCAATATGCAATTAAGGCGATTTCATGTCAAATATACGATTGCTGCCTTAAATCGATATTAAAATAGATATCGCTAATCTGAGGAGCGATGTCACACGGATTAATATCATTTGGTGACATTTAAAACAATAATCAATTAATTGCCTGAAAGTTTAATCCTATTTACATCTGGATACTATGTCATTTACAACCTAATGCTACGGTTGTACGTAACTGGGTATTAAATATACATGTAAACCCTCACAGAAACAACAAATTCGGACACTAAACTAAAGCGTTTCCACAAGCATGCAATTTCCGTCTTGTGTTTTGAAATCATTTTAACCTAATGTTCGTTTAATTTTTATTTTTGTAAATGTCAAATGCCAAACTCATTGAGTCTGAAGTAGCGATGTTAGCGTGTTTTTTCAGTGTAGATAAGCAGTAGTAGGCGGTCAGACTGGACTATTGGTGCAGGTTTTACTATAAATAGTTATATTACGATCCAATTACTTTCTGAACTCGCTTTTCCGTTCGTGTTTTTTGAAAATATTTTCACTGATATTCTAAGAATCTAAATGTCACAGTTACAGTACACTGACAATGGTTTGCCTTTAAACCTGTAATGAAATGTGGCCATTGTGAAAATTAATGATACTTCCATCATAATAACCAGCAAATTGTTCGATAATTTGAATTACCCTTCTTTATTGTTTTTGTGTTTATTCTTTTGTTTCCAGTAGACTGTTTTGTATACTCGATTTCTTTTTGGGATGTAGAAGGGGTTTGTAAGAATGAGATCGGAGATTGTTTTCTTTTATCCAGTTTTGAAGTCAGACAGGCCTGTAGAGATGATGAGTACCTACTACAAAATCATCATCATACAGTACTAGGGTTCTGCATGGATCTGTATAGACGTCTTGCTTACTATATCATTACAAGGGATCGTGTTGTAAGAAGATTAATATGCAAGCACACATGTATTGCAATATTCATACTAAGTATCGGACTCCTTATGATGGGTATTCATGAGTATTGACCTTCGAGACTATCTTTTACTGTATAACTCATGGTCTTCCTGCCAAGATATATCCCGTCCTTTATTGTCCGTCCATATATTAACAATCCTGCCCCAGTACCTTACCCGGCAGCAGGAAGTTTTAAGTACTTCACATCATTGCACATGTTTCTGAACATTATTTTGCTCCTTCGTTGCTCGATATCTACATTCCCTGTCCTATATTACAATTGTACAGTTACCTTTTTTCAGAATTTGAATCAATCCATTAATCTTCGATATTGCGCGTAAGGTGATCGATGCCTGTTAGATCGCCTAGCATATTTGTTTTTAAAACCCCCACTCCTATCTTGAGAACTTGGCATTACGTGAAATTTCAGATATATTTCAAAGCAAACTTAGCTTAATATTGATGGTACAATGATAACGATCCAAACCAAGCAAACAAAAATAAAATAAATTTGAAAAATCCAGGCTCTTTGCAATGGTAATTGTTTTTGTACAAAAAATGGTGCCTGTAATGTTGTTTCAAGAGAAATATCTAGTTACAATTCATTTTAAACAAAGCTCATGGCCGTATGTAGAATCAAGGTCTGGATGATGACCGAATTTCTCCAAAGATGATTGACACAGTGGAAAAAAAAGAAGAAAAAATACATGTTCACTTGTCCTTATACATGACGACTTTAAAAGCATTGTGATGATAAAACATCTGTTTGCTTGTCAGATCTTAAACAAGCATCGTAACCTTTAATGCTCTTCCGCCAAGTTGTTCTTACATACAGCGCCTAATTCAAACCGACATTTGATAACGGCTGGAATTACCCGGAGGAGGTAATCATAACAGCGGTTGATAACGAGGTTACTCTGATATGTAACTGCGCCTCAACGAACACACAGATAAGATAAAACTTTTTTCCTTGATTCGAACATCAAAAATAATTCCCAGAACTAAAGAGAGTGCCTACGTAACATTATTCATATCTTATCGGGGCACGCAAACCTGATTATAGGTAATACTGAGTTCCCATTGATTAACCGTACCGATGTACAATGCCCACAGAATTGTAGAATGTATTGAAAATGGCGGGGGAAATGACACTTTTGATGACCTCCTGAAAGGTACGTTCAATACACGACCATGATCTTTCCATGTACGTCGAGCTAGGCATGAATGCCGAGTCAATGTTTATAAAATCTTATTTAATTTTTATGACGTGACATTTTCGTGCTGTCTGATTTATGTCAATTTTATGCTACATTTACACAGGAAAGTACGCGGATGAGAGTTGTATGAGAGACATTGAGTCTCAGGTATCCTTATCACTATTTCAGCCTTCCTTAATTCTACTGCCAATCTTGTACAGCAAAAAAAAATCGTTTTGTGTGAAACACCACCCAGCTATTTCTGTGCACACTTTAACCCGGTGCAATCATATACACAACATCGATAAAGAAGTTCATATTGATTGTTGTTACAAGTTCGAAAAATCCACAAATTAAACGGGCACCCCCTTCCTTGAGAAACCTAAAATACATACTAGTATACAAATAGAACAGATTTAAGGTACTTTCAATTGATGCGGTTAGGTATGGTAATATGTACAATACCCCTGATATGTATTTCTATATTTAAAATCTAACACACGTATTGATCTATTTTTATCGTAGGATATAAAAACATATCAAGTCACTTCTCTAGAGTCATTCCTATTTGTAAAGATACAAGGAGCCCTCTGGGACCTGTGATCTTCCCCCAATGATTTACCTCTGGCTTCAGATAGGTATACACTTTGTCTAGGAAACAAGAGTAACAACCAACATTTAGGCGGCTATGAGAACAGTTTCCTCTCAAATTCTCCTCACTACGGCAGTTCGTCACAGAGTAAATAACAGACTTCAGTACACTGTGTTGTTTATCTCAAAATCTACGAATAATACAGAACTATCGACTTTAGGCAGATATAATGCATTACACAAGCGCCAGGAGACGGTTTCCAACATCCAGTAGTATGCATTGCATGAAGAAAGTGATTGCGTTTCCTACAATTTGTTGTAAGTCTCAAGAGGGAAATCGTGTAAACCTATCTGTGCTTTAGGAACCCCAGGCTTGTTCACTAGTGTTTTTCCTATCGCCTAGTCTTTTTCTCAATTTGCCCTTTTTTCAAAGATTGATGCGATAGCCAACAATCATATTACGGAGTTGTTCACATCTCGTATGTCATGCAAGTAACTAAAGAACGCAGTCAACAAGGAGAATGGAGCATAGGAAAGGTCCTTTAAGCGTATACTTCTTCACACAAAACACGTCGCTCGCCATGTTACCAGTCACAATGTCCCGCAATGTCTGTCTCCCAAACGGCCAAATCACGCGTGCTTAGGGACACATTTTGCAATTACTGACCTTTGTTTGTGATAGATGGTAACATGGGATTGTATGAGTCATTTCGTTATAGTTTTGTGAACATCTATTTATTCTGAGTTTGTTTCCGTGATATGTATATGTTTCCTTTTTCATCAGACTTATAAAATTCCGCATTTTGTGCCCTTACGTTCTATAGTGTTGTATGATATCATGAGACATTTCAATTGCTCTGATGTTTACAAAGTAAATATCATGAGGTGTTTTGGTAGCATTTTCCCGTTTCTTTACTGACTAACTTATATTGGTCAAGGTTGATGTATTCTATAGTACCAATGTCGTATTTGCTTCCTAAATAACGGGAAAATACCAACATGTAAACATAATCTTAATCCAAACTCATATTTGAATAAAAGTTAAGGCAAAATATGAACAAAACAAATATTTACATGGAGACCCCTGATACGTACGTATTCCAGAACAGTAAACCTGCATCTTTCGCTGTGTTGTGAGCTTTTGTGTAAATTGACGACATCTTGCGCGAAACTCCTGGGAACAGCCTCTTGAATATCGAATCAACTACTATACGTAAACACCAACACCACTGGTTAGAGATGTAGGATTGTTGCTATCCAGAAATTGGAAATGCATAATAGGGAAATCGAAAACTTCACGCTTATCATACAGCTTTTCGCAAAGATAGTAAGTTTTCTAAAAGGTACACGTATTCATTAAAAAACACAGACACATACTCACCACCCATCCACCCACCACCACCATCGCACACACAGAAAATGGTATATTTGTGAGCGAAGTGTCCGAAAAATTAAAATTTTAGCACATGTAAAAGTGATGGAATCATTATCTGCAAATGTATAACAAAAAATGTACACCGTAGGTATTCCAAAGGGGTACATGTATCATAAACAGTATGGTATGAATATGGAGCACATGGAGAGAGACATATGATTATATATTCTTATTGTGTCCTACGATCAAGGTCACGGATATGTCACATGTTGATAACAAGACTGTCTCGGAAATTCATAGCACCGCAGAGTACAACCGTTTTATGTCATATAATTTATCATGAATGAATAAGAACAACGTCAATTAATAATGATAATCGATCCCATTTTATTATTTACCCAATAAATCTTACTCTGTCTTGAGCATGAACCATTAAAATGCATTATTGATATTACATTTGGAATCTTGTGGAACAATTAAAGTTAATAAACGATCATTTCGCAGCTCCTTTAACTCAGGACAAAATATTCGACACCCACGTTATGATGTGCTATACAAGTCATAATATATTGTAATCAGTTCGATCTGATTACAAAAGTCACTTTGCTAATGAGTATGAACATGAAAATGTCTTCATCAACTTTTGATGTGCCCAAAGTTTCAATAAATGTTAAGTTTAAATGCCATACAACGACATGGACTTGTGCTCAAAACATTTAAAACAAGTGCGATTCCATTTATTGGTCAGATAAACTTTCTGAACACATAGTTCTCAAAAACTATGTACAAAATTAGATACAATAGCAACATCCAAATTATGGTTCAAGTCATGATTAAAAATACTCAACATGTAGATATCGTACTATGCAGCTGGTGAAATGAATGATATGATTGGAAACTATGACTCCCTTGTACATGTTGTTAGTATTATTATTGAACGCCGCGTTCTACACAAAGGATATCTCCAAGTGGATTTAACGAGATTTATGGATTCTAATCATTTATAGAGAATCCACTCAGATGAGCCAACGACATGACTTTTTTCTTTCGTTTCATCCGTGGTTAATGTATAGTACTTTAGTATTACAATACGTTTCAGACATCGTGCACTCATAAAAACGCCAACCAATACAGAACAGTCGCTAGAAAGCATAGTCTTTATTATCTTTACTTTGGGAGTTACTGACCGATTACTATGCCCTAACTATATAATGATTTATAACTAAGACTGCTCGACCGATGGACACTCAGACCCACTAACACGCAACATATAATATAATAGATTGTAAATCTGCCTCGTTTTGATGTACCGGAAATGATTCTAGTCACATTTTCTTTATTAGAATCATACTATTGTTACATGTATATTACTCAACAATAACCAGTTGTCTTCATTTTGTGATATTACAAATAATTATGGTATACACAAATGTTTAGCATCGGCTTTTTGTGGCGTATATATCAGGTTTTGCAAAGTTTAAAACTGGAATTGTGACCACGTCATTAAACATCAAAAAGTGCTGCTGCTTTGTCCAATCAATCTGGATCAATATGCGGGTTATGTACTTGCCAAATCCATCATAAGAATTGTCATGTAAATCAAACGCGCGGATGATTCAGACGGCTATCGCAGAATCTGGTATAAAAGTAATAGACTTTTGATGGAAAGGAAGTGATTCTGGAGAAGATTTACTACAACGGTATCGACAATGGCTTAGTCTGAAATACAACAAAATCAAATACCAAATCTGATTCGTTTTAGGATTTGTCATTTTTCAATAGATATATTTGTTTTATTGTGAATCTCATTTGATTGATATACATGGGTCACCGTTTGACTTTTGTATGTTTACCTTAATAACATCACTATAATGACATATTTGACATATTGGTAAAATTATTTTTTTTATTATATGTTGCAATGTCCTTGATTCTATCATATGTTCGGTGTATCAACCAGTATCACGTGACGTTAATGTCCGTATTATATTGAACTGTGAGATTAATCAGTGCTTGATTTGTCCTTATTATTCAATTCAATATTTGCTTATAAGAATTTTGTCTTTCGGTGCTACATTGTAAGGGACTACATTCGGGAGGCGACGGAGGAAAATCTAACGTGAATGAAAGAAATGTCAATATCTAGAGAGGAAGGCGCACTAGCCAAATAATTTAATATTTTTGTTATTTCCATACATCTGATAATTTCAGAGAAACAGCAATTCCATGTGTGATACTATTCGAATGAATAAAATTGTGGCATGCTGGTTATAATAAACCCCAGGGACGAAAAATGTCTGTTATTTCGCAGTCTTGAAGATTGTACAAAACGAGTAAACGTCTTCCAATCTGTTTAATCATTCTTTATTAAAAAAAAACAAGAATTTATGACAAAAAGTAATACCTCCTTGAGGAAGAATAAGGCAGCGCCGATTCATTGTTAGATCATAAAATTTGATAGACGAAGGGCAATTCTGTCCTAACTTAATTAGTCTAATGCATCTAAGAACTGTAACTCAAGTCGAAGTAAACAACAGCATCGATCCTTGAAAGGTCACAAGTTTATGTCATATCGATATTTTCTAGTTGTTATCAAAGTCAACTAAACAACATATTCTTGGGCAGAGTTATTATACTGAATTTGAAAGTACATGTATGGAGGTTTAGTATCGATACTTTTTCCGTGTTTCATCGTCATTAAAACACATACATAGCATATCTTCTATAGCAACCAGTTTGAATTTATTCTTTGGATACCACACAGAGAATTGATAATACATGACATTTTTTGTGTATAACTTTAAATGCATTGCCAGTTTGTGTAGACCCAAAGATGGACTTGGTATCGGTTAATATGCTACATGGATTTAGATTACATGATCACAAAGATAAGTACGCTTTATTGCTTTCAATGGTTAGATTCGTGCTTCACATTTTGCAATTGTTTGATGCTCGTTAGTGTGTCTGTTGATTTCGTTGTGATTTGCCTTGTTCTTAGTTGGAAACGCAACATGACTTACCTGAATTAATTAAGATTTACATGGTAGGTGTCATTAATGAATTCATATTTTGCCAAACTTTCATTGAATTGGCATTTGCATTGTTATTTTATAGACATGGTATGCTTTTCTTGTTGTTTAACAGAAAACTATAGCAGTTGTTCAAGCTGGTAGCAAATTATTGAGTCCTGAAATTTGGATTTCAAAAAGGGTAGAATTAAGTTTAAGTTTTCAGAATGTTGATAAGATAGCCCCCTGAGACATTATCATCTAGACATTGCATTTTAAGGGTATGCCAGCTTGCGTAGAAACAAGTCATGTAATTTTGGATCTAAAAGACAAACAACCTGTCAGTGTCCATTGATAGCGTAATGCGACAAATTGTTATTGAATATATATATATAATTTTGGTTTCTTCATTTTAAAAACCTGGAATTCTATACATAAAAGAAAAAAATCAAGAAAATACCAACATGTCAACATACGAATTGTCCAAACCCTAATTTCAGAAAACTAAGGGAAAATATCAAAATTAAGATGTACACACAGACCCCTGAAAAAGGACAAGGAGAATAAGACCAAGTGTTCCGGACGATATCCGCGATGTAAACTTGGTCAATTTAAGTAAGTAATTTAACGTCCTCAAATGAGAACAAGTTATACAACAACCGGTTTAACAGACAAACTAACGAGCATCAAACACAGGCTCTTTCATATCACACAAAGGATAAGTATATTCTGAACGAGATCGTTATGAGGTAACTATTCTGATACAATAATAAGTATTAGAAAGCAAAACATAACAAAACAATAACGATTTACTCCATGTAACATATCAGACCAGGACATGACATACGAGGGTTGATTTAAGGTGCGAGCCTTGTATTGAAGGAGTTAAGTAGGGATGTCCTTTTCAGCTCTGCCATTACCAGTCTATTCAAGGCTTTGTACCCGAAGACTGGTGTCATTTAGTAGGTTTATGTCGACGAAGTAGCACTCTAAAAGTAAACAATGTAAGTGACTTTTACAAAATGGACAAAATCACTGAAAGAGCGGTGATTCAATATTTGCATAAGAAAGGTGTAGAACCTCAGGATATCCATACTGATATGGTAACAACACTGGGGAATAATGCCCCTTCATATGCTACAGTAAAAAGGCTGGTGGCTGATTTTAAGCGTGGCAGACAGAACCTTAGGGATTACGCAAGTCCTGGAAGGCCTATCACTATTGCAAAACCAGAAATGGTCAATAAATTCCCTGATATTGTTATGGCTGACAGGTGAGTTACAGAGAGATAAATAGCCAGTACAGTTGGAATGTCACAGGAAAGAGTACATTTCATTCTTACGGATGATCTTGCAATGAAAAAGCTCTCAGCCCGTAGGATACCAAGACTTCTGACATTGGAGATCTGACGCACACTAAGTAGATGGTGTCGCACGCGCTAATCTGAACGCTTAAGAGGCAGATTCTGCTTACTTTCTGAGGTCAAACAGCAATTGAAGAATTCTGGTTCATCCCCGTAAAAGAAGGCAAAGACTGTTCCATCACCTGGAAAGGTTGTTGCCTCGGCGTTCTGGGATGCTGATGGTATTCTGAAGAAGATGGTAGATGATTTGAAAAAAGGACAAACAATCAATGGCACATATTATACCTCACGTCTTAGGCAGTAAAGAGAAAATATCTAACCCAAACGCCGCGGAAAACACAGTAAAGGTGTGTGTTGTTCCATAAGGACAATGCCCCTGTTTACAATTCCGTCATTACCATGACTACCATTAACGATTGTGGCTTTGAATTAATTAAGCATTCGCCTTTTTCGTCCAATCTCTCTCCATCAGATTTCATCTATTTCCAGAATTGAAAAAAAAGACCATTTCAGTACTCACTTTCGGTCAGATGGCAACGTCATACTTGCAGTGCTGGACTTTCTGAATGGTCAAGAAAAGGACTTCTTTGAAAGTGGCATTGTGGCCCTTAAATATCGCTGGCAAAAGTGTATAGATACTGAAGGGGATTATGTTGAAAAATAATGCAATTCTTATCAATCAGCCCTCGTACGTTCCATTCATAATCCAACGCAATTCATCCAAATGTATCCATTTTGTATGTACATAGATAGATGAATGCGTTGTGTATTTTTGAATGTTTCCAATGTTTTTCCAATTTTCTATTGGGTTACAAAATTTATGAGCACCGTTAGGAGATAGAGGCCATCTTTACGCTTACCGTAAGTGGTTTGACAGGTTGTGTGCCTTTTATATCCATATATTTAATCTCATTTTTATACAAAGCTGACATTCTGATATCTGGATTTCCTTGAACAATGATGACCGCAGAGTGTTACATTGGAGGACATCTCAGAATCGCTCTGAAAATGATAATCTTGTTCATTACTGTTATTATCGAATCCTATTTGACAACTTAACTTAACTGTAACTTGTCCTGTCGGCTTTAAGCCCAATGAATATGTACTAGTACAACATCACTTATTGTTATTCTCATTTTACTAAAACACACGAATATACTAACTAGTATCTGCTAACTGATCGCCGACACGATGTAAATCTTTATCAATATAGGTCAGTGATGTCACCTTCTTAAACGAAAAAGTTAAAATGCGGCTGGTAAACTGAAAGGCATCGGAAACATCCAACTTCACCTTGCACTGAATAACTCTAAAATACGTTTTTTTTCTAATAATTGCCAATGATGTCCTGCATGTGGTATTATTCCTTGATTAAAAGGTGAAGTACAACATAGGATAAAATGTATTTATGATGATACGATACAATTCGATCTTTTTACGGTCCTCAGCATTATGTTTCCTCGAAAAACCCACTTAGACATCCACCCTAATTCCCATGATATATTCTTATAAAGACGACATAACAATGAAATAATTCGATAATTATCCTTTAACCTATGAAAATCAGTTTTGCCAGTTGTGGAATCCTTCAAAATTACTTTCGCCCTTTGGGTGATATCGCCAAGTGGAAGTTAACTCTAGGAACAGTTACAATGAGAATACAAAAATAAAGTGTTACCTTTCACTTCAGATTCAAGTGCCACTTTATACGTCGGTTCCCAGGTATTATTTAGCTGAACAGTCTCAACAGTAAATATCCTTCCATGTAAATGTACATGGTGAACCCTTACATATCTTATACTACTCATTCAAATAAAAATTTAAGTAGAAGAGACATCGTGCTATTTTGAGGCCCCCAGAAGGACTATTTTGACATTTATGAAGTGCACGTTAAAACCTCTTCATTTCTTAATTTTGATCTAAGCCTCGTCTGGATATGTTTTATAAAATATGACCGTTTTGCTGAAATACCTTATCGCACTCAGTAACATGCTACGACCTTATTAGTACAAGAATTTAAAAAACAAACATACACCGGGAACATTGACCTTCAACTGAATCTGTAGTAAACACCAAAACACGTCGTCGTTAGTACAAGTATTACCTAACACACGTACACCGCAAATATAGAACTTCAGCTGAATCTGTAGTGAACACCAAAACACGTCGTCGTTAGTACACGTATTACCTAACACACGTACACCGCAAATATATAACTTCAGCTGAATCTGTAGTGAACACCAAAACACGTCGTCGTTAGTACAAGTATTACCTAACACACGTACACCGAAATATAGAACTTAAGCTGATTCTGTAGTAACACTAAAACTCGACTGTTCCATCACCGATAAGACAATGACCACAATAACACACTTCCCCTCGAAACCTTATCAATATTAACATTTTCAGAATAAACTGATGCAAAATGAAGTATCATTTTTAAGTTGCGTCATACCAGTCCTGCCACGAGTTATACGTTTCCAGTTTTAAAATTATCTATTACTAGTAGATGCAATCATATTAACCAGTCTACTACGACTTCCGCAAGCAAGTCGGAGTTCTAGTAGGATATGTTCCATGTGTAGGGTGCGACTTCACACATTCAAACTGTCAACGGAAATAGAATGTTGGTGATTTTTAGGCTGCAGCTTAAGTGCTTACTTATATCTTGTATGGAATTTCGATATAATTTATCCTTAATAGAATTACCTACTCATTGTATTTCAAACTCATGGCGTTAATTTTTTTTTACGTTCTTTAGTTAAATTGAAGTTTCTCTTCATCAGTAGTGCTTCGAATAAAGTGCATCTGACAAAACAACAATATTGGTAATTACTACTTCTGTCTGCTTGGCATTTAGCTGTAAATGAGTTGACAGAAAGGAGTGATTCATCTGATGTCAGCTTAATGTGTGATGTAAAGGTGTCATGATACTTCGTCTAAAACATTTTAATGTAACCTAGCTTTAAATTGTCACTTGCGTGGCTGTACACGTTACCATCCTTATTTACAAAAATGTGGAATTGAATACACATGTTTGTACTGAACAAACCGTTTACAGAGCTGATTTTTTTTTTTTTTTTTTTTTTGAAATGCATGAGATGAATTGACTAAAACTTCAACATGAACATGTGAGATTACGAAGTTACATTTTAGTAGTGTTGTTATATGATGTTTATTGTTGGGTACACGGTAATCTGTCAATTATTGTGTTTTTACATATCCCTGGACACAACCCGTATTTGGTGACAATGCTGACATACGTCGTTAACAGTGATGGAACGACAACTCTCTAAGGGATGAAGTTCTTTAAGTAGTCTTTACGGTTAGCCTCAAGGGTTATGTTTTTCTCTAATAGTCGTCTTTACGACCGAAATACACCTTAAAATTGTAGAACCATTTATAACTTGAAATGTGGGAATGTATGATGGGACAGTGTTTTCGGTCCTTAGTTGTACCGATGAGAGTCGTTTTACAAGTCGAGCAGTTCTAAAGATGTAGTATCAAACAGTGTAGAATGGTTCCCTAACACTGTTAACTTTAAGAACATCGCATTCTCATTGGTATGTTTTGTTAAGGAAATCTGTATAGATCTTTGCTTGAATGTGTGACCTATGTTATGGCCGATACATTATATCTTCTAAGCCGAACAGTACAAAATGGCCTGATGATTTTTTGATAAATAATATACATTAAAATCACCACTGAGATGTCTAAAGAACCAAGAAAAATGGCTTTTTGCAACGACATAATGTTCTACACATTCGACGAACAAATTGAAGCGAAAAAAAACCGTGATGAAATCAATCTAATGCGACCGCAAGCGTTTATTCCTTATTTAGAAGGTTTAACTTTTTAAATTAATAAATGCAGTGATAAAACCGACAGTAATACGAAGGTCTTTGGACAAGCTTCCAGCTAGTTAGACGTCTAATTCGATTATGGAGCCAAATGAATATGATACGACATTTTAAAGTATCGGTTGATCTACTAACGGATCAGGTCATTTTGCTATAGGAAATGTGGAATCGCTCATTTAGGTCGTTTGTTTATGAATCATAGCATTCAAAGTTTTGCCAATTCGCTTAAGGTTACGGAAATGGCAGGATACATATGTAGTCATCCCATGACTCAGAAATTCTGTAATGATATAAACATTTTAACAGCATAGCCATACAATGGAATATCAAATGGTCATCATTTCAAAAGATTTTATTATTATAATGTATTGACAAAATCATTGGTTTCGATACTAAATGTTTAAATGAACATATATATACATATATATATATTTCCGGTCTGTTATGTAGAGAAATTGATCTTTTACGTGTCGAAAGGTTTCCGGAAATTCACACAATATTTGAATATTGTTTGATCTGTAGATAATAAATGATGATGTAACAAATACGTGAGTTATATTACATATATACCTGACCTGGATTTTCAAACATTTCTGTATGAAGGAGGTACGATCAGTAACCATACGAACGATTGATTGCAAACAGTATTCTAACTATCCTAACGTTCACTTCGCATCCAAGGACGCATCAAAATCAGAAAAAACTGAAATCATAGAAGTTACACGAATAAATCAGGTTCAACACAGGCGGCGTATGCATCAGAAAATAAAAAAAAAATATCTCTTCGCAAGCATTTGGTTGCCATAGTGAGAGGCAAAAGAATAAATCACCGTAGTTATACTATACATCATTGTGAGTTAGGTTTTATTTTGCGTGGCTTTAAAAATGTACATTTATCTACAATTTTGTTTTCTTGGACATATCTTATCATAATTTAAGTGTGTCGTTGTATTCCGTGTACAGAGACGTGTATGGTAAGGTGTCTATACATATTAATAAACTTATCGAAGCAGAAGGTTAAAGCATAAATCCGATGTTTCTGTTTTGCTTTTACAAGATTCCAACAAACGATCATATCCATGTTGCAAATACAGAGTTGCATGACATTTAGACTGTTGAATGCAATATAGGTCCGATGGCCTGCAGGTGCTACAACTATGAGGTTGGACATGGCAAACAGGGTTAACAAACTGTCCAAAAATATGTATCAGCTGATGTACATAGCGTTACTATTTCGACATTGTCTTGACGCTGTTTTCTACTAAAACTAAACTGACGCATTTTGATTGCGAAAGAGTTACATGAAATAGTTTTTTTGTTTCTGTTCAGATACAGTGAAAAGATAGCATGGCTGAATTAGATATTCTGATTATATATTTGTTGTATAGTACAAAACATATTGTTAGATGGACATTCTCCGTTCTATAATACGTGTGCTTGGTACACGGCACACAGCAAACAAGCAGTCTATATGAATACAGTAACGCACTTCCGTCGCGCTCTCACATAGGATATTACAAGTCGGGGAATGATATATCGCCAACATAAGGCTGCTACTATGTCATCTAGCTGGACGCAAGCTTCCGGACGAGACGGCTGGGCCAAACATTTGCATTACATTTGGACATTGAATGGTCGGATGAATTCGTGAGCGGGATGACAATGTCTCCACACGACATTTCGTTAATACAATATCGGAGTTGCCATTACCTACGTAAATTAGACTTTCGACGGCATTTTTTGTCAATTAACACATATAATTATTTGCACCAGATATATATATGCCTGGATTCATGAGATTTTTCACCAGTTCCCAAAATCGTGCTATTTTCGTGCTTATGAAGGTTTAAGGAGCTTTTTTTTTATTTCCTGTGGAGCACATATATATTATTTCTGATATTATATACAGTGTAATGTGGAACCTTACCACACAATTAGCTCTCAAGATAGCTATGTGGGCGGATGTCTGGTTGTAGAAAGAATCACGCCGGTGACAACAATGTTTTTGTTTGCACTACAACGGGGAAGAAAATGTCAATCTCGTTTAATTGATCAAGAACAAAGACATTTTGCCTAAAAAGCCTGTCATTCGGGCGTTTTCACTTGTAATCGTCGACGCTGTACGCCAAAGAACTTGAACCAGGATTAAGGAACTTAACAGACAGATCAAGTAGCACAAGACAATGACACAGTAATGCAAGGTATCCAAAGGCAAAAAATCCGTTGTATTGACCAATGTTCAATTCTCTATGGCTGTTGGAATAACGTGTCGAAGGAAATTGTTCAGCTACTGATTACTACCTTCGAGAAAACGTCCAAACAATCATGCAAACTTATGTTGGAATCATATAACTGAAATTTCATATCTAATAAATATTGAATAAGAAATCATATATTGCATTATTTGTTTCCGAGGTTTTTTTTTAATTAATGTAACTGCTCATTTGATTCGTGATTAAGGGCATGAAACATGAAATTCTACAAAGTTTTATATCTTTCCTTGCAGCATTACACATTTATTATAACCTACTGACCACTGGTTTGTTTTGTTCGATGGCACATAATAGATAAATGGATTACTGGTCATCTGTTCTCCTTCACAGTAAAGATACATTTGTAATTCAGCGGGGTCATGTTCTGTATCGCCACTACATTAAATTCTATGAATTTGTCTCGAATGGATCGGTTCTAAAAACAGAAACTCTATCGATTGTCTTGAATACAATCAAAGAAGGAACGGCTAGCTTTGTTCCGCAGAGCCAGGAATTAAAATCTTTTGCATTTGTCTCGATGCCTTTTTTATATTAATGATCTAATGTTCTGTATTGTAATTAAACGTTTTGATGTCTACTGACTGAGTGTAATGAAGCATTACTACTCGTATTTCTAGACAAGTGGAAACCATAATTGCGTCATTGAGACGACTTTTGTAAGTAAATACACTAAGAATTACATAGATACCCGTATTGCCAAGAGACAAATCTCTTCCTATAAATAATCATCACAGAGTCAATATATCGAATCAAATTTAAAATCCTCCCCAAAATTAACACAATGCCAATATAATAATCCTTTCTTGGATCTTTTTCGTTAGGTCTTCTGTGTATAAACAGAGTCATAGTTAATTATCTTCTATTCTTCATTGTTTCATTTTGTATGTTACACTGTATGTGCATTTCAGGGTGTTTATCCAAAACTAACTCTAAGTTCTCAATGAACTTAAAAGAAACAATGTAATTGTCATTGGATAAAACTCTAGGATGACACTACAGGTAACTTTGAATAATAGACACAATTTCATTGCTTTTAAAGTACCAAGATCATTTTAATTTTATTTTGATTATAACTTTCAACGATTTTCATAAACGTGTATATAGTTTATTCTAGGGTCTCCCGTATATTCGTTGTAAATGGCGGAATGATCTGTTACAAGGGTAATAAGGCTTATTCGGCGGATCACTACTCGGTGATTAGAGGTTTTGCCAGTGGTACATATAGATATACAGTATACGTATATGTATTTGGCGGAGTGATATCGTTGAGCGGTGATCAGGGGCCATGTCGGTGTGATTTATTACCATGCTTAACACTAACGTCCATGATTCTGTCCGCGATAGTCGGTGGTAGGCAAAAAAGATAAACTAAATTTGCATGAATGTCCAAAACGCGCATTCAAATGTCTCCCTCAGTTGACGTTATCGGCCTCGAACAGTCATCAATTGCCAATGTGTAATGTACATTTAAATGTAGTTGAGTATCTTGAAACATCATCCAGGATTTTAATTGTCAATTTCCGTGATAGGGGTTACTTCAGCATGATGTGTATCGGGATGTCGTGGCAGAACTGTAAGTGCTGGAGTAGAAACCGGTCGTTCGTTTCCGGAGATACGCCGCTCTTAACAAGTTAAACCTACGACGGTTCCAGTTTGAATTAAGACATGTTAGTACCGTATCGCGTTTATACCGTGCCTGATTCATCAACAGAGGTAACTAAATTGATCATTTGGGTGTTGGGTTGGAGTATTTTATGAAGCAGTCGAATACAGACTCTCGTTAGCTCATTAAATCACATCATATTTAGCATAAAATGCAAGTTAAAATTTAAAGCAATTGCCAAATAACATGAAGCTTAATCATACTGCTTTCTTGTTGTTCATGTCTCATCAATTTCATCATGCATTCACTTATTTAAAGCAACGTTTGAAAGAAAACTTGACATAGTGAAAAAGAAACAAGTTTGTAAAGTGTCCTCTGCGAGTTTAATGTAGTTTTCCCGTTAGTTCCGTTGTTGCTTACTTTGTTCTTATTTGGGAACTTGACATTGCCTACTTAGATAAAACAAGATTTATATTGCGGATGTCGTCGATGAAACAGAAGACGCTTACTTTTCCTGAATATCAGTCCTAATTTTTAATTATACTTTTTCAGGGGTCGCCGTGTAACTTTCTTTTGTTCATCTTTTCCTAATTTCATTGGAGTTGAGAATGGATAAGGATTTTGTTGATTTTTGATTTAATTGAAACTAATCAGAATAACCCAAAGTACTTAACTTAGTGGCATCTCGGAATCATTAAGGCACCCTAGTCATCTAAAATGATGTTTCTGGCATTTGAATGATCCCATACATCACATGACATACCAAAGCATGTGCTTTTGTTACAAACATTTTTGTTACATTCGGGTTATAATATACATAAGTAGCTGACAGCACAAACGGAAGACTTGTTCAATCATTTCTGATTACTGAGATACGAAACGTAATACACATTCGAAGGTGCAGTGATTATCTAGAGGTCGAATGCTTCGTATTCTCCGCCATAAAAATTATGAGGCACTATAGATTTGACGAACAGTATGATAATGAAACATAAAAAGCTCATTGACACGTTGAAATGGTCAAAATACCAATTCAAATGCTGATTCTCTTTATAACGTCTTGTCGAAATAGCATTCGTTTGCTGTGTTATAAACTTTTTCTTTCACTTTTTAAATTGATAGACCTTCAATTGAATACGAAAAATAGATATGAAAATTCGTTCTATTTTAACAAGGATCGCCAAGGAAGAATCGTGGTTGGGGTTAAATATTTTACAACGTGCGAATTTTATATGTTGTGATTTTCATTTACCTCCCTTTGTAATTAAATCGGAAGTTTAAGTATGAAACCTTTACAATCTACGGACAGCAACACTGAACATTTACCTTTTGATTACCCAAGTAAAGTAAACGCGAAATAGAGAATGATGATTTGTAATCGTACCCATGCGCATATATACTGTACGTATTTTGAAAAGTTCTTCTTTTATTTTTTTGTTCTTTTCAAAAGTTAACGGGTTGATCTTTCTTTATTTTTATTTTCCAGTTTGTGTTTGTATTACGTAACATTTTGTAAACATTACGATACATTCTTTGTTTATTTTCGCGATATGCTTACGGTCACGTTTTCCTTATTGTAAACATTCGCTTCTGATCGAACCACCAGGAAACACTTAAACTTTATACAGGTGCGAGGCTATCGGAGTCAAATTTAACAACATTACGTCAAAGAACGAAACAGCTGCCTGCTGCATAACTAAACTGTGATTGCCTATGTTAAAGTATGACCTGAAAATTATTAAAATAATTTTAGGAAGAAAAACAATATAATCTTAGAAAAGTTTAATTCACGAAAGATAAGGAAAGTTTTAGCACAATCCTGACCTACTTCTCCATTGAATGAGTTAGACAGAAAGTTGTCCTTTGCAGAGTCAATACAAGGGACTTGATTTCTCTTGAAAATTTAACAAGAAAAGCTTTGCATACTCACGATGAATATAGGAATGTTTACTTACTGAGATTGAATAATAAAACCGAAACACTTTTAAATCAAACAAGAGAAAGGATAAACAGTAATTTAGTTCTTCTCGTTGCTTGCTGTTGTTTACCATAATCTACCATACTATAGATACAGTAATGGAGCTCTGAAGAAACAGGTCACCCTCTTGTCCTGATTTTCTGGCATACTCTTCCCTATGTGTACTCTTAACAACAAAACTAATTCACAACACCTCCAGCTCAATTCTTCATGTCTGCTGCTTCCCCTTGTCCGGTCTGACTGACATACAAATTTACTTACACTCACTGTCCGCCGCTCGCGTCCATTTAAAAGCCGTGATGGAGACAGCACATGTTGCTAATCAAATACATGACTGTCTACAAATGAATTTTAGATTTACTTATAAAATGCCCCTTCCGGAGATTTCATTTCGCTTGTCGATTTTTACCGGTGAAAATGGAACAGTGATGTCGCGAACCACAGATAGCGTGTAATGGCTGACTGGAAAGACCAAACATGGCGGCTCCTGTATTCATTGTCTCAAAAATAGACCGCACGAGATTTCAGTCAACTTAATACTCCCCGGCATTGTCCCCGGTGTAATGGTTGGAATGCAAGTAGGATATAGTCGACAGTTTATGCGCTATACTACTATATTTGTATTGGGATTAATCCCCAAATTATGGTCATCATCCGTCCCGGAGCTGCCCCGTTTATTGGCTGACAGACAGAAACCCCTAGTGTAATCTGGTCATGGAAGTCTGGATATGTCCCTTAAGTGGGAAATTGGAACGATTCATCACGGGATTGTACAGGAATATGTATAAATCCAAGAAATTCGGATCTATTAACTAACATTGTATACATTGGTATAATATTCTCTGTTCCTTTTACTTTACATGTTAATACAAGATTAAATTTACCCTGTAAATGTCATGTCTCTCGATTAGAGAGATCTGCTGTTACAAAATATAATTCGGTTACATAGGATTCTATAGGTGTTTTTTAAAACAATTGTAATATAAATAGGTGTTTTTTCAGGAAGACGTGAACTTTAAAAATAGATACAACGTAAATATCATTGTCAGTGGTTTGATAGGGTTTGTCAAATCTGTGATCGACATTTGGTAAATCAAGCCTTATTTTCTAAGGCGAAAAACACAAATGTGTCTTCAATGTACGTACTTATAAACGTTATAATGGTGAATAGCTAAAAAACAGATTGTCTGCAAGGCCTCTATGGCTTCTCCGCTTCTTAAGGTGGAAGATTTGTCTTTTTACTTTGCGTCATTATTAGTCATTATGACGTCATCAATAAACCAATAATATTGACATCGAAAACAATACCAGGAATACATAGAAGTTCTCATCCTTCTTGAAAAGTACATCCAGTCAGATTCGTTGCCCTGTTTACATGATTGGTGTGTTATTTATATGTTACATGCCTAAGTTATCGTATATTGGTAGGCACATGTGTTCTTATTTTCAGAAATGTACAATATTCGACAATAGGTGGCTCCATCCCGAAAAAAAGGCGGTAATAGATACGGGTCGCTGAGGACACTAATCCCTGCTGTAATGATCATATGTCGGACTTACTTGTGGAGTGGTGCTACAATGCTCTTATCATCGAGAAAGAATCCCTAATCCCAAATTGTATCAGTTCTTATGTGTAAACCAACGATCGATCGCGTCTCGAAGTATAGGATGTCGAAATATTCGGTAACGGCCATTGTAGAAATTGTCCGCTATCTACGTCTCCCGGTGTGTGAGAATATGATATCGTTATCAGCGTATGTGTACACTAAGACTGCGAATATAGACACAATTGTCATAAGATCACAAGAATAGATAGCTTTCGGCCATCGACTGTTACAAACCGCTAAGTTGCCAAATAAATAAGAACAAGAGTATATATTGATGTGCTTATTTATAGAAAAAAATACAGTACCAAAACAAAAGGGAAAACAACACTATGACACTCCCGACTCTATAAACCTGAAACAAAGTTCAAGGTAGTAGATCCCCTATCGATGACATGAAAATACATGATTTAATAGACTTCCCGTTGTATATATATGTGTTGCTATTTCATTGATACATGTTTACAAAGATGAAATACAAAGTTATTTGATATATATTGAGAAATGAAGGAAGTTCATCATTACTGTGTAGATAACATAGAAAACTAGAAGTGCTATCTATTCGTAATTCACTTCAAGATGTGCTGCAGTTTTAACACGTTAAAACACACTGTCAACAAGTATAACCCATACTGTAACTCAAATGTCTCCTAATGTTTCTCGTGTGACGTTGTATATGTCAGCTCGATCAAAATCACTTTAAAGTGAGTCCCAAGAAATATGAGACTAGTCGTGACGTATTTGAACTCATACTTCGACGAGTGTTATATTACTTCCCTTTCAATTTGCCGAGACGAGAAATATGTCTGACGACTGTAATATAAGTTGCGGGTTCGACGAACTTGAGAATAACATACTAAAGTATGTGGGCGAACCGTCTATAAAATCATATTTCTTTAGAGACATTTCTCCAAATAAGTTGACAAAAATAATATAACAATATAATAATAATAATAAGACCAAGTGTTCAGAAAGAATGGGCATATTTTGCTCGATCGACGAATTTCGCAATATAGATCTTGGTCAGTCTTGGCGGCTGTCGTTGAAGCAGAAGACGCTTACTCTTCCGGAACACCTGATCTTATTCTCCTCGTAATTTTTCAGGAGTCTCTGTGTAAAACTTTCTTTTGTTAATATTTTGCCCTAATCTTATGTAGTTTTAGTTTGAATATTGATCATGCTGCAATGGCGGTATTTTTTTTTGCTATAAGGAGCAGATCTATGAAAGAAAAAAACATAATTTGGCACATACAAACATTTTTTACATTTGCACGGCATCTTATATATACTTATATATCACAACGGTTTAAGTGCTTATTTTGAATGAATTTTCACATCCAGATCATTACATATTCTAGATATAATTGGGCACAATGTTGAAAAAGGGAAAAACTTTCAATTATATCAGTTCATTTAGCAAAATGACAAATAGTTTATATGTTACAGGTCATTTGATATGACTAATTGTGTCATAAAGTGTAGTTTCTGTGTACCTATGCATACAGAATAAAAAATTGATTCGGAACAAGATATTAATTTGTCATCTCCCTCATCAGTAAATGGGTGCAGCTTCGCCACAAATACCAGCAGCTGTCTAGATTCCCGCACATTCCGCCTGATAGTCATACGGATCTCGGATCAGGATTTATTTGTTTGCTCCAGCGACTTTCTCTATATTTCACATCAATAGACGTGCACAATGTATTTCAAAATGAAGATAAATACCCTAGTGTCTTAGACGAATGTTTAAATCTTCGTTATGGGCGAGAAGGGTATTGTGTTCGAGTAGAATATCGATAGCGGCGATGGCAGGGGAGAGCCAGGGCCTCTCCCAATGGGGTAATGGTAAATCAAAATTTAATTGATCTATTAATCTCTGAATATCATTTTTTTTCTTCGCCAATCATCATCACACACGGAGTTTTACTGTGGAGTAACTGAGCTCTTAAACGGAACACAATGGATGTTATACCTCTTGAGAAATAGTGAATCTCAGCAATTACGACGTCCGGCTCGTACAATGACCAAGCATAGATATTAGCCAATCACCATCGAGAAATCCAATAAGTCCGAGATACATGGCCTTCATTTCCTGACTATTGGCGTTGTCACGGTGAATACATATCAGACTACCTCAATGAACAGCAAGCAAGATGAGATCAGAATGGTATTGTTCGGAGCAAATTGACTTTATTCCTCACCAATTTCTTTAATCCAGCCTGACAACCATTGACTGTGGAATCAATTTGATATTGCTAGAATAGAGAATCGTAAGGTATTTAGCTTCGACAGATTGGCAAACATCGCCGCATTCTCAACCATACACTCATATAGAGAACTTCTGGATTTGTCTGTAGTAATTTGCCCCAGGATAGACGCGGAGATATGATTTTCTAAGGAATTTGTTCAAAATTGGAACGTCTTTGACACACTTTCTGTATTTGTGAAAGGAGATGTAATTTGCTTCAGCAAGAATGGCGTAAAAACCATTGCATGTGAAAAATATTATTAAGTTAATAGCTTTATGTATTTCTCTGTTCACGTCGATCTTCAGGCTGTGCTTTCCCAGTGGGCGTCAATGTCTCTACAGAAAGCCTCGTCAGCAGGCTGAATGATGATTAGGCTATCAAGCACATGTTCACCATCGGAAACCTCTCCGATACTGACCACCTACACAATGATATTAGACCGTGTTAAAATAGGTTCCTTTCATTATCAACTGTATTAATCTTTTGTATGACAAAGTATTTTTGTCGTGTTTCACAGGAGTGAAAACTATCGATATGAATTGTCAAGCGAGTGAAAGATATTTGATGGTAAAGCATTAAAAATCAACACATCTGAATAATAGCAAAAAGGCGATCCAAACATATTGAACCCTACACAATACGGATATGTAAGTATATACGTTTACGTCGGATAGTAATGAAGTGACAAAACAGCGCCATTTTGAATTGACCAATACTCGTGGTATCCTACATGCTAGGAATCCACCAACATTGTAACACGATATTATTGAAGAAGTAAAAACGGCATAGATCTGGTGTAAAATTTCTATACTTCAGAAAATTGGCAGTGGAAGACAGCAAATAGAAACCAACGTTCTGATTGGTCAAAATATATAAAAAAAAAACTATACTATATTGCATCGAATGCAGTGAGGAGATCTAGACGATATTTGCTAGTTTGCCATTTACTAACAAATATGTTTCACGAGCATGTAAAAATATCTGCTTCGCATTTTCTGAAAAAATATTGGTATTATCTGTCACACGAATATGTATATGATATTTAATTGGGGGCCATTAGATTCCCGGTTTATAACGTTTTAAAAGCGAAAAGTTATGAGGAAAAGTAAATAAGAACATGTCTAAAAAATTCGGGAAATACTAGCAAGTTCTTTTAATGTCTAGTAAGAACGGTTTAAGCTATCAAATTAATGGAAACGATTCTACGGAAAGCCAACTTATTTTTCAAACTTCGCTTTCGCTGCATCGGAACGGGAAAATCGACTTATATATGTTTCAATGCAGTGACTACTAAGCAGTGTTGTGATTGGTCAACATCCAAAAGTAACATCATCAATAAAATTTATTTTATCTGTTTAATTAAGTCCTTTACTAAGTATTTCACTGTCAAACATGTAAGATGTGTAATCGCTAGACATAATATATTTCTGAATTTTTGAGTGTAGATGTGCTTTACAGGGAATGTAATACCATATCACTAGATCAAATTATGAGTTATTGAGCGATCAGTTGAACACGACTTAAGATAAGTGGTAGAAACCAACAGAAAACATATGTCTTAGAATGATAATCTTGCTAGTGACCTGATATTACATGTGGGATAGATATGGAAAAACGTTCAAATAAGAGTTAATAGTTCAAAGGTTACACAGTTACATAAGTATTCACATGGTTTAAATCCCAATAAGGAGACCAAAGGAATACAACTCTACTGCGGGTAATATGTATGTAGAATTAGAAAGCTGTGCAATGACATGTACTTGTTGATGGTCAATCATGATCTCACTTACGGAGTAACGAATGTATTAAAGGAGCTATAAGCCGGAGGCAGACCTCTCTGTCCAGTTACAGAATAAACAGTGTTAATCTGATTTGATCCGTATGCCCGGGTCCAGACACATACGTCTCGTCGTTTAGTAGCTGTTTATTGTATAGATTGAGTGATAGAGTTGGACGCGGGTCAGATCATTGTACCATTCGGCGGCCATTGTGGTCGGCCTGATGGATGAGGGGAGCACTCGTACTTGACGTTTTTCATTACTAACACCGCCTTACGAGCATATTCTTTCTGTCTCTAATAGCTGTAATGATGAATATGATACAACATATACGGTACAGTATCCACTCCTAGTCTTATTTATATGTGTAATAGATCTTGGTCTGCGGAAGTCTTGGAGAGCACAGTCACTTGACCTAAATTGATCACCCCTCCTTCATCTATCCTCTAACTGTGTGCTATTTCCTAACAAAGACATCATTATGATGAATCAGAAACCATATTATCTTCTATCCCTAGCTAGTGAATTGGTGATGGGCTGTTTAAACTGCCTTTCGTCTGTGGTCCGTGATACGTCGTCCACCCGTCCGTCCTAAAACAATTTTCATTTTTTTTTTTTTTTTTTTGCGATTTTTTTAAAGGTTCCTGAATAATCATTTTCAAATTTCATGTTCTCTATGGTCGATATTTATGCATTGTCTCATTTTGGGACTGAATTGAAAAAGAAAATGGTCAACAGGCGACAATCTTTTAAGCTATAATCTTAAATATATATATTATCAATCTTTAACCTTTATTGTGCTTGTTTGCTTTTGAGACTGATGAGATACACAAATGGCTGACAGGCGACCATCTCGAATTTGACAGTTGAATTTTATTGTCACACTTTCTTAAGATGGATTTTCGAATTTTAAATAATAAAGAGTAAACATAAAGGAGGTAGTCTATATATCGACAAAATATCATTGATGCGGAAGAGTTTAAATCATATCTACAAAGCAATTGATTCGTTAGGAATAAAATAAATTATTAAACAGATTTCCAATGTGTAATTAATTGTTTATTTTTGTCCTCGTTAACTATCGTTGTTACAGCTGTAGGATATATATTGTCATTTACAAGTGCAATGGCTAATCGTTTTCCTGCAAACCCTTTCAAATTCGATATTAGCTATTTCAATATTAACTCCTAATTGATTATCTTGATCAGGAATTGGCTGTATACTGTATAGTCTTGCATTTTTTCTTTAGCATGATAACAAAAATATTTACTTATAATTAGAGCCAATAAGCATAGTGTAACTATTGTGATCGAAGTCAAATGCTGGATACTTTTTGAATATTAATTATCTACGGGTTGTATCTCAGACGAAAATTTCCATACATCACGTGGCAACGTCATTCTTTCCTGAAAAGGACTGTATCACGTTCTCTCCCAGGCTATAGTGTTTACGTATGGGAACATAAATGGAAAATCATTCATTCCGCACAAACCCCAGAAAACGTTAACACGCTAGAATGATCTTATCATTTTACATGTCAAATGCAGCATGTTGATCCTCCGGGAACGGTTTGAAAGACAAAGCCATTCAACATGTTCACTTAGAATAAGTCTTAGTTGGTTAGATTGTATTTGTTATTTTGGCAAAGAAACGTGTATGGTACAAGTGTGACAGTTTACTCTTTATTGATCATCATAGTATAAGCCTGGAACTGGTATATTATTACATGATTTGTAATACGGTATGTAATATCATAAGACTATTAAATAGTACAATGTAGTGAATGTATATCTCATATCACATTATGAAAGGCGAACTTACATTCCCAGTGGACCAAATTGCGGGCCAAATTTTATCGCTTCACTTTTCATAAATAAATTGTAGCAGTACCGGCAAGATGCTTCAATTTCCACAAATAACATTATCGCTTTTGGTCACAGATAGTTTATCAATTTCACTGCAATATAGTTTATGTATGTTTAATTTATGTTTTTATGGATGCTTATAAAATGTCAGGGATCCCCTGCACTAATACTTTTTGTTCATATCATGATTCACTTTCCAGGACTGTTGACATATCTCTGTTTAACTTTTGCTTGTTTCCGTACCAATAAACACAGTTATAATGGTATTTAGCAACTACATTACTATGTTAACCTGCCTTGGTGTTCGATCGAAATGTTTGAATTCTGAAAACTTGTTGGAATGACAAATTTATTCATGGAAACGAAACTTGATAGACTGAAAGATACATTGCTCACATTGAAATAAGGTGTGGTAGCGATATATCCTTAACATACTTTTTGAAAACTAGTGCAGAAACAGGAATTGGCATCCCTACAACTGTACTTTGTGGTACATGTGTTAAAATCTCGAGGGCACGGAAATCCATGAATCGTTCGCTTGGAAGTTGATCTGTCGATGCTTTGCGGCAATATACAACAAAATGTTTAACAATTGATCATTCATTTTCGTTGCTAAAAAGCTTGTTTTTTACCATTTGCGTGGTGGAAATGCCGATACATGTATTACATTGTCGATCTCAAAGTCTTGTTCTGTAGCAACCGATCCTCAAGAAGAAAACTAGCTTTGAAATTGTCACTTTTGATATTTTGTGTTTCACAATACATTCTGCTTCGTCGTTCTATGGGAATTTGCACTGCTTCAACGAATGTCTCTTGAATTTCACTGGCTGTCGACTTTATTGTTACCTTAGATATATATATATTTAGGTCCGAAGTAAGATCACATTCATCTTATCACTGAATTGTAAGCAAATTCTTTGTCTTGGATCACGGTTTTGATGGACTGTCGCATACAAAAATATATATTTGAACTAAAAGTTAAGTATTATTGGGATTATTTTGTATGTGTGTAAGAACGTATAAAGCTTGAAAATACAAATCGCCGCTTTAGCGTTTGTTTTATTCCAATTGGGCATAGCATTTGGACAATTTGCAGATTCCGAGTGAGCGTCTTATTTAACAAATGCAATATACAATAAATTAACCTTCTATCCAAGGTATTTTACGTTGATTAATACCTGAAAATTAGGCACGATAAGATCATAATACCTGTAAAAAAAAAGATACCATTTTCTTCCGTTAAATTGCTCCTGTATATCATCACCCGTGATCATAAATACTACAGATCTGTATACGTTTATTCTAACAGTGATATACTGTAACATTACAGTACCATTTGTGATTTGAATATCACAGTGAATCTATTTGGGTTTGTAACCCGTTCTCAGTAAAGAAACAGTCGCAAAGTCGCACTGATTTATCGTTATGTTCAAGCAAAAAATATAAACGGTCTTTCACTGATGACTCAACTAAATAGTGAGCATTACTTTTCTAGATTCGAGTAAAAGCAAACACATCGTGCTTGGATTAATAAGATTTAGCAAAATGAAAAAGGACGATAGGTGAAAGTTTAAGGCGTTATTCAAATTTCAAATCATCATGCCGGCGATGTTATTGCCAGAGCAAATATAACACACTCTATCTCTTATAAACAGGAATAATTTCGAAGTGCTCGATACAATTATTTGAACAAAATGAGATATTTATCGTAATTTGAAATCAGCGGTAGATGGACGAGAAGTTATCATACCAAAGCCCTCTACACGATCGATTGGTTTTATTCCATGAAATAAGCTTTTAACGTGCCTATTAAGTATTATCAGTTCACACATAACTGTAATCAGAAAAAAAAACTTCGAGAGAATTCCCCAGTCCGCGCAACAAGACGGGTAATATACTCGAATGTTTATTTTATTCAAACGTCCACAGGGCAAGTGTTCAACGGAGTCCTAGCATACAAACTGAAACAGCATTGGATGTTACGCCTTTAGGTATTGGCGGGATGATGCAAGTTCCAATACAAGCATTATTGACAATAATTTGACATTGACATTTTACATTGAATAGTTCATCAGATGTCTGATACACCGACAACCCTAATATATTACATAATAAAACAATGGCTATGGATGCTCATGGAAGACTTGATGAATTTGCATAAGTGTTGTTAGGAAGTGGACATGAAAATTAAGTTACATATAATTTGATTTCAAGTCTGTAGTTATTGACTGAAACTCACCTAAGCCGGCCAGTGTACTGGAAAGGGACAATGAAATAGTCTCATTTTCCAAATTAAGAAAACTTTGGCATCAGATTGTGTTAAGTTTAGTTGATCTAGTGAAATAATTTCCCCGTAATTAGCTTAGTTTCAAAGAAGAATGCTAAACGGAATTAGATAGGAACAAATTACTTTATCAGTTAACAATTTTCTCTTTCGGGCTAAACTGATGAAAATGTTAGGTAAGCATCAAATTTGACTCCCGCACTACAAAAAAAGCATGATATCAATACAAACACTTGTAGTACACTCTCGACTTTCGTTTCTGACCTCACTCAGAGGTCGGTTGCGGGTACTTCTATCATAATGATCCCTGGTAAATATGACGTTTTCAGAAATACAAGGGAATGCTAATAACAGTATTGATCTTAAACGCGCAGTGTATCATAAGCACATGATTGATAATTGTAGGATAGCATATAATGGTAGGATATCATGTTCACATCAATAATACTCATAACCTTTTCGAATCCATGCTTTTCAATTTCTTATTTCAATAGACAAATTTTCACGCATTACGGTTGACTGATGTCTTTTGTATTTTTTTATGTACATCCATCGTGTTTTGGGATGAATATTGTAATGTAAAGATTAAGTTTCACATCCACGCTAACATCTTAAGTTGAAGTTAATTCCATGAATGGAAAAAAAACGAGAAAGGGAAGCTTATGCCGTCAGTTGAGTGGCAAAGCTCTGATTTACTTTGATGAACATTCCCAGCCATATATTGTGACAAAAACAAAGAAATATGTGCCATTTATTTGAACATCCTTTTCCTGGTTACATCTGATGAATAATTAGTGGTAGTTGAAAGATGAAGAGTCTTCAAGTGTTTTCTCATAAATTAGTCAAAACAATATGGTGTATATCTAATAACATTGATATAGCAGCCTTTCAAAAACGAATGAATGATTCTGCTCTATTCTTGATTGAGTATCATCAAAAAGTTATCGCCAGTTTAACGTTTTATCGATCGTTTTTGCTTGAAATCAAGAACTATATCTTTATTTCTAAGATGACATCAAAGTTCAAGTCAAAGTTTCAATGAAGGTTGTATTGCATCATACCATATTAAACCAAAACATCCGAAGAATGCTGGCTTTGAAGACTACATATAGGACTGGACAAAAACCCATATGTTATGTGTTATATGTTAAAAAATTTTGCGGGCTTTATTGCAGATATGTCTACTTGAGAGAGTATTTTCATCACCGGTTCTATGTTTTATTTTTCTTACTAGGGCAAGTATAGAAAGTTTGGAATAGCAAACACGCTGAAAGGTTCAGACATTTCAGTTGTCAGTTTGACCCCCAGTAAATTAACCTGATCTGGCACATAGTGGATCTAGAGTAGATATAAGCAAGGCAACGTTCATGATGTGACTGGTCATTAGTTTTAGTGATGTGGTTGAATTTAGTGCTTACAAATTTAATTTATCATTGCAGTATTATATAATGTCTTATTTGCCATCCTGTCTTAATAAGCATGTATTAAATTATAAAATGAATATGAAGAATATATCGGATTAAAAAGACGATCTGGAAGTGGTTCTATCTTAATTGATAGTAACATTAATAGAACATTTGCACTGTACTTCACTGAGATGAATCTACGTCTCCAAGTATAAAGTTTTGCTTTGCTTTTGTTTTTCACAGGTACTGGTATAAATGAACATTTGTATATCACAGTACACAATCTTCTACTTCTAATTGTTGATGAAGGTGTTTTATGATTATGAGCAAGTCTAATGTATGACATATTGTCATATAATCATAAGTACCAACATACCAACATAATCCAAACTCAAAATTCCATAAAACTAAGGCAAAATATGAATAAAAGAAAACTTTACACGGAAACTCATGATAAAGTTGCAGAAGAATAAAACCAGGTGTTCCTGAAGAGTAAGCGCCTTCCCCCTAATGCCATCCGCCATATAAACGGTCAACAAGTAAGTAATGTTACACTCTCAAATGAATGTATAAACCTTGGTCAATCCAAGTAATTAATGTAAGGTTCGTTCTCAAATGAGAACAAGGTAAAGAATGATTTTTGAGTATAAGTTGAAACATTTTATTATTAGTTGTCACTTTCCGATGACAACAGATATTCCCTTTGAAATTTTGAAGAAAAAAATTTACTTTATGTAAAATGAAAATATATAAAACTGTTTTAATGGTGTGTAAATCTAGGTATATAACATACCAAGTAAGTCTTTCAGCCAATCCATGATAAACGAAAATAATTAATTCAATAAGTGGTCTTTGTAACTGCTACGAACCGTTTTCATGACCTTCTTCCCAATTTAAATCCAATGTTCTTTTTCCTAGTTGATAAGTTATTGCTCCGTAAATGCAGGTTAGTAAACCTGATGGCCTTCGTAAAAACCACTAAATAGTCATCAAGAGGGCTTTTCTCGGATATTTAACGCGTATTTAATTACGCGACCGATGTCAACAAGATGATAACAACAGAAATTAAAACACGTAAACAAAATTACCGAGACAAAAACACGTACTCTAACACGAATTTTTGGAAAATAGTGAATTTGACAATTCTCGAATACAATAAAAGATAACCTATCACCTAACCCATTCGTTATGTAATATTTAATGGATAGTAAGATGCATTGTTCTAAGTTCTATAGCATCTTGATTATGATCACAGTAATTCGTTACAGTTTATCACGACATGTTAATGTGCATATTTAAAGAATCTATTTTGTCAAAGGCAGCATATAAAGACCGATTCATTTTTTCCTGATACAAAAGCGTTGTGACGTCAGTGAAACTTCAAATAGCCTTGACCTATATTTACTTACGCAAACAATATGTTTTATGTAAGTATTGTTATGGCTTGTTCTTGTTTTATTTATGTAAATACAGCAAATAACAATGGCAAAAGTCATTCTGCTGTTGGTTATCGGTTTTAAAATTATAAAATTATAAAAATAAATCAATAATCCTAGGAGCAAGTGAAGGAAAAGTATTATTCCATATATTGGTTAACCATTTGTTGTTTTATTGTGGTGTTTAAAAACCTATAGCTGGTATTTTGTTATGAGAGGTGTTCCAGCTGAAAAAGATAGCGCTGATAATCAAGTCACAGAGTTGAAACAATACATTTAGGTTCCCTTAATAAATAATCACTATAGAGCTCCGAAATGAGATCTCCATGGAAATCTTAATTAACAAGAAAGACATCATCACCTGAACCAGCTAGTTTGTTTGTTTGTTTGTTATTTTGTTAGTTGGTGTTTTTGTTTATTGCTTTCTGCCCTTACGCGAATTACGGTCACATGAGAGCAGTATCTTCAAACGAAAAGAGAAGTCGTCGAGGGCGACTTTAACTTGCAGTCTGAAATGGCATAAATTTGACACGTACCATGGCATTACATCCGGTCAAATTATACTGACGGAGCATTAGCCAGTCCCTTTTGTCCTTAACTTGACGCTAAATGTCAATACACAGAAAAGAGAATACCAATTCAAAGACTTCAGTTTGTCTCGGTTTGGACACAGAACCGAAAATCCTCCTCGTCACGCCAAAGGTAAAAACAAGGTTATACAAAACGCTGTGTCAGCTATTAAGAGAAGAAAGGAAACATAAACCAATTGTTTTGGTGCCTCTATCATTCCGTGTGGAAAGATTAGCGATGATACACAAATGAAGTGAACATTTCAATACAAAATCAGCAGGAAATGAAATGAAGCCAAATGATAAATTTATCTGAATCATGCAGCTGTGATGCCGGGGGCCTAAATTTTCAAACCTAGGGGGCGACCGATGAAAATAATGATAGAAGGAAGTGTCAAAAATGTAAAATACATGTACTTGAATTTTACTTCTATCTACTAATAAAAAATCATCAAAATATCATCATGTCTTTGGATACAAAATGCGTTATTGCTAGAATCTACTTAAGGAAATATTATATACCAATGTCGATGATTCATTCTATATAATGGTATTTCATTACTTGTCAGTTCTTTCTTCTACTCATACCAAACTCATTTAAATTGTAGACTGTGTTCCCTAAGTTTTATATATAGTGTACAAGGACTGGTTAGTATTGTCAGTATAATCGGACCCGGAAGGGAGTCATGTCGTTGTATCCTGGTTAAGACATTTGCTTGTGATAACATTTCCTATAATCGAAGTTCGATGTCTAAATTGTCTATTTCTATTGGGTAAATTGACGAATATAATGTTTTGACAGGATTACTGAGGACATATTTGAACCATTGCGTGCGAGGCGTTTGATCAGCGAAGAATTTTTGTTTGTTTGTCAATCCGCTCTCTCCTTCTTATGGCGTTTTTCGTATATCGTATAATTTACATAAGCTTTATTTTCCAGTAAGTCTTTTAGATGATTTGAAGTTGATAGACCTTTTCAAAATCGTGCGTCTTGTTTGTATCAAACTGTAATTAACATTATTGATAATTAAATTTATATATAAACCATGTAAATGGTGGTGTTACTTATTATTATTATTATTATGTTTTGTTAATAGTTAATAATAACACCATATTAGAAATTAAGACAAGATGACTGTATCGAGGGTCACGTGATTGATGTGTATATGAAGCTTCTCTATAAAAGTTCCAGATAGAGATCTCTCTCTCCCTCTCTCTCTCCCTCCCTCCCTCCCTCCCCTCCCTCCCCCCCTCTCTCTCTCTCTCTCTCTCTCTCTCTCTCTCTCTCTCTCTCTCTCTCTCTCTCTCTCTCTCTCTCTCTCTCTCTCTCTCTCTCTCTCTCTCTCTCTCTCTCTCTCTCTCTCTCTCTCTCTCTCTCTCTCTCTCTCTCTCTCTCTCTCTCTCTCTCTCTCTCTCTCTCTCTCTCTCTCTCTCTCTCTCTCTCTCTCTCTCTCTCTCTCTCTCTCTTAATGACACAATTTCCAAAAAAGTGAAAACTGACAAAAAAGAGGAAAGCTACAAGAGATCGTGTACATACCACACTGTAATTGTCCTTATGAGGTAGATATCTTCTTACTTTCACTGACATCAAGGATGTTACTACAAAAACTTAAGTCCTGGCACTGCCGGATGTGTACATAAATATTTAATAACGTTGTTTCCATCCATTTTCTTCACTGCGTGTGGCTTTACAGATTTTTTCTCCAACTTTTTTTTCTAGTCCTTCTCTGGAGGAGTTCTCCATAATTATACTGTAAGGTTCAGTGTACATGAAACATATGACTGTAGTTCCGTGCTGAGATTGATGAATATGTAACAATTGTTTTAGGGGTAAATTAACTTTGACGTTCAAAGTGTATCTGGCATATGAGTTCATTCTGAATTTTACCAGCACGAAGATTATTTGAAATCAATTATATCATCATTTTCAGCGATTCCTTACAGACAAGTTACGTCTTCTCACGTGATTTTCTGAAATATATTTCAATAACGTTGTCAAGATTCATGTATATGGAAGGCATGATTACTGTCGTTGTTAACATCGTGTAATGATAACATCAAAAGATGAAGTATTATCATAAGATAAATGTCAAGAATTGAGGATTAAGGTTAAAACTACAAATAACAGCATAGCGTTGGCGGTGGCAGTGAAATCAAGAAGGAAGCTTTTAGAGGGTGTTACCAGCTTTGAATATAAACTCGTTTGTTTTGAAGACCTTTATTTTTACTTTTTAAGGCATGGATAATAAACGAAAAAATACAAATAATATGTACAAACTGTATTTCTGTTACAACAATTGCGAAACAAGTTATTTTAGCTAATCCATCTTATTGTATGTACGAGCGGGGTCTTACTGTGAGAGAAAAGCCGGATCACCCAGGGAAAACACATGTGGTCGGGCAGGTACGTCGGTTCGGGGAATCGAGGTGAAAAGCACGTGCGTTACCACTGGGCCACCTGATCAACTCTATCATGGGAATAAAGTTTCCTTATTAAATAATTGCTCATTTTATTAAAATCATGGCAATGGATCTTTTTATGCTTCAAAATTATGTCACAATCCCCCAAAATTGATATCAAGAGTCCACACAATGTTTCGGAATAGATGGCGTTTGGGACAAGCATTTCCTGGACCACATGTGTCAGCTGTTGTGTCACCGATTTCAGATAAGATTATGATTAAACATTTTTTGATATGTGTCATTGAAATATCAAGGATAAGTTTTACATCATGTTGATAACCGTAAACCTAATTTAAGTTCTTACATAAAACAAAATATTCAGAATAAAGAGATGTTCCAAAGAGATTATGGGGTAATGTATGAACGGTAATGCATCAATTACAGAAGGTATAGATGTTATGTAATGTTAATAAATAGCAAAGTAATAATCATAATTCTATAGTCATCACGTGTAGTAGTATCTATAGAAATAATAAAAGCATTGTCACACTGTTAGCTTTAGGTATCAATACCAAAGATCAAAATTGTATATACTTATCATCCTTTCATTATGATTATCCATCCAACTGTATTATGAAACCTAGTGTATTCGATGATTCATCATGAATATCCATCCAACTGTATTATGAAACCTAGTATATTCTATGATGTACGGCTAGCTAAGTCCAATATAAATACAATGTCGGTCATTATATTTGTAAACGATTTATAATTACAACTCTTTATTACGTGACTTTTTCATTCCTAAAATCATATACATCTGTACATCTTTAAGTTCGTATTTTTTCAATGTGTTTCATAACACATTTTCCTATTACCGAGTCGTCATGGTAAAAGGTGAAGAAGAAGAAACCATTGTCCCGCAGGAGCTCGAAATCCTTCACTTCGTGACAATTCTCACTGGCTGCTACCGTAGATATAAAGTGTTTACAAGTGTTTTAAAACTGCGCTCAATTCTAGAGCAACTTGCTCCTTTTAATATGAATTGAAATAAAACAAAATCAACGAAAAGCGTGTTTTAAGATACACATTTAAAGCGTCAACGGACTATAGTGAATATATGAAAACATACCATATAGCATTAAGCAACTGGAAATAAGATATAAATTGTGTTCAATATATGTTGGCTGATCAAATTACAACTCGATATCAAATCGTATTGCATATAAATAAAGCAGATGTTTATTTTTTGTCTAGTTATAAATAATGTAGATGGTCACTGTTGATTAAATAAAATGAAGGGCAACGACCACTAACTTGGAAAGGTTTCGGAGGCACGATTACCCACGATTATCAGGTACAATGGCAGTTTAGATATGATAACCGAGTGATTCCATATTTTTATCTTAATATGCTAATTGGCGTAATTAAATTGTTCTATCTAGATATAGTGACTGACTGATTACATTGTTTTATGTAGATATGATAACTGATTGGTTACATTTTCAGGTTCATGAGGTAACTGACCGAATTCATTATTCTATCTAGATATAATAACTGATCACATTATTTTATCTAGATATAATACATTGTTTTATATAGATATAATACATTGTTTTATCTAGATATAATACATTGTTTTATATAGATATAATACATTGTTTTATCTAGATATAATACATTGTTTTATATAGATATAATACATTGTTTTATCTAGATATAATACATTGTTTTATTAGATATAATACATTGTTTTATATAGATATAATACATTGTTTTATATAGATATAATACATTGTTTTATATAGATATAATACATTGTTTTATCTAGATATAATACATTGTTTTATATAGATATAATACATTGTTTTATATAGATATAATACATTGTTTTATATAGATATAATACATTGTTTTATATAGATATAATACATTGTTTTATATAGATATAATACATTGTTTTATTAGATATATACATTGTTTTATATAGATATAATACATTGTTTTATATAGATATAATACATTGTTTTATATAGATATAATACATTGTTTTATCTAGATATAATACATTGTTTTATATAGATATAATACATTGTTTTATATAGATATAATACATTGTTTTATATAGATATAATACATTGTTTTATATAGATATAATACATTGTTTTATATAGATATAATACATTGTTTTATATAGATATAATACATTGTTTTATATAGATATAATACATTGTTTTATATAGATATAATACATTGTTTTATATAGATATAATAACCGTCTGATCATTCTTTTTAACAGCGATTTGACTGAGTGTTTGCTCTTACTGGAGCAATTTTGTAAGTCAAGTCTGAAAATGTTATATTCTCTTCCTATGTCACATAAGCTTTCACACGCCTAGACATGTAAGTACGTATTAGGTCGTCAGCACGCTAGTTGTAACACATAGAAATTTCAATTAGATTTGCATTTTATGTACTTTAAGATACGTTGAGATTAAAATGGGTCTACAATGTGGACGTGTTACGGTAGAAAAGAAGCAATTAAGATGTCGTCCTGTCAGAGGTCATGTACTTACACAAATATTTGTCACTTCAAAAAGCTTTTCTCTAATCTTTAAACAGAAAGGGAATTGCGTCACAGGTAGCCGCGCCTTGTCACAGGTGTTTAATCTCCTGTAAGTTGTATTCTCGTTAATCGGTTGCAACATTATACTTTGTTTATTTTGGAGAGTAGATAAGCAAGAGAAAATACCAGTAATGTTGAAAAAATGATACAGTTAAATCAATATATTATGATATCACAGAAGACCTTGATGAAAAATGTACAGAAAATGTTACTTATACTCTTGAAACAACAACAGCAAAAACACAATACGTTAATGTTCATAAAATATCTAAATCAAATTCCTAATTTGTAAATCTAGGCAAAGCATGAACAAAAGAAAGATTTATGAATACGCTTGTAAACGTTCAAGAATGAGACCTGATGTCTAACGTTTTTAGCTCATTGGCATATCTATGACGTAATATCACAATCACTAAGCACACTAAATGATATCGGACTTTCATGTTAAATGCAATATATAATGGTCCAGATGCGGTACAGTTCATAGATATTTTGAAAATAAATTTCTCATAATGGATTGTGTTGTGGTATACTGTATAATTCTTTCTTTTCTACAAGGTTAATATTTTGTGTTGATCCCAGTTGTTGCTAGTTCAAAGGGTTTTCAGTAGTTTTATATCGCCCCATCTGCTGTAAAGCCTTTGGCTTTAGCAGCGTTTTAGTGAAACGAATAGGAGGTCAGAATGTCTCTCTCGGTAAACAAGAAAGGATTCATCCCTGGTGTCAAAGAATACGGATACATATATGCTTTTTTCTAAGATTTTGATTTATTTGTAAAATAGATTTGCATGGAATTCGATTGTCGTATTGATTATTTTACTTATGGCACTTACAGAGAAATGAACCCCTGTCAACCGCTCCAAGAATATTTGTAACCATTTTCAAATAGAAGACAGTAAGACAAGATTATATAGACAATTTGATTACAATCGGGTTTTAGCAAATAACTGTCATGGCTTCAACACGAAAAAAGATGAACTCTTGGAATGAAAAGCACCTTATAAAGCATTTAGATTTAAAATATAGAAGATTATTCGCGTCACGGTTGGTGAAGTGAAACTCCGTGTTACCATATTCAGTGTTGAAACTATGATGAAAGTTGTGTGACTAACATGGAAGGTCGGATCCAAATGTGCTGCAAAAATAGTAAAAACAAACTGCAGAAAAAAAACAAAGCAAAGCCAATTATCAACTAAATACGCATGGACGGTTGGGAAGGGATATCAAAACATAATTTTGATACCAATACTGTTGGTAAATGCGCTGACAAGACCTCTGCAAGGGGAAATAACAACATAATACTTTATCTTCATTTAATTTGATTTAATACCTCGACGATGTAACCCCATTAACAAATAGAAGACAATACGACAAAAATATATATGGATAAATAATTGTCTTGACTTTAACACGAGATATAGATTAGCAATAGGAACAAAAGATCATCTTGTCGATTTGAATTCCGGCAGATGCCAAAACTCTATATGTGTTTAGCCACTACAAACAGTAAGCTACATGTAAACTATTAGAAACCAAAGACAAACAGAAGAAAAATTTGTATTAGCCTCAAAACATTAGACTGCCAAAATGAACCACATCACCAATATTTTGAAACTCACTCACTTTACTAGGTCAATTAAGGTCACTCTGTTACACCACACAGGTAACTTTCCACTGATAAATAAATCACACACTAACACAACATGCATCACTTATTGACACACAATGGTGGCTGCACAATCTACCAGAATTATCATAAATTGGCCACAAAATATCATAAAACAATGTACGAAATGCTTTTCACAAAACTGTCTACGCTATCACCCTAAATGGGTCCAATGGATGACAAATTTAAAAATTACAAACTTGCAACAAAGGTAACGAGTTACAATCACTTGCGATTAGCAACATATTCCAAAATAACAATACAAAATCAATGTAAAACTGAGACAGAAGAGTCTACACAATCTCCTTAATATTAGCGAAATAATTCACGGAATAAAAATAGCGTGCAAATGCCACTTACAATAATGTATTCAGTGACACCCTAGATTTGCCAAATGAAAATGAACTTGAAAATTGCCAATTGTAATATACATAACACGAACAAAAGGGTGTTTCAATCACCCTCATCACACAAACTATTTATCAAAAAATAAAATGTATTACAAATGGCAATTAAGGATGAATTGCTGATACACCAATGCTAGCGAATTTGACAATTCTAAACTAACATATTAACAATCAATAACAACAAATTAACAAAGCTAACACCGCAAAAGCACAGTGCATTATCCACTCTATACCAAAAACTTCATAAGTAGTGCAAAATGTCAGTCAAAGATAGGTAATTGACCAATAGCGGATTAATCTGATAAGTCTTAAGAGAAAAAAAGATCATACATACATGTACAAGGAAAGATTAAATTCAGCAAAAAAAAAAAAACAAATAAAAAAAAACACAAAACAAATATAATTTGACTGAACATTACCAAACATGATATGCTCAATAGTAAGTAACTTTGTCGAACACAATTTGCCAGGGGTAGAAGGGGAAGCATTTTCACTAATAATCAGGAGGCCTGCTCTAACCTGTAACAAAAAAGCTAATTTCCTAGATTGTTCAAATGAACGCCATATAAGAAAAGTTAAAAACCCTCCGTATTTTAAGATATTTATATTTATGTATCATTTTGGCCGTAACGCATATATTTGCATAATACAACAATCACTTAGTTTCACTATTATGTTACAAAGTCAATTAGAATTAGTGTACAATGCCATACATTACGTTTTAATATCATATCAATTTCTGATTGAAGGTTATGTTACTTGCTGCATTGTACGTCAAAATTTAGGGGATCTTCGTGAAAATTTTAAAGCACAATAGGAATTTTCCTATATTTTTTATATAACCTTAAAAAGTCGAGGAAATACAAGCATTTCTGTTGCTTAGAAACATTTTCATAGAATTCCGGAATTATTTTCCTATAATTCATGACGCCAGTTACATTCAAAGCGAGAAATGATTTAATTAACCTTTCGGGGTTAATGTTCCATATCATGTTCAAGGTCAGTCAAGGTCTTTGCCATCAAAAAAAAAAAGGAAATTTGAGAAAGAATATTGAGGCAGTTAAACTGCATACCATTTAATTGAATAATCAAAGATATCGCTACACTTTGGTTGAATTGAATTAAACTTTATTGTCTCATAAAACATAACATCAGATTGCCTAGGTACCCCTTTGATTCATATTGATTTCCTTTCTAAAATAATGTATTTACAACAAAGCTAGTTTAAATACTTGATTCGTTCAAATAAGGCTTAATAGACTGCAGATAGTTTGTCAATATATTGACAAAATGTCAAAAGTATCAATTTTCCTCCCTACAGAACTGTGAGGATAAGCCAATGACCTTCCGAGTGGTTCTGGTATTCACCTTTCACATTGGAAAAATATTCTGTACAATTCCACCCTTGGGGAAAACACAACCCACATTCAACGCTGTTAGCGGATATTTGATAATTATAACCTGCACCAAACAATTTAAAGTTACCCCAATATCAAGAGATTTTGCAGGTACAGAAAACATCAAGAAAACACCAACGGCAACATAATCATCATCCACAAAACAAAAACAAAATATTTACACGGAGACTCCAACGAGGAGAATAAGACCAGGTGTTCCGAAAGTGTCAGCCTCTTCTGCTTCATAGATGACACCCGCCTTGTAAACCTTGCTCAATCCAAGTAAGTAATGTCAAATGAGAAAACTGTACACAACAACGTAACGAACTGGCAAACTAACGAGCATCAAATACGTCCAGCATCATTTCACACAAAGAAATAGAATATTTCTCAATGAGATCACTATGGCGACTATAAAACTTCCCTATAATTTTTCATCTCACTGCATCTTTTGAACCCTTGTATTATGAGTTTGTCGGTCAGTTGACAACTTCTTGCACGAAAATCGTGATAATGGGAACAGGCCCTTGAACATTGAATCAACTATGACATGTTAATACCATAGGTTAGGGGTGCAGGGTTATTGCAATTCAGAAATGTAAAATTCAGAAAATAGACAGATCACAATCCTTATTCATGTATTAACAAATCTACATTTGATAACCACATATTTACATCAGACATTCATACTACCTCAAATACGTCGTCGTTACAACAGCGGCAAGTTTAACTGGAAAACCGCTTTAAATGGAAGTAGGTAGCGCTGCATTGATGCCATTCGCAAACACCTCTGACATACAAATGATAAACATGTATGCATATATAAGATCGAAATGTAAATAATAGTACTAATTGTGAAATGTTACATCATTGTGTAGCGCACAACAAAATGTATGCGATTATGTATAATCAATACACAAAGATATCGATCTTTTTACGTACATCCTGATCAGCTTCCGCGAGAAAGCACGGGTCTATTTATTATGTAGATATATTATCAAACACAAATGGAATAGAACTATCGCTGTTTTCTCCTGACATTTTTGTCTGTCAACGACGTGATAAAGTCTAGTCTTTATATATTGATAGGTAGACAAAAAAAGATATATCTGCGAAACAGATACAGTCCGCGTCAAAGTAACACGGGTATACATCGCTGTTTGATACTCTGTCACCCTATATCCTTATAACCTGTCTAATATTAGTATCGGTAATTCACGGTGTGATATGGGAACAGTGTACCTAGATACGACATTAGTATTGTACTCTGTGATCCCTCGGGCACAGGCTGTGGATTTGTTTAAACTACTTACTCTGTGTTCGTTACTGAACACTCAAAGTGTTAAGGAATATTAAATTACTTTCTGATTGGAATTTTCCAAGGAGTTCTGCGATTAAGACATATTGTCAATTTGATTATTCTCTGGTTCATATGTTTTAAAGTTAGGTGAATTGAAGGTGAAAACAGTGCATTGATGCCATTACGCCTGCTTTCATAAGAAAGAGCATTATTGTTTTTACCGTCAAAATCAACCAAATGCGTTTTTTATTTATGGAACAACCACTTTCATTTGATGTCGAATTTTCAATACTTAATTCTATCTTAACGTCAGCCTTCATAATAATAAACTATTATCACAATATTCAGAGATGTTTCCATTTACACTGGAGTTTGCTACTAGTAATTACATTTATAGGATTTCGTTCTGGTAATGTACGAAATGACATGAATTAATTGTACACTCATATACATATGTGTGTATATACGTTTTACAAAAGATATTGATACAAGGTCGCTAGTGTAGGCAATACTAATTACTGATCGCACTGAGTGCTAGCATTCTTTACAAGCACCCTGTGACGGAAACACATGTCGTTCTGCTTGACTCCGTCATTGACATAAGGTATAAGTCATGGCTACGGTTTATTCAATCAGTAGTGTGAACAAATTAACAATCACATAACCATCGTAGAGTGACATATGTATCCTGTGTTTTGAACGGAAACTAGAAGTAACGTCTTTGTTCCGTTTGTCATTTCGAAGGTTCTTAGTGAGAGTGAGCGAAAATAAAATTCCGGAAGCCACTTTACTTATTCATGCGGATCGTGTAATGAACCCATGGTATAGGTTAGAAATTACACACAAACATGCAAATCTCGGGCGTAACGTCGAGATAAACCAAGCTAATAACAACTATTTTTTTATTTTTTTGTTTTGTTTACATTTTATCAAATCATGAAGGAATACATTTAAGTACATGTGTGTGCATGACCCTCTTTTTGCGGCAAATGCGAATGAAAAATACATGTGTATATATGGCTCGTCGATGATAAACAGGAGAATGCTTTACATGTATAGCCAGATAAGGTAAAACACTTCCGCAAGGATGTGGTGCCAATGAATAAATCACATTGGTTTATTCGAGTTGCGCCAGGTTAATATCATGGCGTTCATTCCGTTGTTTTGAAAGTATGTATACGCAAAATTTTATCAGTATTAGAAATCATATACTTCCGGAAAATGTCTATCAAAAAATAAATCGGCTTTTACATGCAACCGGAAATACATATCACTCGCAATGATATTAGTCATTAAGCAGACCCCGTTCGGCTTGAGGACCATAAATTCTTTATCGACATATATATATATACAATTTGTCTTGTATGTTTTTTCTATATGTGTACAACATTAGAACGAAAGCGTCGTTTTTCCAAGGTTGCTCATATCTCTATTATCTTTATATCATCCACAAGGGCAGTTTTTATGACTCTGTCATGTCCTTTATCATTATCTTTTATATCAAATCAGAAATCAACTGAATTTGAATTGAAGATCTTTTTGCCTCAGAATACATAGTCAATAATTGTCCTAAACATTTATTACTAAGCAGTCGCGTCCCGTATCAATATCATTGTTGTTCACACTTACTTCACCACATACTGTATTCTAGAGGATATTTTATGCTGAAACCATTAGTAGAGGTCCTAACAAGGGAGGTCTAGAAGATGTTATTTCTATATTGCTACCTGAGCACTACCTTTCCTAACTGGATTCAAACCTGATGAGTAAATTACAAAACATACTATCACTGACTCGAATTAGATAATTAGGATGTAAACTATTACGTCCATAATGACAGAACAGTTTGGACCGATAAGTACCACCTGATTACTTTGTTCGGCGAGACTTCTGACGGGTTTATCCCATGCATTATCACGGAATTACAGGGATTCAAAACAAATGCCGTCGTTGCTTATTCACCGATTGCTGTCTGCTATATAAGAGGATACTTAGCCACTCGCCTTGACCACTAACGAACATAGCCAACAAAGTCTCGCAGCAAAAACAAACACTTCTGTTATAACGGTTTATTAGAATTAATGAATTTTCTTTCCCTATCGTCATTCTAGGATTTTTATTTGGTCTGCCCGGCTCCTGGTGCTGCCCTCGAAGGGGAATTCTGTTAATTAGGACCGGCGGGAGACTTTGATCTTCATAGAATAATACCATGAAAGCTAGGATACGCCAATACTGTATGATTACCATATTGAGTTAAGATCTTCTCAACGAAATTCACCAACCTATTTATGGACAGACAAAATGATGTTATATCGATCAAGAAGACTCTCTTTCTCTTGTATAATTTCATCCGTTGATGTTTAATTGCTTCAAAAGGCTTGAGGTTGTGCGTGACTGGTCCCCATTATTCGTAAGGCCCGTTAGATACAAGACGCGTAGGGCCAAAACTCTGCTGCAGTGTGTGAACGTGCCGTGAAGACTTCGACAGATCTGATGTGATTTCTCCAGAACGGCGCGGGAGGTTCCGCTACATCAATATATACAAAACATATGCAAACGTAACACAACTGAGTGAATTTATTGGATTATGTATGGTATATCGCCTTCTAGGCATTCTTTGTCGTGCTTCAATGCTAAATCTATAAAAGTCCATTAACGTGAGAAATGCATAAAGAACACACTGCCATATGACAAGTTTGTATTGTACATGAGTTTATTACCCATAGGTTTTTGTTTCAGAATGGGCTATTAGCATGACATAGAGATGGTATCACGCACTTTTACTAGTGGTAATCATGCAGTGTTACTCAAATATATCCCTAACTGTCCCACACCCAAGTGCACGATTTGCATCTTAACATCTTTCTCATTTATTTATAACTAGATAAACATTTATACATCCTATTGATTTTTATCGCCGTATCAGAAGTTATTGCCACTGACGAATTGAAATAAAAGTGTAAATTATGTACTAGTGACAGGGGTCACGAGGTGATTGTAAGAACAAAGTTCTAAAAGTTGACACGGGGCATCATGAGTGTCAGCACCATGTGGTTCCGGAAACAACCGCCTTGAAAAGCACGTGGTCATAACCTCTTCTATTTATATCGTTGTTGTTTCCATGGTATTGTTTTTTTTAAATCAAATAGCTTTTAGTTTCAATATCGTTCTAATTAATGTAGTGCTACGTTTCTTAAAATGTGAACATAACTGCTAGTTGCTTATCTATGAAGATATGAAATCAACGAACAGCGATGTAGATCATATGAAATAAATAGAGATAAAAAAAACCTTCGGATAATTCGTCACATGATTAATATCTCAAGCTGTGAAGATTTGTGCACAAAGATTATAACATAATTTGATAGTTATGCATTGATATGTATAGTGCTCGTTGTTTCTGTATTTTAATAAAGACAAACTTCAACCAAAAATGTTTCTTTGATGAGTAAGCGCTCTTAACAGTTTAAACATATAATTTGAAAATATCAAAACGATTCACAAATGTTTGAAATACATATGCATGTATACTAATTTATATGGTAGATAAAAATGCCAATGATAATATAGGTATTCATCTTGATGAAGAATCAGTACTGACAAAGCTGCTGACGCGAACCTTGTATGATAAAACCTAACAGAAGTCGTAACTTAATGTTTTCCCTAGAGGATCGGTAAACATCCCTTCAGTTCTGCATTAAAATTATCAATATTAATGTTCTTTGAAGAAAAAAAACTTAGGCAGCTATATTAATGATATTTGTCTTCAAATCTTGTAATCCTGCATGCCTGCACTTTAAATAATATAATTATCTTCAAAATACAAATATTCTTGAATGGATGACATATCAAATTTCTTTACTTGCAGCAAAGATCTTGTTTCTTCGTTTCATATCCACTTTATATAAAACTTTATTCACCAATTCAATATTCTAGCTTCGAGGCGTACATGAAAAATTGAATAAGGATTATAAAGTGAAGGTACTTGGCACGCATTCCGAGGAAAACTAATTCTGTAATATTTTATTTTGGCTTTGGTAGTTATTTAGTTGCCTTATTAAGTTGTTGGAGCAATATGGGCGAAAACATGCCGAAAACTAGTGCATTAAATTCCTACGATATATTTTATAATCTAGCTGTGTGGTTATTTCTTAGAGGATTCAATTAAAGCAAAATATTGGATGTTCGGATTTCTCTAACATTGTTTTGTAGAAGAAATGTACTGTGAACTATTAAACCCAAACAGCACTGCTTCTGGTTATTCATTCTTCATATCAGATTATAGAATTACGACGGGTAAGAGGCCGAAAATATCAGATGTGCTACCTGTACATATCAATAATGCCTATACGGCGCCATGTTACATGTGTCAAATGGTAATATTGTAGTGAAAGCCATTACGAGAATGCAAAAGTCATCTTAATAGAAATAGAAATATCAGCAATATTTTTATACCACTCGTTCAGTAGGCGTAAATTCTTTCAGATGTACTTTGAAACTGGAATTGGCTTTTTTATAGAACAACTTTGCTGTGCGATATTTCCTTGAATTTACACGAGTATTCATGTTAACGAGCAGTTCGACAGTCTGGGGTTAATCCATTAAACCTTTGTATTGGCCATGCTGCCTACTGGAGGTGACTAGTGTTGTATTTGTAGGGCAGTATTAGTGTATAAAATTGCCTGCCTACAAAATACGCAATATTTCAGGGATATTATCCTGATTAGAGCCCGTGCCTATTCATTAATTTCCATCAAGATACTTATTTATAGGTCGTTGTTTTTGTTTTCCAGCGCTGTCTGACACGGAAGACGCTGTAGAGGACATTCCGATTAATGTAACTGTGGCCGAGGGAAAGACAGCTATCCTTCCTTGTCGAGTTGACGACGTGTATGACGATCAAATGGTGAGTGAATCAATAACACCCCATATACATATAGCATGAGAAAATTAAAAACAGTCATTTTCTTATATTTCAACGAGTTGATCTCTGACCTACATGTAGCTGGTAAAGAGTACATGAAAGATGATACATGTTTGTTTGAATAGTTTTGTGAATAACGTTGATCATATGGAGCAGAAAAAAAAATAAAGACTTACATTGAACAGATCCAATTCTCAAATATTCTTACGTCTCGCTCTTGCATTAATTCGACCTATTAAGCTCATATGAAATTGTTCTAGTTTCGCGTCATAAGAATTTGATAAAGTTGTAAGATAATGCACTAGCCATATCATATACACAAAAGCATGACAAGGCGACGCTTGTTTCTTCTCAAATTATAATACCGGTTCTATTTATGAAATTTCTCTCCTTTGTCTTATTCTCAGAGAATTTACGACAATTACTTCTTTAATTAAGATTAATTACATGTTTCACAGGGAAATGAGATTAATTATATATTTTTTTTATTTCTTTTATGCCCGACATATCAACATCATCTAATTGTTTCGTGATTATCAATAGGTCAATGACACCAACCTCGTTAATTGAACCTGTGAGGCCTCGATTCAGGTAGAGGTAACGGCGAAATATCAACCTGGAGTTTTAAAACAGGTCAAAATGAAGAAAAAGTCTTAAACGTAATACAGGTTAATGAAAACTGTATTAAGTTTGTATTGGTGTCCACCCAATGTCATTACGCATTATTTGTGTTTGTAATATGAAATTTATTGCGTCGGAAATGCAAAGCATATCTGGTTATCACGTGTTCCTTCACTAATTCTCATTTTGAGAACGTGACATGTCTTACATTGGCCTAGATGTTCAAAGTAAAAATCATCAATTAAAGTATACTCTTGTCTGATAGCGTCCCCGTTGAATATTTCTTTTGCCTGTGTTATGTGTTTTATTGATGTCAAGTTTCATTGTGCTTCGCATTTGTTAAATGCTGAATTTTTGCAAATCGTCCGACCATCATCACCACCTCTCTGACAATATTTGGCATAATATTTACACGTGTTTAGAGCTCTCATTTTGTTGCACTAATCTTATCTCTATCTTGAAAATTTCTTTTCTATCATGCCTACTTAAAGTTTTTTTTTATGTGTGGGTCTTCTGTATGTTGTCATTTATATCTGTCGTCCGTCCTATGTTTCACTGTTTTTGTTTTCTTCCAATCCTTTTTATAACACTTCCAGTTTTAGGTGAGTTTTTCTTCCTGTGTACTGTTGACTTCTCTGACGTCTTTAGACATCCAAGTCACGGTTACTCTCTCTGTAGGCGTTAGTTTAAGAGCAGTTGCATTTGCATTGACTATTAAGTATATCTGTTAACAATGCACTTTTCATTCGTTAGAGTAATGGCAAGATTGAGAACATCCACATATACTTTAAGTACTTCTAAAATGAGCAGCTTTATGAAAAATACGAAAGTTATATCATTATGAGGCTATTGTCTCTCCCACATCTAGATTTTTGCACTTTGCATTTCCCCATGTCCGTCGAATGATTCTAACTGTAAATCATTGTCATTACTGACGATGCCGGGGAGGGGAAGTTTTATGGTGCAGTTTAAATTCACTATTTTTCCCTACAATATCTAATCCTAATGTCTTATTCAACAGTGTAATTCACTTGTACGTCTCTTGTACCATCTTCAATGTACCAATATTTATTGAGTGCATGAATTGCATTTTAAAACGAAATCCATATCGGTATGATACCTACAAAGCTAAAGTAAACTATGTCAAAAGCAACATTTGAAACGTATTCTGTTTGATATGTCCGATGTTTAAATGAATTACAAATTTTCTATGCAATTCAAATAAAAAATTACAAATTTACCTATATATAACATTGGAAGAATTGATGTTTGATTAGAACGGAGAACGCATACATATTCCTCAACTGTATGAGGGTAATACAGCAAATTCACAGCGCGTGCTTACGAAATGCCTCCCTAATTGTCTATACGCTGTTACTTGTTCAGTGCATAACCAGTCAGAGTCATAATATAACCCAGACTACAGCTACACAAGACGAAAATTATATATGTTGGAAACATGCAGATGATGACACGCAATACCCCCTTCATATTTTCCAATCAGTCACCCTGTAGAATCGATTAGTTCCCCAAAATCCCTAACGCAAAAAATTAATTGACGACAAATCTTGGATCATCGTAAGCTTGATCGTATTGATCAACACTGTATATGTACAAGTCTTTGTCAACTCGACAGAACGATAGGTGCTCTATTGCATCATATTGACAAAGGATATTGACTTCTGGTTTAGCAATTACTCTACGTAATTCCCAAAAGCAAAGCATGAGCTAAGGTTTAGCAGTCTATCTGTTATGAAAACAAATGGCCAGGACGGTCTTGATTCGTCTGTCATTAAGATATAAGAATGGGCATAGAAATGTCAGATTTTCATCCTGTTTCCAGTAAAGTTAAGAACAAGTCTCAACATTGCACTAATACCCTATCAAAAGAAAACGGCTCAACTGTTGTTTCCTAAGAAAACATAGCTAGAGATGGTTTTCAATAATGATTGAAATCTCCCATGATAGCGCGCGCTACACTGACTAGCAGACGACAGGAATATCGACTGCTGCAAGACCTCTGAGCGAAACAGTGGTGTGTTGAGTTTGACAGCTACAGCAGTCTTACCTTCGCTGTTAATCAAGATTGAAGCCCCTTTGTTTGTTTTTAATATGCACGACGAATATACAAACTGAACCGTGATCGGTTGTAAAAAAGAAACGAATTCGACGATAAGCGATTCCAAATTATTGCAAGCACTGTAGAAAAACAGAAATGTCGAATCAATTCCAAATCGTTTTCTTCTTAAATATAAGAAAATGTTATTTCCATTTTTGTCATAACTGTCTCGAAAGAAGACAGACGAGAAAGCATTTTCCTTTTGATCGTGTTTTACTGATGAGAAATCCCGCTGGGGTTAATCGAATATGTTGATCTCTATTTAGTTTTTTTTATAAACGGCGAAGCCTTTCTTGCTTCAAAATATTTGTACATTCTGATCACATGTTGTTACTGCTTCTTGCCTAATGTCGTTTATAAACCAAAACGACATGTGATTTTTTTAATCGAAAGGATGAATTTGCTCAGCATGCACATAGTACAATGGTACTTTAGGAAATGGAATCAAGAACCGTAAAGGAAAGATGATGGACATGAAAGAATAATCTATTAGTGTTATTAGTCTGCTCTAAACTTACAGTTGTGGTAACGCACAACTCCGTGCGCAAATCATGCATACATCCTACTCGCACACGCAGTATCGCGATATGAGTGTACATTTTGTTAGGTTTGGTGAAATGGCCGGTTCATATTTCGGATTGAAAATTAAACGGAAATTTCGTGAAGTAATTACTAAATTGCGATCACATGAAAATGAAGATTGTTCAGGGAATATAAATATAGTTCGAGAGTTTTCGAAAAATAACACTGGACCGGTATTAATTAGTCTTATCGTCGTTAGTTTCACAGTGACGAGTAGTGGTGCGTGCAACCACCTGTATACGGGTATGTACGTGACAAGTCCAGATCCGTATCGGCTGGCTCGTCAGTGTAACAAACAGGACACTTAAGATTTACCCGAGCATATATTTTTTGTTTACAAAATGAAGGGAAAATAGGAATAATACAATGTAATGAAAATAAAATTCCCATTCTGAGTTTTAAATGATACATTGCTGTGACATAAAGAGACGTCCATTTAATGTTTACATATATAATGTATATATAATGTGTATCCGTACACTAAGGGCTTGTCACGTTTGGCTCTTTTTAAACTAAACACTTAAGATTACAAGTGTATCTAACTATTGTGTATCTGATATATCTACAGGTGTCCAAGCTATATATTAATGGCTTAAATAGAAAATATACTAAGTTGTATTCTTACATATTTAGAACATAAATACACCTTATCCTATATTTCTTTTAAGTAATATGTATTTTTTTCAGCCAGAATCGCATATTTGTACGATAGAACACACTACGTACGCACATATATACAATAGCATATTTCGTTTAGTTTTCCTATCGTGCACACATCGCACATCGTGTAACATCGCACATCGTGTAACAAAGCACATCGTGTAACATAGCACATCGTGTAACAAAGCACATCGTGTAACATAGCACATCGTGTAACAAAGCACATCGTGTAACATAGCACATCGTGTAACATAGCACATCGTGTAACAAAGCACATCGTGTAACATAGCACATCGTGTAACAAAGCACATCGTGTAACATAGCACATCGTGTAACATAGCACATCGTGTAACATCGCACATCGTGTAACATAGCACATCGTGTAACATCGCACATCGTGTAACATAGCACATCGTGTAACATAGCACATCGTGTAACATCGCACATTGTGTAACATAGCACATCGTGTAACATAGCACATCGTGTAACATGGCACATCGTGTAACATGGCACATCGTGTCGCACATCGTGTAACATCGCACATCGTGTAACATCGCACATCGTGTAACATAGCACATCGTGTAACATAGCACATCGTGTAACGTTGCGATCTCACGATTGTGCAATACATTAAAAGATTTTAACATTTTGCAATATGCATGTACCATCTACCGTGGTTGATGGGTGATATGAATCATATCATATTACAAAAGTTCAGATGAAATACAAGCATTTTCTTGATGGAGATGCTTTAATATGATCCAAGGACAATATTTCTTATGATAATAATTCTGTGGACCTCTATTTCTGCACAATCAGTATTGAATTTAGGATAGTAAATACCAATTGCCTTTTTACATCAATACAGCCTTAGACCACACTGATTAAACTTCAGTATCGTTTTTGTCTACCTATCATTCCAAGCCCATACGTACCACACCTTGTACCGTCCAGGTGCGTGACTACACTGGACTACATTTTATCTACATTCTAATCTACACTTATGGAAAAGACTATAGTTAATTCAAATCGACATTTAGAGCTATTTTCATGTTAAGGGAAAGTTACTTTATTTAGAATTGGAGAAGTCGATCTCAGTTGTTATTTTTTTAAACAAGGAGTCAGAAATACTAACAAGCGCAGATGGGTATTACATGTACTCACAATCTATTTCTATTTTAATCAGACTTTTATCGCATACTTCACACCTCTCATAAAGGAAAAGTGTAGTAAATCACACGGTTCCATTGCACACCATATTCTCCTCCTTTCCTTTCTAGAAATTGTGTAATATTTCGGAGCTGCAGCGTGTATTTGCAAACCTCTAAAGATACACAGGAAATACCTTAATTATTTAGACAATAAAAATGTTACCTGTATGGAAACGGTTTTAGTATCCTGCATCTTAAATCTATTCCACTCAGGATCAGAATGTGCAATCTAATGCTCTTTTCCCAAACTTTTCTCTTACTCCAGGACAGATTTTCACATTGTATCCAATAACTTATCTCTTTTCTGATACTGGTGTTTAAGTTTCAAAGTTTCTTGATCCTCTTGGAAAAATTTGTGCCAAAGTGTCAACAATGCCTTTATCATAGTTTAAGCCATAAATCCACAAATCACCTTCTTTAGAAAACAATCCTTGTGTTGATTATAATGTTTAATGACGTACGGATATCTCTACTGAGGAAGGAGTTCCGCCGTACTGAGAATCAGAGTAGGGGGATGACAAGATGAGTTTTTCCAATCCCACTTTTGGTCTGTCCGAGGTGAGCAGTATGTAGTAAGCCATGATTTCTCCTCACTCGAGACTTCTTCCACCCTCGCGATATAAATCCCTTATTACTCAAAAACCACGTAATATTCTATACTATCGGACGCACCAAAGCGTGAACGTAACGACATCTTCAATTACCCGCCATTATGACTTACAAATTAAGCGGTATAAAAACGGCTATTCAATATTACAGGGGACAGTCATTTACCTTTCAATCAAAGTGTTATTTAAAAGTAACCGATTTCAAAAAATGAAAAAATAAACATAAAGAAAGACAATGAACGATGGTTTTGTTGTATTCCATATCAAGTAGTGTTTCAATTTAATTAGTTTCAAATGAAGTGGGTTCACAACCGATTGTCAATTGTTTTCCAGCATGTGATTGTAAGAGAAACAAGTCGTATTCCCTGACCTCTGCATAATTGCATCTATTTTGGAAATGTGTTGATTGTGACAGCCACCTCCTCGGTTTTCTAAACTGAAGAATTGACTTGGGGAAAAAAACTCAACACGAAACGACACTGAAATTAAAAGCCCAGTCATACTTTTGGATATATGTAGGAACCTATTTAAAATCTATGAATGTCATATTCCATAAACGATATGTTTATTAGTCTGTAATTGTCACATAATGCAAATTACCTTAGTGATCTAACATTTCAGAGAATTACGAAATCAGACATTTCGTCGAAAACCTTGAATGCTGAGAACATTAATGCATTTTATAGTCAGTAATTCTCTGAATCAAGTGTATATGTGTGGTGTTTCCTCTGCCATAATTTCGATTATAATTCTAACAATCAGAAATACTGACGTAAAATTCCATTCAAACGCTGTGTATGACTTGTTAATATGTCGTATCACTGGTAAAGTGTGTTACGAGTCTGCAACCTTAGTGTTGAATCTATAAAATAATAGCTATTGTAGTGCAAGCATTATCTCATATTGCAGATATTTTCAGACCTGTTATAACAACTATTTCTTTCGGGAGAAGAGCTGGAGAAGGAAAATTGTACTTTTCGTCTCCAAACAATACATAAATAAGGCAATATGACACTCTTGGTAATATTATTTAGTGAAAATTGTCGTCATTACTTCAAAATAATCAGCAGCCTTTTCAAAAATATCATATCAATGTTTCGGGTTTCTCAGTCATAAATGTCCTTGCAAGTAGATATATGAACACCGAGAAAATTAACTCTCGTCTGTAATACTTTACGAAGCGCGCACGAGAGATAAATCAACACCTCTTATATAGATCAGCAACGACAATTATGGAATGTTCGAATATCATCTCATCAGCTAAATTAGAGAAAATTCTGGTATTTGGTGTGAAAGAATATTTCGACGTGCTATGCAAATGCCGAGACGATCCGGCAGATTCAGTCCTCGCTGAATAGACGACCTATCCGGATTACTTTGTTGTTGCCTGTACATTGGTATGATATGCTACAGTGTGACATTGCCGCTTTCATGTAACAGACATGGTCTTAAATGTAATCTTATAAAATATAGCTAATATTTATCAAGATATATCCTCTTTGATAGGTAAAAGAATGGGGTATATTCCGAAAGTCATTCATAAACACATTAGTATTTTTGTCTTTCTCAATTAATTTTGAAATATGTATACTCTGTTGTATTTGCCTATGTAGTATATATGGGAATGTTTGCTACAATTTACAAATGTGGGTCTGTGTATTTGTTACCGGGGGTTCATTTAATTCAAAACATCGCAAGCTCAATGTTTATTCTTGTTAAAAGAATCCAACAACAAATGAATACAATATTCACGAACAATATCACACGTACACATCTAACGATCGCCCGGACATTCAAGGGACACAACTCTAACATGACATAGCATTAAAAGCAGTAATAAAAGCGACAGATCTGACAGACTAACCTTATCTAAGGATTCTAGTCATAGACATAATTTAGATTATACAATCTAGACACCTAGATATAATTTAACTATTGATTTACTAATATGACAAAGAAATACTTTACAATTTGATTCCGACGTAATAGATCGTTACGGCGACACATGCTTTCTAGAGAATATATACAAGGAAGGAAATTACACTTCTGTACTGTTATTTAATACATATAACAGCAAAACACACCAAACAATAGATCAGATAAATCAGTAATCTAAATACACATTCACTCTACGTAATAGTGCAGGGGCCCCAGGAACAATGACAGACACCATGGAGTGTTATAGATAAAACATGATTCCAGCTGTAATCACAAATAAATATTTGATACAGCAACTATAAAATAGCAATAGATAAAAACAAAAAACACTTTATAATCTAAATTGCCGGAAAGAATCTATATAAAAAAATACCACCGAACGAATATGTCCGAACAATGGCAAATAGACACTTACTGATTGCTAGGAGCAATATTTGAATAAAGAAATGATATAGATATAATAATATTATTTATAAAAACTTACCAATAATTTCTACCTCATGATCGTAAACAATAATTCCTGATACTCAGAAAGACTTCTTGTCCAAATGAAAGAAAGGAAGTGTGAAAGTGAGCTAAAAGTCACACAGGAGTTAATATAAACTGTCTAATGAAAATCGACTGTCCAGATCAGATGACTTCAGAGGTCACATTCTTTACATTCTCACACTCAATTGTTCATATCATTCATATATTCCATTACATCTAGGATGGTATGGCGAAGTCCTTGATTTGTTTTTTAATAAGCTTCCCATCAAAGTTTGGGCCTTGGTCGGAATGGAGCCTGATGAGAAAGCCGTAATGGAGGAAAAAATTGTTGAATAACACTTCTGCCGTGGTCTTGGCTGTCATATAACGTGTTGGATAAGCCTGGGCATATCGCGTGAAGTGATCAATTAGAACCAATAAATGTTGATAGCCTCCTCTTTATGTCTCCAGAGTAAGAAAATCAACACAAACTTATTCCAAGGGTTGGCAGGTTCTGATATTTAATGTTAGCGCTCTTTTGAGTAGCGGGTGTTTTCCTCAATATACAACATTGACAGTTTGATATCCATTCATCGACATCTCTGGTCCTTCCTAGTCAATAAAAGCGCTCTTGGATCAAAGGGTACGATTCCTGCCTGGGTGGCCAACTTCATCATACAGTAATGTCAGATTTCTCTTCACCATTTATGATGGCAGGACCAGTTGACTCATCCTTGACATTATCTTTCGTAGTCTCCCTGTATAAGACGCTGTTTTCCGATATGAGCTGATGGAAATTTCTAAGAAGAATTTTTGCTGCTTGGGGCTCCGGGTTTGTCGATGAGGTTTCTTCCTTTCCCTAACAGTATGGATAACTGACTAAAGTAACTGGTCTTTGGACAGTAAATGTCGCCAATCACTACTAGACATCTGCTCCATATCATCAGAGTAATCATCCAGGGGATCTCCGCTCGCTCATCATCCTGCAAACTCCCACATATGGCATTCACCGACTCAGCATCCTGATCCTATGAAAGACGGGATAAAACGTCAGCATCTGTGCTGTTACGTCCGGGTGTATACTTAATGGTGAAGTTCTAATAAGACAAGGCAGCAAGCCATCGGTGTCCAGTTCAGCTGTTGTTAAAACACACGTGAGCGGGTTGTTATCCCTCAAGACTGTAATTAGTTCCATACAAATAATCCGAAAATTTATTTGTAATGGCCCACCATAAAGGAAGGATTTCCAGTTTATGTGTTGGGTATCTTTTCTCTGCTTTGTTCAGTCCTCTGCTAGCATAGCTGATAACCATCTTCTTTCCATCTTGTTTCTGATATAGAATAGCTCCAAGTCCCTTTTCACTGGTATCAGTGTGTTACTCAAAAGGTAACGAGAAACCAGTGTATCCAAGTACAGGAGGTGTGGTAAGTATTTTATTTAACTTCTGAAAAGCTTCCTGTTATTCCTCTCCCCAATTCCAATCCATTGGTGTAACCTTCGCCTTATTATTCGATTCTCTAATCTTCTTGTATGTAGGAGGTAACAAATCATTCAGTGGCTTGGCAATGGTAGAACAACAATTTCTGACGAATTTCCGATAATAGCCCGCAAAGCTGAGAAATTGTCGAAGTTTATTCGGGTTACTCGGTGTTTGCCACTGAACAATCTTTTCGATCTTCTCAGTATCCGCTTCAATACCATTCTCGGAAACATTGAATCCTAGGCACTTCACTATAGATGTAAACAAAGTACATTTCTTAGGTGACAACTTGATTCTGTTCCCCCGTTATCGTGGTAATACAAGAGCTAAACCATCGGCATGCTCCTCAAAGTCCTTTGAGAAAATTATAGGATCATCCAAATATATAAAACAAATGGATACGATATAGTCTCCTAAAGAGAACTTCATTAACCATTGGTACGTAACAGGAGCTTTTACTAGGTCAAGTGGCATCCTGTTGTACTCGCAAAAGTCCCAAAGAGTCCCAAAAGTCCCACGTCAAAGGCAGTCCTCTATTTATGTTCTTCCAATACCTCAACCTGATGGTAGCCGCTCTTCGTGTCAAGGACGCTAAAATCTTTACTGTCATGTAGAAAGTCAGGAATTTCTTCTATCCGCGGCGGGGCATAGGAGTCTTTTATGATTTTGTTGTATAATTGCCTCCATCCTTTTTCCGAGCGAACACAACGCAAGAGGACTTTGAGAACGGCTGACCACTCCACACGCAGCTCAAATAAACTTCCTCCAGCATGGCAGGGGGGTATCCTCCTGAATCTCTGTCTAAAGGGTGTTGATTCTTCTAACTCGATCCTGTGTTGAGTTCTAGTACTGTGTCCTAGGTCGAGATCTCCACAAGAAAACACATCGAAAAAATTAAGTAGGAGGTCGTCTATCTGCTGTCGCTGTTGACCAGATAATGAAGATGTATCCAAATTCAACAGGCTTCTGAAATCTTTCCTTTCTTCAAGAACACTGTAATCTTCTAACATTCCCTCAACTGACACTGGGTGTATCTCCACTATAATAGACTTGGAAGGTATGGATACGGTACGGACTCTCTCTCGTGTTGCAAGTCGCTGTAGTCGCAGTGTGGCAGTCCCGGTGTTATATCCAAGTACTGTTTAACATCTGTCTTAATAGGTTGCAGGAGAACGCAAATAGGAATATAATTCACCGGCTTGTCAACGATTCCTCGAACAGTAACCTTGGAATTCGATGGTGTCGAGATGTTTCCTTTTTCTGCTAGCTTCACCTTACCAATGCAAAAGTTCTTCTTCCTAAGCTCCTTGGAACATAGCATAAGGCAACGAACGGTTAAGTACCACGGGTCTTCAATCTTCATATCCGGTAGACATCTTCCACCGTAAGAACGTCTACTTCAATTCAAGGCCTACAGAAGTACATTAATCCCCAGTAGTATAGGTACTGACTTATCATAATCGCTGCCATGTACAACCAGGAACAAACATGGATATGATTGTCCGTCAAGTCCTGGTAGCCTTTCAAGTTCTGCCTCTATAAATCGGTGTGCGGTAAATGTGTCCGATAAAAAGATTCACTAACCGTAGATACACTCGAACCTCTATCCAGTAGTGATAAAGCCTCAACTCCGGGAATGGAAACAAGTGTTTCACTACATTCTCCAACTAATTGTGCAGAGTGTGCATTGGGTCGTCTAGTCTTCCAGTCTAAGGTTGACCCATCTTAGACTGTTACCCGTTAAACTCTTCGTTGAGTGGTCCAGATTTCAAAATGCCTTTTTTGGCCGCAATGCCAACAGGTAGGCTTGTCATCTCTATAAGTCCTATCGTCCTGGTAGTGAGACTGAGAGTTATTTCCCTTGGACGATCTACGATTCTTGTAATTTGGGTTTTGGTTTCCTCTATTTCTGTCAAACCTCTTATTCCTCTGACCAATAAACTGTTTCTTCATATTTCTGTAGTTGTTAGACAGTTGATTAACTATCGTCCGCAATTCCTCCATCTTGTCTGGCTCCTTCACATCAGTCACTGTCATCTTCGAAGTACTGGGCTTCTTACTTTACTTCTTGTCCATGTAGTCATACTCTATCTGTCTAATAGCTTTTAGGAGTTTATCGTACTCTTTTATGGAATCAAACTTGTATCCAGACATGTCTCGTAAGAGTCGATGAAACCACTCCAGAACTTGGATCTCAGCGTCTCCTGTAAATTTCCAGATCCTACCTCACCTTTCTGCTTGGTTTTGACGAGGATCTCCTCTAGCCTACATCCCCACGATGAATATCCTCATCCTCTTGATGTTTAGTGCTGTAAAAGTTCTCGAGTAGTGATTCATGGGATTCTACAGCTCCATAAACGCTCTCCATCTTGGCAAAATTGGCAAGTAACGACGTATCAGCTCCAAATCCGCAAAATTGTGAAATTATTAGTCGCTGATGGTGCGTGACAACACGGGGAAGAATATCAACATGGTCTGGTTGGGCAGTAGCATCTCTACTGACTCCATCTGTCTTAGGCACAGCTCCTTTTTTCGCATAATCCGCCAACCACTTGTTGAAAGCTTTCAGAGATTCCAGAATAGTTTTTAATTTCTCGGCCCGACATGTTTAAGCAATTTAATAAACAATACCATCGTATAAAGGGTCCATAGGTGCTGCAGAAGAACTTGAAGGCAAAGTGAAATGACTTCAAACTGTTGAAGATGAAAGAAAAAAATAGTCCAAGAGTTGTTAATAAACAAAGAACAACATGAGAAATTAATCAAATGTCCAACAAATGCTTGAGATTTAAATGAAAAGTCCAATGAAGGCAAGAAAATAAATTTTAAGTCCAATTGCATTTGATTTAATTAATTGATTAAACAAATGAAAACATACGAAACACAAGTCAATCTACAACACTTAAATACAGTCCTGTGACATAGGAATACATTTATATGTCTACCAGGCAAACAAAAATAGCCGCCGGTGTTTTAAGTATCAATATACTACAATTGATGAATTGGTGGAAGCCTGCACCAAAATTAAACTAACCTTACAAAGCTATGAAAATATGACAGAACATATTAATTGTGAAGTACTTAATTTGCCATACAACGCCTGTTAGTACCAAAACCTAGAAGATTACTAAATTTCTAAGCTTCGATTGCTTGGCGTCGACTTGACGGTCCACATATGAAATCCGTAGCAATCGAACTGCCCTCGTGATCGTTGTTACCTATTGACATCGACTTCCATTCAGAATTCCATTGTTATTTCATTCTGAAAATAGCTCAAGTCTACGACATGGGAATGTAAATATTCTTACAGTGACACTAGACACGTCGCTCTATGCAATATTATTGAGAACCGCATCACGTCTTAATCAGACAGCAATGCTTAATAAATAGCTTTTATTCAAAACATAGGAAAAAAGTAAAATGCTTAAGTAAATTTCCAATTTCTAACTCTATTGTCATATTATTGTATATGCTTACCTGTTTATCAAGGTTGCTGCCTGTCACGGACTTGCTAACTTGGTTTTGAGGTAAATGCAAATTATATATAACTACAAATACAAACGCTGAAGTCGTCGACTGACGGACAAATTGTTAACACAGGGTTTCAAATGATGCAAGTTGATGGAAATTATGGAGAAGTTTTATGGTCGCCATAGTGATTTCATTGAGAAATATTCAATTTCTTTTAGCAAAATGAAGCTAGACATGTTTAATGTTTGCTTGTTGGTTCCGTTGTTGTACACCTTGTTCTCATTTGAGAACATGACAATATTACTTTGACTGACCAATGTTTATATAGCGGGTGTCGTCGATGAGGCAGAAGACACTTATATTCCCTTACTCCCCATGTAGTTCAGCAGCATCCGTGTAAATCTGTCATTTGTTCATATTTTGCCCTAGTTTTATGGAATTTGAGTTAGGATTATGATTACGTTCGCATGTTGATATTTTCTTGATGTTTATCAAACTATTAACATATGATAGGTGTTGTATGCAGTCGATAGGAATACAATCTGGATAACAGATAAATAATGGAGTCTTCCGCGAGTATTCACATCGACTCTATAATACCATCTGGTCACAAATCACTGATCTAATGTCACGTTTCCTTCCGGCGCGGTATAATATTCGACAGAAAATGTTACGGTTTCAAGATCATATCATTTCACTTGTCCCTCTTTTCTAAAAGTATTCCGATATCTGAAAGCAATAGCAATCTCTCCCTTCAATCGGAAATCGTTTTATCCTTTCTGAATATAAAGTATTTCTAACGTACACTATTATATGCAAATATGTTATAAATTCCCGGAAGTGACGTTATTCTTCGGTAGATTTATGTTCGGAATTTTTGATGGATGATGCTTTTTCGATAATAACTGAGTGTGTGTAATATAGACCCAATTACAGGCGATATAGCTTTCTAACATGCGTCTCAAGTGGCCGAATATTTCCATGAAGAGCATTCCAGCAATTTATTGTCCTTACTTAATTGCATTTAGGACCAAACCACAACTCCGGACCACAATAACATCCATATTTCATTTGACATGATATGACATATTTATTACTGTCAATTAAATACAAATTCAGATGGAAGATACAAATTCTTTTCAATAATTGAATTAATGATTGTATTTGGTCAAAGGTTGAGTATCTGATTTTCGTTTAATATGGCCGTTACATTAGCCTGTCTGAAAGACATAAGAATTAAGACTGTTTGTCTATAAACCAGACTTATATGTTTGCTTCTAGATGTAAAGCAATCTGATTCAGTTTATTTTACGAACCAAACAAACGACTGTGTATTCTAGTAGGCGTAATCCCGGCATCTTTGATTGAAAAGTTTCAAGCGATAGATAAATAGGACCAGACTATCGTAAGAATGATTAGTAATCACCATAAACACGTATATATACTTAAAACAGTGAAGCTAATATCGTAATACGGTATAGTACACATATGATAAAATCGGCATTTAACTTCAATCCAACTATAGAGTTACTAGACATGGCGACAAGCAACAAGCACAGATAACTTCATATTGCACAAAGCAATAGAATAGTTCCCAATGTGATGATAATAACGACATTACATTTATGACAGTCTTCATGACTTCAGTTATATATACGTGTTATTCAAAAACTAAATAAGTAAATAGAGTATTAACATAAAATATAAGTAAATAAGTATTAACATATACGTATAAGTAAATAAGTATTAACATATCCACTACCGTGTAAGTAAACAGTCATTGAGTATAAACATATCCACTACCGTGTTAGCAAATAGTTATTGAGTATAAACATATCCACTACCGTATAAGTAAATAGTTATTGAGTATTAACATATCCACTACCATATAAGGAAATAGTTATTGAGTATTAATATATCCACTACCATATAAGTAAACAGTTATTGAGTATTAACATATCCACGACCGTATAAGTAAATAGTTGTTGAGTATTAACATATCCACGACCGTATAAGTAAATAGTTGTTGAGTATTAACATATCCACTACCGTATAAGTAAACAGTTATTGAGTATTAACATATCCACTACCATATAAGTAAATAGTTGTTGAGTATTAACATATCCACTACCATATAAGTAAATAGTTGTTGAGTATTAACATATCCACTACCGTATAAGTAAACAGTTATTGAGTATTAACATATCCACTACCATATAAGTAAATAGTTGTTGAGTATTAACATATCCACTACCATATAAGTAAATAGCTGTTGAGTATTAACATATCCACGACCGTATAAGTAAATAGTTGTTGAGTATTAACATATCCACTACCATATAAGTAAATAGTTGTTGAGTATTAACATATCCACTACCATATAAGTAAATAGTTGTTGAGTATTAACATATCCACTACCGTATAAGTAAACAGTTATTGAAACATATCCACTACCATATAAGTAAATAGTTGTTGAGTATTAACATATCCACGACCGTATACGTAAATAGTTGTTGAGTATTAACATATCCACTACCATATAAGTAAATAGCTGTTGAGTATTAACATATCCACGACCGTATAAGTAAATAGTTGTTGAGTATTAACATATCCACGACCGTATAAGTAAATAGTTGTTGAGTATTAACATATCCACTACCATATAAGTAAATAGCTGTTGAGTATTAACATATCCACGACCGTATAAGTAAATAGTTGTTGAGTATTAACATATCCACTACCGTATAAGTAAATAGTTGTTGAGTATTAACATATCCACTACCATATAATAAGTATTAACATATCCACGACCGTATAAGTAAATAGTTGTTGAGTATTAACATATCCACGACCGTATAAGTAAATAGTTGTTGAGTATTAACATATCCACTACCATATAAGTAAATAGCTGTTGAGTATTAACATATCCACGACCGTATAAGTAAATAGTTGTTGAGTATTAACATATCCACTACCATATAAGTAAATAGTTGTTGAGTATTAGCATATCCACGACCGTATAAGTAAATAGTTGTTGAGTATTAACATATCCACTACCATATAAGTAAATAGTTATTGAGTATTAACATATCCACTACCATATAAGTAAATAGTTATTGAGATGTCGTTTATTCTTGTATCAGAAAAGTCGGAAATCATAACCGTTACGAAGTATCTTAATCAAATAAAGCACCAGTACATGGTATGCTGTACTATTCTATTTCACACGGATGTTGTAACAATACTAAACTAAGAAAACGCCAAACAGAATTAACATAAAAGGGGGGATTTTGGGGGGAGAAGGTGACGGTTTGCAAATACACTAATACTAAAGGGCAAAAAAGGAAAACACGTCATACTATCATTTTGTCCGTTTCAACTAATTAATCTTATTTCAGATCCATTAAATGAAACGCTACATCACGTAAGTGATTTAGGCATGCTTATATGTCCTGTGGTAACTTCTTTGCTCTATCTACAAGTACAGATATAACAAGTGCCTGTTTCTCAAGGTACTTTAATATAAAACTTTATTTGTATATCTACAAAACTGATCTGATCTTACAATTTGTATTTTCAGATTGTATGGTTGAACCCCAAGCGTATCGTTGTAAGTCATAAGGAAAGTCGTTTTATAAATGATCTACGAATGAGTATAGAACGACCTTTTATGGGGGATTACAACCTTCACATCAGAAGTGTAAAGTATGAAGATCGAGGGGACTACATGTGTTCAATCAACACCCGTCCTGTTACCATCAAAAGGATCCGTCTCATCGTTCAAGGTAGGTACATGTAATGTCACTGTCTCGTCTATCTATGTAATTTAAAACACATGTACGTATTCCGTTTATTTGGAAAGTGAATTAAACAGAAAAGATACCGATTCGAAATATACAATGAAAGTAACAGTTGAGTCGAAATGTCTTTCATGTGACTAATTTTGTAATTGGCTGTGATATCAGAACTTCTTTTCAATAGTTGCTATAATCGTGTTTATATATACATGTACAGCCATACAAGGGAAAGATGGTGGGGATGCTAGCTCATTTTCAAACGTTAGATGTTTCAATGCTAGACTAGCATCGATTAAAGGGAGTAATTGTTAGATTTCATTATTTTGATTTCGGGCAAGCATTACATTACTTAAAATTAGACTCTTCACATAATTATAACACTCTCTGAGAGAAATTTACAAAGATTATCGGCTTTAAATTAACGCTAGTCGTCACTCGCTGTTGTGTCTCCCACCTATCGCTATTTTGATCGGAGATAGCCGAGTTCATCACGTGAGCTTTCGGAGCCTCGTTTTAACCCGGCATTTTGATATGATTTCTTACTATGTATAATTATGCAAGAAGCCAAAACTTAACTTGACAGCCAAATTTCAACTATTACTTTCTAAAATGACCCCTTGTTTCACTCTATACGCGTTACAGAGCGAAATATATTAATTTGAATTAATCTGAATCTAGAATTGCACGCGCAAAGACATTGTATACATTCTCCGAACGATAATGATATGAATCAGTGTTGGGTGTTGGGTTAGATTTGTTGACGTTGTTAATAAAATGGTTATGCAAACATTAAGATATTATAATTAACAGACAGTACATAATTTTAAACCGATATTTAAATGTTATAATGCTTTTTCCATATATGAAATGAATATCTAAGCATTTAGTCTCTTTAAGTATCTAGTAATGTGTAACCCTATGCAAGGGTTATCTGCCCTTGTTTTAAGGGAAATAAAGAGTTATCTGCCTTGATTACCATACTGGGTTGTTTGCCCTTGTTTATAACACTTATTGGTCTTTGATGAAATAGTTATATATATTTAATATATGTACCGTTAGGTAATGTGTTACTTGGTTATGAATATAATGATATTTAATTAAGGAGAGATATAGTTACTTCGTGAAAGTAAGAAGTTAAGCTATTTAGTTAATTAGTGATGGTTTGACAGCCTTGGTCAACCACGGTCATCCATCAAATTCGGCAGTCATGTAAGCATTTGTTATAAAAATGAGGGGACAAAAGCGCCCCTGACTTTTGTCATAGACAGCGTATTACACAGACCGTTGTCACGAAGCCTGTGACCAGGACAGGTACGGGAGCGAGATAGTATTCTTTCCACCTTCTGACTTTCTTCAATTGCTTCTCTCTGTGAGAGGGTTACAAATGCTACTTTGCAATCAGAATGAATTATTACTAAATCGTGCCAACACTTTTGTTTGAGTTCTACTTTCATGATAGTAATATTGCAATTGACAAGTAAAATGAATCTTATGTTTTTATTTTCACAAAGTTAGACAACACGAGTGTACTTGTTAAGAGCAGGGCGATCTTCGGCTTTATTATGCAAATTTTATTTCAATGAGCTTTGGCAGCACAAAAATACATGCGTTTTTAGTACTGTAGCTCCTACTTCTTGCTTGGACCGCTTATTGGTTACCTTAGTCGGAACATATAGCACACAGTTAGTTCCTGGTTGTAAAGTATCATAGAAACGCTCTTTGCTCTATATGTTGGTGTAACATGATTGGAAGGTTGTGTGAGATGAATAGAAATACAGTTAAAAGTACATAGAATAATTGTATCAATTCGTTATAAAAATAGCAAAAAGATGGCACACCAATAAAAAAATCACTGAGTAAAAACAATGGAAAAAAAAGCATATTAGTTTGGGATGGATACCACAAATATGTGTTAAACGAATATCTGAACTTTTTGCACTTTTGAAACAATTAGGTATGACATATTGAATATTTTAGTGGAGCTCATTTACATACCTCGTTCCAGCTAAATTCCGACCTATACTTCTATTTTATTTTTCTGAATTTCACCTCGACAAAACACGTGCTAACTTACTAAACTACATTCATTTCCCAGGTGGTCTATGTATCCCTAATATTTCGGAGACAGTGTCCGCCTTGAGTTCAATAACCATATATCAGTAAGGCGAACAGTTTTGTTATTTACAACATTTGTCGTTAAGATGTCATTATGTCATTCGCAAGGTAAATCAGTACAGAAAATGTATTCAACGTATTTGATTTAGACTCTTTTTTTTAATTTTCTAAAATATAGCACCCTTTCTGGAAAAATGAAGGGAGAACTGCGCTGCCTCTGTTTTCAATGATCGACGGCGAAGCGCAATGATAACATGTTTTTTTCACGGATTTCTAATTCCCTCTTACCTCGTTACATGTCTAGTTAGACTATCTATTGCTGTGTTGCAGTTTCTGTAATGGGAGGCCAAGCAATAACAGAGATTAAACACATGACAGAGGCAGATTCGTTAACCAAATAATACTTGGTTTGCAATCTTTGTCAGGTCAAAAGACATGAGAGATCTGAAATCCTAAGTCCTTATTTACATAACACGGAATCTTTGTAGTCACATTGTTACGCCATCTATAACGTTAAACGTTAAATGTCTTTTTTTGACTCATCCAGATTCAGACTCAGAATGTGTCAGCAGACATGACAAAAATATGTTTCATTAAGTTTTTTTTTTTAAGTGGCAGTCAGATATTAGCTATTTTCTGTTTGATTTATGTTGATGTCTTGAAAGTGTAACATCTTTTATACGTTCATTTTTTGTTATTTGTGCCATTTTTGAGATTGCAGGTTGTAGACATTATATGTCGACTACATATGCCACATGCCACGTTTTAATTCATTTAAAAAGTGGCAAGATTCAGAATAAACACTTTTTGACGTGCTTTTGAAATATTTGAATATAGAAAATTACTGAATTTCGATGTATCACCCCTCCAGGTCTGGTTTTTGGTACTTACTTCTACGAAGTTGGCTTAGTTGATGATTTGACTCAGCTGTTTCTAATTTGTCTTGAGATGTATCATTCACGTGTTCAACCTTTATACTATTTTCGACATGTTGTTGGTAGATACCGCTGGTGAAACTTAAGTACAGAGGATTTGTCATTCTTTAGAAATATTTCAATATTGGTTAGGTTTGCTGTCAATACACGTTCTCGTTGGTTTTCGGCATTTATCTGATGAAGCAGCTGTTTGGTGTATCTGAATTAATTATTGTCTCTACTGTATCTACTTCTAGCTATGCTTTTCACTTATATGTCATTGGTACAATTTTGTGATTGCGTATTGTAAACAAACATTACAGCTAATGGACTAGATAGTAAAACCAAATTAATAAATAAAATCAAAGGTAACCACGTAATATTTTTTAGAAGGATCCAAAATTATATGAGTTTCTAGTTTCCTGACCTCATCTTTCTTTCTACCGACTGTAAGGAAAAAAATCATCCGTAGTGAAATCGCACATGCTGCGTTGACTGGCGATACCCTTAACGTACCATTACTTTAGGCAAATTTACTCAGACGCTTGATATAGGTTTATACAGACCGATGTTGAACATCCTCTTGACACCTTTCTTGAAAAAAAAACTAAACAAACAAGAAAAAACAAGAAAATATTAACATGTCAAAATGATGGCGGTAGCCAGACCTTCAAAAATAACTGTTATATTTGTTACGTTTTATCATTGTTGGTATATAGAAAATAAATTGTAAAGTTATTAACTTATGTCAAATGCTCATCTGGGGTCTGTACTTAACGTTAAAAACGATGTTATACAATAGCGCCAAAACGCATGACACAATAAATAGAAAAATCAATTGTGGATATCAGAAAAATGAAATAAATAGTCAACAGAACCGGAAGACCAGAAGTTCCGGACAAGTATTCATATCTTATGCATATTTTCTGAATGTGATAACTCTGTATTGCTTTGATAGACATTGACCAAATTTCCGGAAGCACAAGTATTGCTTTTTTTATTTTCCTGACCTGTGAGAATTTCGTTTTTGATAAATATGCTGCTTCCCATTAAAGTGCCTTCCATCTGCAACCTCAAAGACTGTACAAAGTGCATCGAAGTTCAGGAAATACATTACTCCATACAATAAATTTTACTTAATAACTTTTGTTTTTATATCTTAAGTATCTAACATGCCTACCTACTTATTCTTCATTAATATTGATTCATACATTGCAGTTCCCTCGCGGATCCTAGATTATCCCTCCTCCAATGTTTTCACTGTGCGAGAAAGAAGTGACGTAGAGCTGGTGTGTAATGCCACAGGCGTCCCGCCTCCAACGATCACGTGGTATAGACGGACAGACGAAAATCCACAAGGGCGGGAAAGTATGTTTATTCTATCAATGTTGTATCTGTTACGATTAATACTACGTAAAGTGATCTCTTATACAGTTTATTAATAGACAGGTATTTAATTTGTTTTAATAAGGGAACATTACGGTAAACATATTACGAGAAATTGAATTGATAGTTTGTTTACATCGCAAATTATTTCTGTATTTCACATTCATATTTCAATACGAAAGATCTATCCAGAATGGTTAAATTGACCAATGAAATTGTTCGGGAAGCCCCTCTAAATATAGCGGCGATAATATATAGCTCATTACAAATTGTAAAACGACGCAGTCACATTTAATACGAACAATGTAATTTTCATCGGCAGTAGTGATAGCGATATATTATGGCCTACCACACTATACACATGGGTTACAACCACAGACTCCTCTTAAGTGACAATTTATGTAACAAACATAATTGTCGTCCTTGATTTACCAGAGCACCGGGATTTCCTTTTTCTTCAACAACATAGAAAAATACCAAACTCAGATTTGATAAAAGTATGTCAAAATTAAAACAAAGGAAATATTTACCCGGAGACTAATGAAAAAAGTAAAGGGATAATAAAAAAAAAAACAGGTAATTCCGGTAGAGTAATTTTTTTTTTTGTTTGCTTCATCAACAACACCCGCCATATTAATTTTGGTCAATCCAAGTGAATAATGTCACGCTCCTAAAGAAAACAAGGTAAATAATTATGAAACTAACGGGCACGCTAACGAGCCTCACACACTCCCGACTTCTCATCGCAAAATTACGTGTTTCTCGTTGAGATCATTATAATGACAGTTAAATTTGTCCATAATCTCCATCAACGTGCATATCTCGAAACCCTGCGTCGTGAGTTTATCTGTCAGTTGCCGACATCTTGCAACTCCTGATAAGCTTTGGATGCAAGGTTGTTGCTATCCAGAAATCGAAAATTCTCTTAAAGGGAATTAAATCATCACACTTATCATACCGCTTTGCTGGGGAAGCTGTCCACATTGGTTTCTTTGTAAGAAAATATCGAAGTAAGCGACTAATATCTGCCGTGTCCTCGATTTCTAATTCTAGTCAGTACACACATACGATAATTATTGTCGACGAATCTCTTGTTATTTAAAAACAATAATATACATTGTGCCTCGTAAAGTGAAATGAAATGATTCACAAGGTTTTTGTGACCTGTTTTGAAAAGCTCTTCTAAGGCACTGTTTGAATATTTCCTTCGGTCATTCTTCCTTCTTATCATAATCATCATATCATCCTAGAGCCATTCGGAAGCTCATAGCTTTGTAGCTAATGTAATGACTGTTTGTGGTTGCTGTCGTTTTATTATGATAAGTTCTTTAATTCATGGTAGTCAGTTCCTTAAGGACAAAGTTTATCATTTTACACATCGTAAGTTGGTGATTTGGGAACAACACTAGTTAGTTATGAACTGTTAAGTTATCAGCAAATTCCGACCGCCCTTGTGCCACATCTAATAATTTGTTGATTTATAATTATGGAACAAATCTTATTTCAACTATAGGAGATATCGATACTTTCATTTCGAGTGCAGTAAAATGAAGTTCACTACCGGTACCGTATTCACTTTTTTATGGTCGGTATCATTCCAGATTGTTCACTCTTGTTATGTAACTGATATGCAAAAGCTTAAAAAGAAAAACAAGATTGAAAGTAAATGATACAATATAATCAGAGAATTTTTGAGTAGACACATAACAAATGGGACATAACAAGATCTAGATTATACATACATCAAATCCATTTTATCTTATTATCTGATCACCGACTTCAAATAAATTTATCAATATTTATTCATTTTAGGAGTTGGAAAAGAGGGGGAAGTTCTTGTTATCCGCAACATCAGCAGGTACTGCGGAGGAATATACGAGTGCATGGCATTTAATGGAGTTCCACCTGCAGTCCAGAGACAGATAGAAGTCAAAGTGCAGTGTAAGTACGCGCAGTTTTCAGCATAAATCACCTTTACAAAATATTGTAAAGCATCACTTGTTCTATATCGCTAAGGATTACAAATTTGTCGGATGGAAAATAGTGCACCATACGTCAAGGATTATTTATCGCCTGGTAAACCGGCCTACACCACCTTTGACCCGGCGCCGTGTACCCAGACAGACTAATATATGACATGGAGAGAGACATTCCTTTGGTGATTAAGCAAACGAAGAACTGATTCGCCCGGACTATCCTGTAAGCATCATATGAAATTGAGACTAATGATTCTCCGAGGAACGCGGGAAAAAGAAGTCGCCCATTTTCTGATTTTATTTGAAGGTTGTCTAATCTAAGCCTGCATATGTAGCCATACTCACATTGATGTAATAAAACATAATTTCGTTGTTCCCAATTTCAACTACGGACGCACTTTAAATGGTTTCATCTCGATTTAATATATAACGCTGCTGATAATGACCTGCTGAAACACGTTATCAGTATCCCATGAGTTCTCTGGGCCTATATTTTACTTATGAAAGTGGGAAGCGGCGTCATTTCATGGTATTTTCGTTGAAAATAGGTATAAAATATATAGGCGAAAAAGAAAAGAAGTACATTTTACAACTAAAATGATATAGTTATGCTTAATGAAATGCACAAACTTGCCATTTTTGAGAATTTTGAGGAACATGGACAACGCCAACATCGATACTCCACTGGTTGCGACCACTTCCGCTCTCTGCACTCCTGGAATATGTCATGGCAAAATTGAAAGCGCAAGCGATGTAATATCATTGGTTTCAAGAGAAAAACATTGACCAACCACAGACTGATACGCTCCTTTTTAGGATTATAAAGGAGCGACACCCAACATCAAAGCCATTACAATATATCGTTATGCGACCTCGGAATTCGTTTGATGTATATCAACAGATGAAACGAGTCTATTCGTCTTGTCTACGAGATGTCGTACAAGGGACCTACAGTTTTGTCATGACGTGTTCTTAGGGTGTAATCTGAATCCCAGGAGTATTGAGGATGGAACAACGCTATTTTATATATAATCAGTAAAAATTCACAGAAGTGTCATCTCAAGATTATATTATCATGTCATCAAGTTAATGGAATGTACAGCAATTGAAAGTGTTCAATTGGTGCAATGACTACAAGTCACTTTCACAAATCAAAATCGACAGATTTGAGAGTGATTAACATCAGTTTACTGTTTGCAAAAGGATGACATTCTTCTAATTTAAGATGTTTTGAGTATATAAAGTCAAAATAGAAATGGTAAATACATGTTAGACTTAACACATTGTCTTATTGTTTAAAATGTCTTTAACAAAAAAAAAAAAAACGTATACACTGTAACCTAAAATGACAATAAAAATGTAAATACCCTTGATTCAGATCTAGTTATGGAATAATATATATTATGTAGATAAGGTACTGAAAATGTCATACTGGCTATATATAGATATAGACATTTAATGAAATGGTTTTGTACTCACTAGTCACTACAGAATGGAAAACAACTCCACAGGAATATATCTACCTTTATGTACATATATTTGGTGTATCTGTACAGATAGGCACGAGTTAACCAAAACCCCGTTCAAAGTGACGCCGTAAAGGCCAACGAACTGAAAATAAGTTGCACAATGGTATACGATAATGAAAATTTGCGTTAAGCTTTTATATCGGTGACAGGAGCCATCACGGTCGCATTGGAAGAATACTGAGCCTCGTTTTGAAAACCGGAAGTCGTCTCGCATGAAAAAAGACTATTTGATGAGAAAATTAAATAATATGTTCATTAATTAGTCAGTATTCTAAATTTCTTACTAAACATGTAAAAAAGACTATTTGATGTATATACATTATTCATTAGAAAATTAAATCATATGTTTTTTACAATGGGATAAGTAATGCTAACGCACATCTAGTGAATTATATCAGTCTTTTTCAATTCTTATTAAATAAGATTTATATACGTAATGAGTCCTACTGTAACCCACATGTCTTTCGCGCATGTATATACATCCTTCAGATCATATATGACGTGCCTCTTGCATGATGTTCAATTATATAGTCACCACTAGGACGATGAGGTACCTAATGAACATTTCCCTGACTGTTAAAGGGTCGATAAATCCAACAAGCGAACAAAGCACTATGCCAGACTCCCCTCTGTGGGATTGTACAAAATGCACATAAATGAATACAGCGTAGCACTTTTCAAAACAACAAATTTAGGACAAATTAATGAAAGAAACTATAGATGAAGGACACGATACAGGCAATCATTTACCTGCTGCCCCTATGATTACAGCGTAGCACTTTTCAAAACAACAAATTTAGGACAAATTAATGAAAGAAACTATAGATGAAGGACACGATACAGGCAATCATTTACCTGCTGCCCCTATGCTATGCAGGAAAAAAGGTTCAATCATATTCATCATTCTCTCATTAAATATGTTATTGTTACAAAGTTCCTATAATGCTGCAAGATAGGACACTCTGAATCATAAACCTATAGCTTATGACTTATTGTTACATATTGTATCTTTCTACAGTTAAACCGGAGATACGTCTACTAAACAAACGCATTGGACAATATCTTGACAAGGAAACCATGTTAGAATGTATAATTACTGCTTCGCCACAAGGATCAAACGTTTGGCGTTTTGGAAACATTCAACCGGATATAAAAGAGGGATGGAAATATCAGTTGGAGGTGTTCGAGGATAGCAAATACACGGTTTCCTTGACGCTCAGGATTAAAAACGTCAGGCCTGAGGATTTTGGTACATACACTTGTGAGGCAGCCAATAAACTAGGACATGCCAAGAGAGATATGCTCTTATATGGTAAGTCGTCCTATGTAACACGGTGGTACAAATTCTTTAAGTTACATATGAAATTTCTTTGTAAAAAACGTTTACATACGATAAATAATGATTTCAAGGTATGCGAGCAATATCTAGAGAATAAGAACTCCATACAGTGGTTTTTACTAACGAAACAGTCAGGTATGTTTCTATGGAAATTAATCAATTATTGAAAGTACAAAGGTGATTGCGATTGCGGATTACAAACCTTTCCATTCACATTGTACGGTAGATAGATTTATCAGAACCGATTCTTTCCTTATGCGAACTCCTTTTGCAATAATGATATGGGTGAAGAAAAGGGCAGGTGTACACAAGATTTCGAAAGCAAAATGCACAGACCGACACAAGTGAAATACATAAACACTTGGCACGAAATTGCAAATCCTACAGATTGTGAATATGACTTTGTTTTCAATGTCCTCAGCATTACAATACACATAACATACCAATAACTTTTATAATATCCTTACTTTTTACAGAATATGTCGTTCCTACGCCGCCCCCAGTAACAACGCTAGCCACTACACCACAAAGAGTGAAACAGGATAATCACAATGGTGGCGTCAACACACTAGACGGCCGACTCGAGAGTGGTACCATACGTAGTCAAAACGGGGAGTCGGCACAAATTCATAAATCATCAGATACTCAAATATTAGGTAATAGTATGCTTATAATTGTGACGATAGTGTGTGCTTGTTGGATAAAGCGATATCTTTCCTGGTTTGATGCCACATGAGTAGTAGAAAATATGTGAATGAATATATACTACAACATCGTGTAATTATCTTCAAAAGTGTATGATATGAGATTATACCATACGGATCTCGGAATACTACTACTTTGATTTGATTTGAATCTCAAGATTGTTACATTGGGTACCAACGGCATCGATACAACTGTAAAACCAAGTCAAATATTTAATGTAGTAACAAAGCGTAGTGCATTCCGGGATTCTAAGTATAGAATTTCAAAAGTAGTACATCAACTGGTCTGCCATCGTCCGTTCCAAATGTCTGTAACATTTAATTGAGTTTCATCTTATGCGTCGTTACTCAAAATGTATGCACACATTACACACAATTATCAATTTACGATATTTACATGCTTTGTACATAAATATCTTAAAATTTGAAAATTCAACGTACCATTTTCACATTCCTTTTTTTATTGAAAATTACAAAAAAAATTACTAATGTAAAAGTTTTACTTACTTTGCAGGTCAGTTTGGGACTATGAACGTTCGTATAATGAACACGTGTAACATCATAATAGCAACGAAGAGTTTGTTTATATATTGTATTTTATCCTATACTGTTTACGTTTTTTACGTTATATCATGATGTGTCTTATTGGACATTTTCAGTTATTCCAATTCAAATATTTCATGAACTCAGTTAATTTCAATCATTGAAATCGTATTTTAAAATTGACGAAACATTTCTTTCTTTTTACTTTTATTTTCAATCTATAAAATATCAATAATGATTTAATCATAATTTTTCACAAAAAAGAAAGAAAAAAGGAAATGAAATCATATTATCATTTAAGAAATATTTATTTCTTCGTGTATGTTTATATTGTGATATTTATTACATATGTTTCTAATTTTACATTATCATGTATGATTTGAATTCTCTGCAATGGGTCATGTGTTCTCCTATCTGTATATTGCATGCATCGCCAGAGTGTAAATCTTCGTTGTCCAATTACGTATAGCATAACCATGGGCTTAAGTAACGTTTTTGTTCAGCTATATTTTTATGACGGTGATTCTAAGAAATGAATATAATGTTTCTACGAAATGATTTAATACTACATACATTTTGGTATATGTCATTGGAAAAGAGAAATTAAGTAGAACTTACGTTTTGTGATCAAAAAACAAAGTAATCCAGTATACTATTCATCTCATTCTTTTTCCTAACTGAAACACACATGAATTTATCCTATTTATCTGTGAAATACGTACATTTGTATTTCATCCGGCGTAAATTCAATATTACATACAAACATGTTTATTCGACTCATGTTATAAATATGCTGCTGTATAATAAATATTTGGGCGTGAAGACGTATGAGAGTTACTTCTTGATGGTTAGGTTTAGGTAAATGAGTTGAGAACTACAACAAAAAAAGCCGTTGGATGTACAATCAATTTTTTATGTATAAAGTATTACACAGAACTGAGTTTAATTGTAAGAATAGTGTGCTGTAATGTGGTTTGAGGAACATTGCACGTGTATGGTATGGTATAGTAGAATGTGTATGTGTGTAGGTTGACGTATGGTTGAATGCTCTGACACAGCTCTGTATTAGGCGTTACATGTACAGAATAGAATATCCTTTCTTGTAAATACAAATTATTCGTTGTGTATACGATGTATAATTATATATAACATTATTCAAGTGTATGCTTGTGCCAAAATAAACAAAAAATGATGACAAAGTTCATTGTGATTCAATTGAAACAAAGAAACAGTCCCACATTTATGAATAAGTATTATACAGATGGCATCTATCAATAAAACATATTCGTGATATTTTGTGACGGTAGTAAAACCTATTTAAACACTTTTTGGAAAACAACAACCCCCACCCCCCGCACCCACCCCTGCCCCCACTACAACCACCCCCATCCCCATCTTTTATCTTCTGCATCACTATATTCACTTTGCGTTCTTCGAAGTGAGTTTTACTGAGATATCCTCCTATGGGTCAATAGTAAGAATGCCCAATGCCAGAGAGAAGTGTATATATAGATACTGTTTACATATAATATCCATCGATTTGTTGAAGACCATCCAGCCACCAACGGTATCCATTTATGACATCAAAGTGTACGCAAATGAGATCATTATTTAAGTTGCTGGCCAATTATTGTACAATTTCGATATATTTGTATTTTTTTTCAAATCAGAACGTTCCTTCTCGTGGAATAACGTGATTTAGTCATTTTATTGAAATCAGTGAATTCACTTTGATAGTGATTTCTTTTCGTTAAAATGGCTTAGCATTTTCATGGCTATATCATGCAATGATCTATTTATTTGTGAAAATAAATAATTATTATCTGACAGGATAAATGATTGTTTTATGACATTGTAAATGTGTTAGAACAATGTGGTAGAAGTGAGCATTTGACAATTATATATAGATAAACCAAATCAAGTATAGTCAAAAGAAAATAGTCGATAAGCAGGGAGCTGATGTGGCTATTTTTCCCAATCTGGGACATGCCGATGACTAATGTCATTCTATAAATAAATAATTACATTTCCTGTTTCTGAGCTCGTCAGCTGAACGGGGAATGAATGTTAATGAAGTTATGTATGAATGATTTGATTGTGACGAAGTGTATATGAAAAGTGCTAAATAAAATATCGAAAAATATATGTTTTATTTCTCTCTGTTTTATTTACTCCTTTCAATAATGATGATGTGTTAAAATAAGTTTTAACTGACCGAAAAAAATAATGTGTTGTTATTGATTAATGGTGTTATTTAGTTATTTGCAATATTAATCAAAATATTTCTAACCGTGAACATATGTTATCGGTACAGTTTTTCTTAAATCAAATATGCAATGTTAGATATATTGCACAGGCATGTTTCATTGATCTGTTTTCTGTTGAAGTTATTAATGCAACAATTGTGTGTTCGCTAGATGAAATTGTTGATGAAATACTAAAATATCAAATTCTAAATGGAAGACAATATTTACTTATATGATCTTGTACAATCATTGTTGATGTAAGGTTTATAGGACGTATTTCAATCGAGTTACACGTAGGATATTAAGTTAGTTCGTAACAGTTCATTACATCAATATTAAAACAAAAACGTTTAATCATCAAAGATAATAAGGAAAATACTGTCTTTTAGAAGTATTTAGAACGATATTACCTACATGATGATTATGATAGTATAATCCCTTTATTTATCTATAAAATAAAATGTGCCTAGTTCGATATGTTGGATGCATTGAAAGGCGTTGCGCTGGTTGGGTCTTACCAATATATGATATATATTATACATGAGTAAAAAATCAGTGCTGGAGTATCGTACAGGAGTTTGTTACACATACTAAATGTAATGTACAATTCTTTCAAGGATAATTTAAACCTTTATAGTGATCTCAATCAGCATTTAGAGTTACAAAGGTAAGCAAAATGTTTGGTATGTCTCACCAAGCTCCCAGTTGCTTTGTTAGAATTAACCATTTGGAAAACAGTGAAAATATTCAAATGTGAATCAAAATTGGGCTCATTTTTACCATTTAATAGCTTTTTTTAGAATTGTGAAGACAAACTGGATAACTTTTTTAATGATTTATAACAACTTATCTTTTCACTACGCACTCGTCAAACTGTACCTGTAATCATCCTGCGTGCACCCATGGCCATGGACGTTATTACGGGAGGTAGTTCATCAAATTAGTAATGCAACATTATATATCTGGGTATGACATATGTGCACCCTATCGATGTTAGAAGCGGGGGAACAATTCATGTACCATATGAAGGGAAGGAACTCAGCCGTAATATCCAAACAATCGTATCTATAGCATACCAATTATCTTGCAAACGCGAGCAAGTATGTCGAGAAGATCTAGTGAGCATCGGCTTAAATGTTTATCATTGATCATTCAATTTACCAGGCGCCAGGTAGTATCTGAAAATAACAAACGGATCGTTTAACAACGGAGATATACATCAAATAGTTTTGTTACGAAATCTCCCTATGTATCTGTGATATTGTTAGTCGCTTTATAGTACATACTCAGAATAGATTATTACTCCAAACTCGAATGAATCCACGAATCTGTTCTGTCACCGTGAAAATGAAGGTTGCATGAAGCAACTACAACCATTGCACTTCCTGCTAATGTAGTAAAACAAGGAGTCACCATATGAGAAAAAATACCACTACAATGAAAAAAAACTTATTTAAAGATGATATAATCATACTTTTCTCGCGTAATTAATTAAAATCTAGTGGAAATAACATAGAACATGCTATAACAGTTTAAAATGAAAACGTATATATCTGTTTTCTCCTTGTCTATGAACTACCTACACTTTAACAAGTATGCCAACTTTAAAGTGTCTGAGAGCGTCGGATATCAATGAAATCAAAAGTACTAACGGTTCCAGGGAAAGAACAATGATCGCATATTTCCCATCAGAAACCGGTTTGTTATAACAGGTGTAACTCCAATGCCTTTACTGTTGTAATGAAAACGACAGTAAACCGAGTACAATAATAAGGAATTTCAACCCAATAGAAATTTCTACATAATTTCTAAAACGAGGCTTTCACGTATTTGTTAACTTACTCCTCGTGGAAACGCTCTTATCGCGATCACTTGTTAAGAACGATTTTTATCTTGTCTTGTTTGCCTGTAAATATTCACCATATTATCGTCAGCTCATTACATGGAATTATTCATTTTTGTATAAATTGATATGCCGTCATTTTCTTGTTACCATCGATTTACATCCTGGATATGACAAAGAAACCCTCGTAGCAATCATAAACAAGGATCCGCACACATGTAAAAGCCTGGATACACCTGTCATTGGGTAAGATTATTGCTCAACCTAACTTATCTAATTGATGACTTTAAACAAATACACAACAGTATCTCAGAAAAGCAATAAAGCTACGAAGATTTGTTAATAGAAAGGATGATTATGGAATCGATTTATTGTCGTTGTACAATATGAAGTTTAGTATGTTATTCAATATACCCAACGTTTTATTTGCACTATTATGTACAATATGAAGTTTAGTATGTTATTCAATATGCCCAACGTTTTATTTGCACTAGTATTACCTTTTCAAAGAACTTGGCAAGGCTAGACATTTTTCAAACGACTACCCCCAAGAATAAGAAAATACTACCTACCTCTCCAAATGTTTTGTAGTCTTCAAGGGTCTATTTGTAAAGTATTTCTTGATGCATCTTTGCCCTCGGTTTATCTCTTTTGAGTTCGTATTACGATATGTTAGAGTATATATTCATAGTCACACATCAAAGGATAGCAGTGGTGTTATTTCTAGTTTTTAAAGTTGTCCTTTAGATTAACTCTTGTACCCCTGGTACATGTAAGAATTCAGACAACAAGGTTACTAACAGAAAATCAAATTTACGGAACCACAAGTGCTATATCATTCCAAAAAGACGTGCAAAAAAAGACATTCTCATAGTCTAGAAAAAGTTCACTTTAACAATCTCTTATTAATAAAAAAAAAACATCAAATCTTCAAAACATATTACTTGTTCAAGAAGATAAACAAATCAAGGAGTTCTCTTGCGTATGCGTATTTGGCCCCGTATATTGTCTTTTGTTGGAGTGAGCACCCATACACTCTTTCACCTCTGGTTGCGTACAGTTTTGTACTTGGCTTGTTTACCATTCGCATCCTTTAGAACCCAATTGACATCAAAATGCGGAACAACGATAGGTCGAAGGATCTAATCACGATGTTATTGTCCATTTTAAGTTCCTCTCATAAAATGCAAGCAAAACGTTAATCTTTCAGAAAAGCACCACCACTAAATGCCATTCATACAAACAAACAAGAGTGCAATGTGCATGTGTTCAACAGATAAGGAATAATAGGTCTTGGCGAGGAGTCAGCTGATCTGATCAAAGCAGCTTAGTTCAACAGTTCGTAGGGTCCGTGATTGGAGACCATGAAAATATATGGAGGGCATATCATTAGAATCACATTGTGACAATTCTACTCTTTGGTGATGGTTTTCTCTAAACGTTAAACTTGCATGCTCTTGATGGAATTTCAAATAAATGACAATAACTACAGAACAGTAAGTTTAATCAGATCCTGTGAAGATGTTCCCCTCCCATATTCATTCGCAGATCGGCCTATCCTAATGGCTGACAATACCAAACTTCAAAGAGCCCGTCTAGTACAAGACTACCTGAAACAAGAAGTGAAGACACTCCTATGTACTGCAATGTCGCAAGAAATGAACCCAATGCATAAATTCAGGAGTAACAGTGTTTTACTCATAACAAGCTTCCGAATTTGGTCAATAGTATGAAATGACAGGCAGAAGTATTGTGTCAGAATTTCCATACCGAATAGAACATGTTGATTAGTTAATCGTGATTAAATAACATGTTTTAGGGATCTGATAATGTATCTGTTAAAGTCGATTTTTTTTCTAAATTTTCGGAAAGCGTTTTCGAAATGATTAGGCACTTTCGGTTCTTAATTTGTTTTTTTAGCAACTGTGTATAGTTTTGTAAGAGGCAAAAAACATAGATTTCTAAACCAAAATGAAGCCCAATATGAGATAAAAGTGGCCCCTAACTTATGACAAAGTGTGTATAAGAAGTGAATAAACTTGGTAGCAGCGATAAACCAGGCATTATGGCATGCTTTCAATGTAGAGAGCGTTTTTATCAGGAGTTGTACCAAGGTTACCTTTCTAAATGTCACCCATGTGTATGATTTTGCTCCATATGAATCCTATTAACAATGTGTTTCCTGTGTAATACGTCCCAAGACACCGTTTACATCATCCGTTAAAATGTCAGGCATTTAATTATCTACGGTATCCTTAAAAATCCGATATGTTAAAAACGATAGAAACGCTTGGAAATGTGGTACCGTAGGTGTATATCTGCATAGTAATATTTGTGTGTTGGTTATTAAATACAGCACGGTGATATTTTTCACACGCTGGTGTGGGAATATATTTCTGAATCAGCAAGAATACACATATTTTTGGGATTGTAGGTCGAAGTTAAAATGTCAAGGGTTTACGCTTATAAAATGTTTTTAACAAATCAAGAAAATACCAACATGGCAACAAAATCATAATTCAAACTCAAATTCCGTGAAATAAATGATCTACACTAAGTCTCATGAAAAGGTACAAGGAGAATAAGAAAAAGTGTTCCGAAAGAGTAAACGTCTTCTGCTTCATCGACGTCATCTGCTATGTAACCTTTGGCCAATCAAGTAAGTAATGTCACGTTCTCAAATGAGATCAAAGTATGCTATGTACACGAATTAACTTGCATTGATTGAAAAAAAAGTTTAAGAGTAAAAACAACTATGCAAATAATAGAATGCATGCAGGGAAAGACACATTTATATCTCGAAAAAATGGTCATGTCTTTATATACATGTATGAAACTCGTGTTACATGTGTTTTCACTTAGAAAATAAATCTGGTACAGCATACATAACTTGCTTACTATCTTTCTACTGATTAAAGAAACGAGTATTTCATGTAATTATACAGTCAATAATACAATATTATAATCGGAAGTTCTCTCAATCTATGTGAGATCAGCTTGATTTTATACTCAAACATGATGTGTGAATTAGAGGAAACAACATAATCGGTCAAGTAGATATAAGTCTGTATGGGGGGTGAGGGAGGTATTTTTGAGATTTTTTCATTTTCATATTCAATAACATGACAATATTTCATGTGACAAATTTGAATTTAGACTTTTTTCCAATTGCCCAATACACTTTTTAATTATAAAAAGTCCATTCACGTGCAGATCACGAATTAAGTTTAGAAATTGACTTCCTCTGGTTCCTTGGTAGTTCTGAGTTATGGGAAGAAATCAGACATTTGCTCATTGATATACAAAGTTTAACGCAAAGGTCGTCTTTATAATCATACGTGCAATTGTGAATCCAATAGCAAAAAATCGTTACCGCATTAGGAATTAGAGATAAGCTATTCTGCAACTGAAGAAGATGTAAACAACAGAGCCGTATTTCCGTCCCCATCCCGATACCCCAAATACCCAATTCCCATTGGTGTTAAATGGTATCACAGTGTTATATGAGGTCAGCATTAGAAAATGACACAGCAAAATAAAGAGCATAAAGCAAGGACAATTGTAAGTGTTATAGGTACTCCAAAACGAACATCTGGTAATTAAGTTTCTTCAATGTCTCCCTCATGCAGAAGACAACGCTCGAATCTAATTTCAGCGTTCAATCGATCGCGTGCATTGGGAACGGAAGGATGTGTTCATGAGTTCCATAAACTAGGGGGATATCAGGAACCAGCCATACCCATTAAGGATAGGAATTGCTAGTGCTAAAGTTATGAATTAGCCACTGATAACTGTATGTTCAATCTCATGAATATTCTTTTTAAGTAGTCCATGGTCAAATGCATTGAAAAGGTCACACAATGTATTTCTACTTTCGCACGGTTTCACTGCCATGTGTTTGTTTCTCATGTTCGACGGAAAGTAGGGCTTAAACAATTAATTTCCAACGTAATAACACACTTACATACGGTGTGACCAATAGCTGTCCTTTTAATATGCTGTCTGTAGAATTGTTGAACTTCAACTTTTGACGGCGTAGTTTAATGCGGTTTTTTATTGTCAACATTTTTCTCGAATTTTGATCCCAAAATTATTGTTTCAGTATGTCTTTAGAGTTTGAAAAAAATTAATTCGGGAAAAATAACATAATATCAAACACGGAGACAATTAAGAGGGAATCAGAGCCCCTCTCAGAAATAACCAAGAATTTTGTTTTATTCTCGAAAAAATAATGGAAATAAGCAAAAATGTTTATTTCCTATATAACATATTCTGACGCCTATAGTGGTAAAAAAATGCAGCAAAATACATGTTTTCCAAATTACTTTCTCTCGCCCAAACTGTCATATAACCATCACCAGAACAAAAGTTGAATGTTTGAAATTTTGAGTGTATGCATCATACATCTTAAGCATAGAAGGAATTTTAAGGAGACAAACCCAGTGATGTTACAAATACAAGTAGTAATTGACAAATAATGAATCAATAAATGTAAAAAAACACATAAAAAAAAACAAGAAAATATCAACATAGCAACATTATCAGATTTCAAACTAAAATTCCTCGAAACTAGCGCAAAATATGAGCAAAAGAAAGATTGTCGCGGAGATTCATGAAAAAGTACACGGAGTGTTCTGGAAGAATAAACGTCTTCTGCTTCAACGATGATACCCGCCATGTAAACTTTGTTCAATCCAATTAAGTTATGGCAGGTTCTCAAATGAGATCAAGGTATACAACAACGGAAGCAACATGCAAAGTAATGAGTATCAAATTCGTAAAGTTTCATGTTGCACAAAGAAAAAAAACATTTCTCAATAAGATCACTATGGCGACCATAAAACTTCCCAATAATTTGTATCAACCTGCATCTTTTGAACCCTTGTGTTACGAGTTTGTCAGTCAGTTGACGCCTTCCAGCACGAAAATCGTTGTAATGGGAACAGGCCCTTGGATATCGAATCAACTGTGTCATGTAAATACTAATGGTTGGTACTTTACACTTAGAGCAGGGCTCGTCAGTAATTCTGTTTCGTATTAGCATAACAAAGAAAATATCATTTGATCTATGGAATATTTATGTTAGCTTAAGTTGTAGGAAACCTGGTAAAACTATGAACAACAGAAAGATTTATGCGAAGACCCCTGAAAAGTTAAAGGGGATCAGATCTTGTTTCCGGTAAAACCTTTTCTACTTCATCGACGAGTTTCCATCATCTAAATCTTTGTCAATCTAGGTACGGTAAACCCTAGGAGCTTATTTTTATTCTAACTGTTAAAGCCAGTTGCATGATACTTATTACTGGCGAATTGACATGAATAACGATTCAAAGTTGTATTGTTATTTTGGTTTGGTCAATTGTTTCGATGATTTCACGTACACTGCAAGACTTTGATATGTTGTTGTAACAGTAAGATACTGTTTCGTTTAGAGTTAAGTGTCTCCTTGACTTTGACATATAGCCGACCGCACCTAAGAATTGTTTGAGTGTTGCCGTTACAATTGTGTTATGTCACCAAGTCGACATCCTGCATGGAAATCATGACATTGTGAACAAACACTTGGATATGGATTTAACTGAGGAATGTATACACCACATATATAAATGGAAAATTAACATTAGGAAAATCGAGTTAATCACACTGATCTTACCAGATGGTCACATAATGTCCGCGCTGGTTTGGATGTAGAACATTATCGCGGTAGGCGGCTGATATAGAAGAGTCTGTGTGCTTGATTTCAAATCTTCTAATGTAAAGGATAGTCGTGGTTGATAAATATCTTGCTATTTTAAGAACAATATATCTAAGCATGAACTTGCAGGAGGTCTATTCGAGCCGTATTGATAAGCACTTGGAACAGTTAGGTCAATTCAACAAAATCAGTAACAAGTCCACTAATAGAGGAGACAGGGCACAATTTCGTCCAAAAGATGTATGCCAATAATTGTCTACTGAAAAATAAGCTAGCCACCGAACTCGACGATATTGTTAATCATCAATTCGGTTATCATTTTAATCTTTTATTTTCATACTTGTTCTTGGCTTTAGACTACTTCTGAGGGAAAACATTTGTGTAACAATAACCAACTATATATTCAAACCCATTCATGTTTCTTTGAAAAGTAAGCTCTCATATTGAAAGAGTTCCTTTGTTCGAGATGGAATACAATAACGTACAGAAAGAGAAATTAAAAGTTCTTAAAGAAGACATTTTCAAAACATAATGGTCTAAATTGGTAAAAGATCTTTGCCGTTATTAAAAATAATCTATATGAATAAGTACCATTACTTCCACCAATTAAGTAAAGAGTATTACTACAGTAAGGCTGTAACCCTGTGATATTCAACTTGAAGTAATGTTTTAGACTTGTGATAAATTATGCTTTCTATATAATTTAGTATCGACGTATCATTTTTGACAGATAGAATATGTTTCATGTAAAACAAATGACTTGTAGAAAGTGTTTCTAGTGACAAGCGTCTTTTTAGATAAAATTTTCGAATGATATGTTTCAATTCAATTAGAATTTACCATGATTCAGTTAGCTTTGTCAACCTCTATTGATATCTTGTTATATAACCATTTTGCTGCTGGTAGTGTAAACATTGAATTCTTTATTCAATTGCGAAATGTTTAGAAGAAATATTGAGATATCCGTTCTTATTCCAAGTGAGATTTTAAGTCATTACTAAGTTTACATTACTTTATGTCATGTTGTGGTGCCATCCGGTGACAGTCATTTCGAGTATCATATCATACATTAATATTTGTAGGAACAAGTCTCAAGCAAGATTGTCGCTTAATGTTGATTCTTTTATCAACATACAATTACAAAAACCTTTTGAAATGTATATATCGATGCAAATGTAAAACAAACTTATTTTGTACAAGTAGTTGCCATATCGAAACAACTGCTTTGCATATTCCGATGGAAGACGATGTTGTAAGGAGTGTTTATCGTTCCCTATTGTCACATTGATTTTTGCTGACAGCCTTACAGTAAATCTTTATGACATTTTAGACGACTTCAAATCAACGTGATGGACTGTTAAGGAAATTTAAGAAAACGTACGAATAACAGCCATTGTTTTGATTTGATTAACTTGTTGGTTACTTGTCTCAACACACTACCAAGGGAGCCATTTACACAACAAATACAGTTCGAGGATATATTTCATCGATATTGAAGAATTTTCCGGAAATTGAAATACAATAAAGTTAACATTAATGGCGGCGAAGTCTATATACACTATCTACATTTTCGCTTCCTCAATTAACTTTGGATTCTATCTTTAAAACTAATTGATTTACGTTTTAATTTATGGATTTTTTTAGTCTTGTGGCTTAAGTTCTTGACATTTCGTTCAGTTATGTCAAAGATTTCTATATTCTGCAACACAAAGAAATAGCTATCTGAACTTAACATTGCATTATACTGTATACATAATTATAATCAAACAGATGATTAAAATTGCAAAGCGAATGAAGGGCATGCGCAGTTTTCCAATCAGCTTGTCATCCTAACAGTTGATGTATTCTTACTTATACACACGTTTTATCATGGACTGTCGTTGTTAACTTCTTGAAATATACTGAAATTTGATTCGTTTTTAGCAACATTTTTTTTTAATTTCTATTCAGACCCACTTTACTGTCTGGGCATGTCTCATCCTATTTTGTGTTTTCATGTTTCGCCACTTGTGCGTCAGGCATTTGTTTTTACTTATACACTTTTAAAGAAACCAGATGTCATGTTTGATGTTCAAATCTTAAGAATCCGTACAAGAGAAATGTTTTATCTCTATAAGATTGAAAACATTGCTTCCAAGCGTCTATCAGACTTGGTCGTAAAGATTGTGCCGATCTGATGAGTAATATGTTCATTTCATCCTTATGCTACACCATTGTTATCAACGATACCCAAAGGATTTCGTTTACAACCTTTGGATTCTTCTAAAAGGTCCCACTTTTTTCTCTGTGTGTTTCAATTTAACAAACTGATTTGATATCTATAGAAATATTGATGGTTTTGTTCTACTGTGCGAGGTTAACCCATAACAATAGTCTCTTTTGAGCGTGCTATCTGTTTTCGGCGTAATATTGATATATGGATGTTAAAAGGTTCTTGTTTTCGACTAGACATTGATGAGATCTATCAAAATCAAAGATGGCGTAATCAAAGACACAATCGTGTGTTCTGAATTAAACAAGATTGCTCTTAAGGAAGATATAGTTTTTAAATACTGATTGCGTATTTTTTTAAAACAAATTCTTTTAGAAAAGACATGTATGTTCATATTGAATTTTTTGAGTTTTTAAAACATCATCACGATAATTACTGTGAAAGTGCATGCTTTTGTGGGTCTATCAATTTGATTCCTACCTGTGCGTTTTATTTTAATCTAAACGCAAGTTAGATATTTCTCCTTGTTGAAGTTTCGAGAATGGCTTTACGTATTGAATAACTTGAGAAACCTTCCAGAAAAAATATAATGTGAGAGAAATGCATGAATAACACAGGAAATACATCATCTTATTAAAAAATCATTAGTAAAGTTTCATATTTGGTGACAAAATGTGGAAAAGGTGGAAAAAAACAAAAGCGGCTGGCCTTTGGCGGGTTACTTCTGTCTTTTTGTCCCTATCCAAATTGGCAAACTGAAAATGTATTCTATTTATTCTGCAACACTAATGGAAAATTCTGACTATTGGAAGCAAATAGATTGTTGTTAAATGTCTATCTGATGTTGGTGTTACGTTGAGTTATGCCTACTGACGATTTCGAATTGACGAACATGCTAGACTTAGCTGTCGACGTCACTGGCGAAAACAGCAAATCATATGTGGCACGTGTATTTCGACAATGTCTGTGGCAGTTGCAGGATACATTCTCCATATGGCTCATAATAGAGAGATATTTGTACTGAAGGTTCTTTTGTAATTATCAGATAGATATATGAAAATTACAAAACGCATTGACTTATAGAGCATGTGCACCTTCACAACCAGATTTTGACATTTCTTCGGGTGATTTTTTATTTTCCTCGGTCGCACTCTAGAAGGAGGAAACAGTTGTAATACCCAGTTAAACTCGTTTTTCGGCTGTCAAGTATATAACTTATTCAGGAATATAAACATCACAAGAACGTCTCCTGTTATTAACTGTCTCCATGATTCTGTATGCTATGTGGCTGTTCTCTCGTAGGCAGTAAATGGCACGAAACCTCCCTGTGATATTGAAATTTCTTAAGTCCTTTATTATGTCTCATTTGTAATGAATTTCATATATTCCACTTAAGGATCCACCATAGAACATTAACACAGAGTGTTGGATCACCAAATTTAAAATCTGTATTTAAAGATGCTATTTACTTCTGTATATTTTACACAATCTTTAGGCCTTGTGATGAAAGTGTTTTATTGTTGAGATGTTTACAGTTCTCTTCAAGGTACATTAGCCTTAAATATAATCACATTTATGCAATCTTAATGCAAATTGAGAATCTACAGAACGATGGCAATCTTAAGACCCACACGGATACATGTACCCTTAAGAGAAAACAGCCAAGAACATATGGCCATATTTGCTGAAAGAGTTTGCCTGTTGGCTCTTTTGTTGTATACCTTGTTATCATTTGAAAACGTGACATTACTTACTTGGATTGACCAAGGGATATATGGTGGGTGTTGTCGATGAAGCAGAAGATGCTTACTCCTCCGGAACACTGGTCTTATCATTCTTGTACTTTTCCAGGAGTTTCTACGTAAATCTTTCTTTCGTTCATATTTTACCCTAGTTTTAAGGACGATGAGTTTGGATGATGATTGTGTTGACATGTTGGTATTTTTGGATATATTTCATTTACGACTCATGCTAACAATTCAAGAAAATAATTCTCTTTCCCAAACGGTAACCAGGCATATAGTAAGGAAACCATAAGGCCTATTTATGAACATTGAATACATCTGTATTTCCTAATGAACTAATTTTAGAATTTTCCTATGGTTTTCAGCAACCTGCATCTCTCCATACTCCATGTTGTAAATTATTCGTCAGCTGTCGACATCGTTCACGATGTTTAGGGCAAGATGCCGAATCAATCGCGATAATTCTTCGAGATACCAAATAAATTGCAATCATGATACAACCAAAGATGATTCATATATACATGCTGAGCATAGTTCACGTGGCACTTTGACAAAGGTTTGATCGATTTATCTAAACCGGTACATCCGAAATGACGTCTTGCTTAAACTAAAGACGTTCCACTTTCAACAACTGGTTTATTTTAAATGAGCATGACTTTTTTATATAGACATGTACACACCTAACATCTATCTAACTAGATAAACTATCAAAACGAAACGGAAGAAATAATGAACAAGAGGCGCCATAGTCAATAGAACCTTTGAAATCAAACTAAAAATTATATAGGTATATAGTGTTAAAACAAATAATAAATTAATCTGCATCGTATTGCTGCCTCTATCAGTTGATAAGCCACAATTTAGAATCGGAGACCATTGAGTAGATAGTAAAAGTTATCGACCAACGACTACGGAAATCTACATGAAATACTAATAAAAAGAACCGTTCAAGTACAAAACTAAGACGGACGATTGGGGTAGTTAATTAAACAGCTTTATTCCAGGTACTTATCTAAAAAGTTCCCGTCTTTCATACTTGTATCACGCAACAGTTGTCATTAATTTCCAGGCTGGTGTGATACACAATCTCACAGAATGATTGATTATCCATGCTGTACCTGTCAAATATATACCTCAACAAATCGTGTACACATGCACGAGCGCGTGGGTCCCTCTACAGACCAGTTAATGATGCCAATCAATGACACTAATGAACGTTTGGCGCTCTGACATGTAAATAAAATCTATAAATCATATTTCAAAAGCCTTTCTATAGAAAGCATAACTGTCAGCTTAAGAATCTAACCATGGTATGGTTGAGACATAATATGATACTATTTACCATCTTTATGAGAGCTTTCCGCTTTTTTGCAACTCTTACATTTACGATGTTGTAATGTCTCGTTTCGTTATTTTTATTATCATCTTCATATTTCAATATGTTCTCAGGTGCGCAGTGCATGTCTTCGACGGAGTTAATGGTAGACAACCTTTTTTTTCTTGTTACATAAAAATTCGTTTACATGGTTACATTACAGTTTTAAGGTAAAGATATTACAGAAGGAGCGTAGTATCCAGAACAATTGGTCTCATCTTTTTGATTTACTTGAGAAAGGTTTTTTACTCTTACTCTCTCTCACTTAAACACTACCACAGGGAAAGGATAATTAGTTACAGAACTGTAACTTATTTTCATTTCGCTGTGGCAGTGGTAAAAAAAGATCAGTGTTATTTGACAGTTAAGCGACCATCTTATTTATATGATACTTTTGATGACCAAATCATAGAAAGGTGCATCTTGAACTACTACAAACTATTGTCAGAAATGTTAAGTTTGATTCGCCACAACTTAATTGTACCGGAAACAATATGCGGAAGCGGAAGTGGAAGAGGACTACGCTGTATAATGAGCCTGGCCCGATTGACGATAGAAAACAGTTGTTCTATAAAATGGATTACAGAAATGCTAACTTTAGTTTACACTGACGTTCGAATTGACATTCTTACCAAGACCTTTCTTGAATCTCTGTCACGTGACATTTCGTGTAGTCTACTACGTTCTATGAGTATTAGTATTTTACAAACCGCAGTCATCCGTGCTTTTCTCAGGGTTAGACACGCGGAAGCAGTCAACTGCAATTCTAAATGCAGGGTAGTAGATGGATTACTTAAGTAACAAAAGGATATCACCCATAAAAAATATTTTCCCGATATCTCTTTATGTAAATGTCATCATACTGCACTTTTTACAATCTGTCTGTACCAAGCCCAGAAAGGGTCTCTATGAACAGTGTACGAAATATGAATATACAGCATGGAAAACATTGGGAAAATTTAAGATTTTACATCCAATTAATATGTACACGTATATGTTATCAAGTAACAAAAAAAGTTTTTTTACAGATGCAACAGCTGTACGGTACTACATGCACAAATGCTTCAATATTGATCCGAAGTGTACTATATAGAAGATAGAAATATATATGCGGTACGGAAAAGGTATGAAACTGGTTCAGAGAGCCGATGATGGCGCCTTCTACACCACTTCTATACCACGTGTCTAGTACGTCTGCACAAGTGTCAAAGTAAAGGTCGAATCGAGGAGATCCTCTTTAATTATGCATCGGATTGACAGGTCGTTTTAAGTACGCACGTATATTACCGATATGTTGACCAAAATATCAAAGCAGTGCATTTCATTTCGTAATCTTATCCAAAACTAACGGGTACATACGTATCGATACGTTTGCACATCATTGGTGACTTTTTGAACCTGAAATTAGGACTTGTCAATTGACGTCAGGTACTTAAACTACGGCCATAGACATTCAGTTTCCTCCTGAGTACATGTAACACATGCGGAACGTACTATACAATGTTCATGTAGTCCTGTGGCTCAAATTTAATCAAACGTTGGCAAAATATGATATAAAAGAAAGATTTACATGGAAATTCATGGAAAGAACAAGGAGAAGATATCTGTTGGGTGTTCCGGAAGAGTAACGTCTTCTGCTTGACCGACGACAAAAATAACTGCAATAGGTTCAAAATTTGGTAGAAAAGAGGCGTTTAAGATGCAGTCAATACAATTACCCTCTCCTTCTACGGGATACGTGTACTTTGCAGTCCCCAGAACCTCGGCAATTAATATAATAAGGTATTGACTTAAGAGACTTGACATTTCTCTGTCTTCATGGAGACCCGATGGATCTTCAATTATAAGGCAGTTTGACGCAAGAACCATGCATTTCTATTGTATCTCATTATCTATTTTGTCAGCACCGGTACCACAATCATTTCTTCCTATACAAACTCTAGAAGCGCACTTACTTTAAGTATAAAAAATGACTTCGGATCGTTCTTGTGAGGGTTATCTCCTCGAGACCTTTCCTTATGTTTCCTGTATTTTTTGTGTTTAAGTCTGTTCATTAATTAACCCCTAGACAATACCGTCGGAAATAATCCAAGAACGTGTCAGTGTCACTGACAAAGTTATACCGCGATCTAAACGGTTGTCATCAAGTCGAACGATTCTGTCAGTAACTAACATGAATCCCTTAATTTGGCACCAAGAAAGAACTTTATCTATCTTATCTTAAGTGTGCGAGAATTTTCCTTTTCGCAGACTTAGAATACTCCTATGCCAGGATTTTTTGTTGGGAACAATGGGTTTTACCTTCAATAATATATTTTCATCGAGTCATTCTGTTTCATCTATATGCGACGAGTATAGTCCAGTAAATAAGATATATAAGTCTTAAGTTTAATAGTAATTGTACCTGAAATGTTTTACAAAAGATGTTTTGTTGAATTTCATTTCGAATTATCATTGTACAAGGGGCGGGTCTTTAGTGTTAACTGTAGATTGCGAGTCATTTTAGCAGGTTAAACACGAACTTGATATAGCAGAATGTTCCAATGTCACCAATGTTCGCCCATGAGTTTTACTATAAACGTTTAAGAGTTTGAAAACAAACCTCTTCATTCTTGCTAAAGCTGTATCTTTGAAGGACTGATCATCTCGTTACTGGATGGAATACACGTGCAGAAAACCACTTAAATCATGTTAACCAGGTACAGGTACATGGTGAGGTAAATCACAGGAACTAGCAAATGTTCTTTGCGTTCAACAGTGTCAATCCATTTATCATTTATAAACCAGATAAAAATTTCCGAATCAAAATCTTCCATGTTTCCCGATATAATCGATGCCGAAATGGACAACATTTCGCAGGAAATACATCGGTTGGAACAATGTTGAAATCAAATTTTATTAAGATAGGATAAAGTATTAACAAAAAAGAGATTTAGACGGAGACTCCTGAAAAAGTACAAGGAAAATGATAGTAAATGAAATCCTCCATGATACTTTTAATCCAAGTAACATCACTTTCTTGAATGAAAAATTGGATACAACAACGGAACCAAAGCAGAAACTAACGAGCATCAAACATGTCTAGGTTTATATTGTATATAGAACTATATTTCTCAATGAGATCGCTATGGCGACCGTAAAACTTCCCAGTATTTTCTTTAATCTGCATCATTTGGAACCGAATGTTATTAGTTAACGAATACAGAGTAGATTTGGATAACCATTTAATGAAAGTGACCAAAAGACAACACTAAAGGAATTCAGCACAAAAATAGTAGTCATTATTTGAAGCGGTTTTTCTTCTAGATCTAGAGAAAAGAAGTGTGACAAATGGTACATTATGTATTTTACAATTTTCGTTAGAGAACAATTTACAATGGTTGTTGATATCAGGAATAAATGAATGAATAACGAATTAATAAATATATTAACAGACTTACCAGTTTATATGAAATGATAGTGTGCATTCAACATTGCAATTTGCAACCTTTCTGAATGACTCTCTAAATCCGTTTGGCTGCGCGGACCTCTGCATGCTCTAAAGCTACAGCTACTACACGTTTACATAATACGGGGGTAGATGAACAACTGGTCGCGGAAAGATCAGGTCATAAGTCAACCTCAGCGCGCAATTTTAAGTAAACAATTGACAATCAACAAGCACTATGTAAGCATTGTGTCTGCATGCATTTCTTATTGTTTACAACGGAACCAATAACTTTCCATCAAGTTGTATGATAAAGGTGTGTTTCAAATTACCTATTGTTGTTTTTCCATTTCTGGATAGCAATATTCCTGCATCTCCAACTCATGGTGTTTACATGTCACATTTGATTCGAAGTCGTCAACTGACTGACAAACATGAAATAGAAGGGTTTAAAAGTTCAGGTTGTTGAAAAGTTTGAGGAAGTGTTGTGGTAGCCATTGTGATTTCATTGAGAATTTGTTTTTCTTTGTGGGACATGAAGCTGGACGTATTTGATACTCGTTAGTTTGCCTGGTGCTTCCGTTGTTGTAATCCTTATTCTCATTTGAGAACGTGATCTTATTTACTTGGACTGTGTTAAACGAATTTGAGTTGGAGTTATTATTATGTTGCCACGTTGGTATTTCCTTGATTTTTTCTGCAAGGGAAAAGTGTCAAATTATAAAAAAAAAATCCGGTGAAAAAGAGAACAAACTGATGAAGTGAGACAGAAGTCAAATTCAAAGCTGGAATTCTGAACCCTTAAATTCTGAACCCTTTTAATTCTGAAACCTTAGATTCTGAACCCTTAGATTCTGAACAGTGAAGCAAATATTATCATGATTGCAAAACAAGTTGGAAACAGTTATTATTTTACATTTTTCACACCTATCAGCTAGAGAGCTGTCTAAAACGTCAATAAATCCCAGCGTCTGGTAAGTTATCAGACACATTTAAATCATACATACTCCAAGCGATAGCATTTAAGCGTTTTAATGAATTCTACATTCCCGTGGTACTTAATCATACATGTAAGGGGCAATTACAAACAAATGAAGAGTTGGGATGTAGGGGTTGACCGTGTTCCCTTTTTCCCCGTCCTCAATGCTGACGCTGACTTACAATTATGTATCTAATATGCATCACTGTACCTAAGCATTATATCAAACAAGTGACATTGGACAGGTTTCTTGTCTGTTTCTGAAGTGAAGATGATCTCTTGAAACAAATTATATCTAAAAGAATTAATGGCCCGAAAACAAATATAATTTAAAAGAAATTCAGGTAAACAAAATTTTTAAAGATAAATGTTTCAAGATAAAATACCCGACAAAGAAACATTTTGGTTAGTCAGATGAGCCATGCCATGACCTTTTTGGATGAGATGGGGATATCACCTAATGCGCTACAGGACGACAAATAGTGTATATGTAAATGTACTGTTGTTTGGTCAAAAAAAAAACTGTACAATATTTCCAACAACTGTTTAACAATCGATACAAGCATGTGACGTATTATCTATCGTGACGTATTAACTTGAGTAAGAATATCAATAATTATATGATACCTTTCAAACGAGTCCGGTTATTAAGGTTAGCGTGCCCCATGAACAGAAGACAAATCCGTGAATGGGATGAATATTGGAACACACTTACGAAGTGTGAGGGTGGCAGAATATGTAATTATTTTGAAACTTGGAATATAACTAAGCCAAACGTAATTTCAGTTAATTCATGTATAATCTCATTTGGAGGATTACGTAGAATTCCTTTTACATAAATGGTTTTCAAATGATGGCGGGATCAAAGTTACTCGCCGTGCCGAGTGGTGGTACGTATCCAGGTATGCCGCACGGGCAGTTCTAGTCTCGTCTTGATTACAGCTCGATCGTTAATGCATGTACTTTGGTAACATCTTCACTTTACCATGTATTCGCATCTCGATACAAATTGCGGTCTGTACTTCTGACTCCATCAACAAAACAAGCGATTTTCCCAATTCCTATCATTCGAAAAGGACAACTGTAAATGTTGTCAAACAATTTTTTCATGTTGTTGTACGAGAGACGATAAGAGGAGTACTACTCGTGGTTTTGTAGAGGACACTCCTCTTAGCTACTTCTGTCTGTCTGATTCAACATTTAATCAAAGCAGCAAACACTGGATTCTGTTAACACAAAATCTGAGATTAAACTTCATTTTAATTAAATCGACCCATACCAAATGTCAATATTTGCATTTACTAGGTTAATTGTATTCATAAGGAGTTATTTCTAAAACAGTAATTTTCAGGCTGTCAGCATTTCTCCGCCCAAATCGATACAACATCGACAGTCCTTCAATCACTTGAACGTTTAACTAATCATTACGTTCGTTGTCTAATTAAAGCGCGGAATTGATGTCGACAAATTGCGTAGTCCGTCTTGAATTGATGTGAAGTGGCGTGTATCATTGACATCCGTTCCTTTGGAACCTGACAGATGATGACGCGGATAGCATCAGCAATTTAAAGATGATGGTAGTGATCTTAGTAGAAAATCTTAACGGTTACTGCTGTGAATAGATGTTATATATCATCTTAAAGGAGGGCGCAATATTATCTGGTATGAGATGGAGATAATGTTTTAACTTAAAATAGGGGTCATTTATTGAATGCGAAAGCCATGTTAATGGACGTATAGTTGTCATTTACGTTTGTGTCTGTTGAAGAGGGATGGTAGGTTGCCCTTTTCCAAGCAAAAACAATTTCATAAGGGCCCCTGGTGTGTCATTCTGTCAACAATGATATCTCTTAACCCGACAACTCCCGCATACATAAGGTTTAGTATTGTGTGAACATATCAAGTCGTATATAAACGATACTGCATGTGCAGTAAGACTATATAGATATATATTTGTTATATGCCTCTATTCTGTACCAACTCTATATACAGGGAATATGTTTGTAGTAGCGCGGGCTTATACCCAAACATTATTTCTGGTAGAACGTTACATGCTTTATGTACATCGCACTTGCAGTGCTGTTATAATTCCAATAGAACGTGACTTTTTTTGTTAGTTGACTCACGAAAAAAAATAAATGTTTGATTCATTCCATAAAAAAAAATCGTCTCTACTTCATTTATGCAGACAGTAATGCACAAATAAAGTAAATACGTAGTCTGATTTAGAATAGTTCGTCCAAAACGCACCGAGGGGACTTTTAAGACCCTTCCTAAATCTTTACATGCAAGTCGAACGCACCCAAGATGGATGTCAGACACGAAATGGATGGCATTTATTTCTACTGGATCTGATAAAAGAACAATGGCAGTATCGAGGATGTTTATGACAAGTTACGATAAAAGACGCATCTGTATTCAGTCGATTTTAAATATGAATCTCCTATGAGCAAGTTCCGATTTCGATGCCGACATGGAATTTAATTCGATTTCATGAAAATTTGACATTAGCAGATATGTGACTCCATGGAGCATTAGCTGACAGTCTTCTGGAAAGCAACGCACTTGCAGCTTGGATGACGTCAGACGTAGATCTAGTTTTAAAAAAAGTAATGGCAAGTACAAAGATATACAGTCCGACAAAGCCTGTTATGTTAACCTTTGATAAGCATTAGTTGACAAATCCGTGATATGTATATGATTGTATAAGGTAGAATAAGAATGTAAATTATTAGTCACTCCGACTTATTACAAGAGGAATACATGTTGAACTCAAATAATCCAGGAGACGATCTGTAATTCGTTAAAGACTAAACAGTTTCTTCATTTCGTTTCCTGGCCATTGAAGAAATATACCATTCATACAAATATGATAGAGAGGATCTGTAAAGTTCTAAACCCTTTCTCCATCATCGATTATTTTATATTTATACCCGGAGTCTGTTTCTTGTGTCCTTATATCTTTTGCTGTGTGTTTATTCTGTTCTATGTCTGTGTACTTTCATGTTGATAAATTGTATGTTTTAAGGATGAGCCTCTAAACATTTTTTAAAAAATCACTTTTGTCCTGGTGATGATTTTTGAAATGGTATAAAGTAATCAAAAAGACACCCGCCAAGGAAATCTTGGTTAATCCAAGTAAGTTATGTAACGTCCTAAAATGAAAGCAAGTTACACAACAACGGAACCAACAAGCAAACTAACGTGTATAAAGCTAGAAATGGAATTTTTCTTTTTCTGTGATATCACTATGACAACCGTAAAACTTCCCCATAATGTTTTCATCAATCTTTTCTATTCCTGTATTACGAGTTTGTGAGTTAGTTGATAACTTCTTGGAACGGGACCTTGAATATCGAAATATCTGTGACATTTAAACGTCATTCATTTGAGATGCAAAAATGTTGCTATCCAGGAATGGAAATTTCACTAAAGGGATTTTCAAATCACAGGGCGTATCATGCAGCTTGCTGGAAAGTTTTCCATGTTGGATTTGTCATGTCTAATTTAAATTCTGGCAGGTATATACGACGAAGGTAGTCTTTAAATTTGATAATTAGATACAAGATATCATTGATCCATGTGAAAGTATTTTTTTCACGCAGTCACTAATTATTCTGAATTTAAAGAATTATTGAGTTAGTGAATCTCTCCATATAGATTTTAGATTTTGGCTCTTTTATCACAGTTTTCAAAATCATGGCTCTTAGTATCACTAATGAGTCCAATAAGGACGAAAGAGCGGTAAGCTGCAATTCATCATGTCTACTGTATCTTATTCTAAAGGTGGAATTTCAAAATGACCTAAGAAGCAAATACAGCAGCTGGTATGTGCTATTGGAAGCCTCTGTAGTTTTACGTTTACAAATCGGTATTTAAGTCCAAAAATATACATGTATATATGCAAGAACATAGCGCCCTTTTTGTGCCAAAAATGATAAAGGTATGGTACAATATCATTTCTTCATGCTGATAATAACATGTTAGATATCATATACGCAGAGCAAGAAGTCAAAGTTTTGAATGCATTGGGAATAGAAGATAAAATGTAATGGATTTTGAAAAAGAACATGCTGCTTTTACATTAAGATATAAAAGATTTTCAAACAGTATAAAATAAATTGCCCACAAATAGTAATTAGGTGTTTTGTGTGAAGTAAAACTGATTAACAATGCTGCTAAATATTTTTAAGGAAAAACGAGCAAAGGAGAAAAATCTGTTTTGGATCTAACTATTGTAAAGTGACATGAAATGAAATGTTTACACTTGGTTTTATTAGTACAAAGTGACTACCTTCATCGTAAAATAATGTAGTTTTAGTTGTCTAAGTCGAAAATACCTAATGCCATAAAGATAACGAATGGTTGCGAAATCTACATTACTTCAGGTTTGTCTTAAATCTTTTGGATGCAAAGGCTTACTGATTTCTAAATGCATGTAGTATCCTAAATAGTACAGGATACTGGCTACGTGGGCACATACTTGCATTGCAATTATAATCCTTCATGGGATTAATGGCGTCGGAGCTGTCATGCTGGATCCAAACATTATACTTTCACTGTTCTTATGCATCAAGTGGATCTGGCATCGTACAATGTCTCGTGAGTACCGATTTATCCAGATCTCGTAATTACCATCATCACCAGTGACTTGGCACCTCTGGTATTTCACACGCTGAGCTAAGTTATTGTGAACTGTAAGGCGCGCTTTCATTTTAGCAGCCAGCGCCCTTTCCTTTGCATCCTGCTCTTGTGTTCTACCATTTATGGGCCCTGTTACTATTTTGACGTGTGCCTCGATGACATCAATGAAATAGCTTGAGGCAATTTGTGTTTTGAAAAACAGCAATTGCATGAATCGTCGGTGATATGACTCCACTACCCATTTGGGTTTAGATATGAATCTATCACGGTAAGCTTGTAGGTCGACGTGTTGAGTCTTCCCAGGTTTTAGATAAGATGGCATTTGTTGTCAAATCACCTGATTCCAAATCTGGCAAAACATTACTAAACTCTCGATCAACAACGACGTTTTCATCTTTCTCCACCCAGGAGAGACTATTGATGTTGTCTTTTGTAATCTTCGCATCATGATTGCTTCTAGGAAAAAATCCTACTAACAGTAGTGCATCATTGTGTTGTGGAGTGTAAGTGCGATGATGTGAACAAATACGTGAGGATCAGGACACTACATCTTGTGATGAAAAATAAGTTGGTGATTTGCGCGCTTGGGCATTATGGTCGAGTTTTGATTTTAAAAGTATTCTTCATACTCCTAATTATAATTGACAGATATCGTCATTCAAGGACATGTCGGCATTATTTGTACGTATGCTAAGGGTTGTTACATATTAGGAAAGTAACAAGTGTACATGAAGATTTGGCGTACAACATGGTCGTCTCCTATGTCAACTATTGTTCAACAAGTCATTCGGGTGATACACATAAAGGCCAAAAATCAGCACTTTGCACAAAAGGTAAAGTTTCGATCTTTGCCAGGGAAAGACTCAGCAATAAAGCTATATGCTAAATAATTTTGAAATGAACTGAATATTGAAGACATTCAAAATGCCATTTGTACACAAATTACGGTTTTCTCACAAAATGTTTTAAAAATCAATGATGTCGGCGATAAACTTTGAACCAACAAAACAATGTATCAGAGAGTGGTTTCGAAGGGCTGAAAAATCTTTAGGCCGACCTCTATGGGAAATTAGCATTGCTGGAAACCCCACTTTTGTATTAAAAGATACTGTTTTTGCGTGTGACTAGTACAATCGTAGAGAGCCAATGACAATATGTGGTAGTTACACTTGATTCCTACTCCTCGTAAGCTTGCTGTTAACCTCTGATATTTATTTACCTAACAATGGAGTTTTCCTGTGATGTGGAGGAGGGTCACTCTGCATGTATAATAGATGCATTCTATTACACAGAAGATACCTGCTTTAAGTTTTGCTTTTAGCTTCCTCATAAACCATTAATCCATTCGTCGACCAGAAGTCTTTTAGTACAGTGGAAACACCATATATTTTAGAAAGAAACACAAACTTAAAATGCTTTCAAAAGAATACTACATATGGAGATCGTTAGTCTTTAACAAAATAAACCAACAAATCCATTTTGTTAAATGCAACACTCTTTTTAAGAGTAAACGTGAACGAGGAATTGATATGTACAAGAATTAATTTGAAATAATGGTTTTATACCATCAATTAAAAGCAGATGCCTTGCAGGGACACAACCTGAAAAATACCTGAAGATAAATACATCTTAATATTTTTTGAAAAGTATAAGACTATAATACTATTTATTTAACTTATCTATTCAATGAGAACGTACAATGTACATTGTTAAGTTACCAATATTACTACAGAAATCAGAAATAGTAGATTCCAAATTAGCTGACATTTACTCTTCCAATAATGAAATTACCAAACAAGAAATCAAACGAAAATCGTTTGCTGTTATTTACGATATGACCATTAAGACGTGTGTTGCTGTTTCAAAAACAGAATTTATATCCACATTTTGATGTTTCGCCTGAACTCTGTGTGAAGGTTTGAAAATTGCATGTCTAAGGAAGTGAATAGACTTCAATCTAAGTATATCCCCAAAGTTGTTCTTCCTTTGGAAGACATTGCTTAATTTGGATACAATCAGCGTATACATGTAACTAAAGTACACGTCCTCACCATCTCAAAATCAGGTAAATGTGTGATTGTCTAGACCAATCAAAGTGAGGACATAAATGCCTCATAATCAAAAAGATTCTTACAAAGAACAAGAATTTACCAACATGTGTTCATAGTCATAATCCAAACGTAAGTTCAGTAAAACCGGGGCAAACTATTAACAAAAGAATGAAATGATATCTAGGACTTCGTCCCAGAACCAATCCCTAGAGTTCTTCTTCTCACATTTTCTCTACATTTGCAATTTGGATTTACCTTGTGTTGAATTTCATATTTTCCCTGATTTGTGTATATTCTGTGGAGGATTATACCTGCCTGACTCAACTTTGGTTAACATCAGTGTTATACTAGTTGCAAAATTGTAGCACAACAAAATATGTTCATAATTTAAACACATCATTCACCGAGAATCCGACAGATTAAGTACATAATCAACCTCATTTGGCCACAAAATTATTCTTTGCGCAGATTTTTCAGTTGGATATGTGATATTTCAAATTATCGAATTAATTGCAGCGATCACTTTGATGCAACAAGAGACATGTATTTTAAGGCAAGCTATATCATTACCCTTTGAGTTAACTGGTTCAATTTAAGTATGTGATGTTATATCTTGCAAAAGTAGTCCTTTATTCAGATTACATGACAGTGACACAACATGCTCTCCAGTGTATTATTCCATAGTATTATGTATGAACGAAATGATCTTATCTATATATTTTTTCTCTCCAAATGTCCTATGTCAATAATTCCAAAGCTTTCATTTCTCTAAGTAGGAATATGGATGTATTTTTGACAACAAAATGCTGAATTATTTTTTCTTTATTTTCTTTTTGTTTGATATCTACTTGATGCAACAATGGAAGAGTTTGTCTACAGTAGATAAAATGTATACAAGGCAACATATTTTTTACATCATTATCTGGGCACTACTATCTAGAACAACGCTTCTCACGTTTTGCAGTGGAAGTGCACAGAAACGTTTCGTGAATATGATGGCCATACATTAAATCTGAAAGATAACATGAACATTACTCAACCTGTCCTTAACACTGGTCAGAGCCTCTGTTTTTTTGTTTTGTTTTTTTTTTAATCTTACCATATTTATTTAATTTCATATTTGTAATAAAATTGTTATCTGTATTTGTATCATATGTATAATTAAATTTTCAGCATTTCCGAGCACTTTTCATTTCTTCCATCATGTTTGTTGAATGCAGATACTTCGTTGGTATATATCAAAATATATAGACTGCAGTATAATATTTAAAATATGAAGGAAATGTTTTGTATATTTTATAAGCGTTTAATATACGTATCTTTTCTTTTTTAAAGAGGTTGAATTTGTTATTAAGTCATTTATATTTAAAGAGTTTTTGAATAGAATAAAAACCTGATTTATTACAGAAAATGCTTCTGGATTTACATTTTGTATCACAATGATATCATTATTTACTCAAACTCATGAACGTGGAATGTTTTACTCTTAGCCAAGCGATAATTCATTCTACCCATCTTAGATACTTTCCAATAATAAAGATGTATTTTATGGAAAAGTATTTGAGACCTTTTTTGTAAACACAAGTAAACAATTTATAAACTAGAAATTGTCATAGACAATTTTGGCGGACTTTCCTCCTAATTTGACATGTAATTAAAGGCATGGCCTGCAATAAATTGGCACTCTGTATAAAATCAAAGTACAAAAGGAATCATCAGCAGTAAGAGATCAAAGTACTGAGTGTACTGTTTTCCAAACTAATGCTGTATAACGTTAATTTTAAGCTGTAACGAAAAAAAACAGAATCTGATTTTTTTGAAAACATTACTTATTGTTATCGTTAGTTAGTATCCATATGACCACAGGAGGTTTTTAAGGAAATTGTACAAGTATTTACCTCAAAAAACATTAAAATGAATTCTTCGGAATTTTTCACGTGATTGACGCCTATGACCTTGAAAATGGGTAAAGGTCATTTATATCATCAAACTCGATTGACCATTACGTTAGAATGCTATAAATATGAAATATCAGGTCCTAAGGCTTTGCTTTAAAAAAAATACTGAACGTTTGGTAGTCCATATAGCACTTAATGAAAACTTTGACCCCTCTTGAAAACCGGAAGTTTATATTTTGTGGAAGTTTTGATTATACCAATCAAAAGCAAGTCTCCACAGACGGTTGTTGACCAAATCACGTAACTGATTTCTTCTTAAAAGGTAAGAAAACGTCATTTCATGCTATTAATATAATTGAACCCTGTCACCTTGAAAGTGTGTCAAGGTCATTCATATTTACAAATTAATAGAAAAGTATCTTAGCATTACATTTGTGAAGTATCGAAGCTTTGGGTTTTTCTCAACTGGAGTTTTGAACTTCCTAAGGAAAACCGGACGTTGGTCTTTTGTGGAAGTTTTGCTTAAACCAATCAAAACAAGGTCTCTACAGAACGTTGTTAACAGAAACAGGTAACTGTTTTCCTCACAAAAAGTCAGAAAACGTCATTTTATGATATCAATATAATTGACCCCTGTGACCTTGAAAGTAGGTCAAGTCATTCATATTAAAAAACCTAATAGGCAAATACTTTAGCATTATGTGTGTGAAATATCGAATGTCTAGACCTTTCCAAACTTGAAAAGAAGTTTCTGGTAAATTGCACTTTTGAACTTTTACCCCTGGCGAAAACCGGAAGTTGACGTTTTACACAAAAATGTCCTTGATAAGTGCCATTGATTTTCTGTTCTACATAACATATCCAAAGATGATTTCAAAATGTCACGTCATTATTGAGATGTTGACGTTAGGACAAAAATCAGATATGGCGTCTTGACGGCCTTTTCTTTTTTTTTTTTTTTTTTTTGATAAAGTTGAAAATTACGTCAGAATTTAGAGGGCACGTTACCAAACATATTCCACAGTAATGAAATAATATTTCACCATAGGATCTTGGAGTAATTTTAGTTCAAACAGTTTGTCTGCACTTTACATTGAACTAAGTGAATTTTTTAAAATGACCTAAAACGTCAAAGAAAGACGTCACAGACGAAATGTAGACACTTTAATGATCGGATTTACATTCTGCATTGAACTGTGGGAAAATGGAAAATATTCAATAATAAGTTTTTAGGACAAATAGTTATTTCTGTTTTTAGAATTTCTGGTAATTTTGTCATGGCGGCCGTATTAGATTTTTGACCTACTTAAAAATGCGGCATTAACAAGTTCAAATGTACTTCAATAACATACTATATAGGTAACGTGTCTATCCGTTACCGTTAATAGATTACGAACCCCCTAATTCGGAATAATAATAATAATAAGAAACATAACAAAAACAATAGGCTTTTAATGAAAAGCTCTAATAACCATTCTAACATTGAATTTCGGCTATGTTTCTTTCGGTGATATTTAGTTAATGACAGCAGCAAATACGATGTAGGCTTTGTCTTACTAAATGTCAAGTACAGGTGTGGCATGCAGGTTATGGCAAACCTTCGGGGACTAGAAATTGACCAGCAGTGTCTACCACCTTCAATTTCGAAGACAAACCAGTGAGTAGCATATTTAAAAAAGCAAATTACAACTGGACACCATTCGATGGTATGTTGGGCAGGCGAAATCCTTGTTTTCAAAGAATTGTAAAGAACATGAAGATTGGCCTCTTCACAATAACCTTACTCATTTCTGTCCCCATTCATATCAGTTTTTTAACTTGATCTTTTTTCAGGTCAATGCAATGTATCTTCAATATGCGTTGAAAAGTCGAAGGCTCTTTCATGACACTGTTCCTCATTTCCTGTTCATGTTTCGAAGATTTGAAAGGGTGTGTAGCTTACGCAGCGATACCTGAAACGTAGGCCGACGAACAGCGGGAAAGGCTGATCTCGACATGTTAATAGCACTCAAGACATGTTTAAGTCTAACATGTTTTGTCGACAGTATTTACTTATTGCGACAAAGAAATAATTTCAGTACGAATCTCTTATCCTGTACCCAGTGATTTGATAAGCATTGCAGCACTGGAAATCTGAATGCCTCAATCTCCTATTATCAAGATGGAAAAAAAGGCTTTAACTTAGAAATCATCATATATGGATTTTTTAACTCAGTATTTGCAAAATATCGTTGTTCTGGGTAAAAATATACATTATAATATACTATGATGCAAGTTGACAGAGATTAAGCGCATGGGGGTGATTGTTACCATTCAGTCAGGTAGGTATAGGTATAGAGTCTGCCTATTTTACCGAAATTCATCCTAGAATCACATATCAATTCAACGAAAATCCGATCGCAAAGATGTTAACTTCTACCATTGCGTTAAACCTTATCGCCCTTTGGGGTATACTTTCTTTTACAACTGTCTGTACCCCCACACCCTCATATCCGCCTACGCTTGCTTTAACTGTAGTTATAATACGAAGAGAGATAACTCACATTCAAAACCAAAAAAACACTCGACTACGTGCATCAGGGTACTTGTACATTAACTGTAATTCATCTTTATAGCATTTAGCTTGCGCTAGCAATGACGCATAGTTTATAAGAAATATATCTAAAAATGTACACGTATATTTTCTCATATCTCCTAGTAGTTTGGAAAGAAAATCAAAAATATAAAGACGGATATCCAAGTAATATTAATTAATTTCTTTTAATGACGCAAATTTAGTACAAAGAGAGAGATTCATGAGACGAGAAGAGGCTTTGTATCAATGATTGAAACATTAGATTTCATTAATGTTATTAATTAAAAACAAAACAAAATAAAAAAAAAATTGTTAAAACAAAGAAATACATTTAAAATGAATAGTAACTTTATGTCGCTTTTATTGAGTATATATAAATAGATATAAACAAATCAGCTGTAAGATATAGACAAATGTTTAAGGATTCCATATCTACACCTTTGTTAAATGTCAGAGACCTTTCCCTCTATTTCAGAGTTGTTTATAAGGAGTGTAGAAGTTGTTTATAAGGAGTGTAGAAGTTGTTTATAAGGAGGAGTGTAGAAGTTGTTTATAAGGAGTGTAGAAGTTGTTTATTAGGAGGAGTGTAGAAGTTGTTTATAAGGAGGAGTGTAGAAGTTGTTTATAAGGAGTATAGAAGTTGTTTATTAGGAGGAGTGTAGAAGTTGTTTATAAGGAGGAGTGTAGAAGTTGTTTATAAGGAGTGTAGAAGTTGTTTATTAGGAGGAGTGTAGAAGTTGTTTATAAGGAGTGTAGAAGTTGTTTATTAGGAGGAGTGTAGAAGTTGTTTATAAGGAGGAGTGTAGAAGTTGTTTATTAGGAGTGTAGAAGTTGTTTATTAGGAGTGTAGAAGTTGTTTATTAGGAGGAGTGTAGAAGTTGTTTATAAGGAGTGTAGAAGTTGTTTATTAGGAGGAGTGTAGAAGTTGTTTATAAGGAGGAGTGTAGAAGTTGTTTATAAGGAGGAGTGTAGAAGTTGTTTATTAGGAGTGTAGAAGTTGTTTATTAGGAGGAGTGTAGAAGTTGTTTATAAGGAGTGTAGAAGTTGTTTATAAGGAGGAGTGTAGAAGTTGTTTATAAGGAGTATAGAAGTTGTTTATTAGGAGGAGTGTAGAAGTTGTTTATAAGGAGTGTGTAAGTTGTTTATAAGGAGGAGTGTAGAAGTTGTTTATAAGGAGTGTAGAAGTTGTTTATAAGGAGTGTAGAAGTTGTTTATAAGGAGTGTAGAAGTTGTTTATAAGGAGTGTAGAAGTTGTTTATAAGGAGGAGTGTAGAAGTTGTTTATAAGGAGTGTAGAAGTTGTTTATAAGGAGTATAGAAGTTGTTTATTAGGAGGAGTGTAGAAGTTGTTTATAAGGAGTATAGAAGTTGTTTATTAGGAGGAGTGTAGAAGTTGTTTATAAGGAGGAGTGTAGAAGTTGTTTATAAGGAGTGTAGAAGTTGTTTATTAGGAGGAGTGTAGAAGTTGTTTATAAGGAGTATAGAAGTTGTTTATTAGGAGGAGTGTAGAAGTTGTTTATAAGGAGTGTAGAAGTTGTTTATAAGGAGGAGTGTAGAAGTTGTTTATTAGGAGGAGTGTAGAAGTTGTTTATAAGGAGTATAGAAGTTGTTTATTAGGAGGAGTGTAGAAGTTGTTTATAAGGAGTATAGAAGTTGTTTATTAGGAGGAGTGTAGAAGTTGTTTATAAGGAGTGTAGAAGTTGTTTATTAGGAGGAGTGTAGAAGTTGTTTATAAGGAGGAGTGTAGAAGTTGTTTATAAGGAGGAGTGTAGAAGTTGTTTATAAGGGGTGTAGAAGTTGTTTATAAGGAGTGTAGAAGTTGTTTATAAGGAGGAGTGTAGAAGTTGTTTATAAGGAGTGTAGAAGTTGTTTATTAGGAGTGTAGAAGTTGTTTATTAGGAGGAGTGTAGAAGTTGTTTATAAGGAGTGTAGAAGTTGTTTATAAGGAGTGTAGAAGTTGTTTATAAGGAGGAGTGTAGAAGTTGTTTATAAGGAGTATAGAAGTTGTTTATTAGGAGGAGTGTAGAAGTTATTTATAAGGAGTGTAGAAGTTGTTTATAAGGAGGAGTGTAGAAGTTGTTTATAAGGAGTGTAGAAGTTGTTTATAAGGAGTGTAGAAGTTGTTTATAAGGAGTGTAGAAGTTGTTTATAAGGAGTGTAGAAGTTGTTTATTAGGAGGAGTGTAGAAGTTGTTTATAAGGAGTATAGAAGTTGTTTATTAGGAGGAGTGTAGAAGTTGTTTATAAGGAGTGTAGAAGTTGTTTATAAGGAGGAGTGTAGAAGTTGTTTATAAGGAGGAGTGTAGAAGTTGTTTATAAGGAGTGTAGAAGTTGTTTATAAGGAGTGTAGAAGTTGTTTATAAGGAGTATAGAAGTTGTTTATTAGGAGGAGTGTAGAAGTTGTTTATAAGGAGGAGTGTAGAAGTTGTTTATAAGGAGTGTAGAAGTTGTTTATAAGGAGTGTAGAAGTTGTTTATAAGGAGGAGTGTAGAAGTTGTTTATAAGGAGTGTAGAAGTTGTTTATAAGGAGTATAGAAGTTGTTTATTAGGAGGAGTGTAGAAGTTGTTTATAAGGAGGAGTGTAGAAGTTGTTTATAAGGAGGAGTGTAGAAGTTGTTTATAAGGAGTGTAGAAGTTGTTTATAAGGAGTGTAGAAGTTGTTTATAAGGAGTATAGAAGTTGTTTATTAGGAGGAGTGTAGAAGTTGTTTATAAGGAGGAGTGTAGAAGTTGTTTATAAGGAGTGTAGAAGTTGTTTATAAGGAGTGTAGAAGTTGTTTATAAGGAGGAGTGTAGAAGTTGTTTATAAGGAGTGTAGAAGTTGTTTATAAGGAGTATAGAAGTTGTTTATTAGGAGGAGTGTAGAAGTTGTTTATAAGGAGTATAGAAGTTGTTTATTAGGAGGAGTGTAGAAGTTGTTTATAAGGAGTATAGAAGTTGTTTATTAGGAGGAGTGTAGAAGTTGTTTATAAGGAGTGTAGAAGTTGTTTATAAGGAGGAGTGTAGAAGTTGTTTATAAGGAGTGTAGAAGTTGTTTATAAGGAGGAGTGTAGAAGTTGTTTATAAGGAGTGTAGAAGTTGTTTATTAGGAGTGTAGAAGTTGTTTATTAGGAGGAGTGTAGAAGTTGTTTATAAGGAGTGTAGAAGTTGTTTATAAGGAGTGTAGAAGTTGTTTATAAGGAGGAGTGTAGAAGTTGTTTATAAGGAGTATAGAAGTTGTTTATTAGGAGGAGTGTAGAAGTTATTTATAAGGAGTGTAGAAGTTGTTTATAAGGAGGAGTGTAGAAGTTGTTTATAAGGAGTGTAGAAGTTGTTTATAAGGAGTGTAGAAGTTGTTTATAAGGAGTGTAGAAGTTGTTTATAAGGAGTGTAGAAGTTGTTTATAAGGAGTGTAGAAGTTGTTTATAAGGAGGAGTGTAGAAGTTGTTTATAAGGAGTGTAGAAGTTGTTTATAAGGAGTATAGAAGTTGTTTATTAGGAGGAGTGTAGAAGTTGTTTATAAGGAGTATAGAAGTTGTTTATTAGGAGGAGTGTAGAAGTTGTTTATAAGGAGTATAGAAGTTGTTTATTAGGAGGAGTGTAGAAGTTGTTTATAAGGAGTGTAGAAGTTGTTTATAAGGAGGAGTGTAGAAGTTGTTTATAAGGAGTGTAGAAGTTGTTTATAAGGAATGTAGAAGTTGTTTATAAGGAGTGTAGAAGTTGTTTATTAGGAGGAGTGTAGAAGTTGTTTATAAGGAGTGTAGAAGTTGTTTATAAGGAGTGTAGAAGTTGTTTATAAGGAGGAGTGTAGAAGTTGTTTATAAGGAGTGTAGAAGTTGTTTATTAGGAGGAGTGTAGAAGTTGTTTATAAGGAGTGTAGAAGTTGTTTATAAGGAGTGTAGAAGTTGTTTATAAGGAGGAGTGTAGAAGTTGTTTATAAGGAGTGTAGAAGTTGTTTATTAGGAGGAGTGTAGAAGTTGTTTATAAGGAGTATAGAAGTTGTTATAGAAGTAATTTTAAGATTGATTTTTGTGATAAAATATCGTAATAACTTTTCAGATGTTACGATAGACACGAAGAGGAATAGTGCTTCTCTGTACAAATGAAGCGGTATATTCATAACATACCGATTGATGAATTAAACCTATTGGCCTGAGCAAAAGCTCAGAAGATGGTAGGTCAAATTCAAAATCCCGATAAGGACAGTTTCAACAAGAAATATCAATCCGTCAACAAAATGCCATTTTTAAACACAATCGAAAAACGAGGTCAAAATATGAAATTTACACACTTTGTCAGAAAACCCTTAAAATGCAATGTACAGACCAGATGTTCTGACAAAGTGAGCGTCTTCTGCTTCATATATGACTACAAAGGTAGCCAGAAAAGTATATCTACCTAATACAATAAGTTAATTTCAGTATTCATACATAAATGCGAAAACCAATGAGTGACGGTTATGTACGTTCACTACCAGATTTTTTTTTCAGCAAAATTACATTCTCAATGAATATCGCTTTAATCATTAATTACTAAAATAATGCACGGAGACAATAAATCCGCCATTAGATCTTCCATGGTCCAGTACTACATTTTACCGTGACTGGCGTCAGTATTTTCCTTTCTTTTCAGTGTATATACATGTATTTTGAACGGACGACAGTTATAATATGACATATAAGGAGAAAAAACATCGGATAGGACTTTCTCGTTGGCTATATGGCCCTCTATCTAGCAATGTAACTTTCATTAATGTTATCATTGTGTATTATCGTCTTGAACATAATCATAAACACTTAGATCAGATCACCTGTTATGTTATGTAGCATGTTAAAATCCTGTTTCTGTAGAAAAACATATATTTACTTTAGTTGTGCAATTGAAATCAAAATTATTGTTTTTTTACCATTTGTTTTATGGTGAATTACGTCTTAAAGCAAAGAAGAAATAAAGCTTGCGGAGAGTATACATGTCGATGTTTGTGTAATGGACACATATGCAGCTATTTCTACAGGATACCATGGGTTCTGTACTGTGGCAATGCTTCTATCCAATACAAATACACAGAACAGAGCAAATCTCGAATTCATTGAACTTGTACATTTTATTTCTCACTAAGATTCATGACTTGCATTTATAAATAGCAGTCAATAAGTCATTTTTTTTGTGTAATCCATTTGCTTGGTTGTTGCAACATCAATCTATTTTCTTTATTTTTCAAACAAAAAGTCCGTGATTTTTTTCCCCACAAGTCCAATAAAATGTTATACAATTTACTAAATGCGATACTATTCCACCAACATAATTAAATCTTATTGAAAGTGAACTATGTCAGGGAAGATCAGAAACGTATTTCTACTTTTCCTAGTTGTTTCAAATGCTAGATAATACATGTTCGTATCTATTTTGACGTCTGATTATTATGATTGTCTAGAAACGTGCTAATTATAACATACAAATTGATATTTTTTATACGACGCTTGTATTATGACTTTTGTAAATTGAAATACTGTATCAATTATAGCTAATTAGCGTTGCTGTCTTTATATACAATTTTTCTTTAAAAAAATACTACTCCGGTGTCACCTGGAGCAACTTGGCAACATATGTTTGCGTTTTTTTTTTTTTTTTTTTTTCCTCCTTGTGCATTGTTATTCACCCGTTTGTCTGCATAATTGAAAAAAAATAATATATTGTCTTTGAACCACATGAATAATTTCGCCATGAAATGCTATGTGTCAAGGAGAAAAAATGTAAACATTAGACAGATTAACTATTTGGGTGCTTAATTAATATATCAATTAATCAATAGGTTTCATAGAAATATACATCGACAATACAGAAATGATATTTATGCATCCTCTATTCCCAACAATTACTTCTGATAGCGCGAAGTAGAATTTAAATGCTTTCCTACTACAATGCAAGGGAGCAAACTCCTATGTCCTATGACTACTCGATGCTTGTAAAATCAAATCTTTACAAAACAACCACTATTAGGCACAAGCTTCTGAAAGCATGAATAAACTTCAGTGTTTAGCTGCACTTTATCCGGCCTCAGGTTCCAGTTGTACGCCTGTCACATCATAACGGTGATTTCGATGAAATACTGGCTTGAATGTGTAATCTGAGAGGTTGTCTTCATGTGTATAAGTTTGAGTAGCATTGTGACAGCCAATATTAAATAACTTAGAGACGTGTTCGAAGGTATATATAGATTTGAAGACATCCTCAAATCGATTGCAATAAGAATTTCTATGCCATGAATTGGACTAGAGTTTCAAAGCCGCTCATTGGAAACAGAATGTCGAGATCCCCAAGGCAAAAACATATTGCGAAAAAAGTGTAAACTGCTGAATGTGCGTAGGAGGAGAAAGATAGGAGCAGGTTAAACCGCGGATTTTTTTTTTTTTTTTTTTGGACATATGTTGGGGCGTATCTTTGTGTTTAAAACATGTTTCCCTTTGTGTTGGGAAACCTTTCTTCTGTGTTATCAGTCATATCATGGAACCCTGACATTTTCCAAACATTTATCTCCAACATGTTATCTCCGTTGGATGTAAAGCATTATTCGGCTAATGGTACATACAATGAGCTGTTTATTTCTGACCTTAGATCAGTACCATTGTTAAATGTATTAGCTTCAGGATTCTTAAGTTCATCATAGTTGTCTAATTGTGTTTATCATTCACTCTGTAAAACACTATGTGATGATGTATTTATTGCTTTTATTAAATACTGACTTGATAAATATTGTTAAGTTATAAATTAAAGTATACTCCTTATAAATTTAATGAAATATTCGTTTAACCGAATTAATTTCATTATTCACACAAAAATGCAAAAACCAATTAGAGTCGGTTATCACCATGTCCATCCATTACGAGAGTTTTTAGTAAAATTATTGTCGATTAAACTATTGAAAACAATCTATGGAGACAATAAATCGCCCATTTGATCTTTCACTGTTCAGCATTACATTTGTTACTGCTACTGGAGTCTGTGTTTGAAAATTCATTCAACCGAATTAAAACAAGTTTCAATTAGGATCATGTTGACATGAATTTTCTTCGTAGTATTTATAGGAAAATTAAATAAAAATAGAGCATCTCGGTCGTGCTATTGTTGATTTTGAAATCGATCAATTGATAAGTAATCCTATAATAGATTATCTGTTTGATTTGATGATGGTAATATTTTACCCAAAGATGACCCAATAAAAGTACGGATGTACTGATGCTAATCTGTGCCTTCGTACTCTCACACACTAACCAGCTGGTGAACCGTAAACACCGACAAGCAGCTCAGCTGGGAAGCCTTCCTGTAGGTAATAAGTCTTATTTATTTATTATTTGTATTGTAGAATAAATAATAATAATAGGGGAGGGGTTTGATATGGGAAATAGGGATCGGGTGGAAAAGGGATCTTTTGAAGGGATAGTTCCTGGAGGATTTTGGTCTATAAACTATTCATATATTTATTACTGCATGTTCGATTTGATATACAATTATTACAATTACCTAGACTTTCATATTTTTGGACGATCAGACAAATAATATATTGTACATATATAGCGACAGTGATTGTATGGCACTGTTCAAGCTTTACCAGAAAAATAAACCTTGTTCGCGTTACAGTTCACACTCAATCACCAGTTGGTCAGTCCGTCGTCGTGGTCGTTCAACGTCGTTCCGAATTCAAGGCGCTAGCACGCTACTCTAAATAAAGGCAATTATGTAACGATATGTGATGACAAGGAATGCAATGTGTACAGCTTATAATGGCACACACTCCCTTACAACGACATGGGGTTTACAGTTGACAAAACTCGGATGGGATGAAAACGTTTACTCTCGCTAAATCTGCGCTAGAGTTGTCTCCACTAGATCACAGATGATATTTTTGTCAACATTGATGACGTAACTACTGCGATCATCGATTACTGCATGTATGATCATTAATTAGCTGAACCAGTAGTGTTGCGTATCTAATTCATTTATTTATTTATTTGATTCTTTTCTAATACTAGTCAATTTCAAGCTACACTTGTATTATCTTTCAAATAGTCAAACGTTACATATATATATATATATGTACAATTTAGGTTTAAACAAGTTAGGACCATTTTATCATAAGTGAGTTCAACAAAGACGAAACAATAGTATAATGTAGCGCTTTCCATCATTACGTTCTACTATTACTGTATCTGAACTTCTAACTTCTAACTTGGCAGAAACTAATGGTTGTCCTCAATGTTTGCCGTAACCAGCATGTTTTGTGTTACCTTATTGGAACAGTTTAATGTTTCAGAACATTCAATGTTGAGAATCATAAACATTACTGTCCTTTGAGACTCTCAAGCTTATCGTTCTAACTCTGATAGAGAAGCGATATACTTCACAAAATAACTTGGATTTTATAACATCACAAAATGATAAGACCTTTTTTCTAGACAGAATCAAAGACAATCGAAGGATTGGAAGAATATGACTATCAAAAGTGTTCTGATGAATACATTGGTGGGCCGGCAAGGTCAAAGGTCAGCATATGATGCATTCACAATGCATAGCTAGTAAGGAATGTTGTAATGCACATTTATCATGTCACTAGGGACATTTGTCATTCAACTGTCTGAAATTAAAGCTCAGTTTAACTCCGATGATGTATGACAAGGCCTAGCAGAATCGTAAAGTAAAGCCTTTTATATGCATTATTGTTGTGTATAGATATATATGTACTGTTTGTTAGTATATCTCGTGATTTCTACAAGTAAAATTCATCTTTATCTTCATACGATTATTTTAAAATGGTAAAACTTCAAACCCTATGTTTTAAACACAAAGATAGCAATCTAGCGATGTGGGCACCGCTGCTATAACCGAACGATTGATTCTTACGGGACTGAACCATTAAGTTAAATCCAAACCTGACATCAGAAAAGTCTCCAAATCTGGCCAATTACAACAGGCTATTTAGTCTCTCGCGGGAACGCTGTCAGGCTTAAACAGGATATCTCCTGGTTGAGCAATCGGTTTAGAAGCAGTGGCCGTGTTTCTTCAACGCCAAAACGTGACTGCGGGTCGAAAACGTAATTAGGAACACAGAAAAAATATGGTCGCTTCAATGTCACTAAACCTTAAATCTAGTGGTTTTGATTTTGAATAGGGGAAAAAAACTTTCCATACACCAATCAAGTTAGTAATTGTGCATGTCATGGTTTGAGCTCAGCTGTAGCGGCAGGCGGATTGAGGGAAAGGAATCATTCTAATATTGGAAATACAGTTGTGGGATCACACGATGTGCAATGTGTGCACACTGTGCATTATACACGTATATGTATAAACATACATTATATATGTAAACATTAAGAGAAGGTGTCTTTCTGTCTCGGCAATGAATCATCTAAAAGTTCATACCTTCAGAAAGGAAATTTTATTTTCATTATTTCTGTATAACTCTCATTTTTCTATTATTTTTGTAAACAAAAAAAAAATGTTTAGTAAGGTCATCTTTAAGTGTTGTGTTTGTTCCACGGAGACCTAGCCTATACCCGTATACATGCATTTTTATTGCCCAATGTACACCTCTAGTCTCCATCAGAGGTGTGAAACTGTACGATAGAAAGACTCAATAATGCAGGGCTCAGAATTATTTCGAAAACTCTCGAATTAAAAATTACTTACAGTATAATCACCGATCAATTCTAATACGCTATTTATTCAAAACTGCGCGAGTTTAATTAACAGTCCGTAACATTAGACAACTAATTTTACCAAATGGCAAAAAACCTGCGATGCTATAGTGCGTGTGTGCGTGCGAAGTTTTCGGTGCGTTGTACGTAACCACAGCTGTATGTTCGATCTCGTGGTGAACGGTACGCCAGATCTTATCCATCATTATGGCTCAGGTTTAGAAGTTCTTTTAATCAAAAATTTAAAACGTAGAAAATATTAGAAGCAATTCGTACTTGAACATATTTTTTCCTACCATGGAGGTCATATGGTAACTCCGTTTAGCGTCGGTGTCCACTGCATTGTACACTTCTTACTACGCTGACCTAATTTTCATTTACAGTATGTACTTCAGCTTGGTTCCGTTATCCAGAATATATTACATAGTTTATTACAGTTTAACTCTATGGATCCTCTATAAACTCCATCTTTTCTTCCCTTTTCCCATATTTACGCCATCTTCCATGTGTAATTTGTAATGTAAATCCATTGTCTTCTCGCCTTGAATCTCCGTCCCCTTTATTCATCCCAGCATTGTTTGTTTTCATTGGGCTTTTTATTCAGCCTCGTTGTACTCCGCTTGAACTTTATTGCCCTTAATAGCGGAAACAATATCTAAATATATTAAATTTTCTTTCTTTAATTATTTTCTGTATTGTTCATGGTTACACCAACAAAACCCGATTCAAGATACTTTTGAATTCCAACGTCCGTGCGGTTGTTCCGGTATAGGAAAATAAAGTGTATATTGCCACTTGGAGACGGAAGGGCTGTATACCTCCTTCTGTCTGAGACCGCTATCGATCGTACATAAATGGCTTACATATCATGTGTATAAGTAATAAGGGGGATATTCATCTTGTAGTATGAGCAACACGTTTGAAATAGGCCTTTGGTACAGCATCATTGCGACGTCATTTATCAGCTCCTCCATTCGCCCTCGTGACTCATTGATTATTGATATTTGTGGTTTCCTGGGAAAGAACTAAGCATGTCACCTTCATTTTGGAAACACAATTTGGAAAAAAATATAGCTAGATTGATGATAAGATTCTAGATTTTGATACACCAATTTGCCTGCGTGATATCTTAACAGAAAATCGAGTTTGTTCTCATTTTATTCAAATTGTGTCAAATGCTAAGATCGCAAGATTTCTGCGATATATGTTTAATTTGTCGTTTTGAAAATATTGGTTGTCAATTCATTTGTTATGAGTTTTATCCTTTTCGGCCTGCATACATTTTTTTTTCACTCACATAATGTGCAGAAATGACAAATCCTCAACAGGATAGAAAAAATGTTATTCGATTACCCGTTACTAATGTAAATGATAGTTTACAAGTCAACCGGGTAAAACAATTACCAATGTGCATAGAATTCGTCATTTGATTAAATATCTGTTAAAAGAAATTAAAATATGGACGACAAAGAAAGGATACCTAATGTATGAGACCTATTAAGGCCCGAGTCAAAGCTATTATCGACGTCATCATACAAATATACCTATAAATTGCAGCAACACTACATAAGTTGATAGACAACCGGAAACTGTTATGAGACACGCTAACAGCCAGTTCTTTGGAATCCATATCGCTCACGAATGCCGGACATTTCTCCTTAAGATAATGCACTCGATTAAAATCACTAATGTTTCTGTATGAACAATATACAATTTCAGAACCATGGAAGGTAATATGTGCAAAATGAAAGCTGATAGGAATATTAAAGCTAAGCAAGTTTAATAATCAATTTGTTAATACATATGATACATCGTATTGTTTTGTCACATTCGTTTAATACATTGATCAAATAGTCGAATTCATCACGGAATTAATTTGATTGTTATTGAGACAAAATTATATTCTATTTACTTCAATGAACAATCCTTTTCGATCGCAAAAAGCAAAGCATAAAAGCATAAAACAATGTATTTCTCATATAATAATGTTGTGGACATTATTTCTAACCAGCCTGAATAAAAATAATGTGAAATATGATCAGTGAAGATGAGTAAACAAGTACTACGTTGAAAATCAATTAACGTTTTTAAAACAGTTTTAATAATACATATATGTGTGCCGGATTGTTGTTACTGAAATACATACAGAAACCGTCCATTACCTAGAAGTAAGGTTAAACTCTATTTACTTAACAAAGAAAAACAAATGTGAATGTACTTGAAAACATATCTAAAACAGATAACAATATTGTAAGTTTCTTTGAGTGTACAAGAACGATGTTTACACATGTTGTAAACACAACCAGCGGTGTTCCATACTGTTGCCGTCTGATGACCATGCGGCATGCGTCGTTACATGTCAACGAAGACTGACTGCTACAAAGACAAGTACGATTGTAAGATAGATTTCGTTTGACATTCACTATAGTTATCTGAATAAAAGAACAGTCGTTTTCCGACAGCTGGAAATCGAATAAATTTTCTATGGAACGCACTTGTCGAATTGGTATTCATTGATTCTATAAGCGGGTTCTACAAGACCGATCGCCTTTATTTTCCCATTTCACAAGCAATAGCCGGTACTTATACCAGTCCGTCCAACGTTCGATCTCAGGTACTCTACCAATCAGTGCCCATCAGGACTACCCATACACTTTTATGATAACACTGAATTCTTCCTGATGGCACAATACAACACCAATCGTTATGGTTTTCGTGGAATCTATTTCCACTGATAACGGTTCCTGTTTTTTCAATAAAGACGATTATTCTTGTATTTAAAGACATCGATTTGCGTCCTTTCTAATGTGAACAATGCATTAAATGAATTGAGCATGATTAGCATATAAATTGAACTCAATATGCTTGCCTCCTGAGATATAGGCGCTGGTCCGAGATAACTTTGGAGTGGCAGTGACTGGCTCTTCATCCACGCGCGGGCAACAACTGACGGTCACCTACGGAGGACATGTTGGCAAAACACGTGGGAAAACGTCATTATTCAATCTTCATGTTAACGACTTTGGGTGTTTTGAAAGGGCTCATTTAAAAATAAATCCTCAAGAAATGGGATTATACTCACTAATAAAAGAACTGGTGGTAATGAAACACAGCCAATACTTCCACACCTTATAACACTATAGGATATAGAGTTTAAATTCACAAGGTATCTCAATATTTCAGATAGTCCTTCTCACTTTGTTCAATATCATATTGAATGTTAATGCGTTCATGCGTTTATTCAACATATAAAGGATATTTTAGTTGTCTACCATTGATATTTATGATCGACTATTTGAAAAATTATTTGCATTGTATATGATCCTTTATTTATCATGAAAAAATGATAATCATATAATAATTGGAAATTTGTTACACCAGGCCCCACTTGTATAAAACATCTTAACTTGAGATTTCCTCAAATCGAGATTTTCCTCAGCTGATATCTCCTCAAAAACGGCTTGTATTAAATTTTCTCAAGGAACAGGAGGAAGGCATCGGCTAGGATGTCCTGAAATTCCTTGAGGAATTTTCATACAATATATTTTCAAGGAGATATTAGCTGAGGAAAATCTGGGCTTGAGGAAATCTCAAGTTGAGATGTTTTATACAAGTGGGGCCTGAACATTTGACGGACATGATTTCATGTTTGTTTGTTTGTTCGCCTTTTTTCAAACATTTCTAGCAAATTTCATGTTGTGTCTTTACATGTATGAATTTCAATTTAGTGTGTTTGCATAATATCATTGTATTTCATTGTTAAAACATTCTGTTGTCCAACTATCATGAACAGAGTATGTCGTTCTCCAAATTTGGCAACAGACTTTCGTTGTACGGTTCGGACAGGATATTTTCTATGAAACAGAAGATCAGAGCAGTAGACAGCAGCACAGCCACTGCTTTCCAAACAACTCCTTCATCAAGATGGATTCAGGAGACAATTAACATAGGCGTGGAAGGATCTTATATAAAATAATATACATTATGTATAGAGAACCGTGATATATCACATTATTAATCTGTGTTAGTCTGTTAGTTTACTTGGCATTAGTCCATATTTTACATAGAATAGTAATAAAGGTGTTACATTCAGATACATGATCCACTAAGACTCCCGGGCGATTTTGATTGATACATCATTTGCTTATATATTCCAACACATCATGAGAGGTGCAAAATCATATCTTATTGTCTTATTTATGTTCAATACTAGTTTTAAAGGATTACAATATATTCAATGAGATCATTATGACGTCCGTTAACTTCCCATTAATTCAAAACAAACATTCATTTCTCGGATCCCTTTGTTGTGTTATTGTCTTTCAGTTGCCAATATCTAGCATAGAATTCGTAATATTGGGAAGAAACCGCTGAATATCAAATTAACTGCGTCGTGTTTAGAATAGGCTGGAAATGCAGGGAAGTTGCTACCCAGAGGTTAAAAAAAATTCACAGTAGGGAAATCGAAATTGTCACGTTTATCAAAGATTGGTGAAAAATAACAAGAAAATACCACCTTGTCAACATAATTATCAAGCAAATTTTCAAACTCATTACAACTAGAACAAAATATGAACAAAATACCTGTGTCCCTGTTGTCTATTTAGTTGTAGTGAATCATCAGAGTAAATAACTGATGCACGAGATTCTGCTGGTCATTTTTATAGTTATTGTAGATATATACGATTGACACTGTCAATGAATCTCATGTTTTTTTAAAGACAAGGTGTCATCAAATATCTTAAGGTCTCAAAGTTACATTAACTGTAACTGTCAATATACAATATAGATATACAACATAGTATTTCAGCAAAGGTTAATGGATCATTATTTACTTCTATGTATGTCAGAGCACAAGTTTGACGAACAATATTGAACGTTTCGACATTCCATCTTAAAAACCAATACATTTAATTGTAAAAGCATCGATAATTGAGGATAATTAATGGTTTGTATAAGAGCAAAATAGCATAATACGTATATAGCAAGTTCTTTTTATTCTCAGAGCATGTCTCCTTTCTTAATCTGATTATACTTGTGGTGAGCATAGGCTACCATACATCTAATTATTGAATACTTCTGTTGACGCAATTAAACTTGCGCCCTCGCCCAAATGGTTGTATCTTGGCAATCAGTTTTGATAAAGACACTGTTATATATGGGTATGCTAGTTTGCATAATATGTTAGGTCGTTCTGTCCTGACAGCGTGTGGCCTGCATGTGAAGTAATCTGGACTGTAGACATATTTACTGATAGAGAATCTAAAGGTTCCTAGAAATCGTGGAAGAGAACACTAATCTATACCATGACAAACAAGGCTGACAGCAGCGGAAATCTGTGATCTGGCGGAGCCGGAACACACTACAAGGAAACCTATGCTTACATAGCGTTTTCGCTCTAAGGTTTACCAAACCACTTATTGGGTATTGGAATGAGTCAGGACCAATAATACTGCGCATTTCTTTAATTTCAAAATATTAGCATTCATTCACTTACACAATAGCGTTCACATAGCAGTGCTTTAAAGTTAAGACGTAAATGTTCAAGCAGAGAATGAATTAATATATTTGTTATCACTAATCAAACGTGTCAATATCCAGGATGGCTAAACACAAAACAAACAAAATACTAGTTGGTTACACTTTCGATACTGAAGGATGCTGTGGTTGGATGCATGGTTTGATTTCATCATGTAAGTCTAAATATAAAAGAGTATGATATTAGTTTGCTCAACATTAATAATGTAGTTTTATTGATTACATCTGAACGCGAGGATGATTTTTTGACACTTGATTAAAGAGTCTTTTATTTTTTAATCGAGGGCATCTTTGGGGATATCACAGATATCATTGATCGTGGATATCACTGACTTGGAATAGGTTGGATCCTGGACGTCTTTGATTGGCAGCATCATGTGTCGTATACATCTTTGGATACATTTTTTATCGTGGGTATCCTTGACCGGAGATATAGTTGATCATGTACATCTTCGATTGAAAAATCTCACATCGAAGACATCTTTAACTGACGACATCTTTTATCGTTGACATCATTAACGTTGGACATAATTGATCAGAGACATCTTTCTGCGTGTTATCTTCTATCGGGGACTTCTTTAATTTGGGACAACTTTGCATTTCCCAGTGATAAGCCAATACAAATACGGTACGTTGCCATGGTGTCAAGTGTGACGTCATTAAAATATTTGAGTGCAGATTTTGAAATAAATTGTTTTTGATAAAGTAATGTTTTCGTCGTTGTATATGCACGGATCAATTACATGTCGCAATCAGTGTAATTGTTTTATTCTGTAATGTTTATTTAGTGACAAAATAGCGACTGGAGCCATATAGACCGAAACATTTGTTCTGACAGTTTTGATAACAGATATAGAGAACTTGATGTCAAAAATAGTTAGTGGCGGAAACAGTTAATATTACTAGCTAAGATAATTCATGAAAACTGTTTTTCAACGAAAATTAGTCAATTTTTATACAATGAAATATAATTTGTAATTGTTTATTTTATATGTATTTTTTGAAAAGGTCAATATATAAAAGGTTAACAAAAGTCACAGTTCAAATCCCCCAACCTCTGTGATCGACGTACATTTTGTATGCTGTAAATCAGTACATAACAATCTTCCAAAGTTAAGTTTAATTTCTGCTGTTTGATATACTTTATATCTCATTAATATACTTTACAGTAAAGTTACATTCACACCAGATAATATATACAGTGTCCATGGTTGATTTAGCTACCTAATTCAAAGGTCAATTAATTTCTATCCATATCATATATCTTTTTAAATCTTTACTTGTTTTCATCGTTGTTAAGGGCACCAATTATTTTATGTATACTTGAATTTATTTTATGTACATGCATCACATGATTAATTCGGTATTTTTTCTACATGCAATACTATTCAAACATGTTAAGACCAACATAGAGAACCGTAATCAATAATCTATCCATTGTTTATTCATACATTTTAATCTAAAACAAAAATGTTCACATATTATTCCCACACTATTAGGGTGATCAAAACAGTTTTTCATCAAATTAAATTAGCAAAAAATGTAAGTACCATTTTCAACAACTGAATATAACAACGGACCATTCATATAACGGACCGTTGTTACAAAACATTTTGAACATTGATATAGGCTTAATGTGGCCTTGACTTATTACCATACATTTATCCTTACTGGAATTTTGAGTTTCGTTCTAGCCAGGCATTGGAACATCCATAAAGTTTGTCATACTGTTTTCATGAAATAACTTCGATGCTCTTGTATTTCTGAGATATGAACGTATAACGCATAGAATATGTAATTCTTTACCGAATGAAAATCCAACTCTTCATTGATATTTAAAAATCGTCACATGATTTATTTTTCGTGACAACAATACATCATATGCATATTTTAATGATAATTAGATTATATTGTTTAAAATGTTTTCTTCCAGCCATGGCGTAATCAATTGTATTATAAAAAAAATGAAGCTTTATAAAAACAGGAAATTTCATTCATTAAACAGCGACGGTAAAACGGAAGCCAATGTATGCCAGATTCTGATAGACATACTATCTTGGCAGCCTCACCTAAAACCAGATATATCTCGTGCTACGGAAACAGGTCCACTTAGAATCAAACACTTATGAAAGGGAAGGACCGCGGATACGTATCTTTAGCCATAAAAGATCAAATGATATCAAATCTGACATAACTGCGCAGTAGCTATTTCCGCAACGATATATTTCCGTTCCATAATTACTAGAGGTTTCAGCTCGATGAAAGCAATATTCTTCTTCAAGTCAAATAGATTTACTATTTTTGCAATATAGTATAGATTAAGATAGAAATAGTAATAATAAAACTATTATACGACGTAACAAAATAAAACATTTCTATGTGTAAATAGCATTACCTTCGTTCTTCTCTTCCTTTATCGCTGCTAGTGTCCCTTGTCCTTGTACCATCTATTTCCCTCTCGAATAAATTTTCTACTCACTTACCTGCTTATATTTCGTGTACATTTTGACATTCTTGGTTTAACCTCGTTTGCTTGTACATGCGCCCCTTCCCTGATATATTACGTGTGTCGTCTTTGAGTCGGTTGACTTACCATCTACTGTCAACCGTCTAGCCTTTGCCTTACTAAAGAGATTTTTCGCACAAGTTGCAAAATTTCTGACAGTTCTTTACCTTTTAAGAACTTTAATAACTATTGGTAGTATTGAAATATCTCTCCTGTGGTCAGTTTTGACCGTTTAGATAAAGCGCATCGGGAAATCCGGAACTGAAAGTTCACTTGATCATATATTTTATGCGGGACTTTTGGTAAATACATATCTGCTAGGGTTACAATTTTGTTGCTTCATTAGGCTTATCTATGTTGATTTAATCATTCACACCAATATTTCGTACTGTGCGACATATAACAACGTAAACACGAATGACGCAATCAGGGCCACGAGAACGTTTGTTAATCGATCTAGCTAGATCTATAAAGAATTTTCACAAATTGAATATCATCTATTCGTTTAGTAGTAAATTGAGGTGCACATTTTTCATGAGAATGTAAGTAAATTATTTTATACAATTTTCTTCAAAAGCATTCTATGAAATCCTAGCTTGTGCGGAATGTCCGTTTAAGAAGTTCTCTTTATCAACTAGCTATATGTTAAAACTAAGCTTTCTCTGGTGTACTTATCAGCTACAATTATTGTCTGAATCCTTCCTTCCTTTTTTATTTTTTATTTTCCCCGTGTCTTACATGTACATGTATCAACTTGTGTCTCATTTATGTGCTTTTAACACAGATCCGTTTATTCATGTTTCATTTCTCACGGCATTTTTGGTAAAAAAATCGCATGCATATATTACCTCTGCTTGTCCTACATTGGTTCTGTTCACCTACTTACGTCATATATCTGTAATAGAAGTGGAAACAGAGCTAAAGAATGCATTTCGCAAACATGTGGTCTTGGTCTTAATAACATTAACTATCTACAAACTTAACCTTACCCCAGTATACTTATCAAGATGAAACATATTCTTATAGTTTATGCATTTGTGTTAAATTTAACAAGAACGAACAGGTTAACTTAATTCAAGCTCAAAACTGATGGAAAGAGGATAAACGATGAACAAAAGAAAGATTTAACAGGGAGACGTTGAAAAGCATCAAAGAAAATGATAAAATCAGTTACTCCAACTGTATATAAATCTTGGTTAATCTAAGTTCACGGCCTCAAAGAAAATCACAAGGGATACTAACGAACATCGAATGACTTGAGATCTCACAAGGAAATGTACCGACATATGTTGAAACCTGAAATAGACCTTAAGTAAATTCATCAGATTCTATCAAGTTGATGAAGAATCATTTTGAAACTATAACTGCGTAATATTACATAGATTATTGGCATTTCAAGCGGTTGAGTTTTTTTTTTTTTTTTTGTGTGGGGATGTTTAAAAAACAAAAAAATTCTGATTAAAGTGATCCTTGTCCCTACACCCAATTTATATACTTACATTTGTAATTGGGTCACAATCTATTGACCACAAATGTTAGGGTGTCCCATGGAGTACTTGTGCAGCCCACTTACAACATCCGACATACGTATACGTATACGCCTGCTATATATAATGCTTGCCCTTAAATGGGTAATATACGAACGGCATGTTAATGGTTGAGCTATTGTGTTATTACTACCGGTGAGATCTGTATCCAGTGGATGGTGAAACTGACGATATCAAGTAAATCATCACGCTTATGGTAGGTAAGATATTGTTCTCTGTTACTGATCGTTATGACGACAAGATATCTCATATGAAAAGGGTCAATAACGGCTCCCATATTTTGGCGTCATTATATCTCATCTTTAATTTGTGTTGAAATGTATTATTTGTAGCTTATACAATCCTTCGTGGTAGAATACTGAACGCAGCGATATTCCACTCTAACTTCATCAAGGATGGTTTGTTAGTTCCGGATACATGACAACATAATCTACTCATTGATTCGGAACTTTGCTGTTCATCTTGATTGATACCTTTTATCAAATACTGTTAGGAGACAGTGGACATTTTTTGATGACCAGTCATTAAAAATTTATTCTTAATCCCATTGGAAATGTGTAATACACCATACCGTAGGTGACGTAACTCCTTAACACTACCACCATTCACATGATACAGTGTTTTGTTGTATTAATTAGCATCCGGTCGATGACAAATACGATCGCAAAGGCTATAATTATACATTTATGTACATAATTTGATACAATATAAATATATCGATATGTAACGGACTGAACCATTTTATCTACAACATGTATATCTAACGACGATTTTTATGTCGCCCAGCATCAAACCTGGTCAAAATTGATCACTAAACATTTAACACGGTTTGTTTTGATCACCAAACGACTGACTTGGGTGGAATTTATATAAACAAAACAACATCTGGAGAATTAATCTCTTAACATTTAATCATGGATGATCGTTAACTCTCTAGCCTTGTTACAAGCAATCCAGCCTGGTTTTTACAGTTACTTCTTATCATTACGCTTTATACCTACATTGCATTATATGAAAATTTAACTTAAACGTCCAAACTTCGAACACGTGTCATTGTGTAAGTGGTACCCTAAGAAGAGTCTGGTTTGTGTTGTATGTAGGAAACATAATCGTTTGAACAAGTTTTCGAGGACTAACTACCGCGTAATACAAGTTGAAAGATAATTACCGCTGTTTAGATATGTCTTTTGTATAAGTGTTGGTGACTGGAAATTGACATAAATATATCGTTGACTAACAAAGGCGTGAAATACGTTTACAGTCATATACATTTTTTTATGAGGGGAGGCAGGATCAAGAATTTTTTTCTTTATTTTTCTTTTATTTTTATTGAATTTTATAAATTGAAAAAGCAAGGGAGCTGATAAATTTCCGTAATCTTGTAAATTTGTAAAACTTTCCTTAGGAACATAGGGTTATTGGTTTTTTATATGAGCTGTGAGGGACGATATGTAAATTATATTACCTCATAAACACCTAATACCGAATTAGATAAAATTGTGTAGTATTAATTGATGATTTAAACATGTGTTAATGTGCTTGTAAGGTTACTATCCTCTCGCGGAAGAGTGCAACTTATCAAATGATTGATATCTGAATTCACTGTTGTAAAATAATATTCCTCTTTAGGTAACGGTGTAGTACGAAGTGATGGCTTCATACTTTGCACGGACTTTTTATTGAAAAATAATTAGGTTAAGGCTAACTACAGGTAATCGTACTTGTTTTAGGATGATTGACAGCTGTCTGGTGGGAAAGGTATTAATCCGTCTTGTAGTAAACAGTAGCAGATGAATCTGGCTTAGGTGACGCTACCCTAAATTGAACACTAGTTTCTTTCAAATATGGACGTATACTTTTTGATTAAGCAATTATCAGCAACGATTTAACACAATTCGGGAAGTGCTACATTGCAGTTGATTGTCTCTTAGATTGTGCTATGGATTTTTAGTGTGTTTAGCTATAAGATTTGATATGTTTCGATAGAACATTTTCAACAATAAAGTTATCAGGAGCGGGTGAGGCAGGAGTCTTATAAAGCCCAGAAATGTATAGCTCGGTAGAAGTTATGGAACAGAAACCGAGGTTCTAATTGATTAAAATTTGTGCATGTACGATCACATAAGGGTGATGTGGCAGAACTGTCTTTATATTTTTCCGATCAATATATTTGATACAATAAAAACGGCAAGGACGAACGAGTAATCCTATAACTAGGAGAACATTTTAAAATGTAATCCAACATCTATTTTGTTCTTCTAACAGGTACTATTGTATCAATCCAACCTTATTCTGTTTTCCTTCATGAAATGCTAAAAATAAAAACAATTCTGTGTGTTTACGTGACATACACGCGGCTCTGTTTTCTCACGGTTGTAATGTTTCAACTTAATGATGATACATTGGACTCTGTGACATTCGCCTGTTTTTTCCCTATACATAAAATCATTACGCGAGTTACCAAAGCACATGATGTATGTTGGCAAAGTAAAATAGGACAACTTACAGTCTGACGTTGACAAAATAAGCATGATCTCGATGACCATGAACTTAATCATGTCATAAAGATACGAGCCATCTTTAAGCCAGCATGTAGTCCATAGGTGGTTAGATGGTGTAAAATCAAAGTGTCTATTGTAAAGTGACAGTTTCAAATTAGATGGTCGGGTAGTGACATTTCATCTGCACCAGTCAATGGTTGACATGTTTGGGGTAGAGTCAAGAGGAAGTAAGAATGCTTATTGAATAGTTTTAATTTTTATGGTATGACAGATACTATCATACATAGTTTTATTTAAAGAAAAGACGACATGGGCGTTAGGTTGCAGGCACAATATATACAATGTATCACAGGTCAAAAGTTAAGTATATATAAACACATTATGCAGATAAAATGATCTAGCGATCTCTACCGGTATGTATCGGAATTATGGAGACGTTGGGCGATTATCATCACTTAACTGTCAGCTTTAATCATTGTCGCCTAATTTATTAAGAAATTCACCAAGCGGTATGTCGTCTACTTAAAAATGCATGTATCTTTTTGAAATAATTGAAAAGGTCTGTTACAGAAGCAATGTAATCCTGGTCCAAATTGCGAAAACGAAACGCTATCTTAGCATAAACATAATTCTATCGAGTATGATTCAATACGTAAAATATAAAGAGGTATGTACATTTTGGCGTGTTCTTTTAAACAATCAATCCTGGTAATATTTACCAGGATTTTTCATAATTAAGGGATATTTTTCATTTGATTGTGTAGCAAAGAAAACTACGATTGTAGTTGTATGCCCAAATAAAATTCGAAAATTATCACGTACATGGGAATGGAAAGTGGTCGAATCCAAGTAATGAATGTTTTCAAAATGAGGATAAATGCAGAGAGGTTAAAGAATGTTTCTTTTAATTACAGCTGTTAAGATAATGTGACGTCGAAAAAGCTGGAAATGAATTAGAGAATTTTCCCCAAATTATTAAGCAACCGTCTTTCTGTTAGCAAATATTGCTAGGGGATACGGCTCATGATACGCAAGTTGCTGTTTTCCAAATGTTTTGTATTTCATTATAGGCCATGAGATCTAGATACTTTTTAAATTTGTATTTTTGATTTCCTTTAAACGCTGCAGCTTAAACAATTAATAACTTGAAAGTAATGGGTCACATCGGTCTCGAATAACTCTGGTAGAACTCAAGTATAATTATTATGTTTCGCCAATTTATGATTTCTTGGTAAGAACAAAACTAATCGGTGCAAAAATGCATTAAATAAATCATCTCAATTTAGCTGCAGAAAAATGACTTATAAAACTACTAGAAATAATGGACATTTGGATTTTATTTTCGTTTCCTAAATTAGTTATTATTAATGCTTCGACAGGATTGGTGCTGGCTATGACCAATTTCCTACTGAAGTTACAGCAATGACAAATACATTGTTTAAAATGCATGAATAATATTGAAGTGGATAGTTAAATGTAATATGGACAATGTAAAAACATCTGTCTCCCGTTCCTGGCATACTCTGAATCCGGATAACTTTAACAAATGTGAAATGGTATCGACCATGCACGCTGTTTTATCAGCCTACGTGCAGATTCCAATGAACAGTGCTCTCTTACGTAATGCTTCACTTGAGTAATGTTTCAAACACTGAAGATAAATGGGCAAGCAGATAAGACAAAGAATGATGTGTTTGTCCATGGTTCAAATCTGCAACATGGCATTTTAGATTTGAAATAAAATATTACAGCGATAGTACCGGCAACCAACAGAATGACATATTATAGAATAGAACTTTTACTTGACTATGTATTGCTCGTCACAAATACTCTCCAAAAGCAGAATTTAGGGTGGTCGGGTGGCGCAGTGGTAACGCACTCGCCTTTCACCTAGCCGACCGGGGTTCGATTCCCGGAACGGACGTGAAAAGGTAAGGGGTCACCTGCCCGACCACGTGGGTTTTCCCGGGTACTCCGGTTTCCTCCCACAATAAGACCCCTCGCGCGCTTACATCCGGGCCAACAAGAGTGATTAGTATAAGTTGACATAACTTGTTTCGCAATTGTTGTAAAATAAATAAAGTTTGTATTAAAAGCAGAATTGATTAACGAAAGAAAATGGATAATATCCATCCAGCGCTTACAACTGTATAAAATCAAAGTATACTCCAACTTATCATTAATTCAACTAATGTCTTGAGTTACTGACCTTCCTATTTGACCTTTTCTATTTTCAAGATAAAATTAACAACTTTATATTGAACGGTAACATATTCCTAACTGTAATAAAATGATTGATATCTACATTAAACTTTTTTTGATATATTGACACCATCCAGCAAAACAAATCAATATGAAACAATATTGATATTTTTAACGAGGAAATATCGTTTTAAAAGTCACACTTTGATGGTTTTAACCTAAAATTGCCCAATTACAATTTCAGGTTTTATTCCACCTCAGTGGTACGACGCATGCACTCTGTATATTAGAAATTGGATTAGGCGTCTTCACGTCCTTGGCTAAACAAATAAGTCGTGTCTTGTGTTGAAGCGGATAAGCTTGATTACCTGCATTAAACCTCCTACACATATACCTACGGCTTAGAGATACCTACACTCTATATGTTATGCTAACGCATATAAGTCTACCACGTAAACACAGTGGGAAAGAGAGAAACAATAGTACATATGTAGATGACAACATTATCAGAATATGAGAAGATCGCTCCAATAATATCCTTCATATTGTCATAAACAACGCATTCAGTCATTCTATTTTTAAATATGAAATATATACCGCCCTACTGGACTGCCGTAGTATGTAGTTAATTAACACGTACACACACTATCGCCTTTACCTGTCTACCTGACCTGTATAGCTCGCTAAGTAAACCGGAAATCAACAAACTTATCATAATGGCGACGACGTCTATGACCTGGGACTAAATGTTTTGGGTGGACCATGAGTGTGCTAGTCGTCATTTAGGTTATTGGTGATACTATCGATTTTTCTCTCTATTTCAGGGACGTTGTGATGTAGAACGAGCGCGATGTTTATGATTATCACATATAACCAGTAGTCAGTGTTGTACTGTGTGGCAGTGTGTATATATCTCGGAACTGTGCGTGGCTGGAAGCGATCTGTTACTGTTTTCAAACGTTAGTACTGATATCTAAAACTGACACAAGATATGTACATGGTACTCGTACCACACATATCTAGCAGAGACTTGGATGTATACTAGCCAGAAGCGAGTCTAACGTCGTTAGAGGTACAGGCGGTGAGGCCCTGAACATGTGCATTTTATCCTGATTAGCTGTGATGGATAGGCTAGCCGTTCTGTCCTGTCGATGAATGAATGGACACCTTGGAAACATCCGAGTCAGATCTATGTCAAATATTGACCAATGTTCATAGTGTTCTATTAGGATTATTATAACCTATAACTGACCAGGAGATTGTTGGTAATATAAAGGGGCTACTGAAGGTGGTCAATACGTTTTGTTTACATTATAAAAAAACCTTCTGCCCTCTTTACATCTTCCTGCCAGGCAGATCAGACGTTTCTTTGTGTATGCTACTGCATCAACACCTTTTTCTCTTAATATCAAGATATAACACTCTAGAGGAATTACATTTTTAGTGTTGGGTTTCAGGGCTGGCTGGTCTACACATGGATTTTATCACAGAAAACATCACATCTTAGGCTTAAACAGACCCAATCATGTGGAGAGAATCATGTTTTTTGTCCCTACTATTTACAGGTAAGTGAAATCGATAGATTTACCTACATATAACTTGGTATACATGTATTATTTCTATATCCGATACATATGCAGCTTTAACGTTAACGGTCTGTTTCACATTATATTGATGTTTAAATTGTCCTAAACTACAGAGTCGTGTATGTGATGAATCATGATTTCTTGGTATTACCATGACAAATCTATCAGGTGCACAACAATAGGAAATGATTATTAGAACATTTTGACAGTCATTTTCACGTAGAAGATTTTTCCTTAATAAGCTTACAACGTATAAAAACTATGAATTATTGTGATATCGACGTTTTAGTTTTGTATTTTTCTACTTTTTTCTGCTCGAATATTTTACTTTCTATACTCAGAAATCTTTGGTATTTTTTATCAAGTGGATGACCTGAAAGGCGTACATGATATTCAATAACTAGGCCGATTTTGTGTTATGATAAATTATACCAATATTGATATATTTGTGTTTGAAACTGTGATATCCATTTTAGCACTGATTTCTTTGAAGATAAGCTTATTAATAAACAACGGATTATATTAAGTAGATCCACTCAGTACAATGTATTTGTATACCGCATCTCACCTTACTATAAAACTGTGTTACATTACTTGGACATTGCACACATACTGAACTAAATTAATCACCTTCTGATAGGATACGGTGATTGTGTATAATACAGTATTTGATTTAAAAATATTAATGTCTCATTATGATAAAATCCATGTCAATGACAACTGTCATGTTTATACACGAAACCGGACGTGCAGGATAGTCAGTGCATTTATACAGAGTTTCCTATTTCTTAAGGAATGTGAGTGGGATGTGTAATAACTCAGGTAAACTTTTCCAACTTTTTCTTAAATATAACATCAAATACGTAAGATGGCATATTGAAAATAGCATGTAACGCTTTAGAGGGACTAGTGGAAAAATTAAGCTAATATTTTCCTTATCTCATTGTCATTGTCGTTAAACCTAGCTGTGTATTTTTTCCTCGGTAATACATTCAACTAAAGTAGGGATATACGGTTAACTGACATGAATGACTATCACTGACAGGGTAAGTACTCATAAAGATATTTAAATTTACTTTTAACAAAAAATGTCCATTAACCAAGGACATGAGGCAGCACTTAATGTCGTCAATAGCAATGAATCATTAATATATAATTTAGTACTTTTTCATTAATAACAATTAGAATCAAAACAATGCCTATATGATGTCCAAATTCATCTATTAATATTATATACTGACCTGTCAGATTGATTTTCAGTTTAATATACTTTTGTTTTAAATATTCATATTATCCATAAATACATCAAATGGTTTTAGAATTTGGAAATGACATTTATTATGTTTTAACGACGAATTATGTTGGTGTTAATCAGCATAAGAAAGCAAAAACTACAATCCTAGTGGTAAAAGTTATCATTTAAAAATATCATCAGAATACTAAGGTGTTTTTATATTGGTTTTATTCTAAACTAAATCAATTAAAAATTCATCATTTGATTAAACTTTGTAAGCATTTCCCTATAGGATTGTTTATGTTATAAGGATATAAAAGATATTACATAAAGTTATATCTCGAATATTATTTGTGTTGTTTAGGTTTCATGTACCAGTGACATTAGAAATATTAAACTTTCGTGTACAAACAATTATTCTGTTTCAATCACAAATTGCATACATTAACAACTAGTTTTATCGACTCCTTCAAGGGAATGAAATGACAACATTCATGTTAAAAAGAACTATTTTACTAAAGATTAAATGATAACACTATGATATTTTGGTTTATTTGTGAGCTAGCACATGCCCTTCACCTTTGTTACAGTATTACCTCACATGATATTTTGAATCGATGGCAACAATCAATGATGACATTCTATTGGATAAACACAATGGCACAAGAAGCGATATACATCGACACTTTGCCGGGTATATATATCCGGATGTCTGGCTCAGATTAACTATTGATGTTTCCTTAGCCAGTTGGTAACCGTGCACAGTTTGTATAGGGTATAGGATTTGTATGAAGAGATGTTCATGCAGACCAAGATCACTAAAACAATTGGTACTTGAGCATATTAGTGTCAGTAGAGACCGTTGGCCAAAGCAGGATGGTATGTTTACAACGTAAACACCAGGTTAATTCAGATGAGCATCCCAACTGAGGTAAACAGTAAAAGGTCAATCAAGGTGATTCAACAGGTCCCAAGTGGGATATAACGGAGTGGTTAACCTTTCATTACTAAATCTATAGCTGTTAAAATCTACAAAACACGCCGTGTGGAAAGATTTGAATTTCCCAATACGCTAATGGTGAATGATCACCAGCTGTAGTGACGTAACTAAGAGACCACAAGACGGTATCTGAATTTAGTTATATCAGCTTCAATGAAGATGCAAGAAAATGGTAAACCACAGAACATAAAAAATAGGAAGGCCAAAATTCGAGAGACAGCCTAGATATGAAAACAAACCACAACATTCACCATAAAGTTTATCGCTTATAAACTGGAAACACGAGATAATCCAGCTGGTGTGTCTGACAGTATGTCGGGGAGGCTGACTATAGAATCTACTTGGGGTAACACAGCAGAGAAAGCATTACATTTATTATGTCTTGTTTCGTTTGTGATGTGTAACATTCGTAGTAACTATATAGGTTTCCATTTCGAAAATATCTTAACAAAGTCTGAAAGACATTAATATGAGATGGCATTTTATGCAGTAAAAAGTATTATAAAATGGTAATTACAAATCATTATATATATTAATTAAACATTTTCAAACAGCGGAAAGACCCGAAATCACCATTTTGTAAATATCACAAGCAGTCATTATACTGTCCTATGTTTTTACCATTTTGTCATTTGCTTTGTTTTACCAGCGGTAATACTGGTCAATTATCTAAATAAGGATCAGTTTTTGGTTTCAGTGGTGACTCTGCCCGCATTTGCACCATGTACACCCTCACGTGGTTATGGTTCTATTCTGATCAAAGGCCAATCCATGTTGTATATATGTTGCTTCAGTAGTTACAGTCATCGTCCGCATGACAATGGGTCATTGTTTCAATGGACAGTATTTCTTATTTCTGACATGTTAGCAACCGTTGTTCCGTCCGCCATTTCCGGTCTGACAGTGGGTCGTTGTTCACGTGATTGCTCATATGTCAGTTAGTCTTTGAATTATTTGACGCCATTGCGCTATTTAGTCAGCATCACGAGAAAGTAGTAAGTTTTATCTTTCTACCTGTAAGATCATCGTACAAGAAACCATAGGCAATTATACGCTGTGTTAATCCTTCTACATTTTTCTTACAGTGGTAGCCGGAAACAGTGGCCCTTCGTTGGATCAACATCCGATTAAAGTTAACCTGATAGCGGGATTCACGGCAGTGCTACCTTGTACAGTCAAGAACAAAGGCCCAGGAACTAGGGTAACTAATGCTATATCCCAAAGCTCGCTACTTCCGTTTCTAAGAGAGAAGAGTTAAGCAGTATTTGTCATCTGTATTATCTTCCATTCGATTTTATTTAAACAATGCAACATAAATCAAAAGCTCTAAAATCCGTCTGGTATATTTCTTCTCCAATAAAAGTAGAGAATAAAGATAAAACATTATAGAATCAATAAATTAGTAGCACAATAAGATATATACAGACATGAAATATCACAATACAATATGTTTTGAATGCTATGTTATTGCACCTGTGAACTCCTTCACTGCTGATCACAAAACCTCATCTTATGTGCACAGGTGATTTTTTTAGTAAGTTACACTTAAAGAAGATAAGATGCTGGTGTATAGTGCAGTTCACACAGTACACACAACCGATTTCAGAAGGGCACGACGACCTTTCTGATTACTGGATGTATGCACTGTAGAGAGGGCATAGTGTGCAAGGAAGCTGTACTAATTTCCACGAAACTGTACATTTTTTTCAAAAAACAAAAGTGTATTAAAGTATCAAACAACAATAAGAAAAAGATATATAATGTAGATTAAATCAACAATACTTAAATCTCACCTCACAGTGCATTTATATGCAGCGGGAATGTACCATTCGGGAAAAATGGTCTTATTACCTAGATCTGAAATAAAAGTGTATTTGTGTAAGAAAATACTCGTTCGTCACAAACTACAAGAATTAGCGCTATTTTCGTGGTTGTGACTATAATTGAGCAGTGATATAATATATTTTTTTTAAAACGAATCTGCTGATTTGTATTCTAAAGAATGTCGTGGATACATTGGGATATATTAAGGTGATAAGGAAACCTAATATTTCGTACCTAAATCTCATTATATATTCCCAGTTATATCCATGATTAGGAAGTAAATTCAAGATCACTAAAACTTAAATCTTGTCTAAAATATCTCGACTTGTTTTTACATTTCCACCACGAGTATACCATGGGTATGCCACCACAATTACAACTGACCAATTATATAACGTATTCATATCGCAAGGATCATAAATAGCTCTAATATCTATTAAAATAAGTAATGTGAAATAAGTATCAACTTATGATTATCTAGGTTTGTTCCGAATTCTTGGAGAAGAATATCCATACATCTGATATCCAAAAACCATGCGTATGGCTTACTAAATCAGCAACAGTTAGATTCAAGATACGAGAACTCTGGTTAATGCTATGATATATCTGTCATGATTATCAGATATAAAACAGTGTGCTATTAATTGATGCTGAAATATGTCCCAATTAAAGCATGAAGTTGACTACATTCTGGCATTCGTCTTTCACCTTAATATTTTTCTTTGCAAAGTGCACCAGCTGCATTTTATCCAGATATGCCAGTTTGATGCACTTATATATCACTTTCCGAGATTTTGTATTTGAATCCACATGAATGCTTAGACTAATTCATAATTTGACTTTGCAGTAGCTGGGCATCTGTTTCAAATCACATTTACTCATTAAGAAAACAAAGTTTGATAAGGTCAAAATTCCTTAGGGAATAGGCAAATGGTTTGTTTTCCAACAGGAAGGCTGCTCGAAAACCATTGATTACGCATGATTTCGTAAAATAAGCAAATAAAAATACAATATATAAATATATATACATGTGTAAGTTTACAATGTTAGACTTAGATTGGCCAAGAATTTCGAAAACGGCACTATGAAACTGTGTTTCTGAACAATTTATCTGTGTTAATGATCGAGAAATTTAAGACCTTCAGCTACATAAAAAATGACCAAACAGCTATCAAAATGATGCATGAGTGGTATTCAACTAGGTCTCCCCACCACCCCCACCCCCCGCCCTAATGTGAAGTAAACAAAATAGTTTACTTGCGTCATGATGAAAATATCACATGTGAAGCTGTCTCAATCAAAATTATAAATCATATTCTTATCATAAATATCTTTTAAAATTGTGTAAAGAAAAATGAACTTCATGACGTGTTTACGAACAAGGCAAGTAGTTGATATTTTATTGGAGTGACATTGCTATCTTATGATTTTCAAGATATCCATAATTTCCTCAATAAACGCGCTGAACCTTAAAGGCAAACATTTTCCATACATTGCTAAAACAGCATTGATTTTTACTTTTAAAATGTTTTGATCATGTAATCCATTTAGCATAAAGATTTTATAGAACAAAAATATGAACATTGAGAAATGCTTTTAAACATATGCTTTTCAATTATTTGTATTTTTATGATGTGTAACGAAATCAGTTTGTATACAAACTATATTATAGACATGTTATATTTGCACAGGTTATGGTAACGTTAAAATCAAAATTTTAAATGGGACTGAAAATTGACTTAGTTTTGGTTATCATTATTTCAAAATCAATGTTAGTTATAAGTCTGTTAACTGATAGTAAAACAACCCATTGTCACATGTGTATAATTGCAGCGTGCCTAATCCCTAAACAAACGAGACACCATCTGCTGTAACGTGAAATCATTAATAAGCTACTTTGATTATTCCTAATATGTTTAGCCTTCTTTACTTCCATACAACATACCACATGTGTTATAATAAAGAAGGTAATTATACTGATAACAATGGAATAATTACAGGATTTGAGCTTACTGGCATTCAGAAACTGCTTCGGTATTTGTCTTTACAATGGAAATGGAAGAAATATTTAAAGTTTAATCTGAAAATGTTTCGTTTCCTCTCTACAAGTTGATGTTAAAGTATGATTAATGACACTCAGTTGTCAATATACGATTATTCCGGCTGTCTTATCAAACATCTGTAATTAGGGTGTAATCCCTCAATTTGATAGAAATTGCTATTTGATGTGATAGATTTCCTGGTGTATACAGAAGTCACGAACAGATACCCAGTAACTTGGGTGGTAAATGTTCAGGGCTTTCTAAAGCACTGTCAACTTACTGGCTACTTAATTAAATTTTGAAATCATTATTCATGTTCATAAAAAAATGGTTTCTTGGGTAAAACCTTACATCCGAATAGCCCTGGTATTAAAATGTAATGTTTACTTTCGGAAAATCCTTAATGAGGAATTTTTAAGCACTTGATTTTATCCCGTTAGTTACAGAGTACCTGCAGTTGTAAATACTAATATCAAAGTTAACACTACGAAGAGATGAATCATGGTCAGTAAGCCCATGACTCCTAAATGTTCGCATAAAGGTCAAGAGAATTGGAATTCCCACATAATCGGCATGTGGTCGGCATGTCCTTGGGGAAGATTCATAATTACCCAATCGATTTACTCTACATTACTGCCCTAGATAACCCCGACGTTATCTCTCAGACGACCATAATGGCCCTTGATGCCATATGTTTGATGCTGATGGCGTTTTTTATGAACATTACATGGTAATATACTATATTTGATAACCTCAGTGACAGTCTGTTTTTCTAACTCTTCAACCTTGGCTCTGAGTGAATTGCATAGTAGTCTTAAATTAGATAAAAATATAATGAACATGTGCGTTTCTATACTAGAATAAATTGATGACTTCATTTTTTGTTTACAAATAACTGACGTCATCGTTGAAATTTAGTTCACCAACAGGTGCACGTTGCAAAATGAATAAGTAAATAAAAGGTAAGACACCTACAAATTCACATGTTATGGTTCACCCCACGTTTTTTTTCTTTTTTTTTTCTTACAATGGTCACTTTTGGTATCAGAAAATATTTATTTTTTACCTAATGAAATTCCAGGACAATTCCCTTGTTTTTTTTATATGAATTCGAAAAACCATGAGTTAGATATAATCGATTATAAAGTTTCATTTCCTATAGACAGCACAGAGGTAAATTATTTACAAAACATCAAACCAGGCGAAAAATAAGTACTATTCCAAATGTAAACACATGTAATGTAGTGTAAGGACTAACACACATGTAATGTAGTGTAAGGACTGCCAAACATGTAATGTAGTGTAAGGACTGCCACACATGTAATGTAGTGTAAGGACTGCCACACATGTAATGTAGTGTAAGGACTGCCACAAATGTAATGTAGTGTAAGGACTACCACACATGTAATGTAGTGTAAGGACTGCCACACATGTAATGTAGTGTAAGGACTGCCACACATGTAATGTAGTGTAAGGACTGCCACACATGTAATGTAGTGTAAGGACTGCCACACATGTAATGTAGTGTAAGGACTGCCACACATGTAATGTAGTGTAAGGACTGCCACACATGTAATGTAGTGTAAGGACTGCCACACATGTAAAGTAGTGTAAGGACTAACACACATGTAATATAGTGTAAGGACTGCCACACATGTAATGTAGTGTAAGGACTGCCACACATTTAATGTAGTGTAAGGACTGCCACACATGTAATGTAGTGTAAGGACTGCCACACATGTAATGTAGTGTAAGGACTGCCACACATGTAATGTAGTGTAAGGACTGCCACACATGTAATGTAGTGTAAGGACTGCCACACATGTAATGTAGTGTAAGGACTACCACACATATAATGTAGTGTAAGGACTGCCACACATTTAATGTAGTGTAAGGACTGCCACACATGTAATGTAGTGTAAGGACTGCCACACATGTAATATAGTGTAAGGACTGCCACACATGTAATATAGTGTAAGGACTGCCACACATGTAATGTAGTGTAAGGACTAACACACATGTAATGTAGTGTAAGGACTGCCACACATGTAATATAGTGTAAGGACTGCCACACATGTAATATAGTGTAAGGACTGCCACACATGTAATATAGTGTAAGGACTGCCACACATGTAATGTAGTGTAAGGACTAACACACATGTAATGTAGTGTAAGGACTGCCACACATGTAATGTAGTGTAAGGACTGCCACACATGTAATGTAGTGTAAGGACTGCCACACATGTAATGTAGTGTAAGGACTGCCACAATGTAGTGTAAGGACTGCCACACATGTAATGTAGTGTAAGGACTGCCACACATGTAATGTAGTGTAAGGACTGCCACACATGTAATATAGTGTAAGGACTGCCACAAATGTAATGTAGTGTAAGGACTGCCACACATGTAATATAGTGTAAGGACTGCCACAAATGTAATGTAGTGTAAGGACTGCCACACATGTAATATAGTGTAAGGACTAACACACATGTAATGTAGTGTAAGGACTGCCAAACATGTAATATAGTGTAAGGACTGCCACACATGTAATGTAGTGTAAGGACTGCCACACATGTAATATAGTGTAAGGACTAACACACATATAATGTAGTGTAAGGACTGCCACACATGTAATGTAGTGTAAGGACTGCCACACATGTAATGTAGTGTAAGGACTGCCACACATGTAATGTAGTGTAAGGACTGCCACACATATAATGTAGTGTAAGGACTGCCACACATGTAATGTAGTGTAAGGACTGCCACACATGTAATGTAGTGTAAGGACTGCCACACATGTAATGTAGTGTAAGGACTGCCACACATGTAATGTGGTGTAAGGACTGCCACACATATAATGTAGTGTAAGGACTGCCACACATGTAATGTAGTGTAAGGACTGCCACACATGTAATGTGGTGTAAGGACTGCCACACATATAATGTAGTGTAAGGACTGCCACACATATAATGTAGTGTAAGGACTGCCACACATATAATGTAGTGTAAGGACTGCCACACAAATATTGTAGTGGAAGGACTGCCACACATATAATGTAGTGTAAGGACTGCCACACAAATATTGTAGTGTAAGGACTGCCACACACATGATGTAGTGTAAGGACTGCCACACACATAATGTAGTGTAAGGACTGCCACACATGTAATGTAGTGTAAGGACTGCCACACATGTAATGTAGTGTAAGGACTGCCACACATATAATGTAGTGTAAGGACTGCCACACATATAATGTAGTGTAAGGACTGCCACACATATAATGTAGTGTAAGGACTGCCACACATATGATGTAGTGTAAGGACTGCCACACATATAATGTAGTGTAAGGACTGCCACACATGTAATGTAGTGTAAGGACTGCCACACATGTAATGTAGTGTAAGGACTGCCACACATATAATGTAGTGTAAGGACTGCCACACATATGATGTAGTGTAAGGACTGCCACACATATGATGTGGTGTAAGGACTGCCACACATGTAATGTAGTGTAAGGACTACCACACATGTATTTTAGTGTAAGGACTGCCACGCCATTTTACGTTAATCTAACAATAGTGTTTACAGTTACATACACAACCAGATAACGCCGTATAGCCGGGTATTTTCGTTCGCGTGGTATTTTCACTATTTCGCGGTATATTAACGTGATCGTGAAATCTTACTCCGTGGAATAATTATGTACTGTATATAAGGTATCCTTTTTTACATCCAGATTGTGAAATTCAAATTTTGTTGAAATATCATTTGATTGTTTTAATAGAAATTCGCTAAAATTTTGACCCTTGACACTTATACGGTATTTCTCTATATACAAATAAGAAAACAAAAATTGTTGATCACTAGGCATACTGCGAATGTAAGAAGAAATATAAACCCTGGAAATTTCGGAAATAAAATATATTTTAAATCACTATTACGCGTAAACAAAAAACCGTCATAATAAACAAGGAACAACGTCAGTCAGCAGCGTTCTAATGTATATCGAAATACAAGAATACAATATGGTGATAGTTTAGATACGTATATAGATAATACTATATTAAATGAATAAGTTAGGCGGCATTTTCATGATGACCTAGATGAACAGGAGATAGTGGTGTTTCCGCTAATGTCCCCCCGTAATACTTCAGATGACGGGCAACAAGATGCGACCCTTGTAAAACACTTGATTCGTCCTCACAAAAGGAAATGCGTCCTTAAATGTATATATGTGACCATTTCGTGTTGTCATCTTGTAAACCGATAAACTGCATCATGTTATTTATAAAAGCATTTACATAGTTATCATGTCTTTTTCGTTAATAACTTCTTCAGTAATAACTAATTACCTTTTTTTAAAATGTCATAAACAACGGCTGCACTTTAGAAAACTACATCATTGTAACTACTTTTAATCACTGTAAGAACTGCACTGAGACAATTGATAGAACACAAAAACAATGAGAATCTGCATTTGACGGACGTCAACAATATTATAAGAATTGACTTAACGGTCAGTTCAACTGGAAACTTGATAAGCTGTACCTGTAGAAGAAAATGTAGTTACGTCAACTCTTAATAATTCAAATTGCTTCGCATCTAAGAGAACAACATATTTATTGTTTCACGGCTTAGAGGACAATGTTTCTGTCTTACACTGCAGAACTACAGCTGGTTCTTTTATGAAACAGTATAACATGGCCGTCGTTTGTGTTACATATTGAAACGGCTATAATTCACAGTAATCTTTCTGTATCTACATTCATTTTGCATCCTCAGCCCCTAAGAGAGTTTTCTGGCTTATGTGTTTATGCGTTATGTGTTTACACCAACAAACAAGTCCTTGCTAGTTGAACTGTGGTACAAGTTGTCCTTGTATGTTGACGATGTTGTATATTTTGCCCTTCTGTACCTATGTTTATGTATATTTGTCCTTGGTGTTTGTCCTCGTTTAATGCATCAATGTCATTATTTTTATTTCATCCTCCTGTGCAAAATAAATTCACGTATTGATGGTCCGTAATGTGACCATCTAATGTATACACGAATGCAGTGCACAAGTCCTCGATTGTTTCAGAAGTGGGAGGGTTAATACTATCTAACCCCATTGTTTTTACTAAAAAAAAATATTTAAGCTGAGCATTCATTCAGCCAATAATTTATATTTCGGTATAAATATTAAGTATTATACAAAAGCCAGTCTGATTGAAGGTCATACCTACTTCTAGTTATTATCAAGATATTATGTGAATAATTAATGAAATACTGTTAATTGTATAGGTGTTATGGATCGGTCCATCAGGAAATTTGTTGACGATGAACGAAGTCACAAGAACGTCAGATAAACGAATAAGTGTGCGAAGTCCATATGAAGATGACTGGAACCTGCGTATCGAGCAAGTCAAATACAGTGATCGTGGGAATTATACGTGTAGATTGTCCACCAGACCTGTACAGAACAAGGTGGCTGAGCTAAATGTATTACGTAAGTTCACTAAACAAATTATGTCATGACAAATTTCATTCTTATGAGAAACCTGTCACGCCTTTCCTTTTTTTTTCCTAAGACTTAAATATTTGATAGTGTATCTATTTGCAGAAATAGGATCTGGCAATCCTAGAATGTTCCGCATGCTAGTAATGTTTGATGGGCATTGAAGATTTTTCACTTTTAGATACGATTTTCATATCATTATTAGAATGAAAGTCCTTGACATGGTGAATGAATCATATCTGTTGTTATTTATAAGTGTTTGCAGTCGGACGAAGCAATTATTTCGTATTTTCTATACAGTATCTGTTAGCCGTAATTGAATGAAACATTCTGTAATTCATTACTGACCAGAAATTAATGAGAAGTTTATTTTGCACAAGCATACTGTTATATGAACATCTACAAAAGAGCTTTATAAAGATAAAGAAATAAAAACAAATTTTTGAAGGCATGCCAAATAGAACCAGCATTCTCTGTACCACTTGATTAAAGTGTGGGCAGTTAAAGCCCCTATCATTGACAACACTAATCATTGTCTGATTACATCAAGTGGTGAAACCAGTGTTTTAGCGCTTGAAATGCATTGTGTCGTTACACCCTATAGATAACGGAAATGGCCAAACAGAAAATATTGACATGAGCATTATTGTTTCAAAAAACAAAACATTGGCGTTACTGATTTACTTTATTATATTCAAACTAGAGAGAATCTGTTCCAGATAAGCATATGATGCACGTTCGAAATACGTCACCTCAAAACTTAACGCTGTCGGTTAGTAATTCTAATTGTTTGCCGGCATCAAAACCAAGTACGCTTAATGACATCAGTGAAAAAAGTACACCAGTTTGCTACAAGCCTTTGCAAAAAAAAAAAAAAAAAACATGAAAATCTGAACCATAAAAAATACAAAGTGATTAGCTTAAAGCTTGGTATGTAATATCGAGAAAACAATTACCAGCCCGCTTGCCGTTTAAGATTCACTTACTACATGTATATGATGTATATGTATATGTATTATTTACCTATATCTTGGCCTACACATATTTGGTGTGCTGTACCTTACCCGTGCTGTTACGTACCTGGTATATAACAATTATTACTATTGCATCGCCTCATATATCAGGTCAATACTTCATTTCAATTCAAGTCGTAGGACAATATGTGATCGTGAAATCAAAGTAACTAGAAAATAACAGACATGTCCCATGGACATCTATCAGTCGATAAGACAGGATAAGTATTAAAAGTGCCCATTTTATATTTTCGAACAAGTAAAACACGTGTTTGTGTTTTAAATATTTTATAGATTAACTGACATAATCCAATTGATATTTTGCAGTATCGCCAAAAATTCTGACAGCATACTCAAGCAAGGATATGGTTGTGAGAGAGGGCTCAGATTTGGAGCTAGTGTGTAATGCTACAGGCGTTCCACAACCCGAGATCACGTGGTACCGAAAGCAAAAAGACTCTCCAAATGCTAAAACAAGTAAGAAATGAATGGCATAGTATACAATATCATAAGTCATTTCATTTTTTATCAGCTCATTTTATCTACAGCTATCGTGCTTCATTCGTCATCGTCCGCCGTGCGTCGTACGTAAATGTTTTCTTTAAAGCCCTACTTCTCTTTCATACCGTGGTGGATTTCAACCAAATTTAGTCTGATGCATCATTGGGTGCAGATATTAATTTCTTATTCAGAATTTCGATTCGATCTATAGGGAACGAGGACCCAAAAGGGGAGGTGCTGAAATTAGCTTTAAAACTCTACTCCTCTTTTCTGCCTGGATGAATTTCAACAGTTCTTAACCTAATTCGTCTGTTAGGGTAGGCAACTATTTCTTAAATTCAGATATTGATTCGCCCCCAACCCCACCTTCCCCCCAAAACGGGACTTGGGGCGGGGTTCCAAACGGGGGAATTATTTCGCTTAAAAACGCTTTTCCTGCTTGATTGAATTTTAACCATATTTCTTGTGTAACATCATTTAGAGTGGAGAATCATTTATTAAATTCAGAAACTCGATTCGATCCTTACAGACCTAGGGGCGGGCGGGCCCCAAATGGGAAAGTTAATCAATATTTTTGCTTCAAAACGCTATTCCTTCTTAATGATCGGATGGAATTTAACCAAATTTGATTGAAAAATCATTGAGAGTGGAGAATCATTTCTGAACTCAGAAAGTCGATTCAACTCATGGGACTCGGGGGCGGGGCCTGAAAAGGGAAAGGTAGTCAATATTTTGCTTCAAATTGCAACTATTTATCAATGCTTGAATATATTTCTTTCAAATTCGGCCTGAATTATCATTGAGGATGGGGAATTATTTCTTAGATTCGAGCCCTATGGACATGGTGGTGAATCCCTAACAGGGTAGTTAGAGAATACTTTGATTAAAATCATTACTCTTCCTTAATACTTTAATGGATTTCATTCAAATTTGGTCTGTAACATCATTCGGGGTTGGCAAATATATTTTATGATACCATTGTTAGAAACTTGAAACAATAATTTTTCCTCCGTATCGTCAGTAATTGGTTTCGCTTCAGTAACACCCACGTCAATAGTTATACACATCAGCAACACATTGTATGTACGTCATTTCAGACTTGGATCCTTAAATGGATCGCATCGAACCTTAGAATACATGTAACAAGAACATTGACTAATGCTTCAATTTTCCGACCCAAACGTAGAAATACATTTGAGTTTTTTGATTGTCTGGAAGAACCGAATCGATCGGTGTTGGATTTGTATGAAAATGACCAGTGATTGCATATGTATATGGATAATACATTGGAATTGGAAACGGGATAAACATTTATAGATCATATTTGACTACTAACAACAAGGAATCAATGGATTCCCCGTGTTATGTATTTGTTTTGAAATAAATGTAGTTATTAGCATATGTTTGAGTTACGTCAATGCATGCGGCGAACAACATACCATTAAAACATTATTTCCTATTTGTACTAATCTCACACTGAAGTTATATAGATATGCATAGGCTGAAATTAAAAACAGAGAATCTAAAGCATACGCCCCGTCATCTTGTCGTCTTTAAACGGTGCGATAAATATAACGGATAGCTAAGACATCCATTCAAAAGACGTTTTACCATTGTTGGTGTACGCATGCTTTCATTAGTATGGAAACCGTTACCTCGAGTCTTATACATTCAATCAAACAGGATTAATCACTTGGGAATATGTTACTACAAGTAGTTTAGTTTTTGGTCATTTCTCCGTACGAAATTACAGTCGACGGTTTTTTGGCATCGACGCAACCGATATCACTACTTGAATATGTTAAATTGCCACTCTAGACAGACGTAAGCTTTAAGATATAACTGAGTTTTGACAGGGCAAGTGTACTTTGGATGTAATGTTCTAAATACAATCGAAGTTCCGACGAACAGGAACATTTTCAGTTCCGTTATACAGACAAGTCTTAATGATGATGTGTAATTCTACAATTGTTTAACTTTTATCAATATTCAACGGCATTGGTTGTAATGAGCGTAATCGCGATAAGATTACAATAAAATATTTTCTCATTACCTTCAATGCTGGAAGTAACATGTAGCTTAATCTGGAGTCAACGTGGGATAGGAAATAGTGTTGATGAATAACTGTTCCGAATAGTAGCACGCTCCAGCAAATACGCATATACTAGATCATTGTTGTTATACTTAAATTATTAAATGTATGAAAATTACAGAATCTATTCAATTATGGGGCTAGTGAATCGGCCCATTTGTATTTTGACTTTTCTTTTTATTACTTAAGATATTTCTCAATCGCCTCCTAGATTTTACAAAGTATGCCCTCATATCTCTGACTAGTCCTAGTGGGACGAAACAGCTGTATGATGCAGTTAAACTCATCGTTTAGTCCTGTTTTATCTAACTCTAAATTTGTATTTAGGGTGTGCCTTTTGTATAAACTTCCACCAATAGTCAAATATGGGTTTTTTTCTGTAAGATTCTGTACAATCCGAATAAAGTTAAGAAACATTAGTAGTGTTTATTTCAAAACCAGACCTCAAAACGTCGATACCTATTTCGGATAAGAGATATATTTTCACATAGAACGTTATTTTTATCAATATTCGTTGTTATTATTCTTTCCTGTGTAACAAATTCGTACTTCCGTGAAACAATTCATTGTGTGAATGTAGATCACATTGCATTCGCATAACAATTAAGCGACATTACTACATCAAAATATTACAATAAAATCGCTGAATTTGCAAACATCATGACATTGTTGAAAGCAAGTATAAACATTATGTTGATAGAATATGTTTGGTGACATTAAAGCTGTTTATTGTTGATTTTCTTTTCTTTTTTATTAATTTCAGATCTTGGTACAGGTAGTACAGATCAGCTGTTAATTAACAATGTTACACGTGACGAGGCTGGAACCTATGAATGTGTCGCCCGTAACGACGTCGAGCCAGCAGATTCAATATCTATCAAAGTGGATGTACAGTGTAAGCTTTTGGTGATGTTAAAATCTAACTCAATATAACACTCTCATAAACTAATGTTTAACATAGAAAGATATTATATCAGGTTTGAAAGCAGCTGTTATGTAATTTGGAGGGTTTTCTCTTTTCGTTATTTTAGCGGATGACATAGAACCGCAAGGAATATACATTAAGGCAGTAAACAGTAATGCAAGACTTCCATAAGAAATCCTTTAAGTGAAACATCAAAAACTTATCCATCGTTAAAATAGTTTTACAAGATTCAACTTTAATTGGCTTGGAGATAACATTATTTAACAATTATGATATGTCAACAGAAATATTCGCAGCGTCATTACAGGCACTTATGTACATGTAACTGTGTCTGCCAGGTCTCACAGTTCTAGCAATAAATTTTCTTTTTTCTTCTATCAGTTGCCCCAGAAATTGAAATAGAGCTTGAAAGTCTCAGTCAGAAAGTTGGCAAAAGCACTGTACTGGAATGTGTTATCACGGGGTTTCCTATGGAGGTCGCAGTCTGGAGATACAATGGCATTGATATCGAGGAGAGGACGTGGAAATATGAACCAATCGTGTTTCAGAGGGACGGAAACACAATATTGTTAAGTCTAGAGATTCGGGAATTAAGCCCGAGTGACTTTGGTGTTTACACATGTTTTGCTAGAAATGTTCTTGGGTCATCAAACAGGACTATACTTTTAAAAGGTAACGTGTCTGTGTGTGGAAAGTATAAATACCGCTTTTAGCATTAAAACCTGAAAAGGTGTCAAATGGAAATATATGGATACCTAGATAAACCTAACTCTTAACTCTACTGGAAAAAATTACAACTTCATCTTTACGGTCGTCGTTTCGTGAATACAGTTGTATTTTAACACATCCAGTTTATTAATTTTCAATTAACATTTTCAATACTTTTGAAATAAACAATGCTGGGCCTGTTCACTGAAGTATGGTCTCTCTCCCAGCCAAATGTAATATATGTAAATAAATGTATGGCTGCCTCTTGCAGAGATGCCGATAACTACACCGTTACCTATAACACCCAAACCGACCACTACATCTACCGATGTCACCACCAGTACGACAAGGGCGACAACTCTCACCTTTACACCAGGCAAGGTTATATCTAGTACAACAACGAGTAGTGGTGTTGTGATATCGGACAAAAGTCCGTCCGATGGGCCTGCCTATACTCTAAATCCACCAGAATCAGAAGGTACTAATCATACTGTTTTCTAGTTTGATAAGAAGTTTATCGTAAAACCCAGATATGAAGTAAAAACTGTCATTTATATAGTGGCTATTTTTAAATCGCACTTTTTAATTCTTATTTGGTTTGTTCTTTCTCATTAAGGTTTGATTTATTTGACTGCAATAGGCAGAAGTTAATCTTCAACTTTGTATGATATTCGAAATATAAAATGTTAATATCCTTAGTTTTCGTGGGATATAATTCTATGATATCCCAAAATCCACAGAGATTGCTAATATACTAGATATATCGATGGTCGCATTTCGTCTAGATATTACATTGTGTAACAACAGGTATATTAAAGATATTTATCGTTTTAACACATAGCAAACAACGGGAGTACAAGTCCAGGTACAGCTGTACTTTTATAAAATATTTCTGAATGTTTCATATATTCAATACCATGAATGTTTATATCACTAACTGTTTACTATTTAATGTCATCACTCACTTTTTCCGTGTCGTAAATTACTGTAGCATGTATATATCAATGTATATGTATCTTGAGTACAGCAGATTACTGCTTTTTCATGCCATGGGTAAGAAGTACTCGTAAAAATTTCGATATATAAACATATGTTGAATGTTTGACTTCGTGTTCAAAGGACGCTTGAAAAAAATATCATATCTCATTTCGAATTAGCTTAGTATTTTAACTCTCTACTGTCAAAGTTTAGAAAATAGTAGCAGTTAGGCGATGAGATAAACGAATTTATAACAATTTTTTTTTGTTTGAAATCGTTAAAATGTGCTCTAGTTGTGCCAATCTAATTATAGAAAAGGGTTCCGTTATCAATCGAAATCTTTTTTTTTTTAAAGATGAATCATTTCTTTAATTCACACTTACTCTGAAGGGGCCGTGATAGTTAGTAGTACATCGTCGGAGGTTTTGACCTCAAATAAGGATCCAAAGTGTGTGTAACGATCCCTGCTCATATTGTGTTTACCAGGGACCTTAAATCACGGACAGCCTTGTGCTGCCAAGGCTGTATCCTTTGACAAGACGCTTTACCCCGATTGCTTGTGATAGCATGTTGTGCGCCTTCCGCATGTTGTTCAGTGAGGAAGTAATTGACTACTACAAGGAAACCCCCGTCCTTTAATACCTTGCTGTTTTATACATTGATAATACCCAGCAAACAAGCAACCAAGTTCACCATGCACGATAATGTTCTATGTCGTATAATTTTGAACGAAATTTGAATTCGAAAACTTTAATTATTGTTATGGTTTGCTGGGAATAATACTAGAATGCTACAAGTGAGGAGTCAAGCTATTTGTACGTTTTTGCATATGCATTAAGAATGTAATTTGAAATAATCTTAGTGTAGAGTTTATTGTTATTTCATGTGAAATATCAAACAAAATATAAGGATTAAATTTGTAATACATTGAAAATAGGGAAATTTCACGCTGGTTAAGAGAAAAAAACTTCATATCAGATAGTACTGTTTGATGTGTGTTATGTGTGAGGATATTTCAGATGATAGGTTAACAGGTATTGCTCTGTATGTATCTTCTAAATAATAACAACATAACACACTCAAACATAGAGTTTTTACTCTTACCTGTTAAACAATGACGTATATATTAAGCGCACTGTCCTATATATATCGTTTAAATACAAACAAATGTGATATATTGTACGCTTATTGATTTGTAATGTGCTCTTTTCTTTATTCCAGGGCAAAGTAACAGTTGTTCGACATTCCGATACCATAGCTGGATATTTCTTATTCTGTTGATACCTTGCATATCTTTAATATGAAAACTAAAATGTGTTCATAGAAAATTTATATAACCTCCGAAGCACTATCTGAAACTGTGTACTCAGACTAAAGTTCTTACTTGAAAATTGTAAGATCAGAGCTACAGTGACTCAGAGGCAAAATCAAGATGGACAGCGTTGTTGATTCTGCCGAAACTTGAACAATACAAAATGTCAAGTTCTAATATAACTATGGCTGATTCGCAAACACGGAAGAGGGAAACTGACGTCCTAATTCACGAATGACTGGTCTCACTGATAGTCAGTCACCACTGTCGTCAAAATAAGACAGAATTTCAAATAATCTTGTGTTGTGAATAGTCAAGATTCAACTTTTTTGTAAAAGTAGGTAGTGCTTATGAATTCCGGAAATACCGTTGTATTGTTGGCAATACATAACATATATGTGAATATGTGATGCGAATATTTGCAAATTATTATAACATTAAATCCGGACATTACCTGTTAACAGGGTCATGTGAACTAGTCATTCATATGTATACAGTATTGTATACATTATCATTTTACATAATATCTTTAACATTTTGTGTAGCCATTATACTTTTACAGACACACGTGATGATATATATTCCATTATAATAGTTTTACTAGGTTGTGAAATTTATTCAGATCCTACTTTAAATATATATCCGCCTTGGTAACCAGTTTCCACTGGCCTAGTTATTGCGACGATCTGTAAAATCCTTTATTTTCTAACGCTTTTCGAGACACATGATTCACTGTAATATATTCATCTCTTCATTGAAGCAGTATCAATATCTATATACATTAGACACATAAAGCATAATTTTATCATCGACGATTATGGGCAAAATACGGTGTGATAAAGTTATATATGTGTTTGATTTTTTAGATATCATAATGTATGCCATGAATTCAAGATAAACATCGTCTGTTTAATCGGTGGCAATTTACAACGTACACAAACTTCATCACTGACGTTATATACACACGTGTAATATTAACGTCGCATTGTCCTAGCTTGCTTAGTTCTCTGTTGATAATGTCTGTCGCTACTTTGTTAATAAATACTCTGGAAAAACTAAAAACATGAACTTGTTGATGAAAAATTTAATCTCGATACGTGTTTTCCAGTGATATGTCTGTATTGAGTTATTTGTTACAACTGAGATTTATGTGGAATTCTGTCTGTTGCTGTATTCCAGTAGGTGCTCTATGACACTTATTGAACTATTTCAAATTTGAATGGTTTTTAGAAAAATCTATCATTTCAATTTTCTAATTGAATAAGTCTATATTTACAAGTGAAAAAAATTGTCGAAGAGGATCTGAAGGGCAGTGTACTGTTTCTGTTCTCCTGTTTGAGAGCGAGGTGTCGGATGAACAGTGTATGGAGTATTTCATTGTAAAAGGACTAACTGTTTTTACACTGTCTTGGTCACTGTTGTCTTTACGTAGAAGTTTGATTAGCTCTTAGTTATTATTTATTGTATGTTTTGTCTTTGAGATTAATCAAATAAATCCGTTATCAAAAGCTAAAATATCACGGGATCGAAATAAAACACTTGGTTAAAATGTTCTTCTTAACAACAGGAACCTTTATAAAAGTTATGGTAATTTTACCAAACAGAATCAAGATCTACTTTTGTACGTTTGGGTATAGGGCATGATGCAGATCTTATATTTTACTTATTACAATATTTATAATAATGAAAGAGAAATGAGACATTTTAAGAATGCAAAAAAAAAAAAATTCTAGATCTTTTTTCGGAAGAATGTGATAACCAACTCATTAAGTCAATGTACAGACTTATCCTGGTTTAATACTGTGTGTCCAGTTAGATAATTGATTCTCTGAATGATGCAATATACACGTTTTATAATTTTCCAAAACATTATTATGAGCATCAATTCATTTGTAAATAATCTACACTAGAAAGCATGAAGTTTGTCTTCCACATATTGACAGAGTCATCCGGTGATATGCAATACAACTATATTTGTAAATATAATGCAACACTGATCAAAATTAATTCTTAAAGTTAAGAAAACATAATTCGACCCAATAAATAAAAAAAACAGCGAAACAAACTTAACAGAAAAATATGATGTCATAGTCACATTAAAATTGCTGTTAAAAAGTTTTTTTATTTTCGATATATAGGTTTTTTGAATCTCAGTACTACTATTTATTCGTGTGAATGTCTGTATCATCTGTTTATTTGATATAAGTTTCAGTGTTTTTTTATCACCTCATCAGTATTCATTATAAGCACCTAGTGCTTCGTTGTATATTGTGCCAAAATCATGCCTGTGTGCTTTTTATATCGTTTGCAATTAACATTTGTACAGATAAGTGGGATTTCTGTTATTATTGCACATACTTTGTTTCGTAGCGATTGAACGGTTTATTTAAATGAATGAATAAACAGTGGCTAACGTAAACAGTTGTTGTCTTTATTTGTTAACAGAGAGTTGATAATAGATTGTTCACAGAAACCAGATTTAAAGTTTAAAGTCACGCACTGGCATTACATTGATACAATATTTTCACCAAAATATTGTCATCTATAACATAGTTACAGGTAACATTTAGTATAGTTACAGGTAGCATGCAGATATTCTATTATTCTAAACCACGAGAATTTCCCAAATGTTACGAAAACAGGACCTATTTCCCATTAAAAAAAACTTATTAATAAATCATGAATAATCAGTTTTCCAGAAATTTTATCGGCATTTGAAAAGGCATATTTAAGTTTTCATATTCTAGTTGTATAATGAATGAGTAAATAAAAGGGATTAAGAACTGATCCAGACAAAGAAACAGATGTCGAATATTTTTCTTTGATTTATATTTTACTTTGACAGCGATTTATTGAAGTAATCTCGTATCCGATTTACAACCATGAAGCATGGAATGATGTACATGCAAACCAGTCATAAGGAAACTTTTGTAGCATTTTTTTTTTTTTTTTTTGAAAAATGCAGCATTATATCTGTGGCTCACAAGACAATAACAATTATAAATTCCTCTACTTCAATATTTCGGCTGTTCTCAGACTATACGTATGAGATTTTCGAAGTAATGTCGGAGATATGTTATAAACTTTAAATCTACTGAACAGGACGTCTAATATATGTGCCGGAGTCTGTCGTAGTTATCTCCCTTTAATCGCGCACTCGTATTCTAATTCAGCATTTTCTTTGGGTTAGTCAGAATCTACAAAACATACACAAATGAATAGCGTCTTTTAATTCAGATTTGAAACAACAAAGCCGAATAATCAATTGAACTGTTTCGTCCTTGGAGGACTCGTCAGCAGAAGTATATATTTTTCATATCACAACCAATCAGAAAATAAGGTATATTTTTCGATGACTGCACTTTCACTTCATCAAACAATGGCACGTTTAAGAATATACACATGCACTTGGCATCTTCAGAAATTATCAGATAGATGATAACTACCACCCCATCTAGTGTTAGAAATTTGTCGATCACTTTGGATTTTCCTAACATACATGTGGATTCCAAAATTATGGCCCGTAGCATCACTGACGAGTCTTAGAAGGACGAAACAGCTGTATAATGCAGTTAAATTCCTTAATCGACACAACCGCCTCTAATTTTAGATATAAATTAAAGGACGCTATTCACTTGTGAGGTATTTTTTATTATTCAATGTAATAGGGTCACAAGTTTGTGCTGTTGTATTGAACAGTATGTCTTGGGTCTCCAAATGTAAGTTTTGACGTTCATTTTTAAGGTTTCATTGATTCTATACATATCTTATAACAATACTAATTAACGAAATTTTATCTTCTTTGTGATCAAGAAAATACAGAAATTATGGTTGAAACATCATTTACTGTTTTTCACATTATTAGATATTATGAAAGCCCATCATTGTTATGGTGGGGTTTTTGTTTTTGTTTTTGGATTTTTTTTTTTTTTTTTTTTTGTTTTTTTTTTTTTTTTGTTAATTAGTTCCCAATGTGCAATAAATTACATAATCAGGGCTTCAGTATACATTTTGACATAATAACACATAACAAACAACGGACTCGATATGTTTATTCAAACTGAAAGACCATGATTACGAGCTCAAAAACACGGGGGAAAACAAGACAAAAAAATACATGAGTTGAACACAGAATCAGTATTCAGACTCAAATTAGGTGACGCGAGGGCAAACTGTAAAAAAATTATTGACATAGAGAACCCTACTAGGTATAAGGATTATATAATCAAGTGTTCTGGAAGGGTAAGCGTCTCCGGCTTCATAGACGACACCCACTATGTAAATCCAGATAAGTAATGTCACGTTCCCAATTGAGAACGACTTCTTATCACATAAATGAACAGAATCGATAGATCATTATGATGACAGTACAGCTTTCCCATAATTATCATCAACCTGCGCCTCTTTAAACCCTGTGTTGTGAGTTTGTCTGCCAGTTACAAACATCTTGCACACATCTCGTGATATAAGAGACAACTGTGACTTGTAGACACTGTAAACACCGTAGTCTGGGAAATGCTCACAGGATTGTTGCTATCAAGAAATAAGAAATGCACATAGAAAACTTGAAGTCATTCAACGAAGCAATCAATATTGGTTTAGTTGTAGGAAAACATTGATGAAAACGACTGATATAGAAAAATGTGGTGTGTCCTTGATTTCGAAATATGGTGGGCATATACGATGTCGTGGTCAATAAATCTTTAATATTTCTTATTCAAAGACGCCATCAATATATCTGAGAGTTAAAATAAAGGACTTCGCATTGTCTATCATACTTTTTTCGGTAAGTTCTTCAGTGAGTTCAGCCTCGTTAGTCCACAACAAATAAGCCAATCAAGAGAAGAGCACAGTCTGTTCCCATATGTAAGATAATAGTCTGTTGGAAAGAGGCATAATTATACTCGACGAGGGTTTTAACTAGAAATAAAATAATTGTTTTTCGGATGCGACGGTGTCATGAAGTGAATCAAAGGCGGTTCTTTTCCGATGTTTGATAAATCAATATTTGTATTCAACTCCATTTTTTCAAACCTGCTTAATAGGTATATGTTTAATTATCTTAGATAGTACTCTTATAACAAACAATAATAATAACACTTTAAGGACATTTCCCGAACCCGAATACTTTTATTTAATGTATGTATTTTCTAAAAGCCAACTCAAGATTATTTCGATCATTTCGTTCAGATTATCTTTATTTTTATAAATGATGTTGTTTCTTGAACTGCATATAAAAATACCCCACCCGCAACATACAGTATGAAATACAACTAACGTATGTTTCACGTTAAAATGAGTTACCCATATCCGAATAACTGACAATCTGTCGGAATAATGCAGTTGCTTTTTGGCGAAAACTACACTCGATCAACCCAAGATTGCTGGAACGACGGCCTTCCATCATGTCAGTAGCAAATTCATTAGCAGAATTTTGTACGAACGGGAACACAACACAAGTTGGTTTTCTTTTATTCGCCAACAATTTTTGAAATAATTAGAAATTATTTAAAAACAGATGGCTGTAATTAATGTCAAAATTTTCCATGTTACAATGGGGAATTTTTACACCGCTCTGCATGTTTTCTTCTCAATTAGGAGTACAATGTTCTATAGGATTGTCTTCTTGCTTTATGTAAACGTTAAATCGGATTCACGAGACCGGCATTCATCGTTGGCATTTAATGCCGGTATCTGCAGTATGATTTAATAATCTTTCGGTAAATTGAAGATAAAATCGTACAATCGCATTATCTTCATTTGGGGTTTTCAGTAACATCCTATATGTTGGATTTCGTGAATGTACTTTTACTGGTGCACCCTAATTCCCTCCTTCTATCCACAGCACTACCAAGCTTAGGCCAAATGATTCAAACATAGTGAACATTTTACTTTTACATGTAAAAGTATGAAATAACGAAATGTTGAACAGATTGTAACTTTTGATAATTTAGAGTTTGATACAGTAGAGCCAAAAAAATGAATTAAACCAGTTTATGAGAGCATGCACGCTGTCAACTGCTAAACCACAACCTACTTTGACCAATATACTATTATGATTTTTTGTTCACCTCCAATTTCCACAATTTGTTTATTAACATAGCTATGCATATCTTTTACAACTGCCAAACAGACTGCTACGTTCTAATCGCCATTGAAACATTGCCTTTGGTCCGTACAATATGTACACTTTATTTCCTTGAATAGTGCCAGTGTTTTGAGAAATTAAGTGATAAACTAATTTATTTTATTATTGATTAATAGCTAATAGTTCAGTATGTTTACCACCAAAACAACTTAAACACATATTGTTCATCTTTAAGCCTCCTTGTTATGCTCAACTAGTTCTATGTATCAATAAACGTGTTCGTGTCGTTTACCAATAACATTTTTTTTCATCCTATAAGCGAGAATATGTGGGTAATGTAGAATTTCACATAAAATATCATGATGGACAGAAATGCCAACAGCTGAGCAGAATTTGAATCGGAACTAAAATTCGATAAAACTACATAAAAAGAATTACGGGAAGACCAATGGAAATGTTACAAGGAGAATAAAACTAGTTGTTCCAGAACGGTTAGCGTCTTCTGCTTCATCGCCGACACACATGTATATTGTGGTCAAATCAAATAGATAATGTTAGGTTCCTATATAAGGATAAGATTAAAGCACACGTAACACGTACTTTCTTATCGCGCAAGGAAATAGAATATCTCAAATTAAGGACTTGCCCATAAACATTTCAAACTTTCATCTCTGGAAACCATTCTTGTGAGTTCGTCTGACGGTTGCCGGTTTATCTTGCAGGAGAAACGTTGCATTAATAAATTGATTTAATTAATATCTACATCTATTTTTCTAAAATTTCATTTTGAATATCTTAAAAAAATCAATGTTTGTCTGTTGTAATATTTTTATTCGAATCGACACATAACAATATCAGGACACATACATATATATATATATATATATGTCTAATTATGATGAGCCAATATGACAAAAAAGTTAAGCTCCAACCAGAAATGTAAAATTATTGTTTCTTCATCTCATACAGTCTTATTCAAATGATAATAAACTGATGACGTCATTTTTCACATTTTACAGTGTAAAATCATGAATGAGATAACACTTGATGCTGTTTTTACATGTCAGTGTTTAACATGCATGAAAAATGTATAGACATAACGAAATAGCTAACTGTCCTGTATACTTACTGCAATGGTACAAATGTATGACATGACGATCTAGAACAATGATATTTCATACAAGATATTACTACAACGAATAAATTCAATGAGTTCATTTCCGATACATTTATGTATTATCAATTAATCAACAGTATTCACATTTTGATATCAATTCATAATAATCACAAATAGCAGACAAGTATACTGAACTCGCACAAATAGGTGTAAATATTTTAAATATGTTACTGTACAGCACTTACATTATGTAATAGGCATATTACATTCACCAACATAACACATTTGCATCATTACAGACTCATTTTCGATCAACACTACAGTCCTATTCATTCTTATTCGTGCTTTCCTGTATGCCAGTAGCATACAACATATAAACATAACATAGTCTACAACAATAGGTCCAAGGGTCTTGATGACCCCTTGAGTTAAATGAAAACTTTAACTTATATTGAAGGAACATATCATTAAAATCAACATGCTTTCAAGGTAGGACAATTTGGACTACATTACAGATGTACTGCAGATATAAACTGTGCATAACATTAAACTTCCAACGGAAAATAAAACAAATTACAATATGTGTTAAAATGTGTAATTTCTTTATAGGCACTACATTGTGTAGTAGTTTAACCCCCTCATCACGGTTATAGGAGACTCTTGGGTTAATAAATCTATAATCTCGATAAAGAACTTACATTTATTTAGTAGCCAGGTTCATTGTATGCAATACCATCGAATTGCCTCATCGCATACTTATAGTTCTCTTAACAATTTTGAATCATCTCCAATGGAAATTAAACAAATTACTCTCAATATGTATTATTTCTTACTGAATGTAAGCCATATTAAACTCTACTCCGCTCCATAGTGTGACCGTGGGGATAGGGGTAAGGTGATACAATTTTTCATTAAAGCACCCTAAGACTCTTCCATTCATGAAGAATATACCATTCTCACTTACATGGGTCTCGTGAAGATTCTCTTCAGTAACATTGATCTTGTTTGGCCTGCACCTTAGTCCCTATACAGTCGGAAATACTTTAAGTTACAATACTGACTTTTGCAAACTTTCATTTATTTTCGTTCTCGTTTTTTGGTTTGTGATCAATTCGAAAATGTCAATGGTTTACGGATGAATGATGGATGACGCACAACTGAAGACGACGGGAAAAGATTAATGTATATTAATATTTTACTCTTACAATCGTGTTTACGTTTAGGAGGAATCGTCCATTAAAGATATAACACGTATCTAAGTAATCATATGTCATCTATAGAAAATCCTATGGTAGTGCATCACCATGGTCTTACTGAAGTAATGAATTCCATTCAAAGCTCTTAGAAATGACCAACAAAGCAATAAAACTTGGATATTAGATATAGAAAACTTTACGATCTAAAAGTATTATGCAATATTTGGTTCCGCTTTATATCCGCGAAGTTGTAAAAGTTACATATTGTTCATTACAAAAACACTTTATTCTTTTTCATCAACTTATAATTTATGTTTATCCATCGCTGAAATATATAAAAATGATTTAAAGAAAAAAATCATAACATGATACTGGAAATATTTTATAACATAGATTTATTCCAAACTATCTAAACTTAATGTAATGAGATGATAGCGTCATATTATGGTAACGCTTTAGCATACAACGTGATCCTTACATAATTTTATGTCGTCAGTCATAATCATCACATTATGACATCTATTCCGGTGATCTTTTGGCTTCTCAGTGTCATTCATTCACTAGTGTTGTTGAAATAGCTCTACATCAGTCATAATCATCAAATCATATCAGCATATCCACGTAACCTAATCATTTGACTAAAGTGTCATTCATACACTAGTGTTGTTGAAAAAGAATGACATGTACGATGTTGACGATAATTAAGTTTAATACCTATGTTTGTTACATTGTGATTGTAAGCATGCAATACCGGTATCATTCGGCTAACATTTCAAATTTGCATCCATGTATAAATGAAAGCGACTCGGTAACTTGTATCAATGTATGACTTAATGATGTCCACCAGTTATCTCTTTTTATTGTTTGCTTACCGACATAATACGAAATTTTCTATATCTCTTTCAAACATGATGAAACTTTCAACTACTTCATTGAACATTAGTACGAACTGTGACTCGTATGCTATATATTGTTTTGCTTTCGTCAAAAATGTAACATTAATATTTTGAAATTTCGAGTAAATAATTCTCCGTTGATCATGTTAACTTTGCATTTAAGTTCCCTTTTCCAGGTTTATGACTGTAATGTAGGTATCGTCTAATTCTACTCATCTTATAAAAGAGATCTACATAATTTTATTTGACAAGTGCCTACGATACATAACTAGATACAATACACATTTAAACCTTGAACATTTTTCTTCAAAGATAAATACAATATGTTGCAGGCAGGTACCATATGGCCTTAAAATAGATTAGGAGTGAAATGATTTATAAAACAAAGGATAGTACATGCATGAAGAATATGTGGATAGGAAATGTGCAGTGTATTAGGTAATTACATTTTGTACTTCTTTGTATACCGAAACCACTCTCCACCATTCAATCTATAATGTTGTTCATCAATGACTGACTTTGGAAATGCTTACAAATACAATATTACAATGACTTAAACGTGTACTGTGTTATTAACAATGAAAACAAGAGCCATACACATGTATACGTCACCATATTTTACAAATATACAATATCTCAGTAAAAAGAAATCAAACTAACGAGAAAACTGTTTTTGCGACATGAACGCTACATGCAAATTTAAAGTCAAAACTTATAAAGAATTTGACTTTCCTGTACTATCATCAAATCCAAGAAATAAAATTTATATACACGTGTTGGCAACTGTTCCAAAAACATGTCTTTATGATCAGGTGGTTTATAAAAGTCATTTCCATGCTTATTGAAAACAATCCGCAATATCTGAAAACAGTGTTTATGACCTAATATCACTTCTTCAGTCATAATTATCCCTTTAAGCTTAGTATCTCGTCTTTACCTCACGCACTAGGATTGAAGGACAACCTCATCCAAGTGTGTTCTTTAATAATTCACTAACACATGGAATGCTTGTGACTATCTGATGCATAAAAATCACATCAGCTTCCTTCATGCTACCAAAGTGCAGTGAAAATATTAAACGGTTTTAAAAATCTAAATATAGATTAGATATGATTTGTATCTAGCTTTCTGCATTCTGTTAACCTCAATGAGAAATATTTTTATCGGGTTAAAGAAAGCATGTTATACGAGAAGAAAGAAACGATACCATTAACGTTTGTGTCTTACTAACGAGACATATGTTTAAGGGTTAATTGCCTGGCAAGCTGCACAAGAATCAATTCATCTTTATTTACCATGTTTGAATTAGAACAGTAATACAACTGTTTATTTACATCCTAAACACTTACACATTTGATATATTCACAACATTTCCTTACAACCTTCAAGATGATCGTCCCCGCTCTATCTTCCGTTTTGCTTCAGAAAAGATAACCACGTCTATAATGACGGAAACATCGACACGCGTTTTTCTAAAATGTCAACATTTTTAATAGTGTTACCTAATCCTTTGTGTAAATATTTACGGCTTCACGATGCATTAAGCACATCACAAAAAACTTAATGGAAAATGGATGAGAAAAATATCACTTCTTTGTGATTTAGTCAAAAAATGTCAACCCACAGGATAATACTAGTTTTAAATATCCTACGATAAATGCTCGCGAAAATATTTTCTCGGGTTAAGATTTCTGTCTACACCACATAAAAACGACATATGTCATCATCTTCAATTCGTCTTATCGCAACAATTTTACATACAAATACGATGCACATTGTACAAGATCATGGTATTTGCTGAGTAATATAAGGACAAGGGATTTAAAAGTTTAGTTTTACATTCAACGGGATTTTATTCATAATGCATAAGATAACAGTATATTGTTACCCAGCAATGTGTTACGTAGGCAGGCAGGGTGCAGTCAAATAATTTCACAATCAATACGCTGATATTAACTCGCTACCGTTACAATTTGGATTTACTAAGCTTAGTACACCATAATATCATCCTAGGGATATAAGATTTTAATCACAGAATCTTGGAATAAATACGTGTACGAAACAGTGTCTGTTAATCATCCTACCAATACTAATGACATCCTGAATACAGAATTATGTCTATTAGCCGTCATGTGATCTAAACGTAGAGGGTAAGCATATATAATTCATACCGGGGCTGATGAAGAGAAATAATACGATAATTAGTTTGTAAAATCGTCTATGTAATGCGGGAAGCCAGAATAGAAACAAACGAGAAAGGAACCTGGGTCCACACCATGTGGTATTTCGATTACTTCGATCGGGAACGTAAAAATGAACTCCGAATCACCATTGATCAAACTCACTATCTCCACAAAATAGCACATCACTGTTTCTCGTTGTTCATATGAACTTTTTTGAATGACGGTTTTTTTTTTTTAATCGTGAGTATTTTCTACATTTATTGATATAGATATCTTCGTGTAAGAGTTTTTCATGAGTAACTCATAAGACCATTGTTACTGTCTAGCGATACGATTGGTTCTTTACACAATTCTTCTGGTCTATAAGAGAGGAACAATGATTCACACTGGGTTTGTTTCGCGTCAAAGCAGAATATTGCATAGCATCCTCCTCAAATGATACAAACCGAACTAAAAAGAAAACCTTCCTCCGCACACAGAAATGGAAGCTGTGATAACAGTGTGCACTCATGGGTATTTACACGAGCATGAGAAAGTTTAAGATGCCAGAATTCATCATGATATGAACACGTTAAAATGTATTAATACTAAATATATTATGTTCCAGATTGGAGAATTAAGACACAGTCGACATGATGACATTCACAGATGATAATAGACAATTAATCGTGAAAAAGAATCGTAGAGACGTTTGGAATATTTACGATGAATTTGTACATTAACTGTTACTGTACGACATATTGTTGTCGTTGTACGTGTATCGTTACACTTCATTAACATCTGCAGACGCCACTAGGATTGTCTGATATGCCACAAATTCTAAAGTGCGAGTCCAATGAATGGCATGCCCACGTTTTGAACTACATATTTTACTACGTAATTGTTTCATCTTAGTGTATCTTTATACAACATTATGTATTAATGACATTCTTAAGCTATGTGTATCTGTGACTCACGTGCTATCCTTTCATATAAGAGTTATTTCCCTTACTTGAGATAAATTTACTAACATTTTTAAATTCCAAGAATGCCAGTTCAGTGTATTGAAGCAATACCGTATATATATACATTGTTGATACTTATATGGCTCCGTGGGGATGTCACGTAAATGAACATAGATTGTAAACAACTAGGCAAAAGGTCCATGTGTAAACACGAAGTAATACTGGTGAAGCTCCCGTGAAATAGCCAGCAGCGCCATTGAATTCCATTTCCACAGGACCTGAAATAAGAAAGTTATTTGTAATTTGACAACGCCGTTGCCCAGTAGGACGGTGTACTATTTACGAAAACAGTTATATAAGATGATGTTTATTTTAATAATACGTAGAAAATTATTTTAAATTTTATCAAACTTCACGTTGCCTTCTCAATGAGTTACATTTAGTACACATACGTGCACATACATAAATAATACATTTACTGATAACCATGATTTCAGTTTCATTGATTTACACATTTCTTACAATTAACATCTAATATCTCTTACTAAACATCTGCCTTTAGAAAAAAAGTTTTTTTCACAGTGAGAGACATATATAATGTCTATTTATGGTTTGTGGAATTTGAAATAAAATTTAGATATTAACATAATACGATTTTAAAAAGATAATTAATGCAATATGGAATATGCATACTTTAATTTTCCAAAAGGTCAAGAATCTTATTCATGCAGCTTAGTATTACGGAATGCGCCATCGCAAGGATATACATGAAAAGAAGTTCGAAAATCCCCTTGTGTAAATAAGTAAGAGTGTTAAAGAAAGTCGTGATGCTAGCCTATACCAACATCTAACGTGCATGCATGACGAGAGACGTGAGTTGATCAGCGAGATTATCATATACATGGGTGACAGCATGCAACAGATTGAAGTCTAGAAATCAATATAAACAGAAATTATAATAGAAATGAAAAGTGGATAGATGTTGTAAAATTATTGACACAGCACGGTATGTATCTAAATGTTTTGTAATCTGTTCATGTAGACTGTAGAGTATTCCGCGAGTCTGATATATTATTGTTCTTATATACACACATGAAGATTTGTAACCATTGGTTCGCTAGTCAAATAATGATATTGTCTGTGATGTGATTATACAAAAGTTATGTTCCCTTACTTTGGGTTGTGTGTTGTGTTGTGTTGTGTTGTGTGTTTTTTTTTTTTTTTTTAGTTTATTTCTGCAATCTTTTTTTGTTTGTTTGTTTGTTTGTTTGTTTGTTAATGTTTTATTTTCAGGTTTTAACGAGTTTCTAATATCCTTGAATTAATTTTCAACTTAATAGTTATAATATTGATATGTAAGCTGGATGCACATAACATTTAAGTCACTAGTTTTAGCATTTGTTTCACTAGGAAAAAGAAGTGTTACTCTTATTGCTGGTTTTACCTTAATTGTCCAAATCTTGCAATACCTACATGTATTGCAAAGCATCTATTCATATCGTTCGTCTTGCGTTCACTCGGCCCACAAATTGATGTTGTTTGTTAATTTTGTCACACAAATACTGTTTAATTCCCAAACAGCACATTAAAAGTGCAATTATGCCTATAGTTTGTGTTTAATGTTAGTTTTCATGTGCAGAATTTTTAACTAAATTATTGATAAAGGACGTAAAACTATGTAAGTCGTAGAAATCCGACCGAAACTGCATTTGTTCTGAAATAAAATTTCAAGTTAGATGTATTAAAATCTTGGGTTATTGACATTTATGAGAACAGCAAAACTAATCCGTTTGTTCCTTGGGAATAACACTGTGACACAATAACAATATATGTACTACACACCTAATCGATTGGCAACATTTCAAATCTGCATAAAATTACAACCGCACTCAGTTCTTGATGTTACCACGACAAATCATTGTTTTAAGTCGAAATCTAATAGTTCATGATTTTTTTAGTACACAGAAGGCATGTGTGTACTAACCCCCCCCCCCCCCCCCCCCCCCCCCCCCCCCCCCCCCCCCGAAATGTATTTTTCTTAGATGAATTACCATATGATCATCGTTACAAAAAATAGTCACATGATAAAAAATATTCTTCATTGAGATGACGTGTATCGTGTAGCATTGTATAATTTTTGAAGCTTTATAATTTGTCAATTATGCCAGGTCATTTTTTTAGTTTTACTTCCTTTATCAACTAGAATGATTTCTTCAGTAACAATAGATAATCTTTAAATTTAAATAGCGCACATGTGTAACGTGACATAACTCACACTTCACTAAACAAGCTCTCAGACCTTACTTTCGAAATAGCATACATTTACCCCAGCAAATTATATCAGTAGTACCGGAAGTTTTTCTGATAACACCATTACTTTGACGATTTAAATGTGTATCTATATATGGTAAGGGCAATAATTACCACAATACACTAAGTAGTCCTATATAAAATAAACGATATATTAAATAGACAAGGACAATGTTGTTATACAATGTATACTGTTTCCAAATACACATATACATTAAATAGTTACATTAGTATAGTTTAGTCACATAATTAACTATTACTGTTGATGTAGTACGAATTACATGTGTATAAACATTTTACTGTGTAACGGTATTTCTAAAATGCTACGGTCATCTACAATATTGCTTTATATTGAAAAGAAATAAAAGTATATGTTTATGTGGTAATTTCGTGAAAACACAACAAACGGAAAACTAAAAAGGGTTTTATTTTTTTTTTATTTTTTTATTTTTCAATCACTTTATTATCTATTTAAGATCTTTGATTTTCAAAATACAATAATTGTTTTAAATATTTTTATTCAATTATTCACGAATATTGCTGATAAATAAAGCAGTTATTGTCTTATCGGTTCGATGGTTAATAGAACTGTCCTAACTACTAGTGTGGATGATTGTGGACTATGTGTGTTACATACCGTTTGGATTGTATTTATTATATGCTGTGATTTGGTTATGAAAACGTGGGAAAGTCGTGGTCGTACCCGCTCCGCTACCCCCGCGCATATTCTCCTTCCCTGGTGGAATAGTACTCGTGGGAACCTCTGCCTTTAATACTGGATACTCTGCAGAATAAAGACAAATGTAGACTGATTAACCTGACTCTGTACCGCAGCTGGCGAATCACTTAAATTTTTTACAAGGAAAGAATCAATATAAACGGTGCTAATATCGATGTAGCCGAGTGACAAGTGTGTATCTCTTCTAGTGTGAGGATAAAAAATATCTTGGTTTTTCCTCTCTTTATATGTGATTTAAGATTCCCCTCACTTCCAGTATAGTGAAGTATTATTGTTTGACGAATCGGCAGAAGTTGTCAAATGTGCAATTTTATCCTTTATCCTGACTAATGATAACCTTAATCTGATAAGGCAAGAAATTGTTTGCGATGATGCGATGGCGTCAATATGATTCAAATCGAATGAAAGGATCTCAGGTTAGCATATTTGATTAGCAGCACTGTTGAAAAAAACAATGATAATCTATACCATGACATGTCATGGACACAGAAAAGATTTAATCATCATGATCCCGCCGAGCTATATATATCTAGCTATCGTGTTTTATATCTGATTTCACAGCTTTCTTACGTTTCTACAGACGGAAAAAGAAAGAAAAGTGAAACTACATAAACCATGAAGAGAAAACAGCGGAAAGAAGACGAGAAACGGTGAACATCTAATGATAATTTACTCTCTTCGTTTGAATGGAGACAAATACACTTGGGTAGCATAAAACGGATTTTGTAGGAAAGTCTGTTTAATCCATTGGTATTGAAATACCTTTCCAAGTATTTTACGTATAGAGATGCACTATTGATTGCCATACATCTAAAACTTGACTCAAGTATTTTTTTAGTGACAATTAAGTGCCCATAAAAATATCTACTATACAAGTCTTATTGAATATGAGCCCAGCAGCAAACTTCTCAAGTTCAAAAAAATGTCATTTTAAATAGAAATGCTGGTACATTGAATGTTTATGAAAATGGTAGGAATGTATACTCAATTATGAAATCCGGCACTTAAAAAAGTACCTTTTCTTTCTAAAGAGCAACAAATTTCTCCAGGGAATGGTAGTCGTATGTTGGTACACGTTGACAGCTCATGGCTTTGGAAATATGGTGGAACGATTGGATTAGACTTAACTTTGACATTAAAAGGCCAATGGTGAATAGCCACCGATTTGATCTCAAATCCTGTTTAAATGTAATTAACCGTTAACATGTAGCAGAAACTTAGTAATTAAAATCTAGATTGTGATTAAGTTAGCAGAAGAGTAAAATGTAACGTAACATTCAAAAGATTTAAAAAGTGATAAAGATCAATTTCTTTCTAAGAACATAAATAGAAATTGACATGATGAACTACGCGGACTGAAACCAGAGTCGATAAATAAAACGAAAAAAAACGCGTTCTCTTTTGTTGTAGGGTAGGATCTAACTGTCTTCTTTTGTGTCTTATATTCTTTTCAGAAATTTTCGACGTGGTAGTCTCACAGACAGAACACTCTAAAAAATTGTGTTTACTTGGTGAAATGTAAACTTAATACCTTTGCAAAACCATGTTTTCTCCAAAATGAAAAACTCGGAACCTCAAAGATGCATGCATCGACGAGACATTCATCGTATAGAAACACTGGGCAAAAATACATGCATAGCAATTAAAAACAGTAACCTGGTGTTATCGATCTGCTTATTACGCCGTATTTATCAATCAATCTTAACTTATCGAATTAAAATCAACAATCACTATTGAAAGCTTTTCAGGGAAAATTGTCGTATATATGATAAATAATAGTTCGCTGAAAGACACGGGCACTACAGTACCATCCGTTAATTATTTTTTCTGTGCCAATATTTTCGAGTCAAGTAGCAGAATGAAGTGTATGTATAACCAAACATCGATAAACTTAATTCATTGTTCAAAAGTTAATAAATAATTGAAAAATCAATAATCAAAATTTCGGAAATCAAACGAATCCAATAATATATCAATCAAAGTTTGATACTTTACCGTATAAAAGCATGTTTTCACTATCTCCTCCCAGTTTGTTATAAGCTTCACATGTGTAGTTTCCGAAGTCGTCTTTCTGCAGGTTGTGAAACTGTAAATTGAGGGTCAGGGTATGGGGACGATCGTGAAATACATCAGAGCGATATTTGCCGTATTCGGTCACTAATTTTTTATCTCCCTTCCTCCAGAAAACTTCGGCTTGTGGCGAGGCCGATATAACACAGCTTAAAATGGTTTCTTTTCCCACGTAATGTCCCAATCGTGAATTCAGCAGTCGGACTTCCGGTTTAACTGAAGAATACATTCGATATTTAGATAAGTAAAGGTTCTTGTGACACATTTCTAACATGTTAGGTCCATGTGTGAGTTGTAAATATCAATTATAATTAGTTATAGTGTAAACATGACACAATATATACATGTACAGGTACACATTCGGTAAATTCTATCAAAATTTCGCCTGTTCGTACATACAAATGTTTTTCGCGACAAAGTTTAACCCAATAAACTATTTTAATAATCAAGACCCTATATAGAGCTGAAGATAGAAGACATATAAAACCCCGACAGGGTTAGTCAATATCTAAGGAAGAAAGTGCCATATGTATGCTAATGTTATTGACAGGTATTTGTATTAGAATTGTTGTACAGAAATTTAAATAACAAATTTATTTTTTCTCTCCTTCGGTGTTGTATGAGTATTCCAGATTAAAAAGATGTACAGCTTCTGTAATTGGTTGATGTTATGGGAACACGTACTTTACAATGGTGTGGACGTTGCTTTGAATGTGATATCAATGTATTATCAGGAAGTTAATTGGCATTCTGATGAAAGCTAATCACACGAGACAAAGGGGAATTTTACAGATTTATGGTATCGTTGATGGAACTCTGTACTTATAAATTGTCATTAGCAGTTAGATATGCATGTAGGAAAACATTCATTTATCTTAAAACTTGTCGTTACAAAGCATCATGATGAGGTATCAAACGAGAAGCGTTTCAGTTTAAGGAAAATAATGACAAAGTTCATTTTATATTGAATGGTATGTGAGATTCGTTTTATAATTTCGACAATATAGATCATTTATCTTGAATGAAAAAATAGAATTTACAGGTTTTGAACTTTAAATCATCTGATGTGGAGTGATTAAAAAAGTAACTGTATCAATAAAATGTTTGATTAAGACATCAGGGAAGGCTTGAAAGTTATAAATCACTGAAACGCTTTACACTATACATCGCCAGTAGTACGAACAACGAAACTAATTAGCTTTAAGGGGACGAACATCTGATGTAAGTAAGGGTATAAAACCTATATAAGTTTTATATCTATAAAGAAGTGTAAATTAAATGTAAGCAATACATTTTATACCAATTCCTAACATAGCTATACAGCTTGGATAATTGCGGCATCATTCAAATGGTTTCTGATACTATTATAGAAAAAACAATAGATTGTTCTGTTCATGAGTCTTCTATTTCAATTGAATTTCTATTTTACAATGTACTATTTGACAGAACGTATGCCGAGAGTAGGAGATACTTCTTTGTACAAGATACGGTGTACCGATTGATCGATATTAATTCTAAATTGCCAGCATTACCGCCATGCTAAGACTTCTGCTAGCAAGATTTCATTGTTCATGAACGATCGAAACGGACATCTTAATGCAATGCCGTCCTAAATATTGCTTTATTGAGAACAATTATAAGTGTAAAGAGGTTCGTTTTTAATAACTAAAACGATAAAACCCTTCAGTATTTCATATTACATTCCATGCACCAACACTATCTGTCAAATATTATTAAAGAGATGTGTTGTGTAGAGATAGATTGTGACAAAATTCCGGCATGCTATTTTCTATTTTGTAAAATTGACAGTGGTGACAACATTATTAAAGAAGAACCATTAGTTTTACGCCAGAAACTATTGAAGGTACATCCTTCATAGAGTTTAATATCGTCCGTAGTTAAAACATGTTTGTATACACGAGATCTCATTGTCAACGCCTCATCGTAGATACCTCATTTCAAAACAGTACAGTGTCACATCGTCAGTTACACATAGTACAGTGTATCATCGTCAGTTACACACAGTACAGTGTCACATCGTCAGTTACACATAGTACAGTGTCACATCGTCAGTTACACATAGTACAGTGTATCATCGTCAGTTACACACAGTACAGTGTCACATCGTCAGTTACACATAGTACAGTGTCACATCGTCAGTTACACACAGTACAAAGTACAGTGTCACATCGTCAGTTACACAAAGTACAGTGTATCATCGTCAGTTACACACAGTACAGTGTCCCATCGTCAGTTACACATAGTACAGTGTCACATCGTCAGTTACACACAGTACAGTGTCACATCATCAATTACACACAGTATAGTGTCACATCGTCAGTTTCACATAGTACAGTGTCACATCGTCAGTTACACACAGTACAGTGTCACATCGTCAGTTAAACACAGTACAGTGTCACATCGTCAATTACACACAGTACCGTGTCACATCGTCAATTACACATAGCACAGTGTCACACCATCAGTTACACACAGTACAGTGTCACATCATCAATTACACACAGTACAGTGTCACATCGTCAATAACAGTAAAATATTGCATATCCGGTCACACAAGTAAAGCATCACATGTCTTTTACACACAATTCAGTTCACATTGTCGTTACAGCATAGTAGTGTGGTAACGTCATTTAAATACAGCAAAGTGTCAAATCGGAAATAACACACATTATAGTGTCACATCGTCAAATACACACAGTACAGTGTCACACCGTCAGTTACACACAGTAGAATGTCACATCGTCAATTACACACAGTACAGTGTCACACCGTCAGTTACACACAGACAGTATCACATCGTCAATTACACACAGTAGAATGTCACATCGTCAATTACACACAGTACAATGTCACATCGTCAGTTACACAAAGTATAGTGTCACATCATCGATTACACACAGCACAGTGTCACATCATCAATTACACACAGTACAGTGTATCATCGTCAGTTACACATAGTACAGTGTCACATCATCAATTACACACAGTGCAGTGTTACATCGTCAATTACACACAGTATAGTGTCACATCGTCAGTTACACACAGTACAGTGTCACATCATCAATTACACACAGTACAGTGTCACATCGTTAGTTACACACAGTACAGTGTCACATAATCAATTACACACAGTACAGTGTCAAAACATCAATTACACACAGCACAGTGTCACATCATCAATTAGGCACAGCACATTGTCACATTGTCAATTACACAGAGTACAGTGTCATATCATTAATTACACACAGACAGTATCACATCGTCAATTACACACAGTACAGTGTCACATCGTCAATTACACACAGTACAGTGTCACATCGTCAATTAGGCACAGCACAGTGTCACATCGTCAATTACACACAGTACAGTGTCACACCGTCAGTTACACACAGACTGTATCACATCGTCAATTACACACAGTACAGTGTCACATAATCGATTACACATAGTACAGTGTATCATCGTCAGTTACACACAGTACAGTGTCCCATCGTCAGTTACACATAGTACAGTGTCACATCGTCAGTTACACACAGTACAGTGTCACATCATCAATTACACACAGACAGTAGCACATCGTCAATTACACACAGTACAGTGTCAATTACACACAGTACATCAGTTACACACAGTACAGTGTCATCGATTACACACATACAGTGTCACGTCAATTTACACACAGTTACACACAGTACAGTGTCACATCGTCAATTACACACACATCACAGTCAATTACACACAGTACAGTGTCACATCGTCATTACACACAGCACAGTGTTACACACAGTACAGTGTCACATCATCAATTACACACAGTACAGTGTCACATCGTCAATAACAGTAAAATATTGCATATCCGATTCACACACAGTAAAGCATCACATGTCTTTTACACACAATTCAGTTCACATTGTCGTTACAGCATAGTAGTGTGGTAACGTCATTTAAATACAGCAAAGTGTCAAATCGGAAATAACACACATTATAGTGTCACATCGTCAAATACACACAGTACAGTGTCACACCGTCAGTTACACACAGTAGAATGTCACATCGTCAATTACACACAGTACAGTGTCACACCGTCAGTTACACACAGACAGTATCACATCGTCAATTACACACAGTAGAATGTCACATCGTCAATTACACACAGTACAGTGTATCATCGTCAGTTACACATAGTACAGTGTCACATCATCAATTACACACAGTGCAGTGTCACATCGTCAATTACACACAGTACAGTGTCACATCATCAATTACACACAGTATAGTGTCACATCGTCAGTTACACACAGTACAGTGTCACATTGTCAATTACACACAGTACAGTGTCCCATCGTCAGTTACACATAGTACAGTGTCACATCGTCAGTTACACACAGTACAGTGTCACATCGTCAATTACACACAGTACAGTGTCACATCGTCAATTAGGCACAGCACAGCGTCACATCATCAATTACACACAGTACAGTGTCACATCGTCAATTACACACAGTACAGTGTCACATCGTCAATTACACACACTACAGTGTCACATCGTCAATTACACATAGTACAGTGTCACATCATCGATTACACACAGTACAGTGCTACATCATCGATTACACACAGTACAGTGTCACATCATCAATTACACAGAGTACAGTGTCACATCGTTAGTTACACACAGTACAGTGTCACATAATCAATTACACACAGTACAGTGTCAAATCATCAATTACACACAGCACAGTGTCACATCATCAATTAGGCACAGCACATTGTCACAGTGTCAATTACACACAGTACAGTGTCATATCATTAATTACACACAGACAGTATCACATCGTCAATTACACACAGTACAGTGCCACATAATCGATTACACACAGTACAGTGTCACATTGTCAATTACATACAGTACAGTGTCCCATCGTCAGTTACACATAGTACAGTGTCACATCGTCAGTTACACACAGTACAGTGTCACATCGTCAATTACACACAGTACAGTGTCAGATCGTCAATTAGGCACAGCACAGCGTCACATCATCAATTACACACAGTACAGTGTCACATCGTCAATTACACACAGTACAGTGTCACATCGTCAATTACACACACTACAGTGTCACATCGTCAATTACACATAGTACAGTGTCACATCATCGATTACACACAGTACAGTGCTACATCATCGATTACACACAGTACAGTGTCACATCATCGATTGCACACAGTACAGTGTCACATTGTCAATTACACACAGACAGTATCACATCGTCAATTACACACAGTACAGTGTCACATCGTCAATTACACACAGTACAGTGTCACATCGTCACTTACACATAATACAGTGTCACATCGTCAATTACACACACTACAGTGTCACATCGTCAATTACACATAGTACAGTGTCACATCATCGATTACACACAGTACAGTGCTACATCATCGATTACACACAGTACAGTGTCACATCATCGATTGCACACAGTACAGTGTCACATTGTCAATTACACACAGACAGTATCACATCGTCAATTACACACAGTACAGTGTCACATCGTCAATTACACACAGTACAGTGTCACATCGTCACTTACACATAATACAGTGTCACACCGTCAATTACACACAGTACAGTGTCACATCATCAATTAGGCACAGCACAGTGTCACATCGTCAATTACACACAGTACAGTGTCACATCATCAATTACAGATAGTGCAGTTGCAGTTACACATAACTATTTTAAATATAGTACAGTTTCACAGCAAAACGTTACATCATCATCTAAACACAATACAGCGTCACATCGTCATTTAAACACAGAACAATGTCACATCTTCATTTAAAAAACAGAACAGTATCACATCGTCATTTTAACGTAGTACAGTGTCACATTGTTGTTTAAACACAAAACAGTATCACATCGTCATTTTAACATAGTACAGTGTCACATCGTCATTTTAACATAGTACAGTGTCACATCGTCATTTTAACATAGTACAGTGTCACATCGTCATTTTAACATAGTACAGTGTCACATCGTCATTTTAACATAGTACAGTGTCACATCGTCATTAGGATACAAAACAATGTCAAGGGGTCACAGCGTCATATTAATCCAGAACAGCGTCAGTATTGCATGGTTACAGCAAGAAAGTTGATAATTATATTGACAACAAGACATCAGTTCGGTTGAATAATTAACATTCTGTACATCTATCCAAAGAAACAAATAAATGTACATGTATGTCTGAGACTGTTTTTCTATCATCGTGATGTCTCATATACATTTGTAGTATGTCGATTTGAAAAAAGCGGCATGCGCATTCTACATTAAACAAGGGTTCATACATTTCCTTTCTCCTTGGTATTTCTTAAACTTCGTAAATATTCTTTTTAGATTTCACTTTTGATGATATTGGGAGTAGTTAGATATCCTGTTTATTTTTAAAAAAAAAAATTGCAGGTGTCTTTTATGACGTATCTTTGATTTGCTGTGTTATAGATCGGGCCAGACAAAACCAACAAAAACAAACGCATCTGTGACAGAAGTTTTACAAATATAATTACTAATTAGTAATTATATTTACATAACGAAATTTTTTTGTTGACCCTTGAACTACAGCAGTCATGTACAGCTATCCGATGTATTTCTTCATCAGACTATAGGACTTCATAGGCATTAATGTCGCTCCTGTTAATATTACCATGTGGAAATCATCAGTGGTTTGGGGAAACCTGCACGTAGCTTGAAAATTATGTGATAAAAATTGTTTTTGCTCCTTTTCTCTAGCTTTATCAGAAAGGCAGTAATTTTATAATACCAACCTAAACATCTCGAAATGTCACAAACCAAGAACATTAATTTCCCTAAGGAACTGTAATTATACATATACATTTATCTGCAATTTGAAGAAGATTGGCTGGCGAAGATTCTATTACAGCCTATCCACCCCAATACCAGAAATTCTGGTCGAGTTCGCGATTACATGGAACCATATGCCACGAGAAGCATTTCAATTACGATCTCTAAAACCTCTAGCTTAATCATGGAGGCCATGATGAAATCCGTGATCTCCTATCAAGGATGTGTTACGTGTTTACAGAGTAACAATTACAACGTTTTTTTATATTTTATCTTTGCTCCGATATTTTACAAATTCCTTATAATCAAAACTTTTTAGAATAGTATTGTTTTATTCAATTTGATCTATGCTGCTCTCATTTCTACTACAGTTAAACACAACACCGTTGTTCAATAGGTTTTAGTAATCAGTTCGGACTTAATCAACAAGATCTGCATAGCCCCTTAGAGACCTTTGTCAAAAAGTCTTTTCAGTAAAATTTTGAATTTATAGGGAGACATTTCAGATGCCAAGTTGTTTTCCCCCTTTTTAAATTCCTTTCGTTGTATTTGTTGATGATTGTTTTCTTGTTTACTTTTGCGCAGAATCCACATACCATAAAATTACTAAGTAAACACTGACGTTATCTGAACTTTTTCATATCGTTACTTATTTCTGTGATATGTTCAACATTAAAGGCTGTGCAAGTTTGTACGAATAATTGATGCTACTGAAATGATGTTTTATTTCTAACTTTTAGCTCCCTTTATCTTCTAAGATTATATTTGTTGGGTAAATGAACCGTTCAAAGCGAGTTTGATCCATGTGTAGTTCAATCGATTTGAGCGTCGGCCCACGTCACCTCATATGAATTATGCGGTACTATTCTCTTTACCCTTAGCGGTTTGGATTTCTTAGTAAGATAATAAACGGACTGGTTTGTGTTGACATGGTTGTGTTCTTGGACAAGACACTTTATTCTATTTTATCTTATGGCATGCGACTACCTCCCGTATGTTGTTCATTGAGGTAGGCCTCCAACCCCAACTCAAAATGACGTTCACGGAGCGATAAACCCAGTAAATAAACAAACAATATCGGTGTATAACTCACAGCATTACCCCGTATGTATTACACTGTGCCTTGGTATATTACATGTAACAGTGCATTATTATATTATCCCTGATATTGTTAAACGTGTTTATATGTATACATGTAACATACTATACATCTCGGTTTTCTATACTTAAGTATACATTTACTATGTCACCAACCTTTCCTTTTTGGATGGTGACCCATAAGCTTTATTTTATACACACAGTAAGAGTAGACTTTCCAAATTAAATAATAATTTCAAAAGAATAGCACCATTCTATTAATTGGACAGGGTTTCATTGTTGTGTTCAGTATTACAAAGGTGATTTGAATGCACTTTTACTTGAATGTTGATACAAAGGGGTGGGGGCAGCCAACTGCTGAAATCGCTTTTGCTAGTCGTCAATATACCGTTAGATTCCGAGGGAAATTTCTTTCTCGTAGGGAAATTACTCAATAAAGCACTGGAATACGTGTCTGAGAAAAAATAAATCTTTAAACTTCTACCAACATTCCAATAATCAAAGATTACCTTAAGGAATTGAAAATGTCAAGTTTAAAACGACATTTTCCAAACCAAATGAACAGATATACTTAATCGAATATTTGTCGTCTCGTTGTTTTCCTTAATTCTTCAACAGTGAGGAACAATTGACTTAAATTCCAATTCTTAAATATTTTTCCCGCTGAAGTCGGATACATGTTAATAAATATTATCATAATCGAGATTCAGATTGTTGAAGAGCAAAACCCTAAAATCTCTTAAATCACCTTCATTTCAAAAGAGTTCCTTTCATAAGTGCGATAACTCCCATGGTAACACTTAGTTTCTCTACTTATTTAGAGACGTTATATTTTACTAGCTCAAATATATCATATTCACCTGTCCCAATATGTTCATTTGTTTTCGTTCCTAAAAGTCATTATAGATTGGTGTTTAAACAAAAGCGAAAGATCAGTTAAGGATAGTAATACGTTCCTCAAAAAGATTTAAATATGGACAAACCTGTGTACAAAATGGCCTAATAAAAGGGGATAGTCTCAAAGGAAATTATCATGTTTGAGGAAACCCCTATAATGAGCGAGTGCTGAATTAATATCTATATTGTTGCTAGGCAATGGATGATTTCTTATCCTGGGACATGATATCAAAGATTTTACTAAATACACGTGAATAGCAGTTTACGGTATAAATTGAGAAATAAATACAGCAAGCTACATAATAACTTAAATTGCATCTTATCGCTGTTCCGTCCTTTTAGGACTTGTCAGCGATGCTGATGGTTTAAGTATTAAAACATATGAGGCAACATTCAAATCTAAACGGGGAGTTGCACTATCTGTAAGGTACCTAAGTCCCCAGAAATATAAATGTTCAGGAAGATTTTTGGTCTGTACAATGTATATTGACAACGGTTAGCGACTGGAAATAAAAAAAAAATATCATTGTGCCGTAGATAATAAATGAATAGTTTATACGATAAAACCCAACAATGAGCTTACAAAGACATGGCCATAGTGGTTTGAGATTTTAATGGGGCACTGTTGTTTTACTGTCAGCCTACAGGCGACTGTACTACTGGGATTAGATGATAAAGGAACAAGGAAGCCGTGTAACGCTATACTGATTTCTAATACTATGCTCCGGAGTACTAATTACAATTCTAACAAGTCGCTGTTTCGAACAGTATTAATACAACTCCCTCTTTCATATTTAATTGATGGTGTAAGCGAGGCTGCCAATAAGGAATGGTTTAAGGGCCAAAACGAATACGTCTATTTATAAATATATAGACAGTGTGAGAAGAGCAAAATGGTGATTATATTGAACAGTGGTAGTTTAAGCCATGGCCTATTTCTGCAATATTATACATGTACATTTTTTAACTTTGCTTTCACGTAAACCTTTTTCTGGTTCATAAGTAATTGCTTTGTCAATTAATTTTTTTTTTTTTTTTTTTGACGTTTTGCTTCAAAAATAATTACAAGCAAGGATATTTCAAATGACTACGTCCAAAAATGATATTGAAGTTAGCTATGACACAATAAAAAGGACAGCTCCGATTTCAGAAATGGCAAGGTCTCAAAATGAGAGTAGGTAACAACGGAACCGACCAAAACACATGGACCAACCTGCTTTGAATCATACAACAGAACACTGTAGAACATTTCCTAATGATATCCTTGAAGTTAATCATTCCATGTAAAAGACTTGATATTCTTTAGATTGAAATACTCACACTGGACGTCGACTTTGATCTCTTTCGACTCATCCTCGGCCACTCCATTAGACGCCACACATTCGTAGATCCCGTCACAATACCGAGTTATATTATGTATAAAGAGAATCTCCCCGGGGGTACCGATCGCTAAAAATAAAAGAAAAAATGAAGAAATAAAACGAAAAGCTGAAAACAAATAAACAAAGTGCTTGGTAGAGAAACATTGTTAGAAATTCTGAACATTTGTTTGTCTGACAGTAGGTTTACCATCACTCCAGCATCTACAGTGACATGTAGACGTGCCAGATGCCTTCCTCACAAGGAAAGAAAAGAAATGATCTACAATGTCCTTGAAAGAAAGAGAAAAAAACAGTATCCAATTTCATGGATCCATGTATGGGTAGCTTATTACAAGACCCCTGTACTGAGGTACTCTGATGTCAACACTGAGGAGTTTAAACTGTAATAAATGTACGTCTAAAAGTAGCATGATAGCATACTGTGAGGAGACTTATGGAAACAATGGATGATAAAGTCTGGTAGAAGGATCTTAATTTCATATTTATTGTTTGTATTTCGAGTCAGATCTGCGTGCAGTAAAACTGAAAATAGTAACAAATAACTTCCTTTTTAAACTGAATTCACCGAACTCCGTAAAAATAATACTAGTTGAAAACAACACGTACTGTCTTAAAGATTTGATTCAATCATCGACGTTTGAAGGATTAAAATTTGAACGTCCTTCAGTGTCACAATGATGGGTAAGTTACAAGTCCTTATATATTTGTAATAACACTACTAACAGTGCGGATAATGTCAAAACAAACCAGAAACGTTTAAACCTGTATTCATGTTTTAAACAAAGATTTGTAATATCGCAAAGCTTCCAAATATGTTTCCTGATAAAAATGGCTGTGTTTGTAATGATATATCAATGCAATCGTATGGAGGTATTGAAAAGTCGATATGACGTCATTACACGTACATTACATGTACATACATATATACTGACCTTCAGCATCCACCACTGACAGATGCTACTTCTTCAGAACAAACTGGTTTTTTTTTTTAATCAAAATCAGTTTTGAAGATTAAAAGGTACAGATTGATGTTAGAAATACTCCTCAATGATAATTACATAGATACATTCGATGACACCATTGCGTGTTTTTCACACGCAAAATGTAGATTCATGCGCATTATTCATATGACGAATGAGGAGATGACATCTGAAGAATGATCATTTTGAAATTGATGCCAGAGACACATGCATGCCTACGATCAACACAGGGACAGGGACTTCGTGTAAACATGACGACAGCAGAAAAGAGTGTACTGCAATAGTTTAGTCCATGTCTTATCTTACCAGAAACTAATGTACAAGACTTTTTTTTTTTTATTTTTGTATATGTTTGACACGATATACTTTTTAACAAAGTGAAGAAAAATGACAATGCACGTAACACGATAAATGTAAGTATTTTCGGAGGCTCTCTGCTTAAAATAACCAATAATTAGTTTATACTGTACATTTACAAACGACTTCACTTCCTTCGAAAAAAATACGTAATTTATCTGATAAACGTGTTCTTGTCAAAACATTATGACTGCGTATCGAGAACTGCTTTCAGGGTATTTTTGTCACACTCTATTCGGTAAAATTTACGGTTATTTATCACCACTGATGTGTTACCCTTCTATTAGGCTAGGTGTCGGGAAAGGCATCCAGGGGATAGATAAGGAGGTGTTAGTGCACTCCCAATGATAATGGTGAATATTGGTTATCAGTGGTGTAGCTGTGATATCGTGCCCATGCCGCTGGCACGGGTATCGTCTTCAGGTCGATACAAACATTTGGTGCGTCACCATGCCGGCAAATATGCAGTCTCACAATGTCAAGTAATACTCGTAGTCTGTCACACAAATCAGTTTCAAAATAATTTCCCTGTATGAATCTTACTGGAAATATGACTTTATTGTATTTCTGTTTTGTTCAATCAATTATAACCTGATATAATTGACAAATGTTGTAATAATTTCAAATTAATTCTCCTCTTCCATTGAATACTTTGTTATAGAGTAAATGAATGTCACGTTTTTATCAATCGATGCAACATTTAACAAAACAATTAAACTAATGCTATATTAATCACTGCTGGTGAGAATTACTGTTACATACATGTACACTTACACGATTGCATGATTTGTAAACCTTTATTTTGGAAAAATTAAGCCATCAAGGTAGTTTCAATGTGGGTGTTCCTTTAGACTATGGATTTGTTTGTTACCATCCCCAGTCCTCGTTTACTGTTATCATCACTCGTTTCTCAAGTTATTGTTGTATTTACTATCTATAATTTGAGTTAGTGAAATCCGCTTCTGTACTACCTGTAATAGGCACTTCGTGTGTTTTTGGAGGACGTTACATGTATGTTGCTATAAAGGAAAGGAAAGTTCATTTGTCCATAATTTATGTAAAGGAAACATCACACAGATTAAAATGGAGATATACTTGATAATTAGTGTAATTCAAAATGTCCAAATGTTATTTTATATTTATCACTTTTCTAATATTTATTTTTTAGTATTTTGCAAATGAGCTTTGGGCCAAGTGTTCATGCTAGTGAACTTCTACGATGCTTTTAAAACATATTATGACCTTTTCAACTACCTAAGTGCCAGGAACTATCTGTCATTTGTCACCGACGTTCCTAGGCAGGGGATTATGATGGGAATGTATTAAGTGCACTTGTATAGTTCAAATATAGTAAACATATCGCGTAAATTATTGATATACTCCTATTAACTCCTATGAAATATTGGAGATATGGAAGTCACCATTTGTCATGCACTAACAAGCCTGGAGCTATGATATATACCTGGATCAATATCAGCTCCGGCATTTTGGACAAATGTCAGCTTTGGTAATTGCCCCTATCTTGCAATTGTCCTGTGGTTCCAACGACAAGGAATACCAAGAACATTAATCATCTGACGTCATTAATTTTGTAGAAAACGTCTGTAAAGTGTGCGCATGTGCTATCCGTTCCCATTAAAAATAGTGTCATTTCCTATCATGTTATGTAAAAGACTAATTGCAGCTCGTATCTCTATATTTTTTGTTCTTTTTTTCTTACTTTGAAGATGGAATATGTTTCCCGTATGCCACACTATTTTATGAACCGGTTATTGGTTCACCACAGTCCAACGATGTCTGTCTAATAGTATAAATCAAAATAATCGAAATGAAACAAAATTTTGGATGATCTGTCATAAAAACATTATATGTGAAATGGTCATAAAGCGTATCTCTGATTATGAATATGAAGTTACCTATGTCGCGAAACAGGTTCACACAAACATATAAGGAACTTGATATTTGTGCATTTTTTTTTACCTCTAATTCATTTTTTTCTTCCTTTTTCAATTTATTAAGCGTTTGTGATTAGTACGAATGGCGCAAACATAACAGTTCTGTGCTGACCGAATCATTCTACACACTTAACCTTATGTGATTCATGTTGACAAGTTATTTAGCCCTCCAAACTTTCCTTCAATACTGATGCAGATGTCGAATGCCGCCTCAAATATCAATCTTGCCAATGCCCTTTTCCCCTGTCTATTGTTTATGCCATTTTCGTACTACTGATCACTTACGTTCTTTTTCCATAGTAGACGTGTACTTGGTCTTCCGGTACCATCGTATGTTTGGCGTTGGAACTCCAGAGGCATTACAGTGTAACTCCACTGTACTTCCTTCGTTCACCACCTGGTTACCACTAGACCATTCCTCGTTAATGTCTGGTGCCACTACAAGGAGGAAGACCAATAATCAAACTACATTACAGGACATTAAAACCAACAGATATTTATAAATAAACAGTTTTATAAAGAGGACTTCTGCCTGGATATACACATTTTATATATGCCACCTTAATTAAACCTAAATTAGTTTAAATTCCTACAAAATATACATGAAAAAGAAATATGATAACCGTTTATATATCAAGAATTGAAATACGATTTGGTTACGTTATAATAAACACTTCACATGGTGAATCTAGTTCGTTTTGATACTAAATAATTAATGACAGTTTGCAAAGTTATGCAACATCACAAAGGCGTGTCTGATTAAGTAAGGACTGACGGGCCAACGAGTTAAAAGAATACCTAGAGGCGAAGTCCGATATTATGTGATTTATCTTAAAACCTTTCTTAAAGTTGTATTGAACAATCCACAAAAGATATGTCACGCTATTACAAAATACATAACACGATGTATATAACCAATAACAGACCTAAACCTGTGAAATCATTAATTTTCCTGTATACTCTATTTTCATGAAATTTCTGGATCTCATTAATCCAGTAACAATATGTCCATGAGTCAATAAAACTATTAAACTTGGACGTGAAATTTTAGGGTTAGTTAGTTTCTTGAGCGATTTTAATGAACGAAATTAAAAAGCATCTTTAAACATTACATTTACTCACTGTTATTTTTTTTTATTTCAAAGTTAACAATTTTCTTATTTTTAGAGGCATCACTTTTGTTGTGGAAAGGAACATGAAGATATTTGAACTATACTGTTACATACCGTCGACCCTGAGGTGTACTGATTTGACACTAACAGGATTTGTGTTGAGAGTACACCGGTACATGCCCCTGTCGTCATATCGAACCTTCCGGATATGGAGATTCCAATCAGGGTCATATGGACGCTCTACTGACATCCGGTCGTCGTCCATTAACCGGCGATCTCCATTTGATATCAATATCATCTTCGGACTCATCCATACCACCTGGATAATAGAAAACGTACTGATTTCGTTTCAGTTCAGATGCTACAAAATATATCTCATTTACATACAAAAAAATAAAATTTATATATTGCATATACAAACCTGTAAAAAAATATGCACTGTGCTACCATTTGACCACTGAATCAACTCTACATAAGTACCATGGCAAAATTTTGTTCGTGCAAACGGAGTACATGTATAGAAAATCCCATCTGCCGACTTCCTCTAATGTAATGAAGGCGACAAAGTTGTTCTAACAAATAGAGCAGGTATAACGCCAGTTAATGTGTGTGTACTGAACAGCCTGATCATAAAGCAATGATTTCTCAAATTGAAACACACGTTGGTAACCTATTTAAACTGATATGAGAGTATACCATAGGAATATGGAAGAAAAATAGGTGGTCTAGAAGGGAAAATAAAGCTTGTATGTATAAGTACTTGAGTGTCTAGTCTATGTTGCTTGATTGTTCTGACAAGAACCGCAACCGCAAACGTGTAAATATAATCAGAATCAAAACTCAGAGTCAATAAAACAAAATGATAACAAAAGAAAGATCGACATGGAGACTCAGGAAAAAGCAAAAAAAAAAAACAAAAAAATACTAGGTAATCCTGAAGAGTAAGCGTCTTTTGCTTCATCGACGACAGATGCTATGTAAATCTTGGTCAGTTAAAGTGAGTAATGTAACGTTCTCAAAGTTTTTTATTTATTTTTTTTTTTTTTCTCAATTTCGATTGCAAACTTGTCCTTGTATCTTAACACATTATTCAGTTGTAATGACGAACCTTTATCCGTGTGTTTAACAAATATTTTAGTAGATAGTCGAAGCATAGTTTCGCCGATTTGGCTGCTAAGTGAAGTTCATGTGACGTCAGCAGAAATAGTAAAATATATTTTTGAATAAGCGAATGAAAAGTTACCTTAATCAACGTTTTGATGTTTTTCGGTTTTCGAAAAACTTTGGTACAGTCTTTGGAGAATAACCAACATGGAGCTGAAAATACTAAGTATGTACTTGGTTTTTCAGTAATTTTATTAATATGTGTTTCCCCTAGTTTCCTTTTTATTGACCGTTTTCCATTAGGCGTGTTTGGCACCTAAATTGACATGTTTTACATGTACAAACTCAGAGCTTTAGCTGTGGAAACATGTCCGAAAAATGTACTTTCCATAAGTTTTTTAGTGTGATCAATAATAAAACAGTCAGCTTCAAGAGCGAATTTAATTTTGCATTGCGAAATGTTTTGAAATTGGTGCTGTAGTGAAATACGATTAAATTGTTTAAACCAAATTATTTATTTATTACAATGTTATTAGAGTCGGTAGTACCGATTGACCTACTTCAATAATTCATCGGTACAGCAGGAGCATTGCACTTGGAATAAGGCTTGTCGTCAGCTATCGAAAAGTTAGTTTGCAATAGAACGTTCTCAAACATGCCCTTGACAACACGGATTTCTTGTCGGCAATAAAGATGTATGATATTGATATTTATATTTTAAAATATATATATGACTTAAATGGAGTATTTATCATTAACATTTACATTTAATCAGCTTAGCCATCATATTACAAATTTCTAAATGTCTTCAGATTTGCCTATAAATATTGAACAGCTGAGAAACCTGAATGATCTTGAATGTGTGCTTGTATCTGCAATTTATCTATTGGTCCATTTATTGATTGCTTATTTCAAAAATAAAAATGGAATTGCGGTCGGTAGAGGAACAATTTACGAGACATTGACTTCAATTTTTTCATGATGTGATAAAATGTTTAGCCTAAACTTCGTTCATATCAACTTTTTAAATGAATGTAATATTCGTAATTTGAATTTTAAAATAAAAAAACTAATTATCTTCTGTATGGCAGAGATATTAATGAGAAAGGGTATCGATTTTCATTGTAAATCATCTGTTAATAAGATGTGAATACCAGAAACATTCTTAAATCATAAAAGCTGGAGTTAGATCAAACAAAGCTTGTTATTATAAATGCCTTTAATATATTTTCCAGCTTAATGTTTGTCGACTAATAACACGAGCCATATTTTAATGAAAACAACATCACGATCCAAAAATAGAATAAAAATAACAAATTGAAACAAAGATAAGAATATAACTTAACGTATTGTCAGAACGTCATATATATGTTTTGAAATCACATGATTTCAATCTGAAGTTAACTTCTAACACATCCATCAACAATGTGATTACGCTAGTATCATGAATGTTGTATATATGCTTATATAACTTTCGAAACAACGATAATGTCTTTAAATCTGCTCGTACCTATTGCTAAGGTAAAGACTCGTAACATGTGACATTGTATACAGTGGCAGTCGTTGTCCTTGAAGGACTGGGTGCCTACCACAGAAAATGTCTACCACCCCCGCCGTTGCATACTGTGCAATACCAATTTAAGCTTCTTTACAGAAATTACGAGTTTGGTATGAAACGATCCCCTACTAAGTCGTAATTTGCCAAACTCACTCGCTGACCAATTAAATCTCAATTAAGATTTGAAAATAATACGATCTACAATAAATCTTTCTTCTCTGCGCCACTCAACACTGCAATAACGTGTTTCCGGTAAAAGCCAGTAAATGGATTTCAATTAGATACTTTCAGGGACACAAAAACAAAACTGACCTTCAAAGTTATATTGTGTATATCCAATATCATAACGTTCTCTCCGCATATACAACATTTAAAAATATGCTGGTATTACAAGTCGAACGCGTTAGAGAGTGCAATATATAAAATTGTAAAATAATTGTGACGAGATATGTAAGATATACATGGGAATTTCTGCGTGAAATTGAAAGTGAAGATTTGGTTAGATAACTATGGAAATCGTTACTCTAAATCACAATCTCGTTCAAAAGGATTTTTGTATAACCATATACAAAAACAGACTGTCTGACTTTTAGTCTGTAGTTAAAAGTCTAGACATCATCAGGGTAAACACGATGGTTATCCTGAGGGACAATAAAGACAAGAAAACGCTTCAGCAAGAACAGGCAACCATGCGAAAACATATCCTAATCGGAGACAGGTCCTGACTTATGAATGCGCTTCGACGTAGTGTATTGAGACCCTATTAGAAAAGACATTTCAAGCATCTTGTATAAAGACATAAACAAAATGTCAACCTTAACGAATAAACGCTGATAGTGCCAACGGTGTATCACGTGATTGGTGATTTGTTACTTGAATAGGCTGGATCTACATGTTGACATATAATTCGATCGCTTCTGGTTTCCCCAGGTTACATCATGGATTTCACTAAAGAGTCCTAAAATGACGATATGGCTGTATGCTGTTTGATTAATTTCATGACAGAACGCAACCAAGACTCTATTTGTATTGGGATATGTATTTTCACGTGTTTGTCTTATTTACAATATTTCATTCCATGTCATTACCTCATAAACCATATCGGAAAAAATCGTGATACACCGTTTTCATTGTTTACTTGTCTAATCGAATTCCTGGTACTTACATTGATGTTTTCTGATAGTCGACTAAAGAGTCCTTTTTTCTGATAATTTTTGCTCGCGTTATATAAGCCCTTTCTTTCCATGTGGAAAGTATTCTTATACTTCAATGCATGTGTAAAAACATTACAGAAAAAAAACCAGGAACGCATATCCACCTTACAAATCAATGTGCGTGTGGTAGTTTAGGGATTGGAATCAATCCATTTAATAGCGTACTAACTTATCCATACCATAACTATCAAGATGACCCCAAAATAGATAAAATCGAATCCTCTTGGAAAGGTAGTGATTTGCATATCAGACCTGCAACATTAAACGTTTTCGCACACACGTATTTTGTATATTGCATCACGCTAGATATATATCACTTTCTGGTCACACTATTTGACTAACAATCTGATGTTGTAAACAGACGAGACTGAACTTGAAATGACATCAACGGCATTTACACAGTTACCCTGGAAGAATTTATGGAAGATAAAATCAGTGACATTAACTAAGAATAAGTAATGGCTAAAATTTGGCGCCTGTCTAAAAACACATAAATTTTTAACAATTTTGAACACTAGATCATTTGAATATTGCGCCAGAATTCTTGCCGTCATGCAACAGTAGTAAGACATATTGCTTGTGCTACTAAAACACTGGTCATGACAGTCCAAATATCTGGGAAGAATTGTACCAGAGACACATCTCGAGGAGTTACTTCAGTAAGATACAGGTATATAGGTATACACACAAATCTTTGTGGTTAGCCAATAGCGCGAAATTCATTGTTATCTCGTCCTATTGTGTCATATGAGAACGAGGGTCAGTGACAAAAAGAGGAATATGTGTCTTATGATGGCCAGGGATTCCGAAAGATGATACCTATACAGGTGGAACCATGTTTTCCACGCTTAAATTCAATGTCAGGAGGGATGACACTCAATAAATCAATAGGAAATGCGCTGTACAATTAGGTTTCATTAGGTTTTAACACAAATTATGTGTTATAAAGGTACAAACTCACTGATGTAATTCAGTGCATTCTTAAAAGTAATCTATGAAAGTACGAGTGTCAATAAGCATGTAGAACCAGTGGAATCGTTGCTGCTGATGAAGAAGCGTATCGAACATAAACGTAGCAGTAAAGTTCAAGGACATCTTCGTAATTGTTACACTTGATCGAAAACAATAATGAGTGTGTGAAGGCATAACGATAGAAATAGTAATAACGTGCTCTTGCTACTCAAGTCAGTAACCAAAACACAAATTAATATAACGTAATGTGTTGTAAAGCAACACATCCACCGAAGAAAGCTCATCATTGAAAATGTACAAGCTCTTGTCTACTGTGAAAAGTTATTATCTGTGGTAGGGTACGCTATATATTCCCCTCTGGAGATGGTTTAAAGTTAACTAACCATGCCCACTGAGTGAAGTGATACTAACTAAAGAAAGTAAATCTTAAAAGTAAAGACATTAGAATGCATTCAAGATAATTTTTATCATTTTTCCACTCTCACCACTGAAAACGTTAGGTAAAATATTCATTAATTTCCTTGTATGACATGTATAAGGAAATTCATAATTAATCAAGGTATTCTTATTAGCTATACAGACTAAACATAATTCCATTAGGAAATCAGTCTCTATAGAATAGCACTGTCTGCAATAAAAGTCTTTTTTATCGGGCATATAAATAACCGACAAGTCGTCAAGCAGGTGTATCTTTTTACCCTGGTACTTCACTCCTTGCCTACAGATAAGCATTCTAACAACTTGTACCTGTAAGATATCTGAAGATCTGCAAACAACAGGCAATGTAATAAAAACAACGAAACACATAAGCAAGCGGTTTGCAGCAATTGATATATTTGTAATATCAATGCCTGTTCCGAAATAGCAGCGAAGTACAGTAACGATTATGTTCTGATCTAGCCACATACATAAACAGAAACACTCCCACACCGGGGAATGAGACTCCAGAATTCCAATCATCTCAATCCAATCGCAAAACTAAAAAACTGATGATAATTGCGTCTTTGCCGTTGCTCAGTAGGTATCAACCATCACATTGTAGATTAAATTTCACTGCCAGACCTGCCTCTATACGGGTATGTCATCTGGCTAGAACCGATCGCTAGGAGTAACAACAGAAGTTCCAACATAAGGAAGAAGGTTTCACCAAATCGGATTGGTTCAATGTAATCAAGGCCTAGACCACTTAGAGTCAGTATATGGGCGGCACATGTCATAAAGGTCACAAAAAACCAACGAATATGATGGTTTTATTGTCAAGATCTAATAACACATGGAAGCATGTACCAGTAAGCCAGATAAGCCCACTAAGGTATACTTAAACGCCTTCAAGAATTTTGGCTGGATTTCAAGTTCCTGTGTGCTAATGCTTAGGACTTCGGCTGCTTTGGTTCGTCTCAGAATTCATCCTGATTCATTGTCGTGTCTCATGGAACCTCGAAGCTCGAAGGCATCATACTTCAAATGTAGATTAATTTCGTTAGCTCACTACTAGAAATCTGACATTATGAAAATCATCTTTTTTCTTAAACACACAATTCTTGGGTAAGTTCATCAACTTCGAGTCGCTGTTTTTGAGAGTGAATGGTATTACTCTTACTTTCACTGATGTGTATCTAACAACAATATCAGATATGCCCGCAAAAATCAAGATACTTAGTTATTTATTAGTACCGAAGGACTGAACAAAGAAACAGTGAGTAGCAGCGTTGAATACAAACATGTTTAGTTATTGTCAGTGATATTCAGGGCATGGAGATTTAAAATATAGGAGGCGACTAAGGAACATCAGAATTGGTCGAAACTAAACTTAGAATATCAATCGCTGAGACTAACCCAATTATTAAATTAATTTCATAATTTTCAATATTTAATAATTTCAAAATAAATTCATATTCATATACGTTAAATTGCACACTATAGGAATATTCAGAGAAATCTAGAATAACGTATAGAAAAACAATCACATTTGTCGTCAATTTCGTTGAAATGACATTACCATTACAGATATGTTGTCGTATTTTGTGGTACTTTATTATAGGTTATACCTTCTGCAACAACGGCTACCCCCGATCTTCAACTACAATGTTTCTACCATGGACAACTTTTTACCAGATTATATCTTAAGAGTGATAATTTCTGTTTCCCGATTGCAATTTTTTTCCTTTCTGGAGAACAATGTCTTTGCATCCCTATTGTGTTTACATGTCATTCGATATCCAAGGTCTTGTTTTCAATATCATGATTTTCTTGCAAAATGTCGTCAGTTTACAGACAAACTCACCACACATGGTTTAGAGAGATGTATGTTGATGGAAACGACGGGGAAAACATTCGGTCGTCATAATAATCTCATTGAGAAATGTTTTGTTTCCTTGTGTGATATGAAGTTTGAAGAGCTACTCGTTAATATACTGATTCGTTTTCTCTTGTTGTTGACCATTTCCTTATTTGGGAACCTGACATAAATTACTTTAATTGACCAAGATTTTATCGATAAAGTTGAAGATGCATACCCTTTTGAAACACTTGGTCAATTTTCCTTGTTCTGTTTTGTCAGTGTAAATCTTTCTTTTGTACAGAGCCTCAGTGTAAACCTTTCTTTTGTACAGATTTTGCCAAATTTGTATTGAAATAATGTTTTGATTTTAACTCTGTTGACACGTTGGTATTTTGTTTGTAGTTTTGTAAATAAGTAAAATTTAATCGAAAGCAATATATTGAAAATTGTTCTGTTCAAACTGTCTTCATCTTATTGTTTATTCACATTATTGAATTAATCGGCACGGTTTACAGATAAATAAATCAAACCAAAATCCCTTCCCGTATAGAGTATTTTTCAATGAGGAAAGATCCAATTTGTTATTGCAACAGAATAAGTAAATGAAATTTACAATATCAGGCTCTAATGGCATTTTGAAGACATAATTTGGTTAAACGAATTAATCAAAGGATTACCCTGCCCGCATATGGTATGAAATATGACTAGGAAATGCATCCCGATTTCAGACTATCACAGAGCTATGTAGAACAGATGGTGGAATTATGTGGCGCCTGGTACACCTTCCAGCCTTGGTGTGGCGTCTCACCCACTCTTATACAGCAAGCTTAGTAATGTAATATAAAAGTGTACCTCCAGTATATTCTGAAATTATCAATGTCGCGTGTTGAAATGTTTTACAGATTTACAACTATTCTCTGCGATTGTCTATAATTATTATAACAGCAATGTATGTTCAATAAAAATGATTGTGTCGCAAGGTCATTGACTCGATTAACCTTTCAATATTTTGATAGATACAGTGAAGTATACGTAAATAAACGTGTTCATTACAACAAACACAATCAATCGATTTCTCAAATACGTATTTTAAATGAAAAAAAATATAAGTAAATGAGAAAGTATTTCAACCGAAAATATATATATTACTGGCAGAGTCATTTACATGAGAAATGTCGGTGTATATAGTCATTACGTTATTTCATCATAAGGTCTATGGATTTGAAGCCTGAATGGTTCACCTGTTTAACTGCATTTGATAATACAGTGGACAACCCGAATCAAATAAGTCTTGATTACTCTACCACACCTCCCTTGATAATACCTTGTTATAATTACCATTAGCTGGTGATTGTCATTAAGTTTCATTCAATTTTCAAGGGTATTTTCTAATAATCTATCACCTGATTTTTTACAAACGATGCCAACGCATGTCTGACGTACGGAAAATGTATATAACCAGAAGCCATAATTTACAAATACATCTATTGACCAGACATATTTCAGGAAATTGTTCATGAATCGTAATAGGACACCACAACACCCTAATGAAAACCATGTGATTGAGCAAATGACCTCTTCTCTTTTCCAACATATGATAGGGAATTGGACCTCACTGTCCTGTATGTTATCCATTGCACGTAAAGTTAATATGACCTGTGATAATGTTGTTTGGCGAGGTTTTGCATGATATGCATCTACAAGCATCTCCACCTTTCTGACGGCATTTCAATAAAACAAATATCATTACAACCGGTGATGAAATTAATCATTTAGATTATTTATCAAATATGACAATGCGCAGTGTTTACAATACAATTACGTTTTATCTGATTTTGATAAACATATAAATGTTTTCAATTTATTAAATGTAGATTTTGATTTACCATTTCGTTAATTAAACTATACTAAAATGGCACTAGATCGGATACAATAGGAAGTGACAACCCGAACACCGCTTGCGATATTACGATATATCCCGTGTTGGAAACTCTGCACAGAATTTAAAATCAATTTTTTAAAGAAAATGTTATTTTATTTTATCTCCTTATTTGCTCACAGTGAACACCGGTAAAGCGCTCTCTACGTAGTTACTCCGTTGAGCTATGGAAACATTCAACAAAAACGTCTTTTCTTTAGAGTGACCTTTACAAATGCCACATGTTCGTTTTCTTGACATTTAAATGTAGATTGAATTATCTCTTAATGGAAGGGCCAACTCCCCATTTATTTGAACACTTACACCAACCGTTACTTTATAGTAAACGGGAGTACATGTCAAACCTCCCAAGCAGTTTCAAACATTGCTACCTGCACATGGTGGAATAATTTAATATGGTTACGACTGATCTTTTGCAGTCTGCCTTTCTAACACCAAGGGGAATCATTTGTCGAATATAATCTGCAATAAATTGGCCATTTCTTTTCCAGAGATGCAACGAGAAGTCTAATTCAAATGTTTCCAGACATTTAAACAAAAAAGAAGGGAATTGTCAAGGTTTGGTATCAAAAACGCAAAAAGCAAGGAACAGAAAGAACTACATGTACTTATCAGAATATAGCCATGTTTTCTGTCTTGATTCACTCATGGGTAGTCGGGTTGCACTGTGGCAATACATCCGCCTTTCACTAAGACGTTCAGGGTTCAATTCCCCGAGCAGATATAAAAGGAATGGATCACCTGCCCGATCGTTTAGCTTTTCCCCGGGTTCTCCATTTTCCTCCCACAATTGCACTCCGTGCAAGCTTTCATCCGGGCCAACAAGAGTAATTGCTTTAAGTTTAAAGCATTGGTTCTCCTGAAGAATGTTTAAAATTACAACATAGATCGACCTGCTCGTCACAGGATAACGTTTGTACATCTTAACAAGGGTTCGGCTCTCTTATTAGTAATTACCTGCCCAGACCTAATTGGTTATTCTTATCTATTTTAGGAGTGCATCCCCTTCTCTTTGCTTTTATCTGAGCCATACGGTTTATTTATTCCAAACTGAGAACAAGGTAATTCAATAGTTTTCAAAATTTAGATATAATTGATATATGTATGTAAATGGTTAACGGTTAACTTGTCCACACATATATATTTCTTCATAATCAACACTGTAGCCAGTAAGATCATTCTATTCAGTCCTGTAGATTTCCCATTCAAACAGATACGCAAATCGCAAAATGTATCCACAATTAAACATTTTTGATAACGCTTTACATACATTAATGATCTTCTAATAACACAATTGATGAAAAATATTTTGTATTAAATATTTGTATTCGATTTAGACACTGTTTGAAAGTGCCAGTTGCGTGTTGTCTACGTTGTTTACCATTTGAAGTAATCAGCGACAAACATAAGAATATACATGTTGATAAACAATTAATCTAATCTTACTAAACACACCCACGCATTCATATTGATAATGATTATTTTTCATCCACTAATCTATCAAAAAAAATTCAAGCTGACACTACAGAATCCTACAACAGGGCATATGACGTCACAATAAGCGGGAAAGGAAATTTGTCTGTCTCAGCACTGACTATTTCCCTCGTCTTTTTGCTCACCGAGGTAAGCTTTAAGAAAAATATCACTAGGCCTGAGGTAACGTTCCAGTCCTCGCAATGAAATATCCAAAATAGGAAAACTTTTGAAGGTTTTGACATTGATCCGAAGACTGCAACAACAGGGAATACACGGTCAAGTATTTCTAACGACAGTGAAATCGGAACTTTAGTAAAAACAATATTTGAGAGGTTTTAAAGGTGAACAGTAAATGAAAGATTTTTTTTATGAAAATAGGGGAAGTGCTGGGTGTTTGGTAATGCATTATTAGCTATTAGATTTGGGAGATGTTTCAAGATTTTAAATGGTATTTTTACTAACGTGAAGGGTATTATTGTATATCCATTATAAAAGATATTAATTTGTACAAAATGCGTGTGAATGGAGCGTATTGAACACAGGTGAAGATCATAGGGGCGATTTTTGACACTTTTAATCCGTTGCGGTTTGTGTTTCTCGGGAAACGGACAAACGAACTGGTCTGTGCTGACATGGTTCTTTACTTGATTAAGACACTTACCCTATTTAATCTGGATGGCATACGGCTCACCTTAAAATGGTCATGACTATTCATATCGCCATAAATCATGCAAACAAACCGATCATTTTGCTTTAGTTAAAACCCTCAACAGATTTTTGTCATAATATTTCCCGAAAGAAGTTTATCTATTTTGCTTTACATCTTATTACTAAATTTCGTCTTAATCAGGAAGGAATTTGAAGATACAAACTCTTGTTGAGATACATTGTGCATGATATCAATTTCCCGCTGACGAACACCGAATTCATACAAACAGAATTCGTGGATATACTCTTTGCAAATACTCAGTTGTACATACGGGCGTATTTTAAGTATCAAGATAATTATTTGTGAGACAGGAAACTTTAGAATGATATAAGTTATCGTAATTCACTATTCTCTCCTTATAAATTTAACCTTCTTGCCAACCTAACTGTGATGTATCGTCAGCTTGTTAATCTGAACAACTTTACAAGAATTATGACCCGAATGTTATTCACAAATCATCAAGAAAATGGTAGCCACTGGTCAGAAGCTATGGAAATATCTTACAGATAGCATCAACTATATGTGTAATTAGTAAATACTAACAAAAATCCCTACTTTAAACTCAAATGGTAGAGACCAAGGCAAAATACATACATGGATATATTAACATAGATGTCAATACAAATACAGGAAAATAAGATCAAAAGTTTCAGGAGGTTTTGATGATAAACGATACTTGTCAATTGGTTGTCACGCTATCGGAAACAAAATCGCGACAATGACGATGAAACCAGTAAGCATGTAAAAGAACTCGAACAAGTTGACATTGATATCGGACAAGAATTGTTTTCAAATAAGACAACATTCACGATCGACCGATTTGCTAATAGTATCCATCCGACCAATACGCCGTTCCGCTGTACACATTTACATATTGCATTTGCGAAAACAAACATGGAGCATAACGACAATGGTGTTTGTATACCAGTCATATTGAAACACAACATAAATCTAAGTCATTAAAGTAAACGCTGCTGATGCGAAAACCATTTAATAAGACTATAAATATTAATTGACTATTAGGTCTTCGAGTATTTCAATAACGTAATGTTTAGTTATATATTTATTAAGGTTTTACTGAAAATTCCATTGCGTGTATGTTAAATAAATCAGGATCAGGCTCGCATGTGTAGTACTGATTGTAAGAATATGTGTAAATGTTAGGTCTTAGTAGAGAGCTAAATCTGTGTAAGTTATAAATCACCTACCTGACATAGATATGATGTAGGTAAAGTATTAATAAATATTTAGAAAAAAAGCAACCAACGTCTATAAAGATTGTAAAATTGAAACACAAGCGAATGGCACCTTTCACTACAAATAATCTGGAAACGTTAGAGCTGGGAAATGGCTACTAGATAGTTTTAGGAAGGGTAAATAAATACCAACGAATTGAAAAAAAAATAAAGAAAGAAAAGAGTATAAAAGTTTTAATTACCTTATACTTCTTACCAAGGCTATCCACCTGGCAAGGTAAGGTCGCCGTCTCACCCGCCAAAACTGTCACATTTTCTGGACGAGTGTCAAGGATAGGTTTATCCACGATATCACTACTGGTATTCTCCAAAACCGCCAACACTACTGAAATAAATGATTCGAACATGATTAAAACTCGTAGTCCTACTCCAACAACAATACAGGTGATGTACAGCTGCTTGTAAGAACCTCTACAACAGTCAATGGTATAACGCGAATGGCCCTCCACTGCCTCTCCCCAAAGCTACTAACTGGTATTGGCAGATTGAATCTTTGAAATTAGGTGTTTCGTGTTGATGGAGTCTGTTAGAGATATCCTGTCTTGCCTGCAACGATACAGTCTTTATTGCACAATGCTAGTATAAAACAGTGGCGAAAGCCTTCTACACCCCATCAGCGACAAATTCCGTCACAACGGTACAGCGTTCTGGGAACAATGTATATATATATATATATATATATATATATATGCATCGAAACTTCGTATAACACTTTGAGGAACGGAGTGCTCTAACAGCAACTTCTACATATGTACATAATAGGGCTGTTCCATCACACCACGTGTGTCTGTCAGCTTCATAGGGGTAACTTTTGCTTTATGACTTAAATAGTTTTATATACTTCTTCACAAGACTTCTAACATTTTCTTTACAAAAAAGAGCTAATATAAAACGACTACCGCCGAATGGCAATGTAATGGCTACAGGCGCTAACGAATCCATCGGATGTGCCTAGGCTATCCAGTCATTAAATTGAGTCTCCATTGGGGTGACATTTTCTTAAAAGGTGCTTTCTTACCTTAGAAGTAAAAGAAATGAATTATATGGTTAACCATGAGACATACAGATCGTCTGAGGGAGTAATGAAACAAAGGTTAAAGATGATAAGAAACACCTTCATGCAAATAAACCAATACGTTGAACCGCCTTAGTAATTATCTATGTTATCAGCTGACGATAGTCCCTCAGTACCTCCCAATACCAGTTAGTGGGCTTTCTCTTGGTGCATTAATGTTTACGTGATATAGGGAGGAAAGGAAACGACCAAACTCAACGATGTCGAAAACGAAGTGTAGATGAAAATGAAAACGTCAGGGGTTAAAAACAAGTTGTAATGAAACGCAGTATGCAGGCCATTACCAGAAACACAGAAGTTATTCGGGTGACAGTTATTGTCATTCGACATTATGTAGAGTCTAGGTCTGTCTCAGAAGGTGCTAATGTAGAAGACAATTTATAACATCAACTCACAAGACAGGCGTACCTAAATGTGTCTATACTAATTTTCAGACGTATTCGAGAATTATCGTATAATTCAATGTCGCGGCGACAACAAAATTAATATCGGTTCTAAATTTCAACAACATTTTATCAAGTACTAAAATCTTATCAGCAATTGATTAATTTCATCTCACGTAAACCTGATCTCCTCCACAACAGCAATACATCTTTGGTTCGAGATTACAACATAAATAAGGAATCACTATTTCATGTTTCGTATCTGGTCGGGACTTTGGGGTTTTACAAACCTTTTCGTTGGCATTTGATTTCATGGATTTATCTTGCCAATCAAAATCTTATGTTACAATAATCCATGTTCACGATTATCGGTTTACATTTTCGCGGATTTATAGTGCTAACGAAAATTTATAATTTTGCAGTATCTTAAATATAGAAATCAAGATCCGGTTGTATGGCAGCTGCTCTAATTATTTTGCTCTGGCAACAGTACCTTAGGAAAAACCAATCTTACAAAAATGAAAATAGATAAAGGAAGCCAATTTATATCAAGACAGAATGTTCTGATATTAAGTAAAGTCGCTTGCCCAGCTAAAATGAAATCGAAAACAAAATATAAAACTGCTTGCGGCCCCAGAATCGCCTCGTTTGATCGTGGTGTGAAACAACAGACTGGTATTTTCTCTAATGTCCTATCCTCTTTATATGGGCCTCTATTGAATTTATTCAAATTTTCGTTAAAGCGACTTTGTTTATCTGATTTCTGTAAAGATAGCTAACATGGTTCCATGGGAGAATTTTCTGTCTTTAACAGCTGTTCAACACCTTACAGTGCGCGAAGGAATCTGCTTCGGGGGAAAACTTGTCAAAAATGGAAATTTCCTTTCGATAAAAATTGTAAACAAACTGTTAAGGGGTTGTGGGTGTTTGTGACAGGTGATTAGTGAGATAATGGAATTCTCTAACGTTACATTTGATCTTCACTTAAACTTAGCGCCTCTAACAATTGATTACCACCGTCTCATTATAATGTATAAGCCATCGATCAACTTGTAATGTTACAAGTACAAAGAACTGTACTAATACTTAAGCAGGGTTGAACACTACTTCTTGCAAAATCAAATCAGAGCCATAAAAACACTAATGTGAAGAAAATATCAACATGAGAACATTATCATGATCCAAATTCAAACCCAAATTCAATAAAGTGTGGACGAAATTTGAAAATTGAGGAAAAAAATGAAGAATTCCTCCTGAAAAAAGAAGACCATGTGTTCCTGAAGGTTAAGCATTATCTGCTTTATCGACGATACTCACCATGTAAAACTTGGTCATTCCAAGTAAGCAATGTTACGTTCTCAGATGAGAACAAGGTATACAACAAGTAAACCACAAGCAAAACATCCCCATTATTTCATCAACCTTCATCTTTTAAAACCCCTTTGTTACGAGTTTGTCTGTCAGTTGTCGACATCTTGCAAGAAAATCGTGACAATAGGTACAGGCTTTTGAATATCGAATCGACTGCGACATATAAACACTATAGGTTGGGGGATACACGCATATAACAAAAAACGAACACGACAATAATATTTGAATAAATAAAGTATATGTCAAATCACGAATAGACTGTAGATTTTATCTTGTTTGATCTGTAACTGATACTTCAATGCGCGTAATGATTTAGCAAAAAATATGGAAAGGCAACATGGATACAAAAAAAAAGTAAATCCTACCTAAGCAAAAGTAAAAATAAGGGAGGTAATGAAAATGCACGCAACCGCCCGATATGAATATCAATAGAAAATGTATAAGGAGAAGTGATTTTTGTAGGTTTATATTGAATGAAAGTAAATGGGATTGTAATATATACTAACCAACTTGCATCATCATTATATCTAAAAGTACATATTACTGTAAATCCCAAACGTTTCAAAACAGAAATCCTGAAAGAAATAAAACGTCTACGACAAATGTTACGATGGCAGTGGTAGTTCAGGAAGCTATATCACTGCCAGTTATGAAAGGTTAATAGTAGAAACAGTGGGAAAAGTATTGACAATTACTTGAACTGGACATAGAATAAATACCAAAGGTGCGACTATGTTATAAGACTTGATTAATGTTCCTATAGTTGTACTTACGATAGAAAAATTTCAAATTCAGTGGAAATCGTTCTCAAAAGGTAGCGTCATATTATCGTATCATTAATGCTGCTGATAAATGATTGTACCATGAAAGATTACTTTGGAGAATTTATACATCTTTTAAACATGTAAGTAAGTCTACGCTTATCCGTTCAAATACAACCTAAAATGAATTGTAATTCCCGACGAGATGTACGAAAGAACCTCTCGTGAATCAAAAATTAAAAGAAAACAAAGGACTTCCATCAAATCGTATGAATGAACAAATTGGGGAACCGGTTTTATCACTTCTTTTTGGCGTTAGGGGGGAGGGGGTGCAAAATATTTTGCTTGAATATTGCAGCAAATGTTCTTTGCCAAATCTTTGAAATTTAACATGATTTTGACTTCATATATGCGGTTGGTGTAACTTAAGTCATATATCATAGGTTTGTTTCCTGGACAACATGACAATTGGTCGAAAAGATCCGAATTTATTGATAACATCCTGGAGTATCAAAGGCTGGCGCAGCTATCAAATGAGGAAAGATATCCCTTTCATTCTTCTTCCTGTTGTTTGGGGCTCGTCTCTTTTCAAGCATCAGGGAACGATATCTGTATTATAGGTGTGAAAAACCGAACTCTTCCGTCACCATGTGGGTGGCCTTCAGCCCAACTGGACTGCTGATCGTCTCGTGTTTAAACCGAAATTCCTGATCTAATATTCAATGTGTGCATATAACAAACAGTCTATCCCCTAAATATACTAATGAGCTATATGTTGATATACGCATGACACAGAAGACCCACATGGATCCTTCCGTTTGATTTTGTTCCCCACATCTTGATACTCTAAAACCAGTTAACATATAACTTTTTTATAGTTATGAATGATTTTTTTAACTTTATTTTACAACCATTGCGAAGCAAGTTTTTCCAACTTATATTAATCACTCTTGTTGGCGCGGATGGAAGGGGTCTTAGTGTGGGAGGAAACCGGAGGTACCCGGGCAAAACCCACGTGGTCGCGTAGGTGACTCCATACGCTTTTCACATCAATTCTCGATGGGGAATCGAAACCAGGATGGCTAGGTGAAAGGCGAGTGCGTTACCATTGCGCCACCCGACCACCCATTATATATCATTCCATATGGATTTCATACGAGATTATATGAAACTTGTCTTGAAGTTTTGTTTTTTGCTCGCCAAAACTAATCTTTTTTTTAATTACATAAAATGAAATCTCATTTCATATGCTATATAGCATAACCTCAACAGTATTTGGCAATATTTCCTTGTCCACTATGAAGGATGATGATTTTATAATACGCATCGTTTCTTACTAAGTTTCACTAATATTTTCCTTTTTTATATTTCGCCATAGTTCAAATAACCCTAATTTCATATTACCGTTTTCTTTCATCTTCTTTCTTCTTCTGGCACATTTAGTTTAAACAGCTTATATTAGAAATCTCGGTTAAAGCTGAAACACCCTGCGTCATTATGTTAACAAAGATAAAAGATCTTTAAATCTAAAAACAATTCTATCCTTGACCTTAGTGAATCTAACTCTATTAGAACAGTGTCTCCTTGTACCAGTAATGCAATTACTTGTCGGCGTGTAATAAGCAGGTTTGATATCTATAATATTCACTCATATCAACACGTATTTTTGTAGATTTATAACTAACGACACGTCAAAATAGCAATAACAAAGTCCATTTTAGAGAACTTTTCGGCGTGATTTCGGTGTTGAAGGTTAATAACTTTAATAAAATTAAGTTTTAATTTATAACTTTAGAATCAACTACGTCAAATGAAATCTCGTCTCTCATCTTGTCTCTCGCGTGATAGTTTCCGATACATCAGTGGACAATAAATAAGAAATTCTCCGCTTTTGCTTGTATGTGTTTGGGTATTCATCTAATGAGTGAATCATACAACGCTAATATTCTCTGTCGAATCCTTAGAATATGAAATAACGTATCATTTGTGACAGGTCTTATTAAGTTGTGCTGAGTATTAAACGCGAAGAGAGCTAGCAGCTGTGTTAGATGTCAATATTCAGGAAATGTGCCAGGAATTTATAACTAGATTCTATTTACTTGGGTTAATACTCAGCTGTGATGGTGTTCTAATGATGCAGTCCATTTAATGCTTGTGTGCGTGGCAATCTCTTCATAAATCTGACATGTGTCGTGTGTTTGGTTCGAGGATGAGAGTCTGTTAGTTGTGTGATTTCTCTGTATTACAGAATTTCAGATAGTTACAAGGCACAAGCAAGACAATACAGACGAACGGAAACAGGGAATACAAGTTTACCCGGAAAGAAACATTTTTTTAAAGATTAATATTCATAGTTTCTTTTGAAACGTATTGACAAGACAAATTATCAAACGAGAATGGTGTTTCATGATATTGAAATAAAAAGAAAGGTTTAAAAATTACTAACAATAAAGCAAAAATAAAGAAGATGTTGTGTGGTTAATATATATATCAGTTTAACGCTCGGTACTTGCCAAACCTTGTGGTTTCTAATAAACTACACAGCTTAGAATTAGTGAAGCATGTTGTAATGAAAGATCAAAGGTATCAATCACTTCCGGGAAATGCAACTCATTGATGTGGAAAGAATGATGGAAAATTCATTGAACTATAAAATAGAAAATAAACTCGCTCTTGTTCTATTTCACCAACACGACATTATGATCATAAATTAACAAATAATTCCAGGTCATTACTGTTCACGAAGAAAATACCGAAATGATTCTTAATTTGGTCACGAACGCAAGTGGGAATATAGTCTACTGATGGAATGGACACCATCAAGAGTAAGCTTCCTCCCGCTCTTGTTAGGTACCTTCTGTACTAGACAATGGAAGTTTTATCTCTTTTGTGTCGGTAAATAGTAATCAGATAGCCGGGAGTTATTCCTTAGGGATGCATTTCGTAATCATACATGGACATGATTTAAAAAGGATCGGATCCCAATCTTATCTGACCTTATTTAAAGGGTTCCAATTGTATACCCGAGGGCACCATTAGGAGGTGCGAATGAGCTTTTAATCGTATTTAGGTTGTTACGTTGTACAAAATATCAAATTGCTGGCTATCAGTTTCGAATAAGAAAAGATGGTTTCTCTTATCATTTCTTGTGCGCTGTAAGGTCAACAGCAAACCAGAAACGACGCCAAGGAAAATTCGATTCATACCAACACTCTGTAGAATTCAACTAGAATGTGGACTTGTGGTCCTTTTAATGAGGATTATGGTGACATAATTCATGTTCCAAACACTTGTACGTTCCTTGTTGAAAAGTCTTCACATCATCTTTCATAAAGTATTTGATTCATGTGTATAAACTAGGACGAACGCATGCTCGCAATGTTGTTTATTTTTACAGTTGATATCTATATGATGAGAAATATAGATCAAATTACGAATTCGCGTATGCCTTCAACGGAATGATCATGTGTAATGTGTTATATCATGTCGGTGTCATTATAAATGTTACTGTTTCAGGAGAGGACTTGTACATGGACACATGTTTCGCCTGTTGTCCAATCCTTTTGTCTTTATGAAAAAAGAATTGGAATTAAAACTTGAAAGTTAATGGTCTACAGTTTTTTACAGCCAACTTCCCTGTAGCAAATGAAGAGCTCTGAACCGTTATCACTACACAGTAATAACCCATTTCTGGTTTATTTTCGAAAATTTGCATCGATTTTTGAAACATTTTGTAAATCATCAGAATCAACACGAAATCGATATGTGAGAATGCAATCTGTGTAAATGCTATAGAACTTTATATATCTGTATTTTGAATGCCAAAATGTCAGCTAATTTGTTCGGACCAGGTCATGCATGAGTTATTTTCCAAGCCATTTTAACCAACTATACATATATACAGGTACTAATATTGAATAGTGTGTTTTGTATTTCTCCGATGTTGTGGAAAAAAGCAACATTAGTCCTGGATCACTAAGAATTAGAGCTAGGAGTAGTTTGACACTTTGACACTCGTACTGATTCAGCTTTACGACTATGTATCTGACAAGTGTTGTCAGTTTCGCTATTCCACTAAGTGACACGCTGTGTAATTAGGATTCGGGAGATACAGGTAGCTTGGTAACTAAAACTTGATACTTATATTGTTAACATTGGTCTAATGGCTACTGGATGAACAACGAAGTACACGACGTGATTCGAAACTATTGGAAAATGACTTTAGTGTATAGTATTGTAATGGATTTGTATTTTTACTACAACTTCTGTGTATATTACTGTAATGGATTTGTAATTTACTACACCTTTAGTGTATAGTATTGTAATGGATTTGTAGCTTTCACTACAACTTTAGTGTATAGTATTGTAATGGATTTGTAGCTTTCACTACAACTTTAGTGTATAGTATTGTAATGGATTTATAGCTTTCACTACAACTTTAGTGTATAGTATTGTAATGGATTTGTAATTTACTACAACTTTAGTGTATAGTATTTTAATGGATTTGTAATTTACTACAACTTTAGTGTATAGTATTGTAATGGATTTGTAATTTACTACAACTTTAGTGTATAGTATTGTAATGGATTTGTAGCTTTCACTACAACTTTAATGTATAGTATTGTAATTGATTTGTAATTTACTACAACTTTAGTGTATAGTATTGTAATGGATTTGTAGCTTTCACTACAACTTTAGTGTATAGTATTGTAATGGATTTGTAGCTTTCACTACAACTTTAGTGTATAGTATTGTAATGGATTTGTAATTTACTACAACTTTAGTGTATAGTATTTTAATGGATTTGTAATTTACTACAACTTTAGTGTATAATACTGTAATGGATTTGTAATTTACTACAACTTTAGTGTATAGTATTGTAATGGATTTGTAATTCACTACAACTTTAGTGTATATTACTGTAATGGATTTGTAATTTACTACAACTTTAGTGTATAGTATTGTATTAGATTTGTAGCTTTCACTACAACTTTAGTGTATAGTATTGTAATGGATTTGTAATTTACTACAACTTTAGTGTATAGTGTTGTAATTGATTTGTAATTTACTACAACTTTAGTGTATAGTATTGTAATGGATTTATAGCTTTCACTACAACTTTAGTGTATAGTATTGTAATGGATTTGTAATTTACTACAACTTTAGTGTATAGTATTGTAATGGATTTGTAATTCACTACAACTTTAGTGTATATTACTGTAATGGATTTGTAATTTACTACAACTTTAGTGTATAGTATTGTAATGGATTTGTAGCTTTCACTACAACTTTAATGTATAGTATTGTAATTGATTTGTAATTTACTACAACTTTAGTGTATAGTATTGTAATGGATTTGTAGCTTTCACTACAACTTTAGTGTATAGTATTGTAATGGATTTGTAGCTTTCACTACAACTTTAGTGTATAGTATTGTAATGGATTTGTAATTTACTACAACTTTAGTGTATAGTATTTTAATGGATTTGTAATTTACTACAACTTTAGTGTATAATACTGTAATGGATTTGTAATTTACTACAACTTTAGTGTATAGTATTGTAATGGATTTGTAATTCACTACAACTTTAGTGTATATTACTGTAATGGATTTGTAATTTACTACAACTTTAGTGTATAGTATTGTATTAGATTTGTAGCTTTCACTACAACTTTAGTGTATAGTATTGTAATGGATTTATAGCTTTCACTACAACTTTAGTGTATAGTATTGTAATGGATTTGTAATTCACTACAACTTTAGTGTATAGTATTGTAATGGATTTGTAATTCACTACAACTTTAGTGTATATTACTGTAATGGATTTGTAATTTACTACAACTTTAGTGTATAGTATTGTAATGGATTTGTAATTCACTACAACTTTAGTGTATATTACTGTAATGGATTTGTAATTTACTACAACTTTAGTGTATAGTATTGTAATGGATTTGTAGCTTTCACTACAACTTTAGTGTATATTACTGTAATGGATTTGTAATTTACTACAACTTTAGTGTATAGTATTGTAATGGATTTGTAATTTACTACAACTTTAGTGTATAGTATTGTAATGGATTTGTAATTCACTACAACTTTAGTGTATATTACTGTAATGGATTTGTAATTTACTACAACTTTAGTGTATAGTATTGTAATGAATTTGTAGCTTTCACTACAACTTTAGTGTATAGTATTGTAATGGATTTGTAATTCACTACAACTTTAGTGTATAGTATTGTAATGAATTTGTAGCTTTCACTACAACTTTAGTGTATAGTATTGTAATGAATTTGTAGCTTTCACTACAACTTTAGTGTATAGTATTGTAATGGATTTGTAGCTTTCACTACAACTTTAGTGTATAGTATTGTAATGGATTTGTAATTTACTACAACTTTAGTGTATAGTATTGTAATGGATTTGTAGCTTTCACTACAACTTTAGTGTATAGTGTTGTAATGGATTTGTAGCTTTCACTACAACTTTAGTGTATAGTATTGTATTAGATTTGTAGCTTTCACTACAACTTTAGTGTATAGTATTGTAATGGATTTGTAGCTTTCACTACAACTTTAGTGTATAGTATCGTATTGGATTTGTAATTTACTACAACTTTAGTGTATAGTAGTGTAATGGATTTGTAATTCACTACAACTTTAGTGTATAGTATTTTAATGGATTTGTAATTTACTACAACTTTAGTGTATAGTATTGTAATGGATTTGTAATTCACTACAACTTTAGTGTATATTACTGTAATGGATTTGTAATTTACTACAACTTTAGTGTATAGTATTGTAATGGATTTGTAATTTACTACAACTTTAGTGTATAGTATTGTAATGGATTTGTAATTCACTACAACTTTAGTGTATAGTATTGTAATAAATTTGTAGCTTTCACTACAACTTTAGTGTATAGTATTGTAATGGATTTGTAGCTTTCACTACAACTTTAGTGTATAGTATTGTAATGGATTTGTAATTTACTACAACTTTAGTGTATAGTATTGTAATGGATTTGTAGCTTTCACTACAACTTTAGTGTATAGTATTGTAATGGATTTGTAGCTTTCACTACTTCTTTTGTGTATATTATTGTAATGGATTTGTAATTCACTACAACTTTAGTGTATAGTATTGTAATGAATTTGTAGCTTTCACTACAACTTTAGTGTATAGTATTGTAATGGATTTGTAATTCACTACAACTTTAGTGTATAGTATTGTAATGAATTTGTAGCTTTCACTACAACTTTAGTGTATAGTATTGTATTGGATTTGTAATTTACTACAACTTTAGTGTATAGTAGTGTAATGGATTTGTAATTCACTACAACTTTAGTGTATAGTATTGTAATGGATTTGTAATTCACTACAACTTTAGTGTATAGTATTGTAATGGATTTGTAATTTACTACAACTTTAGTGTATAGTAGTGTAATGGATTTGTAATTCACTACACCTTTAGTGTATAGTATTGTAATGAATTTGTAATTCACTACACCTTTAGTGTATAGTATTGTAATGAATTTGTAGCTTTCACTACAACTTTAGTGTATAGTAGTGTAATGGATTTGTAATTCACTACAACTTTAGTGTATAGTATTGTAATGGATTTGTAATTCACTACAACTTTAGTGTATAGTATTGTAATGGATTTGTAATTCACTACAACTTTAGTGTATAGTATTGTAATGGATTTGTAGCTTTCACTACAACTTTAGTGTATAGTGTTGTAATGGATTTGTAGCTTTCACTTCAACTTTAGTGTATAGTATTGTATTAGATTTGCAGCTTTCACTACAACTTTAGTGTATAGTATTGTAATGGATTTGTAGCTTTCACTACAACTTTAGTGTATAGTATTGTATTGGATTTGTAATTTACTACAACTTTAGTGTATAGTAGTGTAATGGATTTGTAATTCACTACAACTTTAGTGTATAGTATTTTAATGGATTTGTAATTTACTACAACTTTAGTGTATAGTATTGTAATGGATTTGTAATTCACTACAACTTTAGTGTATATTACTGTAATGGATTTGTAATTTACTACAACTTTAGTGTATAGTATTGTAATGGATTTGTAATTTACTACAACTTTAGTGTATAGTATTGTAATGGATTTGTAATTTACTACAACTTTAGTGTATAGTAGTGTAATGGATTTGTAATTCACTACAACTTTAGTGTATAGTATTGTAATGGATTTGTAATTCACTACAACTTTAGTGTATAGTATTGTAATAAATTTGTAGCTTTCACTACAACTTTAGTGTATAGTATTGTAATGGATTTGTAGCTTTCACTACAACTTTAGTGTATAGTATTGTAATGGATTTGTAATTTACTACAACTTTAGTGTATAGTATTGTAATGGATTTGTAGCTTTCACTACAACTTTAGTGTATAGTATTGTAATGGATTTGTAGCTTTCACTACAACTTTAGTGTATAGTATTGTAATGGATTTGTAATTCACTACAACTTTAGTGTATAGTATTGTAATAAATTTGTAGCTTTCACTACAACTTTAGTGTATAGTATTGTAATGGATTTGTAGCTTTCACTACAACTTTAGTGTATAGTATTGTAATGGATTTGTAATTTACTACAACTTTAGTGTATAGTATTGTAATGGATTTGTAGCTTTCACTACAACTTTAGTGTATAGTATTGTAATGGATTTGTAGCTTTCACTACAACTTTAGTGTATAGTATTGTAATGGATTTGTAATTCACTACAACTTTAGTGTATAGTATTGTAATGAATTTGTAGCTTTCACTACAACTTTAGTGTATAGTATTGTATTGGATTTGTAATTTACTACAACTTTAGTGTATAGTAGTGTAATGGATTTGTAATTCACTACAACTTTAGTGTATAGTATTGTAATGGATTTGTAATTCACTACAACTTTAGTGTATAGTATTGTAATGGATTTGTAATTTACTACAACTTTAGTGTATAGTAGTGTAATGGATTTGTAATTCACTACACCTTTAGTGTATAGTATTGTAATGGATTTGTAATTTACTACAACTTTAGTGTATAGTATTGTAATGGATTTGTAATTCACTACAACTTTAGTGTATAGTATTGTATTAGATTTGTAGCTTTCACTACAACTTTAGTGTATAGTATTGTAATGGATTTGTAGCTTTCACTACAACTTTAGTGTATAGTAGTGTAATGGATTTGTAATTCACTACAACTTTAGTGTATAGTATTGTAATGGATTTGTAATTCACTACAACTTTAGTGTATAGTGTTGTAATGGATTGGTAGTTTTCCTTGGTCCCTTTTCATTTTTGTAATTTGTAATGGCTGCGTCGATCTGGTTGTTAGGTTTGTGTAATGTCGTTAAATATATGGTAAAAAGAAACATATAAGCACAGGACTCGAGCGATGAGAGTAAGGCACGATATTTTCAAACGACCTTTTGGGTTTTTTTTAAATCTAATCAGGATAGATTTTTTTCCTTGCTTGTGCAATATATTCCACAAATGATCATGGCTTCAAAATTGAAATCACAACAGTGTAGAGGTTTAAAGCGAGAGACGTACACTTATTTCTATCTAATAGTAGATTGCTTTATCTGATACTGTAACTAAGATTTGAACTTATTATGTATAAAACATATTATACTGATCAGTATTACTTTTGTTACCAGTTCAACATGCATGGAAACACAAAGTAAACAAAAAAATAACTGATATAATTTTTTTAATCTTATTTTAGAATGTGTTTTGCAACAAGATATTAGAAAAGATGTTTTTTGTTTTACCACGGTAAGTGGGTGTTAGTCAAACCCCTTATATCAATTAACCATTTCAAGTTTTTATACAAACATACGTCAAACCTCACGAGTATACAACTTTAGCATGTTATTTCCTTTTTTCCTGATAATAAACCATATTATTTCTAGTTATATTTTGTAGTAAGTAAAGATATCTCAATGTATTTCTGAAATTATGAATTAAAATGAAATTATCAGTCTTGTATATCAATTAGTGCCATTTTACGAATGTTCATACATGTATCAAACGCCCCAGCTGATGACATACCTGTATCATTACGCCCCAGTTGATGACATACCTGTATCATTACGCCCCAGCGGATGACATGCATGTAAGCAAAACACACATGTGTACAGAACAGTGCAAGTGAACTTCGGAATAGCTATTTATTGTGGTAGAAGCACGTCACCAGAACATTTGTTACATATGGTGTATACATATATATATATACACCTGAAGATCTAATACAGTGAAAGCGCTAGTGCAAAATGTAACGTCTTTCTTCTTTTGTCAAAAATCATTTTTATTTATATATATATATATATATACTCATTAGATAACTAACTTGTGTGTAGGAAACATATTTATCATGTACCACTACCATTCGATGTGTGACTTCTATCGAACAGATTATCAATAATACATTTTGTATTCGCCAAAAAAGTATCACGTTATGATATCTGAAGCTACATTGGTGTCAAAATTAGGTGTCAGATTAGATTTTAAATTGCATTCTGAAATTATGGTACGTCTCTTAATAGTATATTGATACTTTTTGTGAACTGATAGCTTATTTGACATTTAGTTTTAGTGTTGACATATATACACAGATGTATATATTGGGTGTATTAGTCATTTGGTACGATGTTAATGCTGTGCTAATTCTATTTAATGATTCTATCGCCGTAAGCAGACCTCTACAGAGGTCATTTTTCCTAGTGTGTGAATAATCTTTTTTTTTTATCAGAAATTGTGTACGTTATAACATTGGTATCTATGATATATACAGTTATAATTGGCGTGCTGTTGTTAGAACTCTTCTATAAAAATGTTATTGAAGTTTAACAGCAAGTTTTCATTAAATAAGGTTTCACGACTTTGGACAGTGAGTGTAGGAAATTAATATGTCGTAAACGAATCTTCTCTGTAATGATGCAAACGGCAGATACTCAATTCCTATATATACAACATACGCCAAGTTTCCAAAACTATCCTGATAAAAGAATAAAACACAACTCTCAACATTGGGCTGTCTGTAAATGTAAAGACATATTACTAAACAATCTTCAACTTATAGAAAATACTTGTTTCACACATTAAAACTGCAGTCCCTATCAAGAGGCAAATGTGCCTTGTGCGCGTGAACAGCTACAACAGAATGCTAAACAAGTATCTGAGAACATCAACAACGAACCCCTTTTGCTAACAAAAGCATGATACCTGAGTAGATCCTATTCAAACCAAACACGGGTTAGGAGGCAGAAAGAGAGCCGAAAATAACATTCGGAACATGACATTTTATTATAGTCGCCATGACAGCATGTAGTAAATTGTTATAAATAGCACCAACGTGGGACAAGACATATACGGCCATATATACATTACATTATTATTCTAAATCTGGAGGACGTAATGGTCGGTAAATGACCGATCGAGCTCATTTTACTACTGTTTGACAAATGAACAGGATTCAAGTATCCTCCTACTTAGATTTACTAGTCGCTACGTCAGTTAAAATCTTGTCGACTGGATTGACGCCACGTCTATTCAGTATGATTGTTACAAGTGTACAAAACACAACAGTTATTCTTTTTTTTTCATTAAGGTAACCGAAACCAAGGAAAGTACCTAGTAAACAGTATTTGCTAAAATAAACCGAAGGATATCAAATAAAGAAAAACAACAACAATCATTTCTTATATGTACTGTTCATCAACTTTTTTACTGATTGTTTTTGAGACTTGGTATCATGAACTGTTTCTGGTTGTCATAGAGATTTGGTGTCATCCACCAATCCTGATTGCTAAAGAGACGTGATGCCATACACTGTTTCTGATTGTTATAGAGACGTGGTGTCATACACTGTTACTGATTGTTATAGAGACGTGGTGTCATGTACTGTTCCTGATTGTTATAGAGACGTGGTGTCATATAATGTTCTTGATTGTTATAGACACGTGGTGTCATGTACTGTTACTGATTGTTATAGACACGTGGTACCATGCGCTATTTCTGATTGTTATAGAGACGTGGTGTCATGTACTGTACCTAATTGTTATAGAGACGTGGTGTCATGTACTGTTCCTGATTGTTATAGAAACGTGGTACCATGCGCTATTTCTGATTGTTATAGAGACGTGGTGTCATGTACTGTACCTAATAGCTATAGAGACGTGGTGTAATGTACTGTTCCTGATTGTTATAGAGACGTGGTGTCATGTACTGTTCCTGATTGTTATAGACACGTGGTGTCATGCACTGTTCCTCATTATTATAGAGACGTGGTGTCATGTACTGTTCCTGATTGTTATAGAGACGTGTTGTCATGTAATGTTCTTGATTGTTATAGACACGTGGTGTCATGTACTGTACCTAATTGTTATAGAGACGTGGTGTCATGTACTGTTCCTGATTGTTATAGACACGTGGTACCATGCGCTATTTCTGATTGTTATAGAGACGTGGTGTCATGTACTGTACCTAATAGCTATAGAGACGTGGTGTAATGTACTGTTCCTGATTGTTATAGAGACGTGGTGTCATGTACTGTTCCTGATTGTTATAGACACGTGGTGTTATGTACTGTTCCTGATTGTTATAGAGACGTGGTGTCATGTACTGTTCCCCATTGTTATAGAGACGTGGTGTCATGTACTGTTCCTGATTGTTATAGAGACGTGGTGTCATGTACTGTTCCCCATTGTTATAGACACGTGGTGTCATGTACTGTACCTAATAGCTATAGAGACGTGGTGTCATGTACTGTTCCCCATTGTTATAGAGACGTGGTGTTATGCACTGTTCCCCATTGTTATAGAGACTTGGTGTCATGTACTGTTCCTGATTGTTATAGAGACGTGGTGTCATGTACTGTTCCTAATTGTTATGGAGACGTGGTGTCATATACTGTTCCTGATTGTTATAGAGACGTGGTGTCATGTACTGTTCCTGATTGTTATAGAGACGTGGTGTCATACACTGTTCTTGATTGTTTGAGAGACGTGGTGTCATACACTGTTACTCATTGTTATACACACGTGGTGTCATGTACTGTTCCTCATTGTTATAGACACGTGGTGTCATGCACTGTTTCTAATTGTTATAGAGACTTGGTGTCATGCACTGTTCCTGATTGTTATAGAGATGTGGTGTTATGTACTGTTTCTGATTGTTATAGAGACGTGGTGTCATGTACTGTTCCTGATTGTCATAGAGACGTGGTGTCATACACTGTTACTCATTGTTATACACACGTGGTGTCATGTACTGTTCCTCATTGTTATAGAGACTTGGTGTCATGCACTGTTCCTGATTGTTATAGAGATGTGGTGTTATGTACTGTTCCTGAATGTTATAGAGACGTTGTGCCATGTACTAATTCTGATTGTTATAGAGACGTGGTGTCATGTACTGTTCCTGATTGTTATAGAGACTTGGTGTCATGCGCTGTTTCTGATTGTTATAGAGACGTGGTGTCATACACTGTTACTGGTTGTTATAGAGACGTATTGTCATGTACTGTTCCTGTTTGTTATAGAGACGTGGTGTCATGTACTGTTCCTAATTGTTATAGAGACGTGTTGTCATGCACTATTCCAAATTGTTATAGAGACGTGGTATCATACACTGTTAATCATTGTTATAGACACGTGGTGTCATGCACTGTTCCCGGTTGTTATAGAGACGTGGTGTCATGTACTGTTCCTGATTGTTATAGAGACGTGGTGTCATGCACTGTTCCCGGTTGTTATAGAGACGTGGTGTCATGCACTGTTCCTGGTTGTTAAAGGGACGTGGTGTCATGCACTGTTCCTGATCGTTATAGAGACGTGGTGTCATGTACTGTTCCTGATTTTTATAGAGACTTGGTGTCATGCGCTGTAGCTGAGTGTTATAAAGACGTAGTGTCATGCACTGTTCCTTGTTGTTATACAGACGTGGTGCCATGTACTGTTCCTGATCGTTATAGAGACGTGGTGTAATGTACTGTACCTGATTGTTATAGAGACGTGGTGTTATGCACTGTTCCCCATTGTTATAGAGACGTGGTGTCATGTACTGTTCCTGATTGTTATAGAGACTTGGTGTCATGCGTTGTTTCTGATTGTTATAGAGACGTGGTGTCATGTACTGTTCCTGATTGTTATAGAGACTTGGTGTTATGTACTGTTCCTTATTGATATAGAGACGTGGTGTTATGCACTGTTCCCCATTGTTATAGAGACGTGGTGTCATACACTGTTACTGGTTGTTATAGAGACGTATTGTCATGTACTGTTACTGATTGTTATAGAGACGTGGTGTCATACACTGTTACTGATTGTTATAGAGACGTATTGTCATGTACTGTTCCCCATTGTTATAGACACGTGGTGTCATGTACTGTTCCTCATTGTTATAGAGACGTGGTGTCATTTACTGTTCCGGTTTGTTGTAGAGACGTGGTGTCATACACTGTTCCTAAATGTTATAGAGACGTGGTGTCATACACTGTTCCTGATTGTTATAGAGACGTGGTGTCATGTACTGTTCCTGTTTGTTATAGAGACGTGGTGTCATACACTGTTACTGATTGTTATAGAGACGTATTGTCATGTACTGTTCCCCATTGTTATAGAGACGTGGTGTCATGTACTGTTCCTAATTGTTATAGAGACGTGGTGTCATGTACTGTTCTTGATTGTTATAGAGACGTGGTGTCATGTACTGTTCCTGATTGTTATAGAGGCGTGGTGTCATACACTGTTCTTGATTGTTATAGAGACGTGGTGTCATTTACTGTTCCTGTTTGTTGTAGAGACGTGGTGTCATACACTGTTCCTAAATGTTATAGAGACGTGGTGTCATACACTGTTACTGATTGTTATAGAGACCTGGTGTCATGTACTCTTCCTGTTTGTTATAGAGACGTGGTATCATGTACTTTTCCTATTGTTATAGACACGTGGTGTCATGTACTGTTCTTCATTGTTATAGACACGTGGTGTCATGTACTGTTCCTGATTGTTATAGAGACGTGGTGTCATGCACTGCTCCTGATTGTTATAGAGACGTGGTATCATGTACTTTTCCTATTGTTATAGACACGTGGTGTCATGTACTGTTCCCGGTTGTTATAGAGACGTGGTGCCATGTATTGTTCCTGATTGTCATAGAGACGTGGTGTCATGTACTGTTCCTTATTGTTATAGAGACGTGGTGTCATGCACTGTTACTGATTGTTATAGACACGTGTTGTCATGTACTGTTCCTTATTTTTATAGAGACGTGGTGTCATGTACTGTTCCTGATTGTTAAAGGGACGTGGTGTCATACACTGTTCCTAATTGTTATAGAGACGTGTTGTCATGCACTATTCCAAATTGTTATAGAGACGTGGTATCATGTACTGTTAATCATTGTTATAGACACGTGGTGTCATGCACTGTTCCCGGTTCTTATAGAGACGTGGTGTCATGCACTGTTCCTGGTTGTTAAAGGGACGTGGTGTCATGCACTGTTCCTCATTGTAATACAAACGTGGTGTCATGTACTGGTCCTCATTGTTATACAGACGTGGTGTCATGTACTGTACCTGAGTGTTATAGAGACGTGGTGTCATGCACTGTTCCTGGTTGTTATACAAACGTGGTGTCATGCACTGTTCCTCATTGTTATAGAGGCGTGGTGTCATGCACTGTTCTTGGTTGTTATACAGACGTTGTGTCATGTACTGTTCCTCATTGTTATACAGACGTGGTGTCATGTACTGTTCCCCATTGTTATAGAGACGTGGTGTCATGTACTGTTCCCCATTGTTATACAGACGTGGTGTCATGTACTGTTCCCCATTGTTATAGAGACGTGGTGTCATGTACTGTTCCTGATTGTTATAGAGACGTGGTGTCATGTACTGTTCCCCATTGTTATACAGACGTGGTGTCATGTACTGTTCCCCATTGTTATACAGACGTGGTGTCATGTACTGTTCCTGATTGTTATAGAGACGTGGTGTCATGTACTGTTCCTCATTGTTATAGAGACGTGGTGTCATGTACTGTTCCCCATTGTTATAGAGACGTGGTGTCATGTACTGTTCCCCATTGTTATACAGACGTGGTGACATGTACTGTTCCTTATTGTTATAGAGACGTGGTGTCATGCACTGTTACTGATTGTTATAGACACGTGTTGTCATGTACTGTTCCTTATTGTTATAGAGACGTGGTGTCATGTACTGTTCCTGATTGTTAAAGGGACGTGGTGTCATACACTGTTCCTAATTGTTATAGAGACGTGTTGTCATGCACTATTCCAAATTGTTATAGAGACGTGGTATCATGTACTGTTAATCATTGTTATAGGCACGTGGTGTCATGCACTGTTCCCGGTTGTTATAGAGACGTGGTGTCATGCACTGTTCCTGGTTGTTAAAGGGACGTGGTGTCATGCACTGTTCCTCATTGTAATACAAACGTGGTGTCATGTACTGGTCCTCATTGTTATACAGACGTGGTGTCATGTACTGTACCTGAGTGTTATAGAGACGTGGTGTCATGTACTGTACTTAATTGTGATAGAGACGTGGTGTCATGCACTGTTCCTGGTTGTTATACAAACGTGGTGTCATGCACTGTTCCTCATTGTTATAGAGACGTGGTGTCATGTACTGTTCTTGGTTGTTATACAGACGTGGTGTCATATACTGTTCCTCATTGTTATAGAGACGTGGTGTCATGTACTGTTCCCCATTGTTATAGAGACGTGGTGTCATGTACTGTTCCCCATTGTTATAGAGACGTGGTGTCATGTACTGTTCCTCATTGTTATAGAGACGTGGTGTCATGTACTGTTCCTCATTGTTATAGAGACGTGGTGTTGTGCACTGTTCCTCATTGTTATACAGACGTGGTGTCATGTACTGTTCCCCATTGTTATAGAGACGTGGTGTCATGTACTGTTCCTGGTTGTTATACAGACGTTGTGTCATGCACTGTTCCTCATTGTTATAGAGACGTGGTGTTATGTACTGTTCCTGATTGTTATAGAGACGTGGTGTCATGTACTGTTCCTGATTGTTATACAGACGTGGTGTCATGCACTGTTACTGATTATAATAGTGCTCCGGTATCATTCCTTTTCTCTTGTTTCTATAGAAACATGATGTCATCAACGTTTCTATTTATAATTGATATATCTAACAGTTGGATGGCAAAACGTTAAATCGATTCAAGTAGGGGAAATATGAAATGCTAAAATCAGTATTTGAAATAGCAATCCGATAAATTATCTTTAACGTTAAAACTTTATAACGAGGTTGAATCCCAACCGTCGCCTCGTAATGTCTTATCACATAACGACCACGGCTACATGTCTATCGCAGAAGCTTCCCGACTGACAAACTTAAAGACACTTACTCCTCAACCTTACATACATATTTGTCGTAGTATTTATATTTTTCTGTCAGGGATATGAACTCACTGGAATTCCGCGGTCGATATTTCGTGCGGGTACATGTATATAAAATGATTTATAATGCGTTTTTTCAGCTTTCATGCATTGCGTGTATATACCTCGTTATTGATCTTACATCGGTAACGCTTGATATTTTACTTCTCGTTTCTTTTTTTAATCTTAAGTTTATCAACGCAAATCAGAAAAAAAGATGCATTCATGTATTAATCCATATATATTTGTGATCAGTTTCACTGAAATCAGCACTGTTTATTTCATGTTAATAGTGGTACATTCCTGTGAAGTCATTTTAAATAAATTATTGACTAAAACTTGTATCCTTAGCGCACGGCAAAATCCCTTTACGATAACGTCTCATTAAGGTGTTGTCGATGAAAACAATTAGAACTTTAAAGATTTAATGTTGATATCACTATATCATGATATGTGTTAGAGTTAACTCCCCTGTAACACTTACCTGATATTGATGCAATTCATCCAATGTAGGATAGTTTGTTTGGTTTTTTTTAACAAACACAGACATAATTAGTAGTTAACTATACCTATTTATAGAGAATTTGGCGCCTTCCCCATATACATATAGCAGTTTCTGGTAGACCAATCTTTTTCTTAGTTTTAACATTTTCCAACTGTCAAATAAAGACTTGTATTATCTTGATAATTGAAGCTTAAACTTTGAGACGATGCGCCACTTATAACTCTAGATACGTACACGTGGTAGACAACCGTTCATTATATTACCACGCTCGAGACTCTGTTGCAGGTCAAGGTCATTTGCAATGTTTCAGGTCAGATATACTTTTATAATTGGATCATGAAGATAGGTTGAGGAATATGACACTGTTGGCAGTCGTTTTAAAGCTGTACATCCTTTTCCTTCACACTGTGGTGTAAACACATTCTAAGGCAGTGAAAATGATGAAAACAACTTCAAATAGAAATGTTGGGTATGTATGCTTTACAGAGATTTCAAACTCAATTACGACAATAAGTCAAAAACGTTTTTATATTTGTTTAACGTGAACGACAAAAGTAATTGTGTACTTAAATTTTATCATTCTTTACTCGTCAAAGCAACAAAACACCGTGATGAATTATATATGTAGTAAGTAATCATGATAATTGATTCCTCTTCGCCGTATTAACGAGTTCCTCATCATGCTCTTGCCTTACTTTTCATGTTCATTTTGCATGGATGACAAACATGTACGCGTACTATTGATCCAAATGATGAGTGTAACATTTTTATATATATTCAGTAAACACGTGTATATTTTATCAACTACACTTCTATCATTATGTTTTTGTGACATTCTTTGTAATCTGCATTACTTTTTATTCATGTTGTTTACAATGTAAATGAAATTTTGCATGATATTCCAAATACATGTTACGAAAGACTACATCATCGATGTGATGTTTTATATTGGTCAATGTATACATTCATACATATACCCCAGCCTTCATAACCGGTACAAACCCACAATATAAACGTGACGATTCAACCCCGTAAATAAATACAACAGTGTGTGACCGGTACTGTACACTGTACAATGTATAATCGGTATGGTATTTTCCATTTCCGGGAGGTAATGCCTTGTAATAACAAATAGGGATAGAAAGTGATCAACATGTGTACTATAAAGTATGGGTGTAACTGATGAAACACTGGCTTTCTATACATATAGTTATAATCCAGACCATTTTATTTCATTTTCACATTCGCGATGGATAATCTGAAGCAGAACTATTACCGGGAATTCGCACCAATTCGCATGAAAAGGGTTGAGATGAGAAGACACAACAGTACAGTCACCAAATAGATTTTATTATTTTTGCATCATTTCTGAAAATAATTATTGCATTTCCAGCGTTAATGAACCTTAACGTTTCCATTAAGGCTGCAAATTTGTTCAAAGAAATGATTAAAATCGTTATCGAACAGCTGTATGCGTAAGGCTTATGTCACTGGCGTTTATGAAGCATTAAACGGTTATTTACCTTTATCTGTCACTCAAACTGCAATCATTTGTCTAATAAATACAATATGACAACCATTCAATAGTTATATTAACATTTCAGATATTATGAAAATATCTTTTTTATTTGATCGTTATGTATTTTTCCAAATGTGTTCATTTTTAAAGAGCTTCTTGAAATGTATAAACAGCAGTGACTGATGCGAAATTACAATGTGTGTTGTCGGGGACGATGTGGAGAATGTTGAAGTAACGTTGGTCGACTTGGCGCCATCATTATGTCGTGTTGCTGATCAAAACAAAAGGCAATATTTGTGGTGACGTAGTTTTTGTTTGTTTGCCGGGCTTGTCGCTCTGCAAAAAGTATTGAACGACATACAGGAGGCCAATCAGAACAATACGGATTAGATGTGCTGCTCAAGGACACAATTACGACAACATAGACAAGTCCTCTGGCTGATATCTTTCGACGTACTTCCCGTATCGTGTTCGGCGAGGTAGTCATCAGCTACTACAATGAGATGGCGCCTCAAATCACCCTTACAGCACGGAACGATAAAATCAACAGAGAAAAAGTCACCTAAGTCAAGTTTATAATGGTAAGGAACATGTTAACATAGTACAGTTAGGGAAAAAAGACGACATTCAAATCGGTTAGTTATGGTAGAGTTGTATACATATGATATTTGTAAAACCTCACAGCACGTGCTTCATTTCCTGTCTGACCACTACAATATCCGTTATTTAGTAATAATGAAATGTTACAACCGTCGCTTGCGTATAATTGAAATCGACGCTTGGCCACAAACACATTGTATTTGGCAATAAGACCATAGGTTTCCAGTCGAAATGACTGTGAGGTGGCCTTGAGATTCGTCCAAGTTTAGAACTTAAGAAGTGTACCTGCTGTCCACAACGCATGCTTCCTGAGAGTCAGTCGACTGAAATTAGGAATTTTATCTCTTCCTTTCTTCTTAGACAAGGATTCTTACTTCATTATGCATGACTTGGTCATGCCTCGATGTTGACTTTGAACATCTGCCCAAACGATGAATGTCCGGCCGACATACACTCAAATCTTTAAAACTGGAACCTGCTGGTTGGCATCCATCTTACGTGATGAAGCGGGAAGGACACGTTAATTTGATCTTAGTATAAAGTCACCAAGAGTTATGTAATGCTATAAAATCCACGCTGTGACTTTTCAGCATGTTGACGCTATAAAGAGCGCCCTTGAGTAGTTCTATCATCAGCGGTTACTATCATCATATGAACTTTGGTGTTGTGTTGATGTGAACATCAAAAGAAACAAAATAGAAATAGTTTAAAGCACAGTTAAGATTCAGATATTCTTTAAAATGGTGCCTTCCAATATCTGGTTTCCTATTTGTTGCTTAACACTTAATGGTATGTTTTAAGTGTCTCACGTCACAAAGTTAACGACTGGTATACAACTACAGGAGGATGCTAAAACCTAAATTATATTTCTTCAGAAATAGACTGTCTACGAGGTAACCCATTTAAAGAAAGCCATGTGCATGTGACAGTTCTATTTCCACGTGCCGTGCAGTTAATGATGATTAAGTCTACCTTCTTTCTCAATCATGATGGAAGAGCTATGCATGTAGTTACATACGCGAGGGTTTCCGTGTGACAATCTATGTGTTCACTAACGAAAGAAACAGCTTACTCAGACATCGTTGGATATGTAACCCCGATGCAGACATTTTAATTGTCTTAATTAGCACATTCTCATTCGTCAATATCTTATTACGGCAATATATTTACATACCACCAAGTAAAACAAATGGTCTTGTTAAGACTTAACACTGAGTCTAAAACATTCAGAACACCGATCAATATCCAGCAGGATTGCCAATCGACAATAAAACCAATTGAAGTTGTTTATTTCTTCTCGCAAAACATGTTATGGTTTCCTAGTTGGGATTGAAAATAATCTATAACTGTTTCAATTCGTAATTAGGTGTCACAAAAACTAGTGAGGCTAATTTCAGTTGGCAATCATTCAGTTTCATGGCATAGTATACCTGGTACGATTAGTAAGCATGTCAGATCACTGTTTGTTGATCGCTGTACACATAGTACAAGGAAGGTATGGGTCTCGCGTTGAACAAAGTTTTTAACTTAAGGGACATTTCCCTCCCTCTCTTTGTTCCATGGTTGACAGGTATTTTAATAAGATGGTGTTTTTAAAGACGCAAACCGCGGGAAAGGGAGTGTTGCAGATGTTCTCTTCTCGGCTACGCTTGTGACCATTATGTGTGAACAATGAAAATAGCATAAAAGAAAGAAGTCCATCCCTGCAGTCAGCTGAGTGTATGGTAAATAAAGGATTTGCCTGTTTAGATCATCTACAAGTCACTGACACATGACCTAAGCCTACGTTTGGTTACCAGTCACACTCTACTACATGTACCAGGACCGATTGATCAGTTGTGAGCCTCAAACTTAAGTGTTTGACCTTTGGCAGACAAATTGCATTATTTTCAACATAACCCCCTTCCATATCTATAAACTTTTGTTACTGATGTTTAAGGGCTTCAATACCACTTTTAAAGAAATACTTTTCTGGACCGTACAGAAAGTCCTCTACTGCATGTATGACGTCATCATCACACCTAAAGTGTGTACCGGAAATGGCCTTCTTCAATTTTGGAAATAGATGAAAGTCTGATGGAGCGAGATCAGGCGAATAAAGCGGATTCTCAATCAATTCAAAGCCATAATCGTTAAGGGCAGTCATGGCAACAACAGACCCGGAACAGGGACATTATCCTGGTGGAAAAACACAACTTTACTGGGTTTTCCACGGCTCCCGAATTTATTCTCTCTTAACTGAATAAGCTTTATTTGTCATATGTACATAGCCAACAAAATGTTAAGCTTTAGTCATAAAGTATCCAGTTGTAAGGAGCTAAAACCTGATCTTGGGAACAGTAACAATATAGAATGACCGACAAGAGTATCGTGTAATGTCACTATACGGTGGGACCAGTTATATTGCAGATTACTCTGTCCGCCTGGTACTGGTGTAATGAGACAGTGATAGGCAAATGTGAAACCACACAAGTAACAACCATATTGATTTAATAAAGATAATTCCTGATGTTATTTTATGGACTGAATTGTATCCATATCTTGTTGATAGCAATCATTCAAACATATATAGGACATAGACACCCTCCTGAAATCGATAAGTAAATTGGTCGTCACCCTGTGGACATGTCTCCCTTGCCACCCTCTCTGTTTCCAGGATGTACCAGTAGCCAACATGTTACGTGTAATTACGACGGCAGTGGGTTGTGATAAGTTGAGACGGAAACAGACCTCGTCAGGGACTCTTTCTGTCAGTTTTAGATAGGCGACACCACGGATGGGATTTGTATCGGGGAAAATGTCTTTAGACTTTGAATTCTATAAATGCTGTTATTTTTCATCTTTTTTCACAAGCGATAATTCAAGGAATTCTATTTGTTTAATATTTGTCATGGTACAATGAAATGCATCTCTTTGATTGATGTCTCTAATTCAATAACTATTGGAAACATGCACATGTATACTTTGCATTTAAATATAATTAAAATGATAAGGAACAGGAGCATTATTTCTCTGGGGGATTTTTTTTCGTCGGGTTTGTCGACGATGTGAAAACAACATGCAATCAAGAATATGGACTGCTAAAATATATTTTTTTCTCGTACGGTGAACATCATCATCATCATCGTCAACGTCGTCATCATCATCATCATCATCATCATCATCATCATCATCATCATCATCATCAGTTATGTAATGAATTAAAAATGACATAAAAAACTTATTTACATTAAAAGGAACACGATATTAAATGACATTCTTGATTTTTCCCAGTGACTGACCAGTTACCACGTAAAGCTGAATGTTAATATAGGTAAAGAGAGAATTTACATAAAAAATTAACAATTTTAAAGTACGAACATCATACGTCACCACTCTCCAACATTGAATTAAGGTGGTATGTCAGAGTCGTTTTCCTTTCTGTAATACTGCCCTGAAGAACAATCTTGGTGTCAATTGTACTTCACATCGTCTCGATCAGAGACTAATGACAGAGGTGCGATAAAGATGATAGATATGGTATCCATTATTGTTAATAAACGTCAGCACGACAGAATAAAAAAATATCACAGTTCATTACTTGTCATTAAGTATAATCATTTCAACTCTTTAATGACTTAAAATCTACCCTCATTAAATAGTGATCCTGTATAGGGAATCGAGACATGTTCCTATACAAATGTCACAGCCATAATATCAGCGCGTAGGATATTTATCAGTCTCGTTGCTGATGAAATCTAGCCTAACTGACTATGAGATGAGGAAGAAATAATTACCTTCATTTTTCACATAACCAGTTGTCATTGTATCCGGTCATATGATAGAACTTTTACACTTGTCATGAATAAGTCACATCTTAATGACTTCACGTGCATGTCTCGGTAGTGAAAAACGTACACTTTGAGTCAAAAGATGTCTGTCTTTTATGGAATTAATTTGAGAGTTTCCGCTTATCTTTCAGAAACATTTGTTATGAGATGAATAGATTCTTACACTCGTGTCGGTCTAATTTGGAATTTATTAAAACTAAGGAGACTTGTAGCATATCCAGTTATTGAATACGTCTAATGAAACCCGTATATCATCGACAAAATTGTAAGGTCCTCGATATATACACTGCATTAAATCATTACATCAAGCGAATGGGCTTGTTTTAGAATAATGTTTATGTTACATAAATGACTTAAACAGCGAATTTACACAGTTTAATGGTAAGCTACAGTACAAAATGTAATAATCATTGAGCGGAAGGAGATATTATTGGGGATCGAATTCTATGGCACCATATAATATTGGAATTAAGAAGAATTAATATTTGAAAACAAGAAAAGAAGACAAAACATTAATCGGCCATTGTTACTCATCTTTGATATAATGATAAAGTTATACTGGTAATTGATGATATTGAAAATCCTTTGTCAAAATGACTGTGCTTGATCACGGGTGATAAATCCAGTAATGTACTTTGTACGTATTATAGGCCCCACAAGCTCATAAAAATGTTCACTTCAAGACAACAGTATACAAACAACACCATTTTGGATTTATTGTGATATTATTTTGCGTGTTGAGATATCATAACTAATTCATTTAATCTATTCCAAGTAGCACGTGTTCTAGGATGAAATAATGAAATTTAAAACGTGTTGGCATTTAAGGTTTTATAGGGTGTTATCTCCATCGCACCAATAGTAAAAGGAGTACGGAGACTGTTATATAAAATAGTGGGTTGTATAAGTGAACGTAAGAATTCAAATGAGTTTCAGTTTGATATTTTTAAGATTTTCTAAACTCTTAGAAGATTTTTTTTACGAGCCCGGAAATGAAAACTTTAGATAATTTTTTATCACAGAACTCAGAAACTTTTACATTTGACAATCTATGAAGTAAAGATATGAAGCACAGAGGATCGGCTATATTGGTACGCCATTTTCACTTTATGATTTGTCCTTATTGTCTATATTATGACATCACTATCGAGATCTAACTGGCGCACCCAATGGAATCAGGGATTTATTACACTAGTAACACATACGCAACTATATTACTTGAGCCAATTTATTGGATAACGGACGAATAATATGATAAAACTGCTGTAATACTGTTAGCGCCAAACGGGACTTCAGGGATACTTCATCTTACATCATACGGAGTCGGTATCTCGTTCTCAACTCGTAATCATGCCTGTATGTTATATATTATTAGTACAGTCATTGGGTAGATGTAAAAGCAAGATATATTTCTTTAATGTACGTTTGTCCTTGGTACATTTAACATACTGTAGGTACACTGGCACTTATGTCTGTAACTCCTTTTAGAATTAGCTTAAGAACACAAAAGCTTTATCAGACACTCTATAAGAAATTTCCACCAGCCATATTTGCCGATTTGACCATAGTTTACAACATTAAAATAATGGGTCCACCGTTTTCTCACATGTCAGTGATGGTGTGAACTGATAGCTACTGAGTTGATACGCTATGTTCGAGTTGCTTCCCTTCTAATTGAAGATCGAGCTTTGCACGAGCGTCTGTTCCAAACATTATCGATTGGCTATGACTTTACACGTGTCTAAGAGGTTGTCCAACTGATGACTATTTTTGAACTATTGTAAAACAAAATACACTTAGACCTTTGACCTTTTGAAACGTGGGTTACTGTGCATCAGCAATCTGGAAATTTCATCTAGTCCAGAGGTGTATATCACGTGACTTCTATTGTTCATAAAAGAGAGTTAAAAAATAATTAATTAATTTTTAAAAACCGGATTACCGCTAGTTTTATTTTATAGTAGGATTTCCTTTTACACACTCCATTTTATATGTAAACAGTCACTGGACACTACAAATTTTCTGCTTTTTTGCACTCTGTACAATCTTACAATACGCATTTTCTTCAACTGCTGTGTAAAAACGTTCAATATGTAACCTCAATATAACCTCAAAGAAAGGAGCCACTTTCTGGAAGCCTATTATTAGATTCAGGATACCTGGCTAGGAATGGTCTGAATCGACAGACGATATTTTTTTTCTTTGGTTCTGTATATACATGCGATTCGCTATGTTATGCAGTAAAACAGTCTCCAGACTTCCACAAATATCGTAAAATTGCCAAATTTCAGTTATATGGACAGTCATTTCTTCACGGAATCAGACGATGAATCCCTATAAATCAGCTAAAAAAACACCTCTACATGACAGGTACGTGATTTCAATCCACTCGTTAGAATGATCCGTTACCGACTAGCTTCTGAGCTTGTAACACCTTGCATTATCTCGTCAAACATACAAAAAAAGGAATTTCAACTTTTATAAATATTAAACCTGGCGTCGGTTGTCCCAGTTTTTTGATAACTCAACATTGAATAAATTAAGATGACAAATCTATATTCTCTCAAGAAAACATGCTCGGCATCAATAAGATTATATATATACCGGGAGTGTTAAATCTAAGCTGCTATGTTTGACAAGATAACGTTTAGATGTAAGATACTCCACAAGTCAGCTTTAGGTTTAATTGCGTACGTGCCACGTGGAGATGTTTTTAAAACTAATTTACAAAGTGTCTGAATTCGTGGACAGGTTCCCTATACTGGTTCGTGTTGATGGACTGATAGAGCTACTAACCTTCACTATATAACGAATGTATTGACAGACAAAGCTAGTACTAATGCATTAACTTCAGGGCCAAAATATTCCTCCATATATGTTTTGCCTCGTTCTCAGTACATTGTAGGTCAATGTTAGGAACAATACAATTAAGTCTGAGATGTATATTAATTTGTTTCGTGCACTACAAATCAACACTTGGAAGACGAAATGCATACCGACATGTTAGATATACAAATATTTCTTTTCATATATTAAGAACATGTCCTTGTCCAGCCTATCTAACATGTATAAATATATATACTGTATATATATACATCTTATGTCCTTCAACCTAGAATCGATAGAAACGTTTGGTGATAGCCTTGAAAACCTTTGCCAGGTCGGAAGATAGTAATATCACCTTCACATGCAATATCACTATCGGAACAATCCAGTAGAAGGATCTCTTGAATCATCAACATTCGACATGAGAATGATCGTTGCGTATGGCCACCTCTTCGAACAAGTAGCCACAGACAAGCTCCGTTTTCAAATATCGTCAACACTTAGGCATGACACTCTGGGGATAAGACCCCGTGTTACATCTAATTCAGCAGAGTCGACCCGCCAAGTACTTAAGATATGACGCTCTTGCCTTGGATAAGTAATATGGATTGTGTAGCAGACTTAGAGACACTATACATTATAACATATTTATCAAGGAGTCGATACTTTCGTACAACCAACTCTACCTGCGTCTAATTCTACCGAGACAAACGTGCAAATGAAGGAGATGAAGACTCTGTCTGACCATGATTGAGGGTTTCATTCATGCCAATCAATCAAAGACGAGAGATAATATCAGCCTCGGTTTGAAGTAGACTTTGTCCGCTCGGAAATCCTACTAGCTAACATTACTGCAAGGATGTAAAACCTCTGGTACTTGTTTTGTCAATGAAAACAAACCCAATAAGCATTTTGGGTATAGACATGTACATGTAATATGTACATGTATGAACAAAGTGTACAATGAAGAAATAAAATTTTCTCTTAAATACTCTCCACAATAAAGATTTTTTTAAACTGTCAAATGTCCATTGATCCTTTTAAATCATATTTTCTGGCACATTGCGAATATGGTATTGAAAATAACGTCAGCTAAAGTTTCCGCCATAGCGAATGACGTCATGGACGATGTCATACTATAATCTAGATTACAAAATGAATGTATAAATCTGTACATGTAACAGTCACTTCAACACGTGCATACATCTGTACATGTAACAGTCACTTCAACACGTGCATACATCTGTACATGTAACAGTCTCTTCAACACGTGCATACATCTGTACATGTAACAGTCACTTCAACACGTGCATACATCTGTACATGTAACAGTCACTTCAACACGTGCATACATCTGTACATGTAACAGTCTCTTCAACACGTGCATACATCTGTACATGTAACAGTCACTTCAACACGTGCATACATCTGTACATGTAACAGTCTCTTCAACACGTGCATACATCTGTACATGTAACAGTCACTTCAACACGTGCATGCATCTGTACATGTAACAGTCACTTCAACACGTGCATACATCTGTACATGTAACAGTCTCTTCAACACGTGCATACATCTGTACATGTAACAGTCTCTTCAACACGTGCATACATCTGTACATGTAACAGTCTCTTCAACACGTGCATACATCTGTACATGTAACAGTCACTTCAACACGTGCATGCATCTGTACATGTAACAGTCACTTCAACACGTGCATACATCTGTACATGTAACAGTCTCTTCAACACGTGCATACATCTGTACATGTAACAGTCTCTTCAACACGTGCATACATCTGTACATGTAACAGTCACTTCAACACGTGCATACATCTGTACATGTAACAGTCACTTCAACACGTGCATACATCTGTACATGTAACAGTCTCTTCAACACGTGCATACATCTGTACATGTAACAGTCACTTCAACACGTGCATACATCTGTACATGTAACAGTCTCTTCAACACGTGCATACATCTGTACATGTAACAGTCACTTCAACACGTGCATGCATCTGTACATGTAACAGTCACTTCAACACGTGCATGCATCTGTACATGTAACAGTCACTTCAACACGTGCATGCATCTGTACATGTAACAGTCACTTCAACACGTGCATGCATCTGTACATGTAACAGTCTCTTCAACACGTGCATGCATCTGTACATGTAACAGTCACTTCAACACGTGCATACATCTGTACATGTAACAGTCACTTCAACACGTGCATGCATCTGTACATGTAACAGTCACTTCAACACGTGCATGCATCTGTACATGTAACAGTCACTTCAACACGTGCATGCATCTGTACATGTAACAGTCTCTTCAACACGTGCATACATCTGTACATGTAACAGTCACTTCAACACGTGCATACATCTGTACATGTAACAGTCACTTCAACACGTGCATGCATCTGTACATGTAACAGTCACTTCAACACGTGCATGCATCTGTACATGTAACAGTCACTTCAACACGTGCATGCATCTGTACATGTAACAGTCACTTCAACACGTGCATACATCTGAACATGTAACAGTAACTTCAACAAGTGCATACATCTGTACATGTAACAGTCACTTCAACAAGTGCATACATCTGTACATGTAACAGTCACTTCAACAAGTGCATACATCTGTACATGTAACAGTCACTTCAACACGTGCATACATCTGTACATGTAACAGTCACTTCAACACGTGCATACATCTGTACATGTAACAGTTACACATGAGACATGTTTATATATTTTATGTATTCAATGATTTTTATTTAAGATTAAGTTATCAGTTGTGTTGGCAATGGTTTGTCGAAACTGTGACATTTTGTCTCTATGCATAAACAACATGATAAGTTTTGTCTTTTGTCTCGTTTGGTTGGCGTCTTTGTTTGTCTATTTGTGTTGAAATTGACCCGTTCTTGACCCTGTGTATTAAAATCGTTTACATTTTGGTCCATTTTGTTAACGTTGGCGATAGTTAGTCCCTTTGTGTTGACGTAGTCTGTATTTTGTTCCTACAAATATGTATGTGTTTACATTTCTGCATATTTTATCCCTGTTCATTAACACCGTTATTTATCTTATTGAGACCTCTTAATACTGTTATACATTACATTGGAAACATTCTTCCTCCTGCTACAGCACTCTACCTTTCAATAGAGTACATCTATCTTTAAAAACAATGTCCTAATGTCCTATTTCCAAACTGATTACAATATTCTCACCTCTACCCCCAAGCTTTAAGCGAATGCAAATGTACATGTGTGATCACTCAACTACTCGTTTTTCTGTTTCGTTCATTAGTTATCCTGAAACCTCTCTGATGGGTACAGAATGAACCCTAACAGTCTGTATCTGTGCGAGAGAATTATCAGCAGACGCACTAGAAACCATTTGGGAGGTTTGTTTTCAACACTTTCGTTTCGCTAATGTTATGGATATTGACGGGATCGACTTGTCAAATAAGAAATACACAAGTCATAAAGTGTCTTCAATAAACATGTTCTCCTTACAATTGGTCCCCAGGGGCGGAGATAAAGCGAGAACAGTGAGTCAGGGAGGAGGGCGAAATGGATTCGACGCCCGGGAATGCGTGTTCCTGCATTGGTTTAACACCATTTCCTTATGCAGGCTTCATGTCAGGCTTTTGTTTTCTAGGAAATACACGAAAACCAACACTTTTCTTTTTTAATTTTTTTCTAATACATAAAAAAGATGTGGCGGGAGAGGGGTTACTTGGAGTAGGATGTTGCAATGAAAAAAAAAACACAAAGAGGATATCATATGTTCCTCTATTTTGTTTAAAAAAATAAAACCAAATCAACTCAACAAGTTATGAAAAAGCTATTTTGCTCGTAACTTTCTATTCTTCTACCTTGTAGTGTTAGCGTTATAGAGGTTTCTAAAGTGACATGTTTTAAAACTCACCAGCTGACAAACAATTCATTTGCTTTATACCAAGTGAATGAAGTTCATTTTCACCCCGGCATGATTTCACGTGCGGTGAAGAAAGTCCACGGAAAATCTGAAAATCAGTTATATCTATGATCTCTTACCTCTGGGCGTGTTTTGGAAAGCGAACACTGAACCTCAATTCAGCAACAATCGATAAAGAATAATTTGTATGTATTGATTAGGACGGATCATTAACATGTGTATCGTCACAGCTATCAGTCTTCGTGTTCTCAAAATTTAATATTGTTGAACATAAATTAAACTTATTTCTTGTGCAACAAATAACGCATAAATCTGAATTTGAAATCTGATTCTAATTTCAATATAAATACACATATTAATATTTTAAAAATTTTAACATGGATTTCTCTGGCATGCAATAACTTTTCACTGCCATAGAGAAATGAAAGCGATAAGTGAGTGTGGGCTGAATAATTACATTTAAGAAATGTTGGGTGCATTATTTCTCATTAAATCACACTAAAATCCACAAAACGACAAACAAAGGCGTTTGAGGAAATTGATATTTTATGGTATTCAACGAGACACTACATGAAACGGGCACTTAGTTTATCAAATCCTCCGGAAGTTATCGACAGGCACGTGTAAGCAAACTGTACTTTAAGCTCTGTAAATACTTGCTTATATATGTGTACTTTTATTTTGTTCTTTATTTGAAACAAAATATTAAAAAAGATAATTATAATCATAAAATATCAGGAATACTACGAAAATTTGATGGAAGAAAATTCTTTATCATATGAATTGCCCTAATAATTTTTACGTTACTTTCCTAAAAAACAATTACAAAAAGAATTATGGTTATTAATCGATTGACAATGATATTAATGTATTTTATTGTAGGTATGCGAAATTTCTGAATAATCGTCCGTCGTTTGATTCTGTATGGAATTTCAGCATTATGATCAAAACTATATCTTTATACATGTTCAATACACATTTATATATTGAGGCATAAGTAAATGCTTTCTCGTTTCGTATAAATCTGTTATATAATAACCCACTAATTCATCCCACAAATAGTTCGTCTAAAGACATTGTGACATCATAATTAGAAAAAATCAGTGTCCTTCGTAAAATGAACACAACACAGATGCTTCCTGATGCTGTTTTCTATATTAATTGCATTCTAAGTGGCAGGGCGTTTTTAAAAGCATATTTATGTTTTGTTTAATTACCCAAATTGCTTGCAGATGTTGGAAAGAAATTGAGACGATGATAAATGTGGAAACCGGGCTACCGTAAGTGCCACATTTGTAGTCATCCCTCGCCAGATTAATCGATTGTCTGCGACACATGTAATTGTTTATATTTCACATCTTTCAAAGCAATTAAAAGCAAAAAATCGAAAATTCCTAGATTAAAGGTTGGATTCGTTGTGAGACGAATCTGATTTCGAGCTATTTGATAAAGCAATTAAAACTATTATAAAATGAATATCGTTTCTGGTCCTACACACGTGCTTCAGATGCTGATAACGTGTCCCGTTCTGTTAGCCGAGTGATTCAGCATTCAGATAAGGGCTCCTTCATTTTGTCTTCAGACATGTCAAAATTACAGGTTAAGTGCATCCATCAACATATTTCATCCATGTTCGGATCAAATATGTTTGGCAAATGTTTCGTTCGTATGTTTATGCTTGATTTATAATATATGTTACTAACGTCATGTAATGTTCGTGAACTTTCGCGTGAGGAGCCGTTGAAAAATCCTCTCTTAGAGGAACAAAGCAGAGCGCTATCATGGGATTTACTTGGTGCTAGTCAATTTTGCGACATAATTTATCGAAATTATTACCATTAAATCATCTTTGAACGACCAAAATAAAATCTTACAACAAGCTTCAATTTCTCCACAGTCTTTAACAAATACATCTCAATTTTGACTTATTTTTTTGCAAGATCTAAATATCAGACTGAATAATTGTCAATTGATTAACTTGATTGGTGTTTGAATCCTATTCAAACATACAAAAGACCTTGAGGCATCTAGAGTTTACTATATAATCGATACCAGACAAGATATTTACACACAAACAAAAACAAAATAAAAAAAATAATAAAATGATATAGTCGTTGCCCCTACTGCCGAACAATGACAAGAACAGAACTTTAAAAAAAATAATCGCCTATCCCTAATGATGTCCTAGACACAATTTCAATGCAATCCATTCAAGCATTAAGGAAGACTAGCGTTTTGAAGCAAAGCATTGGCTAACTTTCCTTATGGTCCCTAAGGGTTGAATAAATTTTCTGGATATAAGAAATGGTTCTTCATTTAAGGAGAAGTTCTGAGAAGTAAAAAAACAAAAGAAAAAAACAGTATCAAAGTCCTGTTCTAATGTTGAAATTTGAAAATGTTAGAGTATAGGCCGTGGATTAAACGCACAAATTCAATATGTTTCTATACTAGTTTTTTTTTCAGAAGATAACTTTGATGATGAAAAAGGAGTTATCTGTGCTTGAATTTTCACAATTTTCACCAAAATAGTTTGTTTTTACAAGATTAAGAAACAAGCTAAAATATTTGTTTTCTGTCCTAAAATTTAGGTAAGTTATCCATCAAGCTGAAATTTACGTATTTGGAATCTATGATTTTTTGTGATGATTCATACAAAATAGTGTTAAATCTGCCGCCGACGGCCAGTATTTTCAAACTCAAGAGATCTTCTTTAGCAATGTTAAAAAGTTAAAATTGTTGCGCTGTCAACCGAATCACGCTTCCAACCCCGTCGTCAAAAAAATATAGTCCATGAGCGAAATTCTCTGAAATGTCTTATAACTCGTCCTTTTTCAATTGCTAAGTACAGTGAGAGAAAACAAAGTGATACAAAAGTCAAAGATATTTTGTTGGAATTCATTTTTATTGAAATATGTCTAACATGTACTTCCTTTCTAAAGGTCTTAAAAACAATGAAATGTAAACTTGACCTGGACCTGTCCATAACATAACAACAGCAAGGCAAATTTCACTTCACTATTTCCATCCGATTCCTAGAAAAAGAATGGATACTCTGTTCATGACCATAGTTAGGAAAATAAATTGAAAGAAATTTTATTTTATTATAAATATATATATATAAATTCATACTACATTAAAAAATCAATTCAATTTCTCAAACCATCAAACAGTAGATGGACAGAGACGAAGACATACCGGAATAAAGGTACATGTAATTACGAAATGACAGCTAAGGTAATAACACTACAGATACCATTTCATGATTTACCATGATTTAGCCTATACCGTAATTGGCACAGTTTAGATACTATTGGATGCACACAGCTGGTACATGTAAAGCCATCATTCCGACACAAAGATCATCGGTATCTAATACAAACAGCGAGAATGACTGTAGATCAAATAACGTCTGTAAGTCGACAGATCTCGTATATATACCAAAATAAGTAATGCTATACGTCACTGGGCGCCCTCTAATCAATAAACACTCTCTAACTTACCAGTAATTTTACGTCGAGGTTTCCAGATTAGCACCTGTCCTAACGGCCCAGACTAATTATGTATGTCGTGTAATATATTGGTCATTCTGATGGAGTTCGGAAATGACCATTGACCAGGCTACAATGTCCGTGTTCTTTTAACGCCAGCTGCTCTTTCCGGAATCGTAAACCTAGGTTAGTCGTGTGTTATAATCGGGCAGTGAAGTTATTATTATATATATACGGGTTATCTCATGGCCTGCGGTACAATTTGTCAGAGGACGGCTACAGACTGTTGAATACTTTGACTTACTGAACGATTGTTATTTGCAAGTTGAACACTAATCTTTTGTTCAATAATACTCTACAGCCAGTTGTACACAGTTAGTTATATCCACTAGCATTGTTAGAACTGTTAGACATATTACGCTGCAACATTGTATATACACGAACAGGTACAAACATCTGTACATAGATATAAGAGATCATTTTTCCAATGCTGATCTATAAAGCAAATATCTTGTTTCGTTTATGTTTATTTCTAGTTTAAAGTCTATGTATAAATGTTGTTTCCGTCACTCTATCTATGCTGTTTCCGTCACTCTATCAATGCTGTTTCCGTCACTGTATCAATGTTGTTTCCGTCACTGTATCAATGTTGTTTCCGTCAGACTATCAATGTTGTTTCCGTCACTCTGTCAATGTTGTTTCCGTCACTCTATCAATGTTGTTTCTGTCACTCTGTCAATGTTGTTTCCGTCACTCTATCAATGTTGTTTCCGTCAGTTTCCGTCACTCTATCAAGGTTGTTTCCGTCACACTATCAATGTTGTTTCCGTCACACTATCAATGTTGTTTCCGTCACTCTATCAATGTTGTTTCTGTCACTCTGTCAATGTTGTTTCCGTCACTCTATCAATGTTGTTTCTGTCACTCTGTCAATGTTGTTTCCGTCACTCTATCAATGTTGTTTCCGTCAGTTTCCGTCACTCTATCAAGGTTGTTTCCGTCACACTATCAATGTTGTTTCCGTCACACTATCAATGTTGTTTCCGTCACTCTATCAATGTTGTTTCTGTCACTCTGTCAATGTTGTTTCCGTCACTCTATCAATGTTGTTTCCGTCAGTTTCCGTCACTCTATCAAGGTTGTTTCCGTCACACTATCAATGTTGTTTCCGTCACACTATCAATGTTGTTTCCGTCACTCTATCAATGTTGTTTCTGTCACTCTGTCAATGTTGTTTCCGTCACTCTATCAATGTTGTTTCCGTCACTTTCCGTCACTCTATCAATGTTGTTTCCGTCACTCTATAAATGTTGTTTCCGTCACTCTATCAATGTTGTTTCCGTCAGTTTCCGTCACTATATCAATGTTGTTTCCGTCAGTTTCCGTCACTCTATCAATGTTGTTTCCGTCAGTTTCCGTCACTCTATCAATGTTGTTTCCGTCAGTTTCCGTCACTCTATCAATGTTGTTTCCGTCACTCTATAAATGTTGTTTCCGTCAGTTTCCGTCATTCTATCAATGTTGTTTCCGTCACTGTATCAATGTTGTTTCCGTCACTGTATCAATGTTGTTTCCGTCACTCTATCAATGTTGTTTCCGTCACTCTGCCTTTGTTGTATTTTACTTTAAGTGATGATAGTTTTCATATTGTGTACGATACATACATTGTGACGAGACGTTTTGTCTGAATTAGTACCGCTTTGCCCATATTGCGACAACCGTACAGTGGCATTGAATATGCGTCAACTCCCAAAACCATTTCATCCAGCTCACTCAGACGCTTCGCTGAGATTCCAATCTAATCCGTACCTTGTGTCTTTGTGGTACACTGTACAATACATTGTATAAGTGGCGTACAATAAATAATTGGTGACCCTCCTTCGGTAAGATGACTTACATTTTTTAGACCCTGCATTGCATGGATAATGCTCCCAGGTGTTTCGCTATAGGCCTTTTTTCCTTCTTCATACGACAAATAAAGTTTGCCATGGCGTTATAACATGCCACTTATAACGGCCTTTCTGTGTCTACCTTAAATAACATTTTGACTCTGAATGAGTCCCTGTTCAGGTTTCAAGTTGAAGTAAGTTAAAATGAAAGAAAGACGTTTTAAGTGTTAATTGACTCTAAACGTCTTTATGGTCGTCGTCATTGGTACTTCTTAGTTGTGTAAAAGGTCCCGTAAGTCCTACTCTGTATGATGGATACGCCGGGCTATAGTAAGAAAGAGGGCACTAGGCGACCTGAAAGTGTACTTCGGCTTATACTAGCATAATGATGTACGATATATTTGCCACGAGAATGTGATATACGCTGAACATGAAAACAATATATATTTATTAAAAGGTACTAGTATTAGTACATACACACAAGTTTAATCAGCAAAGTTTACAAAACTGTACTGTCTATCCCTGTTCTTACATGTAGCTATTGGAAAAATATCGAGTTAGTTTTCAAGTGTCACAGGTGTTAAAAATAACGCAATTTGGCATGCAACGCTTGATGTTTTTGACTCGTATTGGTAATATTATTAAAACATTCACCCACAAAGTCGATCAACACATTTTTTTTATTATTCTATGTAATTCGTATTTCTGACCCATCAGAAATTTGAACTCATTCACATCCTATTCAGTACCGTACAACCAGTACAACTAGTTTATAAGCTAATGTTATGCGAAGATAAATTTTACAAATGCTTTCAAATCCTTCTTTTGTTGGAATGTTTAGATTCAGTTCCATTTCGGTTTAAAGTCTCCTTGGTGGTCAATTTTGTATAAACGGTTGGTCTCGCCACCTTCCCCGAGGGTGACAGGAGGTGACCTTTTAGGGGAAAGAGAACACATTGTCAAATTATATAAAACTCTTCTTCCTCTATAGGAATGATTGGGCTTGAACAAAATTTTATCTGAAGCATTCTTGAGTCAAGGGGACTCATTTGTATAGTGTGGAAAACGGTGGGTTAACTCCCCTGTTGCGAAGTGGGCAAGGCCCAATAGAGAACATAGAGGAATATTATTTTTTTTAAATCCTTCTTTCTCTGTACGAAAGATTGAATTTTGTTCCAATTTAGTCAGAAACATCCTTGGATGAAAGGCCGAAAACATCTTAGCTTTGTATAAAATAATCTGACCCTACCCCAACCAAATACCAAATCCCGCCCACCCAACCAATTTATCTAAGTTCATCACCTGTCGTATGTATGGTTGATTTATTAGATTCGCTCCAGTGGCGCTGCTCATGAACCAATAATTAACCTGCTTGTTACAAAGTGTTTAAGAAACGTGCTTCCAGGGAGGTGGAAGAATAATCGTGTTATAACCAGATACTGGAGTTTATATTCAAATTTATTGGATGTATTGATAAAATAAATTTGGCCAGTTTCTGAAAGAAACTACAAATATTAGTTAAGAATACGTTCTCTATGCCAGTACCCTGATTGTAATATATCACCGTTAAAGCCAATGATAAGTTTGCGTACAATTTATACAAAATTAACAGGATCGTTTACGTGTATAATTGTGTAAGTAACATTGCTTGTATCTGTATTATTTTATCATTACATCAGGGCTCTATTACGGAGCCCTTACAGATATTTCTTTTTTTACAGAACATAGATGGGTTTTTTTCCCTCTGAATTTTCGGCATTATCTCTGTTTTGTACTTTTGTTTTTATCCTGCTATATCTAAATGTATCGATAAATATTGGGAACAGATGATGAAAAATTAGCTTACAATGTAATAAACTTAAATCGAAATATATAGGTTCCAATTCAAAATTTTTTTCTTTTAATTGAATGTTCCTGCATTAATTGGAGAAATATCAATTTCAAATAAAGCACGGCTTAATCTTTCTGACAAAACTACCAAATTAGGTATTAAAACATTTATTACATATCGATAATTTAATCTTTAAACGACGTACAAATACTTATTTGTCTTTCAGAAATAATCACAATTTACATGTACATTTGAAGTCTTCAATCAGTGCGGCACACAATGCAATTACCAGCTGATGTTATTGTGAAAACTTATGCCAATTGGTGCCGTTTATTTTTATCAAAATATACATCCATTGTTTTTAACAAGCCCTTCAACGAGACATCATACGATGTAGCCTGTTTTGAATATAAAAATCGAGTATCAAGTTAAGATGTTTTTCGCCGACTTTCCTTGAAAGCACTAGTTGTTTGAATTGCCAGAACATCAACGTTATCCTAGATACGGAGACAGCGTGAAGGTTTGTCGCTATTTATTACAACACAAAGTGGATAAAAACCATATTGCTAATGGTCTCCTCACATAGTCGTATCTCCTACAGCTTCAATGTGAGAAAAATGAACCAGGATCACACAAACACGTCATATGTTGATAAAATTTCCGCCGTATGATACCAGGAATGTCAAATTGATTAAAAATGTCATCTATCATTCTATACAAGAAAAGGGGTCTGTCCATTATTAAGAAAGTATGTCATTTGGTGACGGAGTCGTGTATTCGCGAGTTTGTCATTTGATTACAGAGTCGTGTATTCGCGAGTGTGTCATTTGGTGCCGGAGTCGTGTATTCGCGAGTTTGTCATTTGGTGACGGAGACGTGTATTCGCGAGTTTGTCATTTGGTGACGGAGTCGTGTATTCGCGAGTTTGTCATTTGGTGACGGAATCATGTATTCGAGAGTTTGTCATTTGGTGACGAGGTCGTGTCTTGGTAAGTTTGTCATTTGATTACAGAGTCGCGTCTTGGTGAGTTTGTCATTTGGTGATGGAGTCGTGTCTTGGTGAGTTTGTCATTTGATTACAGAGTCGTGTCTTGGTGAGTTTGTCATTTGGTGATGGAGTCGTGTCTTGGTGAGTTTGTCATTTGGTTACAGAGTCGTGTCTTGGTGAGTTTGTCATTTGATTACAGAGTCGTGTCTTGGTGAGTTTGTCATTTGGTTACAGAGTCGTGTCTTGGTGAGTTTGTCATTTGGTTACAGAGTCATGTCTTGGTGAGCTTGCCTTTCGGGGACGAAGTCTTTCTGTGTAATTTGGTGATCTTGGGATGCTCCATTAGCACAGTAATTTTCTGTACCGTATATCATATGGGTGAGAATGGGGGCTGATTATGGTATACGCATTAGTCAGAAATTTACGCACTTAGAATATTAACCTGTATGATGTAAAACGTGGTTGCACATTAATATCTCATTCAACAACTGTATTACTAAGACTGTAATTATAGTACTTTTCATATGTAAATGTTTCTTATAAGTATTATGGAAAAAGTATATCAACGGAAAAGACGCCAAGATCGATTAATTAACAGGTAAATGATTGATTGATTAAATTGTTACCTCGTCTACGTCATCCGGGAATACGTACAATTTGAGCCGAGTAAACTGAATAATCGGCGAAGACAATTGTGTTCAATTGACCCGAATTCAATTCCAGTCTTCTAAAAGAAACCCTAACAATACAGAAAGTCAGCTTATATGTATTGATTTTTCTTACTCATACCCAGTTTTGTTATTCTTCATTGTCAACGTTTCAAGACAAAACAAATATACAACTGCACAACGCAACTATTAGGTTTTCCAGCCTTAAAAAATACTGCATTCTTGTTAAAAACTATCTGATAGCATAGCACCACGATAGACAGCTATATTTAACCTTAACACTCTCACAAATTTTGATTTAAACTAGTCATTCCAACTGATTCCATTTCACGGAAGACTTCTATTCGACACGTTGATGTTACATATGGTATTACTGCATACGAAAGACGGCCAGCGTTATCGAATTTTTAGCCAAAAAAAAAATAGAAAAAAAATCGTAACAAAGTGTGGAGAAGCAGTGTAACATATACAGTAAAAATCCATATTTTTATCACAAATACCATTTCCTAAAATACGAGTAATTAGAAAAATACTGTTAGTAAGTGATAAGATTACATTAGTACCGACAACAGTTTGGTGTTTGTTCGGTAAGTATGGTTCTGACGTAAGTCTTCAGTGTAGCTTTACAGTATCAGAATCAATACTCGCCTGATACCTTCACAACTTTGGAGAAATTTAAATTTAAACTTCAAAGATTTCCAGGAGTTGTCTTCCTTCGTATTGATAATGTTTTCAATTTTAATGGCGTCGTCCCCAGCATTGATTTGTCATGATACATATACAGATATCTGTTGCATCGTGTATGCTACATTCAAATTAATGTGAATTTTAAAATTTATCACAACATGTTAATTGTTATAAGGGTAGAACAGCGCTGATGATAATCTACTTTATCACGCTAATACAATAAGGGATTCCTTTGTAATCAAACTTAATGTGTTCCTAATGACATAAGGGAAATATTTCACAAGCCCAGCTACAGATGGATATATATTACTTCTAAGAAGATATCCTAACCGCATAATGGTATATTTTCTCCGAAGCAGTGACAGCTTTATATCTATATTTTACGTAATTTTACACTTCCAATCAACCATCTTATAACTAATCTTCAAACCCAAACTATTGATTAATCTTAAAGCCAATATTAGTAACACATGTGTTAAATGAGAGTCAGTAAAACTGAATACAAACAGCTAGTTTTTGTTTCTTCTGGGAACACTTTTCTTTGTGGCCTAAGACGTGAGGAAATGTGGACTACAGTGAATTAATCCTAATTCTGTTGTTTTCAGTCAGCTGTTGTTTGAAACTATTAAGTAAATAACTTATATCTCCAAAAGGATCCTTAAAGCTTTGTTTCATCATCTGATATGATATCTTACTGAAATTTGTATATATTGCTAATTGTTTCTAGTCGAAAACAGGATATAAATCTGAAATATATTTATAAGTGCTGAATTTAAGCTAAGATACAATCACCATCTTCTTATCCAAGTACCCCAGCCATTAGAATTCGAAGTCGTTATACTTCCTTCTGGCTACATGCATACGTATGTTTTTCTTCCCTTACATTGCACTGCTGCTTTGTGTCACTCTTTGTACATGTAAATAGCCTGTGTACAATCATGTGTCACCTTTCTCACTTACATAACATTACATTGCTTTCCAATATATACAGATACAGAGAATGTATTATTGACTACACAAAAAAAAAAAACATATAAATAATGTTCTTTTTCATTAATATTAAATAAATGTGTAAAGCTATCGTTCACCTTTAATTATATCAGTAGTGTTTATGAAATATAGATAGAAATTTACTATTTTGATATTAAAATCCAGTTACTATGCATTACACTCTCTCGATATGTGAGGTTAAGAAATTGGATTTAGTGGGGAAGTTTAAAAATAACTGTTTACACAGAAATTTTTCCACTTTGTGGCGTTGTTCTACCGAACCCCCACCTTTATATTAAGTGTGAGAAATATATAAATACTGTATTTTTTTATAATATTTGTATGTATCTTGTTAATAGTTACATATGTTTCCTATAATCTCTTATAAACTTTTCACCTTATGGTGGCCATTTTCAATTCATACTTATCTTTTAGTTTCCTGTATGTGGAGTATACATAAACATAAATTTACTATTTTGATATTAAAATCCGGTTACTATGCATTACACTCTCTCGATATGTGAGGTTAAGAAATTGGATTTACTGGTATAAAGAAACACCAATTAAGTAAAGCGCATTAATTCAAAGAAATGTTCCTCCGAGAAGTTAAAACAAATCCAGAATTAAAGTTTTCAGTTTTCTGATGACGAATTTTTAGAGGTTTGATTTTAGAAAAAAAAACTTGAAATGCAAAAATGAATACAGGCGTCGAAATATGTCTGATGGGGAAAAAATCATTTTCGCACATTAATCTTATTTTTTTCCTGAATAAAAGACGATCTCAATCATTTTCACGACAACCTTTTACAAAATAGATTTTCGTCTTTCATTACAAAGGGTATGCTAGTTTGATATTAAGAAAAGCAATGTGAAAATAGCAAGTTTTCATTTGATTTAAGGGGATGAAAAATTCATAGCGAATAAAAAAAAATTAAAATGATTTCATTCCTTTATTTTACGATCTTATAGCATATTTTTCGATATTTATGTTCGGATAGAGAAATGTTCAAGGATATTTTTTCATAATTAAAATGGGGGCTTTCCATGCTTTAATTTTCGCAATTTTCATCCAAATAACCGGTTTTTCGAAGATCAAGAAACAAACTGAATTTTTTTTTCTGTCCTGAAAGTCCGCGAAAGAAGTTAACCAAATCACAACGTACAACAATAGACAACAGAGTATATAAGAATACAAACATCCTGGATATCATGTTGTCATTTATTTTATAATTAATTATGTTATACTTCCGTCAGAGAAAACATCTTTAAGAGGTAGATTTCTAAGAAAAATGTATTTATCTACTTATGTGACTTCGAATGAAACAAATGTATGACTTTTTCACTCATTGTGTTGACAATAAGTAATTTGCCCTACCTATCATTTAAATTGCTCCAATTCTGGTTTTTTAATAACATTTTTTTCTTTTGCGACTCGTGGATGAATAGATACAAGAAACCAATGTGATTGACATCGACACTAAACTTTCATTCAATTTGATCAAATGATTGAATCGAAAACATGAATTTGACGATTAAAAGTATCTACGAATTCGATACAAATGTAAATGAATCACCAACAAAAATAATCATTATACAGTATCAGTTGTACAAGTTATGAAACCACGCTTTATAACATATACAGTAATAACCCTGTGATCTATAAAACTGTTATTCACTTATGTGTCTTTGTGCACAATCCTGTAAACAGTATATAACCGTCATCGTTGTTGTTATCACACTTAAACCAATAATATCTTTTCCTATATTATGTGACCTTTGGGGACCAGGGAATCACAAATTCGATCAGATTTTTCTTTTAGCGTCGTTTGTCATAATGATACATGGAGAAGTAAAACGGAGACTTCTGGGAAAACACCTCAGACAAATAACTTAATAGCTGCTCTTCGATGGCCGACCATGTATGTACAATGTATGGCTGAAACATAGACATGCCCGCAATTATAAAAATAGGTCAAGATCACTTTTATAATGTCGTATGTTTATGTCAAGGTCACTTGATCAATAATGTTAAAATCAGCTTCCATATCACAAATGTCATTTGAACTCACATTTAAATGCACGGCATGCACTACCTAGTCATGACGTCATCAATCTATAGTGATTTATGACGTTATAAAGGATAGGAAGTCACCGCCAACTAATGTTTGTAGAGGAGTGTTTCCGCAACATTAAAAGCAATATACATAATATGGAAGTTTGTACCGTAAATAGTAAAATGGTACAATTAGCGAGATCGCACGAGCTCATTTATACACAATATGTCATGTACATAGTTAATGAGAAACACTGTTAAGTCTATATTTTAGCATATCATGTGTACCTCGCGTGTACCGTTGATACAATCATACATCACATCAGCGGTGTTCAAATATAAATTCCTCGTTTAGAATCAACAAGCTAACACATCTTCTCGTTTGCTTTCAGTTTCCAGCTTTTTGCTTTCATCACATGTAATATTTTACCGGTGGTCGTTTTTGTCCTTTCACTGAAAGTAATTAGTGTCTGTTAACTGTCTTAAACATGAGAAATGATGATGTCAAGGCTGCTTTGTGAATCGTAAAGGGACGCCTTCCATTACAAATACGTTATAGAGACACTTAACTAAGACTAATAGGGCTCGGTCCACGTCACTGGTAATGCAGGCATCGGTATCTAATTTATGATAACGATTGCTGGCTTCCATACATCTATAAATGTACATTAAAAAGATATTTCGTGAGTAGAAATAATATAAATTTTGAAAAATAAACACAAATAAATGTTTTTAAAAAGCAATTAAAATGAAACAAAAACAACAAAACAAACAAACAGTCATAAAAAATACAGAAGCAAACAGAAGTCAAATAATGCAGAATACAACAGTATGTTTAATGGGTTCCAATGAAATAAAAAATGAAAATGTATGTGATGAAGCAGTCTTGGTAACAATGGAATGGTGAAATGAACTGATCTAACAGAAAGCCGTAATGTTATTAATTGTATTCTACAGCAAAAGAAACAGAGACAGCGGAAATATAAACTTTATTTGTTTTACAACAATTATTCATTCTTGTTGGCCCAAAATGGAAGCGCGCGAGAAATCTTATTGGAGTATCGGAGTACGTGGTCGGATTGGTGATCCCATACTCTTTCTCATCCGTTCAGGGAATCGAACCCTGGACACCAAGTTAAGGCGAGTGTGTTACCACTGTGTCTTCCGACCACCTAACAGTGACAGCATCCCACCTACCTATATCATAACTGCGGTTATTTCAATTTCCCTATTGTGAATATTTCCATTTTTTGATAGTAGCATGATTGCTTCCCGAGCCTATGGTATTCAGATGCTACATTGCATCAGAAACATGTAGCCAGAACAACGCAAGGAGTAAAGAGATGAAGGTTGGTCATGACTTTATGCAGATTTGTCATCGCCGCCATTATCACATGGGAAAATGTTCTCTGCTTTCGATGCCCGTTTGTATTTCTGATGGTAACGTTGCTGGTAATCTTATTCAGAGTTGTGCTTGATAGGTTTATCGTCCCCGAACAGAGAGTCTTAATTCCTTGAGGTACCATTACCAAGTTAAAGATATATGGTGATGAAGCCGAAGACGCCTTCCCTATCGGTACACCTGGTCGTATTTCCCTTGTACACTTTAAGGGTCCGTGCATGAATGTCTCTATTGTGAACGATTTATTCTCGTTTCATAGATTTTCAATTTGGACTCAGATTTCGTTAATGTGTTTTCTTAAATGTTCGGTTTTTAATCTTAATTTTACAACTCCATTGGTTCAATAGTTGCACGTCAAAATAGCGATTCCATCTGCAAAGTTATCATCGCAGAAAAAGGCAATCAGACGCATAATGACGTTTTGTGACATTGTCATTTACAAACCATTAATCAATTCAGTTTCCATCTCATTTCTATTTTTTTTTCAGCGAATCTCTTGTGAGAAAACAAAGAAACTCTGAACTTGTAAATTGATTTTTTTTCTTTGTCACAGAACTTAGATATTTTGCGAGCATTCCTGAAAACAGCTTTTTCATCGACTAATATTAAAATTAAAATAATCGATAGCCTTACTCTCCATATATATAATTAACTTGCCATAACGTCATGAGGTCACAATTAAAGCATTGATCATTTTGACGGTCAATCATATATGTAACACAATACATATAATGAGTGTTATTGTAAACAGGGAAGGTACAATGTATTTTTCTTGTCAGTATCGCCGTAACAGACGTATTTTTAACTTTCTCTGGCCAGATGTTGCAGCTGTATAGATTGAGTTACCAAAGCTATATAGAAGACATGGATTTTTGATAGAAAGGAGACTCATCTTTCCGCCAAAATAAAATTCAATTTCCTAAAACATTTTGTCGGGATGTGCGTTTTATAGGGACATTTTATTCTAAAAGTATCAAAGCTTTCAGAACCTTAAGTGCGTTTTGTTCTCCTAAAATTACTTGTATTCGTTATAAAAGCTCCTGTTTAATCGTATTACTATCATAAAATCCGTCAAAATATAAGAAAGCAGAACATTAACAAAGTTTGAATGCCGACAGCTTATTATCAGAAAATCTTTACTTCCTTGTTCACGGTCTCCTCGTACATTCCAAGGTTCGACAAAACTTTACCCGTGTTAAGCCATCCTAATTTGTTTTGTCGTCAACCGCTGTATATATCACCTTAACGATGATAATTATCGAACATTATAAAATCATGTTAGAATTGATCGCGTACTACGGCGTATACAAAAGCGGAAATAACAACGTTTACATAATATTCGAAAGGGAATATGGTCGATCCGGAACTTTGTTCAACGAAGTTAAAGCAGCGTGTCGATACTAAACGCTTTTTGGACCGACACGAATTAACATCATCCTTTACATATTACTAAATCTCCGATATCTCCACGTAGATTATAAATATAATTTGTCATACAAAATTAGGTTAATGGATTGACAACACGGAGGCAGATGATGTATATTGTATACTGAGTGTGTCCATCAGCGGGTCTTAACGAGAGTGTTGTGTTCCTAAGTCTTTCTAATCACGCCCTGCCCTTAATGGAAAGCTTCACACATCCTTACGAGCGCATCTGATTGCATTGCGAAAGAAAACATTTTATCTCTGTCTGCACAAAGCAGGAGTTAATAGGCAATATACTAGCTATGCATATTAAAGTCATTAAGATATTTATTGGCTAAACAATAACATCTTTCTTCTTCATCTGTTATATTATCCCGCCATTAAAGTCTTTGAGTTTGCATTCTTATCTTAAACCTTTAAATGAGAACGAGACACATTAGGTGTCCTAGAAAGGCATGTACAGGAAGCAAACTGTATGTCATTCCGAAATGTTGTTTAGTGGCTTTACAACTACTTTGTTCATAACGATTCGTAATTGTATCTCATAATATTTGTGTCTGAAATTTATCAAGACGTGACTGTTGAGCGGCATGAAGTATTAGGTAAAAACACCATTCGATTGTCACTAATATGATTGAGTGCCAGTCGCCATATGATAACTACGAGGTGATCATGGAAAGGGATTACACAGACAGAATGTCTGTGATCAGAAACGAGGCACCAAATGGGGCAATCCAAAATATAGTCACACATCTGTGCTTAAAAATGAGGCACCAAACGGGGTAACATGACCAGATCGTCTATGATCAGAAGCGAGGCACAAAACGAGGTATTGAATAACATAGCCAGAACGTTGCTTGTCAGAAAAAAGGAACCAACATCTGTGATCAGAAAAGGTGTGCCAAAAGGGGTAACGGAGTACATGTACATATCCAGAACATCTGTAGTTATTGAGGCGCCCAATGGGGTAACGATCATAACTGTATCTAAAATGGGTAAAGAATTTCTGGTATTTTCTGTTAAAGTTACATGAAAAATGATAAAATCACAGGATTTTGACCAATCCTATAATAGACTCCAGGACTAACAAAGTGCGAGACGAATATAGGAGAACAATAGACAATTGTGTTAAGAGCAACAACAGTTATTATGAACCTTGACAACGGGGAGCCGAAGAGCGATGACGGAGTATTATATTTTATCTTAATGTATTAGGTATTTGAGAATATTTACTAACTATATGTATTGGTAGGTGTACAAAATTTATAGTCTTCTCCTGGAGACCATAATCTTGTTTACTTACATTAGTAAGTATCAACCTCTTCTGCATATACACTTATCTTATCGCAGGAAAAGTAATACTCAGCCAAGATACAGCAACAAATTGTTACTAAGCGAAAAGATATAAGATATTGTAGAAAATTAAGTGCTAGTAACTGTAGATAGTTCCATTTGAAAGCATTTCAGCATACCATGTCCTTTGTTGAGTCTGTATTAAAATACGTTTTTCAATACTTTCGATATTATTTGGCATTGGCATACAGCAGTATATATCGATTCTTCACACTTCGAAGTATCTGAGGACATCAGTGATAACTTTCCTCTGTTGGGCTATCAACAGCAAAATACTCCTGTAAGGAACAGGCGTTTAGGTAGAAGAGAGAAAAATTGGTCGCATTTACGATTATGTGATAGAGACACATGAAGATTTCAACGAGAAGTAATCTGAATACCTTGTTATCATTTGAGAACATGACATAACTTACTTGAATTGACCCAGGATTACATGACGGCTGTCGTTGATGAAACAGATGACGCTTACTCTTTCGGAACACATGGTCTTATTCTCTTGAACTTTGCATGAGTCTCCGTGTAAATCTTTGTTTCGTTCATATTTTGCCCTAGTTTTATGGTATTTGAGTTTGAATTGTAATTACGTTGCCATGTTTTTATTTTGTTGATGTTTTTATGTATATCAATCATGATAATAGGCTGAATCATAGCGATTGATTGATTGATTGATTGATTGATTGATTGATTGATTGATTGTGATGAAAATAGAAAAAAATGATATACAGAAAGGGAAAAACACTCACATCAGGGATATATGAATACAATTCCGGATAATTAGAACGTAGCCGTGAATACATTCTGCCCCGATTCCGGATAATCAGAACGTAGACGTGAATACATTCTGCCCCGATTCCGGATAATCAGAACGTAGCCGTGAATACATTCTGCCCCGATTCCGGATAATCAGAACGTAGACATGAATACATTCTGCCCCGATTCCGGATAATCAGAACGTAGACGTGAATACATTCTGCCCCGATTCCGGATAATCAGAACGTAGCTGTGAATACATTCTGCCGCGATTCCGGATAATCATAACGTAGCCGTGAATACATTCTGCCCCGATTACGGATAATCAGAACGTAGATCTGAATACATTCTGCCCCGATTCCGGATAATCAGAACGTAGCTGTGAATACATTCTGCCGCGATTCCGGATAATCATAACGTAGCCGTGAATACATTCTGCCCCGATTACGGATAATCAGAACGTAGATCTGAATACATTCTGCCCCGATTCCGGATAATCAGAACGTAGCCGTGAATACATTCTGCCTCGATTCCGGATAATCAGAACGTAGACGTGAATACATTCTGCGTTGATTCCGGATAATCAGAACGTAGCCGTGAATACATTCTGCCTCGATTCCGGATAATCAGAACGTAGCCGTGAATACATTCTGCCTCGATTCCGGATAGTCAGTACATATATCATGAAGGTTTTGGTCACAGAACGTAACGTAGATGTCGGGGAAGCAGATATCCAGCAAATAAATAATAATATCTAAACATGATTCAAAACAGTGTGGTAAATGTTCAATATAAACCAAATGTTATACACTAAACACACGGAATGAAATAGAACGATATAAGTCTCATCCGTAAACACAGGATTAGACACTGAGTGTAATTCAAATCAAGAGTCAACCACGGGGCCAACACTCCACAGGAATGTTTATGGAGCACACTCAACAGGCAGTGGCAGTTGGCTTTAAGTACTTGATATACTTAATCACATTCCCATATCTGCGAAAGTTGTGATAACAACGCTGTACATATCAAATGTAATAGACGGCAACATTTACATGTAACTTACTGTGTTTGTGGCACTAGAAACATAATATTTTAAAACAGTCTTCCTCTAATATAAACAAACAAAAAATGTCGGGGAAATAATTACTGGGAAAAGAATAAAAATGTATTTCATATTGAAACACAGGATGACACATGCTCTGTGAACGATCGACGACAGGTAATTGTGAGACAAGGAAATCAAATAATTATCACCGCCTTCACACAGATTAAACCGTGTAACGCCAGCACGATTACATTTGAAAAACACTAGAAACAATCCCCAAGGAAAATTAGTGATTTCATTATCTTTCTATAATAGTGGGGTTTTCTTTGATATTCTAACACACACAGTAGCGGAAGTCCCTACACCACCTTAGCTAACAGTATGCTGGCGCTTCCTCCACATTAGAGCCACATGTCTGTCAGCTGCATTTAACGCGTGGACGTTGCAACACGCTGGTTCCTTGCATCAACCCCTCGTGGGATATTCCGGGAATGAATGAGTTTCCTAGCTTGTTAACAACAGCTATATTTTTTCGTAAAATAAGAGATATCGTAAATGGTAGTCGATAACAACCTTCAGAGTCATTTTCATATCGCTTCATTGAAAAAGCATCGATTACAAATGTACCTAGTGAATTTAAATTGAATGACAAAGCTAAACGTGGTATACGTATTTGAAGAAAACACCGGCAGTCAAGCCAGCAATATATCACAAGCTTCTACAAACCTTTTAGGCACAGTAGATTGATATTTATCTGAAAGTCACAGTTTCCACAAAGAGGATCTATGTTTCATCTGAAAGCATTCTCTTTGTTTTAAATAGGCATCAATTTGTTTCCCTCGTTACTTCGCAATTGAGGAACTATTTTTGAAAATGTAATTCTAGGTTTAAGGTTAGACTGTTTGCTCTCCAAGAAGCAAAAAAGTTCTGAAAAGTAATGAATTGTGGACTTTGTCTTGTTTCTATTGATATGGTCCTATCCGTATGACAGAGCAATTCTCCAACAACTTTATTTCTTCTTTAAACTTGTTTTTAAAATCAGATGACTGAGTACGACAATTAATCGACATTTCGGTCCTCCGAACGCCAGAGGCACTCTGCACGCCTAATCAACATTTGCAAATATCGCTTCAAGTTGACGTAACAGTCTCGCTGCAAAAACAATATGATAATTTGATGACAGAAATAAGGCACCATGCACAATATTTGATGTCAGAATCTAAAAACTGACTCCTCTATCAATCTCGCTACCCTTCTATTTATCAAGATTACTTAGACTTTGAAAATTTTAGCAATTGCACTTCATGCACATTTTGAAACCGTCACATCACTTTAAAGATTTTACACCAGAAGGATATTTCATTTGACACCGTCCTTTTATCATTAATATATCTTTACATAGTTTGACAGAAGGATCGATGACTCAGAAGAGAGAGAAAGGTAGGTTAGGAACAACCGAAAAAAATGACTCTTACCTCGCTGAACCGTAGTCTCTATTGAATAAAACAATATATATGTATAGCTCATATCTTAATCGTGTAAATAACGCTTTCTAAGCAAGTCTGCCTTCAGACAGAAACAAAAGAGTTCGGAAGGCTAAATCTGTCACTGTGGAGGCTGACACAATGGGAACCATAGCTTACGTTTGAAATATGGAATCGGCAGTTTTAACGATGCTGTCAAGAGGAGGCAAATGTACCTGGTATTGGGTCTCCGTGCGACAGTGACTAATGGCTTACACTGAGGTAAGGCTCAGCGTCGGCTGCTACGTCTAGTAATGGTTTTTCCCAGGTGTGTATTTATCGTTGGCAAGATACATATTACATTTGTAGATGAGTCCCAGAATTAACAAGAAAAAAACTGTCAAAGTAATAAATTTCAGCGCGAATTCGCAATAGATTTGATTATATCACCACCGATCATAAATAATGTTAGTTCATCATTTTGTTGAGTAAGCGGAAACATTCTATCAACTACATAGCAGATCACAAGAAAATCCCGTCTTTTTATTGTTTTCTAATCTATTATATAAACATGTACCTAACGTAAGTCAAATGGTAACAAACAACACAAGAACAAATAACTTTACTAGCATAATCCTATCGGAAAAGAAATACAGCGAAATGTTAACCACACAAATAAGAAATTGTATGCCGAGTTCGTACAGAATTCAGATCTAATTAGTCGGACACACTACCAACGGCAGGTGACCAAAATCACTTGTTGTAAATGTCTTTCAAGAATTATATATATTTCTGGTAGGATTTTCTTCTGAAATTATAATCATCATCATGTTGTTATAATTGAGTATAATATTAATGTAGAATAATTGATTTTAGAGAATTTATTTTCGTTGATGCTGTTGGTACTTCTACACTTATGCCAACGTAATTAAATTTCCATGATATATCAATGTTTTGAAAACTCAAAAATTGAGCATTACGACAATCTATGATTTCACAGTATGTCTTCAGTTTCCGCATTTGATCGACACAACATATTCCTATTTCAGAACAATACTTAAGTTAACCTGTACTTCAGCTCTGCTGCAGTATGTACATTTATGTCGTTGACTTTAGGACGTCGGCAGTAGTTGGTAATGGTTATAACCTCAGATCATCGCTGTTGACATTATTCGTGTAAGTAGATGTAGGAGATCCACATGTCGTTAATTAGCACAGAAAGTATTATTTTAATATTGCAACACGGTAATCATTGTTTTATGCTACTTTATCTACATATTCCCATGAACACAAACAAAACAAAACACAAAAACGAAGATAAGACTAACACAGTGGCCATTGAAGAAAGCAAGAAGAGTGTTCCGGAAGAGTAAGCGTCTCATGTCTGGTTGATATCTACCGTGTAAATCTAATTCAGTACAAATAATGGCATGTTCAAAAACAAATCACAATAAAACCACCAAGCATACAAGCGAGTTTCGAACACAAATAAACTAGAAACCCCGAAGCACTGTCTTGATGATTCAGCTAAACAACGCTAAAAACAAGCAAAAAACAAAATAAAAACCTTGGAGCAAAAATGTATATTTTTCATTGTGTCATACCTGTTCAGTGTATAATAAAATGCTTTTAATGTGTAATTGTAATTTTTAATGCAGCTGTAATTTTGTGTTTTTATGAAAGGGAAAATTCAACCTCTCGAAATTAAAGGTATTTGATTTTGTTGAAATATCCACACCTTTAATGTAGCATTTGTTGACATGTTTCGTTTCTCCGTTAACATGCTTTTTGGTGCAAATTGTGAAACAATGATCTATATACGTGATCTGAATCATTACATGAAACCGGCCTGTAAGCTTAGGATTACGAATACAAATAAACACAGGAGAAACAAACTTTGTGAGAACTTCGGGAAATGTAAGCAAACTGAGCAATTAGTTGAACATATGTTCACGTTAAAATACTGGTACTTTTTCCAAAAGTAAATCAAATAGCCTTTACTCATGTTCTTGCATCAAAAGCAATTTGCCTTTGACAGGCGGTCCTGTCAAAACTTAAAAAATCTCAGAGTAATGCTGGCGCCCGTACGCCATATTATTGGTAATTGATGTCAACTCCAAAACACCAACATGTCTGAAAAGTACAGACATGTAATTAAAGCAAAGCGTGAATACTAAATTATTAAAAGAACGTACAAATATCCTTCAAACAAATATGCCCTCACTTGTTATTGTCATCTCACGCCTTAAGCTATTTAATCTGTTAACTCGTGTTTATATGTATGGATTTTTAAAATGACGGTGTAAACATTCATTAATACTGCATTAACAAACAAGAGGCTCATAAATTCTGCATTGCTAAATCAAAACAGAACGGAGAAGCTTTTTTATGTTTTTCAAAGGAAGTCAGATATTTGATTTATACACATTTGAACCTCCGGGCCATCCACTCAGTGATGCCAAATTTTGTCAAAATCCCTTTATCTCTACAGAAAAAGGATTTAACAACTTTACCTTTATTTCATATTTACGCCCCGCCCCTCTGCTCCCAAAGACGACAGACCTCTATTTGAGTACCATTCCCTCAGTAACGATATTTCAAACCAAAATTTGTCAAAATGCATCCATCAGAACACGGAAGGATTTCCCAATTTTCGTCAGTTTTAGCTATTTGGCTCCGCCCATATGATATTTCAACTATGCAATATTGAGTAATTTCTATCTATTTCTCCCCATATCAATGTCATTGACAAAATCAACTAACATTCTATCCTTTTGGGTTCCATCTCTCAGGCCCCTGAACAGTCGAGACCCGTTATTTAAATGTTTTTATTCTCCTTTCCCTATGGACGCTTCTGAACAAATTGAGACAGAATTCGGGCGTTCTACAGACCTCGAAGGCTTTTAAAGGTTATGATCTAATTCCCCTATTGGGTCCCGCCCAGGGAACCTAGACCCACCGTTAATACCAGCTGGTTCACTTTCCCCATTGGGACAATTCTTGGCATTCCTACAGAAAAAGTAGGGATTTTAAATCATTTGTTTTGATTCCATAATTTGCCTTCTTACTCCCGACCCAGGGACCCCGAGAGCCACTGTTTATACAAAACTCATTCTACGTCACTCAATGGCGCTTCAAGCAAAAATTGGGACAAACTCCTAGCACTCTTACAGAAGACTGATTTTAAATAATTTGCTCTATTTATCAGGCTAGGTGTCATAAAGATTCGGCTTTGATCATGAAGATAATAATAGTTTTCAGACAGGTTTATGCCATCTTATTTAAGTTTAACAGAAATATGCTATTGATAAGTATTGCTACTCACCTTTTATAATTCAGCAAAGCATGGTAGATACAGAAAAAAGTATTTCAGTATATGTTTGCACTGAACTTTGGACAATGACATTGGTATCAGCTTGAGACAACGAACAACATTTTGATTCAAGTGCGATATGCAAGTGAAAATTATCGTTTGAATACAGATCCATGCATGGTCGCTTATTTCCCTCATTCTATATAGGGCCGGCGTTCTGGCGTTCATCGACACCAGACTGATATAAATTCGGACTATTCATAAGTGTGTCATTTGTGTATTTCATAGACTCGGAAGAAGGTAGTTTGAATTCACCTGGTGCGATTCTTCAATAACAATTTCCATTACCTCATGAAATAACACGATCCTTGAATATTCAACCACAGTCACATTATGTCCAAGTTTACGTGTACACATTTCATTTGAAGACATTGTAAAATTCCATAACCAATGTCATTAAAAATGCAGTTTTTTCAGAATATGTCTTTATAAGGAAACACCATAATTTTACTTTCAACTACACAAAACCAAAAGTTATATGTTTCTTTCTCTTGGACTTGAAAATATTATAAGAAAACATATTTCTGTTGAAAGCAAGCTGTTGCAAACCAAACATAATCTTACTCATAACAAGGTTCATGTATCTACCATTGTTAAAACGAACAAAACCAAAAGTCATTCTATGTAAATCTACAAAAGGTCAGATAAAAGCTCCATTCTGTAACGTAGCGTTAACACTTGATTGTCCGCTGTCTGTCGCCGCTTTGATTAAATATAGCAGCATTATCACTGAAACTACTGCCTATGCGCTATTGTATTGGTGTTTAAGTTCTTATCAAGTCTGGTTTTCTGCAATTCGTTTAACAGATGGCCAGGTTGAAATAACACAAAAGATAGAGCTATTGGAACAATTCACTTCGTTACGACGTAACCGAATTGTTTCCGGTGGCATCTTTTCATTTCCTTAAATGGTAGGTTACGTTACTGTCTGGAAATACCTATAACGCAGATGTCTTAGCTCTACATAAACTTGTACAAATGTTTGCATTGTCACCGAACCATACGTATAAACATCGCCAATACAATAGAAGGCCTGGTCTGAGACTCTTGAATCCCGGACCAAATTAGATACTTTGTATGGCTAGATCACACCTGACAAGATATCTATAGAACATATCATGGCGGCTATCAAAAGGCGCCCCACTCATGCCTAACATCTATCGTGCTGTCAGCGCTACCCATTGTTTCGCTGGCAGTGTGATATCCTCTCCTATCGCAATCCATCAGTTTCCTTGAGGACCAGAAACATTGAGAAAGACAGTTGTATCATATCCCTAAGTGGCATTGTCTGCGAGACAATCAGATGGAAAAAAGAACGTTAAGGCCGTTGTGCTGGACCGTTAGGGCGGCCTTCGCCCTCGGATTTTAGGGTATCTTTTCACTGGTAGGGAAGGTTCATTTGTCATTGACAAAACTGTCAGCGTCTTCATTACCCACACTAGCGTCTTGTAACTATCGGACTAGGGCCAGACTCTTCTGTTCAGCTACATAAATGTATATGCTGTATGACAGATACCGGCTAAATTGATCTATCAACCAACAATGAACTATTGATAAAGAGATATACGTTAAAATGTACATCGTCAGTAGGTAGTAGTCTGTCTTGTCTCAACCCTCTAGACGAACAAGGAATACTCATCAGACTTCAGGAGAAATAAAAAAGGAAATTTATCGATGCAATACCAGCTTCATTTTACTGATTTCACATATGCACCTGAGGTTTTTCAAAACTATATCAGATACCAAAATTTATATGATTTGTCCTGATCTAAATGCGTTTTCTGAATTTTTCAGAGAAAATTGTGTCAAAGTTTCAAATTTGTATTTCAAATTTATTTTCAAAATTGTTTTGCCGCCATTTAATGAGTGTTTCCTACAAACAACCACCTCGTTTTTCCATGTGAGTGATTTACACCTGGAGGCAAATTGAAACAGAAGGGATCATCAAAAATAATTATGGCATCTTCCAAAGTATCAAATATCTTTTAAGTACTAATACTTACACTTCCAAAGTTACACAATATCTTCTAAATACTAACAGCTATTTTTTCCAATGTTACCAAATGTCTTCCAAATACTAAGTTACACTTCGAAAGTTACCAAATATCTTCTAATGCTAACAGTTATACTTCCAGAGTTACCAAATATCTTCTAAATACTAACATACTTCCAGAGTTACTAAATATCTTCTACATACTAACATACTTCCAGAGTTACTAAATATCTTCTACATACTAACATACTTCCAGAGTTACTAAATATCTTCTACATACTAACATACTTCCAGAGTTACTAAATATCTTCTACATACTAACATACTTCCAGAGTTACTAAATATCTTCTACATACTAACATACTTCCAGAGTTACTAAATATCTTCTGAATACTAACATACTTCCAGAGTTACCAAATATCATCTGCATACTAACATACTTCCAGAGTTACTAAATATCTTCTGAATACTAACATACTTCCAGAGTTACTAAATATCTTCTACATACTAACAGTTATACTTCCAGAGTTACCAAATATCTTCTACATACTAACATACTTCCAGAGTTACTAAATATCTTCTGAATACTAACATACTTCCAGAGTTACTAAATATCTTCTACATACTAACATACTTCCAGAGTTACTAAATATCTTCTACATACTAACAGTTATACTTCCAGAGTTACCAAATATCTTCTACATACTAACATACTTCCAGAGTTACTAAATATCTTCTGAATACTAACATACTTCCAGAGTTACTAAATATCTTCTGAATACTAACATACTTCCAGAGTTACTAAATATCTTCTACATACTAACATACTTCCAGAGTTACTAAATATCTTCTAAATACTAACATACTTCCAGAGTTACTAAATATCTTCTACATACTAACAGTTATACTTCCAGAGTTACCAAATATCTTCTACATACTAACATACTTCCAGAGTTACTAAATATCTTCTACATACTAACATACTTCCAGAGTTACTAAATATCTTCTGAATACTAACATACTTCCAGAGTTACTAAATATCTTCTGAATACTAACATACTTCCAGAGTTACTAAATATCTTCTACATACTAACAGTTATACTTCCAGAGTTACCAAATATCTTCTACATACTAACATACTTCCAGAGTTACTAAATATCTTCTACATACTAACATACTTCCAGAGTTACTAAATATCTTCTGAATACTAACATACTTCCAGAGTTACTAAATATCTTCTACATACTAACATACTTCCAGAGTTACTAAATATCTTCTACATACTAACATACTTCCAGAGTTACCAAATATCTTCTACATACTAACATACTTCCAGAGTTACTAAATATCTTCTACATACTAACATACTTCCAGAGTTACTAAATATCTTCTACATACTAACATACTTCCAGAGTTACTAAATATCTTCTGCATACTAACATACTTCCAGAGTTACTAAATATCTTCTACATACTAACATACTTCCAGAGTTACTAAATATCTTCTACATACTAACATACTTCCATAGTTACAAAATATCTTCTGAATATTTACAGTTATACTTTTGTCAATATACATAATGTATATCAAGTAAAATGATAACCACATAAGCTTGTTTTATTCTTCCTACGCTACTTGGAATAAGCCTCAGTTCATATAGTCACTATCATCATTGGAGCTATCTAATTCTTTCGTGAGTTCGATACCTTATTAAATTATGGTAGTTTAAAATTGACAGGTCGACATCATTGACCACAATTAGTCTGGACAAAATGAAAGACACTAGAGGCACTTCTTGTATATGACCGGTATGTTTTTGACGTCCATTACATTATACGCACTATAAATAATTAAAAAAAACATTTCCATGAATATAAATTTATTACGATTCTGTGTAGGATGTTGCAAATGAAACATAAGTGAATAAAACTTTTCAATAAGCCTTAGTTAAAACCATATGTTTGTTTAATATTCAATAGGATTACATGTAGGAGTGTGTGTACATATGTTATCCTTGGCGCATTAGTTTTGGACCCCTTCAGAAGCATTTCTCGCTTGGTCGGTCAGAAATACATCATGATGGCCAGAATAGCAACATCCAGCCATTCAATGAAATCAATATGAACATTTGTACTGAATTGTACCTCAACGTTTAGAACACAGACCAGTGTAGGTGTCGAAGTAGGTATATAGATATAATTACTCTGTGTTTGATGTTATTAACTGACTGAAAATACGGGGAATGTGGCTATAAAGGAATCAATTTACTTCGTCATACTCGCACAGACCACTCCGAAGGTGATCATAATTTTGAGATTTTACTGAAGATGATGTCTTTGTGATGATAGCCTTTTTTATGATGTCATATTATGATTATATCCTAAGTCATGTACATGTATACAGAACATCAGGCTAATTTCATAACGACCCTTGACCGATAAGTGTGTGTGTAGAATGTATTCCCCTATTACAGACCACAATACATGTGAAATCCCTTATACATACACTGTTGAAAATAGAACTGCCATACTGTCTTGTTATGTGTTGTGTAAATGCAAGGTTTATGTCATTTTTAATAATTTAACAGCACTGTCCAATTTCCAACGCAATAGGGTGCTCTTCGGTCGCGTCACTAAACAAAGGTTGTGTAAGCACAGCGTCCCTACAAGACCTTGTCTAGAGTCGCGGGGAACGTACCCAAATGTAGAATAAAAGATACGGCTATCCTCACAGGAAAACATTAATATTTCAACCTCCCAGATTTTAAAGCTGCTGTGGAATTTTATGAAGAACCTCACGGTCGATGAGACAGAGTATGGTTTGTTTCGGTATTGGTTACATCACCATAACACATCTCAAGCTTTAGCTGGGCCCGGTAAAGATATATAGCCATTTATCACCCGGGAGCACGATACCGTACCAGTCATCTGTAGCACGGAAACATGCATGCATATGGCTTCCTCGTCCACGATATGACAAATTCCTTTCGATGCAATTCGGGAAGGCATAAACAGGTCGTTTTGTGTGAAGATCGACTGGAATAAATTAGATTGAATGAGCCAGGACATGATTGAGAACGATCTCATTTGAAAGTGAGAGTATGCCAATTAGGATGTTTAGCCATACGCGTTTCTGTAATCTATTCAATCTCTGTATACAATTATCAATAAGAGGCGGTAACGACCTGCGACTTAAACATAGGCCTCAATTCAGATGTATTTAATCATTTAAGATTTGTCCCTTTTTTGTCTGCTAAAGTGATCATCTACATGTGATTTCGTTATTATTAATCTTCTCTACATAACATATAGAAAGACTCTACGGGAATAAAGACTTAACCCAGAAGAAAGTACTGTTTAACAGAGCGAGTGGAAATCCTCAGTTTTCTCGTACACTGTTGAGGAATCAATTACGTTCCAAAAAAATCTCATTCTGCGTTGATAAATCTAGTTTTTACAATTCACTTGCCTCGTCTAGTCCCTCATATTTTACACCGGGAATTCCTCAAGGAAAATTTTATTTTCATGTAAATATCCCTGTCTTTAATCGATAATCAATGTATCTAATTTTCGCGACTATAATCAAGCCTTAATCGGCCCAACGGGGTTGAGACGTGCACCAAAGTCATCACCTCATGTCTGATTCGTTTTGTATAGGCTGTACCTGGGGAACAGATCTCGTGGCCGACGCGTAATGGTGTCGACTCATCAGACCATTGTACTTCCGGTATTTCAAGGGCCACTGCTCTATCAGAAATGTCGGTCTAACGCCATATTGACCTTTTTGAGTCAGTTTCACTGATGTATGAATATTGGTCAGTTTTACGTCCTAATGCACTTTTCCAGTCAGAGTCAAAACGTCTACAATAGACCGTCACTCCAACATCACGGATTCTACAGTCCCAAAAAGCAATTACAATCACGAAGGAAACATTGTGTTATAACCAGGAGAATTAAGAATTATAAAATATTTATGTATGTGTGATGGATAATTCTGTAAATTGGATACGTTAACTTCCTGTGCAGATCAACAATACAATGCATTGCCAGTTAAGATATACGGGGTTATCTTTAACACTAACATGCCTGATGGTTTCGATACCTTACTTCCAACACAAAATCCACCGTGAAACACACACCTTTAAAACTGCAATGGGTGCCACTAAAGGTTACCCATGGTGAATGGTAGTCCAAATAGTTTATTTTTGTTCATAATTCTTAACTATATAAAAACGTCAAATTCTAGCGAGCCCTGCAAGGACGGCATCCAGGTAATTCAGGAATGTACAGATGTTAAGGAAAATGAGTGCAAATACTTGGTTTACATATTTAAAAGCCTTGACATATCTGCAATTAAGTAGAAAATTCAATGTATGATTCATAACTATCGAGCTGTTGTCAGATATATAAAACATTACCTGAATGTCGACCCTTGCAAAGGTCGCTAGAATTTGGTAATTTTATAAAGGAAGCAATTCTTACCATCGTCCGCTCCCAAGACAAAAATGTAATCGCGGATAGACTGTCTGAATCCTTCGGACTGGGTCAATGGAATGTCTTTGTCATTATAGGAAAATCCACATTCCATGACACTTGTGAGGTGTAAGGTTATGAAAGTGTGTGTCACTGTACATTATCCTTTTTATATTTGTATCTGTTTTGCCGATTTTAATTTCCCTCACCCCCTGACCCATTCTCATGTTACGAGTACCTTTGGTCTTTAGTGTTGCAAACAGATTACACTTACCTGAAGTGAAGGCAGTTCACGTTACAAGGAAAACTAGTCTTCCTGCCTGCCTCATATGAACGAAAAAGAAATATCTGTTATAGAGTCTGACTTGGAATTGCAGTATGGTCAACTGGAATATGACACCCTAAATAAATAACACTTCAAATAAGTTAGTACGAAGAACAGTGATTTCAAATGTGTTTGGTATCAACAGATTGAGAAAGCATCTGTAGGATTTAGCGTATACCATGGGCGTCAAGTGTTAATCTGGACCCATCCATGCAAACTTCTGGTTTTTAACAATATCAGCAGCCGAACCATACTCTTTTAAGTCTGAATGGGAATTAAATCCCATCGCACTCCTTTAACCACCCGCTTTACTTTGTTTTGATAGTAGCTCTGAGGATATTTTGACATTTAATGTCAGCTAATGCAGATAAAGTTTAATCGTATTTTAACGTACGCACTCTGCACAACATGTTGTAATGCTGAGGACGGGCAGAATGACGGCGCCCAAGGTCAGATGTTACACTGGCAATTCCAACCATCATGTACCTGCTCATCTGCAGCCATGGCACAGAAGCCATTATTACGCGCCAATGAAACAGAGACTGTGGCCTTCGTCGCAATACCAACACCTAAATAGTTTATGTATCTAATCGTCAACGTATTCCTTGTAACCGGAATTGAATAAGAATGTACTACATATGGAATGAATTTAATTCACTTTCCTGTCGAAGACGTTGTAATGAGGATGGTTTTCAACGTACTATAATAAAGAGCAGAGGTCAGTTGAATATTTCTCATTTTGCGAATCCAATTTCGACGGTGCTATGGATGGACTGGATCATTGGGTATTAAATAACATCCAGCAGAATATGATACAAAACTACAAAAGTTACAGTCAACTTAGCCGTCCTTGTCTGAGGTAGTTTGGCTGTACAATTGCTTGAGTACACCATCGCTTGGCTGGACAAATGCTTGACTTCACAACCGTGGTCAAATCTCTACTGGTCCAAAAATAACTTTTGATATTTATAACAAAGTTTTGACCTACAATGTAATGGTCAAACCTAAAACTTTGAGTCAAATCTAAAACTTTGAGTCAAATCTAAAACTTTGAGTCAAATCTAAAACTTTGAAGACTTCAGAATAAATATAGCTCACATACATTCTTGTGTAGATTCTTACATCAAATGGAAATCTCGCTGACCAATCATACTAGAGAAGAGATTTACAGACCAACGAGAAGTAATTTGTTATAGCGGTATTTATGACTGCAAAGGTGTATGGATGCCTGCAGATATATCAACTCTATAGATTTAATACTCATGTACTTGCAATGAAAATTAAAACAATCATGCATTTTTTTAAGGGTCGTTTAATCAGCAAAACCACCCAAAACATACAGTATTCATATTGGTCAACTATACTGACTCGTATGTATGAGATGTATGAGTTTGAAATCGGCGATGCTCAATGCTTCGGTGTAACTATACGGAAAAGCGTAGACTGAATTTGTCATCGTAATCTGTTTCCACCGGAGATCTTTTTTCTTCCGAATGTCTCCCTTTACACTGCCTCACTTTTGGCCTTTAGTTGAGCGTTCGCCCCTATGGTAGCTACTTCTCTTTGCGTTGGCAATATAATGTGACCGGATGTGGTGTCCGGGTGAAAGCTTTAGGCAGTAAATATTATACCAAATGCACTCCTGTATGTTAGCACTATAAAGTCGGCCTCAATTCCGCTCTATCACATTGAGGCTTAAACGAATAGATCACAGTCTCCTATTGACACACTCATTAAACACATGTGATCTCCTGGCATATACCTGCGAGAGCCCGTCCTTAAATGGGCTTTGCTGTTAATGGGACGTTCAACAATACTATTAATAATAACATGGGTTTGTAATTTACATGCAAATATGTTGACGATAATCAATAGAATGAAAAATATAACTAATGTAGTTTTTGCTAGGCAACATAAACAGATTACTGTAATTTGTCAGTAACCTTGTTTGTAAAGAACTATCTACACAAGACGATTGTTTTCCAGATAATATTGTACTTTGCACTACTAGACACATCCACATGTCATAAACAACAGAATTTTTCAATTCTGTCGTTTATTGTACACAATTATACATGGAAAAGGAAGGCAACTCAAATTTAAAAAAAAAAATTCTAGGCGTTATTTTTAGGAAATCAGATGATCATCAGCGATTTTGCTTCGGTGTAAGCATTCTTAAGACGACGATAAAAGTCCAGCACAGACGTCGGCTCATTTCACTGAAATTAACTTATCGTGCCCACTTTTAGGCAAAATCCAATTACCGATCATAATTGTTCTTTAATTTCACAGCAAATAGTTCCCCAGTCAAATCCATAGAAATACAAGGACGCGACGCAGTAATTTAATGTATGTATGAATATAAGGACATAATACCTCACCAACAGGAACTTTTTATGTAACAGCGAAATGAAAAACCATACAGTTTCTTTCAAAACAAATTACGGAATAACACTTTATGCCTTACTATATGTTTTCCTGGCATCGAATTATTGTGATTTAAATACGGTGTGCAAATTGAAAATCTGCACACGAGATAGAAAATTCAAGCAACTAATTAGATAAAGAATCCGACGGAAGGTTTGTGTCCGCTGATACGAGAATAAAATTTCTTTGAAAACAATGTAAATCACGAGAAATAAAAAAAATCCTAATTATAGTACACTAATTAAATGTGACGTAGCAGAGTAGAGTTTTATTGGTAAATAGTGGATAGAACGAATTATTTGTTAAATAGTCCTATCTTCAACTCTTTTGTAAAGGAAAGAGTGAGGAGGTCGGCTTTGATGTGCAAGTGTTCACAGTCTGATTGAAAGGGTAATGAGATTGTGTCCCTCTACAATGAGCTTCAAACCTAGGTCGTGTGATTCCTCCAGTAGGTACACGGATATTGACGCTATGTGAACGTGGGTCAATTCCGTGTATCTTCCACAAAGCTTAAAACCTAATTACTTTGTGCTAGGGATGGTACGAGTGGTACGGAGAGTCCTTCTGGCCGGTTCAGACACATGCCAACTCTCCTGTTCTATCGTCTGCTGAATACAGTCTTCAAGCATTCTTCTAATTAGTTTAAAATCCGACATTATTGATTTCGGAAACGTTTGTCGCTTTCATACGAATTCTTTCTCGAGTTCCTTAAATCTGTTTAACTATACACACAGTACTCCTATATCTTCAATAAATTTGATAAACAATGTTTGGTTTTTTTCCAAAGAAATTGTGATAGAAATGATATGAATTGACTTAAAGTTGCGTCATATACATGGATATATGTAGCGCAAACATACAAAAATGTCAGATAAAATCGTTAAATTTTATTTCAAAAAATCTTTGACGATATTTTGTTTAATCAAGTTGTCGACATCTAGAAAACATTCCGTTAAAAATCCCGTAATGGAATTAAGAAGTGATCTGATACCAGAGTTATAAACATTTAACACCATCATCACCACGATTCTAACGTCATGCAGAGGAAAACTGCCTATCAAGATTACACGACAAATATATATATTCACGCTAATTCACAAACTGTAACGTAACCATACCGAATTCTTTTACCGCGTTAATTAAGAAATCATAACTGTTAAATCATATTAAGAAAATACACAACTTTTTATTACTTTCATGTACGTAATCCGGAGTGGACACGTCAAGATAAACAAATTAGCAGGTATAAACCGGATTTTGTTTTATCTCGTGTTTCTGGGACAATTTACTGTATCTTATACTCACTTTTACTGAAATATTTGATTGAAATTGGCCTGAAAACATTCAACCTGAAGAGTGACTTATTGTTCGTTTGAAACTGAGTGTAATCGGATATCCGTCAACGTGATAGTGACATCCTGTAAATACAATGAGATATGTTAACCAGTGTATACAATGTGTGTGAGGATTTCTAATCAAAGGCTACGTACGTTGTCCTGGTGCATGTTGGATGCTGTAATATTCGTTTTTACATCAATATTTATACGAAAAGTTCTGCTATTAAGAAATTAAAAGAAAGAATATATGTTTAACGGAGAGGACACTCAACTGAGATGTTTCATTTGTAAAAACAAATATTTAGTTGTAAACCAAAGATAATACTATATTTACTGTAGAACTAACATTCCAAATGGACTTAAATGTATCTCCTATGACAGCCAAAAAAACCCGATTAGTATAAAAGTAACAGTTATTTACATTCTACCAGCTTCAGATTCTCGGAATATGATCAACATAAACTTCGGATTAATATCAAATAAATATTGAACCTTAAACAAAATATGACAAAATAAAGATTTACGTCGGGCTCCTGAACCTGAAAAAGTACATGGAGAATAAGGTCAGGTGTTGCGGAAGAGTAAGCGTCTTCTGCTTCATCGACGACACCCAAACCAAAAACTTTAATGACACGTTCCTAAATGGGAACAAAATAAACAACAACAGAACAATTGGCAAAATAACAAGTGCAAAATATGCCCAACTACATATTGTATAAGGAAATATGACATTTCCAAATGAGATCTGTAAAATCTCCATATAATCTTCATCATTCTGCATCATGTCTCAAAACCCTGAATCGTGAATTTGCCGTACACATTTTGCACGATAATCGTGAAATCGGGAACAAGTGTTTTAATATCGAATCAATCGCGACATGCAAACACAACAAGTTGGGGATGCATGGATTTGCAATCCAGAAATGGAAAATTTATATTGGGAAAATTAAGCGTTAGCCATACAGTTTAAGAAATCATCGAGGTAAGATGCTGATATAAAAGAATGAGCTGCGTCCTTCATTCTTGTGAGAAATATGTATACGATTGGCATTGTCAACAAATCATATTTTTGAACTTCAGACTAAACATCATTAACATATCTTATAGTGAATTTGAAGGACTTCGTAAGGTCTTCACAACCTATTTTTTTAGCTCTTCTATAAATTCAGCTTTGTATGAAAACAAAAACATGTCATCCATGAGAGAGCCACAGTTTCTTCACATAAATATGCCGATTGTCTCTCCGAAGATCTTACCACCTAACTCGACAATGATTTTGTCAACCAAACATTCGTTTATGTTTACCGTTTACTTTGCACATGTTATTACTGTATATTCAAGTACTGCACTGAATTTTATTAGTTTTAAGTTAACAACGATGCATTCAGGGTCTGATCCCGCGGTCAGCACAATGTTCGATAATTGAAATTTGACCATTACACAATGCTCCATAAAGTCTAGCGAGAGTTTTACATATCATATCATGAATCATATTTATCTGTCGGTCAGACAAGTTCCAGACATGAATGGTTTTGACACCATTGCAGTTATACTGGAGTCAGCAGACTGATGGCTTTAGAATCCTTGATTTTATAATGGATGTATTGACAAATGAGGGTAGTATCCATTCTATGGCTGACAAATTTAACAAAGCCATATCAGGGACTTGTGTTTTTATACCATTGTCTAATGTCGGTGTTTTCCCATCTCGGTACGCATGTACTTATTTCTCCCTGCTCAAGAGATATAATATATTTCGGGACTCGGTCCCTTTTGGATTACTAAAAATGCAAAACGAATGTTTTAATCCTAAAATATCAGGTGTAGGGGAAAGTCAGAGACTTATCTCAGGAAGAATATTGAATCCATTGTACTATTGTGAGGTTCTCTGCGGTCCTACACAGAAATATTATCGTCACAAACTAAGGTATACAGTTGAAAGTCTGATAATACGGGTTGAATTATACTAAGACACCATTAGAAGTTAAATGATAACTTATCTACATTTCGATAAATAGTGTAAATATTTTCTAAATTTTATCCAATAGAAAAGTTAAAGGTTGATTGAGATACATTTTAGTGTGAGGGCTTTTTCTGACATACAGTTTAGTATATCAATTGAACGGGTCATGATTAGGTCTTCCGTAAGGATTTAATGATCTATAAAACGCATTTCAAGAATCAAATACATTTTAGTACAAGGCTTAAAAGTTTTCTTAAACTAGGCAAAGGTAGAGCTTAACGTTAATTAAAATAACTCTCAGTGCAAAGGTATAAGGGCTTATAGTTTCTAAAGTACATCTCTTTGTACAAAATAAACTTTTTAAATATCTACATAAGTACCTTGAATAATTGCGCTGAATAACCTTTCAATACTAGCTGTGAATACTTCCTAAAATACCATTAAAATGTATGTAATATTCACCTGAACATATTACAGTCTAGGAGTTACAAACCAACTTAGATGTAAACGATTTTGTTCAGACCATGAATTAAATATTTCATTACGTACACAATTGAATAGATGTTCTTACATCACATCCAGCTGAAAAACGATATGTAGTATAATCCTATGCGCACTAGGTGATGCGACGAGATAGTAATACCGTTGTAAGATTATACTAAGAAAGTCCCATTTGTGATCTTCATGCCTACACTAGGTACACAAGGTGTTACCTTTTGTTTAAAATGAGAATGAGTAAATCCTAATATGTAAATTATGCCAGAACAAGGTTTAAAATTAACAAATTTCATACAATGATTTCATGGTACACTTGTGTACTAAGGATGGTATTTACACATAACAGGTTTCCTAATGACGGCCCGATGAAATAAGGAATCTTCGAAAAGGCACTGTCGTGTTCTTAAATTCACTTATGTTGGTGATATTCTCGTGCCACCTGATATCCCAGTAATAAGGGTAAAGTTTATTGTGATAAAATATCACACAGAAAGGTTGAACATCTTAGATGGAAGGGTAGTGCCCTTTCAAAATTCCTTAAGTGTTACATGAAGGAACTTGTGTCATATAACAGTCCAGTAGGAATAATGAACGTTATCGTTAATACACAAGTTACAAACTATAATGTTCCTTTAAACCCTCACTGAAGGTGATGTGGCAATTTTAATCTGGTTTAGTCGAGCACTACATCGGTTTTGGTACCATCCTGGATAATTATAAACATATCAAGATATAGTATCAGAATATGAAGAATGGTGTTAATTACTGTTAGGTTGATTGTTAACTTGTACTTAAAGCCTTCAGGTGAAAACAGATTTTCTAAAACTTTATATAAGACCTAAAAGTACAGTTTCTTACAATAAAACAATTATGTACAATAAAACGCACAGACAACATAATTTATAGCTTATTTACAATTAATGTATGTATGTATACAGTGTAAGGAATATACGCTGTTTACAAATATAGTTGTGTGTGCAATGTATGAAGGCCATGAACGATTCACAAAGATGCGTTTACAGAAGTTGAACGATATCGAAATGTTTGTTGTCTCTGTGTTACATTTAAAACTAAGATTAAGTGTCCATTCATCATTAGGAATTCAGTATTTAGAATGGTATTAGCATGTACGGGTTTTCAATAATTCTTCAACAGGGGTACTAAATCACTCTACGATAGATTCATGTATGTACATGTATTTTATATCAGAAAACAAAGTTAAAAACAGAATGTACATTTTTAACTCAAATACATTGTTTTGTAATCAAATTTTATTTTAATTATATGGGTACATAAAATATGTAAGTACATTATATATATAATGTATATATCTGTATTATTAAGGATACATGACTACGAAATTATTAGGCATGTACAGATCATAATAGTGATCAATCTATAATTTATTTTCATGAGTATTTTCAACTTTTTGCTGAAAACAATGGGTCCCACAATGTAAAATTTAAGTATTTTCAGAAATTTTTGAGTCCCATCAAATCTCTATGAGTACGGGACTCGGGACTCGCATGTAGATTTTATAACAACATATAGTCTAGTTTTCTTGCGGATTCGTAAAATGATGACAAGTCTGTACAGACGGTTATCATCAGGGTCATTCACAGACAGGGATCGTGGTTGAAGTCATAAAGTTCTGTAATATCTCATTAAATTGACTAGTTTTTCCTTTATTGCAATTTCAATCTGTTTTAAATTACCACCGATTCATTTCTTCTCCGTGACATTACAGGCACCAAAGTCTATCCTCTGTATACTTCCAACTGGAGAAACACCGCGAGCTCGACGTGTGCAATTATTTTACAGCAAAACCAATGTTTAATATTTAAGTGAATTTGTTACATGACCGGGGGAGCGAATCTCTAGAGACCTGTGGTAATTGTTATTTACGTGTATGTAGATAGCTGTAGAGGTTCACAGCCAGAATCCTGCTATATATTGACCACATTCACTGTCGCGGATTACAACACAGTTACCTTCTGCTGTTCGCAACAAGATTTATTAGAGAATATCTAGCGTATTACAAGTTTATATGTGTTCAGGCGATCGAGAATCCGCAAATACCGCACAGACTCCGTATCTTTCCAGAAATTTACGGATGAATCTAGAGTTAATTTCGATGGCTACTTGTGAGTAAAATAATCAGAATAACACAATAACAGATTCATTTAACACAGGACCGTGCCAATCTTTCAGCTCCCAGTCGATGATAAACACACAGAAGGAACGGAAAACAACACAGTGTGGCAACACTCTCTTTTAACATCGTTCACATATACCCTATCCTTTGAAATTTATGTATTATATTATGAATCAACCTTATGAAAACTAGTGGTAATGTTCGTTTCAAGTTGATAAATATATTATAAACCAACGCAAATACAATGCACTATGCCAATTTAAATGACGTACCAGGATATATCATGACATGTGTCACAGACTGTCCATACTAGTACAACGATATATCATGACACGTGTCATAGACTGTCCTTACTAGTACAACGATATATCATGACACGTGTCACAGACTGTTCATACCAGTACAAGGATATATCATGACACGTGTCACAGACTGTCCATACTAGTACAAGTATATATCATGACACGTGTCACAGACTGTTCATACCAGTACAAGGATATATCATGACACGTGTCACAGACTGTCCATACCAGTACAAGGATATATCATGACACGTGTCACAGACTGTCCATGCTAGTACAAGGATATATCATGACACGTGTCACAGACTGTCCATACTAGTACAAGGACATATTATGGCATGTGTCACAGACTGTTCATACTAGTACAAGGATATATCATGACACGTGTCACGGACTGCCCGACTAGTACAACGATATATCATGACACGTACCACAGACTGTTCATACTAGTACAAGGATATATCATGACACGTGTCACAGACTGCCCGACTAGTACATGTACCGTGAACTCCAGAAATAAAACATCCCCGCCGCCTACACAAGAAGAAGTATGGATGTTACGATGGTCAGTGTAGAGTTACCTTTTACCTGATCATGATAACAAGTTGATCGTTGATTATCTAACGTGATTTTAAATGTTCAATTGTTCTTCACTTTAAAGTACTTGTTTTAAATAGCAGAAGTCAGCACAAAGGATATTCCGTCCATTTCAAGGGTTCAGGAAATATCAGAGGTCGTGTGTCTGATGTAGTCAATTACATCGCCTGTGATTAGGTTATTACAGTACAAAGGTGCTGTAAAACGTTTAAACAATTCTATCAGTTTTACATTCTGGTGCAAAAACTGTAGGAGAATAGACAGTAATATGGCATGGTATGTAAGTCTCGGTGTGGTACTAAATACATATTGCGCTTTAGGTACATTGTGCGTGCACTCACAATCATGGCCAAAATGGCGTAATTCTTTCAGCACAAAGATAATACCTCTGAACTTAAATGCTATTACATTGTACATCACTTACAACACGTGTGATGTCATCAGAAAACTCCTAGTGTTGTTATAGCGTAGATCACTGATATTTGATTACAAAGAACACTTCATGGGTTGCAATGATTTTTTGTCTCATGTTTCTGTATCAGAAAACCTTAGAAAAGGGTGTATTGTCACACCACAAAATGTCACATGATGTAACAGATACGTCATATAATGTCACATTATCAAATAACGTATCATTTCATCAAACATTGTCATCTTTTGTTAGAGAAAGTGATTTGAAATCACGCCAGAAAACGTCGGGTTCAAAATCACGTGTTTTTACATTATAACGTACACTAGGGAATGTCTAAGACACTTGTTATTTCATTATAACGTACGCTAGGGAATGTCTAAGTCACGTGTTATTCTATTATAACGTACGTTAGGGAATGTCTAAGTCACGTGTTATTACATTATAACGTACGCTAGGTTATGTCTACGTCACGTGTTATTACATTATAACGCACGCTAGGGTATGTCTATGTCACGTGTTATTACATTATAACGTACGCTAGAGCGTGTCTAAGACACGTATTATTCCATTATAACGTACGTTTTGGTACGTCTAAGTCACGTGTTATTACATAATGTACATTATATCGTACGCTAGGGCGTGTCTAAGTCACGTGTTATTCCATTATAACGTACACTGGAATATGTCTGAGTCACGTGTTATTTCATGATAATTACGCTATGACATATCTAAATCACGTGATAGTACAGCTGTTAATGTCACGAATTATTACAATAGAAAACGTAAAGGAAAAAAGAAAATGTTTTGTAATATCAGTTAACAAGTATTACATCATCAAATGTCTGACTGTATTGTCATACCTGTAAACTATTAATTAAATATATATTTGCCTTGCCTTCCGTGTGACTAAAATATACAAATTCATTCTTTCCCATTTGATCATTAAAAAACTCATAAATGATTTTACTACTACCAAAAACGGAATCATTAGATCGGTCGGCGTGACTAAAATTGGGGGAAACCGTCGGTTTTGGAACAATTAGCAAGGAAGCTGCAAATAGATTGTTGTGTATTACATCACCATGACAATATAACATGTATTTATATAGATAAAATAACCCATGTAAATATAGAAGCGACTTTTAAAATTCTTTATAAATGTATAAGATGTAGACATTGTATAGTTTATGGACGTAATCAGTATACATTCAGATACGAATCAACATAAAAATATTCATTAATTTAATAACAACAACAACAAAAATAATTCTGACGTGTCATCAGGGACCATGACTCAAACCAAATTAAAAGAAAAGAAAACTACTCATATTAGCAAAAGAGGAATGATCCAAGAAAAATACGGCCAGATATTCCGTAGTATTTATTACTGGTTAGTCGCTGGGAATAAATCAAGTGTAAGTGTAACTATATACGAGTTTTCTCAACAGCCCTAGTAGACGTAAATCAAACGACTTCTAAGTCTCAAAATCACATCTGAAAATAACATTTACAATGTAACTTTAATTTTACAATTACCACAAACCTTACAGCTTATCTACAGACTTAAGAATTGATGTGGATTTATGAAGCATCTTCCGCGAAATGATTGTCTACTTGAACGGCTTGGAATAGATTCATTTTCTTATCAAGACAATAAAGTAGACTTTATGCTACGTTTGCATGCAACCTTACTTCACTGGATTTTAAAGGACATTCCGAGCATAAAACTTCAAATTAAGTGTATATAGTATTCGTCTGCCCCAGTCGAAAAGTAATATTTGAATTTATACACTCTATATGTATGTATCACGCCATACATTCATCTATCTGCAATAATTGTGTAAATGATTTGGAATATATTTTTGAACTTGGTAAATAAGTGCATGGTTACATTTAATTGGTAAACCTGCGTACTTTAAGTGATAGTTTATATTTCCATACCCACTTATCTATTTACACCTTATCGTGGTAGAAGAACATACTGATAGACCGCGTTTTTCGCACGTGAAGTATTCACTAGTTATAATATCAGTTTTAAGCGCTTTATGCATAAATTTATCAAGGTTTACAGAGAAATGGATATCATATGACCTTCAAACGAGTCTCCTTTACAAGTTAGCCATATTTTGCGAAATAGAATACAACACCGCACCTGACGTGCATTGGTCTTTTTAATGTACACCAGATGGTTTTGTATCCAAGGGTGAGTCACTTTCAGTCTTCTTGAAATATCATTTTAATTTTAACTAAGGGTATCCATATTCATGGTCTATCGGATTTATTTTCAGTAAAATATGTAAAAAGATATTATCAACTTATTTTCTTTTTTCTTTGTTTCAATGTTTAAATGGTAATCAAGAGAGGAAAACATATTTGATTAATTTCCATACATGAAGGTTTTGTCCAAAGAAACAAATAATTTTTTATGATAGCATGTTAATGATCTAGAGAAAATAAAAATCTAAAAATAGTGATGTTAAGCTGACTATCGGAGTGTTTTGCAATTGTCGTTGGTTATTTGAATAGTTCATAATGATCAAGCACATTTCAAACGTTATCGTGTTTAACACGTGCGGTTTTAATGTCGTTCTATAAACGATGTATTCCTTGAACACATACAGTTTAATGTGTATCTGGCTTTATTTGTTTTCCTTATCTCCATCAGATAAATCCCACAGTTCGATATCTCCAATAGACGCTTCCTAGGCAAATAAACTAACACCCTATCAGATTTTTACTGTTTTGCATCATAGCTACAGATGGGCTCACTCATTGCCAATAATCCGTGCTGGTATTTCTCGCCATATCGTCCGGCCATTCATTTCTGCCCCCGTAGTGTGGGGACGTGTAAAACCTCTCCCCCGGGCGTGCGAAAACCACCTGCAGTTTGGTGTTTAGAGCAGAAGCTGGTTTACAAAGTGATCTGTACATCGCGTGCGGGGGGCACGAGCCGCCGCCACACATTACTGGCTAGGGTTCCCGCCACTAGCGCGTGATGTATGACGCCCCAACATGCATCACACCTTCTCGCGCTACTGTAGACTACTAAATTCTGATTGATTCCACTCTACGTTTGAAAAGACGAAACATCGTGGCATGTGGCCACTGACTTGAACACAACACTCTGTCCTTGTCCATCGGCGTTTAACAACAAACACGAACTTGTCATTTTCTCATTTTCCCCTTCAAATCTTAACATAGCTTTACAGTATTTATGACACAACGAAACGAATAGATTTTGAGTCACCTCTCTAGTTTTTAGAAAAATTCTCCACTGATTTTGAAATGTTTCATATACCGCTCGAATTGAGAAGAAAAAAATGAAAAATGCTCCATAAGCTCAATCATGAATCATACACGACTGCTTATTGTGTCTACATAAATTCACAAAATTCTATCTCTGTCAAGAGAGTCTCTGTAAGGGAGGGGTGTCACTTTGCATGCTGCTCATCTTCCATCTCTAAACGTCTCTAACACCTCTCTAATACAAAGGCATGTGTGATTACCTTGCTGACGACAAATTAAACTGTTGACTAATTGACAGGTCGACCTTCACAATCTCTGCAGGTAATTATTGCAGCACTAGCACAATCAGTAATGTATTGATTGATGTGTTAACCAGTTCATTTACTTGGATTTTTTTATCAATCCAGGTAAAAAAAAAATCGAAAATGTGGGATTTTGAAAAATGAACGTTCAAACTAAAACTCACTTGACCTTCGTCTTTCTAAACGTGTTCCCTTCAAGACAAAAACGTGTTAAAGCGAAATTTTGTGTCGTCAGAGGACGAATATTATTTTATTTATCAATGTTTTAAAGTACTAGAAATCAGTTTATCACAAAGCATTACTTAAATCATCCTAGAATTTCTAGATTTAATCACCTAATTAGTTCAAGTAACCGTAGGGACCTGTCTAACTTAGCACGTTTATCTCCTTAAGTAATCAGCACAGTGTCTTTTATAAATGCCGTGTCAGTCAATATACAAGAGTTATATGAGTCTTAAAACACTGTAATAATCTCAGAAATTTGTAATACAACGCATGAAAATAGTCATCATGATTGTATGTAAAAAGTTTTATTTAAAATGCCGCAAAAATCCGCCGATTCCTGTGTAATGTGGAAGTTAAGATGAATATCAGATGAGATTGGTGTATAAATGTACAATGAGAGTTTTGGATTAAGATATTGTTGTTATTATAAGTACATGTTTTAAAGAATCCCCTTTTAGAAAAACATGTTTAACCCATGATAATATTAGAGCGACAATTCAATAATGTTGTAATGTCGTGATTAATAGTTCTCTACAAAAAAATAATAATGACTGTGTTCTCTCGAGGAAGATGTATCAATAAAGTTCGATTGGTAGAGCAAAAATTGTTGAAGGTCATCTGCATGTACATATTAAATATATTTTAAGTGACAAGGGTGGTAACTCCAGAGACGAGAAAACAATGCGTCACATATAGACAAAGTTATGACCTGACGAATACGGAATTGTCTGTAGAAAAGTAGACATGTCCCTGTCCGATCACGATACACGCTCTCGTGTTTAAAGGGTTACCTCAATAAAAATACATAAATCGCAAAATCTACAATAATGTCAACAAATAATGTTCGTTGATGGTCGTACGTTACAAAAATTTTAACATTCAAACATTTAGCATTTATGAGCTCACTGGCTTCAACAGGAACCGCAATCTCTTTTTGTCACCGATGGCCTATGTACACCGTTTCCAGCCTCGGTCTCAACACTGAAACCAAGTACAGGATTAAAATTAATAATTTACATATCAAGAACTGATATTCAGATAAGTTAATTTTTTCTTCAATAATATCTTGCTTTGAATGAATTCATTACAATATCACGCTTTAGTGCTGCGTTAAATTTTTCTTCCCCTGAAAAATACAAATCGCCGATATAATAGATAAAAAAATGTAATGAATTCATCAGATTTTTAAAATATCGAGCGAAAAAAAAACAAAAAATTTTTTAAAAAATCGAAAATTGATTTTCGTTCTTGAGATATATATCATATGTTTTACCCCGGCACTTAGTTTTAGGGCCTAGACCGAGGGCAGGTACGGCATACACCAATCATCAGTGACAAAAAGCATTACGGCGGTCATGTTGAGGATAGTGAGCAGTGTGTTGTTTATGTGGAATTTCTACAGCGTACGAGACATACCAGCACCAAAGGACACTGTTATGGGTACTTTATACCTCCACAGCAGTAGATTATGCGATTTTGCTGTAGTTAGTGAGGTACTCATTAGATACGACAGCACATTTCAACCAGATAGAGAAATATCTATGTATCGTACCAATTCTACATATATTTCCAAATATGTCAGGTCATAACTTAGTTGATTTTTTGGCCAATCTCATTCATCAAGTACTCGTTGGAAAGGAAAGAAATTCTTAAAGGTAATGTATTTGTTTGATCAGATATACGGTCTATAGGTTACAAAAAAATTACAATAAAAAAATGTGAAAAAAAAATAAAACATATTCGGTTTTACATTCTCCGGAGTTTTGTCACTATAATACGTATGGAATTCGTGCCAAGTTCGCATGTGTGAGTTTGTGATATGGTATCTATATACAGGACAGCACAAAATGATGATAATTTTCTCAATGGCTGCACTTTACCGAGGTAAATGCGGTTTATAATATAATTGGTTAAATTTGGACTTTATTAAAGATCGTGCTCATAATTTCTTGTTTGGCAGAAGTTAATGTATAACAATGTACGAATGAATGAAAAGACGTACTTGAGTGGGCAGTTCTCAGATGAAGTTTTGAATACTTAGGAAGCTACAGTATGTCAATATTCATAAATATTTGACACCAAAGTACTGTATCATAATTTTCTTAATCAGTCGGTATCGTATAGTACCTCTTACACATGCATGTAGTATACTAATTTAAATCACTTCTCTTCCGTGATTATAAAGTACCGCTTTACAATTATCTATAAAATGAAAGAAATCATTAAATGTTTTATATAATGTTGATATCAAAGAATTGAAACAGGCTGTACATTTTTGTAAACTTTGCCAGTTATCTTTTTGAAATATAATGCCTGTTTCAAGTGATTTGTGCAGGGACCTCATATGAGGGGCAATATTCTATACAAGGTAAGGTATATGTATAATATAGCTGTATCACGTGGAGGGAGTGGGCGATGACGGGAAGGAATACAAACTTAACGCAATCAAATGGCAGAGTCAAAATACAATTATCCCAACGGGGAGTTATCTCTTTGTTGCTTCTCACCCTAACGGTGTTAGGATGTTTTTATATTCTACAAATTTCTATGAGTGTCTGAAGTACAAAAAACACACCTATAAGCTGAAGTCTACATCGATAACAATAGAGGAACGCGTCGCATACCTAATCTAATATACACGTCTTGTACTAAACAATATCACTTTCGAAAATGTGTAGTTTATCCAGAATAAATACGAAAGTTAGACGAACAAATTAATCGTTGAGGCGGAATTCAATATGGTCCGGAAATAAGTTTAGTAATATCCATTTTTTACACCAATATCTAAGCCTATTATCTATCACATTTGTTTCTCTTACATGACGTTATACATATTTTTACCATGTACTCTCTGTCTTATTTTTTTTTCTTTTTTGCAAATTTTAATGGAAAGGATTCTTCAAAAACACTTGGAGCATTCTAATCAGTATTGTCTATAAAAACGGCGATCGAAAGTCTATTTCCGATATAATTTTCTATTTTGACATCTGAGACAATTTGAAAAGTTAAAAAGAGAAAAAAAATGTCTTCAAATAAAATAACCAGTATATAATCTTTATTAACATAAGAATGTGTATGTGGCGACGCCCATTTGTGTTTCAATCCATCATGACGAGGTGTTTTTAAATGAATAGTAAGGAGCATTCATTTCTACATAAACGGTAAAATTGTATCTTACATGTCGGGGTATCTATCACGTCTTGAATTCGTGGTAATTACCACAAGTACATTCTATATATTTACTTTTATTCTTGTGCCAGGGGTTTGTATTTCATCCATTGTTCTCGTCAAAAATAGATTGGTGTATAAATCTGTAAAACGCCATGAAATACATTAAATGGACAATTCAGCCACCTGATAAATTAGAGAACGAATTAGATCAGAAACTGAAAAAAACCGGTAGTGTGATGAAAAGTGGGGAGGGAGTTAAATATATCCTTTTGCCCTTTCCCCTCCCCATCTAAGATGTTTAAATCTATACATTTAACACAGAATTTCAATATCTGTTTTTATAAAATTCAGAATTGCATTATTTTAGCCGGTGTGACCACCAACATTGCTTCTTTTAGTAAGTTGAAAATAAAAATACAGTCTACTTTTAGAACATTAAGATAGATTCCTCGTTCGGACTGAAACTGAGCATACTTTGTTTTACAGTCTTTCAAAGAATGCCTGCCGGTGTCTGAATTTCCGAAAAATCACCACCATTCACCAATACCTATGAATAAATAGCAGAAGATAAACCCTTCGCATGCTGCATCCCTCGAAACCCTGTGTTGTCAGTTTATCTGTCAGTTGGCGACATCTTGTTCGAAAAGCTCGATATTGGGAACCTGCCATTAAATATCGATTCAACTGCAGGTTAACACCACAGATTAGGGATGTAAGAATGGTGCTATCGAGAAACAGAAAATTACCATAGAGAAATTGAAATCATTACGCGTATCATACAGACTGATGGAAAGTTACCCCGGTTGGCATTTTAGTTGTCACAGAGTAACGCTAAATATATCCTCCGTTGTATAATGCCGACCTCCGTGACACTTTAATATTTTGGAGTAAATAATAAAACATCAGACAAAACCAGATCACATTCGTACTGTAAAAGGTTTGGGTGTAACCAGGTCGCTCTACACAGCTATATATGTATGACTTGTAAGACAATGTTCGTCACCATCCGACTACAATTGTCATTAGACAATGACCGTATCCTAGGACTTCTTATAGTCGAGCGTCCATGTGTCTACACTAAAGATACCCGTGGACAAATGGACAGTATCTAGATCAGAGACACCTGTCGGCCGTCACACTTTTCTACACCTGTAAATGGACAGTACCTAGATTAGAGACACCTGTCGGCCGTCATACTTTTCTACACCTGTAAATGGATAGTACCTAGATTAGAGACACCTGTCGGCCGTTATACTTTTCTACACCTGTAAATGGACAGTACCTAGATTAGAGACACCTGTCGGCCGTTATACTTTTCTACACCTGTAAATGGACAGTACCTAGATTAGAGACACCTGTCGGCCGTCACACTTTTCTACACCTGTAAATGGACAGTACCTAGATTAGAGACACCTGTCGGCCGTCACACTTTTCTACACCTGTAAATGGACAGTACCTAGATTAGAGATATCAATTTGTCGTCACCATGTTTCCATACCTATAATTTCACAAAACCTGTTCCACAGGACATATTATCGTCAATGTTACCATGTGTCTACAGTTATAATAAGACAATTCATCTATACCAAGAACTTTGTCGTCATCACGTGTCTGAACCTGTGATAAGACACTATAATGTACCTATACTAGTGGTAACAGTCGGTCGTCATCACGTGTCTGAACCTGTGATGAGATACTATAATGTACCTATACTAGTGGTAACAGTCGGTCGTCATCTCGTGTCTGACCTGTGATTAGACACTATAATGTACCTATACCAGTGGTAACAGTCGGTCGTCATCACGTGTCTGAACTTGTGATAAGACACTATAATGTACATATACTAGTGGTAACAGTCGGTCGTCATCACGTGTCTGAACCTGTGATAAGACACTATAATGTACCTATACTAGTGGTAACAGTCGGTCGTCATCACGTGTCTGACCTGTGATTAGACACTATAATGTACCTATACTAGTGGTAACAGTCGGTCGTCATCACGTGTCTGAACCTGTGATAAGACACTATAATGTACCTATACCAGTGGTAACAGTCGGTCGTCATCACGTGTCTGAACCTGTGATGAGACACTATAATGTACCTATACTAGTGGTAACAGTCGGTCGTCATCACGTGTCTGAACCTGTGATAAGACAATGTTTTTGTGCCTATACTAGTGATATCAGCTGGCTGTCGTTACCTATCTGAACCTGTGGTAAGACAATGCATCTGTACCTAAACCACAGATGACATTGTCCTATGTCATCACATGTCTATGTAATTCCTGTAATTAGGCAGAGTCTATCGACTGTATACCACATAACTCACGGATGTTTTCCTCTGTGTGCCTAATACCCAATGTGGAATGATTTACGGATAAAAATCGCCGTCATAATTATATTGGTGTGGCATGTTGATGTGGAATAAATCATGCCCCCTGGAGATGGATACAACCTAGCTATAAAGATGTTATCAAACCATGTATAAATCACCACAGATTGTCAGTTTAACACGTGCAACTGTAGGTAAAATTTAGTCGATACACAGACAGTTACATAAGAATGTATATCTAGCGACGAGACGGTAGATTGTCTTTCTCTGTATATAAACATTTGTATGTCTATTTCATTATCATTATTATCAAATTATGACATTGATTCACTGAAGGATATATATACATATAAACATTTGGATTAACAAAATGTACAACTACTTACCTGAGAATCCAGTAATCCAGAAATGATGATAAAACAGCATGATGACAGATCACTTTTTTTCTCCTTGGATGTATAATATCCAAAAAGCCAAAACGTCACAACACCTAATTCTCCGTTGGCTGCCTTTGGGCTACTTCCGAGAGAGACACGTGAATCCGAATCCCATAGCTGTAATTTCCCTGGCCACGACACAGAAAATCCAACAGACACAAAATTACCAAAGACAAATGCCTCTTGGTGACACAAGGAACCTCTGTTACAAAGATCCCACAAAAAGTTGCTCTACTCCCCAAGGTGGATATCAGTCAGTGATAGCAGTTTTCCAAAATTCGCGATAAGGTACGCTGTTGATCTCGCTAAAAGTGTAGCAACAACACTCAGAGCCATGCGGCCGGAGACTTACCGCACAGAGTCTTCCTCGGGACCCAGAGTCACTAGTGTTACAAATTCACAAACATCCTTACCGGAATAGAATCTGTAAGAAATTAAGCGAAAAACATTCTTTCAATATTAATGTGTTAAAGCTGGACTGACGCGGCGCAGCGCATTGGCATCTCTGGTTAGGTTTGGACCAACGGGCGATAGAGTGCCAGGTGACTTCATCGCTGTACGCGGAGACGAAGCAGGGGATTTATAGAGCAAGACAAAATAATAAGTATAGTTGATAAAAATATATTACAGATTCAGATAATTTCTGATACTACACATGTTCGTAGTCGCTGTCAGATTTTTGGATACGCTACCGTCATAAAACGCAGGTACAATGATAAACAGTGAGACACGCTGAGTGATGCGAAGCGGATCTATACACTGCCTATATGCATGTGTAGATTTATCTCCCTACGGAGCGTCGTAATCATCGAATTAGGAATTCCATTAAAATATTAAAACATTCATTGTAAATTACCGTTGTATTTGTTGTTCTTGAGGAAAATAGGTTCAAAGAGACAAATTATTCATAAAAATTGTTGACATCATCTGCTCGGAGTGAGTTTGGCAAAACTATGATCTGTTGTTAATGAGTGGTCATATTAAGCATGTACATAGCAAGAGGTATTGATCCCACGCGCTCTCGTGCGATGCTTGACTGGGAGGCTGACAGACGGTTCCTACAGCACTACCACAGGGAGCACAGTCCACCCCTCCAGTGGGAGACGAACTTGGAACACATATTCATGGTACAATGAAACAGTGATGTAGAAACGGACATTACAACCTCTGCTATGATGTATGCGTCGCTGGCCAAGACTGATTTACAGTAAAAGGAATTCTATTCAACGTCCGTCTGTCTTTCAAACCTTTGACTGCTGCCTAAAACCCTAATATGTCGTACTACATAAACAGTGGCTTCTGTCCAACGTCCGTCTGTCTTTCAAACCTTTGACTGCTGCCTAAAACCCGACTGGGTCGTACTACATAAACAATGGATTCTGTCCAATGTCCGTCTGTCTTTCAAACCGTTGACTGCTGTCTAAAACCCGATTATGTCGTACTACATAAACAGTAAGTTCTGTACAACGTCCGACTATCTTTCAAATAGTAACTGCTGTCTAACATCCTATACTGTCAAACAATTACGTCTTTTAAGCAGCGACTTCTGTCATAACACAACTTCTATCTAACGTCCGAATGTGTCATAAAATCACTTCTGTCTAACGTTCCTCTGCTAAATTCAAGCAAAATACTATACCCCCGTCAAATGTCCGACAGCGATTTTTCGTTCGTACTTTGTACATGCACCATTGATACTCTGTACATTATCACTTACCAAATTTTTTTGGCAACGAACACCATATGTGTCACACAACCTGTGATTGTTGTAGTCGGCGTTAGCCCAATAGAACCAGTGCCGATCCGAAGCTGTATGTAAATTGCACTTATTTTCCTTCGTAAAATGACACATTAAGCCTTGCTGGAAATCGAATGGAGCTGATTTAAATACTTCGTTTTATCTGATAAATACACACCGGTAACCGTACTTGATGGTAGGTCGAAAATCTGTCTAAAAGTGTTTACCATCACTGTTCTAGGCCATGTCATAATGTTGGAGTTCAACTTTTTCATTTTAGTATGCATTGCTGTCCGTAGTATAAAACCTATTGGAACACTTTTCGTGGCTATCTCGTTTAGAACATTCGGTGAAACAACAACTGTGTTTCATGCGACTGTATATTACAACTGTTGTTTCGTAGATTGTCTGAAAAGACAAACAATTTATCTTATTTTAATATAAGTATAGTAAATATGTAAATTGAAATAATGATTAGATAGAATCCAATCGAGTTAGCTAATCCAAGATTCGCTTTATTGATGATCAATTAGATATGCAAATGTACTGTGTATATGATGTGGTAAAGATATGATTGTAAATAACACGATCTATTTAGTTATTTGCTTTTTAATATTCTACAATGACTACGGTATTATTGTACTGGTGTTGTCACTGCCATTTGTGGCCGACAGCCGTACGGCTGGTCATAGCCGGACAAGCCAGTTTGTTTGATATTGATAGTCTGTTGACGTGTCGTCACTGACTAAACTAAATATTGATAAGTGCTTCCGTGCACGAAACTATTTTGGCAGATAATAAAAATCAAGGGAGGTAATAAGGTTAGTGATGTGCGTGTGTGTTGTACCAACGATGCTGGAATTGGATTGGATGGTTAGAGGGAGAAGGATACTAAAATGATATACCACTAACATCAAATTATGTACAGGATATGGTGTTAACGACATCCGGACACATTTTGTTCTCTTCTCTGATATAAAATCTTACCAATAAGGTCATTGGTCAACTGTTGAACAAAGATGGTTAATTGACAACAATTACTGGAAGCGGGAATACCAATGAGATGGCTTGGTCAGTAAGCGGCTTAGCATCGGGCTACGTGCAAATTGTCGACTTCCGCGTCTGATATATTGCCCTTTTAAGGCAGCATATCCTTTAGAATGATCGCTACACGGATGTTTCCTTATATGGCGTATGTTCTGCTATTGTAATAAATACCTAATGTAATACCGCGGAATTTTATCATGAACAGAATGGTCAGGGGATATTATCTCATTCTTTTATGGGATAAATCATATACGATATAGCTTTGTCACATTACGCTGCTGCTAATGTAATGTAAACGGAAAGGAAAAGAGAAACAAAAACCATGCATGAATATTGCATTGGCTTATAATAATGTTACTAATATATGAATACATCGTCATTTATATATAAACATGGAACTTCTGTTATCATAGTCTGATAATTGCCGTGTGTTTTGTTCGCGTAGCAATATCTATTAACGGTTTACGTAGCCGCGCCATAGAAACCACTAGTTCACCGCGCGGTGTCCTTACACACAGTGGCAGGGTTAATTATTAATGTCTCCGTAATATTTTCTAATTTCCACATATGAAGACAGATATCGACATACGACGGGGTTCAACTGTACTTAATGATGGATGTGGAATTTACACTCGCCTTCAATTAGCCATGTTTCCTTATTTGGTTAATACAAAATTAACCAATCAATTATGTACATATATATCTACGTTTATGTCTTACATGCTGGAGTGTATAAATCATATATCCTTGTCCATAACTGTAACGGTACATAATAATCGAGATGTCTACGTTTCAAAACGAGGAAAACAAAAATAAATCCGATAATATTAACAATAAAAGATAACACTGATTTAGCTAGGGTTAATTTGTAACATACAAGGCCCGGAAAATAATCTGGAGGATGTCTCCATAGGCAATGTAGATACCACGTGATACATTCAGTTTACAATTTAATACCTGACGCAGGTATTTCTTCTTCTTATTATTTTATATAGTTTTGATATTTTCTGTTGGTCATACCACAGTCAGAACGAGTTGTTATTGATTACGAGTAACCACGCCTACAACAAATGGTAACACTTTTTAACAGAATTGAAAATATATATACTAATAATATACTAAGGACAAGACAGTGACTTAAGATTGATAATTCATAAACATTATGTTTCACATGTACCTTGTCTTGGAATCGAACTCACCATATGTGTCTCTAAATCGCATTGCTGAGAAACACACTTGAAAATAAAAAGGGAGTGAGTAATTTTGTTTCACAATGATAAGTAGCACAATACTTTCAACATTTTTGAAGAAAAAAACATTTGACACTTGAATTTGTTTTCTGAGGATGGAGCATTAATAATGCAAAAGTCAATAATAGTTAAAATTCAAAGATACGTGTGTGTTGATGCCAGTTTTCATGTATAAACAGGTAATTAAACGGGAACGCCTACGGAGCTAGAACTATTCAAACATTTCTAATTCTGTGAACGACATTTTTAATTCGATTGACACGTATGAAAATACTGGGTGTGTGATGCCCTGTCTTTTCAGTCATGCCTGTCTCATGTTTGGTTGGTACTGTACACCATGTACACGACAAATATCGTGATAGCGACCTCTACAGGGACAAAATGGCGTTAATTGTCGGTGTATTTTAGATATTGTATGATTTGTAGCTGTATGTAGAAGATAATATCGTGATTGTTATTGTACCGTTTTGGTGTTATCTGTGAAAACACCGATATGCATCCGAAATTGTATATCTATTTTTAAACAATGAGATTAATTTCTCCCGTGGTTCATTGCGTTTTTCTCACCGGATGACGGTCCACACGCGTTGTTGGGGTTTAGTTTCGAACTTAATTATAACCGGATGTGCCTGTGTGTAAATTATCGCGTCACGCCATGTTTATATTTCTAAGTATGTCTGGAACACATTTGGGACCTAGACGGGACCCTGGACACGTGTTAGTCATTTCAGACAGAAAATTCGGAAAGGTTCAAACGGTTTCGGACTTATCAATCGGATTGACGAGATATACCAAAGGTTATAGCAATATATTACTGTAAACATGTGACTGGATATCTATATTTATACATAAGCGCGTGCTCTAATAGATGTTTCCGAATATACACTCTAAAACGTTCATTACAAAACTGATTCTAAATTATTTCAACAAATGATTGATATATTTACAGTGATTGCTGAAGTGATTCTATTCATTGGCTCTTGTCAATTATAAATGACTTGTATTGTTATCTTAACTTTGTCATCAGAGACTGCCTGTAGTTTATCTGTCTGTTAATATATTACATGTGATACACTTTCTGATAGGTTTATACGACACGTGCGTCGAATTTAGAGATAAAATGCGTTAAAGCTACAATGTTAACATATCTGGAAATCAAACGTGTAACGTTGATCAACAACCGCTGGAGACATTGCCCTTAATGGCCAATTTAGTACGAAACGAAGTGGTGGTGATGACAGACATTTGGATATCACTAATTTTCAGTGTATGAAGATTTATGAGGTGGCTATTTGTACACGTATAATTTAGTGTCTATCCTATCGTGATTGGAACAATTTTGATACACGTAAATTGTGATGTCCATTAAACCGATATTTTTAGCATCACAATGCAAGTGTTCATTCCCTAATATATCAATATTACATCTCTTCTAATATTTATGTATTTCTAATATTTCCTACTTCTAATTTAATCTTACTGACAAATTTATTTCCACCTCTCCCTCTCCTCTTCAGCTCTATTTCCACTCCAACATCCCCGCACTACTCCCACTCCAATATCCCCGCACTGCTCCCACTCCAACATCCCCGCTCTACTCCAACTCCAACACCCCCAGCTCTACTCCCACTCCAACATCCCCGCTCTACTCCCTCTCCAACACCTCCGCTCTACTCCCACTCCAACACCCCCGCTCTACTCCCATCTAGCATCCCCGTTCTACACCCACTCCAACACCCCCGCTCTACTCCCACTCCAACATCCCCGCTCTACTCCCATCTAGCATCCCCGTTCTACACCCACTCCAACACCCCCGCTCTACTTCCACTTCAACACCCCCGTTCTACACCAACTCCAACACCCCCCGCTCTACTCCCACTAAAACACCTCCGTCCTTTCCCCACTCCTACACCTGACTCTACACCCACTCCAACATCCCCGCTCTACTCCCACTCCAACCCCCATCCCCCTACCGACTCTACACCCACTTCAACAACCCAGATCTACTCCCACTCCAATACCTCCGTTCTACTCCCACTTCAACACCCTGGCTCTACTCCCACTCCAACATCTCCCACTCTACTCCCACTCAAACATCCCCGCTCCTCTCCCATGCCAACACTTCCGTCCCATTCCCACTCCAACAACCCCCGCTCTACTCCCACTCCGACATCCCCGCTCTACTTTCACTCCAACAACCCCGCTCTACTCCCACTCCAACACCCCCGCTCTACTTTCCATCCAACATCCCTGCTCTACTCCCATTCCAACATCCCCGCTCTACTCCCACTCCAACAACCCCCGCTCTACTTTCCCTCCAACATCCCGCTCTACTCCCACTCCAACATCCCCGCTCTACTCCCACTCAAGCATCCCCGCTCTACTCCAACTCCAACATCCCCGTTCTACTCCCACTCCAGCATCCCCGCTCTACTCCCACTCCAACAACCCCCACTTTACTTTCACTCCAACAACCCCGCTCTACACCCACTCAAACATACCCGCTCTACTCCAACTCCAACATCCCCGCTCTACTCCCACTCCAACATCCCCGCTCTACTCCCGCTCTAACACCCCCACTCTGCTCCCACTCCAACATCATCGCTCTACTCCCACTCCAACATCCCCGCTCTGCTCCCACTCCAACATCCCCGCTCTACTCCCACTCCAACATCCCCACTCTACCCCCACTCCAACATCCCCGCTCTACTCCCTCTCCAACACCCCCGCTCTGCTCCCACTCCAACATCCCCGCTCTACTCCCACTCCAACATCCCGCTCTGCTCCCACTCCAACAACCCCGCTCTACTCCCACTCCAACAACCCCCGCTCTACTCCCACTCCGACATCCCCGCTCTACTTTCACTCCAACAACCCCGCTCTACTCCCACTCCAACATCCCCGCTCTACCTTTCATCCAACATGCCTGCTCTACTCCTATTCCAACATCCCCGCTCTACTCCCACTCCAACAACCCCCGCTCTACTTTCCCTCCATCATCCCGCTCTACTCCCACTTCAACATCCCCGCTCTACTCCCACTCAAACATCCCCGCTCTACTCCCACTCAAACATCCCCGCTCTACTCCCACTCAAACATCCCCGCTCTACTCCCTCTCCAACACCCCCGCTCTGCTCCCACTCCAACATCCCGCTCTACTCCCACTCCAACATCCCCGCTCTACTCCCACTCAAACATCCCCGCTCTACTCCCACTCAAACATCCCCGCTCTACTCCCACTCCAACAACCCCCGCTTTACTTTCACTCCAACAACTCCCCTCTACACCCACTCAAACATCCCCGCTCTACTCCCACTCCAACATCCCCGCTCTACTCCCCCTCCAACACCCCCGCTCTACTCCCACTCCAACATCCCCGCTCTACCCCCACTCCAACATCCCCGCTCTACTCCCACTCAAACATCCCCGCTCTACTCCCACTCCAACATCCCCGCTCTACTCCCACTCCAACATCCCGCTCTACTCCCACTCCAACAACCCCGCTCTACTCCCACTCCAACAATTACGTTCTGCTCCCACTCACAATAGCACCACATCATCAAGGACTACGTCTGATAAGAGGTTGGTGATCGTCAGATTTATGTCAGAATTGATCACTTTTGAAATAAAAAAAATCTTATGATTCATGTTCATGCTCAAACAATAGTACCACACCGTCAAGTTCTACACATGAATAAATTTTTTGAGTATAGGTCTATGTCAAGATCAGTGTTGACCTTTTAAACAAATATCTTGTGCTCGAGATGTTTCATTTACCTATCTCTAGATTTCGTTCATATTCACACCATAGCATTGCGCCGTCAAGTTTTATATTTGATTAATATCAAAAGTCAACCCTGACCCCAAGGGACGGTATATAAAACAGTCACACTTGTACCAGTATATGTTATATCTCAGGAAAGCTATACTCCTTAACACAACTATTACAAAAACATTTATTTCGTTAATAGATGTCTATATGAAAGTCCTTTTGGATATAAAAAAGCAGTACATATATATGCCTAGCTACAAATGTACCTATCGACACACTCTCGTATATTTTATCAACGTCATTTGACACTCGTTGGAACCTGCTATCTCGCAGATAAATAAGTTATTTTCATAGTTTTAATTTGTATCTGTCTGAAGACGTTCCCGCGAGGTTTTAAATAAAATATAATGAGAAAAATGATAACTTTCCCTGTTTAGCAAGCTGTATTGGGAGACAAAATCAACCTACATCATCTTAGACGTAATTTTCTAGACGATGCCGTGCGACTGGTTATATAATTTATTATGAAATAAGCAAGTCAGCGTTGGAGCTCCGATGTATAACATTGTAAAGGGATGCTTTAGTGATATCTTTGTCCATTTTCTATCATTGGTGCAAAGCTTATACATGTTTTCTTTTCCTTTTAAACGAAACAAAAATTACATGAATTAATGTATGTTTGTAAATAATACTAATACTGACATCACTATGTACAAAGAAAAAATTCTCTCTTTAAAGGCGGTAGTTGTTCATTATATTTAAATACCTTTGACCTTTGAACGACATTACACGTGCACCCCGGATTCAGGTGTATCGGAAGTGCAGGAGAAGGGCGTCGCCATGTCTATGATATTGTCAGTGTTTATGGATCCCCGAGTCCTGTCTATGATATTGTCAGTGTACATGGATCCCCGAGTCCTGTCTATGATATTGTCAGTGTACATGGATCCCCAAGTCCTGTATATGATATTGTCAGTGTACAATGATCCCCGAGTCCTGTCTATGATACTGTCCGTGTACATGGATAATTGAGTGCTGTCTATGATACTGTCAGTGAACATGGATCCCTGAGCCCTGTCTATGATATTGTCAGTGTACATGGATCCCTGTCTACGATATTGTCAGTGTACATGGAGCCCTGTCTATGATATTGTCAGTGTACATGGATCCCTGTCTATGACATTGTCAGTGTTTATGTATCCCCAAGTCCTGTATATGATATTGTCAGTGTTTATGGATCCCCGAGCCCTGTGTATGCTATTGTCACAGTACATGGATCCCCGAGCCCTGCCTATGATATTGTCAGTGTACATGGATCCCTGTCTACGATATTGTCAGTGTACATGGATCCCCGAGTCCTGTCTATGATATTGTCAGTGTACATGGATCCCCGAGTTCTGTGTATGATACTGTCAGTGTACATGGATATCCGAGTCCTGTCTATGATATTGTCAGTGTACATGGATCTCCGAGTCCTGTCTATGATATTGTCAGAGTACATGGATATCCGAGTCCTGTCTATGATATGGGTCAGTGTACAATGATCCCCGAGTCCTGTCTATGATATTGTCAGTGTACATGGATCCCCGAGTTCTGTGTATGATATTGTCAGTGTACATGGATCCCTGAGTCCTGTCTATGATATTGTCAGTGTACATGGATCCCTGTCTACGATATTGTCAGTGTACATGGATCCCCGAGTCCTGTCTATGATATTGTCAGTGTACATGGATCCCCGAGTTCTGTGTATGATATTGTCAGTGTACATGGATCCCTGAGTCCTGTCTATGATATTGTCAGTGTACATGGATCCCTGTCTACGATATTGTCAGTGTACATGGATCCCCGAGTCCTGTCTATGATATTGTCAGTGTACATGGATCCCTGAGCTCTGTCTATGATATTGTCAGTGTTTATGGATCCCCGAGCCCTGTCTATGATATTGTCAGAGTACATGGATCCCGGAGCCCTGTCTATGATATTGTCAGTGTACATGGGTCCCCGAGCCCTGTCTATGGTATTGTCAGTGTACATGGATCTCCGAGTCCTGTCTATGATATTGTCATTGTACATGGATCCCCGAGCCTTGTCTATGATATTGTCATTGTACATGTATACCCGTTCTATGTCTACGTGCCCTGTGTAGGTTATTAACAGTAAAGCTGGACCCTGAGCGACGTGTAAGATATTGACAGTGAATCTTGATTCCGTGCCCTGTGTAAGGTATTTTCAGTGAATCTTGATTCCGTGCCCTGTATAAGGTATTGATAATGAATCTTGATTCCTCGCCCAGTATAAGGTATTGACAGTGAATCTTGATTCCTCGCCCTGTATAAGGTATTGACAGTGAATCTTGATTCCGTGCCCTGTATAAGGTATTGACAGTGAATCTTGATTCCTTGCCCCGTACTAGGTATTGACAGTGAATCTTGATTACTCGCCCTGTACTAGGTATTGACAGTGAATCTTGATTACTCGCCCCGTACTAGGTATTGACAGTGAATCTTGATTCCTCGCCCTGTATAAGGTATTGACAGTGAATCTTGATTCCGTGCCCTGTATAAGGTATTGACAGTGAATCTTGATTCCTTGCCCCGTACTAGGTATTGACAGTGAATCTTGATTACTCGCCCCGTACTAGGTATTGACAGTGAATCTTGATTCCTCGCCCTGTATAAGGTATTGACAGTGAATCTTGATTCCGTGCCCTGTATAAGGTATTGACAGTGAATCTTGATTCCTTGCCCCGTACTAGGTATTGACAGTGAATCTTGATTACTCGCCCTGTACTAGGTATTGACAGTGAATCTTGATTCCTCGCCCTGTATAAGGTATTGACAGTGAATCTTGATTCCGTGCCCTGTATAAGGTATTGACAGTGAATCTTGATTCCTTGCCCCGTACTAGGTATTGACAGTGAATCTTGATTCCGTGCCCGGTATAAGGTATTGACAGTGAATCTTGATTCCGCGCCCTGTATAAGGTATTGACAGTGAATCTTGATTCCTTGCCCCGTACTAGGTATTGACAGTGAATCTTGATTCCGTGCCCGGTATAAGGTATTGACAGTGAATCTTGATTCCGTGCCCTGTATAAGGTATTGACAGTGTATCTTGATTCTTCGCCCTGTATAAGGTATTGACAGTGAATCTTGATTCCGTGCCCTGTATAATGTATTGACAGTGAATCTTGATTCCGCGCCCTGTATAAGGTATTGACAGTGAATCTTGATTCCGCGCCCTGTATAAGGTATTGACAGTGAATCTTGATTCCGTGCCCTGTATAAGGTATTGACAGTGAATCTTGATTCCTTGCCCCGTACTAGGTATTGACAGTGAATCTTGATTCCGTGCCCGGTATAAGGTATTGACAGTGAATCTTGATTCCGTGCCCTGTATAAGGTATTGACAGTGTATCTTGATTCTTCGCCCTGTATAAGGTATTGACAGTGAATCTTGATTCCTTGCCCCGTACTATGTATTGACAGTGAATCTTGATTCCGTGCCCGGTATAAGGTATTGACAGTGAATCTTGATTCCGTGCCCTGTATAAGGTATTGACAGTGTATCTTGATTCTTCGCCCTGTATAAGGTATTGACAGTGAATCTTGATTCCTTGCCCTGTATAAGGTATTGACAGTGAATCTTGATTCCGCGCCCTGTATAAGGTATTGACAGTGAATCTTGATTCCTTGCCCCGTACTAGGTATTGACAGTGTATCTTGATTCTTCGCCCTGTATAAGGTATTGACAGTGAATCTTGATTCCGTGCCCTGTATAAGGTATTGACAGTGAATCTTGATTCCGCGCCCTGTATAAGGTATTGACAGTGAATCTTGATTCCTCACCCTGTATAAGGTATTGACAGTGTATCTTGATTCCTCGCCCTGTATAAGGTATTGACAGTGTATCTTGATTCCTCGCCCTGTATAAGGTATTGACAGTGAATCTTGATTCCTTGCCCCGTACTAGGTATTGACAGTGAATCTTGATTCCGTGCCCGGTATAAGGTATTGACAGTGAATCTTGATTCCGTGCCCTGTATAAGGTATTGACAGTGTATCTTGATTCTTCGCCCTGTATAAGGTATTGACAGTGAATCTTGATTCCTCGCCCTGTATAAGGTATTGACAGTGAATCTTGATTCCTTGCCCCGTACTAGGTATTGACAGTGAATCTTGATTCCGTGCCCGGTATAAGGTATTGACAGTGAATCTTGATTCCGTGCCCGGTATAAGGTATTGACAGTGAATCTTGATTCCGTGCCCTGTATAAGGTATTGACAGTGAATCTTGATTCCTCACCCTGTATAAGGTATTGACAGTGAATCTTGATTCCTCACCCAGTATAAGGTATTGACAGTGAATCTTGATTCCTCACCCTGTATAAGGTATTGACAGTGAATCTTGATTCCGTGCCCGGTATAAGGTATTGACAGTGAATCTTGATTCCTCACCCTGTATAAGGTATTGACAGTGAATCTTGATTCCGCGCCCTGTATAAGGTATTGACAGTTAATCTTGATTCCGTGCCCTGTATAAGGTATTGACAGTGAATCTTGATTCCGCGCCCTGTATAAGGTATTGACAGTGAATCTTGATTCCTTGCCCCGTACTAGGTATTGACAGTGTATCTTGATTCTTCGCCCTGTATAAGGTATTGACAGTGAATCTTGATTCCGTGCCCTGTATAAGGTATTGACAGTGAATCTTGATTCCGTGCCCTGTATAAGGTATTGACAGTGAATCTTGATTCCTCACCCAGTATAAGGTATTGACAGTGAATCTTGATTCCGCGCCCTGTATAAGGTATTGACAGTGAATCTTGATTCCGTGCCCTGTATAAGGGATTGACAGTGAATCTTGATTCCGTGCCCTGTATAAGGTATTGACAGTGAATCTTGATTCCGTGCCCTGTATAAGGTATTGACAGTGAATCTTGATTCCGCGCCCTGTATAAGGTATTGACAGTGAATCTTGATTCCGTGCCCTGTATAAGGTATTGACAGTGAATCTTGATTCCGTGCCCTGTACTAGGTATTGGCAGCGTATCTTGATTCCTCACCCTGTATAAGGTATTGACAGTGTATCTTGATTCTTCGCCCCGTACTAGGTATTGACAGCGTATCTTGATTCTTCGCCCTGTATAAGGTATTGACAGTGAATCTTGATTCCGCGCCCTGTATAAGGTATTGACAGTGAATCTTCATTCCGTGCCCTGTACTAGGTATTGACAGCGTATCTTGATTCCTCACCCTGTATAAGGTATTGACAGTGTATCTTGATTCTTTGCCCCGTACTAGGTATTGACAGCGTATCTTGATTCTTCGCCCTGTATAAGGTATTGACAGTGAATCTTGATTCCGTGCCCTGTACTAGGTATTGACAGCGTATCTTGATTCTTCGCCCCGTACTAGGTATTGACAGTGTATCTTGATTCTTCGCCCTGTATAAGGTATTGACAATGAATCTTGATTCCTCACCCTGTATAAGGTATTGACAGTGAATCTTGATTCCTCACCCTGTATAAGGTATTGACAGTGAATCTTGATTCCGTGCCCTGTACTAGGTATTGACAGCGTATCTTGATTCCTCACCCTGTATAAGGTATTGACAGTGTATCTTGATTCTTTGCCCGTACTAGGTATTGACAGCGTATCTTGATTCTTCGCCCTGTATAAGGTATTGACAGTGAATCTTGATTCCGCGCCCTGTATAAGGTATTGACAGTGAATCTTGATTCCTCACCCTGTATAAGGTATTGACAGTGAATCTTGATTCCGTGCCCTGTATAAGGTATTGACAGTGAATCTTGATTCCTCACCCTGTATAAGGTATTGACAGTGTATCTTGATTCCTTGCCCCGTACTAGGTATTGACAGTGAATCTTGATTCCGTGCCCTGTATAAGGTATTGACAGCGTATCTTGATTCCGTGCCCTGTATAAGGTATTGACAGCGTATCTTGATTCCTCGCCCAGTATAAGGTATTGACAGTGTATCTTGATTCTTCGCCCTGTATAAGGTATTGACAGTGTATCTTGATTCCGTGCCCTGTATAAGGTATTGACAGTGTATCTTGATTCCGTGCCCTGTATAAGGTATTGACAGTGTATCTTGATTCCGTGCCCTGTATAAGGTATTGACAGTGTATCTTGATTCTTCGCCCTGTATAAGGTATTGACAGTGAATCTTGATTCCGTGCCCTGTATAAGGTATTGACAGTGAATCTTGATTCCTTGCCCCGTACTAGGTATTGACAGTGAATCTTGATTCCGTGCCCTGTATAAGGTATTGACAGTGTATCTTGATTCTTCGCCCTGTATAAGGTATTGACAGTGAATCTTGATTCCGTGCCCTGTATAATGTATTGACAGGGTATCTTGATTCCTCACCCTGTATAAGGTATTGACAGTGTATCTTGATTCTTCGCCCTGTATAAGGTATTGACAGTGAATCTTGATTCCTTGCCCCGTACTAGGTATTGACAGTGAATCTTGATTCCGTGCCCGGTATAAGGTATTGACAGTGAATCTTGATTCCGTGCTCGGTATAGGGTATGCACTAGGAATCCCCGCGTAAACGTAAATGTCGCCAAGGTAGCATATCAATAAAGCCTAATTAAGCACACAATGTGCGGCCACGTAACTTTTAGCCCTGCCTCGCCGTTTTCAAAACCTAAGCCTGTTTGCTCGATGGTAATAATTACATTGTAGATACAATAAAGACCCAGCTACATGCCATTAAACTCCACATGTGCAGACTAATATGGTCCTTATCATGGCAGACTTTTTATAAGCTCGAACATCTTGTCCTTATATCACCATTAAATGTGTTGACATTTAAACCTTTATGTCAAATATTGATTTCGTGTTTTCCGACACGATTACTATCCTGGAACTAGTTAACTTTTCTACCATAACGATTTTTCATGATTGATGACTGAATTTGTAAACAATAATATATTTATTGGTGTTGCTATCGAGAACATCTCCGATAAGACTGGGTTTTGGATAATGCACCCGGTCTTGCACACATGCAAGTATATGGTATGTCATCATGAGCCTTTGCGAATTTTAGATTATCACTAAAGTCATCGTCATAATTGCGGACAAAAATAAAAGATAAAAAAATTGTTCTTTGGTCTGCCAAGACTGATTTCACGTAAACAAATGGAACTTTTCCTCTGATGAACGTATAATTTCTTGTATCAGTGCATATTAGATCACACTAGATATCTTTTCGACGTTTGAAATCGATCAAGATTTTCCCTGTTTCTTATCACTGGAAATGGCTAGGCATTGGGCTATTTGTCACCTGGTCATGATCTCGTACACAGCGTGAACGGTGCTTCCGCCACCTACATAAAGTCCATACCGCAAAACAAACGACGCGGAATACGCCAAATGTTTCTGTGAATCGTATTCACTGTTATCTAATGATACAATACTACAAGGCGTGTTAACGAACAGACTTACATCTACATCTAGACGAAAAATGAGGACTCCTTGGAGTATAGTGTAGTCTGATATCTACCTATCCGTTTTTTGTTAGCCAATAGAATGTGAAAGTTCGTAACGCCTAAAGGGACGTACAAAACTACTATATATTGGTGAGAGGTGTGCACTTGTGTGTAGAAGTGGTGATTGTCATCAACAAATTAACTATTATGTCATTGTATGATATAAAGAACTTGCCTACGTGTATTCCGTTGGTACGTGAAGTCTTTTCATGGTAAAGATTTTCGCGAGTTTGAATACAATCTTTAAATAAAAATAATGTATATCTGATCGTGAAAGTCGTGGATTTCCTGAATTTGCGATTTCATTTCATCCTTGAAAATAAAAAAGAACATAACACCACGAAAATATACAGATACATCTCAAACCGTGTTGTCTAAGCATTACATATAGGGCATATGATTCCATTTATCCCCACCCTTCCCTTCTTTTAAAAATCAGAGAAAAGGATTTCTGATATCACATGTTAATAAGGGGATATTGGAGAATCTCAGAGAAGGCCCTTTTCTATCTCATTGCACGTGACCACGTGTCACGAAAAGTAAGTACCTTCTATTTAGAATGTTAAGGATCTGCTGACTTTATAATTAAGTAGGCATTTTCTAAAGAGACCAAATAAAGTATGCTTTCCATCCTGTCGTTCCTGCCGTATTTAACTCTATAATATATCATTAAAAGTGTTATTCGTGAATGTGTACCTTGTAAAGGAGATATTGCAGGTGGTAGGCACTGCTGGTGGACGTCAGTCCTCCGTGGTTTGCAGTACCATGTTTTAATTCATTAGACTAGTGACACGTTCAGAACATACAAATGTACATGATGATGACGATTGCTGAATATTATAACGTTTATTAAATTTTAGGTGTGGTACACCTTTTCATCCGATGTCTAACCAATTTCAACCAATTTTGATTTTCCTTGGTCGCTTCTACTGTTATAAAAAGGTCCGTAGCTTTATTTGTTACGACGAAAAAATACAAAAGACCACCTTGCCCAGTTTGACTTTCAACTTGAAGAAAAACCATGAATTCTTTGTTTGTATCAACTCTAAGTTATTAATGTTATTGATAAAAATTCTAATCGATTTTTCGCAAGCTTAAATTAAAAGAATGATTGAGTGAAATTGTAATTCATTGTCATTCATGACAAGAAAGTCATGGTCAGAAATGAATTGCCTTAACAACAGCTGATGACTTCATATTTTTGTGATGCAAGTTGTGGAACAAAATCGTCAACAATCTGGATATTTTTAATTACATGATTTATGTTTTCAGGGTAATTTGGTTCTGATGATTCATTACCTTCTTAAATACCATACCGTTGTCCATACCGGATAAAGAGCTGCCGCTATCAGAATTACATCGTATTGTCAAAATTCCTTCTCAGCATGACATTATCATTTAGAAAGTGAGATACTGGTACAGAATAATAAAAGACAAGATCACTATTGGAATTAAGGGTATAGATGTGAACCTTTTTACACAACAAATACAGAGTATGTTGGTATATATCCCCTTTTGTCTCTAACTAGTTCTACAACATTTTTGTGGTTTGCCCGTCATCGAGACTGCTTTGAGAAACAATTATAGACACCTAATTTTATCACTGCAGTTTCCTCAGTTGCGCCAAAAATCAGAATGAGCTCAATGTTGCCTTCTTTTCTCCTGATATGTAGATAAAATGTTAATTGTACAATCTCATGGTCACGTGTGTATGTACTATTTATAGCATAAGTTACCTGACATTCTGAAATTCAATCCAATATTTCGTTTTCGCGGTTATGGAGATTATGTCCAAAAGTGATACCTGTATTTAAAGTGAAAAAAGACAAGGGACATTTATCACGTTTTGGTCACAAACGATCGCTTAAAATGTTGCAAAATGTTGCTGAACTATCGATAGTTTCATAGACATACTAATATCGTATACATATACAAAACAACAAGAAAATACCAACATAATACAAAATCTTAATACAACTTGACCATACTGATGAAATACATTAAAAAAGATCAACACAGATACCCTTTAAGAAAAGTACAGCGGATGGATAAGTAGATAAGACGTTTCGGACACACGATAGATTATATTCAAAATCCTGAAGTGATGTGGTATAAGTCATCAACTGATAATTGTATGAAATCTTAATTGTACTTAAATTACTGGAAAGAAGATGTCTGGATTCGTACAAGAAACGCGTTAATAGGAAGGATATCTGACCTACTAACCTATTTAACTAGTTACCTAACCTATTTAAATCGTTATAAAGTTCAACTTGCTCATGAAATCTGAAAGACTTTGTGAATGCAACAAGATAATTTCTTACCATGATGATATCGATTATAACAAATCCTCCTTTTATCAATAAATCCTATTGTTCATTGGTTGGATGGTTGGCCACAGGTTTTCCGTCTGACTCGTCCTATCTCTAGGTGTTGTCTCACCGAGAAAGTTCAAGAAGTGTCCAGTATATTGCCATGTAGATATTACTGTACTGCTGGTATTGTCGAGAAGGACAAGTTTCGCTTTTTTCGAGGACAGAATTACGAAAAACAAAAAACTGTACTTTAAAAATGAACTTAAAAGTTTGATACCTTCGTTGAAAAAACATCTTATTTTTTGCATCAAACATTTAGTAAAACTGAATTAAAATAAGTTTAATTCATCAACATTACAAACATAACAGTATTATTTTACTTTGTATGGCAAAGGAGAATAAGATGATGCGAAACGAATTCTTATATGACCGCAAAAACTGGACCTGTTCTACATTACTTACCTACTTCTCAAATGGGATTATGCTCGATCGTTTTATAACGAGAAAATTATATTTTCTGTTTTCAGTAACTATGTATAGATAGCAATCAGTTTTAGAAACACAGCTAAACCGTTAAGGATTAAAATCAAAACAAAAGAAACCATCAGAACACCTAAATTCCTTAGAATTTTCCAGAAAAAGTGCAAAATAAATAAAACGAATGAAGATGAACCTTCCTTTAGAACAATGGTAAGACAAAGGTAAAACAGATATCTTTTATATATAATTATGTATCATTACACGTTATCTATAGTAAATCATATTATCTAAATATATTTTCTATTTAAAGTACATGCAAACGATAATTTTTCACAATAGTGACCTCAGAATTTGTCTAGATATTGCCTTCCTGGTCAATGTCTTTCAACATACCACTCAACACTGTCGTAAACAGAACCGCGAACTTAACACGAAAACCTTGTTTAAAAAACACGATAAGATACATGCATTCTAAAAATCAATCAAATTTCTGTACTGATAAAGTACATTAAGCCAGGTGACTAAGTTCATGTCCGATCTTATGACGTTTTGCTCTTGTTCTGCACGATCGCACAAAATACTTGTAGAACATACCGTAGATTGAATGATTATAATTGTGTGTCCTTTACTGCTTCGCTTCAGGTATTAAACTTAGGAAATGAGCATACGTTCAAAAGGCTATGAGTAACGTATTAAATGAGGTGAATAAAGGACTGAACATTCGACGTTGACTGTTAAATCAAAAAGAGAAAAGAAAATAACTATACAAGGATCCAAAGCTAGTATCCAGAAATTTTTTTACGTATGGATTTTCGTAGGGTTCAGATAGTAACGATTATTTCGCCAGGTAAAGGCGACATTATATGATTGAGCTGTTTCGTCATTCTAGGACTCATCAGTGAAGCTTCATGATATAGCTGTTTCGTCCTTCTAGGACACATCAATGATGCTTCATCATACAACAGTTTCGTCATTCTATGACTCATCAATGATGCTTCGTCATACAACTGTTTCGTCATTCTAGGGCACATCAATGATGCTTCATCATACAACTATTTTGTCATTCTAGGACACATCAATGATGCTTCATCATACAACAGTTTCGTCCTTCTAGGACTCATCAATGATGCTTCGTCATACAACTGTTTCGTCCTTCTAGGGCACATCAATGATGCTTCAATAAACAACTGTTTCGTCCTTCTAGGGCACATCAATGATGTTTTGTGGTGACTCCATTATTATAATATACATAGATATCACCAGAGAAAGATGAAAATTCAAAGACGTCTGTTGTTTCTTTACTTCTGTCAGACAATATAGGTCAGTTGATAGAATCGTTCAGAGTCGTTTCTATTTCAGATGCTTTATTTGTGATTAGTTCGCACAAATGGTTTCCTGTTCCTAGCCACATATTACTCGATCGTGATGACAAAGACATTCCTACTCTCTAGAACACCGCAATAGTTTATCGTTCGAGTATAATGTCAACCAGCAATGAAAACCCTGGCAGAAACGAGCCTGAAGGTTCTTCTGTCATTCAAAGGAAACTATTGACAATACAATAAACACATTTTTCAAATTTGTCTTTGTGCCTGAAGCAAGACATGAACTAAAAGAGACGGGGTCCTTGAAACAATAAACGACAGATTAGGTTTTAGTTTAAAAATGCATCTAGAAATTTTATTATTTTCTTATGTTTTGGAAGGTAATAAGAACATCACCATTAGATTGTAGGTTATTGACAGAAGCGGCTGTAGGTGCGTGTTTGTGAGAGAGGATTACAATTTTTACCTTCGTACTTGTATGTGATATTGTACATTGTTGTATAGCGTTTGAAATTGAGTTAACCTTTGCTTTAAATACGTTGAACTCCGCCTCGGTTAATGATTTTATGTGACATTCAGTTTCATTATACCTGTGCGTATTACACGGAAAGGTTGAGGGGTCGATGTTCCTGCATACATGAGATAGTACAGTTATACTACAATAAAAGTGCCATATCATAAAATTTGTCGAAGTTTTTGAGCATTTTAAAACCATGTAACATTTGGTCTTTTCAGTTACTGGTCAAATCCAGATTACTTTGAAGATGAGCATGCGCGGGATAAAAACACGTGACTGACGTCATTGAATTTTTTAACATTGGCACTTGTGGATGACCAGGAAGTACAGCGATAACGCACACGCTTTTCACCTCAGCGACCAAAGTTCAATTCCCAGATAGGATATGACAGAGAATGTAGTCACCTGCCCGATTACGAGGGTTTTCCATGGAAGATCTAATATCCTCCCACCTTAAGATCCCTCGCGAGTTTCTATACAGACAATGATAAATGTAAGCTGACATTTTGTTTCGTGGTATTTCAAGTTTATAAAAGTCGACACACTGTACGGTCCTACGAAACGGAGCTCTAGTGTCGGAAGTCAACAGCCCGACTTCGGAACAATTCAAAGTATAAAAACAGTTCTATTATTTGGGTTTGTTTCAGAAACAAAATTTTAACTCTGATCAGCAACAGCAAATAAATATCCTTACATTTACAAACTCCATCAATATCAGAAAGCGTTTTACGCACTTACTTCTTACACAGTCGTTTTCTCTGCGAATCGGATTCTGAAACACTGCCTTGATAAGGTTTCCTGTATTCATAACCTTTCTGTATGATATGCTAGACTCGCAAACGTTGGAAATGATATAAAAGATATTGCAGACGACTTTTTTTCCTACGTAAAGTGACTTGAAAGTTTTTCTGAACATCGTCAATAATATCGGTATCATGTCGCATATCTGTTTATCAAATTAAAAATACTGTAAGCAATGCTATAATTATCTCTTCCTTTATTATTGTGTGCCTATTGGTTTGTTTGTCTTTCTTTGTTTTAGGTCATCTCACCTGAAGGGTTAAGATAGCCTGCTGCTTTTCCTTAAAAACATTCCTAATTGACGTCTCGGCAGGTTTCAGACAAATTTGGTTTGAAACATCAGCGGGAGAATCATTTCTTATATCCAGAAAATGTATTCAACCCCTAAGGACCCAAAAGGAAGTTATGCCATGTTTTGCTTCAAAACGCTACTCTGCGTTAATGCTTGAAGGGATTGCATTCAAATTGTGTTTAGGACATCATAAGGGATGGGCGATTAAAACTTAAAATCAGAAAGTTGATTTGACCACTTTGGGACTTAGAACCTGGACGCCAAAGGAGGAAGTTAACAATAGTTTGCTTTTAAATACTACACCTCCTTAATACTTGAGTAGATTTCAACCAAATTTGGTGCTAAACATTGAGGGAGGGTAATCTTTTCTAAAATTCAGAAGGTTTATTGGACCTGTAGGGACTAAGGGCGGTGTCCTTAAAGAGGAAGTTTGGCAATATTTGGCTTCAAAACGCTAGTTTTTCTTGATTCCTGGGTAGATTTCACGGATATTTTGTCTGAAAGATTATAAAGGGAGTGGCAATGATATCAAACGTGTATGAAGTGATCCTGGTATTGTAATGACCAAATTTTCCTTTTCGGTATGGTCCAAAATCCAACATAAGTCATCTTGAATAAATAGTCAGAATTACTTCCCCTGTTTCATTTATATAATTGAGAAACACATTTTGAATTAAAGTTGCTAAGGGAAAAAAACAAACAGATGTTTTGTTGTTATTTTTCAGTCTGATCAAACTTCAACATGGTAACCACAATAGTCAGTTTATAGCATTCTGTGAGTCCATTCTGTTTAATTTTTAATTATTTTTTTTATTTTAATTACTTTGAACATTCCCGCAACATGATAATGAATTGAACTAACAAACCCGCACGTGTCTGGGAGATTCAGCGGAAAAGTCGGGAACTGTCCAGACAGGCTATGTCTTATCTTATTACTATGGTCAAGCAAGACGTAAATGTGAGAGAGATAAGGGCGATATCTACCAAATTCGACTTCGTCACCTACGGAATATCACCATTCGGATGGCTTCTAAACCTACTGGGACTCAACCTCACCTTCGTCACCTCTACAGGAATATTGACATTCTGAACATTTCTAACATTGTTTTGACAATCGTCGTCATCTTCTTTAATCCTTCATCTAGAATACTTTCTCACTTTCTAGGGACAGGACTCGCACGTCAAATATTTGACAGAAATATAGCACATCCGGATAACAGTCTAGTTTAAGCTGATCAGTATTTATGTAAACATATTGACATCGATATGCAGGTATTCGCGTTGTGATTATTTTTAATACGTTTTAGTAGTCTGAATTGAGTAAGACATTTTAATATGTTTTTAGGTATTAGAAATAGGGACGTGAAACCTTTTACACGTGCCCTTTCAAGCGTGATCTATAATGTCTGCAATCTGACAAGAGCTGACGACAAAATCACAGAAAGCCTGTTAAATTAGCACCTCTATTCTTATATTGATATACTAAAGGATTTAAGCAACATTGACCTGACAGCTATCAGGAGAGATGCAGGTTTCGTTGATTGTGGGTAAAATCACCAGCGTCATTAAGACGTCATTGGAAAATTTCGTTTGTTGTTCGTTATAAAAACAAGAAAATAAGGATATCTTACATACAAAATGTAACCCAACATATTAATTCAGACTGTCAATCGATGAAATAAGGGCACATTTTTACAAAGGAAATATCTATGCTAGTACTATTGAAAATGTACAAGGACAATAAGACCATGGGTTCCAGACAGGAGAGCGGTTTCTGCCTAATCGACGCACACGACTTGACTTGTAGATACGTTTTCAAAGGAGGACAGGGTTAATTGCTAATTTTTCCAAGTTTTGAGTTCAAATTACCATCTTTGATGTTTCTACTAACACATCTCGATATCACTTAGAAGTGTGAACTAGTTTCCTTCATAATGCAGTGATCATATTCAAAATCGACTTGTTAGACCAGTTGGTACATAGGTACGTACAAGTAGACGTTTTGATGCATATTATTATGTAGATGAATTTACATTTGGATTTTTGAATCGAACACATTCCGGCAAAGTGTGTTTTCCGCGGTGTCCTCGACACTGAACTCCATATATGTATTCTTTTGCTGGTTTGAGAAATATGCTGTACTCTTGTAGCAAAGTGTGGTCGTATATAAAACCTAAAACGGGACCTTTTTCAAAACAAATGCTCCTCTAGAGACGAAACAGTGGAATTAAAATAACCTTCTCTGTCTGTTGTCATTTTGTGTTCTGCACAGTGAGAGCACTGCACGAGTTGTACCATGATATTTTAATAAACTAAAATGTGTGTCTGTATCTCTGTCTCCCTCTCCGGATTCCACGCCATCGCGTTCTTATTGCAACAAAGATTTTATGTTAGATTCATAATTATATGATTTCCCCATTAACACACTCGATGACCCTATTATCAAAAACTCAAAATCAAATTTCCTCCGGCTTAACCAAACAAAAATACTGTCGTTATCGCCATATGAAAAGAGTAATCTGAAATCAAAACATGAACTGTCCATGTTGTTCAATCTCCATTTCCGAGTTGAAACCTGATTAGACGTCTAAATTGTTGATGAATTAGAAATAAAAATTGCTCTCCTTTGGTGGCAAAGGATAATTAACAATAGGATGATGACAGCACCAAGGTCAAGGTCAAATCCATTAGCTGTACTGTCTTTATAGCTTGAACACTGTTTTACTAGGAATTTAAGATTGATGTTTGATGTTAGATTAAATTCATAGAAATAATTAAATGTTTGATATGTTGAAACATGTTGTGTTTATATAAGGATCGTACAAAGATTGTACAACAGATATGTGTAGTAACTTTCAATTAATGCAAATTCATAGATAGATACCGTAAAGCCAAATTATCAATTATCTTTATACAGCTGTTTCATCCTTTTAGAGCTCGTCAATAATATTTGGGATCTAAAGTCACAAGTTATCGAGGTATAGCAATGGTACGCGAGTAAACTTTATTGTATTTTGATATATCACAGAATTATAAATACGCTGAATGAGTGTGTCACTTCTCTCTGTGATTTCTGTGATTTTAACAGCACTCGTTAGTCATTTCAGTCTAATTACCTTGATATCATTGACAAATGACATTGTAATTCTCTGCCAGTGCGCTGTCCTCTCCTAATATCGTCAGAATGTAGTCACGTTAATCCTTATATGGTGATCGTGATAAGACCTCCCGTACTAGTCGGTAATACTATAGAGGTATGTATGATGATCTGTTTAATATCATCGTTCATATCTACAATCAATCAGCTATCTGTGACATCAAAATCAGGCTGCAACATATCTAGCATATTCAATAGAAATGGGGACTATATTTAAAGCATATTTCTTGCCTCTAAGATTTCGATGACACTAGTACTCTTGCCTACAGATTTTGCATCTGTTTGAAAGGACGAAGTAGTATGGTTATCAACACACTAATCAGAGGTCAAATCTAAAACATGGTTCTAAAATGCACTGGCCATGCTCACTATATTTACTTTTCATCCGTGTTTAGGAACGTTAAAGAACAAGTGATATTGAAATAGATATTGTGGTATTCTTATAAATATTATGAAGCAAAACAAAGACATTAGGAATAAGTCGTGATCATTAAAAAATAAAAAAAATCGGCATTGGCATGCGTGATTATATACTGCTTTGTCATGCAAGAAGTCACGTGACTTTAAGTCCGAAGCTATAAAGCGACCATATAAAAATCAGAAAAGTGTGTAATTTAATCAAACATTAATTTAAAAATATTTGATTTACTTGAGAAGCATTATGTGTAAATCAAACGGAAGTTGGACGCCATTGTCCTCTTAACACTGAAGGTATGGCGATGTGTCGTCTGCTCCTAATTAAAACAGCAATGCATCATTGGTCGGCATTGACTTTCTTCTAATAAGTGTTGTTGCACATACACTTGTGTTCTGGTGCGTCGTACTCGTTGTATGGGGATAGATGTTAAGACTTGTCGTGATATCCCACAATCACTGTTTCTGACAAAGTCAATATAAACACATTTTAACTTTTAATTGGTCTTTTGTCTATGATTAACAACGAGACATGTAGATAACCGGCGCCATTGAGCCCACTTTTAAAACCGAAAACCAGCATTAGTTAGGCGATCAGTTATCTCAAATAACGAGAAAAATGAAAAATACATTTTATTCAAATGAATATCAGCTACTGTGGTATAGCGTGGTTTTTTTGTTTTTGTTTTTTGTTTTTTGTTGTTTTTTTTTTGCCAAGAAAGCACACATTTATCTGATACATGATGATACATTTGTTTCCTGTTATCATTTTAAACACATTCGTCAATTATTCAAATTTGAATTAAACGAAATTCATAACACCAGATATCAGCTCCATTAACAAAATTGAAAAAATGAGATATCTTTGGTAATACTTTAGGATGGTAAACTTATCGCAATTGAACACTGCTATGGGTTACAAAATGCATGACAAAACATCTCTCATAATTCTCCAGTAATGTAACACTTTGAAAGAAGTTTAAATAATTCCAGATATTATATAAGTGAATAATAAATTTCAGTAAATTCAGGAAGACAACAGGATGCACTAAGAAAAACAATAATCATTACAATATCTATTACTAAATAAACATTTATTTATCTATTTCTAAAATAAATTCTTACGAAACATACTACTTTGCTATCTATTTATCGTGGTAACTGTCCACGAAGGAAAAGAGGAAAATATCTTTTTTTCAAATATTTTGATTGGGTGATAAGTATTCATAGTTGATTTAACTTAAGGCTGAACTATCTTTTTAAAAATTGCTCTGAATAAGATGGAAATTTAATTCTGATATATTTGAATATTCAAGATTCATTTATCATGAAAGTTTCGTTTTTTATCTAAAAAAAAAAAGTTGACAGTGAACACATCCAAATGACGAGAAAGTTTAAAAAAAGAGGGGCCGCTCCCGAATTACGTACATAAAGTTGTAACCATACAGTGAATTTTGCTTCATAATTGTAAAAACATGTATTCAATAATTTAATTATACCAGCACACTGTACCTGTGTATGAAAAGATAATTCAATAGGATAATAAACTTATACTGTGCTGTACGTCTGTAATACAGTACTACATAAATGTTACTATATATGACTCTCTTATTCATCTAAATTGTTAATGATTATATAGCTATTGTCTTGACGGAGACAGATGCAATTTGAGATATATAGATATATATCTATTCAATTTGGGAAAAAATCTACAAAAAAAAATACAATTAATTTTTTTCCTTTCTTACAATTACATTGTTGGAATATCAGATAATAAATGGAGGTGAATGTAGACTTTGCTAATTCACCTAAATATATCCATATTTAGAATCTGGCTTAAAAAGACGGCGTAGGACGTTCTTAGTTGTACGTGCATAGTACGGACGTTAGGGCGTTGTTCAGGGTGATATAAGATAAACGACAAAAGACCATCGTTGGGGCACATTTTGGACTGTTGTAAGCATAAAATAAGCTAAAACATTACCCGAGATTTCCATCACTGCACTCACCAAAAGCATCATAGATAGAAAGCGCTTAACAGACGCCAGTACCTCTAGCTAGGCTCGAGTTTCAATTTGGTTTTAATATCATCGCCAAAATTAATTTGACGTCATCTGCATATTTTAGACAATTAAAATTTATTCCTGAATTCAAAACCAATGACAATATTTTTATAAAAGTAAAAAAGAAGGATGTGTTGAAAATACCTGTAAGAACAATGTGTTTACATTGTGTTGAGGCTTTGATGAAATAAATATTTTAGGCCAAGAATTAACAAGTGGGGCCTAACATGCTACTTTATAAAATATGAAGCATAAACGCTGCGCATGCGCAATTATTGAATGCTTTTATAGAGAACAAAATCGAACAACAAGTTCTTGTAAAACATTTCCAAACAGAAAGCATCCAGACACTTGTAATCCGATGACGGCTTTGGCGTTGCCAAAAACCATTTAACATAACGGATCTGGAATATGTTTTGGGTCCTCCACTTTCAACAACATGGCCAGAAATCCTAGGCATGTGTTAGTATACAGTTCATCAATCAGAGGTGAATTTCAGACTTAACTCTGACAGATAATGAAATTATCCAGATTCAATATACAGCATCTCCATTCCAGTCGCTTTGCTTCTCTACACGCCTCTAGTGCGTTTATCATATCGGGCGTATGAATATTTCATCGGTGTTTTAGTTGTGTCATTCCGCGTTCCATAGGGACATTTCACTGGCTAATGAAACAACATTGCGGACTTTCAAACCGCTTGTTGTACTACTTTACCTAATTTTATTTAAAATACGTTACTGCGTTACATTTGCGACCTTTTGATGTCAGCTTTACAAGCAATCAGAGCAAATTAACGTTTCATCCATCACATGGAATCCGGTTTTCTCTATCAGAAATGAGGCAAATTTTACATATGATAAATTATTTATACACCAAATTTAACACAATTTGGAAAAATTTGGATTTTCATTCTTACCCAAGCAAAATTAAACAAAATTGAAGCAAGAAAATTTAGTTTAGAGCACGTTATGTGAGTTTCTGATTTAAGCATTATGTTGACATTAATTGTGAAAGATGCTACTGCTTCCGGATATCGAAGCATGCAATCAATGTTGTTTTCTTAATTAGAAAAGCCCTAAGGAGGAGTTAGACATGGACATGAAACACACCACGGTCTCAGACACTAGATTATTATATTGCATTACTTGTAAGCAAATATACATCGGCAAAAACATTAATTCTGAGAGTTAGTCTTGGCGTGTTGTTTACAAGGATGGCTGGGCATGGAAAAAGTCCCCCGGGCCTGTGTCTGCTAGGAATACGCAGATGAGTCATATACGTAAACGTTAAAAGATGGAAATCTATTGTTAAGGCATGAAAAATATACACATTTAAGTGAAATATTTCCATACGAGTTTTACGTTTTTTACGAGGTCATTTTCTGGAAATTTGTTGTACGGTTCGAAAACATATAAACATATGATGATCCGTTTAAATTTGTCATTTTCTGTCTATATTTGAACGTATATTTATCCCGTGTACATCCGGGTATCTACAGGTATATATATATGTAATGACCCGTCTAATTTTTCTGATAAATATGCGTGTTATAATAAAAATATAGCTACAGGATTCGTCCTTCTACTACCTTGATCCATAAGAACTGAATGACCACAAAGCTTGGTTCTCCATTTCGATCACAATCACCAGCAACGCCCATAATCTGTGTCTAGGGTAACACCAAGGCTAGCTGGAGGTAACTATGTGTCTCATTGTATTAGTAACACGGGACAGACAACAACAGACCGCATATCAATGATGCTAATACCGGACGGCAATGCCCTCAGAGATCAGGTGAATGTAATTGTGATGGCATCATAATGACCTGCTCACAGATTTCCCTCAACCTTGGGGCGTATGTGTGTTCAAGACTGGAGCATAGTCCAGAACTGGCCGTTTGGTCCGGATAAGCTGACGATTAAAACAGCTATGTATTCATTGTTATTAGACAACATTGCAAGTGATGAATGAGTGTTCCATTCATTTCATTGCAGCCACGTTTATTAACTATTAGAAAAATAAAAAATGTACACATTTATTAACTATTAGAAATAAATATGTACACATTGACACGTGTCAGTGGTTTTGACGGGTCTGAAGGAACAATACTTGCGCATGCTCGATATGTGTTTGTATCGAGGAAGCAAAGGTTCACATTTATGTAAAATAAACCAATTATGGCGACACAATCATATTTATGTATTTACAGAATTACATTTTCACATAATAACATTTCAGGAGTTATAAACCTCACTTATTAGTCCTGTAAATATAAAAATACATATATATGAAATGCCACATTTGCCATTAGACAGAGAAGGCTTTTAAAATGTGGGCTATCGAGCTTATTGAATAATCGACAATAAAGCAGTTAGCTTTCCGCACGCGCTAGAGCTGCCGGCAGCCCGAGGTGTGGTAACTTTGTTGGGTGTCAGTCCCCGTTATCACCCCCATGGCTGAGGCCTGCCAGTCCAAAGATCCCTGTCTCCTCTTTACACATGCCATAGTATATCTGTCGACTACGACATGCAGGACTCGCATATCACCATAGAAACATGATGACCGGATGTTCATTCGCCAACATCAGGACATACGGGTCCTTAAGGATTAGGCTTTTTTATATTAGATAATACTTCACATGTACAAACAAACTATAGTGTTTCTAAATGTGTAAACATTTCTTTATTATACTAGAAATGTTTCCTGATTTGTACAAATCAGTCTCAAGTGAACAAGTTAATCGTGTATGTAGGCATGTTCGACACATTTTGATGTGGATTCATCACAAACAAGAAGGAAACTTCAAGAAAAAACATCTTAATAAGCACATGATATCTACTATATGAAAAGAGGCTAAGTCGTTATTGAGTTTTGAAATGACCATTGTCCACTATAAGCATACACAGAACAAAAACAAAGCTTCATTAAAGTAAGAAATAATCTATGAACGAATCTAAATACTTGCCATAAAACCCATTTCCAGATCCGGAGTAAATCGTCAAAGGTGAAAGATATTTTATGCAATGCAAACAACTCTGAGCAAACAGTTTTTAAAATGCAGTATAACTTAAATGCTGGGTCAAAGAAACATCATAGTAAGTTAGAATGGAAATAGGCCTGCGTGTTAGCAAATAGAGATAAAGAGATAAAGACAACTTATGTTACTAAATTGTATAAACAAAACATAAGGGGGTGGACGTCCACATGTCTTTAGGTGATTCATTTTAAAAGAAATCAGCAATCTGGTTATTTTTTTCACTATCTAAAGCATGCCCTATTTCCTTGCGAGAGATATTTCCGTTTGAATACCACTGAAGTGTAAAGCTTTGAAATTGTCTCGATTTGTGTCAGGCCATTCCGGTTTCGCCTTTCAAGGATACTGCATTCAAATGAATTTCACACATTCCGTAGTGTTTAATATAGAAAAATGCTGTACAAAAAAAATTCTTTGTCGCTTACATAGACAAATACACGACTTGCAAGCTTCATTACATTTTAGCTTTCCTATACTAGCAGGTCTGGATTTTTTTTTCTTTTTGCCTATCTACTTTATACTTCTGTAAATAAAACAAATTATATATTGAGTCTGTTGACCTGCAAGAAATTAATAATCAAATTCTCAGAAAAATTCTGCTACAATTCACAATTCGTGAAAGTCAGTGTGTATCTTAGGGCATAGTTAACACGAGTCGGTAAATATAATCAGTCGCGCCAGAGGTTGTCTTTTACGAATCCGGTTCATCCTCCGTACTCATTGTTAGAAAACGTGTTCAATATCCGTCTGAGAGAGGCGTTGTACAGCTGTCTTTAACTGTCTGTATTTGTAACCGTGAAAGGAAGTGGTAAATGTAAGAATTGGTTTACAGAATTAATTTCTGCATTTCTTGTCGATCCGTAAATTATCGTTGGTATGATTATCCTTATTCAGAGAAGTATTGTTGTAAAGTCGTTTGCGTTCTGCTAATTATGTCTGCGACATTGTCCACCTTCTTTAGGTTCTGTAACAATATTTGTATCTTTTCATAATTTCATTCTGTTAATAATGTTATGATATATGATATATTTTCGCTTGGTGAGAACAAATACTTTTTAAAATATTCACTGGTAATTGAAAAAAACAATTGTACTGTAAAACTTTGATAGGCAAGAAAGTAATTTGATATGCATATAGTATTTTGCTATGCTGATTTGTTACACGTGTATCATTACACAAACAGATTGAACCTAGTATTACAAGACGATGTCGAGTCTACAAAGTGGTCTCTCGAATGAACGACAATGATAATGTGTTCTAAATTTGGGTTTGAAGTTATTTAAGTCAGAGGTAGATTGATCTAAAACAGTGTCTGTTTTGTTGACATTGATGGATGGTTTATAAAGCGATGACAATGATACACAACTATCACGTGACATTCCACATACACTGACGGTTGACAGGGAAAGATAACCACGGCTGCATTCAACAGTGAGCTGCATTCACACTTTATTTCATTTTGTTTTCTTTTATTGAAAGGTCAGGAAACTACAAAGTTCTTTAGGGGAAAAAACAACAAAACATCGACATATATTTATAAATATAAATTTCTTCTACAAATAACAGGTTAAAATTTTGTCATAACGACCTAACTAACACACATTGATGCTGAAGTACACACATACTTAAAAAACAAGTCCATCGCGAATGTATGGATGGATTCATGGCCTTTCACATAACAAGGGCCATTCTGTGTCGTCAGGCATGATAGCACGCATTGATATAGCTCCTATCAGGAATATGTTCACAATTTTATCAAATCATTTGTTCATTAAATTTATCGTACGACCCGAGTTAAGCCTTATTTGCATGACCGTAATGTTACAGTAACATTTCGCTGAAGGCATTGTTTAGTATTTAAATATCCATTATCTCGTAACAGGGTACAAGGACTGGAGTCATCCTGACAACTATAAAGGAAAGTCATGTTTGACAGATAAAATGAAAAATGATTGGTCCACACTGTTAAACCACCGCTAATGACGGGCAGGGATTATTAGAAATATATCTCTAGAAACGCATATCTATACCGAAAACTCGCTCAGCTGTACTGACAATATTTCTTGTTACTCTCATTAATTAGCAACTGCGTTTACGATGTGCTACGTTTTCATTCTCAATATGAATGCATGCACTTGAAACAATATATACTGTAAAAGAATGTAACAAAGTACATCCATGAACAGAGAATGCTGTTGTTATAGACAGGATAAAGGGTACACACAGTGTGTTTACAGAGACAAAGGAAAATAAAGCACGCTTTACACAAACAAGATAAAATCTTTCCTTTTAAAGATTCAAAATACACGTATCAAAGAGAATGTATACTGAGGACAGATTGCACCGAGTACTGAGACATCGCTTTAACAGGGAGTATGTCTTTAGAATCTGCATGAAACGAACCACAATTATCTACATATGTATTATTTTACAATTATCTATTTTCTCGTTTTCATCTTCGTTCTATAAATTAACAAACCTCTTGAAGGCAATAGACTTTGCATTAACACACCCTGTCTATTTGTGTGTTCGTTTTAAAACTGTCTTTGACAACACACAGGATAATGTGCTTATTTTTACAATTGAAACTTTCCTTACAGTCGAGACTGCACATTGTATGTTGTATGGTATGTGTACCTACCAAGAGAGCATGTATGTAGATATTGTTATAGAAATGGCATCACACTGATATAGTTGGTCTGATTTTATCGACACGACTTTCTTGGATTAACTAATATTTTGATGGAGAGTGCTATCGATGCTATAGAAGACATTCCTCTTTTCGGAAATCCTGGTCCCTAATTTCTTGCAATTTCCATGACTATCTGTATAGATATTTCTTTTCTTCATATTTTTATTGAGATTTACATTGCAGTTGAGGACAAGATGAGTCAAGGATGAGATGGTTACCCTTCTGGAACACCTGTTCTTATTTTCTTTTTCAAACCTTCGGAGTCTTCGTGTTAATCTTTCTAGTGCCCATACTCTGCCGTCGTTTTAACTGATTTGATTTTGAATTAAGATTCTGTTGACCAGTCAAAAGTTCTTGTCGGTACCGTTTCATTGAATGTATAACGTCCATAAAAAAATCCTATTAATGTAACAATACGATAATAAAAATGCTTTTAAATCGCTTTACAAATGGTCGAAATTATCTCTGGTATAGACCACTTTCAGTCTGGCTTCAATGCAGTAGATATTAAGAGCTCAAATCACTGCACTGGTGTAGGTCCGGATAAAAAACATGAAATGATACATCTGATACTTATTTCGCTTAAATATCTTAGTACCAAATGATGCCATGCTGAAGTAAGGAACTGTAACAACAGCACGATTACAATTAAAGAATTACTCAATGAAAAGGAATAACTGATCAATTATGATATTAGAAGAAATAGCAACAACTATACTGGATGAAGTGGTTGTATGAGTGTAAAATCTAGGGAAAGCATGCCTTTAACCAGACTGGTTCTCGTATTTAGAGATAGATGACCGAGAGACTACACGTGGTATACCGCTGTGTGAGCTAGGTCGATATCAACAGGATATAAATTGTAATGGACCATAACTTTTCACTATCTTGATTCTTTTGGCACCGATGTCATGTAAAATTGCATATAACTCTTTATTTATTTATTAATTTCATATCGCAAAGCACCTGATCTATAACAGTTGTGTGCATGCGTTCGCACCACAAGGTGAGAAACCTAGCGGGAGCGACAATTCCTGGCAGAGGAAGCTAAAACAAAACACATTAGAATCAGACTATTTTCACCTACAACGCTCACAAACGTTTCTGTTCCTCTCTATTTATCTTTATTATTCTCAAATACATTAAAACATTTATTAATATAGTGCACATAATCATTTTCGTAAAACAGAACAAGTTGAGACCAATTTTGCATAATACAATTGTAAAAGCTGGTGAAACAACACCAGATTCTGTTGGCATGTTTTGACTAGTAATTTATACGTTCTTTAAGCAAGACTTGCCAATATGGAGTTGTGAAATGGCAGTGTTAGCCTATACAGAACTCTCTATTTGCATAAAGCCAGAATATGAGAAAACTGACAGCTTCTGTTCTGTGTTATCTGTCCACTAGGTTTTATACATTTGACATTTAACGAAATAAAAAAAAAACAGACAATTGTGGGATCACAGCTTACATATCATAGAAAAAAAAATCTACTTATGTCAATAATTGTTTTCCGACACATGCGCACTATCAGTAGTGACAAATGCAAACATAAAAATTCATTATGCTATAGATATTTTTAATGTCACTTGGTCATCAACTAACCGGTGTCACATGGATTAGTCAGATTTACTGATATACGTGTTTGCTGTATCATGTAATTCCCGGCTTCAGCAAATACGCTACTGCTATACATATGAGCTATATTACATAAAATGTGAAGACTTCAACACTTCAAAAAGAGGAGAAAGAAAATTTAAGTGCTTAAGGTATTCAGGCGATGAAACAAAATGAATATGTGTTACCGACAACAGACGTCTTTGAGAAAACCACTTTTCGAATGTTGTTTTAATCAACATTAGTCATATAGAGAAATTTAAAACTTTGGAGAGAGACCGACTGTGACACTGGTATCGTGAAATGAGGTAAATATGGAGCAAAATATGATGTTTAAAATCAATGCCAAAAAGATGCATCATTAAATTTTCTCAAAAGAATTATATTTCTTGTTGTGTATTGTTTTGGCAATCACCAAGTGATCTCGAGCTTATTCCCGCTGAAAGCTATTCTTTTCGTACAGATTTCCCCCTCGGTGGGAATTGTTTCGGTGCGAATAATACATCATCATATTTAAAAAAAAACAAAAGGTTAGATGAGTCGTAAAACTATTTTTACAAGCTATGTTATTTAATACAAAATATTGTTATATAAGCTGACACCTTTTATCAACTTTACCGAAATTTCTAAAGAAAAAAAACATAGTTTTAGTTAAATCAGGCAAGGTGAAGTCGTAAACGATGTTGGGCATATGCACGTGATAATTTGTAGAGTTCTTTTTTAAATGCAGCCAGACCACAGATGGACATACAAAGCCAGTGTATGCTATGTATCTACATTATGTACATTTATGGAGTGACCGAGTGTAGATGACAGCTCAACAGAGCAAAGCAGTGCGATGACATTCACCTAGAAATAATAAGCGGTAGACCTGCACGTGTGTCTGTCAACTCCTCATCCCTCTGAAAGCATCGGGCAATACATTTGAAAGATAACGCCAGATGGCGCCAACGATTAGGTCACATGACTTCCGATCAGGGCGATAATTGGTTCAATTTGCATTCGTTATAACATTTAATTGATTTCCGTTGCATCTCGGACATTGATACGCATTACTCTATGGAGATATTCATTTAAACAATCTCCTGTGTAGGGGAATTAAACAGATAGCCATAGATATTTAAATCCTAATGTTACAGTTTATATATTGTGCTGCCGACATTTCCAATGTTTGTTGTATAATTGAATCTCGCCTTGTGTTACTCATATTGTGAGGCTCGCGTTCTGGAATGACACACAGTCTGTCAGCTCTTCAATTAACCTCCCTTATAACTTATTGGACAATCGAAATTCTGATAGGTTTGGGCTGGGTAGCTGATTTCATGGACACCTCTTAAGAAAGTAACTTCATCAGCAACCAGCATCCAAGACTAAGAATGAAAAAGCAAAACTGCTTTGTATGTGTTTTATTAATAAAAAAAATCTGGCCATGATGTCATATTCCGAATTTCCATTAAGAACACGGTATACCATGGTATGAAGTTGTATGCTTGTAGCATGCACACTTCGGTGATGTCGATTTTTAAAAATCTTTTTTTTTTTTTCCAATGACTGAAAAATGAAGGAAACTCCTTTTTATATGTCATTGCTGTTTAAGCAACCTATGAATAGTGATTGTTGGCAAAGTTAGAATATGAAAACATTGTAACAACGCTTTACCTGCCTTCGTCCCTTCATTGTGATGAACTGTCGTATAGACTGAAAGACTAGTTCCCTCCCTTAGTTTTCTACTCTCCGCTAAAACTGCGCTCTGCACACAATAGACCGTTTCCCTCCCTTGGTTTTTTACTCTCCGCTAAAACTGCGCTCTGCACACAATAGACCGGTTCCCTCCCTTGGTTTTCTACTCTCCGCTAAAACTGCGCTCTGCACACAATAGACCGGTTCCCTCCCTTGGTTTTCTACTCTCCGCTAAAACTGCGCTCCGCACACAATAGACCGGTTCCCTCCCTTGGTTTTCTACTCTCTCTTAGATTTAGGCTCCGCACACAAAAGACCGGTTCCCTCCCTTGGTTTTCTACTCTCCGCTAAAACTGTGCTCTGCACACAATAGACCGGTTCCCTCCCTTGGTTTTCTACTCTCTCTTAGATTTAGGCTCTGCACACAATAGACCGGTTCCCTCCCTTGGTTTTCTACTCTCCGCTAAAACTGTGCTCTGCACACAAAAGACCGGTTCCCTCCCTTGGTTTTCTACTCTCCGCTAAAACTGTGCTCTGCACACAAAAGACCGGTTCCCTCCCTTGGTTTTCTACTCTCCGCTAAAACTGTGCTCTGCACACAATAGACCGGTTCCCTCCCTTGGTTTTCTACTCTCTCTTGGATTTAGGCTCCGCACACAATAGACTAGTTCCCTCCCTTAGCTCTCTTCTCTCTGCTAGGGCTGTGGTCCGCTTACAAAGGACCTTGTTTATTTTTTCTCATTGTAGATTTCAGTGTAGACTGGTTCCCTCCTTTAGTTCTCTACTTTCCGTTAGGGCTGCGCTCCGCACTATGTACCGCACAAATCGAGAGCTAACTGAGGAGGGAACTAGTCTAACATACTGAGGGATAAATGTCCACGAGAATTTAAATATCCTATTTATAACGTAAAATCCCCTCTGGCCTGACACGAAAACAATTTAGACTTTAACTATTAAACAGGCCCTGTGATCGACATAACACTAGTCTTACTGCTTCATGGTGTTACTTCAATTAATTGATGTCCTCTGATAAACTGTGGCAGTTTTACATCTCGGGGGGCCGGGAATGTCAAAGCGGTTATAATATTGATGGGATAGGTTTTATCTGGAATACGCTAGAATTCATGCCTGTTTTTCCTATGAGATACCCTTCGCCATTGTGGTTTGTAACCAGCCATCATGCCTGGCTGAACTGGAGGCACGGCAGGCTAAATGTCATCTTCTGCCGTGATGGCTGCGCATCCCCCGGTGTAGAGCGTTTATCATCAGTAATGGTTTTACCACACAGTCTCCTACAATACATGTAGTCTGACAGAAGAATATACATTGTACTTTTTGAACTTCGCAGAGTTGTTAAGTAGCGATCAATGCATTGCTTGTATCTAAATGACACAGCTTAAATATAAAAGTTGACAGGCAGAAATACAGAGAAACAGTAAGTTTCTGTTAGGAACTAGCAACCTACAAAACATGGGAAACATCCCAAACAGCTTTCTAAAATTACGTTTGGAAATTAAAGAATACAGGACTAGTATTTGGTATTATTCGAATGAGAAAAAACGTGACGTCGAAAGGAATTTAAAAAGCATCCTCGTTTAGCGCTGGAGAACAATGAGTTAATCTCCATACAATTTGTTTCCCATTAAACAACGAGATGTAGAATATTCAAAACGACAAAGATAACGCTGTTAATGCAAAACGAGGACTGAAGAAATGGAAGATTTGACAGTAGATAACTACGAACGCCGGATATTTGTGCTCTTTGATCCAGCGTTTATTTGCTTCTCTTTTAACATTGTATTTCCGGTTGTTCACACTTAGATTTGAAGGCGACACAATGCTGCCTGACAAACAAGTCCATTATCTTTTCCTGTTCTGGAAGACATCCGTCGATTCCGATCTCTCACTGGCTTTCATGCTTCAATGAACAATATATGAATACAGTCCATGTTGTGTGAAGTAAGGATTCGAAAGCAATATGTCAGCGTTTGACGCGGAGTGAACTGAATTGGAAATACTGTCATATCTCCCGTCACTATTCTCACAGTTTTTGGTTGTTGTCCGATGATGTTACGTGGTAAATTCGCCATGAAGTCAGCATGCAGAAAATCATGAGATCGTAGTTGAATTTATAACACTGGGTTGTTGAAACTCTATATATTCTCATACAGCGTTTTTGCTGAGCGTCATTTCTAATTAGCTTAACGGGGCCAGCCAAGTACATGTAGCAGGGGTATGCAACACAGGAACGAGCCATACCGAGACAGTGTGAACAGTCATATTATGTACTCAACTCAGGAGCATGTCATTCTATGCTGGATCACTTAAGTTAGGAACATGTCATACTGGGTCAAGTTAAGTCGTGTTACTCAGGGACGTGTCATTCTGGGTCACTCAACTCAGGAACTCAAACTTTAACTCCGGGACAAGGGATAAAGAGGCTCGAAACTCACACGTTATATTTTGTCACGTAATGTATAGTTCATAATATTCATGGGACTGTAATTTCACTGTATTTGCGCTTAATAAAGATAGTAATTCAGTCACGTGTCACAGGAACAAGTCAAACTTATAGAAGGGCACATAACTCTGAGACAATCCATATAACGACAAGTAACTCAATGACATGTCCTACAGGGGGCACATAACTCAGAGGCAAGCCATACAGAGACACGTGACTCAGGAACAAGTCTCAATCGGGCAAGTAACTCAAGGACATATTATGCATGGGCACGTAACTCAATGACAAGTTATACTGAGAGCACGTATCTCACGGACATGTTATGCATGGGTACGTAACTCAATGACATATCATACAGGGGCACGTAACTCAGGGACATGTTATAACGAGGGCACGTAACTCAATGACAAGTTATACAGAGGGCACAGTAACTCAGGGACAAATTATACTGAGGGCATGTATCTCAATGACATATTATACATGGGCACGTAACTCAATGACAAATTTTACAGGGGGCACGTAACTCAATGACATGTTATGCTTGGGCCCGTAACAGGAACATGTTATGCACGTAACTGAATGACGAGCCATGCAGTGGCACGTACCTCAGGGACAAGGTATACAGGGTTACAGCGTAACTAGGAGACATATTTTTTCAGAGGGCTAAGAAGCACGTTATATCATGTACATGGATAGTAAACGGAGTCGGGTAAAATGATACAAGGAGGTAGATAGGATGGAAAGACACTACGATAAAGTCGAATCTAACAGTTTTTGTCAGCCTCCAGTATATGGTATGAAATATATTTTTTTACTGCAAAACATATGTAGAAACACATACTATTTTATAACATGAAATTCTGAGTGTGAGTGCGCTGTAACCCTTTTGGTGTAATTTTAAGAAAGATGACATTTGTCTTCAAAATAGAGGTATGTTGACGATTGTCAAAAAGAATGAAACTCTCAATCTGATATCATAAAATGACAAATCCATTTCCGAAGACGACGGTGTACGAACATTATCATTACTGTTATATATATAACGGAAGTTGTTAGATATTAAGAACATTCGATGACTAGATGTATATGACGAGTCCTTCCCTATCTTTCAGTACAAACTGTCAACTCATTGGAATACATGACTGTATTGCCATTCAAAATTGAACATAATAATCATTTATGATATAAAATGGCGCTCGACTTATCTGAAGTATGAGATTTTAATCAGGATCTAAACGATCGCTTGTAGAAACATGATGTACTATTTCACTAAATAACATATCATCTTTCATATTTTCCTTACACATCCTGATCATATGTAGTCTACATTTACTGGTGTTTTGCTGGTTTGCTACATCTAAGGATATGTTCTACGGTAATTGTCAGGATTGTAGAATAATAAATCGACAAGATAAGAAACAATCGACATCCATATTATGGTAGCCTAGACACGTCACATGAAATCATATCTCAAAGAAATTCCATCAATCACCACCAATTATTTAGCCCTTTATCATTCCTTCAGAACATGTCCTAGATAACAATTTTGTTTTATTTACAGAGTCACCACTTCGGGGAGGAACGGCTCTGTATTTTGTACAAGACAAGCCTACTATCACGGTGTGTGTTCAAAAATGTTTTTTTTTCTCTTCACTGCTAACAAAACAATACATTCTGGTTAAAATCAACTTAAGAAAGCTAATCTATTCTGTTTAGGAAACATTCAAACGCATTACATTTCACGGATTTTAAAATTCCAGTTGAATATCCACTTAAGAAACCGTTGCTATTTCCTGAAATCTGCCATGAGTTGATTTTTTGTGGACGACCAGACGGAAAATACTGATTTAGATGCAAAGAAACACTTCAGAAGTAAAACCATCGATCGAGCAATGTCGTGTAGCTTTGAAAATGTGTAAAAGGGGTCTTGTCGTGCTTCTCACTGATCCAACAAAAGCACAGTCGTGTACTCATTACTGCGGATTTCCGTATTAAAGAAGAACATTTTCGTTCAATTAATCGTTCTTCGTTTTATATTATTCTTTTAATAATCTAATTTAAGATTTTTCAGTTCATAGAGATCAAATAATCAAAGACTCTATGAAAATTACATCAAAGTGTGCTGCCAGCGAGCCGGTATGTTTGCGTAACAGTACAGAATAATCTAACGATATGGCTAGAGTATTAAAGGGGCTCAAACATCAAAGTAGATAATGGTAGAAGAGAATATTATTAAATACAAATTTCAATTTGACAACAAGATCTCTATCAATTGCACTTGATACACTTCTGTCTACAATACAGGACCGATAATGTTAATTAAGCACGTCTTAATCCATCTTGAAATGATAAAGATAGGATAGGATCTATGTCGATATAAAATTTCTTACATCAACACCGTATATTTCTATCGTGTTCGTGACATTTCGCTGCATTGAAGTATGTTACTCGTTATAAAATCTACCGCCACACACAGCTTGACATTACTTACCTGTCCAAGTAATTGTATAGTTTAGAGGCGTCCTTGCCAATTTCGTTTTGTAATACTTAATTGCATGTTATATAATTTCGTATTCTTTACGACCTTTAGAGAATCTGAGCTATTTCTGGGACCAGATTCGCTATCTTATGTAAACCAATCTCTGCTTCTTTGAATGCTTGCCGAGTTTATCTCCATGAACAGCTTATGTCCTGTTTTGTCAAGGAACAAAACCATACATGTAACAAACAGCCTTCGTCCTATTTTGGAGCGGGGATGGCGTGGGGGTGGAGCGGTGGTGGCGTGGGTTTGGTGTTGGGGTGGAGCGTGGGTGGCGTGGGGTCGGAGCGGGTGGCGTGGGGGTGGAGCGGGGGTGGCGTGGGGTTGGTGGGTTTGGCGTTGGGGTGGAGCGTGGGTGGCGTGGGGTCTGAGCGGGGTGGCGTGGGGTGGAGCAGGGGTTGAGGATGGGGAATAGCATGATGCATAAGGTTCACTCGTTAAAGCAAACAAAATTACCCACGACCGAGGAAATTCCACAACAACCGAGGCTGGTGGTAAAATTTTCACCTGGGAGTGAATTTGCAAGTAATTCTATATAGAATTTCTCTTATGACCAGGGAAAATGTGGTGTAGTGTCTTATGATTTTATTATAGTGTAGGACTGTACCGAGTCACCACCATACAATTACTGTTTGTTCTACATAATCTTCCCAATACAATTTACCGGCCTCTTTCCAAGGTAATACGGTAAATGTGGTTAATACAAAGAGCAAACCGCAAAAGAATATCGCCCAAGTTAAAGAGTGTTATTGTATTACGGAGACAGCAATGTTCAGATCAATAGAACTACCTAGTCCGATCTGTACCCAGGGGAAAAGGTAAACCAAAGGTCCAGCACGGGTATTGCCAAGAGGACGGGCCATTGACTTGTCTTACATTCTGTTGCAAATTACAGTTTGTTTAGAATATTGAATGTATTCAATCCTCAAGGCCTACCTATTTCCAAAACAAGCAGAAAAGTCTATCATTTGGTTTCATACAAGCTTCATTCAAGCTAAAGACTATAAAAAGGTGATAGTATGGATTTTATCGAGATATGAATACAATTTGGGTGACAAATAAATACTTCAAGCATGTTACCCTTATGAACAATACAATTTTTGTATCTGTCACACATATCATATTTATATCAACAACTGTTAACTATCTGAAAATTGTTTATTGCTTATATTCAATTATAATTTTCGTAATCTGGAAAAAATAGTGACGTCATAAAAATCCGTTGGAAGCTAAAATAAAACAGTTCTCGTGTTATCATAAACGATAATTATATAAAACCGTATGATTAGATTTTTCTTGATATAAAAGTATACACGTGTAAAATAGTCCTTATACCTGTAGTTTTTGTACTTACTCATTTGTTTGGAATATAACTATTCACGTGCGCCTTGATATCTAATTAAGAAAACAGATTGCACCGAGCGAGTTTCTTCCTGAAGATTTACATTTTCTTGTCGTGTATTTATGTTATTTTCAGAAAGAATAGCTAGAAGTTCTAAATGGATGTCGCTCCTATCGATAAGCAACAACAGTCACTATTACATTTTGTTTGTAACAGATTCTATGTGTGGACAGTCACATCGACGTCTACTAGGCGATGTTGATAACCTTTGTATTCTTGTCTGTTTAGGACACCATTAAGGCTTTTGTGGCTAGGTTAATTATACAGTATCGTTAAGTCATTTTAAGATTTTATGCCAGCCTGTAACCAAATTCCAGCCACTTTCGATATGGCAGTATATTGATGCCGAAAGTTAACAAATGCCATCTTCTTTCACTTTGGGATTATCTGGCTGTATACATTTACCTACATAGACAGAATCACTGTAAACTGTAGTATAAAGTCTCATATTCAACAATATGGTGATTTATACGCAAATGCAACACAAAAGGTAAATTTGCATGTCTTAGATATTAATTAATGTGTAATTTTTTGTTGTGATACGGGTATGATAATTACATCAAATTTATTGATCAGAGGGCATTGATCAGTATCAACCCGTAATCGGAATTCCTTCACACAAGTTCGGAACACCTCGCAATTTAGTTATTGGATAGTGCTCAGGAGACAAAACATAAAATTGAGGATTCTGTGGACACTGCAGACGGTGCTATCTGTTTCTAACGAACGACTTCAGGTCACATTTGACATTATGACAAAGTGAGGAGTATCAACACTCTAATACAGGTGATTGTGTTTTTACAGCACAAGTTCAAGTTCTTTATTACCTTATGGCAATTGACTCATCGGATACAGGAAAGTAACAACACAAAACATTTATAACAAAATACAAACTCATGATCACAGACACAATTCAGACATGGAGAGAGCAAACTATTGGCTAAATTGATCTAGTTTTTACACTAAAAAGTACCATTAGTTTAAACATACTAGGTTTTTTTTAAAAAATCTTTCTCAGGTCCGTGTAACAAGGACATTTCAATACAAAATGAAACTCATCTTCTGCATCATCTAAATCACAAATGGTACGTACTCATAAATTACTCGGTATATTTTTATATCGGCCTTTTCCATTTTCAAATTATGAAATGAAAGTCTAATTTTTTAAATTTCTGACACACGGTATTTTATTACAATATATCCTTATTTCCGTCGTCGTAACCTATATGCACACAAAATATAGTTATAAAAGTCAAAGGCGTCTACATTCGGGATATGCTGTGTTTCCTTCTATCTAATCTATTTCCTTATGTCTCTCTTGATACTCCTCACTTTTGGCATTTACTCGTGTGCCTGTGATGAAGGCTTTGGGTTCGATCCCCTGGTCGAGACAGAATATATTTAACTGTTTAGTTACATGTACTTTACCTGCTTTCCGCTCAGCATTTTAGTGTATGTACTATGATTGGTTTGCCGCTTTAAGTATAATTTGGCTGGATAGAGTGTCAGCGGTATACTTCTGTGTGATAAAACTATAAAGCCAGCTTCATTTCCGCACAACCAAAGGAGGTTTTCACGAACATATTGCAGGTTTCCGAAGACACCTGCACTCAACACATGCACTCATCTAGCAAACTTTGGGAGGTCGTCTTAGATTACCATAGTTGCTGATAGGGCGTGAAACAATATAAAACCAGACCAGTAATACTATTAATTGTAGCACATGTGTGAGTAAACATGTCGAGACTCTGCTCCTTCGCTTCCAATGTTGCATGATACTTTTGGAAATTGGATGTCCGATATTTCAAAAACATCACTTTAATGAAAATATCAGGAAGTGTTGCTGTAAACCGCAACATCATAGCTAAGTACCTTACATAAATATTTATAATAACATAATAAATCCAGCAGTTTCAACTTCTCACTTTTTAATAAAAAGGAAAAATATGACAACAGAAAATAATATCTTGTCTTATTCTCGAGAGAGGCAAATTCACCTTGCCTTTCTATCTTTATAAGGCAATAGAATATAGGAAATTCATCGATTTTTCAGTCACTTTTTTGACCAATTCAGATCAAATGAAAACATATTTTAAATAAAATCGCGTACACTCTGTACGTCAGTGCTAGTAAGCTTTACACTGGTCACTTGTCGGATGAAGGTGACTTTGTGGTCATTGAAACGTCATACTCTAATCTTCAATTCTACTGGCATTGCCAGCTTGAATTGAATATTCCGAAATTGGGTAAAAGAGCCACACTTTTTCTATGATTTTTACATTATAATAAGAATAATAGTATTGTGAAGTGAAGTTCCAGTTCTGATGGAACTACACGAATGATTAACATTCTCTACTGGCTGGAAAACAGACTATGGTTATCATTAAATCATCGATCGATCGATGCAGAAATGATGTTCACCATAAAACCAATATGAATGGGACAATATTGGAAAAGTCAACCACCTGAATATCTTTAATGGTATACCAACATGATCAAATATGTGATTTCTAATTTAAACAATACAGGTAATATTTTAATACTCCAAGTAATTTTAAACAACGTTACATTACTCCGACCGACCTTGTTTGAAACGGTGGGTGACAGAATACAAGACGATCTACCTTACGAAACACATGGTCTTAGTCTCCATGTGGTATCTCTCCATTATTTGTTATACTTTTCGAATCGATTTTTACTTTGAATTACGATTTCACGTTGTATATGTAATCTAAGCGAAGTTATTGGCATTACCAACTAATAGAAAGAAGATTTGAAAACAGATATCAAACGTTCAAACGTGTGCTTAAAGTTCCTTTTACTGTGATTTGTAAATACGTTATGCGTCTTAATTTTTAAGTGCAAGCTTTAAAATGTCATATTTGTCACTTTGAACAGTGCTTGTAAGTACACCTGCACTTAACGTGACCTACAGGAATTATACTTTGTTCTGAAGTCGCCAATTTACCCATTGATAATTTTACATAGGTTGACTGAAGTATAGTCTACTCTCGCACTTTTATACTATAGACATGGCCACCGACGATCGTAATGTTTCGAAACAGAAACTTAACAGATCTGTTGACACGTTCCAACCTCATAAAGCACTTCATACTGTGTATAGGTAGCAGTAAATGTGATATAAATGTACTATTTGTAGTATGCCCCATAGTATAATGTCTAAAACAACACATCTTCTATACATGATATGAAAACATTTCCGGAGAATGAAATCCATAATCTTCTATACATGATATGAAAACATTTCCGGAGAATGAAATCCATAATCTTCTATACATGATATGAAAGCTACTTCACACCATGAAATATGATATATCTAAAATGGCATCGTCTTATGTCAACCTTATGTTACGATTGTGTTTTTATATAAAATAATGTATAATTTGTTTTTATCTTTAAATATATATATATAAAGAAAATCCACTGGTCTTTCATCTAATATCATATGTATTTTATTCGTATGATAAAATATATGTAAACATTGACTTGATAAAAGTTGACCCTAAAACCAGATATATCGTCGTGAGGGAAGGAGTTGTTGTAAAGAAAAAAAAAAGAGAAAAATAAGGGGGAAAAAACGCGGACAGCTTATTTCTTTGTTTTGTAATCGGTGCAATACCACCGTGTATTGTCACACGAGTCCTTCGTTCATAACGCCATGTGACTTAACTCACATAAGAATCTTTCATTAACTTTGTGTAATAACCATAATAATTACAGCGATGATTGATTAATGAGTCAATTACAACGGTAACGCCGATGGCTAGACAAATTGAAAAATGATAATTCTCATTTCATAAATATCTTTTGAATAGAAACGCATATACGATTCTTTATCACTTTATTATATTATCATTATATTTATCAACCATCATCGGATACGAGATTGAGATATTTTGCGCTATTGACGCCCAGCGAGGTACAAACATTTACTTTGTATTTTGTAAACTTTAAAAACAATATCGCCCTACTGACATATACGTTGTCATACTAGCAAACGAGAACGATGAATATAAATTATGATAGCTTGCTCCGCAAATGTTGTGAAAAAGTCAAATTTAATGCAAATTAAAGACACTGATACTCTCGTTTGAAGCGGATCACGTGCATTTATACAGTGTAATATACACATTATGTTATCTCAATAAAAATATGTCGTTAATCAATATTTTTAATGTTAATTGGAACAACACAGATATTTTATTGGAAATAGTCCTTGTTCCAGACTGTCTATAGATTTAAAGTGATTACGCGTTGTATTATACAGAAAAGAGATGGGACGTTAAGATTGTTTCTCGCTTAGCATTAGCCTGAGCTAAAATGTCCTAAGTCAGCTGTGATATTGTACTAAACATATAGAACCATTTCTGTAAGTGTGGCCCCAGTTATGGACACGGCTGACATGTTTATGAGATGTTACACATAAAACAAGTTTGTCAATCAACGAGCATACTTTGTTTTATAGCAAACTGTACCATCAGACATAATTACAGCACTACCGCTAAAGTGGTTCAAATTATAGGTCATGTACTGCTATTGGCCAGTTACACACCAAGACGAGCATACACAGATATGTAAAAGGATTCATTCATTCTTATTCATCCTTTCCGATGTGTCATGTTTGCGATGGGAAGGTGACATCCGAAAAAATGATTATCGTAAATTGTAGAACCTATTCCTTTTGGGAGATATATATGGCAATGCAGGGTCTGTACAACGCGCATGCGTCCATCGAGCGACCTGGCGTAAAACAGGCCATAAATTTAGAACTAAGGCACATCAATGTGGTCAAACATTTCGATAAAAACAACATGTACGAACTGTCGTGCCAACAATTTCTAAGTCTAGGGGAATATTCATTGCCTAATAAAACAATAATTGCTGTCTTTTCTGGCGTGAAATCAACGACTTGAATAAATAAACATTTGGAACAACGGACTGCATAGGCGTCTATGATCTTAACGCTTCGTCATTTCTTTGGTGTTCTGTGTTTTAAGGTACTGACAAGATAAATGGTTTCATCTGCTCTCAAGGTGTACCTACAGCAGTTCCGTCATCTCAAGTGAAGTTAGTTAGCTTCAGAACAATTTTATTAAGAGTAAAACAAATTCCATACAGTAAATATTGGGGTCTACAGAAGCAATTAACACTTTACTTTCAGGAGTGTAGGAAGACGCTCTAAGGTTACCCTCTTTATAACCATGTTTATGTAGCATTGATGGATTGTACAAAAAACACACAAGTAAATGATATATTTCAATAGAAATTCAGAATAAGATCAAAGTGAACAGCGTCATAGATAATTCTGTCCTAGTACGACTAGTTAATGATGTACAATTCATAGAGTTGTGAAAACAGGTAGCCGACCGAGGCATAAAAAATGATTGAAATTATCGCCAAAAACCAGGTCATCCGAAAATTCAATATATGTCATTAATATCAATTTTCAATCACCTCAAAATCAATAATCTACAATGCAGATGCATGTTCTAAACAATGCCATCGATAGGTGGAATATAGGTTACGGTAAGCCTAAGAGACTGAAGCCCAGCACTGGAGTCAAACATCTGCAATATTAAAGTAGTGTACAAAATAGACATATCATGAACTCTCCTAAAGTTTTAATATAACAGCTGAACTTGTACATTGTTCAGCTGTAAAACTAAATATTTCAACTTAAATTTATACTCTTATTGAACATTGATTAAGAGAATAGAAAGATTACAGTACATATAGGTTGTCACAAAACACACCAGCCTCTTCTCTTAATAACCTTCGTTCCTAACTATACCCTTCCTTCACAATAACCTCGTCCGGATGCTTCCCCAAGATTGTTTAAAAGACACACAAATGATTAGCACTATTTCATATTTTATTTTAGAGTGAGGTACAGTAGAGTCAAACAATAAAATACTGTGAAGTTACCGAGTTGGATATATGACATCATTGAAATATCGTTCCGCTACCCGTCGACAATTTATTTTGATGCTTACGTTAGTAAGTAACAAGTTAAAACAGTCGTCGGACGGTCGACATCGTTGACGTCATCGTCATATGACTTCAATAAAGAATAACAAATGCTCTGACATTTTGAAAAGAAAACCGAACTTTTTTATCAAACCATCGTTCATGTGACATACGTACATTGTACTTACCATACCAATGTTTGATGTTGTACATATCTGATAGCGGATCACTTTAAACCAAATCTAATTTACAAAATAACAAAACAAAAAACAAAAACAAAACAAAAACAAAAACAAAAAAACAAGAAAACTCCAACATTTCAACATAACCATAACCCAAACTCAAATTCAATAAAACTACGGCAAAATACGAACAAAAAGAAAATGACACTGAGAATAAGACCGATTGTTCGGGAAGAGTAAGCGTCTTCTGCTTCATCGACGACACCCGCCTTGTAAACTTTCGTCAATCCGAGTAAGTAATGTCAGGCTCTCAAATGTGTACAAGGTAAAGAACAACGGAACCAAAAGGCAAACTAACGAACGTCGAATACATTCAGCTTCATTTCTCACAAAAAAACTGCGTTAGGTTCGTGTATTATGTGTAGTATTTGAGGGAAAAGAAACCGATGATATCGTAAGTTAATTGAATTTTTTATTTTACATCTCTAAATAGATATGAACACATAGACATAACTTTTAGAATCGACATATTAAAATAGATATGATCGCATCAACAGGCAGTGAGAAACAGGTACCAAAACTGTAAGAAAAACACCATAAATAGACCAACTAACACCAGCTCCATTACAGCATGCTTTCTTCGTTATGTACTGCTCCTTCCTGTGTCAGGAAAATGGCTTTCATTTCACATATCCGGCATCGTTTTGTACTGACGGACACAAGCAATACCGGTATTGAGATTTCAATTAAACATTGATATACATATAAAGGAAACTAGCGTGTCAGTGGCCGGTATTTATTCCTCTCATGTCTTTGTGCACTGCAGTATTGTATATATCGTTTGTGACGAAGACCTCAAGAGCGTGCGAGGCACAAAATCCGGCCCGCACGGAATACACAATGATATCCTAATGAATCTGTCAGTGGTGCCTTGTAAAGTAGATTTCTATGATAGCCGAGACATTCATTCATTGTTTTTAAGTATATCTAAACGACAAGGGATGGATCCATTAAGGTGAGAATAACCTACAACTTTATTGTATAATAAACTTTCTCAAGAAACAATGAAGCTATCAAAAAGAAAATGAAAATGTCACATTAACCGAATCCAATACCATGCCCCGGAAGCAGATGAATAGGAATAGTATCTATTTCGTAATTTTGTGAAATGATAGGATGGTGATTTCACAGGAACGACTACAGTGACTTTGTTAAGACAGTATTAAATTCTTTCATAGCAGTGCTATCCACAAAACCCCACTAGGTATCTTGTAAAAAGAGGAAATCCAGGTCATAGCCTCACGTGTTATACAAACCAAACATGAAGGACATTGTATGTACATTTTGTACTTTTAACCAATGTCCCTTACCCCTCACTATGTAACATTAAAATGTATACACGAACATTAAAATTACCACATACCCTTATCGGAAGTCTGACGGACATGATATTACCGTCACGAACTGCATGGACAGGATAATGTATATATGAACCTTTGTAGAAAAGATAGCGAGAGCATGCTTTCTATTCTTGGATGAACTAAAATAAAAATATATTATCTTGATGTAATCACAGATAAAATACAGCAACATGATTTTATCTCCTATGAATTTGAAGTTGTTTGTTTGTAAGTAGAAAGAGATTAAAATTTAATGTACCATTTCATTCGATAGTTGACAATGTAAATTCTCAAAATGAGAGACAAATGAGAACTACAGTTCAGCTCTTTCATGACTCATGAGAACTACAGTTCAGCTCTCTCATGACACATGAGAGACAATGAGACTACCAATGAGATAACCAGGTGAGATGTCGGATATCGCACATATCTGACATCATACCGCACCAAGAATCATAACATTCCAACATGCGTTCATGATCGTGACAAATCTTCATTAACAGTCTTCATTAACAGTTTGCAAAGTATGTATTGTATATCTACCACTAATGTGGTGATGGACAAAGCCATTAGAATCAACCGCGACATGTAAGCACCATAGGTTAGGGAAGCAGGATTTTACATTTAGAAATGTAAATTTACACTCTGGAAATTGAAATCATTACACTTATACGACTTAGTTGATTCTGATATTATTGATAATTTGAAGATGTAAGTCGGTATGTCAAGTTCTCTTTAGAAAGACATTTAAATAAAAAGAAACGATTTGAACATTTCTCTCGCTCCCATGACAAAACACAAAAATAAAAGAAGTAAAGATGGCCAACACAGAAGTAAAACCTTTAACTTGGTACCATATCACAAGAACGACATTCGGACATTAATTACGATCACTTTGGATTTTCCTCTGTCGTCCCTAGGTTTACAATTTGGGTCCTTAGCATTACGAGTCCCACAACTGTATGATGCAGTCTATTTCATTGTTTGGTTCTATTCTGCTTTATCTAAATTCGTGTCAAATGGTGCTATTCACTTGTCTGTCGTTTCGTACAATCTTCGAGGAAGCCATCAATTAATATAAGTACTGAAATGTTTGCTATTTTGATGGAATCCGTATATATATATATAATAAAAAATATTTCAAAAGAAAAAGGAAGAAAAAACATACTATATTAGATTCAAGGTTTTGTTAAAATGTGATATTTCTTAAAACTTTATACAAAATAAGGTTTGAACAAAACCACATTTAGATAAGTTTATAAGTCTTTCCATGACGGATTGTGGGATTTATGTAGGTTTATGGGATTTAGCTAAAGACACAAGATATTAAATAAAAGTGAAGTCTGAACTGAATTATTACTTTAAAAAAATAAAACAACGACACCGTATCAACGTGTCAATAAAATCGTTATTTAAATCAGAAATAAAACAGATTTAAAACAATAAAGCATATTTCAAAACAATGTTAGTAATACAGTGCGGTTACAATAACATGTATGTATATATTTGGAGATTCGATTTAGATTTAGATTGCAACTATATATTCATAATTTATGTCTGTACTTGCGTCTTTGTTACAAACATTTCTTTTTCAGAGATAAACATATGACAAAACAAATATTGTTTTTCCATTAAGATATTCTTCAATAAGACGAGGAAGAATTTATCGTGAAAAATCACTCATGGCAAGATGAAATAACGAGAGGAATTCAGTATCTAGTTTACAGTACTTTTAGTTGATAAGCTGACCAGCATTTGATTTAATTTGTTGTTAGATCTATCGAGGAGGGCTATCAGAAAAAGAAAAAAAGGACCTTGTATGAGTCCTAATTTTCAATCCAAAATACATACACGGCCAGCATCACTATCAAGCCTTTTTTCATTCCTAGTTGGTATTGATACAACAATCAGAAAACGAGAAGACAATGGCAACATATGAACAGAAACTTACATTGATTCAAACTCCAAATCGATGAAACGAAGGCATAACAAGGGAAATGAAATATCTTAATGGAAATGTAACCAGAAGTTAAATAAGACCAGATGTCCCTGAAGGGTAAGCGTTTGCTTCATCGACAACACACGTCATATTTTGGTCAATCCAAGTAAGTAATGTCATGTTCTCCATCGCCATGTAAAAACAAGTAATTAAGATATAACAAGATATCCTACTTACACAACCTGAATTTTATAAATTTGTTTTAGATGGCTCATCATAAATCTTTTTCCATAACACCAGAATACTGTTTTAAGACCAAACTACATCTCAGTTAATCTTTACTTATTAAAACTACCTCCCACAGTCTTTCAAGATTCATAACAATTTAATTTTATATAATATTTGTGTCATAAAAAAGCCTTTGAGATATACGGAATTATATATGTTTATATCTGTTTGTGAAATTACACATTTATGTTTCGGCTGGTCAGAACGGCACGCTTTGATCACTGCATTAATACAATCTTCAGATTTTAATAATTTACAGTTGAAGCGGTTGAAGTTTTTTTGAAATCATTGTATATATAGATATATGATTAAATATTGATTTTTATTTATTCTAACTGAAAGGATTCGATAACAAATTCGGACGTAATAGTAAAGATGCACAGTAAATTATAAATCCCAGCAATACTAAATAAGGACTATTACATAAAGCCACGGAATTCGATATAATTCAGTGATTCAACTTTCAAAGATTTGTGATCCTCTGTGGACCAGCTTTACTTGATAACAAATCTATGTTATTCCGTGAACATGAACCTATCAGACGATATAGTTGTCTCATTTTCTCGTCTTTACTACAGGGAAAAATAAAGCCCATACCTTCATATGAAATATAATAAGTCATATAATTAAAGCTCAATTAAAACTTGGTAATGACAATTGGTGTATTATCATAGGGAGGACGTTATAAAACGTGAAAGGTAATAACAACATTCCAATGATATTTATACATATATATATAGAAAAAACTAAATACGGAAAAATGTCAAACAGTCATTGAGTGCATATAAGTCGATGATTAAAATCGGAATGGTCCGCGTTATAACAACACGGAATATACTAACTAATGCAAATAAAATCTGATACAATGTGCAATACTTTCAACGATTTGGTTTCTAGAAACGATGAAAAACTGAGTTACTTTAATGCTATCTGTCCATGCAGTTTTTCGATTCTCTAAACATCATTTTGTACTTATATAGATGATGAGTCATTGATTATTCAATACAGCCTTACCTTTATTGTAGATCTCAGCATGAAGTGACCTCGGACCACTATCGAATTACTAGCCGCTCCTATTTCTTTAATTGTTCGAAAGCTTACAATGGACGTAACAATTGATTCCTCGTTAATTTGAATTTCTGTTGTATAAAAAAAACTTCACAATGCCCCGGTAAGATTGGTTTCAAAGTGAATTCCTTTTGCTGCTTGGATGTACAACAGATATATAGCTATTTGAATCAGAATAAGTTTCTGGCCATCAGTATCCTCAATACTGTGATGGAGCGCACGGGGAGTGATATATAGCTAGTAACAGTGTGCAGAGTTCGTTACAGTGTAGCGGTGACATTTGCGAGTCGTCAGACGCACTGAGAAATATACCAAATTACGGAAAACGAACACCACTTAGAGCAGGGAGCAAGGGAGAGTTGAAAAGATACCAAGACCACTTTATAGCTCCACATCGCAGTCATATACGCTGAGCTGCGTTACCCGCTATATATCAATATCGTTTAATCTGATGTTATTTGTCGGAGCAATGGAAAACGTTATCTACTTTTGTAACCGATAATAACTGATGATTTATCAAAAAATGTTTAATAAAATTTAGTTGGATCCGGGGTACAATTTACGCGCACTGTGTGAAAAATAAATGTTTCATATCATACAATAACATAATTACACCTAAGATCATGTTCTAACGTATGTTGACATGTATATGTGTTACTAAAACATTGTGATGAAGCCGACAGTTTATTGGCATTTATCTAACGATACACAATATGATTTTATTCTTTAAGAAATGTTTTTATTGATACTTGATGTTTTCTGTGTATAACTATCTGCATAGTATAACATATCGTACTTACGTCATGGCACCTGTAATTCGAAACCAAAACATTAATGTGCAAAATCGAAATGATACGTCTATACTTCAATAATTCATGACCATAATATTCTACACTTAAATTTACATTTAAGCTTATGATAAATTTCAACTGAAATTGGTTTTTAAATATTTATTTTATTCATTCCTTATTGTACGTTTTTCCTTCGCTTTCTAATTAAGGCCTCTGGCATCACTAGTGAGTCTAAGAAGGACGAAACAGCTGTTTGGTGCAGTTAGATTCATTATTGTTCTCTAATGTATCTAATTCTAAAATTCTGTATTTGAAAGCTGCTGTTCATTTTTGTGTCTTCTGTAATTTTTTTTCATTAGTAGTGATGCCTTTTGTTCGAAATATATTTGTTTTTCCCGTTATAAAAAGACAATTTTGATGAGAACACAGATTCAATACAAAACGAGAAAATAATGCAATAAAATTAGCAAGGTTTAAATTATTTGCCAGCAGGTGCTATAATTAAGTTTTGTGATTGAATTGTTTTACGCGATGTACTTGTATGTGGGTACGTTGTATCGTTGTATATGATCATTATATACAACAAAGTTTTACATTAAAATATCACTAATTAATCACTTCGTATTATCCTGAATTGTAGCTCTATATATAGAATTAAACTGAATGTATCTACTTGATGAAATTTCATTTCAAATTGACATTGAATTATCAAGGACTAAGAACCTTCTTTAAGCTTAATCACAATATCCTTGAATTATTAACATTTTACTTTGGTTTGTTATATAATACACATTGATATGTAAACTTATCGTATGGTGTAATGAACACTGGATATGTATACATTGTGCTATATTATTATGTTGTATAATGTTACATTACATCCGATAAATTTGTGTAATGTAAACTGTGCTGTACCGTAAGTAACACACATAGACCTTGTGTAATATTAACTCTGCTGTACTGTGTTAAGTAACACACATAGACCTTATGTAATATAAACTCTGCTGTACTGTTTTAAGTAACATACATAGACCTTGTGTAATATAAACTCTGCTGTACAGTAAGTAACACACATAGATCTTGTGTAATATTAACTCTGCTGTACTGTGTTAATTAACACACATAGATCTTGTGTAATATAAACTCTGCTGTACAGTAAGTAACACACATAGATCTTGTGTAATATAAACTCTGCTGTACTGTCTTAAGTAACACACATAGACCTTGTGTAATATAAACTCTGCTGTACAGTAAGTAACACACATAGATCTTGTGTAATATTAACTCTGCTGTACTGTGTTAATTAACACACATAGATCTTGTGTAATATAAACTCTGCTGTACAGTAAGTAACACACATAGATCTTGTGTAATATAAACTCTGCTGTACAGTAAGTAACACACATAGATCTTGTGTAATATAAACTCTGCTGTACTGTCTTAAGTAACACACATAGACCTTGTGTAATATAAACTGTGTTGTACTGTCTTAAGTAACACACATAGACCTTGTGTAATTTAAACTGTAATGTATTGTGTTACTGAACAGACATAGACCTTGTGTAATGTAAACTTTGCTGTACTGTGTTAAGTAACACACATAGACCTTGTGTAATTTAAACTGTAATTTATTGTGTTACTGAACAGACATATACCTTGTGTAATGTAAACTTTGCTGTACTGTGTTAAGTAACACACATAGACATTGTGTAGTGTAAACTCTACTGTATTGTGTTACTGAACAGACATAAACCTTGTGTAATGTAAACTGTACTGTATAGTGTTACATCACAAATATTCATTACACAGTGTAAATGTATTGTGATGTATTTTATTAAACAAAATACTATGAATGACGTACTGTGTTGTCTTACATACTGAAATATAAGTGGTAACATGTTAACTATCTTATTATCTATACTATGAACTCGGACATTTCATACTATTGTTTAACTGTGAGCTGTTTAACATTGTTCTATTTCACCAAAATTCTTTTAATGCCAAAGTTAGGTACCCTTATTCTATAACCGTTTTAGATTTTGACATTTGCAACAAAATTGTTAGTTTTGAATTTTTTATGGATCTATTGTGTTGCCCCCATGCAACACTTGTATAAACATAGGTGTGATATGTTGTGTATTGTTGAAATTTTGAACTTTGGTATATCATATAACAGTGTGTGTATTATGTTATTGATAGATATAAGTGTAAGAAATGCTGTAGTAATTACTATCCTTTACTTACTTTTTTTTACTATTTTAAGCTTAGGGGCTTCAAATTATAGTTTAAATTATTGTGTCTGTACTCGCCAGTGCACGAAGAATGAAGTCTGTTGAAAATGCGTGATTATACGACTAGTCGTGAATTTTACGTTTCCTGAACTTAAAGCCCACTATGAAACGTCTATTAAGGACTCATAACCGGATGTATCTAATTAGAGTGAGAACAGACTGTAACACATATATAGAAGTCAAAGCTAGAAAATGGACGAAAGACAAACAAATGCGATAGTGACGCAAAAACATGAATAACATCACCTCTAACGTATTAATCCTTACTACAACTGAGAGTGTAAAAGCTCGTTAAACTCAACAGTATATTTTCTACTAAGCTTGCAATTATATACGTTCCAGAGTTTGTTGTTTACCAAGAAAGTACAAAATACGAAGTGAATATATTATATAATATTTTCATTACAAATGTAGAATAAAATCTGAAAGGCGAATTATTAATTACATATATACATTTTATCATGCAATATTTTTATCCTTCTAGGACTCATCAGTGTTGCTTGGGATTGAAACCCAGGTGGCGACTCAAATATAACAAAACTGGTCGATATAAATGTCAAAAAGTTAGGAAAGTGCAGTTGCGCTACATTCGACCAATTACATAAATTACAATACTGAATGATTATTCTGAACCATGCCATTCTTCAGATGAATTAAAACGTGGCATGCGGGATACAGAAATTCGTGGACTAAAGTACACTAGTAGTGTCTTCCACCTGCACTCAAAAAGCAGTTGATTTGCATAGAAACGTATAGTTTGACTCTATCGGTGAAAATATGCATTCACAATAAAACAATAGTTTCTTCTTCTTAACTAGAGTTATCTACGCATTTAGGCAAGATGGTCAATTCTTAAAACAGGCATTAACTAATTTAAAACAGAATTTAAATTTCTTGGAAAGAAAACATAGATAAAAATAAGTATTGGAGACTTGTCCAGGCATACGTCATCAATGCTTTAATAATTCTTACTTCATTTATAAATGCTTGAAAAATAACCGTAAATTCCGTTTGTAGATGAGACATATCGCAAACAAATGACAAATGTTACATGCTAGGAACTTATTTTAAAATATTAAGCTAGGTATACAAATGTACATGTTCACTGACACGTCTGTTAACAAGTGGTCTCGGATGACGTCACCAAAGGCAATACAGTCTAAACATGTAACGTGTTAGATAATTTGAGATCAAGTACATAAGTGAGGCATTCACACGTATGAGCACATTCAGCCTTAATTTATTGTGACAGCAAACAATTTACATCAATTTGTCATTCTATAGATATGTCATACATTGGAACACGTATGTCTGACTAAATGTTTTATAGATAAAATTATTGGATTTGGGTCGAATCCAAGTACAAGAATTTTCACTAGATCAAATATGTTTTAGTTGTAGTCTCTTTCTCGTGTTTGTTGGCATCAGTTTTTTCATTTACTACTCACAGGGCCAGAATATAAAATGATACTACAAAACAACAAGTGGGAGGGGATTTTCCGGGGTTTGTGCAGAATTGTTGATGATATGCCTCTTCCCAATATATCCAATCACCTCTTATTATACTATATCTTATTTTATTTATTACAATATCAACAACACTATGTTCTCTTTGAAATTGGGCCGATTTTAATTTTATTATAGAGAAAATATAAATACTAAGAGGATATTTTGGAGTGACTTCTGTATTCTCATGAACGTTTTTATCATATCTGTATTATGAAACTTTTATGAAAAAATGCGTTCAAATTAAAGACGAAATATAAGGAAGAAAAGATTGTTAAAATGATCCAGTTTCTGGTTAACAATATCTTCTTCTCGTTTGGTGGTAAAATTTATTGGCATATCTATAGATATTCATCGACTCTTCGATATAATTTCGACCTTTTTCTTAACCGAAATCAACACTTTCAGCGTTTTACCAAGTTGTATGATCAGCATGAGGATTTCAATTTCTAGAGCTAATTATAAGCAAAAAAATACATGATGACAAAGAGAACAAGACCAGGTGTTTCGGAGGAGTAATTATCTTCTACTTCAACGACGGCAACCGAAATCGTGGTCGATCCAAGTAAGTTATATCATGTTCTCAAATGAGATCAAGGTATACAACAACGGAACCAACAAGGAAACTGACGAGCACCAAACACCCAGCTCCGCACAAAGAAACTTTTTTTTCAATGAAACCGCTGTGGCCACCGTTAAACTTCTCCATTATTTTCATTGACCTGCATCATTTAAACCTAGTGTTATGATTTTCTCACTTGACGACATTTTACACGAAAATTGTGATAATGGGAAAGGCCTTATTAACACCATAAGTTGGAGATACTACAATGGTGTTATTCGGATATGGAAAATTCACATTTGGGAAATTGAAATCATCACGCTTATCATACAGATTAGTATTTTGTAAGAAAAGGGAAAAGCAACTGATGTAGACCAGTCCGTTTCTGGTGGGCAAATACGAAGGACGTGATAAATAAATTTCATATTTTAAGTCAACGAGTCATCAATTTCTCTTAAATAATGTTAAAGGACGTCGAAACATATCTATGACATATTTTGATAAGCTATTCGTTAAATTCAGCCTTGTATAAAACAAAACAGGCCAGCAAGGAGAGATCATTTCTCATCTGTATATGACAATAGACTGTGGTAGGGTTAGGGTTAGAGATATCAATCAAAAACGTCCTTCGTATGATTCTCCATGATTTGGAAGCTTTTTTCTTTTTGTTTTTTCTTTTGCTCGAAATACGCTTAAGAAAACTTCACAACCATATATGTTATCACTTATCACCATTCTCAATATCATGGTTTTCGTGGTAGGTGTCGGCGGCTGACAGACAAACTCAAAAATCAGGGTTTCGAGAGATGCGGGTCTATGAAAATGATAGATGATTACAGTCGTCATACTCACAGGAGAGTATTTTACGTTATATTTACTTTCGCGATATGGATTTGAACTTGTTTAATGCTTCTTAGTTTACGTGGTGGTACCGCTAATGTTTACCCTGTATTCATTTGGAAACGTGACATTATTAACTTACAAGAATTTACAAGGCGGGTGTCATCGATGAAACAGATGACTTTTGCCAGCCTATATTGTCGTATGTGATAAAGTTCGTATATTTCTCAGCCATTCAAAGACAATACAATTACCTTTAATTCACTTGTGTTTTGTTCTATGATAATATGACTTTGTAAGATATTTTTGTTAAGCAATATTTACAAACTTGATACATCGTCATTAATTTATTCGCCTCAAAATCAAAAGGTAATACAAGCCATGTTAGGGTCAGTCTTATTTGAATTTGACTTGCAAATTCTTTACTACTGCGAATGCTTTCTCTGTCAAGTCTCTGACCATAGAAATTGTCAACACTCTCAACCTAGATTTCAATTAATGACTGAATTCTGTCTTCGATAATCGATGCCTTGCTGTTGCTGATGATGCTGTACCAGTCCATGTGTTCTGTTCCTAAGAGAAGAATGCCCCTACCATTCCCATCCTTACTAGCCAGGGATGCAATTCAGGCCAGACTTTGTCCGAATCTGTTTTGTATTTTGTTGATCTATAACCGAATGTTGTGGTAGAATTTCGAGTGCTTTTCTCTTGTACTTAAATATAAGATAATGATGTTGTTTTAAAAGTAAATAGTAACTGGGAAGTGTTCGTCAACGAGTACTGATTTCCTCGGACTGATTACCAAGAAAAATTGTCATAAGTTCAACATGCCTAATTCATATTGAGTATTGAACTATAGATTTATGAGAGAATTTGTCATGCCGTAAGTAAAGAAATAGATTTTATGAAAACTTGTTGACCCTACAAGATCCCTACAGGTGATCAGGCCTAAATGTAAGATGTGATGTGACCCAACGGTATTACACAATATTATTTAAGTAAGCAATATATTCAACATCCAAGATACCTTAACTAAAATCACATTAGAATCTGTATGATTTTTATTAGTATGAACATGGAGAAAAGAGCTGAAATACACAATAATTCAAGTACAATAAGAAAGAAAAGAAAGAAGCCTGTTTTAATTAGTAAGTCCTATACATCACATGATTATATTGAGACTTTGTTTAAATAGAACGTAAGGACGAAGACAAGTCTGGCCCATTGTCACGTGATTACCCTCTGTGGCTGTGTAGGGACAGGGCCGTAAACTGTCTGAGTGTTGTCACGTCACAAACATAGCTGCTATTTTACGATAATCTCTAGATCATCGCAGTAAAACCGTTGTGTTTTCAAAGTGTTTTCCCTATGAACATGGTTTTATTTCTCTCATTCAGTACATTATTTCGTGTCTTTGTCGATGAAAATTAAGGATATCAAAAGAAATTGAAGATTGAGAGCAGTCTTTTTTGTTTATCTTTTGGACATGATAAGCTTTATAGTTTTGAAGGAGATTGTTTAAATAAAAAAGGGAAAGTCCCTTACTCTTTTGAGTGTGAAAGTTCATTAGCCTCAAGTAATGGTTGTCTAATCTAAAGCTAACTTTGAAACCTTTTTGTACTCCGCAACAGTAAATTACATAAACTTTAAGTGCTGGAGAAGATTTCGGCGATGGAAAACTAAAATAAGAGTCCGGAGATCACGGTGTCAGGTGAAACAATTGTATCTACACTTAGCATAGGCCAATCCTTGTGTTGTAAGGTGGTTGGAACTGCTGTACACAGTACTTCGTTTTGTCGTAGAGATTAACAGTGTTCGACAGTTGTCATTTGTAATAAATATAACGAACGTGATTGGTTCCGACATTGCTCACAGAAGCAAAATCTGAGATGGCACCGCAAAAACTTTTCTTATCAGATACTATCATATAAGTAAGTCTGATGTATTGTGTAAGTGTTTTTTTACTTATCAATAACTGAATTCAATAAGCCTCTACATAAGAGATTTAAACTAATTCGACCGCATGAATTATTACATCGTAATACTAACGTCATTTTACTTAAAGCAGCGCCCTTAATGTTTCCGTTCGAATTTGTCATTAACTCTTAAACAAATACCATCTTGCCGCACCTTTTAAAACTCTTCGGATTTATAGTCGTCAAGTTGTCAAAAAATTGTGTATTTTAACGAAAAAAATAGACAACGATACTTAGATAAGTAAATAAACATTTCAACGAAAAGACCACTTTTTTAACATTAGTAAAATTTTCTGTATTTAATCTTCAGAATGTGAATACCACAATATCAACCACTTAACACTGACTTTACTTACAAAATATTTCCAAAAGGATAGCTTTCCACTTTGATGTATGATCAGCAGGGAATTTACACATGGATGTTTTATGACTGATGATAAATATTACCAACTCTATTATAGATATCAGCATCTGACACGACAATGTACAACTTCAGGTTTCAGGAGAAACAGACGGAGATTAAGGAAATGTTTTATTGTCTTATATAATCTCTTTATAAAATGTTATTGTACATGACACATCATATATGTCATAAATCATTAGATAGGTGTTAGATATTTCCCTTGGTGTCCTTCGTGATATTTCTGTTCAATACCCAGTTGACATGCCTTGTAATAGTTTATACATATGGCGTCACATATCAGACATGACAGTATAACAGTTAGTATTGAATTGTATGTATCAGTACTTTGAAACTGTTACCGCGTTATCTTATCCCTTCAGATCGCAATTAGTATTAATGTGAAAAAAAAACAGTGATGCTTATTTTCTGGATTCTATCTCTTTCATGGAAAGTTAACATTTTCCATTCAAATGGCAACTAGTCAATTTACAAGAAAATGAAAATTATTTAAATTTGTACTTTTGACTTCAGTTCTTAATCAATTATCATGAACGCTGAGAAAATAGCAAAGTAATGAATAGTCTTGAACGATTTTCATAGCAAGGAAAAGAATCATGTTTCACAAAACTTCTAAATATCAACAGAAAAAAGCCAGACTCGAATCAATGAAATTAAATGTAATGGATGATTGTAATAAAGTACAGATTCGTAGGACCAGAGATTTTAACCAGTTCTTCCTGTGGTTGTCGTGTTAAACATTGAATTTTCATTATTTTCGTTTAGAAAATGTACTTAATTTAAATATAAGTTACTTCAAGCTAGAGTGCAAGCGTTTCTGTGATTATAATACATTACTACCACGTTCTAAAACTTACCTCTCATTTATTCGACAACGGGCTCTTTTTGTTAAGCTGTAAGGGACAGCAGGATGTCTTCATTACCACTAAGAATATATACATGTGTAATTAATTATACGTGTATATCAATTACAGATTAAGCCGATTCACTTAAAACATTGCTGAAGATGTCAAGTCGCCTCAGAAGATGGATTTGCTGTGCCGAAGCTTCCATCTACAACATGTAGGTGTATGGACTTTATTCTACGGCACAGCACAGAAGAGCGACATATCATCGTATGTTAAAAGTGTTGGTTGAACTTTTTATGTCGTTGGTAATTACTTGTACAGATGCACTTAATGCAATGTCATTATTCTTTTGATAATTTAGTTAAATTTGAATTGAACTCATTCTTCAAATCACACGACGCATTATAATGTAACATAATTACTTTTATTGAAGTACATTATTGGTATAACACAGAAGGTTCTCGCTTCTACATTTGTCTGCTTTGATTACGTTGTTTATCTATTTATTTATTGTTTTATTTTGGATTTTGTATAAACTATTTTCCATGTAATAAAGAATGTTATTTCCAATATGGCTTATTACGTTGTATTAAAATGTATTTATATTTCTATAAAATGTACTATGGCGACGTTACGTTGGATCACAATAAACATGTACAAACCATCGGTCGTGACAAAGCTTCTGTTCAGTCAAACACGGATTTGTTCACCATCGGTTGATCAACAGCTTCAATAAGTTCTGTAAACGCTATATGTATGATTTTTTTAAAATGAATGCTTAATGAGGTAGTGCTCGTTTCCTTGTTTTGTATAGTTACTGATGATATTACATATATGTCCACATTAAAAGCAGATCTCCATTTCCCGAGCTTGTCTACGTCGGAAAGGAATTATAATATGTAATTCATTTCAGCTCATGTAGAAATTTGTGCACGGCCTGGATTGAAGATACTAGTATCCACTGATCATTCACGATTCTCCAATATGTTGTCAGGTGTACTGACAGCAACAGTGTTATCATCATGATCGTTTGATTTTTATTAACAGCCAACTTTTAAATATAATTTCTTTGGAGCCGATTTTGTAAAGCTGTTGTCAGGTAGTATATTCCGTTGTGCCTTTTGTAACCAAAATACGATGCTTTCATATTGTTCCTCCAACACAATAGTTTCGTTACCCCGGCATTTGGCCCTTTAATCTCTGTGATTTTTACTTTTCATTTCTTTTTGTCCTTCGTGCATTTTAAGCCCAGTTCTGATGTTTATTGATAAGAAGGTTATTCAATTTGTGTATTCTGTGTCAATTGAATGTCAATATGTTCTCTAAAGTTCACTTGATATGTTCGAAAAGGGGATTATGCTTACGTTTAGCTGCTGCGATGATTTGAACTGCTTCATAATTACATTACCACAACCACCATTGAAAATGTGTGACATATTTTGTTAATCTAACTGCTGTGCAAATTGCATTTCCTTCAATTTTTACTCTTTCGAATACGTACGTTAACATAAAACTGTCATTGATTCAATTGGAAAATCAATTCAAAATCATCTCGAAAATGTCCAAAGATCAAACATTAAATCAAAGAACGAAACTGACACGATGACATGGAAAGAAAGAGGGATATTACAACTGTATACACCATTGTAGCCATAAATTTAAACATTTCAGAAAAACATTTAACGAGGAAATTCTTTCTGTTTTGAACTTTCCATTGTAAGATTACTTTTGAGTTAAAGTACATGTGATTGGATTATAATGATTATGTCTCAACTTGGAATAGAAAATGGCCGACGAGGAAGACAATGATATTGGATGTCAGAGGTCTTGTTGTTATTACATATCCTCATCATTACTGCTGTCTGTCTGTCTGTCTGTCTGTCTGTCTGTATGTCTGTCTGTCTGTCTGTCTGTTTAATATTATTCAACTTTTGTCATTTATTGCAACTGATCGTGTTTTGCTCATCAAAGTTAGATTCTCTGATTTATTATTCTATACCATCTGTCCGAGGAGCCGAAATACCAATTGACTGTTCTGTTGACTACAAAGCGCAAACACTTCACCCTAGTTATCTTCCAAACAGAAAATCAATGTGATCGATTACCATGAACCAAAACTTGTGTTAATTTTTAAACCAATATGAATTTGTATAGAACAACACTAACTAATCATCTACTGTATATATATGATACATGTTATGAAATTGCTGTATAAAATTATTCACTGCGGCGACATCTGGATGTGGACAATTTGCGCATCCCACAAACATAGGAGTGTTCGATAATGTGATAATTAGAAAGAACTGGCGTGTGTGTGCCATTCCCTCAAAGGATTAACCAAACACTGATAGCGTCAACAACGTCATCTCTATAGCAACACATTGAAATGACATGGATACCACGTTACGCTGACGCTTAAGAGTGTTTGTTGAAACCTTTTAACATCGACGTTACAAGTGTTCCCGATACTGTTGTTATGTCCCAAATCATTTTTACTTTCACACGAGAGAGAGGCACGCTGCAGAATCAAGCCTGATTAAGTCCAATCGAGGGAAATTATAGGATAATGGTGGAGTTACACTGGCCTCAACACAGCTACATCTGTTGTAAGCGCCCAGAGGACCCTGATAACGTGAGGTTAATTATATTTGTCGAACACGCCTCGATATGGGTCCGACAAAAACTGCCGAGCGGGACCATTCTCTTCGACAATTAGGTTAGATTGTTCAGACGTGGTTTGGATTTCGTTATGTCATAGGAATTATACACTTGTGAAAGAAAACCAGTTGTATGTACAGACAGACAGATGTACATGCTTAACAGACGAAAGCGGCGGCCTTCTAGAATATCAATAACCCTGACCGTTGCTGACCAGAATGGACTACTGATCTGTGTTGTCGAATCCTGCTTTGTCTTCGGCAGCAAATGATTTATTGTCAATCTCAGTTTAGCAAATAAAGAAAATGAGGTGTGAGCTTATCTTTATTTGAGAATATATACCGTTCCCTTCTTGATTCAAAAATCATTCATTTAATATTTTGTCTCCTCAAATTGAGGGTTTTGTTTTTAAAAGGGTGGACGTTAATATTTCTCTAAAGATTTAAAATAAATTCTGTTAAGGATTTTTTTTACATCGTTTAAAGAATGTGAGTTTTTTTTTTTTTTTTTTTTTTTCTTCTTCTTTCTTTTCTTTTAAATAAACGGAAAACATTAGCATTCGTATCAGTTATATGTAAACTCGTTCCTCTTGTAAACACGGGGCATTCTTTTTAAGTGTCAGGCGACATACGTTGTGTATGTCTAAGCTAACGTTTAAATCCTTTCTTTTATGTCGATTTTAAGTTCAGGTTTTAAAAACTTGAAGAAGCACATAAAAATGCATTAGTATTTGCGTGCTAAAAGTTTAAGAACATTGAGAAAGTCCCCAGAGGAAACCTTTTTAATAATTTACCATTTGATGGCACTGATTTGTACATGTCTCAACGTCTTTTACTTAGTTGTCCAGTCTTAGAGTTTGTTGATGGAGCACTGATGGTGCCGTCGATTGAAATAAAATTTGGCGTTGTAATTTCTATGGTAACAGATGATCTTTTGTTACAAGAGCAATTCCGTTTTTTCCTGTCTGGAACAACAACGCAGAAAACTGGGACAAGGTTAACCAATAGTCATCATAAACAGTCGGTCTTACTGATGGCTTTAGATCAGGTACGACAAACAAGATCTCGGGAATGTATTCTTCAGAATGTTGTATTATAACTCTACAACGAACAGCTGATACATCTTGATACTGACTTCTATGTATATAGACTGAATATCATGTAAGATGTCTAACAGGCTTTACTGTGTGAAATCGATACACAGTATTTAGCTTAAAACGATGCATTTTTGTGTTTGACTATTATGTCGAGATTAAATTTAATGAAATCGTATTTCTGCTTTAAAACATTATTTATTTATTTTGCTTCTTTTTCAGACGGAAAAGTAAGTATCCCTAGATTGAAATGTTGAAAAAAAAGGTTTTTTATCTAAACCAAGATCAAATCACGATTGATAACAACTATCAGGAACTGGTCAGATTTTTTAACACGATCACAATTAACCTAAATAGTAATACAGATTTAAAACATAATTAAAAATAAGGAAACAGTGCGGTCGTAAGACTTATCATCAAGGCAACCAACAGATCAGATCTAAAACAACATAATCATGCTAAAAAATAGAACATAAACTAGCATCAATCACAATGATCACGAATGTAACAGATCTTAGCCACTACCAACAGAAAGAAATTAGATCTTAGCCACTACCAACAGAAAGAAATTAGATCTTAGCCACTACCAATAGAAAGAAATTAGATCTTAGCCACTACCAATAGAAAGAAATTAGATCTTAGCCACTACCAACAGAAAGAAATTAGAACTTAGCCACTACCAACAGAAAGAAATTAGATCTTAGCCACTACCAACAGAAAGAAATTAGAACTTAGCCACTACCAACAGAAAGAAATTAGTTCTTAGCCACTACCAACAGAAAGAAATTAGATCTTAGCCACTACCAATAGAAAGAAATTAGATCTTAGCCACTACCAACAGAAAGAAATTAGATCTTAGCCACTACCAACAGAAAGAAATTAGATATTAGCCACTACCAATAGAAATAAATTAGATCTTAGCCACTACCAATAAAAATAAATTAGATCTTAGCCACTACCAACAGAAAGAAATTAGATATTAGCCACTACCAATAGAAATAAATTAGATCTTAGCCACTACCAATAGAAAGAAATTAGATCTTAGCCACTACCAACAGAAAGAAATTAGATCTTAGCCACTACCAATAGAAAGAAATTAGATCTTAGACACGAAAATATCGAATAGATGCTTTCAAGACTTAAGACACCATAACTATGTCCGTGATATCTGATTAAAGACAATGTCAGCATGACCAGAAACAGTACAGAGAATACTCTCAGAGATCATTTGTGTTTTGACCAATGTTATTGGAATACACTTAAATAGGTAAGAGGTGATAAGAATGTGTCTTTGAATGAAAATGAAAATATTGTCCTATCAGCAGAATCTTATATCAGACTCAACTTCAATTAAATTAAAGCAAACTTTAAACAAAAGAAAGAGTTATAGGGCACTTCTGAAAACTGTACAAGGAGAATAAGAACAGGTATTCTGGATGGGTGGGTGTCTTCTGCTTCGTCCACGACATCCGCCTTGTCATCGTTGCTCAATCCCAGTACATATTTGTAAGTCGCGCCACGGTCACAAATGAGAAGATAAACAACAACGGGACTACGTGACAAACAAAAGAGCACCAAACACGTCCGAATTAATATGGAAGGAGTATTCAAACTGTATTTGGAATGTAGGTCATGAAAAGTATTAGTGGCAGGATTCAGCAATCTAAACTGTAGACGTTCTATTGGTGTTGAAGATTGTACAAACGACACGCAAGTGAGTAGCACCTTTTACAAAAGTTAAATATGGTAGAGTCAAACAATACGGTATCGTACAGCTATTTGGTCCCTTAAATCTGAAGCTCATTAACCGCCACCATAGATTTGATTTGAAAAAAATACGTCTTATCTAAAAGACAGATAATAATATATACTGTTTACCAAATTTGGTTATGTTTAGGCGTTGTGGGGGAGAATTTTCACTAACTGTTTGGTCCCGCCACTTCTCCATAGCCTTAAAACATCAGACTGCATTTGTATGCTGTTTTGTCTGACGTGTTAAAATCTCTGGCCGCACTGCTGTCACCTCGACCAGCTATAAATCCCTATAAAAGCACAGCACATATGTAAATACGACGAGATGGGCAGGACCGCTGTAAACAGTCTCCCAAAGGAAGCATGTTATGTACGATTATAATATCATATTTAAACAAGCAGGATAAACCACGCCATAAAGCCGTCCTCGTCTGCGACTGTGACGACCCGAGAGAGTCGTCTGTGTCCAAAACCTGTCCAATCTCAAGATAAGAAGAAAGCAGATGTGTCGGATCCGGGGGCAGGCGTTAGTGGTGTGCCAGCAATAGTGTCAGCGTGTTCTTACTTTGTGGTGTTAACAATTATGTAATAATGTCTATATCACTATATCTAACGCTTATTTCTCACCCTGACCAAGTCTAATTTATATCGGATTGTTTTGTCATAACCATGCTGAAAATATTAACAGCCGATTTTTTTTCTAGTTTACTATTAACATAGGAAATGTTATTTGCTTGTCTATGAACTAACAAATGAAAAAGTGGAATAAGATCATTTAAGTGATTATTTAGGGGATCATTTAAGGGATTATTTAAGGGATTATTTAGGGGATCATTTAAGGGATTATTTAAGGGATTAAGGGATTATTTAAGGGATTATTTAAGTGATTATTTAAGGGATTATTTAAAGGATTATTTAAGGGATTATTTAGGGGATTATTTAAAGGATTATTTAAGGGATTATTTAGGGGATTATTTAAGGGATTATTTAAGGGATTATTTAGGGGATTATTAAAGGGATTATTTAGGGGATTATTTAAGGGATTATTTAAGGGATTATTTAAGTGATTATTTAAGGGATTATTTAAGGGATTATTTAAGTGATTATTTAAGTGATTATTTAAGGGATTATTTAGGGGATTATTTAAGGGATTATTTAAGTGATTATTTAAGGGATTATTTAAGGGATTATTTAAGTGATTATTTAAGTGATTATTTAAGGGATTATTTAGGGGATTATTTAAGGGATTATTTAAGTGATTATTTAAGTGATTATTTAAGGGATTATTTAGGGGATTATTTAAGGGATTATTTAAGGGATTATTTAAGGGATTAGTTGAGAGAGCTTTTTGTAAGGGACGATTCATAACTGTCCAGCATTCTTATATAAAGACTTGTATTAAACATATTTAGATGTTGTTCATTGTTGAAATCGAAATATCTACGTCATTATTAGGAGTTTTATACAGAACCTTTTTCATTTTAATCTTATCTTGGCAACATCACAACCCTGACGTTTACCTAGGCATCGTATCATTTAGACGTGATCATCACTGACGTTTACCTAGGCATCGTATCATTTAGACGTGATCATCACTGACGTTTACCTAGGCATCGTATCATTTAGACGTGATCATCACTCAAGTTTACCTAGATATCTTATCATTTAGACGTGATCATCACTGAAGTTAACCTAGGCATCGTATCATTTAGACGTGATCATCACTGAAGTTAACCTAGGAATCGTATCATTTAGACGTGATCATCACTGACGTTTACCTAGGCATCGTATCATTTAGACGTGATCATCACTGACGTTTACCTCGGCATCGTATCATTTAGACGTGATCATCACTGACGTTTACCTAGATATCTTATCAATTAGACGTGATCATCACTCAAGTTAACCTAGGTATCGTATCATTTAGACGTGATCATCACTGAAGTTAACCTAGGCATCGTATCATTAAGACGTGATCATCACTGACGTTTACCTAGGCATCGTATCATTTAGATGTGATCATCACTGACGTTTACCTAGGCATCGTATCATTTAGACGTGATCATCACTGACGTTTACCTAGGCATCGTATCATTTAGACGTGATCATTTAGACGTGATCATCACTCGTATCATTTAAGTTTAACTAGGCATCGTATCATTTAGACGTGATCATCACTGACGTTTACCTAGACATCGTATCATTTAGACGTGATCATCACTCAGACGTTTACCTACCTAGGCATCGTATCATTTAGACGTGATCATCACTGACGTTTACCTAGGCATCGTATCATTTAGACGTGATCATCACTGACGTTTACCTCGGCATCGTATCATTTAGACGTGATCATCACTGAAGTTTACCTAGGCATCGTATCATTTAGATGTGATCATCACTAGACGTTCACCTACGTTTACCTATCGTATCATTTAGACGTGATCATCACTGACGTTTACCTAGGCATCGTATCATTTAGACGTGATCATCACGTGATCAAATTTACCTCACTGACGCATCGTATCATTTAGACGTGATCATCACTGACGTTTACCTAGGCATCGTATCATTTAGACGTGATCATCACTGACGTTTACCTAGGCATCGTATCATTTAGACGTGATCATCACTGACGTTTACCTCGGCATCGTATCATTTAGACGTGATCATCACTGACGTTCACCTAGATATCGTATCATTTAGACGTGATCATCACTGAAGTTTACCTCAGCATCGTATCATTTAGACGTGATCATCACTCAAGTTTACCTAGGCATCGTATCATTTAGATGTGATCATCACTGACGTTTACCTAGGCATCGTATCATTTAGACGTGATCATCACTGACGTTTACCTCGGCATCGTATCATTTAGACGTGATCATCACTGAAGTTTACCTAGGCATTATATCATTTAGACATGATCATCACTGACGTTTACCTAGGCATCGTATCATTCAGACGTGATCATCACTGAAGTTTACCTAGACAATCGTATCATTTAGACGTGATCATCACTGACGTTTACCTAGACAATCGTATCATTTAGACGTGATCATCACTGACGTTTACCTAGGAATCGTATCATTTAGACGTGATCATTACTCAAGTTTACCTAGGCATCGTATCATTTAGAAGTGATCATCACTCAAGTTTACCTAGGCATCGTATCATTTAGACGTGATCATTACTCAAGTTTACCTAGGCATCGTATCATTTAGACGTGATCATCACTGACGTTCACCTAGATATCTTATCATTTAGACGTGATCATCACTGACGTTTACCTAGGAATCGTATCATTTAGACGTGATCATCACTCAAGTTTACCTAGGCATCGTATCATTTAGACGTGATCATCACTGACGTTTACCTAGGATCATCGTGATATCATTTCGTATCATTTAGACGTGATCATCACTCAAGTTTACCTAGGCATCGTATCATTTAGACGTGATCATCACTGACGTTTACCTAGGAATCGTATCATTTAGACGTGATCATCACTCAAGTTTACCTAGGCATCGTATCATTTAGACGTGATCATCACTGACGTTCACCTAGATATCTTATCATTTAGACGTGATCATCACTGACGTTTACCTAGGAATCGTATCATTTAGACGTGATCATCACTCAAGTTTACCTAGGCATCGTATCATTTAGACGTGATCATCACTGACGTTTACCTCGACATCGTATCATTTAGACGTGATCATCACTCAAGTTTACCTCGGCATCGTATCATTTAGACGTGATCATCACTGACGTTTACCTAGGCATCGTATCATTTAGATGTGGCATCGTATCATTTAGATGTGATCATCACTCAAGTTTACCTAGGCATCGTATCATTTAGACGTGATCATCACTGAAGTTTACCTAGGCATCGTATCATTTAGATGTGATCATCACTGACGTTTACCTAGGCATCGTATCATTTAGACGTGATCATCACTGACGTTTACGTAGGCATCGTAACATCATCCCTTAATTTAACATAGCAACGTATCATGTAGACATGATCTTAACAACATCATTATTTTGATAAATCGTTAGTACGACAACAATAAAATAAAGTCTACTTAAAAAAACAAGAAAAAACAAACATGTACATCTATCAGTAAACTCCTGAAAAAAATACAAGAAAATGTTCTGGAAGAGTATGCGTCTTCTGCTTCAAAGACGACACCCGCCAAGTAAATCTTGGTCATTTCATGTAAGTAATGTCACGTTCTCACATTTAAACAATGTATACAACAACAACAAGAGCATAACGAGTAGCAAACACGACAAACTTCATATCGCACAAATCTTTCCCATAATTTCAATCAACCTGCAACTTTGGAAACCCTGTGTCACGATATTTTCGTCAGTTGACGACTTCCAGCACAAAAATCGTGATAATGTGAACAGGTCCTTGAATATATTGAATCAAATGCGATATGTTAACACCATAGATTGGGAACGAAGGATGGTTGCTAACAAGAAAGGGAAAATGTACAGTAGGGAAATTGAAATCATCACGCTTATCATACAGCCTGGTGGTAAGCTGTCCATGTAGGACTCACTGTAGTTAAAGATCGAAATAAGCGGATGGTGTAGAGGAGTCTATCATGTTCTTTGTTTCCATTTCTCGTGTATATACATGGTGGAAATGGTCAGTAAATTTCGTACTATTATAAGACAAGACGTCATCAAAAATATCTGATGGTAAAGTTATTAATATTTGTATGGTAAACATCACGGTCGCAAAAATACAAAATAGCAACATACTTACATTGCTAAACATCGTAGTAATAAAACAACAACATATCACCACAGTAACAATGGTATACATCACGGTAACAAAAGTACAAAAAAATATCACCATAGTAACATTGGTAAGCATCGCAGTAATAAAACTACAACATATCACCATAGTAACATTGGTAAACATCGCAGTAATAAAACTACAGCATATCACTACAGTAACAATGGTAAACATCGCAGTAATAAAACTACAGCATATCACTACAGTAACAATGGTAAACATCGCAGTAATAAAACTACAGCATATCACTACAGTAACAATGGTAAACATCGCAGTAATAAAACTACAACATATCACCATAGTAACAATGGTAAATACCGAAGTAATACATCTACAACATATCACCATAGTAACATTGGTAAGCATCGCAGTAATAAAACTACAACATATCACCATAGTAACATTGGTAAGCATCGCAGTAATAAAACTACAACATATCACTATAGTAACAATGGTAAATACCGAAGTAATACATCTACAGCATATCACCATAGTAACAAAGGGCCATCTATCATTGTTGTTAGTTGTTTACTATCTCTGTTGAATTTTCACTGTCAACAGTTCAACGAGACGATTATTACCTTCGTGAAAATGTTATTGATAGTAAATCTGTCCTAAGCTCTTGGAGCACACTCTGCCCCTAAAGCCATATTGAGAGTACGGGAACTAATTTTGTCACAAAAACATTCCAATTTTGAAAACTAATTTTACCTTCTCATTTTCTGATTGTTCTTTCTTGTCATGAATTTTTGGTGAAATGACACCTAATATTGTAAATTTAACTAACGTATTGATCCCTTAAATTAAATCCTCCACTTGTATTTTAGTGGGCCAGTAATCGGGGATATAATACCGTGATTTAACTTGCGGTGTTAGTAAATAATTGATGTACTAATTATATAAGGTATTGGTTAGTCAGACTATGTTAGTGCTATCACACCAGCTCTTGATTAGGAGGAGATCTCGCAGCGAAGTCATTGCTTTTAGAGGATCTAACACTCATATTTCGTCTTCAAAAGTATTGATCATGTCGTCTACAGGATAACTCCTGATATTGTCATATACATGTGATGATATGTTTATCAGCACATACGTTTACCTGCTGACTTTACCCAAATTGTGAAAAAAGAGTCAATTTCGAATTATTAGATGCCGTCCTTTGTATCAAAATGTTAAATTGAGGGGAAATATCATTGCGCTTACGGTTATGTAATTGTTAATTTACATTTCGGACATACTAGTCGACAGCACGGTGAAATAAACGTCAACCATACATAAACATAAACGAAGTGCCAATAAATGATGCGGTTGTTATTAGCATAGTTGAATTGCACATTACAAGCAGCATCAGATGTCAGTTTGCCTAGATAACATCAAAGGTAATATAGGCACGGGCAGTATGTTGAAGTTCTCCTCTCTTCCGATTGGTCCAACAGTAACTCCATTGATTTTGTTCTGAAAATGATTAATAACACGTCTTTCAATAAGGTCGAGATTTTTGACCCAGTGAATGCTAATTAGAATACAGCGCAAGCAGTTACAATGTTTGCATAACAGAATTGTCAACGAGTTATGTGTGCAAGAATATCGCTCCCGAATTTCATTACGAGAAGAATGGTTCATCAAATCCCAGTGAAGAAGACAAACGAGAGGATGGGGGAACAAAGGATTAAGAAATTTAGAAAAAAAAAGTTAATGTCTTGTACATCACTGATTTCTTCAGCACCACTGGTTCAATGGGTTTCGCTCATATCTGCTAATTTACTGTGTACCACAGATTTCTTTGGTATCATTGATTTCTTTTATGTCGCTAATATCTTTAGTGTTGCTGATTTCGGTGGTACCGCTGATTTCTTAGGAACTGCTGATTTATTGGTTACCACTAATTTCTTTGGTGCCACTGATTTCTTTGTTGCCGCTGATGTCTTTAGTACCACTAATTTAATTGATGCCACTGATTTTTTGGTACTGCTGGTTGTATTGGTACCTGCTAATTATAGATGAACTACGAGTTTAATTAATTAATGTATATATTAATTACAAATCGTCAAGAAAATCGATTTAATGTTGCGCTCGTTAAAAAACATACCACATGATATCAAACACTGATCGGTAAGTATTCTGTTAGAAACAGAAGTGACACATCTGTAACAACTCAGAACGGGACAAAATTCTACAGGAAACAGTCAGATCTGGCGTTAATGTTTTCAGCTTTATAGAATGAAAAACATATAACCTCGACACTTTCACCTCCACAGACAGCAAATACTAAAGGGAGAACATGTAAATGTCATCTTAAAGGTCATGATAAAGGTCAGATGTGTATTCCTTGGTGTATAGGGGTCATGTATGAGAACTTTTTTCGTGTCAGACATTAATGAATTAAAACACATCGACAGGGTCATATGAATTATCAAGGGATATCTGTTATAAGTATTTATCTGAAGCAAAACGAAAGAAAGAAATTCCTTATATATCATTGTAAATTGCAAGAGCCTGTCAATGTCAGAGTTTGCTGAAAAAATATTGTTTAGCAAAATGTAGGTTTTAATTGTGTGGTTACCCATACAAGGCTACGTTTATGTCTATATAGGTGATCGAATATGTTGAATAACTAGACAATGGTTTAATTTACAAACATCGCTTTAATTGTTTTGCTATTCTTAGCATATTTATTTATTTATAAACATATTTATACTTTGTTTTATACTAGAGTCACTACCCGATATTTAAGAATAATTCTATGATCCTCGGAATAGCACTTCTTAGTCGGTAGTCACAGTAAATTCTTATTGCGCAGCTGCAATTTGTTCTTGGGAAATGTATTTTACTTTGAAAAAATATCCTGCAAGATGTGATAAGAGATCAGCAATTGTTCACAGGAGATGGTTCTAACTTAAAGGCTACTCCATCAGAAAATATTTCGCCTGTTTTAAAAACATTGTAATTTTTTCCAGATTAACTTTATTACAAGCAAGTTATTTAATGAAGCAATCTGAGTATAAAAGGCCTTCTGTTGTTGATTTTCATCGTATTTTATGACGTTAAGCAAGGAGTCATTTGTCCCCGACTTCTGTCACAAAGTGTACGTAGCTAGCACTCACTCGCTATATGGAAACTTTTTGTTACTATCTCTTAGTAATTTACGATAGTTAAAGGGAGTCACTATAAAATGTGCTTAATTGCCTATTAGGTGTTAGTGACAACATTTTAATGGGAAGACTCAGTATGAGAATGTCGTAAAATTAGGGAAAGGGGAAGAACAGAGAGTTCTAAACAAGCTTTCGAATTCATAAACACATCCATTAAAAGTGTGGATACGAGACGTCCTTAAAGGGTATCTCTCTCATAGTGTTCACATATAATTTGTTGTCTAACATAACCTCTTGGTATTACAACTTATTCTCTACAAATTACTTTATTATTGTTTTTTTTTTCAATTTATTATCAACCAATGATCTTTCGTAATGTAATAAACTGCGAGACTAGTTTCCGGAAGTAATTTTACAGGAAATGATGTCACTTTTAAAACCAGACGCACACCAAAGAAAAAAATTCTGAATATATGATACATGATAAACCCTTGTGTTTTGTGTATCTGCATGTTTTCAATTGCCTGATTATAAAGACGTTTTATTGTTGTAAAATCATCAATAACAGAGGAACGAATCTTCCATGATGTGTCGTCCTGTTTTATTACAGTGCTAAGTGTTAGGAGAGATGTCTGCTAATGGTGAATCTATTTTAGTATCATGTCCAATTTGTAAAGAGTCCTAATAAACATGTTAATGTCTGTCTTGCATGCGAGGACTCGTCAAGGAGGTTGTTGTATCATCATCAAACACCATCATTAATAAATGTCCATTTAAACACCAAAGTCAGAGGGTTACACCTAACGGCTGTATTTGCATGGGTTTCAAAACAACAGTTATAATGGCAATACATTCTTAGATCGCACTAAGATGGCTAACATAAACAGTAATGATATCTTTTGAAATCATTCAAGTATCTTTACAAACACATATACACATCGTCCCACACACATAAACACAAACACACACACACCTTCACACACACAACCTCACACACGAATAGCGTCCAAACATGAACACAAATACATCAATTTGTCATCACACAAAGACAAAAATGTCAGATCGTAAACAAAAACAAACAAACAAACAAAAGACATCAAAGCGTCCAACAGAAATATCAAATTGTCAAGTTGTACCCTCATACATATCAAATCATTTACGCACAAAAACAAATTTGTCACAGCGCCACACACTTTCTTATTATCATTTCTTCTCCTTCTTCTCCTTCTTCTTCTTCTTCTTCTTCTTCTTCTTCTTCTTCTTCTTCTTCTTCTTTTCTTCTTCTTCTTTCTTTCTCCTTCTTCTTCTTTTCTTCTTCTTCTTCTTCTTCTTCTTCTTCTTCTTCTTCTTCTTCTTCTTCTTCTTCTTCTTCTTCTTCTTCTTCTTCTTCTTTTCTTCTTCTCTCTTCTTTTCTTCTTCTTCTTCTTCTTCTTCTTCTTCTTCTTCTTCTTCTTCTTCTTCTTCTTCTTCTTCTTCTTCTTCTTCTTCTTCTTCTTCTTCTTCTTCTGCTTCTCCGTCTTCTTCTTCTCTTTCTCGTTCTTCTTCTTCTTCTTCTTCTTCTTCTGCTTTCTCTTCTTCTTCTTCTCCTTCTTCTTCTTCTTTCTTCTTCTTCTTCTTCTTCTTCTTCTTCTTCTTCTTCTTCTTCTTCTTCTTCTTCTTCTTCTCTTCTTCTTCTTCTTCTTCTTCTTCTTCTTCTTCTTCTTCTTCTTTTCTTCTTCTTCTTCTTCTTTTCTTCTTCTTCTCTTCTTCTTCTTCTTCTTCTTCTTCTTCTTCTTCTTCTTCTTCTTCTTCTTCTTCTTCTTCTTCTTCTTCTTCTTCTTCTTTTTTCTTCTTCTTCTTCTTCTTCTTCTTCTTCTTCTTCTTCTTCTTCTTCTTCTTCTTCTTCTTCTTTTATTAACAGTAATCCAAAGCTATCCGCATTGTTAATTATCCTGATAGCCTTTTTGACATTTCGTTAATCATTTATCTGGACGATATTAGAACTAGCACCATTTGAAAGGTCACAACCAAACACATTGTTAAATATTTCACTTTTCTCATTACAGGTAATTAATCTACTTCCAATTACTTCAGGTTGGCTGATTAGGGGAAATGTTTGTAAATAGAAAGGTGTCGACAAATTAGTCCATGGATTGATGGAACACATGCACGTGTCAAAACACTTCAATATTTATCATATATGATTGATATATATTTATATTTGTACATATGTAAATTCTGTGTTGCTGAATCATAAACGATATAGCTCGTATTACTTTAAAATGCCAAATCAAAAAGTCTGACAATGAAAGTGATTTCAACACTAATTTTAGAGGTTCTGAATATTGTATTATCATTAATTGATCTGTGTCCAATTACTGTAAATAGACTGGTTGTCATCAACACCATCACCGAGGAAAAGGTATTAGCAATTATAAAAGTGTGAAGAAAGATGTTAAAGTTTAAAAATGAAAAGACAATTAGGGAAACGTAATACATAAACACCAAAGTTTTCCATACAACATATAAATATAAAACAAAACAAATCACGATAGGATCTATTTGTCATTAATTCAAGCTTGCAAGTTTTAACTTCTAAAAACCTGAAAATAGAAATAAGACAGTAAACAACATACATAATGAATGAACGGTACACGTAAAACCTTGGAATGTTGGGAATACAGGTGGTACATCAAGAACGCAGTTAAACAAATCTAAACAATAGAAAAAAAACAGATATATTCCAGGAACTGCATTAACAAAAGTTAATGTCAGTAGACTTTTCTTATCGTGTTTCTCGTTTTTTAAAACTACGTGTATGTATCAACAAGCTTTTCATGTATTCTTTAAACAGTATAACATCTCCCTTCTAGTTTGGGTAAATTCGTGGTGCACAAAAATATATATATTAAACAATTTTACTGGTGAATGTCTATATTCAATCAAGTTTTCGGTAAACTTTTATGCAATGATTGGACCTTATCTGTACTAACAGCAGCAGATATACAATTACCCCATATTTGGTCACAATTATTTAAATAAATATATAGAAATGGTTTCATGTGTTCATAATAATGATGATGATGATGATGATGATGATGATGATGATGATGATGATGATGATGATGTATGCAGTGTGCAGATTTCCCATCTCAAAGTTATAAAAACCATGTGAAAAATAAAAGAGTTACAATACATAAGAAATAATTCCCTACCCCCCTCGTCCCCTTGGACACTGTTATCGTCTTTGTCCTTGATGAATGACCCGATTATGTCTCTTTGGCACTATCATATCAAAGATATAATTTCGTTTTATGTTCAATGGAAATAAAATCTTCCTACTTGAATGTTTCATTATTTTCGGATCAATTCGACATTTGCAGAAATGGATAGGTTTGTGTACGTATGATTCTACTTCCGAGATTAATCTCTCCGGGTTTTCACCTGCCTTCAGTGGTGGCTCTTGACGTCATGAGTGGGAAAGAGTTACCTGGATGAGAGCGTCACGTGATTATTAAGGTAAAAACACAGGTATCCCATCCATCAACTGGGGTCATCTGGTACATACAATCAGAACAACTCAATGTAATCGTCATTATCAACCAAATGTTCAAGGTCTCTTTCTAACGAAACCTTTAGAAGATTGCGCCTCTTCAGGTGATACAGCCTGCCGGGATCGATAAGAACACGTAGCACCAAAGATATATCAACAGCATCGATTTCAAAGAGAACTGGAATTAAATATAAATCTCTGAGAAATATAGTCTTTTACATGTGATGAAATTGTTTTTAAAAACTGGTGTCTGTGCCCCTGTCTTACAGATCAATCAACCCCATTTACACAAAGACACATTTGTTGGTGTGCTAGTTTAAAACTATAACGTTGAAAACTCTTTCTATAGGTCCACTGATTCTCATTTTTTTCTGAATTAATCCAATAGTTTTGTAAAAGGAGTATCTTACAAATATTTGTATCTCATATTTATTCTGATAACAAAAATGGCTTTCATTCTTTTCTGTAGTGTCCAGTTAATCGTTAAATCATGAGTTGTAGCACATTTTAGTGACAAATGATATGGTAATCGTGAAAGACCTGGGAGTGAAGGAATAGCACTCATCTGCCTACAGATAAACGGGGAGAGGAGACGAGAAATAATATGAGCTTTTTCCCTTTACAACACTTAAACATCATTCCCTTCTTTTCTCCTAACGATTCTATTGATATCTCCTTAAATCTTAAACAAATTCAGGAACCGCCCGGACAAAAAGTTCTGCACTAAACAAATAGCATAGCATTACATTGCAAACGTTTAAATGACGCAGAAAGACCAGATTGAAATACTGGGGTGTTTGGTATCGCTCTCATGTTTTCATGACCGCTGAAGATATAATAAACAGCATCTGTATTAGAGCTCTCAGCAAGGAAGCATGAACATGTAAATAGTTACTGCTAGAAGTGAAATCAGGAAGTCTAAACGGTTCGTTTGTTCATTAACTTACAGTCAATATTCAGATGAAATTGTTTTAAAAAAACAAATATAGAGTAAGAACATAGAGGAATTATTAGAATATTTATGTGGTAGTGGCTTTAATAAACTACAAATTTCAAACAATCTCAGATAATTAAAAAAAAGTCTTGATTTTTCTTGAAATTCCATAAGACATAGATTAAAAATTCTTAATTTGTGTTACTAATTAGGCCACAAGTAAACCATAGTAAGGCCACGATTCCATGTGAGTCAAACAATCTAAAATTTGATAATATGCATTTTTTCGTTTCGTTTTTTTTTTTTTTTAATTGGTTGATATATATATATTTATAACCCAAATGCAGACTCCATCGCATGGCTACACTGCTTTGGCACGCGGCTCTCAAGTCCTCCAAGACTGAAGTAGATTTTAGAACGTGGCGTTCTGTTAAAGATTTAGTATCAACACGTTGTTACGTTATTCAATCGCAGTCTTTTCGTATTAAGATTACGATTAATCTTAATTTTAAGATTTAAAAATTTAAAGATTTTAAGAATTTTAAGATATTAAGATTGTTAAGCGTATTGTGCAATTGCATAGAATGAAATTGTAAGCCATGTTTTTGATCTTATTTTGTGACTGAACCGTCATGGTGCTGTAGTATGAGTGTACATTGAAACTTTCCAGATAGTATGGTAACATAACATATAGTATACAAAGGAATATTGTGCACTTGCTATGTGACTATTGAGATTTCATAAACATATCCTTTCTCAGTGGAATATAAAGTAAAGTTGATGTTTAATATTTTAGGTAAGCAAAGAGGAGTTCTTGTGTTGATGTTTTGCTATAAAATACGCGCATGTCATGTTTGTAAGCTCGTAAAATTTGGAGTGTTGACATAAACTCTTGGGAAAATGTCACTACCGAAATGAATACGTTTCTGTCAATCCGTTCAGTCACAAGATAATGTCGATTAGATATCCTAGGTGGCATGATTCATGCATCACGTGTTCCCTTTGGCGGTCCAAATGTCACTTATAATTAATTTGTTTGTGGTCAATCCACGGTCATTTCAGAACATATTAATAATTTTGCGATAGAGGTCATGTCTTTTAAATCCAGAGAGCCTGTCAGCTGTGCTCTTGACCACTAACGAGGGTAGAGCTTTGATAGTAATGACTATCTCGGATGTCATTGGATAAACTAATGACCAGGTCGTTTGAGAAGTTGTTCTGACGCAAATAGTAAATTATAATAACTTAACAGCAAATCTTTTTGACTTGGGAAATGTATTTTCAAACTAATATCAAAATGTTGTTATTTACTGTATAGGTCGATGATGAACTTAACATTAAACTTCGGAAGATGTATATGAAAAAAAAATTAATTATTGTATTAAAAAAATATTCAGAAATAAGATTCCTTTGTAAGTGAAGAGTCTTAATGTCTTATCGAGTTGTTATATATTGCATTCGTTATGGGAATTATAATAAATCATATAGACACACATAAGATATTTGTATTATCTACTACCATCATTTGTAACATATTCTATATGTATTAATTACAGCATTATAATACCATTAAAACACATATCTCTAATAACTAGAAACATTATACAACCATTGATCATCATTAATTATCATTAATTCTACATATTAAACATCATATTATTACCGTTGATATTATAAACTATAATATTCAAATTTAACCTGGTTGTCTTATATTTTCACCATTATTCCTGTAAATGATTTTATTTCCCTATTTTTTTTTTCTTTCGTGAATGATAATTTACATAACGATACTTATCAGCAGTTATCTAAACATTGGATCTGATATGGAAAAGTACATTTCATCCATTTTCTGTATCCTTTGATTATACCAACAAAACAACAGGAAACCATACACCAAGGCCCCTGGAAAAGTACATTTATAATAAAATCAGGTGTTCCGGAAGAGTAAGCGTTTTCATCGATGACACCAGACATGTAGATATTGGTCAATCCAAGAAAGAAGTGCAACATTCCCAGAACAAGGTATACAACAACGGAACCAGCAGACAAACTAACGAGCATCAAACATGTCTAGCTTCATATTGTACAAATAATTTTTTACTTAATGAAATTACTATGACGACCATAAACACCCCCATAATTCCAATCAACCTATGTTAAAAACCAAAGAAGTTTTAACTTTAAATCAGGAATATTACGGAGAGGTATCACTTCACAAAAGTCATGCCAAGTTCTTCGACAAGATTTTTAAGTATGATAAAATTGATGTTGTAGATTTGAGTTTGAAGTACAACACAATTGTTTATTTCTAAATAAATTGGAAGAACAAAATAAAACTGTTCCTTTTTTACCAGTGAATGATTGACATGTTCTTGTTGCTTACTCTACAAGTGAATTACCATTCCCATTGCTGACAGGAGCATTGCACTTAATAGACGAGTACCAACCTCGATAAGACAATAACTTTATAGCTGGAATATATTCTAACGCGCTCTGTACGAGTTACTAGTTTTAAAAATGTTCTAGTGCAGACAATAAATGTTCAATTTTATAACGTATGTTAATTTTTTATTTCCATGACCTTGTATACTTGACAGTATTCCAAATTTAATGGAAAGAATGGAATTATGAATGTTATGATGATGTATTAGTTGAATATTTCACAATCAATCATGAGAAGACGACATACAGTATACATACATATGAAAACCTTCACATCAATAAGAGTGACATTTAGCTAAAAGGAAATTTTGAGTCGAAATCCTTGGATGCTTCGTAAAATAGGTATGGTTTTTTGCTCATTGAAAACTTCATCATTTTTATCTACACCTTGTGCTTGATATCCCGTGTACACGCACAAAATACATTTATATCTATAGTTCGGTTTTACAAGTTTATTTCTTTTTTGCAGCATTTTTTTTTTTTTTTTTTTTGCAAATTTTATTGAAACAATCAAAGCCTGTATCTCACTACCTGTTATGTAGATCACAAGTAATTTACGTAATTCTTCATGTGCCTTATATAAATGTACTGTAATACCACAGATATACCTATTTTCTGCCGATATCTATTTACTTAACTGTTTCTACTGATGCTCTTGTTTTGCACTTTTTAAATTCGAAATGTCATTTTGTCCTAAAGGTAACTCTTTCAGATAGCATCAGCAATGATAAAAAAAACTATGATAACAACATAGAAAATAGCGAGGTGTTGACGGAATCATCATTCAAAACCAATTTGATTAATCTAGAACAATATGTGAACAAAAGAAAGATTTACAGGGAGACTCCTGAAAAAGTATAAGAAAGTAAAGATAATGTATTGTGGTAGGGTAAGCGATTTCTGCTTCAGTAACGACACAAGGTAAACAACAACGGTATCATCAGGTATACCAACGAGCATCGAACATCTAGCTTCATTTCGAACACAGAAATAGATTACATTTTGATGGTATCATTATGAGAACCGAAAACTTCCTCATACACATTTAATATTTTTCAAAAAGCATCCTTTTAAAGATTGTTTTTCTGCAACGGCAAAATATCTGCTATTTTTATTCTAGTAGATGTTGGTGTGTAATGCTCTCTAGTTGCGTTAACAATCTATTGCGATTGAATATTGACACATTGAACAAAGAGAAAAGATTGATGCATCACATTTTTAAATAGAAATCAACATCACATTCATTAGTATCAATGCACTTTAAGAATGTTAAAACAATGTTCCAATGCGCAATCTGCTATTTCTTGTTTTAAGTTCCAATAAAAACCAAAATTTGGAAAGAGATTTGAAAACATGTCAGTGAAAATGTCTCTACGGGTATTTCATACCAACTGTAGCAGGAATGTACGGGTTTTTAGCATAGCTGGCCCACATCTGGCCGATCATAGAGACTACTGGTTCTATAACACCACAAATTTGTGATATTACTGCAAGTAATTCATTAGGACAGATGCCTTCCATTTTATTTTCGGGTGAATCTTCAAACACATGGGAACAATTTGTAACCCATACCTAAGCAGTTTAACATGGCAATTAAGTTTTGGTTTTTACACAACACGGGGTCGGCAGATAACAGGGCGATGCTCCGTTTAACATTCACGTGCAGGTGTGAGGTTACTAAGGATATACGGAAGTGACAAAGGAACACACATGAACCAACATAAATTTTCGTTGTAGGCGTAAAAGCTTCACAATGCACATAAAAATACCTTTCTTACATTATCAGATCCTTGCAAACCAAAATAACATACACAGATAATTACCAATAACATGCATACATAAGAAATAACAGATAATAACCCATAACATGTATACATCAGAAATAACAGATAATAACCCATAACATGTTTACATCAGAAATAACAGATAATAACCCATAACATGTATACATCAGAAATAACAGATAATAACCCATAACATGTATACATCAGAAATAACAGATAATAACCCATAACATGTATACATCAGAAATAACAGATAATAACCCATAACATGTATACATCAGAAATAACATACCCAGATAATAACCCATAACATGTATATATCAGAAATAACAGATAATAACCCATAACATGTTTACATCAGATAATAACCCATAACATGTTTACATCATAAATAACAGATAATAACCCATAACATGTAAACATCAGAAATAACATACCCAGATAATAACCCATAACATGTTTACATCAGAAATAACAGATAATAACCCATAACATGTTTACATCAGAAATAACAGATAATAACCCATAACATGTATACATCAGAAATAACATACCCAGATAATAACCCATAACATGTTTACATCAGAAATAACAGATAATAACCCATAACATGTAAACATCAGAAATAACATACCCAGATAATAACCCATAACATGTTTACATCAGAAATAACAGATAATAACCCATAACATGTTTACATCAGAAATAACAGATAATAACCCATAACATGTTTACATCAGAAATAACAGATAATAACCCATAACATGTTTACATCAGAAATAACAGATAATAACCCATAACATGTATACATCAGAAATAACAGATAATAACCCATAACATGTTTACATCAGAAATAACAGATGATAACCCATAACATGTTTACATCAGAAATAACAGATAATAAACCATAACATGTTTACATCAGAAATAACAGATAATAACCCATAACATGTTTACATCAGAAATAACAGAAATAACAGATAATAACCCATAACATGTATACATCAGAAATAACATACATCAGATAATAACCCATAACATGTTTACATCAGAAATAACATACCCAGATAATAACCCATAACATGTATACATCAGAAATAACATACCCAGATAATAACCCATAACATGTATACATCAGAAATAACATAATAACCCATAACATGTATACATCAGAAATAATAACCCATAACATGTTTACATCAGAAATAACCCATAACATGTATACATCAGATAATAACCCATAACATGTTTACATCAGAAATAACAGATAATAACCCATAACATGTTTATATCAGAAATAACAGATAATAACCCATAGCATGTATACATCAGAAATAACATACCCAGATAATAACCCATAACATGTTTACATCAGAAATAACATACCCAGATAATAACCCATAACACGTATACATCAGAAATAACATACCCAGATAATAACCCATAACACGTATACATCAGAAATAACATACCCAGATAATAACCCATAACATGTTTACATCAGAAATAACAGATAATAACCCATAACATGTATACATCAGAAATAACATACCCAGATAATAACCCATAACATGTTTACATCAGAAATAACATACCCAGATAATAACCCATAACACGTATACATCAGAAATAACATACCCAGATAATAACCCATAACATAACATCAGAAATAACATACAGATAATAACCCATAACATGTTTAACCCATAACATGTTTACATCAATAACCCATAACAGAAATAACATACCCAGATAATAACCCATAACATGTTTACATCAGAAATAACAGATAATAACCCATAACATGTTTACATCAGAAATAACATACCCAGATAATAACCCATAACACGTATACATCAGAAATAACATACCCAGATAATAACCCATAACATGTTTACATCAGAAATAACAGATAATAACCCATAACATGTTTATATCAGAAATAACAGATAATAACCCATAGCATGTATACATCAGAAATAACATACCCAGATAATAAATAACATGTTTACATCAGAAATAACAGATAATAACCCATACAGATAATCAGTAACATACCCAGATAATACATAACAGAAATAACATACCCAGATAATAACCCATAACATGTTTACATCAGAAATAACATACCCAGATAATAACCCATAACATGTTTACATCAGAAATAACATACCCAGATAATAACCCATAACATGTTTACATCAGAAATAACATACCCAGATAATAACCCATAACATAATCAGAAATAAATAACAGATAATAACCCATAACATGTATACAGAAATAACAGATAATAACCCATAACATGTTTACATCAGAAATAACAGATAATAACCCATAACATGTTTACATCAGAAATAACAGATAATAACCCATAACATGTATACATCAGAAATAACAGATAATAACCCATAACATGTATACATCAGAAAAAACAGATAATAACCCATAACATGTTTACATCAGAAATAACAGATAATAACCCATAACATGTATACATCAGAAATCAGATAATAAATAACATGTTTATATCAGAAATAACAGATAATAACCCATAACATAATCAGATAATAACCCATAACAGAAATAACAGATGATAACCCATAACATGTTTATATCAGAAATAACAGATAATAACCCATAGCATGTATACATCAGAAATAACATACCCAGATAATAACCCATAACATGTTTATATCAGAAATAACAGATAATAACCCATAGCATGTATACATCAGAAATAACAGATAATAACCCATAACATGTTTACATCAGAAATAACAGATAATAACCCATAACACGTATACATCAGAAATAACATACCCAGATATTAACCCATAACATGTTTATATCAGAAATAACAGATAATAACCCATAGCATGTATACATCAGAAATAACATACCCAGATGATAACCAATAACATGTTTACATCAGAAATAACATACAGATAAGAAATAAACATATTTAACGCAAATTAAGAATTAAATACATTGAGTGCATTCTTCGAGATTGCATGTGGTAAACACTGCTTGTGTAATAGCTTCATTACACGTTCTAACTAATTCGAGAAGTTGTACGGTTCTGAATATACCCATGTAACAGACATATTAGCATTCTAGAAGGATGAAACAGCCGTATGCTGAATTGTGTTTCACTGTGTCTAGTCTTACTGAATCTCATTCTAAATTTATTTTGGAAGGGTTGTTAGTATGTGAGTAACCTTTGGGTTCTTTTACAGAATAGACAAATAATGTACAAAAATGTATCATACAGCTATTTCGTCCTGCTGGGAATCGTCAGTGATACTAAGGGGTTAAGGTTTGAAATCTTGGAGGCGAGAGATGTAGAACTTACTTGATGAAATATAATACATGTGGACGTAAAACTAACAGAACACATTACAATAGGGTATCATATGACATCAAAGACAAAGAGCAGCACGCTGATTCTCCTCCCGACATCCTCTTGTCCAAAGTAAACGAAAGTTAAAAAGAAAATCACAAATTTAGTTTTAAAAGGCCCTTGTAAATCAACCAAAAGACTGACTTTTTCATAACTAAGGGTGCCATTATATTGACATACTTAAACCATTTATTCAAGTACCAAGAAACATGTTGGAACATACATACGAAAATGATATCAATATCCATCTTAAGTGATTAATAGTATATTGTGGTAATACTGATTGTGATAAAACTCAACTCATCATATATAATATTATGGTATTCAATAAAAATGAAACGTTCACTTAATTTTTCAAGGGAGGTAATTCATACATTTTGGATTTTTAAGTTAAATATCGTATGTTTCGGCAAAACAGCTTTGTACAATATAACCGTATGATCAGATCATCTGATTTAGTCATGATCGGTTGTTGTCGCTACCGTCATTAACACGAAAATAAGCATTAGAATATAAATACTCATTTTATGAATCCTACTAATTAGTATGTAGACCTGTTACATGTGCTTTATCCACCGAACACCTGAGACTAAAAATCTACCAATCAAGATTTACCATCAAGTCCCTGATAGGTGTGATATACAAAGATCGCTTGAGGGTAAGAAAGTGATTACTGCTAAATTTCCAGTTTTTCTGTTCATTGATGGCCCATTACTGATCATCATGTTTGTATAAAGTGCTTTTAAGTACTAATTTGTAATGCGCTAAGTATTTTTGGTTCGCGTTTTGTTGCTATCTAGTTTTGATAATTCCTCCATTCTTTTATATTTTTTATTTAAAATTCCCATATAACTAGCTGTCTAATGAAATCGTATATATATCTGATAGGATTCACTTTGGGGTTATATTCACATTGTTTCGCGGGAGTCAAAGAATCAAACGATTACGATATGAAGTATTGACGTATGTTTTGACCCATTCTTATTTCATCTGTTGTACGTTGTTTTAAACACTTTGTTCATGCATACCATTAAGATATGTATAACAGGTACAAAATCTTTATAAAGTATATACAGAAATACAAGGAGAAAAGATCTGGCATTTCCGAGTATTTGTGTTTCATGGGCAATCACTGCGTAGATGGAGGTCCTATGTTAGGAATGGATCGTTTATAAGGACCGAGGTAGTGTGGAAAAATACAACACCGAATACTAACAAGCACCAAACAGATGGAGGTCCTATGTTAGGAATGGATCGTTTATAAGGAGCGAGGTAATGAGGGAAAATACAACACCGAATACTAACAAGCACATCAGAATGTACGTCACACAATGATATTGTATCATTTCTCAATGAGATGATGTCGAGGACCTAACAACGTCTCCATATGATTTGTCAACATAGTACCTCTCTCCCTTGTATAGTAAGGTTGTCTCGTGTATTGTAGATCAGTCCGCGGAATGTTAGTACCGCTGCATCCTACAAACGTGATAGATGTGTTTGTACTATTTCTTTAACAACACAATGGTACGTTTGGAGTACGTCTTGTTGAGTTTCCATTTACGGCAATTACACCGATTGCTACCATTCCACTAGAACTAATAACGAGAGAAAAGAAGATCTTTTGCCTCGTGGGAGGGGACAAACTCCCCTCCTTGCTCCAAAGGCTGATTGCTACATGCCCACAAGGACCAAACAACACGTGTTCCACGTAATTGCACTGGTGTGTACATGTTAAAATGTGTTGGTACGTTTCCTTATCTTACAGTTGACATGATTGCACTGTCACATAGGCACGTCCCTGCCAAAGCCTATCTGTAAGTGATAATTCCTTGTGGAGTATATCTTGATTGTAATGCCAATTTGCTCTAAATCAGTCAACTTTTCAGCTTAAGGCAATCTTTGGCTATATTTGTGGAGTGCCAAGAAATATGTCTGCTCTCATAGAAGTTTTTCCTTGTCCTTGTGGTTTGCTTTCAAATTAAGTACGTTAAACCTATAGATCTATATGTCTAGCGTGAACGACAAATGCTGCACAGGTAATAGACATGTCCGTTATTATTCCGTATATATATTCAAAGGATGAAGACATATTCCGGCTGTCGAAAAGCACCGAATCAATCAGCCGAAATACATGTATGTATATAAATATATGTACTACTCGCTCCAAGAAGATTGGGGAAAACCTTAAATTTCAAAGAAGGAAAAATTTTTTAGGATAAATACAAATCATATATATCATTAATTTTAGCTTCTGTCGTTCACTGTATGTCACGTTATAATTCATTCGAACGGTGGTATGATCCGTGATATACACCTATACTAGACGTTCCTTTGAAAAAGATGGAATGAATGCGTTCACCCTCTAAATTGTGACTGATGAGTCACAGTAGGATGTATGATGCAATATGATGCAGTTTAACTTATTATTTAGTTCTATTGTATTTAATACTTTTTTATTGAAATGTACTATTTCTCGTTTATCTTTAGGACAACGTTAAAGTGAGTGTTAAAATGAAATAAAGTTATAATGCAATATGCAATGAATAAGTAACAGAAGACATCGTTATAATAAAAATGTGTATATCATTTATTTATTTATTTATTCAAAACATTTGTATATCATCGAAATGTGAATTAAATTCTATCCTAAGACATTTATTTATCATATTTATAAATATCCAATCAGAAATAGAATCGATACCAATTTGATCTAAGGATTTAATCAATATAAGGGCAACTTTATTTTTTCCTACAATTTATCTCACATGTATATTCATGATACGTTGCCTGAAAATGATGAATTAACACATTTCCTGTGTGCATCGTGTATATATATATATATATATAACAAAGGAGATTCCAACACAACTCAGATGAAACTAGGACAACATATGAACAAAATAAAAATACAAGTAGAATTAAACCAGGTGTTCCGGAAAGGTAAACGTCTTCTGATTCAGCGTCATGTAAATCTTGGTCATTTCAGTTCAGAAGTCTGTTATGTAACGTTCCTTAATGAGAACAATGTAAACAACAACGAGACCAACAGACAAACTAACCAGCATCACACATGTCCAGCTTCATGTATTACCTACTTCAGCTCTTAAACCAGAATCAAGGACAACATGTAATACATCAATCCCTTATCTCATTATCTTAAACATAAACTTCCGATGCTCCGAATGATAGGCGTGGCGAGTTCTTTTTCCTGACCCACCAACTTACAAACTTATACATTGTTACTATGATCTGAAGTTTTCATGGATAGACGTCAGCTGTAAGACAAGCCGGTAACAAAGGGCTTTGAAAGACGAGGATTCATGTTGACTGTCAGAGAGGTGTTTTAGGTACATAATTCTATCAGCAGGTTTCGAGGTAAAACCATTTGTTACACAGTGTGTATAAATACATTAGGACCTCTGACAATCGTTGATTGCATGATATCTTTGTTAAAAGTCACGTGTGGAAAATCTGCTGATACCTGCTGATTTTTTTTCATAACAAACGATTATTGCGAAAAATAAGAGAGTTGTGTAATTTCATTTAAGGCAACATCATATGGCTACTATAAACTCCATCTCACGATTTAAAACTGTTTTGAAGTTCAACAGAAACATAAAAAAGTAATATCTGGTTTAATTTAATTGTTGTCTAGAACATACGAAATGAAAAGAGTCTGAAAGTTTGACATGAAGTCCCATAGCATCGAAATGGCACTTGGCAAAGCCTTTCATTATTGCTCACGCTTTTATGACAAAACATCACTTGCGAGGATAAGAAAACTGGATTGTAAAACAGTTTATGCATACGATGCAGTAATCGACGTTTTCCTTCCTTGTTTAGCATTTGTCAAAAACGTGACGACTAGAGGTGCCTGTGCGCACGGCCAAAACCTCTAAAAGCACAAAAAAAAACGTAACCGGCACGTGCATATATACAGGTTGATAAAGATTACAGGGAAGTTTTGACGGTCGTCATAATGATCTCATTGGGAAACATTACCTTGTTTTTTTAATTTGGAAATGTAACATTTCTTTCTTGTTTCGACCCTGATTTACTTGGCGGTGTTGTTGGATAAAGCAAAAGACGTAAACCCTCCAGAACACCTGGTCTTAATGTTCGTGTACTTTCCGTTGACAGGCATGTCCATCTTAATATTTCTTTTTCGGTCATCGTGCTTCGTTCCTCGCCGTGCGCAATCATTTTTCTTCCAAATTTTATCCTCCAGCATGACTTGATGGATTTCAACCTGATTTTGTCTGATGCATCATTGAGTAATCATGGACGGGTCCCTAGGGGTCGAATCAACTTTGCTATAATGGATTTAATTCAAATTTTGTCAGAAGCAATATTAGGGGTAGGCAATTTTTTGTTGGCCTGAAACATCTGAGGATGGGGAATTATTTCTCAAAATCAGAGAGTTGATCCGACCCTCGGAACCTGAGAGCGGGGCTACAAAAGGTAAATTTAGTTGATATTTTGCTTCAAAACACTACTTAACCTTCATGCTTAAATTGATTTTTTTTTCATTACACCACTAAGGACTTGGGGCGGGGCCCTAAAGGGAAAGTTAGATAATAGTTTCCTTCAAAACACTAGTCTTGCTTGAATGGATTTCATTCAAATATTGTCAAAAATATCATTTTGATTGTAAAAATTACTGAAGTCAATTCATTCGATCCCTTGGAACTTAGGTGTAGGTGTGGGGCCCCCAATGGGGCTCCAAAACGCTATTCATTGTTTATGTTTTGTTGGATTTCAAATTTGTTTGAAACATCATTAAGGGTTGTTAATTAATTAATCAAAAAGTTTATTTGAAAAAAAAATGGGAAGTTCTTTTTATTTAAAACGTTTCTTAATTCCTCGGTACATTTCAACTAAATTCGGTCTGAAACATAATTTAGGAAAATCCTTTCTCAAATTTAGTTCATTCGAACCCTACGGACTTACTTGTGGGGCCCCAAAAGGGGAAATTCATCAATACTTTTCGTTAATGCTTGAATGGATTTCATTAAAATTTGTCTGAAACATCATTAGAAGTTGTCAATGCAATGAATTCAATCCAAAAAGTTGATTTACTAATAGGTACTTAGGGGCAAGACGCAAAAAGGGAGTATCAGCCGGTATTTTTATTGACACCCTACTCCTTCATACCTGGGTGCAACCAAACTTGGTCTGAAACATTATCGGGGTTAAGGGAATCATTTCTTTCATTCAGAAAGACAATTCGATACGTAGGGACCTGGAGACGGGGTCCGAAAGGGAAAGATACCCAATATTATGCTTCAAATAACTACTTTTCCATAATACTTGAATAAATTTTATCAAAAAGTTTGACCGAAACATCATTTGGCAATTAATTCTAAAATTCAGACAGTTGATAACGTAGATTTGACCCATATGACTTAGGGGCGGGGTTCCTAAAGCTACCCCATCTTAATTCCTGGGTAGATGTTGTATATATTTGACCTAAATCAATACTAAAGAGTGGCAATGATATAAATGTGCATTAAGTGATCATGAGATGTATTTGAAAAAATCTTATTTTTCAGTTCGGTTCAAAAGTCAACATAACTCTTCTTGAACTCGTAGTCTGACCTACTTCTCCAGTTTCATTTGCATCACTGAGAAAAAAATGTTTGGAGTTTCATTTGTTAAGGAAAAGAAACAAATGATACGTTGTTATTTCTCAGCCTTGTCAAAACTATGACATCTTAGCCACAGTAGCTATTTTCTAACAAGATTGCGAAACTATTTTTTCATGAACAAAACTTTATGAGCTTCTGATACTTTCAATGAATGTTTAAAATTTGAATTCGTCAGATTTGTTAGATAACTATCAGCAAATTCAGTGGTCTGTCCGTCCATCCGGCGATTGTCAAATGTCCGCCAATGGCCATGGTCCTCTTGTTTCAATATTTTGCCCTCCAATTTTAAATCAAGATTCTGGTGATATGTCATTATTTTATTTTTATTTTCGTAATCCGTTAATATCATTGTAAACTGAAAACTGCATGCGTTGCTTAGAGTCTAATTCGCATACATGAACCAAACTGCATCTCTAAGGACAATCTACGTTTTCTTTTAAACAAATAAGTTAATTTCATGAAACGCTCAAGCAGTTAAACGTTTTGGATAATGCTTAAATCCCCGGTTACTTTATGCCTAGCTTAACCTTCTTAACACCTTTTGAAAGGAGATATAGACTTGATGGTGATCCTTCAGTATTTCTCAATTATTATTTTGCCGTAATCAATCAATATACATATAGACTTATTGTTTTCTCTGTCTGTGAATCCTAATAATAAAAAAGTTAACATTCACGAAACAGTGAACTTAATATTGTATGACTGTTCCACTGCACTGTCCTTTGACGTCACTAAATAAGCTCCATATTTCTATGATTCCGTGTGTTACTGACAAAACATGCCATTTTAAAGTAGTGCTCACCTGGTGTCAGATCAATATCATCAGTCATCCACCGTCCAAGATGTTCAGTGCGTTGCATTGAGTAAAATGACTATGAAATGACTCTCTCCCTCAGTAAACACCATTTACTTGTGTGTTAAAGCTGTTGAGAAAACACACAACCTAAATAAATCAACTCAATTCCTTTCACAAATCTTACGAAAACGCTCCACTCTTTTCACACCCAGCACCAGAAACGATCTGCAAACACACTTATTTTAGAATGGTAAGACGAACAAGTTTCAGACGTCAGTCAAACTCTGGTATAATGTCCGGAACAATGTACACAAAACTTATACTCCATCAATAAAACACCATACCAGACGCTATAGTTAAAATATTCATTCGAAGAACGCTCATCGATTCTATAGTATTTGAAAGATACTTCATCTGACCATGTGACTCAGTCCTATTTGAGCGATGTAGGCACTCGTGTACTATTGAGGAGAACCAGACAGTGTAAATAACTTTTGTAACAGGTCAACGTCTGCCTAATCTGTACCATTGCTCTACTGCTTAGCTTGGTTCCTACACGATTGAAATTGACGGAAAATCCAAAAGACATTAGAAGTTCTTGAACACTTTCTTCTGGAAGTTGTTTTTTTTTAATATTTTTCATGTATGTTCAATATCCAACACCAAAAATAAAGGGAATGTTTTGTTCTCTACAATATGTTAATTTTTCTATGAATATGCAAATCAGGGGAAACAAGAAGAACTCTAACCTACTGAATGATGCATGGTTGATCATTTTCGCGAGAGATGGCGGTAACTTCTTTATCTTCGCGGTTATAAAAATAGCGCGAAATTAAATACCCGGCATATATTTTTACAGATGATAAAAAAATTTCGAAGTGTATGGTATCATGCCTGTATTGGATACCAATGTATAGACATGCTTGAATATTAATCTCCGTAGACCCGTTCAACCAATGACAACCGCGATAGGGATAATCTTAAAATTAAAAAGTACACAGTATTATAATAAATTTAGATAACACGTACATTTTAACATGTTATTTTAAATCAGGGAAATTGCTTATTGTTCCCGTGCTCTTGCTGAAGTCACTTTCTTGATCTGATCTTTTTTTTTTTTTTTTTTTTTGTCATCTACATCGTTAGATATTCTGATTTCTGGACACGCAAATTCGAGATTGTAAATTTTACAGTGTCTAAGTTCTCTACACACCATTCGTTGCAAAACCAAACACCAGTGTAGCTCGGGTATCGATACAACACGCTTTGTCAACTCATAAGCAAAACATACGTGAGTCATACATATTTTCATTTCGTTGTAATATTGTTACACAGAGATTTCTCGAACGTTGAAACATTTTTTTTTAATTTCAAGTGATCCAAAATAACATCATATCAACTTTTATATAAAAACTTAACTCTTAAACGAAGCTACACAAGACAAACATTGTACAGCTGTTTTTTTTTTACTCTTGAATTCAAACATCTTAAATCCTCTACCTATTCTTGTAATATCATGTTCATGAAAACTCATCAATCCAATTTTCAGTTTCTGACAGTCATACCCAAACAAATTACTTTTTTATCTCTTAGACCCAGTGTCTGACAATCTTAAGGTTTTGCTGTTGCTGACAGGAAGGCAATTCCAAACATATTCTTCATCACCACCTCTAAATGCGGATTATTGTTGCCAATTTCCTTCCACGTTGATTTTCGTAATCTGTCTACAAACAAATTCATTTTTTTCTAAAATACTTCTCAAACTCATACACATTAAAAAGAACTTACTTATCACAACAAAAGCGGATCGCACATCGAGTTCTATAACACGAACGATCAAAGACCCGAAAAACTTTGATCTTTTGCCAATAAATGAAAAAAAAATAGTCGGTTTCATCTCGGCTCAAATTCCAGTCAACAAGTAGATGAAGTCAATAAATCGTTCCAACACATAAAATACTGTTTCTTATGCAGGGAATGTCTTCCACTGTGATGATTGGGAAACGTATAATGACATAAAACAGGTATATAGGTAAAAAAGAGGAAACTAATTTCGTAAAATATAATCAGTTCAGCACATCATTTTAAAGGTACAGTTTATCTTGGCTGGCTGATAAAAAAACATTTTACTTTTGGCTTATATAGTTGACTCTAATGAGTCCAGACAATTAGGTCCATATCAGCTGATTTTTGTTTCTTTCCGAAATGAAAACCATTTTTGTGAGTGTAGTGGAACACATTTAATTCGAGCAGTCTAAAACGTGTTTACATAGAGATCAGATTAGTCCAGACAGTTTCTTTACTCCTATACTTTGTTAGCCAGGACAAATCGGTGTCTGTTTAATCCGTTACTTTGTTCGTCATCATGATTTGGTCTCGAATCTACTGAAATATTGTTGTGTTTGTTACCTCCGTACCTGGTAGGTCAGGTGTGTGTGATTTGTATTAAGAAGTCCTTGTTAGTCCTAACACGTTGTCTCCAGATCCTGGTTAGTCAGGTGTGCGTGATTTGTATTAATAAGTCATTGTTAGTCCTAACACATTGTTTCCAGATCCTGGTTAGTCAGGTGTGTGTGATTTGTATTAATAAGTCCTTGTTAGTCCTAACACATTGTTTCCAGATCCTGGTTAGTCAGGTGTGTGTGATTTGTATTAATAAGTCCTTGTTAGTCCTAACACGTTGTTTCCAGATCCTGGTTAGTCAGGTGTGTGTGATTTGTATTAATAAGTCCTTGTTAGTCCTAACACGTTGTCTCCAGATCCTGGTTAGTCAGGTGTGCGTGATTTGTATTAATAAGTCATTGTTAGTCCTAACACATTGTTTCCAGATCCTGGTTAGTCAGGTGTGTGTGATTTGTATTAATAAGTCCTTGTTAGTCCTAACACATTGTTTCCAGATCCTGGTTAGTCAGGTGTGTGTGATTTGTATTAATAAGTCCTTGTTAGTCCTAACACGTTGTTTCCAGATCCTGGTTAGTCAGGTGTGTGTGATTTGTATTAATAAGTCCTTGTTAGTCCTAACACGTTGTCTCCGGTTCCTGGTTAGTCAGATGTGTGTGATTTGTATTAATAAGTCCTTGTTAGTCCTAACACATTGTTTCCAGATCCTGGTTAGTCAGGTGTGTGATTTGTATTAATAAGTCCTTGTTAGTCCTAACACATTGTTTCCAGATCCTGGTTAGTCAGGTGTGTGTGATTTGTATTAATAAGTTCTTTTTAGTCCTAACACGTTGTTTCCAGATCCTGGTTAGTCAGGTGTGTGTGATTTGTATTAATAAGTCCTTGTTAGTCCTAACACATTGTTTCCAGATCCTGGTTAGTCAGGTGTGTGTGATTTGTATTAATAAGTCCTTGTTAGTCCTAACACATTGTTTCCAGATCCTGGTTAGTCAGGTGTGTGTGATTTGTATTAATAAGTCCTTGTTAGTCCTAACACGTTGTTTCCAGATCCTGGTTAGTCAGGTGTGTGTGATTTGTATTAATAAGTCCTTGTTAGTCCTAACACGTTGTCTCCGGTTCCTGGTTAGTCAGATGTGTGTGATTTGTATTAATAAGTCCTTGTTAGTCCTAACACATTGTCTCCAGATCCTGGTTAGTCAGGTGTGTGATTTGTATTAATAAGTCCTTGTTAGTCCTAACACATTGTTTCCAGATCCTGGTTAGTCAGGTGTGTGTGATTTGTATGAATAAGTTCTTTTTAGTCCTAACACGTTGTTTCCAGATCCTGGTTAGTCAGGTGTGTGTGATTTGTATTAATAAGTCATTGTTAGTCCTAACACGTTGTTTCCAGATCCTGGTTAGTCAGGTGTGTGTGATTTGTATTAATAAGTCCTTGTTAGTCCTAACACGTTGTCTCCGGTTCCTGGTTAGTCAGATGTGTGTGATTTGTATTAATAAGTCCTTGTTAGTCCTAACACATTGTTTCCAGATCCTGGTTAGTCAGATGTGTGTGATTTGTATTAATAAGTCCTTGTTAGTCCTAACACATTGTTTCCAGATCCTGGTTAGTCAGGTGTGTGTGATTTGTATTAATAAGTCATTGTTAGTCCTAACACATTGTTTCCAGATCCTGGTTAGTCAGGTGTGTGTGATTTGTATTAATAAGTTCTTTTTAGTCCTAACACATTGTTTCCAGATCCTGGTTAGTCAGGTGTGTGTGATTTGTATTAATAAGTCCTTGTTAGTCCTAACACGTTGTCTCCGGTACCTGGTTATAGTCAGGTGTGTGATTTGTTTTAATAAGCAATTTGTAGCAATGAGAATTTGTTAATTCTTACAAGTTAATCTGGTACCTTGTTAGTCAAATGGTTTTGGTTTGTATTAATGAGACCTTTTAGTCCAAATCACTTTGTTTGTATTTGTAAATTTGTTTTTGCATGCCCTTGTGATTTTGAAAAAAAAACAATTATTACTTATGTGAGCCTGAATTCTTTAATTTTTTTAAAAGTTATCATTTTGCTTTTTCGTTACATTTCTGTGAGTAAGTTTTGAATTTTCAATAAAAGTTTTTTAATATGTAAAGGGTATACCGCTGCTATATATAGAAAACATATCATTGATTTATTTTTCTGGAATAAGCTATATTTTCAATTTTGCATGCTATTTTCTTCCATTAACTACCTTAAACGTCTGTTGACATCTTATCATAAATACATTAATATCAATCTGAATGTCAACAAGACGATATGTGAAAAATGTTCTAAACCAGACCAGCACTTTCCGCAGAATATAAGCTTAACCGACATTGTTATAATATCAAATTTGTAATAAAGATCTGAAATAAAATATATTTGCAGTAAAGAAAAATGTGTCATTGCATATTACCGCATCATGTTCTCTGTACAAAAACATTTATCCATATTGATGTGGATAAGGATGCAGCATGAGTGTCAAATTGAACAAATCCAGCTTCTCACTCCTCGGACGTTCATCATCATTAGATCCGACGTAGCTATTATATAACACTACACAATATTGCTATTAACACATAACACAGCAATGCATGTATCACGGCTGCTCCCTTATTGAATTGAACAGCTCATCAATGAAGGATATTTCTTCCCAATCTCTCACAGTTGATATTAGATATGAAATAAATCTATACGACACAAAGATATATGAGCAATATATTGTACTTAGTGATTTCCTTATTTCACACACGGCGCTTCCTATCATGCGTGTACAAACGTCACGTTACATCTCCTCGTGACCGTTCCATTGAGGTAATTAACAGTACTCGAGTCTTCTGGTGCAGTTATTGCCAATTAAACAAGTATTAATTGGTACGGAGATTGCCACAGAAATCTCGACAAATACCTCTACAGCTCAAAGAGCCGAGTATATTTTATATATGACAAGTCAAGCATAAGATATTGTTTGATATCTGCTACCAAATCGCGCTTAATGTTTTTGTATTTATTTTTCCGTTGATTTTTCCTTTCTTCTTCTTTGTTATAAATATTGCTGTGCTCTTCACATTGTATATATAATTTAATCTGAAAAAACACTAAATTTCAGTCCCATGAAAATTTATGGCATAAGCATTTACCAGTGTGTCGTAGATTATAATTTCTACCATTAGAAGCCAGTAAAGGACGGGTATCTAATAACACTGATAAACACATATCCTTGAAGACAGTCCTGTCATAGATCAAATCGAACATTTTCGTTTGTGCCATCCAGAGACCATTTTACAGGGATCATCTTGTTCCAACAGTAAATGTGACAAGTTCACAGTGACATACAAACAACAACAAAAAGTTGAAAGTTAATAAAATCGTGAGTCTAAATAAATATCAAGAAAAACGAGGACAGTGAGACTGAAAAAAACACTAGGAGAGTACGATCAAGTATTACGCAAGGGTAAGCGTCTTCAGCTCTGACGATGGCATCCGTCATGAAACTACGACAATTCCTGACCTACCTGTTGAAAACCTTGTATAACATGACAGCGTATCACAGCATAGCTTACTTAGAATCCTTATTACAACAACTTATAGTCGTCTTCTAAAACTGAATGTAAACAATATATATAAAAAAATTAATTAAAAATAATACAGATGGTAAACAATATCGATACGAAGATTGTACAAAAGACACACAAGTGAATAGCATCTTTAAATACAAATTAGAATAAGATACATTGGAGACAAACAAAGACTTATACTGCATCTAAAGCTTACCAGTGGTGGTAAGTGTCTGAATTTTAAAATAGGAAACGTAATGTCGCAAGAAATGTCAAATTCTAGATGGGGAGGTGCACAAGATATCTGATTATTTATAAAGAGCGCCAAGTACATATGTATATTTTTAAATAATTAATTAAAAAGAGATGACATCGAAAGGAAAGCATACATGTTAATGTCGATAAAAATGGTAAACAAAATAAATCAATCATATTGTAAAACATATAGTATAAACAAAACAAATTGAAATAAATCCTTACGAACGACAATTTATACTTCATATTGTTTTAATGTTCTTGACCCTTCGTCATTCCTACAAATGTAGCAATGAAATGACATTCTAATTTGAAGCAATCCGTATTTCTCTCTCAGTGACTAGACGTTCAACAATTAGCATGTCTCTCTGTATCACGACGTGTTGTCGTGTGAAAGTCATCCCACATGACGTTTTGTTATGTGTTAATTCCCAATAGTTTTCAACTGTCTTGTTTTCGGATTCTACAATACGAATGTGATGGCAAGCAGTGATCGTGTCACGGTCAAGGGTTTTCCTAACGCTTCTTGTTGCGTGATAAACGAATCCTAGGCTAGTAATTGGCTGTTTTGTTCTTGACCGTTTATTTTCTCAGACTGGTATTAGTGGTAAAACCCCATACAGTCCGGTCGGGATTAATCATGACTACCACCATGATAGCCTGGATTCTTTCTACAATGTCTTGTCTGACCTTACAGGAATAACATACCTTTACGACATTTTGTAAATGTTTCCAGTCTTAAGGTATGATATTCTCTACGATTAATCTTTGTACTATTTAACAATGACCACTGTGGATTCCTCGTCAATTATTATATAATAAACGTATCTCTTTATCCTTGGCTTACTCTAACATTGAATATCTATATATGCGTGTTATTGCTTCATTTGTCAGATGTAAAGATCTTGTTTTTACTATCCTTTTGAATCTCGCGTCAGAAAACGTGCCAGTCATTAGCCACGTTAGTATCTAATGAGTATTTTTCAATGACGTTTCATCACAAACACTGCCTCTTCTCCGCTGAATTCGACCCTCTTTCGTTTTTAACATACCAGTTGTGTTATATACCCTGGAGCGTTTTTCATTGACTACGTCAGTCAGAAATGGATTGTAACGTCATAATGCGGTCAGTGATGTTACGTCACGGTTTGGCGGTGGCGCAACAAAATTGCTGCTTCCGTTTGAATTTGTCCTTTTCATTTTAGTTTTAAAACTTGTCAAAATATAACTTTTCTGTGCTATGTGATAAAAAAGTATCTTAAATTTGTTTTTCTATCATATGACATTTTATGAAACATGACTTAAAGTTTTGGATTTTGCATGCAGTGATTATAGGAAATTCTTGTTTATAAAGAAGTATTTTGTGATTCGCTAGACGACATAAATATAATATGACTGTCCATTCATAGTACATATCAACACTGATGATCTATTTATTTATTTGCATAATTTCTATTTTTATTTAAGTAAGGATTTTCATTGGAAACAAATTAACATGTTACATTAATATAAGATGTCTTTGGAATGTTTTGTAATAATTACAGTGTATGAACTGTTTAATTTTGGCGATAGATTTGTCCTCAAAACAACAGTTTGTGGGTTTTCCTGTAAGTATAGACAATTTATTACTTTGGATTAAACCGACTATAGGTGAATAGTCTAACTTCAATGATGGGCGCGTTCGTATAGGTCATACAGTTATTGCATATTCGTATATATGGAGGAAGGAAAACCAGGCCCAATTCATAGCATGCAACGAAATATTTGTCAATAAAACTATTTCATTACATTAACTTACAGCCTATCAAAGTTAAAATTTTAGAATAGCATGCCAACATGGCAGACCATTTTCTTTTAATCAGTGACAATTATTTCCTTGTTGACCAAACATTTTTATGATATTTGGAACATTTTGGTTACAATTTTTCATCTCTTCGTACAATAATTTATCACAATAGTATTGTGTATAGCCATTAAGTGATTTCTATGGTACTTTAGGGTTCATTATAACCGTATTTTAATGTGGAGTGCTATGGATATCGTAGCAAACTTTGACCATGCCTTCGAGCTTTGTTTTTACACTAGTTACCACATAGAGAACAATGCTAGTTTGGTCAACGATAGCTTACATAAGGAGCCTTTCAATAGGATACCGCACGTTTTGGCATACTTTCTCTGTATCATATTACTTCCAATGTCAGTCACGTGCAAAACTGGAACACTTTAGGCTTCGTTGTAAACATATCTGTTATATATTTCAATATTTTGTTGACAGACGAACCTCATAGTTCCGACTGACCAAACAAATTGTTAGATAATCTGTCAATGTATTAAGAACTTCAAAGCATTTGATATCACGGATTTGACAAAGACGGAAATAAGACAAAAAACATGTAATTTGTAGTCACAGACAGCCATCGCCGTACCAGGGGATAAGTCGCTACATCGTAAAGGACGGATAACCGACCCATTAACCAAGTTCTGCCACGTCAACAAACAAAATCAGAACACATCTAGCCATTTACAACAGCATTCAACATGTAGACAGTAAAAGTATTTCGGAATATTTCCGGACTGGTTGCGAAATCAGAAATCTATTGTAACCAGTTTCATCTTCATTAAAGAAAGCAGAACCCTATTATTTGACTTTACGTTTTTTTATCTTTGCAAATTCACGACATACCCCTAGGCGCGGTCAGTGACTTGATAAAAATATATACGTCTACCACATGTTTGCGCAACATTTTGGCACGACAGAAGACAACATGACATGGTCAACTCAATCATTCTAAACGTCTAGTGTGTTTAAATCCTAAAATTGATGATCAAATTCCTTGTATGCTCAATGTCTACATCATTTAATTATCAAATTAATGGCACTTCCAAAATATTTCCTGGCAGGATACCATGCATTCTGAACGTAAGTAAGACTTAACAAAAAAGGCAAAATTTGCTATAAATGCATGTTTCCGGTCAAGATTGTTGTTAGTTGTCACAACGTTCGGGTTTTTATAGAACAAAATGATGAATTGGAAATGAGCATATCCTGCTCACGAAGTGAAATATAATCGTATTCAGACTTGATAGCCTGCTGTTGACGTTAAAGTTCTGTTTTTACATTATAACATTTTGATACATCATTGAATGCAATCTAAAGTGAAAACGGATATTGAAATCTAATTGCTGTTGTACAAAAGTTGTTGGTAAATGTCAGTCAAGTTATAAAAAAAGATTCAAGATTAAATTACCGAAATTAAAACACTTGAACGGAATTGGCATCGAAGATTATTTCTTGCTAAAATTTAACGTAATTTGCAGAGGATGTCAGTATAAGATTTATCAGCTGTTTTCCTCATGACTATATACTCACGAAGAACAATGACGGAGATCTTGAAGACCTATGGTAATCATTGTTGAAGCGTTTCCTTTAAACAAAGGACAGGTTGACAGGTACGTAATGAATTCTTACATTCATAAATATATCTTATGAACACAACAAATGCAACTTTCGTATTTATGTCCTTTTATGGACAAAATCAAATCAAATGGTCTGTATTTAATCATCTAGCTTGTGGTTACATACAACTACACATTATCTCAGCAAACGTTCGTTGAAAATATTGACAAAGATGAAACAGTCAGTTATTGAAATCCTGGTAATTTTTTCCGTGGTTGAGTCGAACAGTATAAGTAGAAGTTAACAGAAAGACAAATGACTTTACAGATATTTAAAATTGATGCAAACAATGTAACAATTCAAGGGAGGCAATTCAGAATTTGGTAACGAAGTCAAAAAACGGTACAAATATCATAACTTTTAATTACCATAATTGTGAAAATAAATCGCGAACATCAACTACAAATTTGATATTATGTTTCAATGACAACATACGCTATTGATAAATAGACATATACTGAGGACTTGTTGGACTATCAGCTCAGCGTAAATCAAAATTCAAACTACTACAATGATATTCAAGGTTTTCAAGATAAAAGTTTAAGTTTGCCATTCTGATTGTTAATATATTGAACAATCACGTCGTAAGTACTGTTCAGAGTCAATATATCAACTTATACGGCATGCTTTGTTTATTTCTCGATGCCAACGTTTTCTAACCAAGTTCAGTATAATGTTAATTGATGTGGGTGGGGAATGCAACCCATAATTCAATAATTTTAGTAATCTTCTTATGTCTGAAAATTTGAGAAGAACATCAAGTACGTGTGTATATTCTGAACCGGGCCATTATTCGAATGAATTAAAACGTAAATAAAAAAAACATGTCCCATATGTGTGTCAGTTCTCATTGTAAGATATGTTGTCAGTGTTGATGGTGCTTGAGCTACACTGTAAGTGCAGAATAGTAGTGCCTTCTGTAAATAGTTTGTTATTATGGAAACGTTTTAAGTCATATCATTGATATAAAGGGAAAACTGGAACAGAACTATTCTTGATATAATCTTATGATACTCCTAAATTGAGAGTGATATCCCTTAGTGTTAATTCTTAATTCTTTCCTTTCAATTAATTTCGTTTTTTTGTTTTGAGTATATACCCTTCCTTTTTCGATGAATTTGGATTAAAAGATAAAATCATCTATTTCATCTTTTCATTACACATTTGTAAACATTTGCCTTAATTTAAGGTAAGATGATATATTTATATGATTAAAAAATGAATTTGCAACTATTAAGTATATAAATGTTAGATACTCTTAAATGGATAGAATTTCTATTCCAGAAAGGGTTCACAGACGGCATTACGACCACGTGAATGACGTAACATGAATGTCGTCTGAATACTGAAAAATCAGAAATCGACAACATTGCTTAGTGTAACTCATTACTAACATATACCATGTGCTAATACTCATAACAGACACATCATTTCAGTTTCCAGATATATAACGCTCTGACACGCCAAAATAAATATATGTCTGCTCCAAAATGACATACCCACATCATCTTTGTTGTGTTATTCTAACAGTAGTTTTAATCAACATGTTTCCCAAAGGTCTGTTGTAATGACTATTCATTATAACAAAATTACAGGTATGTATTTCGGGAAAAAACTGTTATAGCATCCTTCAAGTAATAAATGATTAGACATTTATGATTATGTGACGTCAAGCATGAATGCGATTTAATAAGATATACTTTTAGTGTCCGTTCAACGTTTCATTGTAAATTATCTGTTCAACGTTTCACCGTAATGTGATTCATGATAGAACACCTCCAAAGGTGCTGAATCCAAGTTAACTGTGTTTAGCGATAATATTATTAAGGTAAAGGCACATATTCAATATTTCATGGTTTTGTGTCCTTTCTATGTTTCAACATAAAGTATCCGTTCAAAGTTTTACCGTAACGTTTCCGTTCAACGTTTCAACCAAACATGCTCGTTCAACTCTTTCCGGTAAGATTTTTGTTCAACGCTTCACCGTAACGTGGTTAATGAAGGTTTGGAATCTAGTTAAACTGTGTTTAATAATATTTTTTCGGGTAAAGACACATCCAAGAAAATGAGAGTGTCCGTTCAACCTGTCATCGTAATGTGATTAATGACCAGACATTGCCGAAAGTGTGGAATATAATTTAAAGTGTTTAACCATAATGTTATTTAAGGTAAAGACACTTCCAAGAAAATGAAAGTGTCTGTTCAACACTTCCCTGTAACGTGTCTGTTCAACGCTTTCCTGTAACGTGTCTGTTCAACGCTTCACGGTAACGTTTCTGTTTAACGTTTCCGCTCAGCGCTTCACCATAATGTCACCGTTCAACACTTCAAGGCAACATGTCTATTCAACGCTTCATCGTAAAGTGACCGATCAACGCTTCACTGTAACGTCACCGTTCAACACTTCACAGTAACGTGTCTATTCAAAACTTCACGGTAACGTGTCTGTTCAACACTTCATGGTAACGCATCTTTTCAACACTTCACGGTAACGTGTCTGTTCAACGTTTCCGCTCAACGCTTCACCATAATGTCACCGTTCAACACTTTCCGGTAACGTGTCTGTTCAACGCTTCACCATAATGTCACCGTTCAACACTTCACGGTAACGCGTCCGCTGAACGCTTCACGGTAACGTGACCGTACTACGCTTCACGTTAAAGTGTCTGTTCAACACTTCACGATAACGTGATACATTATGACACTAGAAAAGGTGTAAACTCTAGTTTGACAGTTTTCAACTATAACTTCATTTAAGACATTTCCGAGGATGTGAAGTGTCCGAGTAGCGTTTTATCGTTACTTGATTTCTGGTAAAACGCTTCCGAACGTGTGGAATAGAGTTAGTCAATATTTAAGCTTTATGTTTTATGAGTATGTACTTTCGATAACACGGAGTCTAACCGGAGAGCTTTTATCCATAAAATTAGACTTTCCTAAGAACATAGAGTGCTCGACTGGACAGTGTTTTACCATAGTTTTTATTTATAAGATCCTTCAGTTGGACTAGACTGGACAGTGTTTTACTATAAGGTGACATTTAAGATTGGTCAGTTTTCAATACATGGATAGCGTATTACCGATATGTGATACATGTAAAGACACTTCCGAAGACCAGGAGATACAAATTGCACTAACAACGTTGATTCAATAAGGCAAATGAAATTGTTGTTTCTCATAAAATAACGGACTGAAATCCGTGAATTTAATTTTCCGCTCATCTTGGAAGCAGGTTATAAATTTGTGAAATGCATTACAAATGAAATCTTGGTAATAAAACATTGATGTTTGGAATTAAAGAATCATTTCATGGTGTTTGGACCTTGCGGCAGTTTCTCCCGGTGGAGAATGAACATGTCCGATTTCGTTTTAGAAATTCTTGTTATGGATAATTGAAAAATAAAATAGATAATTAATTACTGTATGACCTTTACATCTGTTTTGTTGGTCAAATATTCCAAATGACCTTCAAACATATATTGCTCGTCCGGTATGGAAGCCATCAGGGAACTTACGACGGATTTTCTGGTCTTGTGATGCCGCTACTAAATACCATTGATTGTAATAAATGGAAGATGATCTTTCCTAGTTACTGGTAGCGTCCCATTCTTGTTGTAATCCAGTCGGGAAAATGGCGCTGTATAATTAAAACTTTTACTTGGAGTTTACAGCCTCCGTAATAAGACTTGACGAAAGTTAACGAAACAGATATGCCCTTCAAAGTTTTTATTACATCTGAAATAGTAATTAAAGTCTATCGGGTTTCGTCTTCAGTATTCCAGTGGCGTGGGGTTCAATCAATGCTCTTTTGGTGCTAAATTAGGCGGAGTTTAATGAGATAAGGAAAAAACGAGGAAGGTAATGGTTTGTTCTGGAACCTGATACAACTACCAAGTTTCTTGTTACTCAATCAGGCCTCCAAGAAAAAGGTCAAGCTATGAAAAACCTGTCCTCAATCAGGAAATGGATATGCTTGATTTATTTTTTGTTCTTCAAAAAACAATCGCATAATCAATCAGATGTGTTTCACATCTTAACATGAATGGCTGTATCTGTATCAGATCGGGAGACTGGTAATTATATAGAACTTAGGTAATCTATGCTAGGACACGAAAACCTGCACACTACGTGACTTTATAAAATGACACGAAAACCTGCACACTACGTGACGTTATATAATGACATGAAATCCTGCACACTACGTGACTTTACATAATGACATGAAATCCTGCACACTACGTGACTTTATATAATGACGCGAAAACCTGCACACTACGTCACTTAACATAATGACACGAAAACCTACACACTACGTGACTTTATATAATGACACGAAAACCTGCACACTACGTCACTTAACATAATGACACGAAAACCTGCACACTACGTGACTTTATATAATGACACGAAAACCTGCACACTACGTGACTTTACATAATGACATGAAAACCTGCACACTACGTCACTTTAGATAATGACACGAAAACCTGCACACTACGTCACTTTACACAATGACACGAAAACCTGCACACTACGTCACTTTACATAATGACACGAAAACCTGCACACTACGTGACTTTACATAATGACATGAAAACCTGCACACTACGTGACTTTACATAATGACACGAAAACCTGCACACTACGTGACGTTATATAATGACATGAAAACCTGCACACTACGTCACTTTACATAATGACATGAAAACCTGCACACTACGTCACTTTACATAATGACATGAAAACCTGCACACTACGTCACTTTACATAATGACACGAAAACCTGCACACTACGTGACTTTACATAATGACATGAAAACCTGCACATTACGTCACTTTACATAATGACACGAAAACCTGCATACTACGTCAATTTACATAATGACATGAAAACCTGCACACTACGTCACTTTACATAATGACATGAAAACCTGCACACTACGTCACTTTACATAATGACATGAAAACCTGCACACTACGTCACTTTACATAATGACATGAAAACCTGCACACTACGTCACTTTACATAATGACATGAAAACCTGCACACTACGTCACTTCACATAATGACATGAAAACCTGCACACTACGTCACTTTACATAATGACATGAAAACCTGCACACTACGTCACTTTACATAATGACATGAAAACCTGCACACTACGTCACTTTACATAATGACATGAAAACCTGCACACTACGTCACTTTACATAATGACATGAAAACCTGCACACTACGTGACTTTATACAATGACACGAAAACCTGCACACTACGTGACTTTACATAATGACATGAAAACCTGCACACTACGTCACTTTACATAATGACATGAAAACCTGCACACTACGTCACTTTACATAATGACATGAAAACCTGCACACTACGTCACTTTACATAATGACACGAAAACCTGCACACTACGTCACTTTACATAATGACACGAAAACCTGCACACTACGTCACTTTACATAATGACACGAAAACCTGCACACTACGTCACTTTACATAATGACATAAAAACCTGCACACTACGTCACTTTACATAATGACATGAAAACCTGCACACTACGTCACTTCACATAATGACATGAAAACCTGCACACTACGTCACTTTACATAATGACATGAAAACCTGCACACTACGTCACTTTACATAATGACATGAAAACCTGCACACTACGTCACTTTACATAATGACATGAAAACCTGCACACTACGTCACTTTACATAATGACATGAAAACCTGCACACTACGTCACTTTACACAATGACACGAAAACCTGCACACTACGTGACTTTATATAATGACATGAAAACCTGCACACTACGTCACTTTACATAATGACATGAAAACCTGCACACTACGTCACTTTACATAATGACATGAAAACCTGCACACTACGTCACTTTACATAATGACACGAAAACCTGCACACTACGTCACTTTACATAATGACATCAAAACCTGCACACTACGTCACTTTACATAATGACATGAAAACCTGCACACTACGTCACTTTACATAATGACATGAAAACCTGCACACTACGTCACTTTACATAATGACATGAAAACCTGCACACTACGTCACTTTACATAATGACATGAAAACCTGCACACTACGTCACTTTACACAATGACACGAAAACCTGCACACTACGTGACTTTAAATAATGACATGAAAACCTGCACACTACGTCACTTTACATAATGACATGAAAACCTGCACACTACGTCACTTTACATAATGACATGAAACGACCTTACTCTAGCCAGAACATTAGTGGAGCAGATTATTGCTCCGACCTTACTCTAGACAGAACATTAGTGGAGCAGATTATTGCTCCGACCTTACTCACAGAACATTAGTGGAGCAGTGAACATTAGTGGAGCAGAGCTCCATGATAGTGGAGCAGATTATTGCTGACAGATTATGATTAGTGGAGCATATACTCTAGCCAGAACATTAGTGGATCCGACCTTACTCTAGACAGAACATTAGTGGAGCAGATTATTGCTCCGACCTTACTCTAGCCAGAACATTAGTGGAGCAGATTATTAATCCGACCTTACTCTAGACAGAACATTAGTGGAGCAGATTATTAATCCGACCTTACTCTAGCCAGAACATTAGTGGAGCAGATTATTGCTCCGACCTTACTCTAGCCAGAACATTAGTGGAGCAGATTATTGCTCCGACCTTACTCTAGCCAGAACATTAGTGGAGCAGATTATTGCTCCGACCTTACTCTAGCCAGAACATTAGTGGAGCAGATTATTGCTCCGACCTTACTCTAGACAGAACATTAGTGGAGCAGATTATTGCTCCAGAACATTAGTGGAGCAGATTATTGCTCCGACCTTACTCTAGCCAGAACATTAGTGGAGCAGATTATTGCTCCGACCTTACTCTAGCCAGAACATTAGTGGAGCAGATTATTGCTCCGACCTTACTCTAGCCAGAACATTAGTGGAGCAGATTATTGCTCCGACCTTACTCTAGACAGAACATTAGTGGAGCAGATTATTGCTCCGACCTAGACAGAACATTAGTGGAGCAGATTATTGCTCCGACCTTACTCTAGCCAGAACATTAGTGGAGCAGATTATTGCTCCGACCTTACTCTAGCCAGAACATTAGTGGAGCAGATTATTTCTCCGACCTTACTCTAGCCAGAACATTAGTGGAGCAGATTATTGCTCCGACCTTACTCTAGACAGAACATTAGTGGAGCAGATTATTGCTCCGACCTTACTCTAGACAGAACATTAGTGGAGCAGATTATTGCTCCGACCTTACTCTAGCCAGAACATTAGTGGAGCAGATTATTGCTCCGACCTTACTCTAGCCAGAACATTAGTGGAGCAGATTATTGCTCCGACCTTACTCTAGACAGAACATTAGTGGAGCAGATTATTTCTCCGACCTAGCCAGAACACTAGTGGAGCAGATTATTGCTCCGACCTTACTCTAGACAGAACATTAGTGGAGCAGATTATTGCTCCGACCTTACTCTAGACAGAACATTAGTGGAGCAGATTATTAATCCGACCTTACTCTAGACAGAACATTAGTGGAGCAGATTATTGCTCCGACCTTACTCTAGCCAGAACATTAGTGGAGCAGATTATTGCTTATTGCTCCGACCTTACTCTAGACAGAACATTAGTGGAGCAGATTACCTTACTCTAGACAGAACATTAGTGGAGCAGATTATTGCTCCGCCTTACCTTATTAGCTCCGACCTTACTCTAGCCAGAACATTAGTGGAGCAGATTATTGCTCCGACCTTACTCTAGCCAGAACATTAGTGGAGCAGATTATTGCTCCGACCTTACTCTAGACAGAACATTAGTGGAGCAGATTATTTACAGAACATTAGTGGAGCAGATTATTGCTCCGACCTTACTCTAGCAGAACATTAGTGGAGCAGAACATTAGTGGAGCAGATTATTGCTCCGACCTTACTCTAGCCAGAACATTAGTGGAGCAGATTATTGCTCCGACCTTACTCTAGACAGAACATTAGTGGAGCAGATTATTGCTCCGACCTTACTCTAGCCAGAACATTAGTGGAGCAGATTATTGCTCCGACCTTACTCTAGACAGAACATTAGTGGAGCAGATTATTTCTCCTACCTAGACAGAACATTAGTGGAGCAGATTATTGCTCCGACCTTACTCTAGCCAGAACATTAGTGGAGCAGATTATTGCTCCGACCTAGACAGAACATTAGTGGAGCAGATTATTGCTCCGACCTTACTCTAGACAGAACATTAGTGGAGCAGATTATTGCTCCGACCTTACTCTAGACAGAACATTAGTGGAGCAGATTATTGCTCCGACCTTACTCTAGCCAGAACATTAGTGGAGCAGATTATTGCTCCGACCTTACTCTAGACAGAACATTAGTGGAGCAGATTATTAGCTCCGACAGAACATTAGTGGAGCTCTAGCCAGAACATTAGTGGAGCAGATTATTGCTCCGACCTTACTCTAGACAGAACATTAGTGGAGCAGATTATTGCTCCGACCTTACTCTAGACAGAACATTAGTGGAGCAGATTATTGCTCCGACCTTACTCTAGACAGAACATTAGTGGAGCAGATTATTTGTCCGACCTTACTCTAGACAGAACATTAGTGGAGCAGATTATTGCTCCGACCTTACTCTAGCCAGAACATTAGTGGAGCAGATTATTGCTCCGACCTTACTCTAGACAGAACATTAGTGGAGCAGATTATTGCTCCGACCTTACTCTAGACAGAACATTAGTGGAGCAGATTATTGCTCCGACCTAGACAGAACATTAGTGGAGCAGATTATTTCTCCGACCTAGCCAGAACATTAGTGGAGCAGATTATTGCTCCGACCTTACTCTAGCCAGAACATTAGTGGAGCAGATTATTAATCCGACCTTACTCTAGACAGAACATTAGTGGAGCAGATTATTGCTCCGACCTTACTCTAGCCAGAACATTAGTGGAGCAGATTATTGCTCCGACCTTACTCTAGACAGAACATTAGTGGAGCAGATTATTGCTCCGACCTAGCCAGAACATTAGTGGAGCAGGTTATTTCTCCGACCTTACTCTAGCCAGAACATTAGTGGAGCAGATTATTGCTCCGACCTTACTCTAGCCAGAACATTAGTGGAGCAGATTATTGCTGCGACCTTACTCTAGCCAGAACATTAGTGAAGCAGATTATTGCTCCGACCTAGCCAGAACATTAGTGGAGCAGATTATTGCTCCGACCTTACTCTAGACAGAACATTAGTGGAGCAGATTATTGCTCCGACCTTACTCTAGACAGAACATTAGTGGAGCAGATTATTGCTCCGACCTTACTCTAGACAGAACATTAGTGGAGCAGATTATTGCTCCGACCTTACTCTAGACAGAACATTAGTGGAGCAGATTATTGCTCCGACCTTACTCTAGCCAGAACATTAGTGGAGCAGATTATTTCTCCGACCTTACTCTAGACAGAACATTAGTGGAGCAGATTATTGCTCCGACCTTACTCTAGACAGAACATTAGTGGAGCAGATTATTGCTCCGACCTTACTCTAGACAGAACATTAGTGGAGCAGATTATTGCTGCGACCTTACTCTAGAGCAGATTATTGCTCCGACCTTACTCTAGACAGAACATTAGTGGAGTAGATTATTGCTCCGACCTTACTCTAGACAGAACATTAGTGGAGCAGATTATTGCTCCGACCTAGCCAGAACATTAGTGGAGCAGATTATTGCTCCGACCTTACTCTAGACAGAACATTAGTGGAGCAGATTATTGCTCCGACCTTATGTTAGCCAGAACATTAGTGGAGCAGATTATTGCTCCGACCTTACTCTAGACAGAACATTAGTGGAGCAGATTATTGCTCCGACCTTACTCTAGACAGAACACTCTAGCCAGAACATTAGTGGAGCAGATTATTGCTCCGACCTTACTCTAGACAGAACATTAGTGGAGCAGATTATTGCTCCGACCTTACTCTAGACAGAACATTAGTGGAGCAGATTATTGCTCCGACCTTACTCTAGCCAGAACATTAGTGGAGCAGATTATTGCTCCGACCTAGCCAGAACATTAGTGGAGCAGATTATTGCTCCGACCTTACTCTAGACAGAACATTAGTGGAGCAGATTATTGCTCCGACCTTACTGATTATTGCTCCGACCTTACTCTAGCCAGAACATTAGTGGAGCAGATTATTGCTCCGACCTTACTCTAGACAGAACATTAGTGGAGCAGATTATTGCTCCGACCTTACTCTAGCCAGAACATTAGTGGAGCAGATTATTGCTCCGACCTTACTCTAGACAGAACATTAGTGGAGCAGATTATTGCTCCGACCCTCTAGCCAGAACATTAGTACTCTAGCCAGAACATTAGTGGAGCAGATTATTGCTCCGACCTTACTCTAGCCAGAACATTAGTGGAGCAGATTATTGCTCCGACCTTACTCTAGCCAGAACATTAGTGGAGCAGATTATTGCTCCGACCTTACTCTAGCCAGAACATTAGTGGAGCAGATTATTATTGCTCCAGAACATTACCTTACTCTAGACAGAACATTAGTGGAGCAGATTATTGCTCCGACCTTACTCTAGCCAGAACATTAGTGGAGCAGATTATTGCTCCGACCTTACTCTAGACAGAACATTAGTGGAGCAGATTATTGCTCCGACCTTACTCTAGCCAGAACATTAGTGGAGCAGATTATTGCTCCGACCTTACTCTAGCCAGAACATTAGTGGAGCAGATTATTAGTCCGACCTTACTCTAGACAGAACATTAGTGGAGCAGATTATTGCTCCGACCTTACTCTAGACAGAATATTAGTGGAGCAGATTATTGCTCCGACCTTACTCTAGACGGAACATTAGTGGAGCAGATTATTGCTCCTACCTTACTCTAGCCAGAACATTAGTGGAGCAGATTATTTCTCCGACCTTACTCTAGACAGAACATTAGTGGAGCAGATTATTGCTCCGACCTTACTCTAGACAGAACATTAGTGGAGCAGATTATTACGTAGACAGAACATTAGTGGTAGCAGAATCCGACCTTAGCCAGAACATTAGTCAACCGGATTAGTGTTAAGTGGACAATTGGACAACCGGATGGTTGGATGATATTTGAGGGAAATAATATTGGTGATGGTTGTGTAAGTAGGAAACAATATTTATAGTGGCTAGTGATACAAACCATCGGATAAGTTATGTCTAGTTAATTGAGCAGGATAAATGGACAACGGATTAGTGGTGACTGGATAAATGGACAACGGATTACAGGTGACTGAATAAATGGACAACGGATTACTGGTGACTGGATAAATGGACAACGGATTACAGATGACTGAATAAATGGACAACGGATTACTGGTGACTGGATAAATGGACAACGGATTAGTGGTGACTGGATAAATGGACAACGGATTATTGGTGACTGGATAAATGGACAACGAAATAGTGGTGACTGGATAAATGGACAACGGATTAGTGGTGACTGGATAAATGGACAACGGATTACTGGTGATTGGATAAGTGGACAACGGATTACAGGTGACTGGATTAATGGACAACGGATTAGTGGTGATTCGAAAACTACATTAGTTGTGACTGGATAAATGGACAACGGATTAGTGGTGATTCGAAAACTACATTAGTGGTGACTGGATAAATGGACAACGGATTAGTGGTGATTCGAAAACTACATTAGTTGTGACTGGATAAATGGACAACGGATTAGTGGTGACTGGATAAATGGACAACGGATTAGTGGTGACTGGATAAATGGACAACGGATTAGTGGTGACTGGATAAATGGACAACGGATTAGTGGTGACTGGATAAATGGACAACGGATTAGTGATGACTGGATAAATGGACAACGGATTAGTGGTGACTGGATAAATGGACAACGGATTAGTGGTGATTCGAAAACTACATTAGTTGTGACTGGATACTTCCAAAACTAAGTTAGTAGTATATTGGTTACTTGACATAGAGAATAGTGATCGCCTACCAATTTACATGATCCTTGCACAATCGAGATATGATATCATCCCTCGGTATAAGGGAAAGCATGTAGCCTTCTGACTAGCGTCGCTCTTCCTGTACTTTCCCTGCAAAGCTGTTCTATTTGGTGCCATGAGAGGAGAGGGCGCGGCCCGCCACTCCATCTCGACACCAAATCTACCCTATCCAATTTCTCGCGGTATCCGGGAGGAGGCCATTTACGGCATCGGATCCATACCGGTAATGGGAGAGTATAGGAAGGACCAACTACTCTCTCACTGCCGTAATTGGCTGCTTACAGAAACGTGCTGACATCACATTCATCAGAGGCATATTGAATCCCAGCCAAGTACCCATTAAGATGATATGATTCATAAAGTTTGATAATGTCGGAAGCAAGCGGGCGGGAATGGTTTAGTGAGTCTCATCATCATGGCTTCACTGGACAATATGACTCAATGTATCTCCAAATGATCAATATTTATTTTTAAAGAAATTCGTCAAAAGTTATGATATTTAAAGTAAAAACGTGCAGCATGTTCTTTTTCGTAACTCATCAATATGGCTACATTAGCTTAATTTCCTTTCTAAATAACATTTATCAATACCATTTTTTTCTAAGAAAACTTTATATAAAAATTCCCCTTCGAACCTTTAGTAATAATTCAGATTTTTGCTGCCAAGTTTAGACAGTTATACAAACTATTGAAGTGCCATTCCCGAAAGATGGTCCTTATCAGCTAATGGATCCGTTTATTGATTATTTAGATGCCCCATTTGATAATACAAAATAAAATCATAAAAATAGTTTTAAATGGGTACATATTGACAATGTGTTACTTTAAGATAATTAATGGACATTATATGATCTATATATATATACAGTAGGCCGTTAGTGGACACATCTTTAGACACTGTAGAACTTCCAGGGGCAGACATATTGAAAGAAAATGAGAAGCAACTGTATATTGTAATGTTTACATAAAGAGAGTTTTTGTCCATTTGTCATTTTCTTTTTTCAGACAAGTTTCTCTTTAAAGCAACTAACTTAAACCAAAATTTATACTGATCACATATATCAGTTGTGACATCGAAATTAAAGCGTGTTTTAATCAATAGCAAATCTCAATCAAACCATTTTATTAAATAGCCATTGAATTGTGTTTCTGAGTGGCCTGACACCCTGAAAAAATCCGACGAAACTTGTTAACTAGTTATAAGAGGAATGGTATAAATCATTTCCCCTCTTCTGGTTCGGCACAGGTGACTTCATGGCTATATATTTTTTTTAATAATGTTTTGCAGCAATTGTGAAACAAGTTTTTCCAACTTATATTTATCACTCTTGTTGGCCCGGATGGAACGCGAGAGGGGTCCTAACTGTGAGATGAAACAGAAGTACCGAAGAAAATTCACGTTGCCGCCAGGTGACCCCATATTTTTTTATGTCCGTTCCGGGAGTCGAATCCCGAACGTCTAAATGAAAGGAGAGCGCCTTACCATTGCGCCAATATTTTTGTGGTCAGTTGATAACGCTTTCTGTGTCGACCCCATTATATAGTTGGTATATATCGGTAGAAAGAACACTTTGAGGTCAATAGGTCTATTGAACTGTTAATGTTAGAATTTTGAGAAATACCTACGTTGAACAATGGAAAATAGTATCACACACCTGTGTGAGATGTGTACATAAAATAATTGTTGTATGAGCTATCAAATTATTTTTGAAATTCGCTTTTAAATTTTGAATTATATCAGATGTTTTTTCCAACATTATACAGTATTTCTATTCCCGTTGCTATGATTCTTTAGCACTTAATAATCATCCAACAAAAAACGACTGATTTATTGAACATAAACAGCTGTTTATATTACTACTGTCTGTAATCAAACACTTCGCCATGAAGGGTTTATATTTCTATGTCGATAACTCCCTCTTATATTGTAAAATCATGTAAGTCTGTTACGATCGTATAAAAAATCGTGGACATTTGATTTCTTGGATATTGTGACTGAGACATGTATATTCCTAAAATTGGAATATTACACCTTTAGATATTATTCCAAATTTGCGAATTTTTGCAACTTTTGTTTATCAAATTTATACGTGATTTTTGTTTCTGATCGTGGGTGACTACCATTCGCAAATGTCGTTAACATCTGGTTTTGACACAAAAGACCAGCACTTGTTACAAAAATGTGGATATTCTTTGGCCGTTTCCTGCAAAATGACACGTGCATGCATTTTTCCAATGACCCTTTTTAAGTTCGGTATGTATTTGCGTGAGTGATATTGGAAAAGGTCATCAGTTAACGGTAAATGTGAAAGGTTGTCGAAATTCGTCATACTCTAGCGACGTTGTTGCCCATTAACAGCGTTCTTTACTGTATAAGACATACAGAGTCTCGTAAGACACTCCCATTACAAGACATCCTGTAATGACCTCGAAGAATCATAGGTCTCGTGAATTGCCAACAAATGCGAAATAATAGCAAGTGATCGTGCTTTATTGAAGGTCGTTTGTCGGAGATTGTTATTGATATGATAAAACATCTCGTAGATATTCAAAACAAAAAATGTTTTATAGAAAGCATTATGGGTTGTAATCGATGCCGCCATTTCGCCGGCTAGCGAGGTGGTAACACCCGATAGTGTGAGGCAAGTGGATTCCTCAATAAATCAGCGCCCGCAGATTCAATAAAACAAGCTAGGCATTACTTTCACATCCTCATTCAACTTCATTTCTAAATTTGTCCATTTCCATCAGAGAACGGTGTAAAAAGTATGCTATGCGTCGACAATATTGGCCATTCTGAGGAGACTGTGAGGGGAGGAGAACCTACGTAATGGACGGGGTTTTCAGATGGAAGTCGACACGTGTATTGTTTGATATCCCAGCATTATATATGAAGATACCGACTCTCCCAATTGCCTGTTTGTATGGTGTGTAGTTGTCACTTTAACACGCAGTACTTTGAATCCCGATCTGTTTGTAGAGAAAACATAAGTGGTCGGATGTGTATCGATCTTTAAAAACATCTATATAGCTACATCTACATTTCTTAACTTGCGTCATTGTGAAAACAAATATTTACAGTTCAGTGACATTTACAGTCTTCTTCAATGCGTTACGTCACTTCAATTACAGTAGGCACTTTGGTCATTGTGTCGTGCCGGTTTGGAAGAACAGGCCCAGAGTCACAAAAGATGGCGGTATTTGATTATTGTGATATGACGATATGAAAACAATTCATTTGAACAAAGCATTTTTGTGTCTTGTTATGGACCCATCAGATTTATTATGGCATCAGTGTTAAACTTTTTTTGTATTCTTTTTTTTTTTTTTTTTTGTAAAAATACTTAAATAAATTTGTCCCCTTATCGCTTGAGTATGGCGTGCCAACGGCACCTCCAAATGGTGCAACGATGCATAAAAATAAGCGAATGCGTTGCAATAACATCTATGAGGTATTCCTGTCTCGTACAGTCCTGAACTTTCTGTAAACTATAGCGTGGTGTACTTGATAGAAGATTGTACACGATTTGACGTATACGACATTTGCTAATAGAGTATGTTAGGTATATTAAGATTCCTTTAGATTTTCTGTTCTGCTGTATGGTAATAAAGTAGTGGTTATAGTCCCCGAATTAACACGCTTATGATTTGACAGTTTTAATCATTGGCGGATCCAGTGTGTTACTTTTCCACGAAATCAAAAACTATCAAAATTGTGGTGTTTTGTTTTGTTTTTTTTTTTTTTTCCTTTTTTTTTGGGGGGGGGGGTTCTCCTTCTTCTTTTTCTGACTACAAAATCTTAATCTCACTGACATTCATGATTTTACTGAAAACCACAGAAAATACAATAGGGATAACAATCGCTGGTGTTAATTGTTATCAAGAAAGTCTAGATATTAACTGAATCAGTTTCTTCTTCAAATGCCCTCTGTACTGATAATCATGTGAACGAGTCGTAACTGATGTACGCCTTTCTCAGTAATTTAACATTACACGGGTTTAAGTGTTATATAAGAGAGTTAATTTCGGCGGAGGTGGAAGGCCGTACACCGCTAAATGTCTGTTACGGTTAAAAACCAAAGACGGAAAATAAAGGTACACCCAAAAGGTCGCCATCAAGGTTTACCCCTATAAATGTGACCCCTGGGAGATTGAATTAGGAGAAACTAAAGGTCAATTATACTACAATTTAATGTTAGATCCCCTATCTGATTTCTAACTTGTAGATTAAATCTATTCTCAATACACATTTCACAGAGAAAGTTGAATCATAAACCTGCATTTCTTTCCTTTTTCCCCTTGTGTGACACCTCTCATGAATTTTAAAAATACGCGCATCGGGCCTGTATCACTCACTTAGATATTTCAGCATTCATTTCAAAACGTTTTTATTCAATTATATTGCTACATTTCTTCCCAAAGATAACGAAATTCAAAGCCTCAAACAATTTAACAAAATACCAACATCCAAGCAGAAAAATAACCATTTCAAACTCTGAACTGGTTCCCTATTTGGCACCAATCCTTATACAGGCCATTGATGTTAAAGAATTTGCCCTATTTCATTTAACGGGCCTTGTATCCCTGCCTACATAGGGTCGTGACCAAACATTTATACAAAGATTACCATACACACATGAATGTTTCAGACGAAACTGAACCAGACTTCTTGCATTCCTATAGAAAAATAAGAAACAAATTTGTTCCGTTTTCTTATTGGTCCCAGGCCATCCTACACCACGGGCAGGGACTGGCCGTTTATACAAAATTGATTCCCATTCACACAAGGATGCTTCAGATCAAAATGGTATAGAATCTTGTCATTCATGCAGTAGTAGGTACTTAAACAATCTGCTTTGTCTTAGTTATTGGTCCTCGCCTCTCTGCCCCTTGGGGGTCATATCGACTATTTATACAAATTGTTTTTTCTTTCCTCAAGGATACCTTTGACCGAATTAACAGTTTTGGTTATTGCGTTACATTCTGTTATGTTTTAATCATTGCGGCACTTCTTTTACATGAACAGTGTGAAAATAAATAATTGTTGAAGACTGCAATCATTACATTATGAATAAATAGAGGAAAATGAAGGTAACAAAAATCAGATTCATTGTTCAGAAAGTATTCAAAATCGTTCGAGGGTATATATTAATATTTTCAAGAGTCTCTGTCGAAATATTTCTTTATTTATTTTTTCCGAATTCGAAATGAAACGAGAGCAAATTATTGATGGTTGTGTAGGAGAACCAATAACAGATATTTGTTGGGAAAGGGAGCCATCTACCGTGTAAAACAAATCCAATGCATGTCATGTTCTCAAAAATAGAGCCAGGGGAGATACGCAACAGCTATAGAACACATTTTCTCTCGGTTTTCATATTGCACAAGTAAAAAGAATATTTCTTATCGATACGATGTGGACTCTACAGAATCTGTCAAAGATCATACTTGTCCATATCGCGATCCTGTTAATAGCTGACATAAGCATTGCTTGAACGAGATTTCTATTTTATCCTATGCGCTCGTTCTCGACGTTATACATTTGTTGCATGCTTACTGATATATCATTGAGATGGAAGACCATTCCTGTCGTTACGATGACACTATCAAAGGGAAACAATACAGAATATTCTTAAAGGTCATCAATAAATGTGTCTCATGTGTGGTTAAGTTATAAAAAGGTTAGGATAAATTAGGGCTTTTTTATCGAGTTATTTCCCATTTCTATCCGATAACGTGCAAATTAGATTTCAAGACAGCCATGATTTCATTGTCGAGTCGAGCCGTAGATCTGCATTATTACTCTTTACCTTTTTTTTTTATCTTAATGTCAAATCTTTTCAGCATCTATTAATGTGTTTCAACTCCTTAAATATTCACATCTTAATCATAAGCAATACGTTGGAAGGGCTATAAAGAAAAAGCAGATAATTGGTATGGATGTACAGTCTGTCTTATCATTAACTGACCATTCTGTTTCATGCCATCTTCGGGTAATATCATTGATATCCGTAAACATTTCACAATTAAATTTTAGATATACAATGTAAGCACAGATTCTTACTAATTCGAATTTCGACAACACTACAGCAAATGCCGTACGTGTCAAAAAAGAATCACAGTTAAAAGATATAACTGTATTAGATCAAGAATATCTTTAAAATAATCCACGATAGAAATGTCTAACCGAAATGAAAAATATATTTGTTGCATATTTCTTCTACCATAGCGGATCTTATTCAACTCCCAAGGCATCAATCATATGTGGTATAACACTTTAGCATATATTGTATTATGATTGACTGACAGGATGAATTGTACTGAAAGGGCGCTTCACGCACTCACGGAAATTAAAACGCACAATAAGTAGTTCGCGATGATTTTGTTAGTAATAACTTGATTTTTATTTAGATGTCTTTCATGTTTGCCTCTAAGATAGCAAACCAAATGAATTTTAGGATATGATTACAAATATCTCCTGAACCCAACAAAATCTTTATTTTACTTTATCAAATACTTGTTTTACTTGCCGTATTATGGAGTGTCAAGATACCGGAAGTGTTTTTTTTCTAAACTGCTATACGTTCAGGGTGCATGATTGACATAATCAATCTGATAACTATATAGGAATTATCACCTACTCAAATGAATTGTAATATAGATTAACAATATTTATTTCAAATAAACTGTTCGACACGTGAGCATTATCCGGAAGTGCCTCTTCCTCGGTGACAGTTTATCTCTTTGTCAGCCGTATACATATACCACTGTGTTTATTTTACGCTGAAGAGAATCTTGAGAACATCGTCACTGTCTATAAGCGATAAAACGGAAATGAAGGCAATAAAAGTGCACATTCAAAAGGTCAGCATCAAGGCTACTCTCAATAATACGTCCCATGTGATATTAAATTACGTAACATCAAATGTCATTTCTTACATTACTTGAGCAAAGTGATAATTTCTATTTGTTAACACACGAATAAATCTAGTAATGGAAGAACGCACCACAAGGGCGTCGGATTATAGCCATGTACATGTATTTTTCTGTGCGAAATTTCTTCTCATCAGATTTAATGATGAAAGGTTAGATTATATGGCCCGAAGATTATTTCACAATGAAAATCAATTTGTACAGTGTAAAAAGGTCATACTTAACAAGAAAACAAGATAATACCAATGTATTATCGAAATCTTACATCAAATTTGAAAAAAAGATGAAACAATAGCAAAATCCAATAAAAAGAAAACTTTGCACGGAGATAGACCAGGTGTTCCGGACGGTTAAGTGTGTTATGCTTCATCAGCGACACCCGTTCTATAAATGCAAGAAATAAAAGAATTACCACATTCTCTAATAATAATTAAGTCTTTAGAAACGAAACCAACAAACACAGTGACATGTATCGAAAACAGAATTTGAAATCGGAAAAAGGAAATTGAATATTTCCCAATGATGTTAGGACTATAAAGGTGCCCAAAGTCTTCAACACTCAGCTGTGTTATGATTTCACACTTAAAGAGAACGTTACTCGATTAGACGTCAGATAGGTGGCCGTTTATCTGATAAAAGGTGACCGTGTAGATCTCGTACACTACGTACGTCAGTGCTTGTACGCTCCACACTGGTCATTTATCTGATAAAGGTAACCGCGTACACTACGTACAGATGTACGTCAGTGCTTGTAAGCTCCACACTGGTCATTGACCTGATGAAGGTGGCCGTGTAGATCTCCTACACTACGTACATTAGTTCTTGTACGCTCCACACTGGTCATTTATCTGATGAAGGTGACCGTGTAGATCTCCTACACTACGTGCGTCAGTGCTTTTAAGCTCCACACTGGTCATTGACCTGATGAAGGTGACCGTGTAGATCTCTTACACTACGTGTGTCAGTGCTTGTAAGCTCCACACTGGTCATTTATCTGATGAAGGTGACCGTGTAGATCTCCTACACTACGTATGTCAGTGCTTGTACGCTCCACACTGGTCATTTTTCTGATGAAGGTGACCGTGTAGATCTCGTACACTACGTGCGTCAGTGCTTGTACGCTCCACACTGGTCATTTATCTGATGATGGTGACCGTGTAGATCTCCTACACTACGTGTGGCAGTGCTTGTACGCTCCATACTGGTCATTTATCTGATGATGGTGACCGTGTAGATCTCGTACACTTCGTACGTCAGTGCTTGTACGCTCCACACTAGACATTTATCTGATGAAGGTGACCGTGTAGATCTCTTACACTACGTGTGTCAGTGCTTGTACGCTCCACACTGGTCATTTATCTGATGATGGTGACCGTGTAGATCTCGTACACTTCGTACGTCAGTGCTTGTACGCTCCACACTAGACATTTATCTTATGATGGTGACCGTGTAGATCTCGTACACTTCGTACGTCAGTGCTTGTACGCTCCACACTAGACATTTATCTTATGATGGTGACCGTGTAGTCATCGAATCTTCTACTGTTTGTGTATAAGAATATTTATTTTTTTTACTGTCATTACAAACCTGAAGAAAATGTTTCGAAATAATGTTCAGGGATGATTTGGTATCAAATACGAGTGTTAGAGGCTACTAAATACTAATATAAACGACGTCCGAAGTTGGAACACTGACGTTTAAAGGGGGCGGAAAGTATGTAGTTGTGCACAATAGCATAACACTGTATTTCCCAAAAGTGAATCATTTAAAAGCATTTTACATAATGATGTTGTCACATTATAGTAATTTATAGACACAGATAGTGTTTGCTTCACATAAGTACCCTGTTATCAGTTTAATAACAAACTTTACATATTTTTGTCATGACATACGTATAATATGAACTTGCGAAGATGTAATTAGCTAAATGCTCCATTGTTTCCATTGTGACGTCATAACTTCATTGCGTCATATTGATTTTGAGATTTATCGGTTGAAATATCGTGTCATTAGAGCAGTTGGTAGTATGATTGGGGGATTAACCTAACTCGGATGATCCACATACATCATGGTAAGTGATAGCCCGACCTCGCAAAAGACAATGCAATGTGTAACATAAACGTGGCGTGTTTCCTCGCGGCGGAACCGTGCTCCCTGTTTTGTAGTTACTCCCCCAAGACGCTATTTTTGTCTTTGATCGATGATGTAAATTCTTAGAGACAGTTTCGTATTTAAATATCTTCAATTTCTGCAGCATTTACTTCACACAACCAGTAATTTTCTATTGTTGGTGAGTTCTGCGGTGCTCCGTCTTCGGTGGGTGGCGTTCATATTTGTTTTCCGTTAAATTATGTTTTATGGGAAATTTTGAGAATCAATGCCCCGTTTAAGATCTTTTACTTACCGTGGGCGCTTACGTGTAAAACCCTCAACGTGTTTCCCAAGTCAGAGGTTGTTTATGAGAAGGAACATATGCCTAAGGAGAATTCTTTGAAACATGGTTCTTGTCAAATTTGTTTTCAGTAGTTCCGACCAGAAAATTCAATCAATTCATTGAATGTGTGACATCTACGCTTATATCATAATGTCGAAAAATGTCTTCCTCAACACGATTCTGAATGTTCAAAGGGTTTACCAACGTCTCCCGGTAATTTCGTATCAATGAAATCCGTGATTTGGGAGGTTTAGATTTGAAAATGAGGACCCATTTGGGTCGTTTGTCCTTATTTGGAAACGATAAATCCGAGAACTGTCTCTTTGAAGTTTTAATTAAAAGCCGTTATATTCAAATAAAATAAACTGATAATACAAAACATAATGTGATCAATTATCAATATATTAAATCACTCCTTTTCTAAAATTAATTTGCGATTCCTAACTTTTGTCATAAAAAATGTACGTATTCCTTCCGCAATCCGACAGATACCCGAATTAAACTCGAGTCAAATTGCTGAAGGTGGTTTTAATCAAACTGATTAATTTCGGAATGATAAAGGAGTTTATACCCAGATTTGTAAACGGGTTTTTAATCGCAGTAATTAAAGGGTTTATACTCGGATTGATAAACGGGTTTATACTCGGATTAATAAACGGGTTTATACCCGGATTTGTAAACGGGTTTTTACTCAGATTGATAAAGGAGTTTATACCCAGATTTGTAAACTGGTTTTTACCCGCCGTAATTAAAGGGTTTATACCCGGATTAATAAACGGGTTTATACTCGGATTGATAAACGGGTTTATACTCGGATTGATAAAAGGGTTTATACCCGGATTAATAAACGGGTTTATACTCGGATTGATAAACGGGTTTATACTCGGATTGATAAACGGATTTTTACTCGAATTAATAAACGGGTTTAAGTCCAAAAGCTACTTTTCGTGACGTCAACACAGCGCTTGCTGAATATATTTGTTGACAGTATTGCATTACAGACGGCAGAAATTTAAATGAAAAATAAATAACGAAAAATTTCACAATTTGTTGAAATAAAAGGACTCGAAAAACACGAAAAAGGCAACAGATATAGCCGTGAAGATTTCCCGTCAAACCAGACGAATTTTCCAGTGCTGGATTGGATAGATTGCTCTTGAAACTTTTTTCTGACACAAAACACTAAATGAATGGTACTGTACAGCAGCATGTGCAAGTACTTCATATTTACTGTGTTGGATTTTAACAATATTAATTAAATCATCAATTCAGATCAACAGCATCATTTTTCATTGCTATTGTTGACAGAAAATGATGATTTTGTAAAGTGAAATTTTTTGGCAAATGTCATATAATAAAACAGTTATCGACTAAAAAACCCTTTTCAGGAGATATAGGTTTTGTCAACATGCAGTTTCACCAATAATCATTATAGCCATTGTTCACGATAAATTTCTTGCACAGACATGTGCTTGTAACAACTTAAACCTAGAATAGTTCAATGAAAATTTAGCATGCCCCAATATCCCTATCCCTGCCTGTCCACGCAATATAAGAAAGTGTAATCTACTTTTACAAAGAGGAAAGAAATATTTATATAAGTATATATCTGGCATTCATAGTCGACATGAATGACAGAACTTTGCAGAAAATATTAGAGTGCGCGCCAATTTTTTATTAATGTCATTTTTGCCACGTAATAAGATCTAAAATGAATTTTCATTTCATACGAGATTTTATAAAAATGAATCTTACCAGGTTTTTTCAAAATGTCTTCGAATCTTAGCGAGCAAAAAGTTTCATAATCTCGCACGTGAGAAGATACTTTTATCACACAAAGCGAATATGTTACATTTCGACAAATTTTAAAGAAAAAACGTGAAGGACAAACCTAAACGGAGGCATTTTTAATTCACTACGTAGCGTCACTGTTCATATTATGACATGCCTGGAACAGCCAATAAAATGAGATTTTGTATCTTCAAGATTACAAATGATATACATGGCTGGTTGGATATACGCAAGTGCGTAACGTTGTTCCAAAATTATCAGATATATGAAACTTACGAGATTTAATAAATTATGGGACCCATCTAAATTTTGACTTTCGTTTCAATCACTTCAGATATTCCTTGGTAGCCTCCTATGCTTCAAAATTTAGATAGACCATTGCCATCACTGATGAACCCTAAAAGGACGCAACAGCTGTATGATGCACTTTTATTCCTTTTTAGCTTTACTGTATCTAACTCTAACTTTGTATTAAAAAATGTTATTCACAACTGTGTCTTTTGTATATCTTTTGTAACCTTCTAAAGTTCATTCATATACGTGGCTCATGCGGAGCGAGTCTCACACCAAACTTTTATCTAACTACTGTACAGATGAACTTTCAAAACGTCATTATATGTCTGGGAGACATTTTTATCGGTACATGAAATATAAAATTAAGTAAGGAACATAATAAAAACTTTTTTTCTTGAAGTTCAGAATTTTTAATAAATAGACTAGTCCTGCTATTAACATGAGACGATATTTTGCTGTTGATATTAATAACAGAATATGTGATGCGCCAGTCAGAGGTGTCTATATCAATCTGTGTTACTTCGCTCTATGTTCCAGCTTAAACATCTCACCGAGATATTTTATGATAACTTAAGTGTTTTTCAATGGCTATTACATCTGTCGTGCTTTTTAGGAGTGATACGCGTCGCCACAGGTATAGTAAAAGAACAATTTGATCAACGCAGGATTTTGCGAGTACAATGAATTCCAGGATTCCTGATCATTCTGTTCTGGGTTTAACAGACTATCATCCTATCTTTATGTCCATATTGACATTATAACAATATTAAAGATAAATTCAACGTCGCTCTGTATCGTTTGGATGGGGAAAGTACACGTTTTATATATCTTAATGACAAACAGCATGTCTGACTCTCTTGTCACAGTCTTTCCACTTTTACAAGGAGAAACATTGATTTAGTCCTTACAGAACAGATGAACAATGATATCAGTAACGATATATCAGAATGAAAAAAATATTTAGACAATTCTTACAGCTAGAAACACAAATTACTGAACTGAATAGGAAAATATGGCGTTAAAATGACTTTAAAAATTCGATAATGTAGTCTTCATGCATGATTTGTACTTCAAACACGATAGCAATGGGTCGACTCCATTCGAACCTAGTCTCCTAACTCGGTAAACAGGGGCCGACCTGTTACGTTGTTCTTATTCACTAATACGATTCAATCACGACAAGTTGATAGGGGAGGACAAATCGAACACAGTTGTTAAAAACAGATATTACTGACATAGTACCTTCAGTGTTTCTGTGATGTTCACTTGAAAAGATGCGTCTTCGAGTAAAGAGTCTTTAAATAAAACATTAAGGCTATGATATCATCAGGAATTAGACATGATGTTCAGTGTAGGATGTTTGTGTTAGTTATGAGAGCACTGGCTTTGATCAACCTGTGTTACTGTCGCACAAGGTGCTTGTTCCAGTGATCAGCTATGCTTGTCCCTCACGTTTCCGCTTTCGTGTACAAAATCTGTCACCGAGCACGTCATTTATTTAGAGTTATTACAAAATTTTGAAAACAAACATTAAAAAATCAGCAAGAAGCGTGCATGGTTCGCAATAAATCGCCCGTTACGTGTATCTGATATTGGTGGATCAGTAACACACAGTAGTATACATCGACAAGTCACGCACGTTCTGGGAATAAAGGGGCACAAGTAAACTGTGAGGAAATATTCACTATATACAGGCATGCTCACTGACTATTTGCATTGGTTCCTGGAAGGAAACGAAGGGGATAAAATTATGATATCAATATCTAGAACAAAAAGTTCGATTTTTTTAAAAGAAAGACAAAAACTAAATAAATAAAAGGCAGCATCTTCGGAACACAATGGTTCTGGTTCCGGTGCCGCTAGCAATTCGAAGACATCCGATAATTAATTGGTTTGTGACACAAACAACTTACTAGTCGCTGGTCCTATGTAAGCCCTCTTAAGATGAATCATGAGTTTGTTTGTTTGGTTGGTTTTTTATATGCTGCAGAACACAGGTACTTTTCATAACATTTTGCCAAGGGTGTCAAAAAGACAATACTCTCCTATGCTTGAAACACAAATTATTGTAACCTTTACCACGATTGTAACTGGATATGTCTGCAGCCACAGTTGGCATCTGATTAGCGGAGGTAGCTGCAGCCGTTATTGTAACCACGGTTACACTAGTGGGTACATCTGAACCAGCAGTGTTACCGATTGACAATAGTAGGAAACCTTGTCGATAATAATAGCTTTGTCATTCATTCGTGTAACTTGGGTTGGACGTCAAAATTAATTTAGTCTCAAAGACATAAAAACTACCGAGCAGTGTCCCAGTCATGGGATATCTGTTTGTAAGAAATGTATAATGCCATACCAACCATGCATGGTGAAAATATCATGTATATTTCGACCACGAAATGGAAAATGAAACGCGCAAAATGTAGTTCCCGATTTGTTTTGCAGTAATTTTTTATATCTATTTCTACCAATTCCTTGCTTTATCAGCTATATACATTTGTCCATAAGTAAAGTACCGACCGTTTCTTAGATTGGGCTTAAATTTGTTCCCTGTATCCAGGACAAATATTCGATGACAACAGAGTATTAAAGGATGCTGTTTTAGGCATCTAACGAAACTATATACAGTTGACAGGAAAAGTTACAGAACCGGAAGTGCTCTACTGAATCAATATAGTCCGTGATTCTAAAATTGTTTGGTATTTTGGATCACGTGAATTGACTTTTTGTCTGGGATTGCACCACAATTGCTCAATTGGGTTCATGTTCTGCGACATTGCAGGCCATGTGAGTGCCTCCATCATATCTCGGTGGCGATAGTCTTTCACTGGCAGGGCCAATCGGCCAATGGTTGGGCGTCGAAAGGTGGCACAACTCACAGTCGAATGATCCGTGCACGGTACTTTTGCCCATTTAAACTTCCGTCTAGGACATGCAAGCGAAACTTACAGTTTAGAAAAAATGCATCACCAAACAACCATTGCTGTTGTGTCCAGAATGTAATTATCATAGTTTGCTGTATTTCTTGGTCCTCAAACACGGATCCTGTAAATAAGGGATTTCATGAGACTGAATATTCCAGATCCGGTGATCACGTGCCCAAGACAGCCTTGCCTGTTTGTGTCTTTCAGTAATCTTTCAGCATTTGTCAATTTTGAGATATAATACAAGCATGTGAATGTATTACCGGTAATACCAAACGCTGCTTTCTATGGCAGAGTAAACCTGTGTTTAGTTAGGGTACCCCAGATTAATCCGGTCTATTGTTTAGTTGAGTGTGCACATGACGCTTGATAGCATGCAGCAGCAAACACCAATGTAAACACTGCACGGAGTACGACAAAGTTTACCTTCACAAACGATAAAATCTGTCTTGATTAAAATCTTCATGCTGAAAAAGATGGTCCCTTATCTATGACAAAGTGTATGAATTAAAACATTTCCTCAAATTCCTGACTTTGTCAGTTTTGCTTATTAGTTAACGGCATTTCACTACAGGTCATACCATCACGCCCTGATATCGTCACCAAAACAGGCGTTGGTACAGACAGTCAAATCATCGTCGAGATAGTTATTTTACGGTGATAAAACCAGGTTACATATACTCGTGATTGTTGTAAATGGGTATTTTTCAATCGTTCATTATCCTACAAGTTACAAAAAAACAATCGTTAAATATAGTATTTTGTAATTTTTTATAAATAATTAATGAGATACCGTTTACGGTTACCACTTATTGATTTTTGGTTTATATTTTCTTACCTTCGTAAGAACATTTGTTGACAGAGAAACGCATATGCAAGATTTGACTGTGATAATGTTATTTTTAAAAATGTGATATTTTCTGTTCCTAAAGTGACGGTGTAAAAAGGATCAATACATTAGTTTTTCTATGACGGATGAAAATGTTCCTTTGGACGCCTCAAATCAAAGAAACCCTGATTGGACCTCGCGTTAATCGATTGGGGACGCGAGGGGAAAGGGTTTCTCGGGGACGATTCCCACAGTGGAGTTGTCAACACTGCGACGTGGCCTGCATAATTGATTTAGGTGGGAACTGCGTTGTGGGACCCCAAGCCGATAGTAAAACTAGTTCCCGACATCGGTCCGTGCAATACAAGGCTGCTCTCCTTACGTACAACAATTATATACACTTCGCCATATGATACATGACAAATTGCCACAAATATATTTATGGCTAAAAATGTTTTACATTCAAATCTGACTTTTTCCTCATTTCCATTTCCATGAATATTTCTGACAGTCATGCCCAATCTTAGTTCTAAATTCCTATAAAAATAAACTTTTTTTCTCGAATACTGGATTAAGTTTAGTACAAATGGGTAAGTTCTCATAAAACTGTCATGCCTACATGCGGGATCGTAAATACGGCATTAGTGGCTTAAACAGTTGCCCTGGACCCCTTGTCAGCTTCACAATTTTCAGTAGGAAACAAGGTTTATATAAAATTTGCAAAAGAGAAAAATCAAACTAACGGAAAATTGGATTTCACAAACAAATATCCCTCAAATACGATTTGTTACCTGATAAAGTTAATTTTTCTTAATTGATATAAATATATCGATTGTACAAGCTACAATCATTTACATGTATGTTTTCACGACTTTATTTTATCTCATTATCAACAGCTGACTTATAGATCTATTGATATTACAAAGATGTAAAAATAGACACGAAGCACTTACAATTGCAAATGTTGTCGAGTGACTTAGGAAAACAAGTTCTCACTTCACTGAACTTGCAGGTCAGGATTTCCGTATATACAGCTAAATGTTGACATTATAGCCAGTCAGAATGTCTCTAAACCATAAGAGCCCCATCAGCTGTTATCAAGACTTTGGAGAAAGTGTTTGTTGGTTTAAGCTGATTGGTTATAAGTATAGACAAGATAGAAATCCAAAATGGTGTTACTGGAAGTAGGAGATCAATACCAAAGGATGCATCAGATTGTCTCGATTTTCAAGCAGGATAAGACCACATTAGTCGCCTCAATCTGAAGGTTTGAATGGATTATTCTACACTCGATTTTGATGGAATCATTCTACACTGGATTTCTCAGCAGAGTAGAAATACTTTACATCCCTTTAAGACTTTATATCATTTTAAACTCGATTAATCAACGGAATCATTCTATACACGAATTCCGAGTAGGGTAGGACCTATGTAAACCCCTCTATGAGTTTGATGGAATTATTTTACACTCCATTTTCCAGCATTACATCTCTATAACCAATGGAATCAATGATTGATGGAATCATTCGACATTCAATTTCCCAGCAGGGTAAGGACATATAACATCCCCTCTAAAAGTTTGCTTATTCTACATTATTTCCAAAGAAGGGTAGGGCCACATTAGTCGCCTCGAACTAAGGATTCCATGATTCTACACTTATGCGATTTGAGATGACAGATTTCCTCTGAAGTTGTATCAGTAAATGGTTGTAAAACGTCGTCTGCTTCCTAAAGAATCGGACACCTTTGGACATATCACAGATTCCTCTGAGTTAACAAGGTTCGAAAGAAAATTCTGCATCATGTTGGATTCGTTTTCAAAAACAGAAAAACGCATTCAATGTCTGAACACTGCTTCGCTAAGTGGACCGTAGAGATTCTGTAGACATTTTTCAGGCCTATGACGCAGTCGTACAAATGTTTATTCCTCCACAGAGACGAATTCATAGTGAGGTACACCGACCAACAGTATATACCGCGTGAAAAGAACCAACACGATATCGCCGATGCTATTCGTTAAACTTTCGGAAAGTACCTTTGAAATTTCGTAAAATGTTGTAACTCGAATTTAAACTTTTCAGTACATTTATACAGGCAATCGCAAACCTTCATTAAAGGTGAATTTGTCAACAAGTTATAGGATATTATTCAAAATTAACCTATCAACTACCAAGTATCCAATCAAACCACGTAAACACTGCTTAATACGATTGTCATGGAAACTACACTAACCGACAATACAGATACCAGTGATGTTTACGAAGACTACGTTCATTAAATAAGTACATAAATATTGATTTCAAGATGTTCATGAACCCGTTGGAATACCATACCTAATCTAACAGCGTTTGGACCGATATAATTGAGAACACAACACTTTGTAACTTTGAATTCTGACATCATAAATCAGATGTCTGTTGAACGTGTAAGATGTTGTATTAGTAACTGATATGGAAAAATTCAAGAGCAGTGCCCCATGTTAAGTCAAAATTTGTATACTAAATCTAGCAGAAACAAACGAGTGGGGACTCCAATAGGAATACTAGTACCCTTGTTTTTATAATGTTACCGAGTATAATAAGTGTCTCACGATGTTAAGCGTGATTGTAATTAACATAACGGTACAGCTACTCGGTGCATTAGCGGGAGCCTGCATCTTAATCAGACTCCAATTAGATAGAAAATCTGTAAAATTGATGGAACAAGCTGTAGAGATGTTCCTTTTCGAGCTTGATAATGTAAAGGGATACAGGTTTTTGAAAGTATGTGTCATGTTTTGGATCAGTCTTTCCCTTCCCGCGTATCTAATCCCGATTGCAAAATGTTATATATAATAAAATCATGCTGCGCATTAACATGTACCTTGTTGACACTTTCGATAGTTTAGATGCCGTGATTTTACCAAAAGCTTGAAATAAAAAAGCCGTTTTTTCACTGAATTGGTAAATAATTCATAGTTTTCTCTTTTATTTTCAAAATGTGTTTTTCGCGATTTTTATTCCATCCTCGAAAATAACAAAACTAGATACAGAACTAGTTACAGAATGGTTATCGTTTAATACTGTCATATCTCATATCTTTACTTGAGTAAATAATTTTTGAAAATGCAATAATATATTACACAGATTCACACCTAAAACGTAATTATTATATCTGATCTGAAAAGTACCTCAATCGACAATGTTTATCACATACGTACTGAAGCATGCTATTTACCTGTTCAAAATTATAAGAAACCAGATACAAATTTTACAAACACAAACTGAAAAGAGAATCATTAGGGCTGTGTATATTTACTTATAGGCAAGGTGAATTCATACAAAAATGAAAAAATCATCGGCAGGATAGTATCAAGCATAGACTTTAGTAATTCTTTGGTGTTAAATACGGCTAACTTTATTATGTTCCGTAGTTTCTTTTTTTAAATGTGACTAGCGGTAACAAACGAAACGTCTTACATACTTATTCCACCTGTTGTGATATGTAAGCTGTCTATAAATAACAGCAGCTTTAGTAATTCCGATAGTGATGCATTCTAACTATCAAAGCACTCAAGGCAACTCACCCGCTGAAAAACAACTACAGATTATCTGAAAGATCTTGGTATTGAGGAAAACGTAGTGTCATTTATCATTTCATTACGATATTTTTTATATCTTTATGCGGAATCCTTGCCACCTCTGGACCGGGATTCGTCTGTCCGTGATTATGGCCGTCTCCTGGTGGTCGTTTGCGCACCTTCATAGCTTCTTCACCCGTTGTCAACTTGAGAGCCGAGTTTGTCGAGCACCGACTGTCTGTCCATTCCACTGACTACGACCACCTTCTGTCGTGATCTGGAACCCTGAATAGACCATAAATACGTATATTCAAATATTGTCTACAAATTCCACCTCGATGGAAGTAATTAAGTACCGTCATTAGAAATCATTTTTTCAAGTATAATACAGATTACTGTCAAAGTATCGCTATTCTTCAGTCAATTTGTAGGACGAAGCACATTTTTTCGACAAAGTTTAAATGAATTTAATTTCAAATCTTTAAAATTACGATTTACATTTACAAAACTTTGAGTTAACATCCATTCAATGTATGGTTCTTTATACTCCGATCCATGTGTCGGTAAAAGCTGCTGTTGAATGTGAACTTGTTTGTGTTTTACCTTATCCAACGAAACATCTGTTTTCCTTACACCTAATACCTTGGACAGATATTTCACTAATACTGTGTTCGCTTCTCCGTCAACAGGTGGAGCTGCAATCTGTATACCCACTCTTTCCTCCCCGATACCTGCAATATCCATCAACGATTGTAAGCGCTGCATTCATCAAATTTCATCCGTAGACATATGTATACATCCCTTTATTTATATTGTAACTCATCTGTAACAGAGGCTATTATCTATTTCAATCCCTCCGCTAGTATTCGAACCCGGAACCTCTAGCTCGAACTAAAAAGAAGTTCTCTCTAGTCAAAAGGTACTTTTTGGCTAGTATTTTACTAGGAAATTTCACATTAAACGTACACTGTGACAACAAAGGAAGTTCGAAACAACACATTATACCATATATAAAGTGTCATGTATAAGTTAAATAATTCCGTTAATTGATTTGTTGCCTAAATCAATAGCTATTAGAGTCGTGGAAGTCTTATTTATCCCGTTTATCTATCTTTTTGTAACAATGTGTAATGATATTAGGGAAATGCTTTTATAGTGCTATCATAATGGAATGTGTAATGATATTAGGGAAACGCTTTTATAGTGCTATCATAATGGAATGTGTAATGATATTAGGGAAACGCTTTTATAGTGCTATCATAATGGAATGTGTAATGATATTAGGGAAACGCTTTTATAGTGCTATCATAATGGAATGTCATTACATGGTAACAGTAACATTAAACACAAGTCCGGTCACAATATATCAACAGCGGATTAACCAGGCCGTGTTCCAGTGTTGAGAGAAAACAATTTGGTTTGTCACTTCTAAGAGACAGGTCCCATAACCTTTCTCATCTAGGCTGACAATCTCAAAAACAGTTGTTTTTCTTCTTTTTGCAATATTTGGACAGCAGATGCTGCTCTATGGCCATATACATAAGACAGTACCTTCTATCTGGGATGATCTCGTGGATATGTGTGTTAAAGCTTAATTCAGATGCTGGTAGATAATACAAGAAAAGTGTGCTGTTTACCAAATGCCAAACGGCCATTTTATTCTCATCTGATGTCGGAAAGACATCTTTTCGAGTGTACGTGTCAGTACAATTTCATAAATTTGTTTCTTTTTCTGTACAATTATGTCTGTTTACAGAAGCAATTGTATGATTTTAACGTATATACACTGTAATCACACATCTTCAGCCCTATTGTTTTTACCTTGTGACTCAAATGTTTCTGAAATCTAGAGTCATTGGTTGTGATCAAAACACGTAAATGTCACTAGATCTCCGCAGGGTACTTTGGATTATGTAACGAAGAAAGAACACAATGCATTAGGTTGCAATTCTTTATATCTACCTCCAAGGACACATACTGCCGTCACTTCAATATAATCCCAACATGAGACGTATGAACACGGTCCTTGATCTGATATCACTGCGCATGTCAAAGGAACCATCAAATGTATCTAATGATCTCTTCAGCAACGATTTCCAGCGTCCGTGATATTAGAAAATGACAAAGATGTCGTGTCGTGAATGTGGCTTCAATCAAAGGATATATGAAATATATCTTCTTTTCTTCATTCCTGCGACTTTAATCCTCCGTCAAAGTGCCAGATCTTATCGGCTCTGAAACACAATATCTCTTTACCGCATGATTAATTTTGGCCTTGTAGTACAATGTAATATAACAATCAAATTATAAAGTTAAAAACACCGGAATGGACAGTATCAAGATCCTCTTCCTCATTTCCGCGCGACAGACATACATTCCTTTCTTAAATCCTTTCGAGGACAGTTCAATTGGTTTACAATAAACTGGAGATGCAGATAGTCCCAAGATGGCTTCTATATATATACATATTGATGTAACATTCAACATGCTGAGGATGGCAATACGGCAGTACATGTACAATTCAATATTAAACAGTCAAGATGGAGAACGTTCTCGTCATACCTGACAGACGGAAATCAGTCTTAGTACATGATACTGGACAGACGGAAGTCCATGTCACGTTACTTCGTATATCGGACAGTCAGAAATCTATATCACAGACCGACAAACTGCAAAGCGGATGCTTGTCATTTTATCCGGAATACTGGACAGATGGACGTTACAGTCACATTAACCGACAAACTAATTGGACGTTATTCCTATCCAGGTCAAACGGAAGCCCTAGTCATATTAGCCGATATATCAAACAGACAAATTAAGGCCTGGTCATTAAAGACAATAAACGAAGCTAAAATGTTAGAGCGATATTCATAGATGAAATGGACAAATGGAAGTCTTCGTCATATTAGCCGAAAAACTTCATGGATGGAAGTTAGTGATAATTGCCGAAACACTGGACGGACGGAAGTCCTTGTCTTAGAAGCCGGCAAACTTCACTGACGGGAGTTCACATCATACATGTATTACCGACATACGAATTAAATGAAAGTCTTAGTCATATCGTTCGGAATACTAAACAGACGGAAGGCTTAGTCATTTTAGTCGGAATGCTGTATTGGCCGATATATCTCAGTGTTTGGGCCCTAATAAAACGAGTGTTTAAAACACTATTGAATAACACGCTTTTACTGGAGGTTCCATGTTTGCTAAACCTGGTATTGCGTTCATATGTCATAATACATTTGTCTAAATATAATTGTTCGATCAAACAGATAATTTCAAATAGATTTTGATTAAAACAAACTGTTACTTGCCCTCAAATACTATAGATGTCACCATGTGACTATTGTTGTCGTACTATATTGTATATATATTGAAGGGAGAAGTCGATCATAAGTTGGTAAAACTTACAGACCAACCTCTTTGACATGTTTTTTTGTCAATAAAATATGTTTAAACTTCAAACTTATGGCCTATGAAATAAACATCCATTCTGAAAGTTTTCTTATTGCAGTACATAACAATTTCCGTGTGTAATAAAATTAAGGTCCGGAAAGGTAAAATGTTTTATCACAAAAACTTGTGAAAAGTGTGATTGTGTTTTATAAGTAACATATAGACATCCATTTGATGTATTTGCAGTAGTTAGCGAGAATTGTGCACAATAGTTGGAATCTTTTTAATAATCGTTCACCATGTCAGAAATCAACCACTCCATCAGTAAGAATTTTTAACCACAAAATCTTGAACATATGTGTAATATTTAAAACGTTTTCTCTTGATAGCAGCTGAACCATCAAAACCAATCACGGGTCCCAGAACGATTCCTCTGCGCCAGAACAAGACACTCAAATGTCTCAAAAGATAAACTCGTTGCCATAAATTATCGCCGTTACTGCACGCCTCGTTTACAAAGCAGCGGTATATTACAATTTGGATTACAGGGCAATATTTCATAACGAAGAGTGTGTGTCGGTATAAATACATTTAATAAGATTAATCATTTTGGATAAGTGACGTATTGAAGGTGTCTCTCTTCTCCCTTCTGTCCCTGGTGACTACAAGTTACGGTAAACACTGCCTCCAGTCGACTTAACGCTACAATTGCTAAACCATAAATCACAGACAGAAATTTGTTTAACCATAAATAGGCTAAGCGTGTGAGATTCATGTTTCACCCATTACTCATTTCTATTCATAATAGCAAAGAAAAAAATATCTCCAAATATTGAAGTCGTATAGCTGGAAAGTCGATACATTCCTCTATGGTTGATTGTTTTTACATTTTTCAACACTTTCATTTACAGTCGAGGAAGGTTCCATACGGTCTAATTACGATCTTAAATTCATGAATAAAAAAATCTGATATTTCCTCATCAATGTATTAATGAAACTTTTTTGTTTTTTATATCTAAATTTAATCCGACTGATATCGGTGTTCATTAGGTTATTCGAAATGGTCTCGTCCAGGCAGTATTATGTTTCATTTGCATTGCTCGTTGAAATGAATGTACTCGGATTCGATTTGAGAAATTTTGTTTTTAGGTAATGAACTTTCGTTTAACAAAGCGAGCTTTGTTTCAAAACTTCAAAACTAACCCTCAAAGTTCAACTGCAATATTCCGTTTATCGGCTACCGTCTCTGGCAATAATATAAGCCAAAAGCACGGTCTGGCTACAGCGCTTTACCGACCTTAGTTAAGCCGTGTTATTTCTGCTATAAATGAGCATTCATTTCTCCATTCTTTCCATGTTTGTTCTCAGTAAACATCAACTGTAAGAAAAAAACCATTTGATATACAGTAACTTTTTACACTTTGATTTTTTATCATTGTTTTTTAAGATATATATAGTAATTTCAATAATGTGCCTTTTTGTTTTGGTATTTCGGTTAACGTGCTGAAATGGTGTTATCTTCACATATTTTATTTTTATCACAGAGCTATGATAATTATTGCTTCATAAGGGAAAGAAATAATGTAAGCTCAAGAAATTCTAACTCCGAGTTTCGAAAATGGCTCTTTTCTTTCAGCGTGAAAATATCAAATAGTCCATAAACAAATATCTTCACAAACTAAAAAATTGTTGTGAATTTCGCTTTCCTTTTTAAAGTCAGGAGACAAGTTTTCGGGATTATAATTTTTTATGCTATTTGCAGATGCAATTAGTGAATAACGTGTATATAAAAATATAGGATCTAACTGCTGAATCGACGAAAGTCCGCTCACTGTTTGGTGTTGTATACCGTATGTTACATTGAAATTCATTAAGTATCCAGACAAGGAAGTGAAAACTTCACTGCATAGGGCGCCTTTATTGTCCACATTAATTGTGGCTATGAATCCGACATCCCCAGTATACCAGGCGGTCGTTAACACAAGGAGTGTCTCATTTTATATTATCTTTAATATAATATACATCGTTTAAAATATTTCATCTTCGCCCAAAGAAACAAGGTTCAGATTAAATCCTAGACGTTGGCGATAGTTTGTTTGTTGGGTTTATTGCCTCGTGAACGAACAGCCAATGTCATTTTGAGGCAAGGTATCCTCGCAATAGCTGAAGGCTACCACAATGAACACCATACATAAGGCCATACAGAGCAATAAGGGTAAAGTGTCTTGTCCATAGAAATAACACAAACCGGCCAGTTTCTCAGTATCCTGAGATACACAAACCATCCCAGGGAGCAACCAAACCACGCATATTCATGCTACGTAGTCAACTCTCTAACCGACGGAACTATCGCGGCCATTTTTGAGGATAGGAACAGATTATCTCAAAATTAGCAGGAAACTATTAGTCCAGAGTTTACGAGACATCGGGACAATGAACTAGAAATCCTTTAAAACGTCGAATCAACGAAGCAAATTATCATGGATAGTCAGCGCCGAAATGATACCCACAGCGTAACTGATTGTTATTTATAAAAAAATATGTAAAACATGAATATAAAACAGAAGAAATACAATGGAATCGTTCCCAATGTCATCTTTGAAATTGGAAAGAGAAGACGACAAACTCTTCTACATCAGCTGCTTATCCAAATGTTTTCCTACAACAAAACTAACATGGACAGCTTTCCACCAAGCTGTATGATAAACGTGATGATTTTGAATTTCCCTATTGCGAGTTTTCCATATCTGGATAGCAATATCTGTGCATCCCCAATCTATGGTATTTACATGTCACAGTTATTCGATATTCAAGGGCCTGATCCCATTATCATGATTTTCGTGCAAGAAGTCGTCAACTGACGGACAAACTCGTAACACAGTGTTTAAAAAGATGAAGTTGATGAAAGTAATTGGGAAGACTTATGGTCACCAGAGTCATCTCACTGAGAAATATTCTATTTATTTATTTCATATCAAGCTGGACATGTTTGATGCTCGTTAGTGTGCCGAAGTCATGACATTACTTGATTTGATTTACCAAGGTTTACATGGCGGGTGTCGTCGATCAAGCTGAAGACGCTTACTCTTCCGGAACAACTGGTCTTATTCTTTTTGTACTTCTTCAAGAGTCTCCGTGTAAATCTTTCTTTTGTTTATATTTAGCCCTAGTTTATGGAATTCATGTTTGGATTACGATTATGTTAACATGTTGGTATTTTCTTTATCTTTTTATAAGTTGAGAAATACTAACTAACCGTTGAAACATAATCATTATAGAAATCAATTTATTTTACCTTTTTGTCGCTTTGTCATTCGTTTTATCGATATCCAATATCTGGAATGTAACACTTAGATGGAACAGTAATGGCAAGTGGAAGATTGAATAAACTTCTGGTCTCACAAGAGCTTAAATAGACGGTTAGGAGCCAGAACCCTGTATGACGCGAAACGCGATGTGTAACATTTGGACTTAGAAGGTCGATTACATGGAAAGTACTAGTTTATAAAAATAATTACCATTCTATATCATTTCATAGTAAAAAAAAAACATTTGGTCTTGCCAAAATGATGTGGTACATTCTGCATGTTACACAAGCTTTCCAATCTTCTTCTCATCGAGTTGTAAAAAATTCCTAGATTTATTCTAGATAGCACAATTTCAACAGAAAACATCCTTTGTACATTACTGACAAAGACTTAAATCACGCTTCGTGTACTTTAACAACAATTACGTAATTAGACAAGAAGCAAATAAGTTGCATTCATTATTTTGGTTGCATTATACGAAATGAACCAACTAATTAACTAGAAGATATTTGCTAGACATAAATGTCACGTTTCCATGCAAAAGAGTCAAATTTGATGAGAAGTTCTCAAGATGTGATTTGAAACTTGACATGATATGAATGGCTGACATTACAGGTAACATTCTAGGAGCCTCCTTCATTGCCACCATCCCCGTCCTACCCCCATTAAAAATGACGAAAGCATAAAAAAGTTTTGTTTAATTCTGACACTTTTATTATAGGACAATGAAAGAAATGTTCTGATATTCAGTAAGAACCCAGTGATATAGACTGGGGAACCAATACAAGCTTTCAGAGGATATGGAAAAACACGTGTGTAAATAACTAAAACTGACATGCAAGATTTTATGTTCGGAAGACGAAATAAACTAGTATCGTCTGCTCGCACTAATCAGACCATCAAGGGGTTGTCAAGTTATCAGAGGAGCCATTAACTACTGTATTGAAAGATCGATGTTCGGGTGTACAGGCCTGGTCTGTACCAACACAACTACGGACCAAGTGGATAAATCGTTCCCGACTTGTATCAGTTTATCTATTCTATCAAAATAAAGACCTTCAGTCTTAACCTGTCCAGAGTTCAAAATCGCAAAATAAAAATGATATTCACCTGAACGATGTTTTCTCGAATCATCTATATTTAGTCAAACGATGTTTATACATTTTCCTAGATAAGTTAGAAATATCTTGGTCGACATACAATGGTATATTCACCTATGTGCAATTGTTTCTACACAATGGCTTCAGCATTTCTCACTTTCCTTTACATTTTTTAAATGGTTGCCATCACAAATCTCACCAGCACATTACTTGTGATAGGCCTATCGAGAGTAAGGAAAGCCAACCTACCGACAAGTCGCTAGAATGTTGTGTCCATGGAGACTTCTGATCATCAGCTGCACACTAACAACTAATTTAATCCCTGGAAAAATGGTGGATAAAAAAAACAGAATTGGTCTAAACTGAACACTTATCATGGCTGATCCTACCTGGCCAGTATCTTTCAAGGAAATCTTTAACAAAAATATTATTTGATATTGAAGAACACTTTTGGGACTATGAAGAAGGAACAGGCTTTGATAACTTGTCACGATTGTAGTCTGTGTATTTCTGATTTTACCATTACCAATAAACATGTTATGTAATTTACAGACGAACAATAAAATAGGCCATAGAATAGAAATCCTTCGAATACAACAGGTAAAAGTTTTGAATGTGACGTTTCGATGACTACACGGTCATCTAGGTCTCATCAGGCAAATGACCTGTAGTGTGGAGCGTAGTGTGCGATATGGTATGGAATCGACATACTTTTTCGGCTGTACTATAATCTGTGAACATAGTGTGACGAGATGGTCGACAGATCATATAAAAAAATACACAAGATGGTACTTATGTACTGTTGTCAATTCGGCTATGCTTTGTTTAACACTTGGTCATAATTGTGCAAGAGTCTGTGCCCCCTCGTCCTTGTTTAATACTGGCCCGCTGCGGGGTATCCAGATGGCTTCCCAAACCAAAAAGAAAATAGAACCTATTGACGAAGCAGTATTAAGTTTTCTATGTATAACCTCCAACAACCCATCTGAACAGGTTCTATAGCCCGAGCTTCCTCTGACTCATACAACAGAAATAAGACATTTCGACAAACAGATGTCTGGTATGGAGCCAGATTGAACAATTATATGTGGATGAGAACGTAGAATTGTTGTGTGTTGATTCTGTAGCCTATGCCAGACATTTGTCCGTCAAAATGTCTCAAATCTTATGTAAGAACTAACAAATTTCGGAACATCGTTGGTCTTGTAATCATCTTTGGACCCAGACACATGGGCATTGCTTCACAAAATGTAGCTCCTGAGGAGTCGTTGGCAAATTTCCTAAACATAGCGACGGTATGAAGATTTTTATCCTTCACTAACGAAGAGAGACAACTCTTGCTCACCTGTAATACTATTGAATTTAGCTCCGGGTTTTGCCAATACTTTGATAGCGACGGTAGAATTAGAATTGGCGACAACAGCTCCTTCGCTGTCTCCTTTCGATGTTCCAGTATCCGCTGCAGCAAGTGACATTCCCTGTAAATACATAATGTTAGTAATGATAAAACTGAAGTTTAAATGGTAGTAATAGTAGTAATTTAGTGCTGATGAAACTTGACTTCATGAGTCACAAAGTATACATGACACACAAGTACATGTATATTATGTATGTAGTAATGTGTTTTAACACTTGCTGTATACTTTACTAAATAATAAGTAAAAACTATTGTCTAGTTAAACATTCAAAACTGATGAGCAGCATTAAAGGACCCTGTTCTCTGTTGTTTTGATGGATTCGACACGACTTTCAAAGTCAACTGACTTATTAATATGCAGATATGTAAACTATGTATGTGTCAACTTCTATGAAAGAAAAAATAAGAAGTGCACAACAAAGTACATAAGTTGGTTTAACCTACTTTTAGAGAGGTATTTTCTTCATTCAAAGGGAAATTAGAAGATGAAAACTATCCAAATATTAAAGTCGAACGGCCTATTGTAAAGTTTTAGGATTATAAAAACGACAAGCCTAAAAGTAAGGTTTGTACTTAAATTACAATTTCATAACATAATGCAATGCTTTAGTGAAAGCTGACATATTAATTTCTTCTGTCACGTAAAGTCATTTTATCATAATTATGTTTCAGTTTAACCCTCACGTTAAGTGATATCACCGACGTTCACATCACCACTGTCATGTGACAGACAGAACAAATAATGGGACAATTTTCATTTATTCGATGCAGCATTTTAGTGAATAGTGAATAGTTACTATTTCAAATGAAAATTCGATACACTTAATATCAAACACCTACCTCCTATATGTTGTTTAGTAACGAAATTCAAAGGGAAATGAACGATATGTACTAAAACAAACAACAACAAATACTGGTCTGCATGTAGCTACCACATGTCAAACTACAGTAGCCTAACCCACGCTTCTTTTCAGTACCTTTTCGGTTTTCTTTTGTTTCTTTGCCGGCATTTTAGAAGTGGCCGTCGATGAAAAGTAACTAACGCTATATATTGACACCCTCTGACAGATTTCCGATGCCGATTTCATGGGAGACACAATGCTCATTTTCTCTCAATAGAGAGTGAAGGTTTGTGTCGCAGTCAGTCGTCCGGTTCTATGGTTAGATTCGCAAGTATTGAGCTTTCAAGTAACGCCGACTTTTGCAATCTGTGCACTCAAGTGCTTGTAAGGCATTTGCTTTTGTTGACAAGATGACAGCAGTTGTAGATGGGAACACACGTGTTCGGTAAACATGTTTCCGATTTATTCTAAAGTTCTAGCGAGTGTTTGTTTAAACAGGTCTGGAGTCGATGTACGTCAGAATAATTCGGTCTATTCTGATTTCAATTGTCAATAGTTGATTGACAGAGAATAACTTAAATGTAGCCCACGTGAATCATCAATTTATAATAAGGAGCATTAAATTAACTGTACTAGATCAGCAGTGTCTGTATATTTACAATGCAGGGTCCTCACTCTTTGTACTTGGTGAGCTGTAGATGTATAAATACTTTAAGTATACATTATATATGTGCGTGTGTATGTGTGTGTGTGTGTGAGCATGTACAGCTTGGTCATCTGTTTGAAACTAGCTGCACAAATGTACAGAACACGTAGTGTTTGACAGTAATTTGTTTTTGTCTTTTAATCTGTTTCAGCGTGAGTTCAGTCTTGAATCGAGATACCAAGCAGTTTGGTAAAAAGTATTTGTTTGATGGAGAGGAAGATACGTGTTGGAATTCAGACCAGGTCAGTGGTTTTTGGAACGCTGATATTTGAGTCTGTATTGACTCTTGCGTTTCCTGTTGAACTCTTTCAAATCTCAAGACCCGATTATAGACGGACACTACAAATTTGTATGTCTCTTAGTATTGGTGCCCAGCAAATATCTGGAAATGGATTTCTGGACCAACCTGGAAAAGCTGTTTTATGTACATGTAATTTTACATGAAGGTCATTACAACATTCATGTTTATTGTAGAATACTTCAGCCCACTTATTGTGAATGTTATTAGTGCAAGTTGTATCATATATTAGTGTTAGGAAAATATAAGTGCAATATATCTATTTCAGTTTAATCCTTTTCTATAATCTCTTATAATACATGCATTATCAATTACAACAACTGCAATCATAAAGTGCATCAGTCTAATCTGTTATCATTGCTATATACATGTACAGTTCAGCATTTCATCATTTTTCATATCTCATGAAAAAGAATGATAATATTTGTGAAATTGTTTCATATTGTTTATTTTCATAAAGAACTGAAGAAGGTGATGATATCAACAAATGGAAAATTGAAAGTTGAGCATAAATTCTTATTCTTGCTGTCATAATGATGTATATGGCTATGTTATGTTTTTATTGTTTAAATATAATTGTTTTTTCAGGGTTCACCACAATGGATACATATAAACTTGGACACAGAATGTGATGTGGAGGAGGTCCAAATAAAGTTCCAGGGTGGATTTGTAGGAAAAGACTGCTGTTTGGAGGCCCATACAGACGATAAAGTTCATAAAATTATGGATTTCTATCCAGAGGATGTTAACTCATTACAAATATCCTTTCAAAAAAATAATTTAATCTGTATATTGGGAAATTTTCCTTAATAAAATTCTTACTCATCAACCATGGTTAGCATTTACATAGGAAACGCTTAACCTAAAATGCAGAAATTATTCTTTTAAAACTGGGAAACATACTCGATAATCCAGGGATAATCCAGGGATTACTTCATTTTCACTTTCAGCACCCCTAATCTTCAAAAGGAGTGTATAAGCCTGTGATTGGTCAGGTTTTTTTTGCCTTAACATTTCCTATTTACATTTATTGAAATAACTTTAAAACAAACAAATAAGACGAAGCTTTTATTTATTCATTTATTTATTTATTGTTTTTTTGTAATAGTAAGCAAGTATAGCTTTATTTACCCGGTATGTTAAAAAAAATACTAGGCTTATTTTAAGAATAGGCTTAAACTTATTTTCAAATTTTTAGGATATTTGTTCGACTGTGAAATTCTTTTCTTTGCTTGTTAAATTAACATATGAAAATACCTATATTTAAATTATACAGTACACTTTCATTTGTCACAAAACCACTGATTGTTAAGTTTGTGGATGTTTACTCTACAGGCTGCTGTACTGTGTGGTAGTTATTTGAGTTGTCTTTCTTCATATACTGGAACAATACACTGGCATGTTGCTGTCTTCAATCTTAAAAGATTGAAAAAAGAAGTTAATTGACATGAACAGAATTCTGGTTTTAATGTTGATTATTTTACACCAAATGATGTATTTCTCTCAGTCACCTCCTCTGTATAAAACTTTAGACCCCTTAGCATCTCTGATGAGTCCTAAAAGGACACAGCAGGTGTATGATGCAGTTTAATTTGTTATTTGGCTCTACTGTATGTGTGTCTTTTGTATAATCCTATTAATGTTACAGGGTAAACTAAAGTTACAATATTTTCTAGTATAGCGGTATTAGGTATGTGGATTTCTGGCGCTGTATGTATATATGAAGGAACAAGGAATAGCCTATTTGATGAACAAGATATCAACATCTCTTGTAAGAAATACATTACTTTACCTATGTAAAGTGTGATAGGTTCCATACTTTCAAAAATGCACACTCACCATATGACGGGCCTTTAAATTTCCTTAACTAATTTATATATTCAAACTTCCAGATCCTTTGAAGATATCCAGTTTCAGGATTGTGTTCAATAATAGTACAGATTTTTTTGGACGGATAACAATATACCAGCTGACAATATTAGGATCAAAGAGTTGATAGAGGATTCAAAAACAAGCATACAGAAAATACTTCACAATAAATTGAATTATAGATATTCTGTAAATTCAGAGACAGGCATTGATATATACCAACTTTATCCCACAAAATTAAATTGTAGTAACAAGCTTCACCTGGTACCAAAAACAATATGCACAAAATAAGTGAAATTATGATTTCTCATCTCAAAACTTCTGTTTATGAATAAGATTGTGAATTATGATTTTGAAATGTAAGCATGAATACTTTTTACCTATAGAAGGTATTTGGTTGTGGCTGAAACAATTAGTCAAAAATATCACTGATACTTGTAAGACTACACTGCCTAGATTTATTATATATATACAACTTGTAAATATAGAAGTGAAATATATTAATACAACATTTGCTTTATAAGATATCACAGTGTCAGTGTGATGATTGTTGGTAAACTGTTCATTCTGATGTACTTTTTTATGCTACTACCTTTTCCTGGGTGAGGATATAGTGTTGCACATGTTTATATATCCTATCCTATCTTGTTTGAATCAGTGCCATATCTTGAAAACATCTAAATAGGTTTGGATCATATTTCCCCCATATTACATTTATCAATAACATCAAGTTCACCACTTAATCATATTCAGGTTTGCAAAGTAACAGAGGCATTGTTACCTTAAAGACATTCTTAACTTTTTATGTCATAAGTCTTTTATTGAACTTTCATGGGAAGCAAGAATCAGAACAAATTAAGCTGTGGTCCAAGAGTTGATATCAGAACCAATCATATTAATGTTATTAAGTTTTGTGCTACAATGTAGGATTTACTCTTTCATGGTTGAATTTAAGTTAAATAGTGGCCAACAGGTATATTTCTGGTGTATTTGAGGTCAGTTCTTTTAATACTCTCCTGAACGTATGTTGAATATGATATCAACTTGTTAAAACTTTGAATAATCACCAGCTCAAATATGTAGACGACCATTCTGAACGTTGGGGCCCTATTAGTATGGTCATTGTTCTGGACTGTATGACATGATGATTTGTAGATTTCATAAATTAATAGTTGTCAAAGGAACTCTGATGTTAGATTTTAATTTGTTTTCGGTCAAAATTGAGATATAATTAACGACTTTTTTTTATAAAAAAAAAAGAAAGAAACATTTTTTTACTTTCGGTTTGCTTCTAAACGTTAAATACTAATTTTATACTGTAAAGATCTTGAAAATATTGATTTGAATCTTCAGTGTGTCCCTTGTGATATACCAGGAAGACACAGATAGCACATCTCTGAACAGGAAATGTATTTCGACTTGTTATGTACAGGTTGTTTACATATCGATGCAATTGTGCGTTGATACATTTGTGTATGTAAATCAAAGCAGAGGTGCAGTTGGTAAGTTAGTTAAATATCACCCTCCAGCTGGACTGGTAATCCTATACAGTGTTATATCATATTGACCTACATTCATGTTCACATATTTAGTTGCAGTGTATAATTGAATACTATATGATTGTAACGTTTTCTGCTCATGTCCATATTTGTCCTCTGCCATACAGATACATGAATATTGTGCGTTGATCAGATAACTTTTGTATCTAAATATTACAAGTATATAATGTTGTTTCATTTCAGTAAAGGACGTTTATCAGACGTAGGTGTCAGCGTTTTGAATTATTTCAGACATATTGATGACGTCTTGTTTTTGAATAACAAGAAATTTATTGACTACGTCCATCGTATATGCCCTGTAGAATTTGAAGTCAGTGACACGACCCACTCTTGTATATCAGTCGCTTATAACACGACTAGCTTTCCCTCAAGCTGTATGACAAGCGTGATAATGTCTATTCCCCATTGGATTTTCGTGCAAGAAGTCGTCAGCTGACGGCTAAACTCCTATAACAGGGTTACAAGAGATGCAGATCAATGGAAATTACGGGGCAGTTTTACGGTCGTCAGGGTGATCTCATTGACATCTATGTCTTTGTGCGATAAGAAACTGGGCGTTTTTTAGGCTTGTTAGTTTGCCAGTTGGCTCCGTTGTTGTATATACATGGATTGACCATGATTTTAGAAGGCGGGTGTCGTCGATGAATCAGAATAGCGCTCTCTAGCGGAACACCTTGGTCTTAATCTACTTGTACTTTTTCAGTAGTTCCACTCCCCCAGTTTTTTTTTAATTTGAGTTTGGATTATGTTGACATATTAGTATGCTATTTTTTTTAATCTTTATACAATCTCGCGACATGTAATTGGATTCTGTTGAAATAAAACGAATCAGATCTAAGCTGTACTATTTATTATCAAAATAAAAACACGATAGATATGATAACAGTGAAAATATGTACAATATTGCAGTATGGGTCGTTTTGTATATATAACGAATAATATATCATTTGTCTAGTTTGACAATACTTTTTTTTATCTTCGTCTCTCGGAGGTTTTACAAGTTCGATTGTCGCCGTCAGCAGTTTAACAAAGTTGGTATGATACGGTTAAATGTTTTTAAAAATAAACTTTGATGAAAAAGCAGTATATGAGAAACAATTTCAGATTGATGAGTTCTGGTTGTTTATTTGTTGGGGATTTCATTTCAGCCAGGCCTTCCGCACGCTCCTGTAATTATTTACAGTATAACACAGCAACAATCATCTGCCGCTTCGCTTCCAGCATTTTCCTCTATTTCAATTCTCAGTTGTAATCTTCTTTTCAATACAGTCATTGGTATCATGTAGTTCTCCATAATCCATTCCCGTTTGTAACACATGATTCTTTTGACATGGGTTTGCGTTCCACCAATCATGATGTCGTTTGACACGACCAGTTGTTGATCAACTGCCGACAGTTCAAAAAACTTGTTTGTTGAGCTGCCGCACATTTCCTCGTTCAGAAATAAACACTTGCCATCCAAAAGATCCGGTGATAGAAGGAGACACAAGATTGTCAGTTGATCTATTTCTGACTCCGTCAGAAGATAATATCTACCAAAATCAGTCAGTCTGTTAAAATCCTCGTCTCTCCCATCCAGATTGATGAGATCACATATACATTGCAGGTAGAACATCATCTTCGCCTTGTAGTCATCCGGGACTTGCACAGAATATCCTACATCGCGAACGCCTATCTCGTGTCTTGTCATTACAGCAGCCATCCTATCTCTTGTCCCTCAGTGTCTATAAAACGGTCGTGTGGTCTTGGAAAAAGTAGTATATGCCAATTCAGGAACTGTACAAGAATTAAACTTTTATACTTGAACGATTTGCACAAGTACTGTTAACTATTTGACTCATATGTTTATCTAAATAAGAATATTTTTACTTCCTCCTGCATGCTTGTACAAGTTTCTACACACGAAACAGTGCAGGTATGTTGTACATGCTTTCATAATACGTTAACAAACATTTAAAACACGATTGGTTTGTAAATCAATTCAATTTGCCTACGTAGCGAGAGCTTAATTAAAGTATATATTCACTACGCAAAATCTATACAATGGACGTTTTTATCGAACACATATGTTTAAAATAAATGACAGGGTTGTCGTGGGTTATAAATATATAGGTGGTGTTGTTTTAAAAGCCATGCGATAGCCTATTGTTTATTGTTTACTGTGACCCAGCAGTCGTTTTGCACTGTTAGTGTGTTTACATGATTTATGCTGGTTATAACCATCACTATATATGACAAAACCTAAATTATCAGGAATAATATAAGCACATTTTAGTAACTACAAATGTGTTTTATGCATACTAAAACCGGCTTGCTTATTATGTTCCGTAACATCTGCCTGGAACCACATTATCCGCATCGTCGATGATCTACCTGTTTAGGTTTCTTACAATATGTCATGAGTCTAACTTTATAAAAATCTAAATATCTTTTCTGATGTTAATTGGTAATTGATATAGTTCGCGGACACGCAATGTCCATTACTCTACAAAAGTTGTCATTATCCCGGATATTTACGATAGAATATTTGTTGTAACACTGTCTCTCGACGTCCATGACCGCGGATGTCTTTTTCACTAACGATTGTTCCAGGTGTGTAATTACGTTGGACACGCCCACATAACGACGAGTATTGTTAGCAATGACGCTCATCTCATCGATTAGATTTGGTGACTTCCAAAACAGCAACAATTATTAGTGACCTCCATCTATCTCATCGAAGAAGCTTTATGACACCCAGGAATCGCAGTATTGAACAAAAGTTGCATTCATCTCATAAATGAAACGTTTTATTACGTCTACCTCTGTGTCAACCCGACACTTGGACAAACATTAGTGACATATATTGATGACGGCAACTTAGTTCCGAAAATTGAGTTCTCCAACTTTGGGGACAAATTTCATGTCCTTTACGCCATTGATTGATTTAGTAATATCTACATTACATCCTCTTTGTCGACAAAGGACTAGACAACAAAACTTTAACGACGTATATTAGTGAGCGATGTACGTCGGAAGGAAGCTCCTTGCAACATCGTGTTTGTGACAGGGTGGCTATCATCCATCAATATACTGGGCTGGTTAAAACGCGGAGGATGACTGGATCCTCTTTCACTTGCACCTGAAGAGAATGAGTCCCAATCGAAATCCTCTGAACGTTTTTTTCGTCGCTTTGTTGGTAATTCAACAGAAAACAAGTCGTTGTCCTGTTCAAATAGTGTACCCATGCTCTTGCTCTTACGCATTCCTGTTGCTGGAACAATATCCTCTGATTGCATATCTTTCGGTTTGCCTTTAAACAGATCCCAAGAAGGTTCATTTTTACGGGCTGTTCTTGCCTTCAAAAAGTGTTGTCCCGCCATTACGGCTGAGACACTTGCAGCAAATGTAGACGTTTTATGATTGTCGTTACCTAACTTTTTGTTGGAGTTACCTCCCATTACATCCCAATCTGTCTTCATGTTGGGGATGGTATGTTCTCTAGCTACAGCAAGTGCGGCAGCTGCTTTCCAGTCTTTACGACCCCTTGCCGTTATTCCTGCTGCCGGAGGTGGTTTTCCATTCACCGCTGCTGTACTGTTTTGATTTGTATTTTCTCTCTTGTCTTGATGAACTGAATTTGGAATATCTTGGTTGGCATTCTGAGGTCGAATCTCGCGATATGGTTGGTTGTCAACGCCACGTGTATTGTTATTTCTATGAATGTCTGATAACGCATTTGAGGATGCGGCGACTTTGGCGATACTATCCATTCCACTTACCTGGCGTTTTGGTGCTGTATTCTTTGAATTTTGTTCGTTCACAGGCTGGCCAACACTATTACTTGTCTGATTCGACTTCGAGCTTGGGTTGCTTTTCTTTTTGAACATGCTTCCCGACAATAAAGCCATCACTGCAAGATTCTTTTCTTTCTTGTTTTCCTTTTGTTCAGCTTCCCTTTCTTCTCTAGTTTTCTCCGTTGCTGAAGGGACCTCGTTGACTGCATCATTATAACGCACGTTTTTATCATTTTGATGTTGATCTTTGTTATGTATATTTCCTTTTGAAGCGCTATCTTTAATTTCATTCATGTTTGTATCTGTTCTGTTATTGCTAGATGCAAACAAGGCTGAAATAGCTGCACTCCTTTTCTCCGCAGTCTTTTGTGTCAAAAGTACAGGTTCTGGAGATTTTGCATTTTTGTTCGAGCCATCAATTTCTTGGTCTGATAATTCTACGTTTTTTTCACCAGAGCCTTGCTTAAAATCTTCGGCAAAGAAAACCTTGCGTTTTGGTGAACCGTATTTTTCTTCCATAAATGAGTTGACTGCTGCACTTTTTATCATAGGGTTTTTCTCTGTTACGCTTTTATTTGCTGGCGACGCTTGATTATGGTTTGTTTGTTCTTTGCTGATGCTATTATCACTTTTGGTGTCATTGGTTATCCGATCGTCTGATGATTCGGGTTTGTTTTTCGTTTGTATGTCTTTACGACCTTGTTTCGTTTGTTCCGATGTTTTGTGAATTGGAGCCACGACCAGTACCGAAGGCATTGTTGTTTGTTTTTCAGTTACTTTAATGTTCTCATTTTGTTTGTGTGCTGATTCTATTTTCTGTTGATTTGTATTATTATTTTTCATTTTCTTCTTTTTTTTCGGTGTCTTCTTCGGAGTATGTTTTATTTCTGAACGTTTGATAACAAAACAGCAGACCATTTTCTTTTTTACCTTATTTGACTTCTTATCAGATTTTGTATTGGTTTTAGAACGTTTTGATTTAGAGTGAGATGCTCTCGCCTTTGTCGTTGACCCTGTAGCTGTCTCTGTTGCAATAACGGAAATGCCACCTGTGGTTATATCACCTTCATCATGGTGCTCGTCGTCGTCAGTGTAGTAGTCATCAGAATCGTCATACTCATCTGACGCGCTACCGCCGCCACACGCACATGAGATACTACTGATTGATTTCTGTTTTGGGACACTGGCTTTTGACGCATTTTGTTGATATCCATCACTAGCACAGTCATCACCTTCCTCGTCAGAATCATCATCAGAATCGTACTCGTCAGAATCATCATAACTGTCTTCCTTCTGTTGTTTCTTTTTACAACAGGCTTGACAGCCAACACATTTGATCTTGCACAAAAAGCAACTTTTGCATCTTTTACCGTCTCTCGATTTCCTTGACGTGTTCTTTTTCCCTGGCTGAGGACGCTTCGAAACCCCAGTTCTTGCTTTAGGCGTATTCCCTGGTTTGTCGGTAGTCTTACAACCTACAATTGTTGATGCCCCTGTATTACTTGGGGTTTCGAGCGAATCAGAGTCATCGCATTCGTCCTCACTATATTCATCGTCAGAATCATAATAAAACTCATCGTCGCTTTCATAACCGAAACAACAACATACGACTGGACGGTTGCCAGTGTCACTAACCGTTGATTTTTCCTTATTGTTTTGTTGATTTTTACCTATGATCCTGTTACTCTTAGGACGGCCTTTAGCGGGTTTTTCTCCCTTTTGTTTAACAGCAGATATTGCAAGTATGCTGTTTTTGCTGTCCATTTTATTTGGAGACCTTCGATTGCCTTTATAGTCATCATCAACATCATCAATTTCGTTTTCCTCGCTGTCTGAATCTTCTTCATATGAGCTGCCTGATGGAATACAACAGCCGGCACAACACGGGGTTCCAGCATTTGACTTTTCTTCTCTCGTCTTTTCCTTTTCTTTCTTCTTTGCTTTTTCTACTTTCTTCTTTGCCTTTGTTTCATTTTCCTTCAGTTCTTTTCCTTTTGTCGTTTTTAAACTTTGAACTTGTGGTTTTCGGTTATCGTCTAATGTATGTCTGTTTGTGACACTGGATATACTTTGATCAGAATTAGACAGGTTATGATTTGCAGCTGCCACAACGCGGATGCTTTTTGCTGATGTACCCCTTTCGTCTGAATTTTCACCGTACTCTTCGTCGTCGGAATCGTAGTAATATTCATCATCCAGCGAGTCACAGCAACAACAGCAGTAGGCGCAAAACAACGCACATCCTTTTTTCTCGTCGTTTTCTTTGTGTTCGGGAGAATGCTGCCTCACATGTGTAGGTCTATCAGCATTTAATACGTTTTTATCATTGCCAGCTTGACGAGTTTTACTTCTAGTCGGTATGCGTTCATCTTCTATGTGATGTTTATCGTTGTTACGCGAAGGGAAATCTTCTCCACCATCACCAATAGGACTAGTCCTTCCTACAGCATTTCGATGGTTCCCAGATTTATGTTTTCGTTGGTTACCAGTAATGTTCTGAAATCATAAAATGACGTTAGAGTTTATCAAATATACGAAATCTTTCCCTAACAAATTAATAAAACACGTATATATCTTCTTATGTATATCTTCATAATCTTCCTATAAGGATACATGTTCTTCATGTTCAGGATTATAAAAAATCACATACAGCTTTGATTAAATAAATGTAAATATTACTTGTTGGGGATAGTAAATGTCGTCGTCAAATTCCTCGTCGTCGTCGTCGTAATCATAGTGTCTTGGGCGGCGTCGTTCTCTACGTCGTCGTCGTTGTCGGGCTTCTTTCTTCCTTTCGTAGCACAGATAACACTGTTTACACAACCAACAGGATCCAAAACCGATCAAGACACAAGCCACTGCCACTGCGACTAGGATTATGATGACGAAGTACAAGGGAATGGTTCCGAACATGACTCATCTGAAATGTATAAACTTTCCATCTTCAGAATTCACCTCGGGTCTACAAGGTCATAGAATGACAAACATAAAGCAGTTTAAATCGTTAGTTGTCTCTAGTTTATCTATAACCATCGCTCCTATCTTCTTTCTGTGGTAAGCTAAAGAAAATATAACAGTTCACTCTTCCCGGCATTTATCAAGTTGCTCCGCTCATTTTCGAGTGATTAACTTATTTCATTTAAAAGATGCACCGATGTATTTTTTGCAAAATAAAAAGATCAGGGATTTAATTGTACTTTTTATATTTTAATGGGAAAATAAATAACAGATATGAAAGCAACGCAAAACAGTTTCTGAATTACTATCCTAAAGAAAGACAAAGAAAGGAAAACTTAAGCATATTGACCAGCTTCTTAAAATAACAAGCGGATATGGGTCAGTGTTCAAAGGCAATATCCAGGATATAATCATGCTTAAGAATTATAGTCCCGACGCAGGTTTTGTCTAAGACATTACCTGTTTGTTAGATAAGACTTCATTATTAGGTGTTACTGGAGTGAAATGTGTCTTCGGAGCTCAGTTTATCCAGTTGCATATCATATTGCACAAATTTTACAAAATTATATCACTTTTTAAAATCTATCATCTGTGCTCCCCTAAAACAGAACTATATGTAAAATTTACCTTTGGCGAAAGCGCAAGATGATTACGTATTTTAAAAGTGAAAAATTAAGTTTTTAATGTTCCAGACTTTATAAATGGTTCAAACGATATAAAAATACCAGAGATAGCTATAAAGCCATAGAGATTATATAAAAGACACTCAAGTCAACAGAATCTTTCCATACAATGGAGGAACGAAACATGCTTTAGTATCCCCTATAAAAAATGGATAATCCAATAAATATTCATCACTTTGTTCCTGTTGAAAGAATGGATAGATCCGGTAATATAATTCAGTATATCACAGTCAATTAACCTCCGAAGGGCCCAAGAAATAGTCATTATGTCACACATAAAAGTAACCGAGGATCTGGAAAAAAACTGTTATAACATTCAAAATGAACATATGGAAAATCTAGGCAATGATAGTATCTTTTAAATAGCAAATTAATGTAATATTACTCTGATAATTTAATTATTGTGCTGCTGAATCTCCCCGTCTAGATTTTACCTTTTCTTTCGATCACTTCGGATTTTTCTCTATTGCCTTCTAAGCTTCACAATTTATGCCCTTATTATCACTGATGAGTCCTGAGTGGACTAAACAGCTGTATGATGCAGTTTGATTCATTGATTAGCTCTACTTTATCTAACTCTAAATTATTGAAAGGTGCTATTCACCTGTGTGTCTTTTTTACAATCTCCAATATTCCAACAAAATTTCAGAACAAAAGGAAATTTAGTTAAACAATGCATGCATTATATGTTAACCTTTGTAATAGTAGTAATTGATACATCAAAGGATTTTATTGACGTATTAGGTACCAACATTCACTTACCTGTAATCCCTAGGTTTTGCCCATAAATTTGTCCCTTCTTTATATAATAATAGACACAGACTACATTGTGTGTCATGTGATATATTCCATGGTGTTGGGTATAATTATGACTGTATGTATCGCCAGTGGGTGGGTTATTATAGGTTAGTGTGTTAATTCGTTAATCCTACATTATCCAGCAACATAAATATCTGTAACGTTATTACTAATACAGAGGTCAAAAATATTGTGTATTAAAACACTTAACAAAAGAAGTGAAGCTTAAAAACTAAATATACAAGCAATTGTGTAGAGTGTTACGGTAAAGCTCGCTCCTTTCCTAAAAGACATTTTTAAATTAGGATTTGTTTTTTGTTTTAAAATTGGTTTATTTTTCAATACATAATTCAGGTCATTTAATTTGTTCTTGGTAATAGTAATGAAAACAGTAGTTATTAATTGAAGGAAAAAGATATTAGTAACAAGCGATTTTTTTTTCTGTAAAATTTCTTCAACTTTTCATTTGCACTCATTTCGGCATTAAAGAGATGTCTTATATATTATTATCATTGCTCTGGATATATACAGTGAAGATTCGGTCAAGCAAACACGTTGCCTCCATAACAGGTCTGCTCCAACTTTTCTATCGATTCACCGGCGGTTGATGTTTTCCTGGTTTTGTTCCATATTTCTGTCGGTCTGGTAGGATGTCTATATATGTTGCTTCTATTTTATGTGTATTTACCTACGAAGCATCGAGATTCCTGAATATCTCTTCAGCTGTTTATTTACCTTAGGAACAATGACCAATATTATTTCGTTCCGACATTTAATCGTTCCTGATTTTTACTTCACCAATATAACCGGTATGTATCACGCAACCATGACCAATATTATTTCGTTCCGACATTTTATTGTCCTGATTTTTACTTCATCAATATAACCGGTATATATCACACAACCATGACCAATATTATTTCGTTCCGACATTTAATCGTTCCTGATTTTTACTTCATCAATATATCCGGTATATATCACACAACCATGACCAATATTATTTCGTTCCGACATTTTATCGTTCCTGATTTTTACTTCATCAATATAACCGGTATATATCACACAACCATGACCAATATTATTTCTTTCCGACATTTAATCGTTCCTGATTTTTACTTCATCAATATATCCAGTATATATCACACAACCATGACCAATATTATTTCGTTCCGACATTTTATTGTCCTGATTTTTACTTCATCAATATATCCGGTATATATCACACAACCATGACCAATATTATTCCGTTCCGACATTTAATCGTTCCTGATTTTTACTTCACCAATATATCCGGTATATATCACACAACCATGACCAATATTATTTCGTTCCGACATTAAATCGTTCCTGATTTTTACTTCACCAATATAACCGGTATATATCACGCAACCATGACCAATATTATTTCGTTCCGACATTTAATCGATCCTGATTTTTACTTCACCAATATAACCGGTATATATCACACAACCATGACCAATATTATTTCGTTCCGACATTTAATCGCTCCTGATTTTTACTTCACCAATATAACCGGTATATATCACACAACCATGACCAATATTATTTCGTTCCGACATTTAATCGTTCCTGATTTTTTACTTCACCAATATAACCGGTATATATCACGCAACCATGACCAATATTATTTCGTTCCGACATTTAATCGTTCCTGATTTTTACTTCATCAATATAACCGGTATATATCACACAACCATGACCAATATTATTTCATTCCGACATTTTATTGTCCTGATTTTTACTTCATCAATATATCCGGTATATATCACACAACCATGACCAATATTATTTCGTTCCGACATTTAATCGCTCCTGATTTTTACTTCACCAATATAACCGGTATATATCACGCAACCATGACCAATATTATTTCGTTCCGACATTTAATCGCTCCTGATTTTTACTTCACCAATATAACCGGTATATATCACACAACCATGACCAATACTATTTCGTTCCGACATTTAATCGTTCCTGATTTTTTACTTCACCAATATAACCGGTATATATCACGCAACCATGACCAATATTATTTCGTTCCGACATTTAATCGTTCCTGATTTTTACTTCATCAATATAACCGGTATATATCAAGCAACCATGACCAATATTATTTCATTCCGACATTTTATTGTCCTGATTTTTACTTCATCAATATATCCGGTATATATCACACAACCATGACCAATATTATTTCATTCCGACATTTTATTGTCCTGATTTTTACTTCATCAATATAACCGGTATATATCACGCAACCATGACCAATATTATTTCTTTCCGACATTTAATCGTTCCTGATTTTTACTTCATCAATATAACCGGTATATATCACACAACCATGACCAATATTATTTCGTTCCGACATTTTATTGTCCTGATTTTTACTTCATCAATATATCCGGTATATATCACACAACCATGACCAATATTATTCCGTTCCGACATTTAATCGTTCCTGATTTTTACTTCACCAATATATCCGGTATATATCACACAACCATGACCAATATTATTTCGTTCCGACATTAAATCGTTCCTGATTTTTACTTCACCAATATAACCGGTATATATCACGCAACCATGACCAATATTATTTCATTCCGACATTTAATCGCTCCTGATTTTTACTTCACCAATATAACCGGTATATATCACGCAACCATGACCAATATTATTTCGTTCCGGCATTTAATCGTTCCTGATTTTTTACTTCCCCAATATAACCGGTATATATCACGCAACCATGACCAATATTATTCCGTTCCGACATTTAATGGTTCCTGATTTTTACTTCATCAATATATCCGGTATATATCACGCAACCATGACCAATATTATTTCGTTCCGACATTTAATCGTTCCTGATTTTTACTTCATCAATATAACCGGTATATATCAAGCAACCATGACCAAAATTATTTCATTCCGACATTTAATCGTTCCTGATTTTTACTTCACCAATATATCCGGTATATATCACACAACCATGACCAATATTATTTCGTTCCGACATTTTATTGTCCTGATTTTTACTTCATCAATATATCCAGTATATATCACACAACCATGACCAATATTATTCCGTTCCGACATTTAATCGTTCCTGATTTTTACTTCATCAATATATCCGGTATATATCACACAACCATGACCAATATTATTTCGTTCCGACATTAAATCGTTCCTGATTTTTACTTCACCAATATAACCGGTATATATCACACAACCATGGCCAATATTATTCCGTTCCGACATTTAATCGTTCCTGATTTTTACTTCATCAATATATCCGGTATATATCACACAACCATGACCAATATTATTTCGTTCCGACATTTAATCGTTCCTGATTTTTACTTCATCAATATATCCAGTATATATCACACAACAATGACCAATATTATTTCGTTCCGACATTTAATCGTTCCTGATTTTTTACTTCACCAATATATCCGGTATATATCACGCAACCATGACCAATATTATTCCGTTCCGACATTTAATCGTTCCTGATTTTTACTTCATCAATATATCCGGTATATATCACGCAACCATGACCAATATTATTTCGTTCCGACATTTAATCGTTCCTGATTTTTACTTCATCAATATAACCGGTATATATCAAGCAACCATGACCAATATTATTTCATTCCGACATTTTATTGTCCTGATTTTTACTTCATCAATATATCCGGTATATATCACACAACCATGACCAATATTATTCCGTTCCGACATTTAATCGTTCCTGATTTTTACTTCACCAATATATCCGGTATATATCACACAACCATGACCAATATTATTTCGTTCCGACATTAAATCGTTCCTGATTTTTACTTCACCAATATAACCGGTATATATCACGCAACCATGACCAATATTATTTCATTCCGACATTTAAACGCTCCTGATTTTTACTTCACCAATATAACCGGTATATATCACGCAACCATGACCAATATTATTTCGTTCCGACATTTAATCGTTCCTGATTTTTTACTTCACCAATATAACCGGTATATATCACACAACCATGACCAATATTATTTCGTTCCGACATTTAATCGTTCCTGATTTTTTACTTCATCAATATATCCGGTATATATCACACAACCATGACCAATATTATTTCGTTCCGACATTTAATCGTTCCTGATTTTTTACTTCATCAATATATCCGGTATATATCACACAACCATGACCAATATTATTTCGTTCCGACATTTTATTGTCCTGATTTTTACTTCACCAATATAACCGGTATATATCACACAACCATGACCAATATTATTTCGTTCCGACATTTAATCGTTCCTGATTTTTACTTCACCAATATAACCGGTATATATCACGCAACCATGACCAATATTATTTCTTTCTGACATTTAATCGTTCCTGATTTTTACTTCATCAATATATCCGGTATATATCACGCAACCATGACCAATATTATTTCGTTCCGACATTTAATCGTTCCTGATTTTTACTTCACCAATATATCCGGTATATATCACACAACCATGACCAATATTATTTCGTTCCGACATTTTATTGTCCTGATTTTTACTTCATCAATATAACCGGTATATATCACACAACCATGACCAATATTATTTCGTTCCGACATTTAATCGTTCCTGATTTTTACTTCATCAATATAACCGGTATATATCAAGCAACCATGACCAATATTATTTCATTCCGACATTTTATTGTCCTGATTTTTACTTCATCAATATATCCGGTATATATCACACAACCATGACCAATATTATTTCGTTCCGACATTTTATTGTCCTGATTTTTACTTCATCAATATAACCGGTATATATCACACAACCATGACCAATATTATTTCGTTCCGACATTTTATCGTTCCTGATTTTTACTTCATCAATATATCCGATATATATCACACAACCATGACCAATATTATTTCGTTCCGACATTTAATCGTTCCTGATTTTTACTTCACCAATATAACCGGTATATATCACACAACCATGACCAATATTATTTCGTTCCGACATTTAATCGTTCCTGATTTTTACTTCGTCAATATATATTCTGTATATATAATTGTGTTAAAAGATACATTTTTTTAAGATTGTTATTTCTGTGATGACTTTATTTTCGCTTTAGTCGTGAATGGAATACGATGAGGAAAATAGAAACCTTGAAAATACATTTCCTTTAAAAGATTGTCTTCTTTAAAGCAAAAATATCAGCCATCGTAAAACAACATGTAGACGAGCCTCGATCAAAACAAGAAAGCACTAATAAAATTTTAGAAGAGACTGTACATACGCCACATTAATATTTGATTATGAAATGATCAGATTTAAAATAGTGAATAATCGTAACTTCAAGACAGGTATCGAAAGTTCAATGACTAACCAACAATAAATAGTAACATATACATTATATAAATATAAAACGATGACTTCTGAACGCATGTCTCCATCTTGTCAAAACCTAAGGTTGAGACGGGGGATTCCCCTTTCACAACATTTGGATAATAACAACATATCAGAAGTACAGCAGGGTAAGATAAAAAGAAACAGTCATCCCCTTGTTGTTGAGATAGAACGATCTCAATACTCGGGACAAGAATATTAATTTGCAGACTCTGGGCAATCGTTGTATTTTCAAACTAAATATTTTTCCATAATTGTGAAAGTAAAACATTCAACAATATGTAATTATCTCTATTTTCTACTTTCTGTTTTGATGAAAATGGAACATCAGTGTCATCTACTTTTAATTCTATCCCAAAAGTCTATTGAAAATAGATAAAAATAGCTTTACACCAATAAATATTCCAAATAAAGAATCAAAATGCTGATGAAAGTAATAACATGTATAGCGACATTATATTTAATCTATTAAATATAAACATGAGTAGACTAGATAGACCAGGATTATCAAACCACTGTATATAATGTTCGAGGAGTTCTAATAGTTATTGTTTTCAAGGATAACGTAAAATCACGGAAATACGATAACAAAAACAAAATGAACAGAGATATCAATGTTTGTTTCATATGCTCCATTCAAATGCAACAACTGAAAAAAAAATTAATTTAATCAATTTAATGAATAACAAATTAGGATTAATAAACTGTATTAATTAAGAAGATGATATATTTAATCTAACATACATGACCCTATGTGATAACAAATGCCATCAAAATGAACACTGTCTATTCATGGTCATATTGTGTATACTAATGATAAACCCAAAGAAAAGCATGTGTAGTCTAACTAATATCCCATTTTGATGACGTTTAACAATCCGTGGACTCCTTCAAACGATGTGGCTCATACAGAATCGCTCGCACCTCTGGACCTTTCACTGCTGGTATGTTATTGAATGTCGTTTGTTTCTCAAGTCCGGGTTTTATAATGCCATGTGCATCTCCCGTCTCTGGGAAAGGATCATACATGCCAACTGGTGATTCAACATGCGCTGGTATCGCAGCAAGTCTCGGCGGTCGCGAGACTTTAGGTTTTCGCGCCATTTTCTTAGCATCTTCGAGAAAATTGTGAATGTATGTATTGTCTGTATTACTTACACGGTTGTCGTATATGGTGTTGTATTCGATACGATTTACAGAAGGAGAGACGTCGCCCGAACTATCATTTCCGGGATACGTTATACTGTCCGGGTAACTTTTCAGTGGTATGTCCCAGAGTGTAATAGGATGGCTAGCAGCCTTGGATGGATAGCGCAGAAAGGAATGATCCCGGTCACGAGTTTTTGGTATGTCTTGTGGTCGTAGTGGGACAACCGTTGGACAACTAGCGATGTCACTAAAAGGCACTCTGTGGTCACTTATCGCTGTCGATGGAATGCTTAAACTACTAGCATCTACCGATTTAGTTGTTCCGTTTAAAGATTCTTGGGGTAACACTGTCATTTTACTTCCAACAAGTGAAGATGACGATCCAGTAGATGTTGATTTAGTAGGGCGACTTTGTGGAAGTGGAGAGGGTGGTTTTAATACACTTAAATCCGTTTGGACATTTGCCGATTTAAACCTCCGTTCTGGACTACTCATAGCGGAAGTAGACGCGTCCATTTTCGTCATTACTATGGGAGCCGTAACTTCCGGATTGACTTGCATCGGTGCGACAGCTCTAAGAGTTCGTTGCGTTCTTTCGGATGATGTGTATGAAGGAAACGGCGACACATTAGATGTTAAAGAGCCTCGTCTGTCAGTTATGGTTCCAATTTCTTTAGTTGGCATTTCTTCCTCGATGCATTCATACTGTGTACCGAAAGTCTTGGACTTGGGTGAGGGGTATATGACACGCTCTGTGACATCTTCATACTGGGTCCCAGCAGCCCTGATCTTCGGTGTTGTATTGATCCGTTCATATTGCGTGCCAGCGGTCTTAGCCATCGGCGTGTTGAGACGTGTAGAGTGCTTTCCCGAAGATGACGGTATCAGTATTGGAGCTGCGTCCAAGGAATGATGACTGTCTACACTGACCAGTCGCATTGACCTGGGTTTTACTTCATTAACTTTGTACCCGTCCAGAGATTCCATGGATACTACGCTCTTTGTTCGTTGTTTCCTACTGATATCATCTTTTCTTGCATCCCTTTCCATAAAGACGCTGTCCATCCTCTGAAATGTTAAGTATGTTGTAAACAACAAACTATCATGACATGAAAGCTAGTACAAAAATATAATAATAAAGAGAAGAATATCACTTCATTGATAATTTACGTTTTTCAAAATAGCAGTCAATACTGTAGTATTGACGCCACTTCGATTTAACGTCACAATGCACACTGCAATATTTACAATATTGATCTTTTGTTAACCTCATGATTAACATGTAATTGATATGTTTAAATTTGTATAGGAGAAGATAAACACCTCCTGTCAAAGTTTATCTTTTCAAACTTTGATTTGATATTTCCAATATGTCGCCGATAAACATGAAACAAAAACAAGAAACGACCAATATGTGAACATCGATGAAAATAGGAGCAGATCATGAACAAAGAAAGATTCCTAAAAAAGTATCAAGAATGAATGGCCACGTGTTCTGAAAGAAGAAGCGTCTTTTGTTTCATCGACGACACCCGCGAGGTAAATCTTAGCCAACCCAAATCAGTAATGCCATGTTCTCAAATGAGTTCGGGGTATACAACAACAGAATGAACACTCTAACTACCGAGCATCATACGAGTCCAGCTTCATATCGCACAAAGAATTCTTAATGAGACCAATGACGACCGTTAAATTTGCTCATACATTTTCATGAACTTGTATTTCTTGAAACCCTGTGTTATGAGTATGTCCGTCAGTTGAAGACATCTTGCACGAAAATGGTGCTATTGTGTACGTTTTCCCGTGCTATATCACGAAACCGATACAATATTCACTTTCGATTAAACAATATCGAGTTTCTAATCGTTTGCTTATTTAGACCTGATTATAGTTTCCTCTTTGTAACCGATATGTTTTCATTTTGATGCCATAACGAAAATCTAAGTGTAAAACAATCATAACATGTACATTTGGCAGTTTTTTGTCAGTATGTGTAATTAGGGTATTAACTTATCAAAGTACTATTGCAATTTCTGGATATTATATATAAAGCAATTATTATGGCTGCATTAATTTGCCAAAACGTGACATTGCGCTAAAATTAAGTACGTTTCCAATATAAGGTAAAAGAGAACAGTACCCTTTTGTCGAAAACTCTTTCCTCGCCTCGCGTCTTAGCTCCAACAGCTGTCTCCTCGAAGCAGCAGCAGCGACAACAGCAGCAAAGCAACACTGATAGCAGCAACAATAGCAGAAAGGCCCCAGCAACGATGGCTATTAGCATCCAAAGGTCGAGACCGAGGATCTTGTCGTCAGCCGCGTCTGTTGGAAACAAGATTTCAGGACAACTCCTTCAAATAACAATAAACATCCTGACACAGAAACCAAGAAACAAAGCACATGAAGTGGTAGGGCTTCCAGAGATTTTTTGCAGTTATAGCATTAATATATAAAAAAAAACTAATGTTCACATCAGCTCCAACAGATTTTACATATTAAAATAGTTAAAATATATCCTTCAGAAGTTTAACATTTCAACAATGTACTGCAAACAACGGCCTGATTTCCTTATTACAATCTACACCACCAAAGTAGAGAAGGACCAATGTAAAGTTACCAGTGAATGGTTATAAAGCTAATTCATTGAGACCTTGACCAGAGTGAGGTGCTGACGTGATAAGGTAGAAAGCTATGGTAGAGTATGAAAGCCCTAATCAATAGCCGAGGTCAGAAGTCTTTTGTATGTTTTATCTTAAATCTGACATCGTTGCGGTAACAAGATATATCCAGTGTCGACGGTGACAGAATTATAAATTTATTTGATTTTATCCGACCGTGTTTAGTAAAATGCTGCTTAAAATATACAATAATACTCAGTGAATCAGATTTTTTCATTTAATATTCATGCGAGTTTGACGAAATAAATATTTTGTTTCCTTTTACAAATTTGTTAATCTTGTTCAGTGATTCCATATATGATTAAGATACATTTCACTTTTCGCTCCTTTAATGTCACTTGCAAATGAACTAAAAAATGAAGCTACGCTTATAAAAATCCGAGTTTTGGGACATCTCGTCCTTAATCTGACATTTTAACTGATGCTTACCGTTAAGTGTGGTTGCTGATGGTGTCGTCGTGTGTTTTGAATCGGTTTTCGCCGGGATATTATCGGTAGCTGCCGTTGGTGATGTCACAACAGAAGCCACCAGATGTGCTGTTGTTTGTTGAGATTGTCGGCTTGACTTTGTCGTTGATGACATTTTAACGTTAGATACAGCATGGGTGTTAGGGACAGGGTTTGACAACGTTTGACCAGGTGCTGCTACGTTCCCTGTGGTTGGAGCATTTACGGTTGGCAGAGTGGTTGTTGGCGTGGTAGTCACCGTGGATGTCGGACCAGTGGTTGTAGTTGTAGTGGTGGTGGTAGTGGTTGTGGTTGAAGATGCAGTCGTGGACGTTGTACTTGTTTTGGTGGAAACCGTAGTGGCTGTAATAGAATTATTTCATCCTCTATGAAACAAGCATTTTCATGCGCCATTTTGTTATGTCATGACCCAAAAAATAAAAAAGACTTGTTGATCTATAACACAAAAAAAAAGAAGTAAAGTCATGCCATAAGCTGTATCGCGTATACTCCCTTAATTCATATTATGGTAAAACATTCAAGAAATGAATTTAAGTTCATCCTTAAATAAAGTAACAATCTCATCGTCATTTATTCAAAAAAGTTGTCTGTGGTTAGGTCAGACACACTTCCGGCCAATCAAAAATACTTAATTAACTGATAAAAACACTTTTTACTAACGTTGTGCTTCAGTGATGACGTCGAGCCAGGGTAAGCTTGCAGGACCAAGACCACAATCATTGACGCATTGCACGTGTATCTGATAGTGTGTAGACGGCTGTAGACCCCGGATGACTCCTGTTAAAGTGTTCTCCCCTGTAACATTGGTAGACATTTCTGTGCTATTCCCTGCCATTCTATATGTCAATCTGTAAAGGAACCAATATTACTATTTAACAATACATATTGATATCTGATGATGTGCTATAATATAATCAATATAGATAAATAATTAAGATCATAAAACATTGTTCACAATATCTTCTAATTTAACTAAACAGCATACAAACTAATTGTCAAAATAAGTATGTCCACTCTACATGATATGTTCAATTTTGGACAAAATCAGCATTTGCTAAAGACACGTTGGCCATGTCTAAAATGCTTTATTTATAAAGGACGAGAGTCGATTGAGACTGCAGCTTCTGTAATAAGTTTATTTCTCTCCATGAAGACACTTTAAGTTCAGCTGAATATATCTTTTTTATGTAGTATGATATTCAAAACTTCTGTGTTGACTCGTACCAAAGTAAGACAAGTTGGCTTCCGCAAAAACAGGGGAGATTAAAATTTGAAATGTACTATACTACTTGCCATTTTGAGTGCCGTAACCAGACCTTTCAGGGTTATATAGGGTCATCAACTTCCCATGTATAACATCACCATGTATATCATATAGATCACTGGCAAGCTGTCCCTGTTGGTCGAGTCAGGGTATCATTCCAGATGAAGTTAAAATGGCTTTTTCATTAATGAGTATACATCTGATGAAATCTCGTAAGTCTAAATATATAGAAAACAAAACTTGCACATTGTACAGTATAGTGAGAATGATAACACTTACGTGTAGCCTAAGATATTTCCGTTCTTCAAAAAAAGATTGAGCGTGTCCCACTGCAAACTGATACTGTCATGTGTCTTGGACACCATGTGAAACTTGCCCGGAGCAGCTCCTGGACCTAAAAAAACAAGGGGGAATATCCAGGTAGTATGTTTTCATCGGTTCCACACACAATATATATTTTTTAAAAGTTAGAGACGACAGATATAGAGTTATGACTAAATTGGCATCAATAACAATAACTGAACGTGTTGTTTAGTTGTGGTACCGTATAGTGACATGTTGTTTAGTTGTGGTACCGTATAGTGACATGTTGTTTAGTTGTGGTACCGTATAGTGACACGTTGTTTAGTTGTTGTACCGTATCGTGACACGTTGTTTAGTTGTGGTACCCTATAGTGACATGTTGTGTAGTTGTGGTACCGTATAGTGACATGTTATTAGTTGTTGTACCGTATAGTGACATGTTGTTTAGTTGTGGTACCGTATAGTGACACGTTGTTCAGTTGTGTTACCGTTTAGTGACATGTTGTTTAGTTGTGGTACCGTATAGTGACATGTTGTTTAGTTGTGGTATCGTAAAGTGACACGTTGTTTAGTTGTGGTACCGTATAGTGACATGTTGTTTAGTTGTGGTACCGTATAGTGACACGTTGTTTAGTTGTGGTACCGTATAGTGACATGTGGTGTAATTGTGGTACCGTATAGTGACACGTTGTTTAGTTGTGGTACCGTTTAGTGACATGTTGTTTAGTTCTGGTACCGTATAGTGACATGTGGTGAAATTGTGGTACCGTATAGTAACATGTTGTTTAGTTGTGGTACCGTATCGTGACACGTTGTTTAGTTGTGGTACCGTATAGTGTCATGTTGTTTAGTTGTGGTACCGTATAGTGACATGTTGTTTAGTTGTGGTACCGTATCGTGACACGTTGTTTAGTTGTGGTACCGTATAGTGACATGTTGTTTAGTTGTGGTACCGTATAGTGACACGTTGTTTAGTTATGGTACCGTATAGTGACACGTTGTTCAGTTGTGTTACCGTTTAGTGACATGTTGTTTAGTTGTGGTACCGTATAGTGACATGTTGTTTAGTTGTGGTACCGTATAGTGACACGTTGTTTAGTTGTGGTACCCTATAGTGACATGTTGTGTAGTTGTGGTACCGTATAGTGACATGTTATTAGTTGTTGTCGGTTCCACACACAATATATATTTTTTAAAAGTTATAGACGACAGATATAGAGTTATGACTAAATTGGCATCAATAACAATAACTGAACGTGTTGTTTAGTTGTGGTACCGTATAGTGACATGTTGTTTAGTTGTGGTACCGTATAGTGACATGTTGTTTAGTTGTGGTACCGTATAGTGACATGTTGTTTAGTTGTGGTATCGTATAGTGACACGTTGTTTAGTTGTTGTACCGTATCGTGACACGTTGTTTAGTTGTGGTACCGTATAGTGACACGTTGTTTAGTTGTGGTACCGTATAGTGACATGTGGTGTAATTGTGGTACCGTATAGTGACACGTTGTTTAGTTGTGGTACCGTTTAGTGACATGTTGTTTAGTTCTGGTACCGTATAGTGACATGTGGTGAAATTGCGGTACCGTATAGTGACATGTTGTTTAGTTGTGGTACCGTATCGTGACACGTTGTTTAGTTGTGGTACCGTATAGTGACATGTTGTTTAGTTGTGGTACCGTATAGTGACACGTTCTTTAGTTATGGTACCGTATAGTGACACGTTGTTCAGTTGTGTTACCGTTTAGTGACATGTTGTTTAGTTGTGGTACCGTATAGTGACATGTTGTTTAGTTGTGGTACCGTATAGTGACACGTTGTTTAGTTGTGGTACCCTATAGTGACATGTTGTGTAGTTGTGGTACCGTATAGTGACATGTTATTAGTTGTTGTCGGTTCCACACACAATATATATTTTTTAAAAGTTAGAGACGACAGATATAGAGTTATGACTAAATTGGCATCAATAACAATAACTGAACGTGTTGTTTAGTTGTGGTACCGTATAGTGACATGTTGTTTAGTTGTGGTACCGTATAGTGACATGTTGTTTAGTTGTGGTACCGTATAGTGACATGTTGTTTAGTTGTGGTATCGTATAGTGACACGTTGTTTAGTTGTTGTACCGTATCGTGACACGTTGTTTAGTTGTGGTACCGTATAGTGACACGTTGTTTAGTTGTGGTACCGTATAGTGACATGTGGTGTAATTGTGGTACCGTATAGTGACACGTTGTTTAGTTGTGGTACCGTATAGTAACATGTTGTTTAGTTGTGGTACCGTATAGTGACATGTTATTAGTTGTGGTACCGTATAGTGTCATGTTGTTTAGTTGTGGTACCGTATAGTGACTTGTTTAGTTGTGGTACCGTATAGTGACATGTTATTAGTTGTGGTACCGTATAGTGTCATGTTGTTTAGTTGTGGTACCGTATAGTGACATGTTTAGTTGTGGTACCGTATCGTGACACGTTGTTTAGTTGTGGTACCGTATAGTAACATGTTGTTTAGTTGTGGTACCGTATAGTAACATGTTGTTTAGTTGTGGTACCGTATAGTGATGTGGAGTTTAGTTTTGGTACCGTATAGTGACATGTTGTTTAGTTGTGGTACCGTATAGTAACATGTTGTTTAGTTGTGGTACCGTATAGTGACATGTTATTAGTTGTGGTACCGTATAGTGTCATGTTGTTTAGTTGTGGTACCGTATAGTGACATGTTTAGTTGTGGTACCGTATCGTGACATGTTGTTTAGTTGTGGTACCGTATAGTGACGTGTTGTTTAGTTGTGGTACCGTATAGTAACATGTTGTTTAGTTGTGGTACCGTATAGTGACATGTTGTTTAGTTGTCGTACCGTATAGTGACATGTTGTTTAGTTGTGGTACCGTATAGTGACATGTTATTAGTTGTGGTACCGTATAGTGTCATGTTGTTTAGTTGTGGTGCCGTATAGTGACATGTTTAGTTGTGGTACCGTATCGTGACACGTTGTTTAGTTGTGGTACCGTATAGTAATATGTTGTTTAGTTGTGGTACCGTATAGTGATGTGGAGTTTAGTTTTGGTACCGTATAGTGACGTGTTGTTTAGTTGTGGTACCGTATAGTGACACGTTGTTTAGTTGTGGTACCGTATGGTGACATGTTTAGTTGTGGTACCGTATAGTGACACGTTGTTTAGTTTTGGTACCGTATAGTGATACGTTGTTTAGTTGTGGTACAGTATAGTGACACGTTGTTTAGTTGTTGTACCGTATAGTGACATGCTGTTTAGTTGTGGTACCGTATAGTGACAGGTTGTTTAGTTGTTGTACCGTATAGTGACATGTTGTTTAGTTGTGGTACCGTATAGTGACATGTTGTTTAGTTGTAGTACCGTATAGTGACATGTCGTTTAGTTGTGGTACCGTATAGTGACGTGTTTTTTAGTTGTGGTACCGTATAGAGACATGTTGTTTAGTTGTGGTACCGTATAGTGACACGTTGTTTAGTTGTGGTACCGTAAAAGTTTGATGACTTCCCTGAATTTCTAAAGACTGTTCTACTGGTGCCTTGGTTTTCATGCTTCTTTCTGATACCCTGATAACGATTACGTTGATAATATATTTGTAGTTTGTCTGAAAAATCGTTTGATAGGTATAAAATCTAGTTTTAAACTCACGTGCTTTCGGGGCGTTGTACACGAACACTGGCGATCGTACAACTCCTAGATTAGTGAAAGCCTCCACAAACACGTTGTACTTAAAGTTCGGGTAAACTCGAACAAACGACTGGTTTACGTAGTTTCCTGTGTTATTTCGGTTGTTGTAGATTCGAACCGGACTGACTGAGTCGTAGTGCACCATCCAGTTTAAAATGGAACATCCTGATGTAAAATTAGCTATGCTCCAGGTTATTTTGGCGTAAGATCTGAAGAGTTCAGCTTTGGTGTTTGTCAAACTCAAACAGACTCCTGCAAAGGAAGTTATTTGTAAAGTAAACAATATTTCACATTTGCGTGTGTTATTTTCACGTCTTTTCTATCAATGTTGTACATTACACAAGAAATGATAACATTTTTGTTAATTAACACAAACTAAAGTTGTCGTGGATATTTCCTCTGTACATCCTCCCGGTGTTAAACGCGTATACAGTGAAACTGTAATCCATTGAAGGAGATTAATTCATTGATAATATACCATTTGTTATTGCGACAATATACTTAAGACATACATGTATTCGAAATTTCCGTTTTGTAGCAAGTTTGCGAAATTATCGAAAAAGTATCATTCAATCATATAATTGTTGTTTAGCATCCCATTCCAACATGTCATTCTCGCGCTGATTAACCTCTAAGGAAAGGAAATCGCGTGCTATAGAAATTTAGTTTACGGTATTTCGTCGAGACAACGAGAATGACAGATATACTGGAAGGTACTAGACAAAACAACGCAGACATTCATAAACGTGTTTAATCGTATGTGTCAATTCTTTCTCGTCAAATTAAAATAGAATCAAAAAGAAAATACTAGATACACATTTCTTACATTATACCACAGATTGGACAAGGATATTACACGAAACGAAACATCAAATATTAGCATTGATGTTATCTGTTTTAGTACATAGCATAACGTTTTAAATGTCCTTGCTTGCTTCAACCATGTATATTATGTCTTCTATAAATAATATTGATATGATTTTGTTCTTCTGGGGGAAAAATGCAGATCTGAAAACTGATTTATACAAAATCCAGCATCCTCATAGTGCGGACAACCAGATAAATTAAGAATCTTTCTTCAAGTAGAAATGTCGATAAATACTGAAAACCTTGCAAGATATCAAATGAATTGGAGCAATTCGCAATTTCCGGTACCAGCTCACTGAAACTTACATAGCGACACAGTCAATGTAGATGTTAAATTCTCAAGTACTTATATCGATCATCAATGTATTTCTCCCTTAATCAAGATATATATAAACACGTAGAAAAAACATAAAACAAATTATTCAGTAATAGAGACATTAAATGATATCATTCATGTAGTTAGATCATTTCAATTTTCTCATAAGAAAAGTTCTAAGAATTCCTCCTCATTGCGTGCCTATTAAGTTAATACTGCATCATCGTACATGGAGGTCTTGGATTTTATACAAAATTAAGTCTCCCATGATATAAGATTATTCGAGTGGCTAAATGGATACCGCGCGTGGCTCACGTGATCTCTTTCACTCATTCCATCATTCAGTCATCTATTGGTCGGTACTGCGTCCAGTGTTCTTAAATTCGTGTTCTGTTATTTCAGTCATTGTTCATGTTGCAGAAATATAAATTCATGAAACTCAAAAGGAAATTCTTTTAATTAAATCCGTTGGGTTTGTATTGTTATAACAGAGCCAAGAAAAGTTTATTTCAGATAACGAGCAGTAAGTTATTTTTAGAGATACAAAACACTCAACAGAACTTTGCGCTGATGGTGATGAAACAATTTAGTTTTTTTTCCGAGTTTGCTTTTCCAATGAACAAATTACAAGCAAAGCGAAGAATACCTGACATTTAGGCCATACTCCACTACCGCTCTATATGGCGGACTGAAAATCTCATTTGTTTTGAAAGTCAACAAGATAAAAACGGCGAAAGATTTGTCATATTTTTTGGGAGAATTGAAAATTGAAATCTTGTTATTACTATACAAACCATGAATGACAGGGAGAAGGATAATTCCCAGAACTAGTGTTCCAACTAGACGAGATGGCAGAAAACCAATTGTTAAACACCTCCGCTCCACCTTCATTTCTGTCGTTGGTACTATAACCACATATCCGATATTCTCCAATGTACAAATCAGTGAAATCCAACAGAAGCGTTCTGCAGTTTGCTTACACAATCATTCAAAATTTATATAAAAATTTTCACCAGGTTTTAAATTATGTGAAAATATAATTAAATATTCTTGTTGAGTGTTACTAAGTCCAATGTATACTAGATATACTAAACCGTGTTCACTAAGTCATTCCCGCATGAATTGCATTTTCTGATAATAGATTTGGTTTAAAAATGGAAACCGAAAGCGTATAATTTACATCACATGATGCAAGCGCTTTTAAGGCCCGTAAAACGGCCGTCATTGGTGAAAACAGCAACAATAACACTGTGTACCAGTTGTACCTTTTATGACACGTCCGTGATAAACAACACTATAGATAACGGTTGTATATTCTGAGGTATATGAATTAGTTGAAGTTTATTCATTGTAAACTGGAGAAGGATTAGATGTAATCGACAGTATGAAAACTGTGATAAAATCCTAATTGGTATCGTGACTGTCCGATAAGCTGGTGGGACGAGCTCTTTGACATCTCCACAATAGTTCCACTTATAGCATTGCTGAGATCAACAGTTCCTTACTTAATTGGTCTGAATACCACCGCTGGGGAGAAAAATATCCATTGTGTAGAAACTACTCCGAGATTTGAGAAATCAAATCAGCATCATTTATATAAGAAAACTCCAGACCCTTAGTAGATCAATAAGGAGGTCAGTGGGTTATACTGGTGATTGAAAAATGGCGGAATTTAACTAAAGACGATTTGTAATGTAGGAGATTATAAGGCAAATTTGACAAGTCCGGGTATAAAGCTGTAGATATTGATTAAATTTGACCAACGCATGACTGTCCCTACACATTGACTATAGGGAAGAAAAATGTCACACCACCCATGTACATCGTGTGGTGTCTGACGGACGTTTTCGGAACTTCCGGACATATTTTACCTGTGACATATAAAATTTGCAATTCAGCACAGATGGGTATCTATAAAATGTTTTATCACGGACGTATAATAGAGGTATTGAAGACTGCCTGGAGAGTTGCTATTTCTGATTGTTTATATTTTTTCACTTTTTCGAAAATGTAAAAAAAATCGCGCAAAAAAAATTGTGCTTTGAAAATAGAACTGCTATCGACAAAACAACTCGGTTCATGATTTAATTGAAAATTACATTCTTGCTTCATCAGGCTTTTTAAAAGACAAGCTTTCCATTATATAAATTTAGATTTAATTTGTCCAATGATTGGAATTAAATATAGGGAAAAAGGAATTTGAGTTTCTATTCCAATGGAATTTCGATTTAAATATCTTTTATATTAACACAAACAACAGAGGGATTGAGCACAAGTTGAATAGCTTTCCGATAGACATCCTGTACAAAATATTTAGTTCCATGATGGCGGCAAGCATTATTATCTTAATCATAAACAAATTACAGGAACTTAAGAACGAAGAAGATACTGGAAGCATGGTCTAAGTAGAAAATACTTTTATATGGACATATGAGGATGAATGTATAATTTGTATTTCTGAACTCGAAAGTTCTCTCGAGACCCTTGTGGTGATCAAAATAACATAAACGAATGCAACATCGACAAAGTGAATTATCTACAGGGTTTCCGTCTGCGCGACTCCTCTCGTTGCCGGGTATTATCTCGCCGGCGAACGTCCGTGTTCTGGCTACGTGTGCGACTAGGTAATCGTCCGACTGCTATTTTCTAAACAGGTAACAAGATTGTCATGTATGTACGTCTTTGAAGTTAGGTGACAAAAAGTACAAAGAAAACATCTTTTCTCCTCCGGACATTTGTGTTGATCAGTTTTAACGCATTTTATCTTTTGAGAATATGTGTCACTCTTGATCAAATTTCTGATATGCATTGGTCAAATATCTCGGATAAAATCACTCTTCTCCGACGTTGTCATGTTTCATTTCGCTCCACCCCCTGTCTATTCTGATATCCGCACGTGAGTTCTCACGTGGTCCGTTATGACACCTGATGTGGATGGGAACGATATTGCTTCTGTATTGATAATTTTTTGTGTGCTTATACCCGATAAACCAGGTTCAGAAAACACCACCAAAATATCCACGTGGTAGTGAAGATATTGGGTTACTATAAATAGTACAATATTAACGTCCAATGTTTACAACTGATCACCGCCATCTAAGGCCAGCCCAGTTGACCCGATACTTCATTATATCAAATGAAATACCAAATTTACTTTTTATGTGATATCTTCTATTTCACATGAGATATGAAATTTTATATATCAAATATCATGTAATTTATAGATTATATAATCTGGATACTACCATGTCGACATGCTCCATGAAGATATTTCGAGATGGCTTGAAAATTCGACATTGCTCGTTAAGACCTTCTGTATGCCATACATAACGAAATGTTATCTACATTATCATGATCAAAATAGAGTTTGTTTCGCAGCGAGATATTTTACCATACTTCCTCCAAAATAGTATTGAGAGGGGAAGTGAATAAATAGATTACACCATCAGGCCTATCGACGCTCACGACCTATGTATTATTCAAACACTTCAAATACATTTGACAGTCACCGTATTATTATCATACAATTTATTCCAATACACACCTCTTGATGGCAATGTACCTAAATAACCCCATCGTAATCCCAAGATTAGATAACAAAACAGAGTGTGAGAACAGGTTCAAATATTAGTGTAAATAATTCACCACGACATCGAATAATTAGTTTTCAATTTATGTGAAAACATTAATTAATTTTCATTAATTAGTTATTAATTAGTTTTCATTTCATATGAAATCTTATGACCGAGTCATAGATTTTTTAAAAAAAATCGATCTTTGGAGAGCAAAATTATATCAATATATAGGAGAGAAAAAAGGAATTATGAAACTAGTAATACAAACGTTGATGTAAAAGATATGCTGATTTATGTAACGCTTCTGAATTGACGTGTCTGTCATTGTTTTGACATTAATATTGGTTTAAACATTCAAAATATATCGATAGTATCTAAACACAATGATATCACGACATCACTTACCGCTTGAAAATATTAAACATTTAGTTTTTGAAACTAGGGCGAAACACATTAATTAATTCGATGCAAATTTCCGTCATATTTTTAAGTTTAAAGCAATACGGCAACAAAACAAAACAAAAAATCAAAATCATCTTGCAACGACATGTCATTAACTGCTATTTCACCAGTAAGATATAGATACATGTAATTCTGGAGTTTTACTATAGGCATTAATTTGTATTGTGTATCCACTGTCCTTATTCATTAATTCAAAGATTTCTCTATTTGATTTTTTCTCTACTGCAGTTTGTGGAGTTGGCTATTGAGAAGATAAAATTTGCTTGTCAGTATTCAGGGAATAGGTTCTTATAAAATTTCTGTAGGACAAGTTTGCTTCCTAGTAGCGAATTATGTTAAGATAATAGAAACATCTTCCTATTTCTTAAACTGGTCTCTGTCCTAATTAACATCGATATCTAACTACATTCTGGCGTATCGGTGGTCAGCGTATTGACCAATAGTGGACGTCCGGATATACGATTTATCTGTAACAGGAAATAGTATCGATATCAATCACTCAACGCATACACAGTCCTGTAACAAGTCATTTAAAGTGTCAATATTTCAGTGTTAAACAACGTACTACATGCACTCATTGTGATACAATACCGATATATTGTGTATATCAACATAAGTATCAGAGATCAACAGACTCGTAAACTTAATTGACAAAAACTGAAATTATATCTGATGAAAAGTGAATCAAAGGTTATCTGCACAGGAACAGTCATCCCCTCCAAGTCAGTCAAAACGCTCTCTGCTCACCAGATATTATTTGACATTTGAAGATAACAATCATCATAGTACGAAATATGAAGTCTTACAGAAGTACTATGCCCCGATATACACTAAAGTTGACAATACCATTGTCCTTTATTCTTTTTTATAATACAATGAGGAATGGCAACGGGTTTTACTTCAATTTCCCCGACAGTCTTTTGAGAAGTGTCAGGCTTGGGAGCCCCAGAGACACCTCTTAAAGTATGTCACCTCACACAGGAGGGGCCCTGGAGTCACTCCTCTTACAGGATGTCACCTCACACAAGAGGGGCCCTGGAGTCACTCCTCTTACAGGATGTCACCTCACACAGGAGCCCTGGAGTCACTCTTCAAACAGTGTGTCACCTCACACAGGAGGGGCCCTGGAGTCACTCCTCTTACAGTGTGTCACCTCACACAGGAGGAGCCCTGGAGTCACTCCTCTTACAGGATGTCACCTCACACAAGAGGGGCCCTGGAGTCACTCCTCTTACAGGATGTCACCTCACACAGAAGGAGCCCTGGAGTCACTCTTCAAACAGTGTGTCACCTCACACAGGAGGGGCCCTGGAGTCACTCCTCTTACAGTGTGTCACCTCACACAGGAGGAGCCCTGGAGTCACTCCTCTTACAGTATGTCACCTCACACATGAGGATCCCCGGAGTCACTTCTCTTATAGTATGTCACCTCACACAGGAGGGGTCCTGGAGTAACTCCTCTTACAGGATGTCACCTCACACAGGAGGGGCCCTGGAGTCACTCCTCTAATGGTATGTCACCTCACATAGGAGGAGCCCTGGAGTCACTCCTCTTACAGGATGTCACCTCACACAGGAGGGGCCCTGGAGTCACTCTTCAAACAGTGTGTCATCTCACACAGGAGGGGCCCTGGAGTCACTCCTCTTACAGTGTGTCACCTCACACAGGAGGGGTCCTGGAGTCACTCCTCTTACAGGATGTCACCTCACACAGGAGGGGCCCTGGAGTCACTCCTCTAATGTTATGTCACCTCACATAGGAGGGGCCCTGGAGTCACTCTTCAAACAGTGTGTCACCTCACACAGGAGGGGCCCTGGAGTCACTCCTCTTACAGTGTGTCACCTCACACAGGAGGAGCCCTGGAGTCACTCCTCTTACAGTGTGTCACCTCACACAGGAGGAGCCCTGGAGTCACTCCTCTTACAGTGTGACACCTCACACAGGAGGGGTCCTGGAGTCACTCCTCTTACAGGATGTCACCTCACACAGGAGGAGCCCCGGAGTCACTCCTCTTACAGTGTGACACAGGAGGTCTCTCACTCATCTTATGTTCAGTACTTTCCTTTCTTCTCACTGATCATTCAATTTAAGGAATTATTCATTATGTAAGTGTATGGCTGCCTCTTAGTTTCCTTTTGCATGCTTCCTAATGTCCTTATTATTGTACCATAGAGTCCTGTCTTTTGATAAGAGCCCTATCAAATTCTACAAGCATACTATACATTTTAGTGTTGATTTTTGTAGTATACTTTACATTATATTACATAGTTTTCTGTCTATTTTCTCAAGCATTGGCCATTACTCATATACAATTTCTTAATTATATCTTCTTTATACATCATTATGATAAAAGATATTCAAATGTCTAGAAGAAATGAGATAATTACATTAAATCTGTTATTTAGAATACTTAGTAAGTTAGTATAACAAAAATGTTAAGGGAAATAAATCTTGGTATGTACATATTCTGTATCAATATACATAAAATAGACAAACATGTATATACCCACCGAATAGATATTAACACACCACTCAACAAAAACACAAACAAAACGAAATCAATTAAAAAAACATCACATTTACACCTTAAAACTACTTTTCAGGCATTAAATCTGATTTATTGTAGCAGTGTATATACATCCACATCCACATATCCTCACCCACACACCATCACACCCACACACAATCCACACACCATCAAACACACACAAACACACACACACACAATCCACACACCATCACACCCACACACACAAACAATCCTCAAACCATCACACCCACACACATCCACACCCACACACAATCCTCAAACCATCACACACACACACACACACACAATCCACATACCATCACACCCACACACACACCACAACCCACACCCCACACAATCCACACACCATCACACACACACAATCCACACACCATCACACACACACAATCCACACACCATCATACAAACACACACACACACACACACCACAACCCACACACCATCACACACACACAATCCACACACCATCACACCCACACACACACCACGACCCACACCCCACACAATCCACACACCATCACACACACACACAATCCACACACCATCACACACCCACACACACCCACACACAATCCACATACCATCACATCCACACACACACCACGACCCACACTCCACACAATCCACACACCATCACACACACACACAATCCACACACCATCAAACACACACACCACCACCACCCACATCCACACACCATCACACCCACACACACCACCACTCACACACACACAATCCTCAAACCATCACACCCACACACACACACACATACACACACACAATTCACACACGATCACACCCACACACAATCCACACACCATCAAACCATCACACCCACACCAACACACAATCCTCAAGCCTTCACATCTGTATGTTGGTGTATATCAGATTCTGAATAAACAATATGTACTTCCTGTAAATAACCTGTATGTTGTTGTACATCCTGTAAATAACCTGTATGTTGGTGTATATCCTGTAAATAACCTGTATGTTGGTGTATATCCTGTAAATAACCTGTATGGTGGTGTATATCAGATTCTGAATAAACAATATGTACATCCTGTAAATAACCTGTATGTTGGTGTATATCCTGTAAATAACCTGTATGTTGGTGTATATCCTGTAAATAATCTGTATGTTGGTGTATATCCTGTAAATAACCTGTATGGTGGTGTATATCAGATTCTGAATAAACAATATGTACATCCTGTAAATAACCTGTATGTCGGTGTATATCCTGTAAATAACCTGTATGTTGGTGTATATCAGATTCTGAACAAACAATATGTACTTCCTGTAAATAACCTGTATGTTGGTGTACATCCTGTAAATAACCTGTATGTTGGTGTATATCAGATTCTGAACAAACAATATGTACTTCCTGTAAATAACCTGTATGTTGGTGTATATCCTGTAAATAACCTGTCTGTTGGTGTATATCAGATTCTGAATAAACAATATGTATATACTGTAAATAACCTGTATGTTGGTTTGCATCCTGTAAATAACCTGTATGTTGGTGTATACCAGATTCTGAATAAATAATATATACATCCTGTAAATAACCTGTATTCTGGTGTATATCCTGTAAATAACCTGTACCTTGGTGTATATCCTGTAAATAACCTGTATGTTGGTGTATATCAGATTCTGAATAAACAATATGTACATCCAGTAAATAAGCTGTATGTTGATGTATATCCTGTAAATAACCTGTATGTTGGTGTATATCAGATTCTGAATAAACAATATATTCATCCTGTAAATAACCTGTATGTTGGTGTATATCCTGTAAATAACCTGTATGTTGGTGTATATCAGATTCTGAATAAACAATATGTATATTCTGTAAATAACCTGTATGTTGGTGTACATCCTGTAAATAACCTGTATGTTGGTGTATATCCTGTAAATAACCTGTATGTTGGTGTATATCCTGTAAATAACCTGTATGTTGGTGTATATCAGATTCTGAATAAACAATATGTACATCCAGTAAATAACCTGTATGTTGGTGTACATCCTGTAAATAACCTGTATGTTGGTGTATATCCTGTAAATAACATGTATGTTGGTGTATATCAGATTCTGAATAAACAATATATTCATCCTGTAAATAACCTGTATGTTGGTGTATATCCTGTAAATAACCTGTATGTTGGTGTATATCAGATTCTGAATAAATAATACGTACATCCAGTAAATAACCTGTATGTTGGTGTACATCCTGTAAATAACCTGTATGTTGGTGTATATCCTGTAAATAACCTGTATGTTGGTGTATATCAGATTCTGAATAAATAATACGTACATCCAGTAAATAACCTGTATGTTGGTGTACATCCTGTAAATAACCTGTATGTTGGTGTATATCCTGTAAATAACCTGTATGTTGGTGTATATCCTGTAAATAACCTGTATGTTGGTGTATATCCTGTAAATAACCTGTATGTTGGTGTATATCCTGTAAATAACCTGTTATTGGTGTATATCCTGTAAATAACCTGTATGTTGGTGTATATCAGATTCTGAATAAACAATATGTACATCCTGTAAATAACCTGTATGTTGGTGTATATCCTGTAAATAACCTGTATGTTGGTGTACATCCTGTAAATAACCTGTTATTGGTGTATATCCTGTAAATAACCTGTATGTTGGTGTATATCAGATTCTGAATAAACAATATGTACATCCTGTAAATAACCTGTATGTTGGTGTACATCCTGTAAATAACCTGTATGTTGGTGTATATCCTGTAAGTAACCTGTATGTTGGTGTATATCAGATTCTGAATAAACAATATGTACATCCAGTAAATAACCTGTATGTTGGTGTACATCCTGTAAATAACCTGTATGTTGGTGTATATCCTGTAAATAACATGTATGTTGGTGTATATCAGATTCTGAATAAACAATATATTCATCCTGTAAATAACCTGTATGTTGGTGTATATCCTGTAAATAACCTGTATGTTGGTGTATATCAGATTCTGAATAAATACTACGTACATCCAGTAAATAACCTGTATGTTGGTGTACATCCTGTAAATAACCTGTATGTTGGTGTATATCCTGTAAATAACCTGTATGTTGGTGTATATCAGATTCTGAATAAATAATACGTACATCCAGTAAATAACCTGTATGTTGGTGTACATCCTGTAAATAACCTGTATGTTGGTGTATATCCTGTAAATAACCTGTATGTTGGTGTATATCCTGTAAATAACCTGTATGTTGGTGTATATCCTGTAAATAACCTGTATGTTGGTGTATATCCTGTAAATAACCTGTTATTGGTGTATATCCTGTAAATAACCTGTATGTTGGTGTATATCAGATTCTGAATAAACAATATGTACATCCTGTAAATAACCTGTATGTTGGTGTATATCCTGTAAATAACCTGTATGTTGGTGTACATCCTGTAAATAACCTGTTATTGGTGTATATCCTGTAAATAACCTGTATGTTGGTGTATATCAGATTCTGAATAAACAATATGTACATCCTGTAAATAACCTGTATGTTGGTGTACATCCTGTAAATAACCTGTATGTTGGTGTATATCCTGTAAGTAACCTGTATGTTGGTGTATATCAGATTCTGAATAAACAATATATGCATCCTGTAAATAACCTGTATGTTGGTGTATATCAGATTCTGAATAAACAATATGTATATCCTGTAAATAACCTGTATGTTGGTGTATATCCTGTAAATAACCTGTATGTTGGTGTATATCAGATTCTGAATAAACAATATATTCATCCCGTAAATAACCTGTATGTTGGTGTATATCCTGTAAATAACCTGTATGTTGGTGTATATCAGATTCTGAATAAACAATATATACATCCTGTAAATAACCTGTATGTTGGTGTATATCCTGTAAATAACCTGTATGTTGGTGTATATCCTGTAAATAACCTGTATGTTGGTGTACATCCTGTAAATAACCTGTATGTTGGTGTATATCAGATTCTGAAAAAATGATATGTACATCCTGTAGATAACCTGTTTGTTGTTGTACATCCTGTAAAGAACCTGTATGTTGGTGTATATCCCGTAAATAACCTGTATGTTGGTATAGATCAGATTCTGAATAAACAATATGTACATTCTGAAATACATGTAATAAACACAGTCATTGGTAGTAGAGAAAGCTAATTATTGAAAAAATTTCAATTGAAAAAAAATTATGACAAAAAATCAAAACAAATAAAGGAAAACATCAGCAGGAATGTAATCTGTCCGAGGCAATTTCCCATTTTTCATATGTTAAGCTGAACTTGTTAATGTGACAGGCAACACTTTTCTCAAATCAAAGTTTCTGCTGTTAGTGTGTAAGTAAATTGAAAACCTGGTTTTGAAAATGTTGAAAATCTACTAATTTTCCCCCTAAACTATCTTTATATCAACATACCTATACAAATTTCATTGAAAATAATGAATTATGTTTCAGAAAAGTAACTAAATAATAATACAGAAAAAGTATAAAATTAAATCAGACACATGTTTTGACCTATTGTCAGTTCACTGAGCACATGCCCTTTTGGGCCTTTTTAACCTAAAAGACGAAAGTTCAGGTGTATAGTTTTTTTGCCATTTATAACACTTCTACCATGTAAAGTTTGAAAGAAGTTCAGGCATGTGTGATTTCTATGGGAAACTTTACATCAGTTGAAACCCCACCCTTCATTTGGATGAATCTATTCCTCATATTCAACTAATTAGTTGAATTTCTGCTCAAGGAAAGCTAAGATTTTCAAGATGGCAGTAATACCGAAAGTGTCATTGGTCTTTATTTCATTTACAACCCACCAGGAGCCATGCCCTAGTCACTAGTTGCGACCACTTCTCTGTATCCTCATTCATCTAGGAGTAGCGCTAATGATGTATTGTTTACAGATAGACAACAGACAGCTATAAAATAATCACCTATCTTAATCTTTGACAAGGAGAGTCAACAAGAAATCGCAGTGGGATCTTGGTGCCCACCATTGATATTTGCTGTTTATTTTGGATCCATTTCCTTACTTCCTGTTTTTGCTTTTAATTATGTGAAATTTTAACATTACTTTTAGGAAATAATTATAACAATCTTTGACAACAAAATCTAAGATGGTTGTTTGTCCGACATTTCATTTTTGAAAAATCTGTCCCAAAGTCAAAAGAACACAATTAACGGACAAGGTTTTCCTTTTGAATTTGAGGAACATCCATTCTGTACTGTACTTCAAGCAAGAGATCCCAGATGGATCTTGCCACCCATCATTGTTTGATCTTTATTTGCTCTTTGAAAATTGGATCATTTTTTATCTTCTCTGTTTTTGTTCTTAATGATAAGAAACTTGAACATTCCTTTGCAGAAATAGTGATGATAATCTTTACCTGCCAAATCCAAAATGGTCGCCTGGAAGCCATTTTGTTTCTTCTGATCAGTCCCTAAATCAAACAGGCACAAGTAGAGACCAAATGAAACATACGTATGAAATCTGGAAAAATATCCATTCAGTACTTCTTAGGAAATAGGGATAACACTACTTGACGAAATCCAATGTGGCTGCCTGTCGACCATTTTGTTTTTTTGATCAGTCCCAAACTCAAACAGGCACAACTAAGGACCAAGAGGAACCTTTACATAAAATTTGAGAAATGTCTATGCAGCATTTCTCAAGAAATGGTTATAACAAACTTTCGAAGTCAAAATCTAAGATGATCGCCAATAGGCCGTTTTTTCTGATCAGTACCAAAATCAAACCGACACAACCAAGGACAAAGGGGAACCTTCAAAGAAAATTTTAAAAATATCCTTCAAGTATTTATCAAGAAATAGAAATAAGGGACAAAGGCCAATCTGACATAGGATATTTGAGCGGGATTTATAGAGTAATTCTTAAGAAATTGCCATAACAAACTTGCAAAGTCAAAATCCAAGATGGCAACCAGTCGGCCATCTTGTTTTTCTGATCAATCCCAAAATCAAATGGGCACAACTTGAGACCAAGGGGAACCTTCATATGAAATTTGATCACACCATCTTATTATACTAAAAAACAAGAATATTACCTTTAATGAATCAATTTTGTCTCTTTATTCAATGTTTAATACATCTGAACAGTTTCACATATAGCATACAAAAGCATGCAAGTTGACATATTCTCAAGAAATCTCATATCACAGTTGATGTAAATATTAAGAATTAACGAATCAATGAGATAAATTTAACCATATATATATTTATGACCTATTTAGTGACCCTATCAGCATTTTAAGAACACACTCAAACCACACAATGTTATCAAGTCGTTTTATGCAAGAAAAACAAGAATATCCCTTGTTTTCTTTCTCCATCCATGATGTTTTTGTGAAGGGTTGAATGAAATCTAGCAAAAAAAGAGGAGAGAGAGCGAGGAGTCCTCATTGACCTGTATAACAATTGGTATACTCCAGTATATAGACTGTAGATATTGGAATTTGAGAATCAATTCCAAGTCTTTGGTCAAATAAGAGTAATCATATGTCTCTGTACTGTTGGAATAATGCTAAAGAGATGGGGGCATATCCTATATCCAAAGGTAAAGGCAGGTAGAATACGGCAGACTGAACTTCGTGATCTAGCAAACAACCATAAAAACGAACATCGCCTTCAACAGGCAGACATAGTTTTATATCAGTTGTATCTCAAGTCAACTCATAATGTAACATCTTATAAACTGGTATTTATTGTATTACCATAACTAATACTTTTTCAAAGACATTTCCAGATTCTTAACAAAATATAACTTATTCTCCCAGTACATTCCAGTACACATGTATACATAGTATATTCATGATCTGTGCCATCAAATTCAAAATGATACTCTGCATTGAGTTTTATCATTAATCTACCTTTTTTAAATGACTACAAGTAAAATCGACCGACAGTCTGGTTCAATATTTGGATGATGAAAACACTGGAGTTTAGGATGAACATGAAATATACATAAAGCTAGGTTCAGGTAATTAGTTAGGCAGCCATGTAATTAGCATTCAAATGTTAACACTAATGATCAGGGCAATTAGAGTCTACACATCTTGATAATTAACATTTTTAGTGTTCAGTAAATTATGGAAGATAAATATTGACTATAAATTTATCTTCAGATTGTAAACCATTTACATAATTTTTTTCCTGAACAAACATCAAATATGTAATAATTATGTTCTTTTTCATCTTTTTTTATTTTCTATAAATCTGTTGTTATTTGGTGATGATGTGTTTGGGATTTGGAATATTTTCTGCACAGAAATTCTGTAAAAGACTTCATCATACCACATTTTAATATGTTATATGCTTTTATTAATTTAGATCCAATCAAGGATTTCTTTCTTCAAAAACAAAAAAAACAAAAACACCCACAACAATCCCAGTATTTCCTAGAAGAGAGGAAATAAATGCTTATTTGTTAGGTGTTATTTTGTTACTTCCACTGTGTTCATTACATATGAAATCAATAATTTTGGTGGATGTTTTATTTCCTTCATTTCATTGGTTCCCTTAATAAATAAGTCAAATGTTCACTATCTATAAAATCTACCATAAGCAAATTTATTGAGCTACATTTATCTGCGAAATCAGGTGTTCAATAAATAGTATTTCTTTGAAAATCCCTAAAACCTTAGTCACTGGACATTATAAGATTTTACAGAATAACAAATCTAAATTATACATAAAAGTTAATGATGGAATTAAAGATCTGAAAATTGAACTAACAACAAAGTACTATCATAATCTCCTTCATTGCACATTTACTTCATCAGTACTAAATTCTAGTAATCTACATATGATGCACCATTACCATTGATTACCAGGTATATGCCATTCAAAAATTCCTTATAAATATATTTCATCACATAAATTCTACTCAAAAATAAAATGTACATACATTTGATTTTATTCTTCTATTTCATCATCAATTTTAACAACTAAGCTAGTTGAATGTGCTGTTGCTGTTGGTATTCAGGGCATTAGACTATGAATGTCTCCTGCTTTCAGGCACCATATACTTACTATCAACAGTACATACAATCAGCTTCATTACTGTGACAAATGATAATAAAATAAGCTTTACTTTTAGACAGTGTGAGTTTAAGAAACAAATTTTAAAATTAAACTATAAAGAATTTTAAACAAACCATAATATTAACACAAGCAATAATACATAACAGATTGACAAAAAATTCCACTTTCTTTTTTCTACGTGTTTACTATTTTTGAATCTACTGCTGATAAGATGGATATGGATGCCTGTTATAAATATTGAATATTTGTATATCTCTATTCCAAAAACAAAACAAACATGAATGTGTAGATACAAACACAAATAAATGAATAATTATAAAATCAAAGTATGCAATAGTTGCATTGTGAAAAAAACCCACCTTAAAAGACCTTAATAAATTATATTCTAATGAAATCATAAATATTCCATTTTACAAACTTAACTAATATTTTAAATTTCTCAAATTAAAGCAAATAGCAAATATTTTGTATCCTCTTAGGTCATAGCTGGTGTGCTAATCTAACAGTCTACATAAGAAAAGAGCTGGTGTGTTAATCTTACAGTATACATAAGATTTGAGTAATGTTAGTAATTTCTAGTAGCAATATGTTTACACTTTCTTTTAATTCATGATTAAAATGTATCGGTACTAAATAAAATAATGTAAATGAACCCATTAAACCCTAAAGTATTGTACCGTTGGATGTTTTCCACTGCAAAGTATACTGTATAGAAACTGCATTTAAGGATATCTACTGGTATATCCATTCTCTGCCATCTCTATTATCAGTTCACATCACATAGGAGATGATCATAATTGTTTCTTAAAAGGCTTAAAGTCAAACTGAGGCAGATTTCCCAATACATTTAATAGAGCCTAGCTATTTTTCACTATTTCTCTTGTACTATCCCCCTTTCTTGGACATTTTGGAAAGAAAATCGACATCAACTTTCATTGATCGGCTTTCATTTGTTACATCACTAGAGAATCAGAATCATTAGCTGCATAATTTTCTATTGCAAAGAAACTATTGCTTTATAATCAAATTCATTTACTTTCAAATCTTTCAAATATCAAATCCAAAACAAATAAAAATTGAAATAGAAATAATTTCCTTTGTTCCAAGGAAGGCCATAGATAACTTGTGTATTTCATACATAACTCAATGATACAAGTATCGAAACTAGATGATTCAAAATAAATTTGAAGTAGCTGGTACGTAACATATTTGTATGACATAGTGATACATATAAACTTTTGTGCAACAACAAACAGCATCAAGAATTTGAGATACAATTTTAGATTATAACAGAGCTTATGATAGACTATAGATTAGTGATCCTCCTTGAATTTAAATGAATATCTCTATGTACAAATTGTTAATGCAATAAATGCATTTATTCAAGTTTTATAATATCTTTTCGATAGTAAAAAGGACTAAGCTTTGGATTCACCCATATTTTTCTTCTTTCTAAAAAAAAAAAAATTCATTAAGGGTATTTCTTCAATTATCAAAGAAAATATTTTCAAAACAATTTGCAGGTTCTAAAATTAAAATCTTTGGTTATATAGGGTCCCAATTTGTATCCAACCATAAAATACCCTGTACTATTCCCACACTGTTTTTGACCTTGACCTAAGAAACTTGTTGAATCTACAGCAGTGCACCACTATGGACAACTCATGGAATTCTAAACTTCTAGATCTTCAGACAGTAATGCTACCAGAAACTGAGATGATTAAAACATAAATTATGAAATAGAACAAATGTCTTTATACAAGAGATGTCATACCAAGACAAATCGATGTATTATACTGACAAAGTGAGGAAGTACGTGTGTACAATACATGTAACTCAGTTCTGTACCATCAATGAAAACTTGCACAATTCATACATGTTCAGTTACACATGTGAATCAGATTACAGCCCTCTTCCATCTTCAAATGGGGTAAAAAAAAAGTACGTTATTATTGCAGCTTATACATGTATGGCCTAAAATCTTTGACAAAATTGTACTAGAGAAATATTAAAATCAGTTTAGTAAAGGGTAGTTGGTTAACTGTCAAAGCACAAGTTGATATCACCAATAATATGTAAAGCTATGTTAAAATTAGCAACCATCTCACAAAATATAATTTCAATGATCTGGGTATATATATGTTCTGCATGAAACACATACATGTATCAATGGTTTGTTCAGTGCTAAATATCTAAATACAGGACTTTTACCTTAACTTAATACCTAAACTCATTACGATACTAATATCTCACTATTGTGTTGATTATAAATCAATAAAACTTGGTTTCCAAACAAATTACTGTACTATATGCTTTTAAATGGTAATTCAACCACAGTGGAATTTATCATTATTTAATTTTTGAATAAGAAGTTATTTCAGTACAGCATATCATTTTTCATACTGACATTTAGATTGATCTGAATCAGTCGTGCAGTAACATGCTTGAATCATATGTATGAAAAATTAGACGCATGATTATATTTGATTATGATACAGATGGCTTATTCTTATTAACACCCTTTTCATCTCAAATACTACGTAAATTGATGCAAAATACTTTGGAACTGAACACTTACTTTGCATGTTTGTAATGTGTCTTCTTTCATTTATCTATTACCTATAGATAAATTACAAAGATATCTCATTATCATTGAACTGAATATAAGCACAGCATGACTTTGAAGTAGGTTTTTCAGTTAGCAACAATTTTTGTGTGCACTCTTTAAATAAATAGTCAAATATTTCGAACATCAACAAGCAAGTCAAAATTAACATTCACAATAGGAAAGGAATGCTTCACAAAAGGGACACTTTTTTATACATTACTATGTTTTGTGTAATTTAATATGTTAAAAAACACCATTTATAATGAATCATTAGAAAATCGTACATTTAAATACCAATTTTCAATAAATGCAAGTAAAATCACAGCCAAAAACAGACAAAATCCTATCTGAAGTTTTTACATATTTTACAACATATTCTGCTCCAAAATAGTAGATTGATTCCATATATCTGTCAAGACTAAAATAAAATGTACAAGTGCCCCTTTTGTGAAACATAATCCCAAAATGGTTATCTACCATCAACAGTCATAAAACATGCATAAATAATATGCAGAGATATATATATTCATAACTAAACTTAATCAACACTCCACATCATCAATGCATTTCAATGAAAGACTCCAACTTAAGGGGAATATGTCCTTTGTAAGGTATGCTACATTTAACAATCTTCCGAGCAGCTAGACATTGCAAAGTCAAGAAATTGAGAGGCGAAACTATGTCATTTATAGACATGCCGCGTATCAACTGCATAGGTGTCTTTCTGTCAAGGTTACAGGCATCCAAGTGAGCTCCTTTTCTCAACAAGGTGCGAATCACTTCAGATTTACATGGCCGATTGCTTGCAGCAACATGCAGTGGCGAGTTTCTTTCCACATCTACTGCATCAACATTGGCACCAACTTCAATCAATAACTGTGAAACATCAGAGCTTGGGAAAGAACACACAGGGTAGCGTCCAACATTGGTCGTCTCCCTTGAGCAGGCCAGGTGAAGAGGTGTGTATCCTTTAGATCCTCTGGGTTCCATACGTACCAGTCTGTAAACCAGCTCCTTGAATTTGTGTTCATCTTCACGATCCATTTCCTTCTTCAATTTACACATAAGACACAGAAGGTGCATTATGATAACCAGCAGTCTATTGAAGTGACTTGTATCTCTCTCTGTTACCGCCACTTTATTTAACTGATCTCGTCCCTTCTCTAGTTCGTTAACAGCACGCAGTAAAACAGCCATGATATCAACAAAACTGACAGAGTGAGCCGGTCGGTTCCTCCATTCTGTTGTCATAAATGAAAAAAGCTCTGCAAAAGACAAGAAACTGCTCTGTGTCATTGGACTCAGGGCTTCCAAGACATTCTGTTGCATGTCCAGAGCATACATCCACAGCATTATACACCTGTCAAAATTACCCATATCTGCATATAGAGCCCCTCTATATCTGATGTAATAGGAAGTATCAGGGTGAGCTGGACCTAATATCCGTTCGCGTACCAGTAAAGCTTGCATTCTCATGTCATCTGGGTCAGAGATCAGATCGTCCAACTGATCTAAAGACGTCACCTCTCTAGCATTTTCATAGGCTGCTATATCAGATTTAAATCTTGGTTTTGGCAATGGTGAACTGGAGTCTGAAAAACGCACTTCCATAGCTTGTCGCCAAAACTCTATTGCACCCAACATGTCTCTTTTCTTATCTACATACGTAGCTCCCAACAGTTCCAATGCATTTATTTTTTCTTGTTTATCACATATAGGCCTGGTTATCAAGAACTCCACAATTTTTGAAAATCCTGCCACACTAGCCGCTAGTAAAGGCGTCATCCCATAGGCATCTTTCTCCATCGTGGCATTGTACTTCAGAAGTAACTTCATGATGTCAAGACTTCCAGACTCAGCACAGTCATGCAAAGCTGTATTACCTGTAAACATAAATAACGTGTGATTTAGACCCAACAACATTTTATAAATATTAATCAGTTTTTTAAAAGAAAACTATATTTGGACATGAATAATAGTGCTTACCTCGGTATTAGTATATAGTTGTTAAAATTTTATTCATGATTTTTTTTCCCCCTGAGCATTTTGATTTTTAGTTTTCCAACTAAATTATGATTCTATTTGTATGCATATTGGCAATGACTTTGCATTCTTCTTGGTCTCTAATGAACTTAATGTTAGTAATTTTAAGTTACCATTCATCTTATTAGTAAAAGTATAGATGTTGGTTCCAATGCTAGAGTTTACCTGTTGTGAACTAATTATGTTTAATCTCCACATTTTAAGCGATCTTTGTCGTAGAATATCTTTGTCACTAGAAACATTGTTCTTGTGTTTGTGCATCTTTTGTATATATGTGTACTTAAATTTGTGACACAAGACATTCTCATGTCACTGATTTAAGTATATATCATGCATATCCACATAAAAACCAAGTCTCAAGGCTACTGAATTCACCTGTATGTGTATGATAATATCATATCATTTACAATGTCACTATACAGGACTTCAAAACAAAATATAACAAGAGGCCCATGGGCCTTAACGGTCATCTGACAAAAAGCAAGCCAAACCTAGAAAGTGGGTTGAGGTCATTCATTTGAACAAACTTGGTAGCCTCTCCTCCAAGCATCTTACAGACCCAATATCAGCACTCATGGACTTTTGCTTGTTGAGAAGAAGTCGTTTGTATATTTTAACATATTTGACCCCTGTGACCTTGAAAGTGGGTTGAGGTCATTCATTTGAATAAACTTGGTAGCCTTTCCTCCCAGCATGCTACAGACCCAATATCGGCACTCATAGACTTTTGCTTATTGAGATGAAGTCCTTTGTATATTTTAACATATTTGACCCCTGTGACCTTGAAAGTGGGCCAAGGTCATTCATTTGAACAAACTTTGTAGGGCTCCATGCCAGCATGCTATGGGCCAAGTATTAGCCCCCTAGGCCTTCTAGTATTTGAGAAGAAGTTATTTAAAGATTTTGACATATTTGACCCCTGCAACCTTGAAAGTTGTTCAAGGTCATTCATTTAAATAAACTTGGTAGCCTTTCCTCCCAGCATGCTACAGACCCAATATCGGCACTCATAGACTTTTGCTTATTGAGATGAAGTCCTTTGTATATTTTAACATATTTGACCCCTGTGACCTTGAAAGTGGGCCAAGGTCATTCATTTGAACAAACTTTGTAGGGCTCCATGCCAGCATGCTATGGGCCAAGTATTAGCCCCCTAGGCCTTCTAGTATTTGAGAAGAAGTTATTTAAAGATTTTGACATATTTGACCCCTGTGACCTTGAAAGTTGTTCAAGGTCATTCATTTAAACAAACTTGATAGCCCTTCATCCCAGCATGCCACAGGCACAATATCAGCAATCTGAGCCTTTTGGTTATTGAGAAGAAGTTGTTTAAAGATTTTAACATATTTGACCCCTGTGACCTTTAAAGTGGGTCAAGGTCATTCATTTGAACAAACTTGGTAGTCCTTCATCCCAGCATGCTACAGGCCTTATTTTAGTTGCCTGGGCCTTTTGATTACTGAGAAGAAGTCCTTTGAAGATTTAAAGACATTTGACCCCTGTGACCTTGAATGAAGGTCAAGGTCATTCATTTGAACAAACTTGGTAGGGTTTCATCAAAGCAAGCTACAGGCTAAATATTAGTTGCCTGGGCCCTCCAGTTATTGAGAAGAAGTCGTTTGAAGATTTTAAGACATTTGACCCCTGTGACCTTGAATGAAGGTCAAGGTCATTCTTTTCAACAAACTTGGTAGGGCTTCATCAAAGCAAGCTACAGGCCAAATATTAGTTGCCTGGGCCTTCCAATTATTGAGAAGAAGTCGTTTGAATGAAAATTTTACGGACGGCGCACGGCGGACGACGACGGACGAAGCATGATGACTATAGGTCATCTGACCCGAAGGGTCCGATGACCTAAAAAGCTAATTTAAAGGGTGAAAGTCACTAGTTTCAGACAGTTGTTTGTATCGATTAATTGCATGTATGTACTGAATGTGTATATGAATATTTATATAGATATCATAGCTGATAATGTTTTTTCTGAAACAGGCTGCAGAGTTTTATTATTGTTGCTAGCATCACTCTGCTAGGGGAAAAATAAGTACAGTACACTCTAAATGGCATACTGCCAAAATACCAATGTCCAATGAAATGCTTTTAATTAATCGGGATTCTTTTGAGACATGTTATCTATTCTAACGTTTGTTTTACATTTATGGCCAATGTCAACTTCAATTTCTTTCTCAAAGTGACTTTATAAATTTACTACTTACATAATAAATATATATATCATCAGAGCAGAGGATGATGCTATCACATGGACACACCAGTCCAGATACAGAGTATGCATACATAGTTAATCAAATATAAATTTATGACTACATACATGCATATGTTACTGGAAAGACAACATACACACTATCTACAAGGTAGTAATTTTCTAATGTATTCTCAAAAGCTTGTGCGCTATATATAGCTAGCTGTAGGCTTCTGGTCTGTAACTACATGTAGTAATGTACACTTTGTTTTATTTAATTTTATTTCAGGTCCAATCATTATTTTTTCTTTCTATCGTTGCTGGGGTAATCATCCAATGAACAGCTAAGGTCATTTTGAGGTGTGTGGTTTCTCCTTGTAGAAGTCGGTGGCTACTTTATTATCAGCATACAGGAGGCCCATCACATGCCATCCTGAACGACAGAGGTAAAGTGTCCTGCACGAGGACACAACCACAAGAGTACATGTACAGACCAGTCTGTTTCTCAGATTTCTAAGAAACACAAGATCTGCTTCAGGAAGGGAAGACAAAGGTCAAAGCACACATACTTTTGATCTTCATAAAGGATGCAAAGACCAGTCCTCTACTGACTAAGCAATCTTTTACATTCTATGAGATCCTCCTCTTATATCAAAAACACAATCCTAAACAGACAGGATTTCCCATCTCTAGAATGAGATACATCTTATAATACTGAATTCCTATCTGTCGGAATGAATGTGACGGGGTATAATTATTTGTAAAAATACTAAAATTTTGTAAATCAGAATATAGTAATAATATCACGGCAAAATGAAGGTCATGTATAATTATCATAAAAGATGTGCGGAATTAATTATCATGTAAACTAATAAAATTTTCACTAGGCAAAGCATGTTTGTAATGGCTGTTGTCTAGTCACAATGGTGTAGTTTGACCAATGAATATTCTACTACATACACGACACCCACCTCAAAATGACTTCGGTTGTTCATAGAATGTAAAAAGCCAATAGATTACATACCGGTACATAAACGTGTCAGTAATAGTATCAGGCTAGTGTATAACACATCCAACCTGGTCTATGATAATGGATTCATATGGGGGTGATTTTGTTTTTGTTTTTCATTCATTATCAATAGATCAGAACATTTTATATTTGTGTCTATTTCCGAATACACGTAAATACACTGCATTTATTGGAGAAGAATGCAGCAAAACTTGATTTTACTGCCCAATTTTGGGAAGGCGAACAACAAGCTTGGGAAAAAAAAAAAAAAAAAAACGAACAGAGCTTTGCAGTGCAATATACCAGCACAATACATACTGAACTAGTAATTTTTGTAGAAATTGTTTAGGCAAGTCCAGAATACTAATAGCTGCCTCATCACTATCATATTCTCAACTTCACATTTCATGATACAGTTTCCTTTTCCAGTGTCAATATTGAACATCTGCCTCAACTGGAATGATGGCCACCTTATTTTGGCTAGCAAAAGAATTCACGAGTATGTGTTACATAACCATTACTTTCGAAATGTGTTTTATCCATAAAACTTGCTTAATTCAAGATCATCAAAGTATTTTTACATCTCAGATATAATTTCTGTTTATTCTGTATACAAATCTTAGATCAATTCTTCGGTATCAAAAGCGTATCACACTAAGGAAACAAACTTTTCATTAACACTACCACAATCTGAGAAACCTTTTCTTCAACTTGGCTTATTAGGGGTTTGAACATTGACACCCATGTAGGAACTTAAGAATAATATTTAGCATTACTTTCACAAGTATCACTGTAAACCCCAGTAACTCAACAACAAGTGATTTCCTGGAGGGGAGATGTAACCTGGTGAATACTAGCTGCAATATACTGTCCGGCTAGAGAGAACTGCTCTTTAGCTTGATCGGTTGAGCGTCAGGCTAGTAAGCCAGAGGTCTAAGGTTCGAATACTAGTGGAGACATTGAAATAAATAATGGCCTCTGTTACACCACTATTTTTTCTAAGTATTGTTAGCTAGTACTAAGCATGCACTGGGTATTTACACATGTACATCCCAAAGATACCAAATTTTAGCAACTAGTTTTACAGATCTAACCATTTCTGATGACAATACATCTTAAGTATCAGAATGTTATATACCTTTCACACTCTTTCTGTTTACATCAGCACCCAATTCTAGTAAATACTGAGCAATTTCTTTGTGTCCTTTATAACAGGAAATCATCAAGCATGTATGACCATGTCGGTTAGCGATTTCGATGTTGGCTTTATGCTCAACAAGAAATTTCACAATCTCAAAGTGACCATCAAAACAGGCAGCCCTGAGTGGTGTCGAATTTGTAAATGTTGTTTTGTTCACTCCAGCGTTTTTGTCTACCAAATGTTCCACGATTTGGAGATGCCCTGCCGCAGCAGCACACCACAGAGGAGGGGCACCCTCAATAGTTTCACCATCGAACGTCACAGAGCCCACCTGTTCGTTGTCAACCTTACATGTATTAATGAGATACTTAACAACATCCAGGTGACCATTTCTACAGGCCATTATCAGAGGAGTTGCTCCGTTTGTTTTGGCGTGAACAAGTTTTGCCACTTCTTCTTTCGACTTGTGGTCGAGAAATATTTTAAGTCTGTTGAGCTTGCCGTCTCTGGCGGCATTGTAAACGACACTTCTGTACTCCATAGCCTTCGTCGGAAGGCAGAGAACGTCCCTACATCATTGTCCTAGCTTCCTGGATCACAATATCTGAAAAGTTTTGGAGAATTACAGGTGAAATCATAGTTATTCCTTCCAATATGGCGTCTGACGTATACGGTGGCGCTTCAGACACATGTGTAGGAACGACAACTCTAAGAAAAAAATTAACGTGTACGTCACAAACCTACCCTATTGGTAAGTTCGACGTTCAACAGGGACATTATTCAATTTATTATTGTATTTTTTTCAATCTTTTTCCGATTATGAAAACTCAATTTGGGCATATTTTCTTAGAATAGATTATTTGTTAAAACAAAAAAACATATATATTTGCCTGTTGCGTTTCATCTGATCTGATTACCTCCAGTAAGATTTGTCAAATTGCTGAAATATGTACATGAATTCACATCATATAAGAATGCATATATATGTCATGTATGACACGTTTCTGAAAGGTAAAAGTTACAATACAAGATTATAGAAACTATCAAATAGACTAAAACTCGTACGTTTTTATTATCTTCGTTTTCATACTTTGCATATGCCTTAATAATTTGAAATTCGTTTTTCATAATTTGATAAAGAGTCTTGTCTCATGGTACTCCACACTGACCCGTCTCAAAAGGGATTCCTCGGTGGCACATCATGTTCTAAATAATAGAGCATTTACTTTTGCATTTTTACCAATGATATATATAAGTAGGTCAAACTTGACATCAAAACTCTACTACGATGCATAAGACAACAAAGTTCAATCTTTACCTCTTGTAAATTGAATATGACTGGATTTTTTTTTAGTGATCAATGACTTCCCAGATAGCAGGCCTATGTTGGTCCAACGTCGGTTGTTGGTCGTTTGGTTGACCCTACGTTGGCGTTGGCGTAATGACGTTGGTCCATGGTTGGATTGTTGTTGTAACCCTAACCATTAATTTTCATTTGTTAAGCAAACGTTGGTTGAGTGATATAAAACTAACAATCGATTTTCCAATGTATTAGCACGCTGTTAGATGGGTGTAGTAAAACTAACAATTAATTTACATACGTTGGCCCTTTGCTGGCCCGATGTCATTTTCTCTGTTTTAAACCTTTATATTCGGCTAGCAACGGTTATAATAACCTTATATCAATAACATAATATTTAATACAATGACTGACTTAAAAGTATTTATCTTTATTGTTTATAGGTAGTAAGAACAACGAAGTATAAAGATAGTACTACCGGTATAAACAGTATTATTGTCAGGAACCGATGTAAAATTCCTTGGTGCTACACCAGTCCTGTTTGATATCGGCTTTGAGAGAACACAATCCAGAGTCACTTGGTGTTCAATCATATCAGTTTAATATTTTGGCCACTGTTTTGACGTTTTACAAGTAAGACACGTGTGAGAAAACTGGAATAGATGTAGTCCTGTGTGTGTGATAAATTTGTTAATTGTGAATTATATATACTCTCTCCGTCTCTCGTTTGAGATGTAAAAGTTTAATTTTGAAAAAAATGCACAAAACATTCACCTAACAAAACATCAGGATGGTAGGGACAAAACCATTTGACTACACTGGTGAGGAGATACCCAAAGGAATGCAAAAACCCTGAAATGGTATTTCTAGAGTTTTATTTTTGTGATTTTTAAATATTTTTTTTGCTGTGACTGGCATGGGCTGCGAGGTATATAGGAAGTCTGATCACCCTTCCTCTCAGAATGAGCCGTGATGTTTAGTTTGTTTTCACCAATTTTGAAAAGGGTAACGAAAATCCGGATTACAGTAGCAGAGGTAAGATCATACTAAAGCTTCGATGCCATATATATCACATGTCGTGAAATAACTCACAAGGCACCAGTAAAATGTGAACTCTTCTTTACTTAATGGTCAACGGTTGAAAAATTGTACCAACCCAAATTCATTTTCAATTTGTGTTGCTACTACATCCATATTCATATTAAAGTAATTCTTATATATACGTATAATTATGTATTCCTTTTTCTATATATATCACTATAAATATGCCAAACTTCCCGGATGTAACCCGGATGGCCCGAGGAAGCCATCTGTACACAAACCGTCTGGAGGAAGTTTACTTTCTTGATGTTATTTTCAACAAAAAAGTTATATAAGAGTGATTCTAGATATAAATAAAAATCCTGGTGTTTCAACCAAAGCAAGAGCAAAATTGAAACAAGATAATATGTAAAACAAGGAAATGCGAAACCACCAGTTCACGTCATTTCATCGTATGACAAATTTATCACCATGACCAGGATTTACGTAAGATACAGTATCATTTACCTAGGACGTTTGATGTGATGCTCTCAGGTGTGATTAAATCTACAGTGCTTTATCACAAAATATAACATTACCATTCATATACGGAACTGCCTTCGATATTTAAATGCATGAACACAACCGTGACGAGAAGTGCTCACGCAAAGTCAGGTCAAGTATTTACATCTAAAGAATGTAATCATGTAAATAACTGGTAAACAAGTGGTTTAGAATTACACTGTTACAATTTCAGAAGATGACTAGAACTTTCTAGAACTTGTTTATTTTATTTGTAATCTTCTGTATTTAACGTCCACGACCATATAAATCATTATGTATACATCCACTGAGATGTTATCCCAACAACTGTTGTATTGAGGTCTCTATGGATCTGTAATTACTATAGCTGGATGGCCATACCAGCATCCGACTTTTTTACCCTTCCATACAATAAACGAAATTACCATTTTATGATCTAGAGTATTGAACAGAATATTACTTTATCACGCAGTAAATTTGTTTAAAGTTATATTTGTTTGAAATTTTGATGCTTGTTATAACCTGTTATGATGAATGGAGAAAAGGGTCGCTGATAACCCAACAACTACCATCTGGAGTTGATATAACTCGATCAAGGATACACTGTACAGTGTGCCAGTGTACTGTATATATATGTGTGTGTATGACGTGCATACTATTGGGCAGGTCTGATCCTACTTATGTTAAAGTGCTTAGGACACAATCCAGTTCTGTACTGATGTTAGTGTATGTAGATCGCGTAATACACGTGTTCTGTACATATTACGTGTCTGGAGCTATTGGAATCAACCATATATGATGTAATAACACACCAGATAGACGAACATTATCACGGGAATATGTATCTATAAAGAAAGTCAGATATCTCATCGATCAACAATATAAACAATATAGCAGGCTGTATCTTTAACCAAAAACGACAATAATAATGAGATGAGGTGCACGTGAACTTTCCCGCCTCTGCCTCATGAGGTCGAATACGAACCCTAAGTCAGTGCGATTCTGGTACGTATACATATATATGTTTACTAATGTCTGCTTGTGTTACCATTCACAAAGAGAAAATTGATGTCTACACTTGTTTACCGTCTCTCTCTCTCTCTCTCTCTCTATATATATATATATATATATAAACAACGAGATGATGGTTTAGTCGGGACTTGGGCTAGGGCAAATCACGTGTGTAAGTATATCATAGTTATGTTATGTTTACTAGTTTATGCAAGGTAATACTTACTCTTAATGTCGGTTGTTTGGTTCATTACAATAAACAATAGTTTACGTGTCGAACAAACAAGAAAAAATCAACAAGGATGAAAAAGCTTTACACTAAGTAAACGAAGTATTGGCTATTTTTAGACAGGACTACTCTATTTCTAGTGCACGAGTCCAGGTACCACCCAGTCCAGTCGATACAATGCACTTTGATGTACATTATGCATGTATTAGTAAGCCAAGCTTTGTATATATCTGAAATACGATTCGATGTATACTTATATTTCATGTTACATTTTAGGGGCATTACGTTCAAATCCATCAACCTACACTTGAAAAGCTTGCAAACGCGCACGTGCTATGACCTTTTCATCTGCAGGCGTCTTTTTATTTTATTGTGATATCCGTTTAAATAAAAACCCAACCTCTAGGTATTCTTTTAACGTGTCAAAGGCTCCAGACGTAAGAAATGGTATTGTAAAAATAGGGAATAAAACTGCAGATATCCCTGCGGTTACGACGGTCATTGTACTGGTTATTTAATTTCGTCTTATCAGTTTTTGGACGTATACGACTGTCGAGATGTTCAGTAATACGTTATGGTTGTTATACATTCAAATATAGCCTAATTCGGTTACAAGGGTCACCGATCTAGATAATTACATAATTCCCGGAGACAAGTCGTACAGCGTTGCCGGGATCGGTGATGTATGTAACAAGATAGGACTCCGTTGACCACAACAGTAACCGGAAACTATATACATGATATTAGCTTTCTCGCCTTCCTCCTGACGTCTGTAGTGTATCTAATACACTCTTGTCTGTAACAGGTCGAAAGTGTCACTACCCAATTCAATGGTATTATGCATATATCTATGGTGAAACTGAACAGGCCAGCATTGCTCGTAAGAGACGAGATTTTGTTCTGTAAAGTGTAAATGACTGGGATATTTTACAGTGAACGGCGTAAAGCTGTGACAGGTTCGCGTTCATGAATATGGGGTATTCTACAGTGAATGTCATAAAGCTGAGACAGGTTCGCGTTCATGACTATGGTGTATTTTACGATGAACGTCGTTAAGCTGAGACAGGTTCGCGTTCATGACTATGGTGTATTTTACAGTGAACGTCGTAAAGCCGAGACAGGTTCGCGTTCATGACTATGGTGTATTTTACAATGAACGTCGTTAAGCTGAGACAGGTTCGCGTTCATGACTATGGTGTATTTTACAGTGAACGTCGTAAAGCCGAGACAGGTTCGCGTTCATGACTATGGTGTATTTTACAGTGAACGTAAAGTAAAGCCATGACTAGACAGGTTCGCGTTCATGACTATGGTGTATTTTACAGTGAACGTCGTAAAGCTGAGACAGGTTCGCGTTCATGACTATGGGGTATTTTACAGTAAACGTGGTAAAGCTACGACGCGTTCATGACTATGGTGTATTTTACAGTAAACGTGGTAAAGCTAAGACAGGTTCGCGTTCATGACTATGGGGTATTTTACAATGAACGTCGTTAAGCTGATACAGGTTCGCGTCCATGTCTATGGAGTATTTACAGTGAACAATCTGGAATTGTCGGCGCTTTTCGTTTATAGAATCAGCCGACGGTTTTCCTGCTCGGGGTTTGGATGGACTTTTACGTTGGTCTACCATACAAATGTAGTGAGAAGACTACATCATATATACAATCTCCCCGAGGAGACGTCATGTTACATTTGTGTAATGTGATTGTTCCCTGATGGAGAAGCCGTGTTTAATGCGTGCCGTATGAGTCTTGAAAGCGCCCGGGTATTTCAACTCAACCATCAAATTGTGGGCATTCCCACGGGGGAGGCTTAATTTTGTTTGGGCAATAACATGACGTTTCGAATAGGCAGTGAAAGTAATTTCTGATCCATTTTTTTTATTTATGTGATACTCGATATAATATATCATGAGTATTATAATACTATTATGCAATACATCCATAAATGGTCAGTCTAACGCCACGCAATGCAGCAACAGCTGTTATGGGTTTCAGTTTAATTTTTTTTTTTTTGAAAATGTATATCTTGTATGTAGCTAAAATATCACTTGTGTATCGTGATGCAGTTTGTGTTCAAAACTGTCCCTTTGATGATGTAATGCATTAAAGTTGATTTATCAAGTAGTTCCAAGTCACACATCACACATCAACAGAATGAAGAAGATATATATGGTAACTAGCGTTTCCTCCAGGCCCTGAGTTAACTGTACAATCGATTTAGGTTATGCCCACACGGAAGACCATCGACTCTCTACCTTAAACCTGCAGTGTCATTTTTCTGTCCATCACATGAGACCCTCACTATGTTGGTTTATCTGTCCAGTACACTATTTTATAGCATACTATGAGGATTGTTCTGAATTCATATGAAAGACCATCCATCGACTCTCTACCATTGACCTTCAGTGTCATTCCTCTGTCCATCACATGAGATCCTTACTAAGTTGACTTACCTGTCTAGTACACGACTTTAAAGCGTGCTTTGAGAATTATTATGAATTAATAGGAAGACCATGGACTCTCTATCCTAGACCTTCAGTGTCATTTCATCACACCACATCATTGACTTGCCTACATAGTGCACTAATTCACAACGCGTTATTAACATTGTTTCAAGGTCGATGATTTTTTTCAAAACAGGTTTCATCTATCATGCACAATATATCAACATAGTGATATGTGTAATTTGTGTTAAACAAGTGTACATGTATATATGTTTTATGACCTTGAACGCGGATCATGGAAGTCGCATCTCTGTATAATTCATGTGTCATTATAAGTGTCAAATCTCTGAAAATTCTTGTGTCATCATAGTATCACATCTCTGTATAATTCATGTGTCATCATAAGTGTCAAATCTCTGAACATTCTTGTGTCATCAGAAGTGTCACATCTCTGTATATTCCTGTGTCATTGTATCTTTATAATGTTATACTTTTCATACAAAACTGCTTATATTCTTATTTCTCGTTGACGTCACTCACAATCTACTTAACATTACTTTGGAACGCATATAGTTGTGTATTCAGATTTAGGATCACGATTTCGAGAATATCATATAAAACCCACGAAAATAGTAGATATTATCAGAAAAATTTCAGAAATGTTGATGAAAATTCCTATTTGAATGGATGACATAGGATGCTTATTATCAACGAGTTTACGGCGTTTGTAACGTCATCTACGGTCTACACAGACATTGGATTATTGTGGGCTATTTGATGGTTTGTAACGTCATCTACGGTCTACACAGACATTGGATTATTGTGGGCTATTTGATGGTTTGTAACGTCATCTACGGTCTACACAGACATTGGATTATTGTGGGCTATTTGATGGTTTGTAACGTCACCCACGGTCTACACAGACATTGGATTATTGTGGGCTATTTGATGGTTTGTAACGTCATCTACGGTCTACACAGACATTGGATTATTGTGGGCTATTTGATGATTTGTAACGTCACCTACGGTCTACACAGACACTGGATTATTGTGGGCTATTTGATGGTTTGTAACGTCATCTACGGTCTACACAGACATTGGATTATTGTGGGCTATTTGATGGTTTGTAACGTCATCTACGGTCTACACAGACATTGGATTATTGTGGGCTATTTGATGATTTGTAACGTCACCTACGGTCTACACAGACACTGGATTATTGTGGGCTATTTGATGATTTGTAACGTCATCTACGGTCTACACAGACACTGGATTATTGTGGTCTATTTGATGGTTTGTAACGTCATCTACGGTCTACACAGACATTGGATTATTGTGGGCTATTTGATGGTTTGTAACGTCATCTACGGTCTACACAGACATTGGATTATTGTGGGCTATTTGATGGTTTGTAACGTCATCTACGGTCTACACAGACATTGGATTATTGTGGGCTATTTGATGGTTTGTAACGTCATCTACGGTCTACACAGACACTGGATTATTGTGGGCTATTTGATGGTTTGTAACGTCATCTACGGTCTACACAGCAAACATTTTGTTCAGTATTTAGTATTTGCAGAGAGAGTCAGACTAGAGAGGTGCATTAGATAATATTTGACAACTTCACAAAACAAAACTGAACTGAACAGAACTAACGTCTGTATTACTTTTGGTCAGGTGACTGCCACATTCACAGAAAGGTGTCGACAAAATGTTATCTAACATATAATGTCCAGCGTCTAAGTGAGTTTGTCTACGGGTACTCCTGAGGATTGCCAGCAAACAAAACATACTCAAAATTACAACGGAGGTTTTATAGTAATTCCCCACTCGTGGACGGATACTCTATATACCTAGCTGTTCCAACATTTCAAAGATAATATCAGGATTTGTCAATATTACCTACAGTTGACCAGGGGGATATTGTCCTTGTGTTTCGCTGTTAAATACTAATGTAAAGACGTTTGCTTACATCTCAGCTTTTTCTTTGTCGGTTCTTGTGACTTGCTCGTCTTCCCTGGTATATAAATCTGGTACATTAATTATGCTGTGTTCCGGTCTTTGGTTGGACATAATTCTAGAATGTTTCGGATCACTCTTGATTCCCTGTACTACTTGCTTTTTATGGCATTTTGTCGCCACGTGGTCCTGCGCCTTACTTGGTCCCATAACGGCAATATTGTTTAGATATCCGGTCTGTAATTGTTGTTTCTGCTTCATAAAAGTGTATATAAAAGTTAGCTAGAACCGTACTGGAATGAGAAACTAGAACAAATTGCATGCTATTATGGCCACTAAAAGGAGAAGCTGAATTTCAAAAGGTAGGCCAAGATCAAATGGCGTTAGTTTCCTGGACTATGAAGAGATTAAAGGCGTTTAATATATATATGTCTAATTAATATTCAGTAATTGACAGATGTAGTGAGTTAGATAAAACACTTTTTGGCTAATATATAAAAGCAAAGCGCGCAACTGACAGCATAACATTTACTGGATTAAAACATAACGGTCGAGTTTTGAGAGAACCCTCAGAGATATTAGGTGCTTGGAAATCTCACTTCGAAACAATATTTCAGGATAAACCAAATGATTTTTTCGATGCAGAATTTGAAAATTTTAAAAGCCAAAATATAGAAGAAAAAAAAATAGAAGCCAGATTAAAATTTGAAAACGATAATTTCCTTACTAATGCTATTACACCAGCAGAAATATGGATGTTGTGTAAGAAACCTAGCTCCAATAGAGCTGGAGGAGATGATGGTATTGTTTATGAACATCTAAAGTACAGCAGCAATTAATTGTTTGAACATATTGCTAGTTTATTCAATATGTTGAATAAAAACGAATACATTCCAAAGCACTGTAAAATAAGAATAATCACATTGTATAAAGAACAGGGGAAGGCAAAAGATGGTCCTAACAGTTATAGAGGCATTGTGTTATTTCCAGTCATGTTTAAATTATTTACAATGATTATATCACGTAAAATAAATTCTGTTATATATTCAAACACTTTTCCTAACAGGCAGCAGTTTGTATACAAAGATAATCTTTGTAGCCTCTGTACATAAATCAATTTACTGGAATGTATTTACCAAAATATAGAAAATGATTCAAATGTTTACGTTGCCTTTCCGGACAGTAATAAGGCATTTCACACTGTATGGCATGCGGCTCTGCTGTTTAAGATACATGAAATTGGACTCAGAGGAAAATATTGATTATTCTTATAGAAATTTATACCGATGTGGAAAGTAATATCTTGTTTGATAATTCAACGCCAAAGAGTGTAAAGATGGAGAGAGGAATTTTACAAGAATGATTTCTGTCCGCAAAAATGTACTTTATTTTCATTAACAAATTACTGAATGAAAATGAGGAATGCGGTAAAGGGCAGTGCTTATTGGTTTAAAAGTATATATACCAACTCAAGCGGACGATATGTTTCTCGTTAGTACGAATTTTCAAAGTTAAAAAAAAAAAAAGAAAAGAGAATAGTCAGTGTATGTGAAAACTATAACCCGGAAGTGGCGGTTTACGTTTTCTTCCACTGAAAGTAAAATTGTTCTGTTTTCTGATAAACGCACTTTACATAACGTGCAAGATATCTACCTTTATAAATGTATTTTACCAGTAGTTGGTGAAATAAAACATGTTGGAATACTATTGAATTGTAAAAGATATTCTCCGGAAAGATCTACCAGAGCATGTTGTGAATTATTTCTCGCCTTAGGTGTGGTGCTCACCATAGTACCCTCAATCCAGTAACAGTCGCTATGTTTATCAAAATTAAATTATATCCATTTGCTTAATTTGGATGCGAACTTCTTCCTAAAAAATTGGACTAGCATTGAATCCTATATCAATACCAAGAAACTATCATTTCTAGGACGAATTTCTTTTCTAGATTGTAAAATGAACACAAAATATTTATCACTAGAGTTGACATGCTTAATATGAATATTAGAAACAATAGGATTTTATACCGGACATTATATGTATATTCAGGAAGTACTCATTGTATGATACTTTTGTCGACTTTGTGATGTCAGGGTCATTTCCAGGAAAATTAGAATGGAAAAAGTTTGTTCGTTAAAGAGTGTATAGTATAGAAAAAATGCATGGTTAGAGCGTATGTTAAATGATTACGATTTTTTCAGATTTAAGTTTATCCATCTTAAGCTTAAAATACATCACTTATGGAATTAGCAATAAAGTATCTCAATATTATACATATATACAGTGGGTTTTTTTTTTTAAAGTATGTGTAAGTTCTCGCATGTTGAACCATGATGAATTTGTGTCACTACAATGGTGTGTTATACAATGATTCTATAACAAATATCACCGCGAAAAAAATATTGATATTCGAGATGAATTAGGGTGTCATTTAATTATAAATTGGGACATAAATTTCATGGTGTGTATGCTTGGAATTATCCTGACTGAATTCACTCTGTCTCTTTGGAAGACGGTTTAGGTTTAATTTATTTGATTATTATAATCAACAGGTTGTCTTTTACTCTCAGGTAACACTGTTTCAGTATTGGTGAATAAAACTTTTTTTCGAATTTGGTAGATGGATTGCAAGCTCCTTTATCTTTTATTATTTCTTAGTTTGGCGACTCCCAGTGATCACGATGGACCTTACAAAATGTACAGATGTCCTTGTTTCCATGTTTCCTGGCTTCACTCCAAAACTTTTTCTTTCTTTTTTCTCTCTCTTTCGGCTGCATATACAACTGTTCTCATTGCCACTCGGTATACACCAAATGTTGTCTCGTGTCACACAAGCTCTCTTACTTTACATGTTATAAGTACAGTTGTAACGACAGACTCGCTCATTTCGAAAGGCTCTTGGGGGGAACTTAGCTGCTTTGACTATAACTTAGTAATGAATAACCATGTGCAGCTATTTCTGCTAAATACCGTGGGTTATGTCCCTTTAGCGCTTATCGAGCCGTTGGATCGAGATCGCACAGGTAGAAATGAGGCTATTCATGGATGAGTGATTTTATGAAATACCAATACGTACTTCCTGAGTATAGCTTTACTTATAATCTGAGAAATGTATATTTATATAGCCTTACTTATATAGGTATCTGCAATACATAGCAGTTACACATCTACAGCAACTTTTTCCGACACTGTACGTAGCATCTCGGATTAATTTCGAACATAAATCCGAGATATAGCCTAAATACCCAGGTCCAAAATCCTTAACAGAAACTAACAACCTTCAGTGAATATTAGGAAACTTGGAATATTCCAAGTTCAACAATATCTGTTGATTAAAAATTATATTGATGTATAAGTGCCTATAACGTATATCAACTTCAGAAACAAATGTGGCTACGTTCGTGATATATATATGAAAGATGAAACTGTAAATCTTGATGTTTTTTTATTCAGTATTTCATACATAAGGTCGCTTATTTCGAAGGACGTGCCAGTAAATATATATAATATTTATGTATACCACTGAGAACTGATCACCCCGCCGGTGTACCTGGACAGGTGTGAACTCTGGCCATCACTTTCATGGACTTTTCTCATCATTACTGCTTAATATAGAAGAAATTATATAATTTGATCGGGGGGCGTATAATACATACGTTCCTGGATTTGATTGAAATAATAAAATTGTTAATCGAAAAGAAATTTATCATAGAAAATTAAAATTTGAAAGTTAACGGTTGAAAGTCCTTATCAAGACAGTTCTCCTAAATCGGCTGTTCACTAAAACAATTCAGAACAAAACTATCCCGCATACACTCTTCAGTTCCCGATTTTTTTTTACATTCTAATAATCGATACCTCTCTGTTATACATGGCCGCATTAGACATCACTGCAGTGGCTCGCGTTCAGATTTATAGAGGGTTGGTATTTGCCAATCCCCGAAATGTCCATGTGTTGATGGTATTGGAGACGCAAGTCATTATTTCCTTATATGGTCATTATTCTATTATTGTAGACGTATATTGTTTGAAACTTTATATGATTTAGACGTAGATTTTAATATAGAAACTATTTTATAGGGCGACAGTGATGTTTACCATATGAAACTAATTGTAATATTGTTAGATCTGTTCAGAAGTTTACAAAACTAACAAAGCGTTTTAACACTACCTAATTCGGAACTGCTTGAAGTCGGCACTGAATTGATATAAAATTGATATAAAATCGACATTATCTCTTTTTCCCTTCTTTTCTTTCTACCCTATCTTCTCATTTTTTTCTCCTTTTGACAAAATGATTTCCGTTTTTCATTGTTTTGTAAGATACTCTTTCAATTGAATATAAAAATATAGAGAGTGTAGACCAACCCTAGAATTCACTGGACTCGCTCATGTTATTTCTCATTAATTTAGGACTTTCATATATAAATGATATTAAAATAAGTCAATTTTATGATTTAATCTGGCTCGACTGATGAAACATCAGTCCGTGCTCTGAGTTTTCAAGAAATAAGTTCGTAATTTTTTTCCAAGTTCATAAGTTGAATATCAAATGCGATACTAGTATACCAAAACAATTAAATCTTCTTTTGTACCGTGTCTTTCACGAAAAGTAAACTAAGTCAGCTTAAATCAGGAATGTGTTCCAAAGTGATTGGAAGCTATCTATATTTTTCTACCATTTTTTTAGTTGTTTATAACGTGAGAGTATGTTAAATCATAGGCAATTATGTTGTCTGTTATCGTTCTAATTGTTTTACGTGTACATGTTTTTAACTCTTTAAGATGATAAAGTCCCATTAGGTAGTCCTCTGTTGTATTGTTCTTGTCCAAAAAAGTTGAAAAATATTGAATTAAGACATTACTTCGAAAACTATGGCGCAGAAATTCGAGTTTACCCGTCTTGCTGTTTTTACCATATTTCTCCAAAGGTGCATAAGTAATATTTCCAATATAAGCAGCAGTGGAATGCCATAAACTTCACTGGGAACGTTTGATAATTATCAAGTTGATTGTGCTAACCTTTAAGACAAATAATTGCTATTTATTTTTTTTTCAATGCAAAGCGTGTGTTTAAGCTATTTACAACAGAAGTATAACCGTAGATTGATGATATTAACTTTCAAATCTGTGTTACTACAAAATCAATAATTTTCCGTTTGACTTATTTAGTTTTTTCGATTCAATGTATTTTTGTTACGAAAATTATAATCCCTTTTCACTGGTTGCCAAAACTGCAGTGAATGGTTCTCAGGTAAATAACAACGTTAAGGACTTCAAGGCTCATTGAACAGAGAAACTAACACCATCTCTACCTTTGAATAAAATATGTGTTTATAATTTCATTGTTATGAATCACGTTTGTTTGGGAAAATGTACCGCTTGATGGATCTTATATCTTCATTTGTTAATGCTGTCCATCCATCTGTTCATTTTATTTATTTGTTACACACATTTAAGTGTGGCATGTGTGAAACATTAAATCTTGAAATACTGATTTGCTCAGGGACTTGATTGAGACAATGTAGCAATGATAACATTTGGTAATTACCTCATGTTACAATCCGTGGAATTTCGCTTATAATTGGCAATTCATTTTTATTTAATCTCTGATAGGACGGATGAGGAGCGGGAGATAAAAAAGGCCTGTGCCGGGTTGTGAAAGTTAATTAGTCTGGGGCGTGTGGCATGTGATTACGAGATAGGTAAACTAACCGAAGACAAAGACGTTGATCTATGTGTGGAAAAACGACGGAATCTCTGGTCCTCTGGTAAAAAATATACATAATGTCTTATCTCTAACACTATAGGAAGAAGTCAGGGTCGTGATTTCAACATCTGACTACGATAGTGACGTGGAATATGCGATGTAATAATGCTCGGGACTATGTTAAGAACATCTATAAGTTCTGAGTTTATTTCATTGGTTAGATCTATCTTTTCACAGCTTAGTGTATATCATAACTACATTCGCCGAGTTGATTAAAATATTAAGGATACGCATCTTTTCACTCACTGAAAACTTTTAACATTCATTATATCAGATATGTTAAATTTTGCATTTTTAAATAAAATTTTGTTTTTTAATTTTTTAATTTTAAAGTTTCTTAACGCGCGCTTCCCGAGAATGGCCTCTTCTTGATGACCACAAATATCTTTTGTAAAATCAGTGTGTGAATCTGTATTTTGAAGACAGGTGTATAGCCTGAAAGTTTCCTTACTCTGTTTGTTAATTCCAACATTTCAGACGCGTTTCCTCAGAACTATGAAAACTTTCACAACATAATTTTGTATATCGGTTACTATGACGTTGTTCTGAGAGAACCCGTATATTTTCACCATATTTAAGTATAAGCTGGACATAGTATAGGCTCTGTAAGTCATCCTTTCAGTAGAGTAGAATTTACTGAAAATAGCTCAAAGGTGCAACTGGCAGATTTTCCTAGTTCCAATACCGCAAATTTGAAAGTTCCATATCCATTGAACCACAGACCGAGACAATTTTATTTATCTTTACATTGTCTAAAAGAAATAAAGAATATGTTACAGGTTGAGATTGGTAACAGACATTTGACAATACAAACAGACAGACAACTAGATAATTAGCCGCGATTTTTACCACGAACTTGGATGTATCCAAGTCCGTGATTGTACGTGATCACTTGCGATACACTATTTTTAAAGCTCGTCGAAAAATGCTTAACAATAGAACGAAATGCATAGAGCGATAAGCTTATTTAAAAGTCAAATAAATGAACAACTTCAATTAATGTATAATAACCAATAGTATGTGGGAATGTCTTTTATATGTGTTTTGTTAATACTGATATGTAATTCATTATTTCGAAATTTTCAAATATGCTTTGATAAGAAAATTATATATATAGTCAAACCTTTTGAAATAAAAACAGTCGTCTTAACGCGGACTTAGATAAAGTCCGTGGTCTTGATGGTCTATTGATGCACGTGCATGGAGGGCGCGCGCTTACATTAATAGTTAAATTTTTGATGATTTCACGTCACTGAATTTGTCTTTTGCATTTCATTGACAAGGTTGACAGATACTTTTCTTTAAATTGGTTACGGTATCAATTCGGGTATCGTGACGGTTAGACGACTGATTAGCCCAGTATTCCGGAAAAGGTCGATACAAACTGCTTTCCTGCTATTCTATCTGTTTCTCCATTAAAAATTGTTTTCTTTTTTCTTCTTTTCACTTTTATGTGTCTCTTTAGGTTGGTAATTTGGTCGCTCACCTTTCAAACCGTTTTTTTTACTGTGGCCCTGGACGAGCACCTCGCTGACTCCCTCATATCGGAAGTTGATCGGTTTTCAGATCAATCAAATGTTCCAGAGCTCTTTTCATATTCATGCATAGTATCACAAGGAATTTTTTTGGTCATGGCTATTATAATGTTCTCTTCATTTTTTGTACTCTCTAGCTACTAAGAACTATGCAACTTGACCTATAGAGAAATTCGTATCTCTCCGTTTATCTATGCTTGTACAATTGTATAATTGATTAGTACATCGCTGATACTCTCATCATTTTTACAATGAGACCTCTGTAAATTCATTATCAATTTATTGCTGTTGTCGTCAAACATATCAGACATTGTAAAAATAAGGTTTACAGACTTGTCTCCGTAAACATTTACAACAGCGGGCAACCTTGCTTAGCATCATCACTATTGTTGCTGTTGTTGAACCCAAAAGCTTCTCAGCGACTCTGATCTAATAGTGATACAGATGGCGCTCAGCGAATATGGAAACAAATACTGAAACTGGGCAAACCAGCGGAAGGTACAGTTTATATTGGTTATGTTTTTAGATACATAAATATTGTCTGCTTTTAACAGCCTCATCGTTCTTCAAACGAGGTGAAGGTGATGAATATCGATGTGGTGTTGACATAGTTAGCATCGAGTTAGACTGACGACCCCTGTTACTTACACGGGCCTATCAGTGTACTTCAGCGACAAGATGCTGGCTGGTACTGTCGACTGGTGACGCCGAGAGATGGTGTCAAAATACATCACATTGTTTGTATAAAACTTCTTATATGACATGAAAATAGACTCAATACTCAAAATTGTATTATGCTTCTAAAATTTTGGAATCGGTTTGTAAATTAAATAATATGAAATTTTGACATGTCAGGGGGAGTAACTCTAATTGTCTTCCCGGGGGAATATTGTGTTGTGATGCATGCGAACGATAACGACAGATCGAGACTGGTATTTTTATAGCAATATCTGTGCACGATCTGTAAATAACGCTGGTTACTGATATGATGGTGTAAAACAGCAGTGAAACTCTTAACTCCGCGAAGTCGTGGTCGCAAGTGTGGAATGGAAAACAGTCAAAATATACATGTATACAATACATTAGTACTGTGATGTGATATTGTGTTCGGATACACAACAAATGTCCTAAGAGTAATGGCATATGTTCGGGCTATTGTTGAAGAGTAAGTTTTCCCCTAAGAGTATAAAGCAACATAACATCATTGGTGTGTTAATGGTCTCTGTGAGCATTGAAACTACTGCAGGCATTAGTGTGGCCTGTCTGAATACATTGATAATACATTGTCATTGTCTTAAAATATAAGCTCTATTTTGGGAAGAGTGAAAAAAGACAGGTGCGAAGTCCTTGGTAAGCCATTTTTGCCTTTCTGTCTCAAGCCAAAATACATGTAGCTTATATTTTAAGACACTGACCATGTATTCCAACAAAACTTATTGAAAATTGACTGCTAAATACAGTGAAAATATCTGTGGCAGGTGTATTCTGACAATGGCAGTGCCATTTGCAGGATAAACTAATATACAGTGGGTGTATTGACTGACAAGGCTAATACCCAAGCATATATTAATCAATTAAAACATGACCTTTAATGTTCAAGTGTGCTCAAATATGTTTGTATCATATAATTAAAAATGTAGATGAAATACATTTCTATAATGTATAATGATTGATATTTAGATCAGCACCAGAATAAGGACTTTGGTATGTTGTAAATAATCATACATGCATTAGCCTGAAGTCAAATAATTTATAGATATGTATATATATGTGTAATTATACTGTTATTGTACCAAAGTTTCAGACTAACAACAACCACCATATTTACTCAGAGAATTTCTAAGTTAGACTATTTTTAGTCAGTTTTAAAACATAAAAGATGTATTAGTTGTCAATATCAAAACTTGAAAGGTTTGTTCCTTGTTAAATTACAAGAAAATGGAGAAAAGCATTTACCATTTTCACCTTTAGGGTGGTCAGATGTTCCTAGATTATCTTTGTCACATATCATTTACTGGTTACTAAAGGCAGGAATTGATGTAGTTTTCATATTACTGTTAGAATACATGATAGTGTTTGGGGCATGATGTCATCAAGTGGTAATCAAAAAGGGTCCTAGGGATAGGGATTAGATACCACTGTTCCTGTGGTAGTCTATGCCATTGTGTAGTTGGGCAGCTTGAGTTGTTGGATTGCTGCATTTGTCTTTTACCAAGGCTACCAGATTGAATTTGAACAGGTATACATGGGGATCATGTAGGGTGTGTTCGAGTTTTCCAGTTTTCTCCCCAATTGAAATAAATGTACCTAATTTGGTATACCTAGTTTCTGAATGACACATACATTTGTCAAATTAATATGGTTCAGACCAACAGCCAACCACAGTGATCTGTCATATTGGAGAGAGTTTGAATATAAGATTGCATGTACTTTTTGAGGTTGAAAATCCTGAAAATTTGCTTCTACTTGAATGATTTATGCATCCAAAAATTTGGTCGCAAACGATATCTGTGGAAGTTAAGAAATTGGCCTTAGAATATTTAGCTAACACTTCACACCAAGGATTGAAACAGTTCAAAACTTTAAAGTTTTAAACTTTTCTAGTACATTATTAGTATAATTACCACATCTATCTTGATAGATATCAATAAAACAATTGACTTGACTGTTTTTAACAACAAGCAAATACATGTCTGTTACAACTTTGTACTAAATGTAGTTATTGATTGTCTATGACAGAGGTTAAAGTCTAACAAATAGTGTTCAGATTATCATTGGGTTCCTTTTTTGACCCCTCTCCCTATGATGCATATGAATATCAAGTACATGTATTGTTTCCAATGATGTCATACAAATTCCCCAAATATTGAAATCGGGTATGTTGTATGGGAAAACCTGAAATCTAGCATTTAATTTCCCTGTTCATTTCCTCAGTTATACAGTAGATACAAAAAGTCCAATTTCTGCCAGATGGATTTTAAAATACAGAAGTTAGGTTGAAGAAAACGAAAAATTGAAATTGTTAATTTATTGCTGAAATTGTTAAAATTTGTGATTATGATTTATATGCTAACAATGAAACTATCTTACCAGCAAAATATTATCTAGAAAATGTGTGTGTAAAGTATTCATCATATTTTGTTGGAAACAAATATACATGTAATAAAAATATATATGTAATGAAAAGAAAAAGTAATGGATTTGTAAAAATTGAAATATACATGTATATGATGATATAAATGGAAACATGAAATATCTAAACACTGATGACATTACTGTGTTTATCTATCAATAAGCCCATATATCTATATGTGAATGAGTCCACAGAAAAATTGATCATAACTATTGCTGTTTTATAGAATAACTGATGACTATTATTATTTTCTGCTGTAATAAGCCCACCCCTTAGTTTGATAATGTATCATGTCATTTAGGATAAGGAAGACTTGAATTATTTATACAGAACCTGTAGTAACCATATCAGTGTAACAGGAAGGGAGATAAAAAGCTTGATTGACTCATGGAGGTTTAATTATGTATGTAGCCTTTCTGATGCTAAATAGGTAGTCTTCCATTGTGTCGAGACTGGAGAAATATACTTCTGTTATAACAAATAATCTGTGCTATGACATTGATATATGGCACTACAGATGACAAAATTTGGTATCAAGTTAAATGAGTACCCAATAATCAGACATCCCAATGATGCTGGGTTAGGTTATACATTGGTAATAATTTATTGATATTTTGGAACGATACCTGGCATGAATGATAAAATTTCAGCAATAACATTAACTGGTTGATTGAATATCACAGTTATAGCTTTACATCAGAACTGGGTTTACAAAGCTGTTAGTAAACTGTGGTGTTGTTGAGGGGAGTGGCATTGTCATTTAAAATAAGATAATAGATACTTTCTACCAAGTGTACATAGGATTATAGCACAGCCAAAAAACAGTCATGTTGATTCAGTACCATCTCATACACATCATACGTCAGTGTTAATACACTTTATTCTGATCGTTTGTCTGATGAAGGTGAAAGTGTTGTCATAGAAATGTCACATTTAAATCTTATATTGCTTGTGTTATAAGAACTTCTGGTCAATGGAAATTGAGAAATAAATAAAGATGGACTTCAGGGTTGGTGATACTGCACATGGTCTAAAGTTATTTTCCTATATACATATAGAGTGAAGATATCTGATAATTAATGATTGATTGGTTGATTGATTTCCTTCCAAGTGATTAATTTATCACAAACTTGTATTGCTATAGTTCCCCATGGGTTCTGGAGTGAAGAATATAAGTTTATATTGTGTCTATATTTGTCCTTTTGTTTGTTGCTATCAAGTGTGGGCTTGATCTCCTACTGTACTTATCACTGAAACTTCATACTCTGGAAAGGGGTCAACCTAGCTTAATGAGGTGGTACATCATGTAGCAAAAGTAGGTCACTTTGACCTACATTTTGACAATTGACCTACATCAAAGAGAAAGTTTAGGCTCCATTTGGTACTTGGGGCATGGGTGGACTTAAGTGAAGCATGTGTCATGCACCAAAATAGGTCACTTTCTTATGATGGTGGTTATAGATGGTAGATTATAACTTCTAAAGCAATATTCCTACATACTAGATTACTAGGTTGTAGACAGGCTCTGATTTGTTCAGTTAACTACCGGTAAAGTGATATAAAGATTTGCAAGGTTGCAAAAAGTTCAATAGTCATGTCTTGAATGTGTACAGAATCTTGAATATTTGACCTATAGCTGTTCCTCTAGCTTTAAGGGAATTACATTCAAAATTGTTTAAAAGAATTATTGCAAACATACTTAATAAGGCATTGAAAATTTGAGCACATTGTCACCTTTTGGTAAATTAGAGCTTCAATAAATTCTCACATTCACACTAATTAATAATCAGCTTAAAGAAAGTGTAATTAGCAATCATGTTTCACTGCAATACTTTCAGCACCAAAGCACTTAAATAAGATAACGTCAAAAATATGTACATTTACAATATCTTCCTATCATTCTTAGTTACATGGATCAGATTAATTTGATGGGTTTATCACCATTCTTAATTGAAATAGAAGCCTGAATTATTTGTCCAGTATCTGAGGTGAAGGAAATGTAGACGAAAACATGTACCAATGAAGGATGGACAGATAATATTAATACCATGACATGAAAATGTCAATACTCCTACATAAATATCTATTATTTGTAAATTTTGTTTGTTTTTTTATAGAAAAACACAGTTTACATTTCAACATCTGTTTCATTGTTTATGTTTATTGATGGTTTTCAGTGGTAAATATGATAGTGGTTTTCCTGGATATAGACTGGTACCCATGTTGTGAATAATTCCCCTCTTGAATCAAGACAGGATAACAAAACATGGATGATGATTTGAAAATGACGTGTCTTCATTCCAAGTGACTTTACAAATATAATGTAGGACCTTATTATGCTCTGATATTTCACTCTTAGTTATAGACTTGTTTGGTAAACATATGTTGGATAGTAAACATATCTTGGATAGTAAACTTATGTTGCATAGTAGACATATCTTGGATACCATTGTGGTATCCTTATGTATATGTTTTGTTGGTGCATATGTGATATAGTTGGATTTATCATCTTATGCTTTCAAGTGAAAAAGAGTGGGACAAGTTGTTATCTGGAGGTCAGGAGGAAACTCAAAATGGCCAGAAGTACAGCAACAGTACCGGCCAGTCACGGACATCTCAGCCTTCCAGTGTGGCCACGTCCAGCACCCACAGCAATGTCCAAGGGGATCACATGAACCTCAATCACCAACCACCCATTAAACTTACAGAGTTTGAACAAATGAAATTAGCTGCAGAGGTAAGTTTTTTTTATTTCTGGTTCCTGTAGTTGAATTTATAGGTGTCCCCTTGTATCTTAAAAGTGATGAAGTATTAAGCGTGCTTCTTGAAGTTAAAAAATATATATAATAAAATGATTATTTGTCACCTCAAAATTTTGTAACTTTGGGATTTCAGGGTGTGATATTTTGATATAATGTTTTATGTTGTGTTAAGGCCCTTTAATCTCCTCAAGCACTACCTTTTGCTGTTGCTTGCAATGCTCTGCTAGATTCATTTGAAATCCAATATGACCACAATTCAATCTTATTAGCCAAGCATGTAGAACTTTGTTTCTGAAGAAGCAGACAAGTTAGAAATATATGAAAATGTGACATAGAAAGAATTTCAGTAGATACAATACAACTTCTGTGAACTCAAATTTATTGTGACCAGTATGTATTTATCTTAAAATGTTTTTTCCAAATGATGGATTTAAAAAAGATTTACTAGGATACATGTAAATGTAAGAAACATGAGGGCTTCCATAGAAAAACCTTTGTGTAAAAATATCTCTCGAACTGCAAAACTGATTTACAATTAGTTTTAAGTTATGCTGTAGTGTGTTCATGTCATATTACACCTGATTATTTATTCGTAATCATCAGTCAAGGTTAATGGATCAAATGACCGTTCTTCGTTGAAGAACTTAATCTCACACTCAATTCCATAACACAGAACTTGTAACTGAAACTCATTTTATTATACACATGTATGTATGTAATCAACATTGGTTGGGATGAGAAATATTGTATACTAAGCACAGACGTAGTCGGAATTTCATTTACAGAAAGTCATATCAGTGATTCAATATTAATTAATAGATATTCAGATGTGTGGGTTTGAATAACACGTGATTCCATATGCCATTTGTCGTTAATTGAAGTACATAAAATGTAGATTGGTACAATCTCCAGGGTATTAAATGGTGTGATCTCATGGTTGAAAGGGAGAGTAAGCTTATAGAAAACACACAGCTTTAAGTATTGATCCAAAGCCCTGCATGCTTATTGTAGAACTTACTTATACATGTGTCTGACAAGGATTTTACAAAATAGAAAACAATCCAAATTCTAATTTTCTTAATTTGATGAAGCTTGTATCAATGTGAATGAGTTTGTTTTAAAATTTGTGATTGCTGTAAGAGAAGTTTCATTAGTGAGACAATGTTGGAGTGGTACATCAGTGTGATTGTGTCTGTAATGAAATAAGCCTGGCCTGTGATGTATGGGATGACATTAATTCCTCAACACATTGTTGGGCATTACGGAAAACTACAACTACATTTGATATCCTTATTTAAGGTTTACTGTATCTATTCACAGTACTCTGGTCTTTTTGATTACCTAGCATTTATAATCATAGTCTCCTGGCCTTATCAAAAACCTGGTATATATTTTAGTCTCCTGGCCTTGATGAATCCCTCTATTCTTACCATAAGAAGTTCATTTCTTTGAATAGGTGTGATTGTTGTTTCTTACAATTAAAGGGAGATAACTTTCACAAAATTTGTTCATACAATGATGAATAAGAATATGAAACTATATGTATTACAAACAGAGAGTTGCTTTTCACATGCAATGATCTTAAGGTCTTACCTGTCATAAGGAAATACATCTGTATGGTGTGTTACTATTAATTTCAGTTTCTTTCTCTAATATCTTGACAGCACTCTATTACATCGTCAACTTCTACTTCTTTATGAAAATTTGTTGGTCATGACCTTTCTAAAATAACAATGTCCTGGATTTCTTGTATGAAAAAAGACTGTATGGGTAATATTGAACAAGTTTGACAAATGATAAAGAAGCAGTCAATGTTGTACAATTTGCCTGGATTACATATGACACTATTCTCCAGGATTATTGGATGAAAACTTCTGGACACCTAATACTGCCCCATGTCAGCCTTTTGAGACTGTAGAATTTGTTTTTAGTTCACTAGAGCTATGCTGATCAATATATGTAGACACTTACTGCACATGAGAGTTGCTGGATCATATCTGTTAAGACTGTAGAATTTATTTCCAAATTCATCAGAAATAGGTCATTCAGAATTTGTGGACACTTACTGCATATAAGAGTCACTGGATCATCTCTGTTAAGACTGAAGAATTTAGTTCCTAATTCACCTACAATAGGTCAATCAAAATTTGTAGACACTCACTGCACATGCCAATTGCTGGATCATAACTGAAGACTGAAGAATTTAGTTCCTAATTCACCTACAATAGGTCAATCAAAATTTGTAGACACTCACTGCACATGCCAATTGCTGGATCATAACTGAAGACTGAAGAATTTAGTTCCTAATTCACCTACAATAGGTCAATCAAAATTTGTAGACACTCACTGCACATGACAGTTGCTGGATCATAACTGAAGACTGAAGAATTTAGTTCCTAATTGGCCAGAAATAGGTCAATCAGAATGTGGACACTCACTGCACATGACAGTTGCTGTGATTGGTATCCCTGTACATTATCATACCTGATAGAAATACATGTTGTGTGACACTTCAACCACAGAACACACTTGTTAGAATTCAGCCAGTGAATATATATGTACTGTCCATTAACTGCCAGCCAACTAAAGATCATCTTTCGAGTTTACTCTCAGCCTCTCATTCTTCTATAGATTCTTTTCTTGTCAGGTCAGTTAATGTCATGTGTTTGATCACTGATTTGCTCGACAACACATAAGGAAGCACTGTCTGTCTTACTTTCATCATCAAAAGATGAGGTCAACCATTTTCTTGTCAATGTGACTATGGATGCTTACTTGTAACAATATACTGTGTATTAACAGGATATATGTTCAGCAGGGATGTGTGATGGAGTACATGATTGCTGTTGTGGAGCCTCCAATTCTATTGGGAAGTTATATTGAATATTTCTGAGAACCCTTAGTTGTATTGTTGGATCTGTGTGTGTTAATTTTGTACTTGGTATTATGAAAAGTTTGATATTTTATTGACACATCATACATGTAGCAACATCAGCCTGCTTAGAGAGGGTTGGGTTAACCCACACTACACACTGATTACGTGTTTCTATAGATTTTTTGTGCATGGTCACGTTATCTGCTGTGCACTGTACCAGAGGGGGAAAGCTACTGGATCTTATGATGTTATAAAATGAAAACCCATCATATAGAAATATGTGACTCCCATGTGCATTGGATGGGCCAATTGTGTTTTATCGACGCCATCAACAGAAGTAGGATCTGAAGATTGCTGGGATTACAAGCTCAGTAGATGTCTTGATTACAGAATAGCAAGGAAATTCATTACATATATTTAATGAGTACATACACTGAACCATTTTCAAAATTAATTGAATACTGAAGGTATTAATCCTGACTTAGTTAATGTGGAATCTACTGAATACATAATGATAGTTTTTTTAATGTTAGACAAAAATGCTCTGACGTATACGCTTTGATATAAACTATGTTTAATAACTTTCTTTGGAAATCTATCCAGAAATTCTAGATGTATTAGAACATTTCTGCTGGGATGTCAATCCTACACAGTACCAGTTTACATTCAGTTTACCAACTAGTTGCATGTATTCAATTCTTATTTGATGATGATAAGCCTTAAAATACAAAATGAGCCAAACAATTCAACCTTTTTATTTTGTAGTTGTATAAGGCTTGTGTGATTAACTAAAGAGATTAAAAAGAAAAATAAATAAACAAATTTCTCACCTGTGATTTAATTAGGGTAGTATATTTACCTGTTATGTAGTAGATAACAGGATTTTGGTCAGTACATGGTTATGCATTAAGACTTCTTTTTACTAGTTTCCTGTTTATGAAATCAGATTATGATATATATGGTAGCCTGATACTGTTATAACAGGTAATGAACCTAGAACCAGACTTGGAGGACATTCTACTTAGTGCTGCCCACACATAATGCTTCCTGTTGGTTGTGTCGCTCATTGTAAATCAGGAGATATTGAATAAAAGGGATTTTTACTACTATAAAGCGAAAACTTTACCAATAATGCAGTTGTAAAATCACTGATGAGCTATTGTGTGGAGTCATTACAGACTGTGATAATGAGAGAGGGAGAAACAGTTACAAGGAATTTGGATACAATGTAAACACCAACAGCTTGTAAAAGGAAGGAATTAGTGTTACGTCTCTGGATATGAGCCATTCTGACTGTGAAATTATTTACCTCTGTTGGTTTTGGCTGTCTGTGTATAGATTTCTGTGAAGCTCATGTTGTCGTGATCATCATTTATACAAATACAATCCAATAGATGCTACAGAGTGTATGGTTTTCAAAAACTTTTTTTCTTCTGACAAGTGTGTGGAGACGCCTTTGAAGTGGAATATTTGTGAAGTGAACTTTTGATATCTCCGTCCAAAATGGTAAATGTAATGCTTTGTTATCTGTAGTTATTGCAATATATGTACATGTATAGGGAACATATATGTTATCTATAGTTATTGCAATATATGTACATGTATAGGGAACATATATGTTTTTCACTGGTACAGATTACAAAGGTTGCTGTACAACTGCTATAAAATATCTAATGATAAAAAAGGTGAATGTTTCTTTGCACAATCATAATAGATATGAAAGTTAACTTCATGCTCAAAGATCAATAAATGTCTCAAGATTCTGAGTGTGGCCATTAAGTACAGTACATGGTAGCTTCAATTACCAAAACTGTCACTGATAAGACCAGGCCATAGAGAAAAAGACAATTCTGCCGTCTTCGCAATCAATAATTTGTTTGGTTATACAAAAATATGATGAACCAGACAAAATGAAGTCTTTAATTGAGATATACTGGTAAGGAGTCTTTGATAGTCCTCCACAGGGTGTAGGTGGGGGTGGGAGGTGGGGGCTATAGTTTTTGTTGTGTCTGTACTGGTTAGGAGTCTTTGATAGTCCTCCACAGGGTGTAGGTGGGGGTGGGAGGTGGGGGCTATAGTTTTTGTTGTGTCTGTACTGGTTAGGAGTCTTTGATAGTCATCCACAGGGTGTAGGTGGGGGTGGGAGGTGGGGGCTATAGTTTTTGTTGTGTCTGTACTGGTTAGGAGTCTTTGATAGTCATCCACAGGGTGTAGGTGGGGGTGGGAGGTGGGGGCTATAGTTTTTGTTGTGTCTGTACTGGTTAGGAGTCTTTGATAGTCCTCCACAGGGTGTAGGTGGGGGTGGGAGGTGGGGGCTATAGTTTTTGTTGTGTCTGTACTGGTTAGGAGTCTTTGATAGTCCTCCACAGGGTGTAGGTAGGGGTGGGAGGTGGGGGCTATAGTTTTTGTTGTGTCTGTACTGGTTAGGAGTCTTTGATAGTCCTCCACAGGGTGTAGGTGGGGGTGGGAGGTGGGGGCTATAGTTTTTGTTGTGTCTGTACTGGTTAGGAGTCTTTGATAGTCCTCCACAGGGTGTAGGTGGGGATGGGAGGTGGGGGCTATAGTTTTTGTTGTGTCTGTACTGGTTAGGAGTCTTTGATAGTCCTCCACAGGGTGTAGGTGGGGGTGGGAGGTGGGGGCTATAGTTTCTGTTGTGTCTGTACTGGTTAGGAGTCTTTGATAGTCCTCCACAGGGTGTAGGTATGGGTGGGAGGTGGGGGCTATAGTTTTTGTTGTGTCTGTACTGGTTAGGAGTCTTTGATAGTCCTCCACAGGGTGTAGGTAGGGGTGGGAGGTGGGGGCTATAGTTTTTTGTTGTGTCTGTCTGCCAGTTTGTCCTTCTGTTCATCCTAAAATGGTTGTAACTCATTTACCCAGTGTTTTTACTTGCTTTAATGTTGAAAGTGGTGGTAGAAGTTAAAAGTTCCTTGGTGTTTGCTGTTTGCTGCAATCTGGCATGAAGATCATCAACTTTTAAATGAGAGTGTATGATTGGAGTCATTAAAATGCTAACAGGTCTAGAGTAGGTTAAGAAAAGGCTTGAAACCTCTAAAACTAGTGTTAATGATGCTGTAAGGATGAAATCATATAAAACTTTTGATGGTGTTGTAGGGGTGAAACATCTAACACTAGTGTTTACAGTGTTGTAGGGATGAAACATCTAACACTAGTGTTTACAGTGTTGTAGGGGTGAAGTATCTAACACTAGTGTTTACAGTGTTGTAGGGATGAAGTATCTAACACTAGTGTTTACAGTGTTGTAGGGATGAAACATCTAACACTAGTGTTTACAGTGTTGTAGGGATGAAACATCTAACACTAGTGTTTACAGTGTTGTAGGGATGAAGTATCTAACACTAGTGTTTACAGTGTTGTAGGGATGAAGTATCTAACACTTGTGTTTACAGTGTTGTAGGGATGAAGTATCTAACACTAGTGTTTACAGTGTTGTAGGGATGAAGTATCTAACACTAGTGTTTACAGTGTTGTAGGGATGAAGTATCTAACACTAGTGTTTACAGTGTTGTAGGGATGAAACATCTAACACTAGTGTTTACAGTGTTGTAGGGATGAAACATCTAACACTAGTGTTTACAGTGTTGTAGGGATGAAACATCTAACACTAGTGTTTACAGTGTTGTAGGGATGAAACATCTAACACTAGTGTTTACAGTGTTGTAGGGATGAAACATCTAACACTAGTGTTTACAGTGTTGTAGGGATGAAGTATCTAACACTAGTGTTTACAGTGTTGTAGGGATGAAACATCTAACACTAGTGTTTACAGTGTTGTAGGGATGAAGTATCTAACACTAGTGTTTACAGTGTTGTAGGGATGAAGTATCTAACACTAGTGTTTACAGTGTTGTAGGGATGAAGTATCTAACACTTGTGTTTACAGTGTTGTAGGGATGAAACATCTAACTAGTGTTTACTAGTGTTTACAGTGTTGTAGGGATGAAACATCTAACACTAGTGTTTACAGTGTTGTAGGGATGAAACATCTAACACTAGTGTTTACAGTGTTGTAGGGATGAAACATCTAACACTAGTGTTTACAGTGTTGTAGGGATGAAGTATCTAACACTAGTGTTTACAGTGTTGTAGGGATGAAACATCTAACACTAGTGTTTACAGTGTTGTAGGGATGAAACATCTAACACTAGTGTTTACAGTGTAGTGTTTACAGTGTTGTAGGGATGAAACATCTAACACTAGTGTTTACAGTGTTGTAGGGATGAAACATCTAACACTAGTGTTTACAGTGTTGTAGGGATGAAGTATCTAACACTAGTGTTTACAGTGTTGTAGGGATGAAACATCTAACACTAGTGTTTACAGTGTTGTAGATGGAGTGTAGGGAACATCTAACACTAGTGTTTACAGTGTTGTAGGGATGAAGTATCTAACACTAGTGTTTACAGTGTTGTAGGGATGAAGTATCTAACACTAGTGTTTACAGTGTTGTAGGGATGAAACATCTAACACTAGTGTTTACAGTGTTGTAGGGATGAAACATCTAACACTAGTGTTTACAGTGTTGTAGGGATGAAACATCTAACACTAGTGTTTACAGTGTTGTAGGGATGAAACATCTAACACTAGTGTTTACAGTGTTGTAGGGATGAAGTATCTAACACTAGTGTTTACAGTGTTGTAGGGATGAAACATCTAACACTAGTGTTTACAGTGTTGTAGGGATGAAGTATCTAACACTAGTGTTTACAGTGTTGTAGGGATGAAGTATCTAACACTTGTGTTTACAGTGTTGTAGGGATGAAGTATCTAACACTAGTGTTTACAGTGTTGTAGGGATGAAGTATCTAACACTAGTGTTTACAGTGTTGTAGGGATGAAGTATCTAACACTAGTGTTTACAGTGTTGTAGGGATGAAACATCTAACACTAGTGTTTACAGTGTTGTAGGGATGAAACATCTAACACTAGTGTTTACAGTGTTGTAGGGATGAAGTATCTAACACTTGTGTTTACAGTGTTGTAGGGATGAAGTATCTAACACTAGTGTTTACAGTGTTGTAGGGATGAAGTATCTAACACTAGTGTTTACAGTGTTGTAGGGATGAAGTATCTAACACTAGTGTTTACAGTGTTGTAGGGATGAAGTATCTAACACTAGTGTTTACAGTGTTGTAGGGATGAAACATCTAACACTAGTGTTTACAGTGTTGTAGGGATGAAGTATCTAACACTAGTGTTTACAGTGTTGTAGGGATGAAGTATCTAACACTTGTGTTTACAGTGTTGTAGGGATGAATTATCTAACACTAGTGTTTACAGTGTTGTAGGGATGAAGTATTAACACTAGTGTTTACAGTGTTGTAGGGATGAAACATCTAACACTAGTGTTTACAGTGTTGTAGGGATGAATATCTAACAAGTGTTTACAGTGTTGTAGGGATGAAGTATCAAACACTAGTGTTTACAGTGTTGTAGGGATGAAGTATCTAACACTAGTGTTTACAGTGTTGTAGGGATGTTGTAGGGATGAAACATCTAACACTAGTGTTTACAGTGTTGTAGGGATGAAACATCTAACACTAGTGTTTACAGTGTTGTAGGGATGAAGTATCTAATACTTGTGTTTACAGTGTTGTAGGGATGAAGTATCTAACACTTGTGTTTACAGTGTTGTAGGGATGAAGTATCTAACACTAGTGTTTACAGTGTTGTAGGGATGAAGTATCTAACACTAGTGTTTACAGTGTTGTAGGGATGAAGTATCCAATACTTGTGTTTACAGTGTTGTAGGGATGAAGTATCTAACACTAGTGTTTACAGTGTTGTAGGGATGAAACATCTAACACTTGTGTTTACAGTGTCTAGGGAATGAAACCTCTAACACTAGTGTTGATTGTGTTGTAGGGATAAAATCATAAAATATTGTTGGTGTTGTATTGGTGAACTCTTAACACTAGCATTGACATTGTTTTAGGAGTGAATTTGTTTTTTATTTCTATTTACTTAAAAAAAAAAAGATAATGATATGAAGTATGTGCATTTCAAAACTTTATCAACCTACATGTGTAAGGTAAATAAACACAGATGTATTTAATGCCTGTGAAAATACAGTCGCCTGAGGCATGTAGTATATAACTTGGGTCAGTAGTGGTGTTAAGTTTGATGGAATAGTTCAACAACCTACACTATACTGTTTACCATGTGACAGCCTTAAAAAGTCTTGTTCATAGGAGTACCAGTTTCTGGAAAAATGGCTAAAGTAAGTACAATGTCTACTGTCACTTCATCTCTTGAGAGTTCATAATTGTTTAGTAATGGTTTTGACTTGATTTTAAACATTTCATACAATCAATAGTGACTTGTTACCCACTGAGAACTAAGATCTCAGCCCAAGGGGAATGAATCTTATATTGAAAAACATAAGGATTGTTAAGTGTTTAGCAACTTGATAATCTTTCCCTCACAATTTAGATCCCATATCTGACCTCAAACGATAATTTTCTTTATCCTGCTGGTCGTTGTTGCTGTAATCTAATTTGATGTCATTGAATTATTGCTGTGATGTTATAAAATTGATATGGCTGGGAATACTGAAGTCCCCACCCTAGGTGTAACAAGGAAACGTTAAAAAATGAAGATACACCTGCACATGCTATGTGTAAAGAAACGGAAATCAGGATCTTTCTTAATAAATCTGATCAATCTTGCTGTTTCATCAGAAAAAAAGACAATGATATATGGAACATGGCCTAAAGTTGGACTTTTTTTGTGAATACTCTGAGTTATGTTCTTTACATTGGGTTTAAACATGTCCACAACTCCGATGTTTAAATATGCTGTAATTATATACATATATATGTATCCTGATGTATTTGCTGCGGGATTGCTATTTTATAACAATATGGCCTAGTCTGACCCGGTGTATATTAGATCACAATTGAGGTATATCAGAATCCTGTAACTACAAAATAGCTGATGTCAAGTGTAGGAGTCCAGGATTTAACTTAGACAAAAAAATCATAAGTGTTAATCAAGCAATAAGTCTAAGGAGCTAAAACATTACTCAAAGTCAAGGGATGGGCCTATTACAGAACACTGCAGTAACCTTTGTAGGTACAGTATTGGGAGAGATATGGATGGGCTTATTACCAGGCACAGGGTAGATAAGTACCAGTATTAAATGCATTTGATTGATAAACACTCAACATTCACTATTATTTATTTTTTGAAAAAAAAAAAAAATTCATAACTTGGTGTTGCAAGTATCTTGACAAATTACAGCTCCTTTCTTTCATGCCTTCTGAGTAACTGTGTATAACTATAATAATGACTATTTTGTGTTTTGTAGGAACCTCCAAATGATGGCAAGAAGTCCAACATAAAGAGGAGGATTCTGAAGGTGATAGTCACCAGCATGTTCATATTAATGGCTGTTGGAGTCATAGTCATTTGGAGTCTTCATGATGCAAGTGGAAAAGACTACTCTGATCTTCAATTTGAAATTGATGGAGAGTTTTTGACATTGGTTGGTAAACGTTTAGAAGAAGTGACCATAACAGGACACTTAGGTGGAGACATATTCATGGGACGTAATACGGAAAAATGTCCCGATCGTGATAAAAACAAAAAGGGACGATGCATATCGTGGGATGATGGCAACATGGTTGACATAACACCGTTTAGTATTGATGATATAGTATGCTATAATGTGTCCTGGGTGAACCCTGTAAATGTGTACCCACAGGACTGCTATGAAATGGACACTGGTCATTGGTATAACATGCTGCCTGGACCTTGGCCAATCACTGCACACAGGAAAATGGCACTTAGTAGGTTTGGCCATAATGAAGAGAATGGCATGGATATTGTAGAATATTACTTTCTTTCATCGGAAGGTACTGCCATTTACCTTCCAGGAAATGGGCCATATCAGTTCAGCTGGAATGAAAGTAGCAGTCAGAAGATGTGTATATCTCCTGCACTGAATGGGATGGAGGAGAGAAAGAATCTCAATTATTTTACCTGTCAGGGTTATGATGTTAAAGCCACACATTTGGCAGTGAGTAAGAGGTTCCACCTGGAGGCACAACGTAATCTATCTGACCAGGTCAAGTATACAGATAACTTCCTGTGGTCAGCTGAAATAAAAGACTCGCAAGACTCTTATGGTGATCAACTCCGGACTTTTAAAAACTTTCTTGATTCATCAAATTTTGAATGTAATGTTTTGGAACTGGAATCCCATTGGCAAGAGGACCTAGGTGATCTTAAATTTGATAAATCAATATCTCCAGATTTTAGTTCAGCTATGTCTTTGCTTTCCACATCTTGTGATTTTATGTTGAATCTCAGTCCACTCTGCTCTTTGAATTCACCTTCTTTCAGTATTGGAATAAAGAACAATTACTTTTTGATTGACACGTTATCATTGGGTGCAAAAGTGCTCACACACAGTAATACTCAGGTGGCCGTCTGGGACATCAACAATGATGAATTCTCGGCCTGGTTCTCTGATGCAATTTCAAATATTTCTACAACATATGGTGTGAGAAATTTCAAATTTTCTCCATTACCTCAGATGTTTCTTGTGAGACATTCCAATGGTTCTGATCTGTTAGACGAAGCAGTTTACGGAAAGTGGATTGATTTGTTGAACATTGTGAGTGAAAAACTTGTCACAAAGGGAATGTTCAGATCGCAAGATAAACATGCATTCCTAGAAGTGTCGGTTGACTTTGTGATGAATGAAAACAATGCAAGCTGTGTTACAGAAACGCTGTCTGAAGCACTGACTTTGGGTCTTTATGGCTACCCATATGTCTTATCTTCTGCTAAAGGCAATATCAATTTAAACAATGACACAACTGATTCCTTTATTAGGTGGCTTCAATTATCGGTCTTCTTCCCAGCAATAAAAATTCCATCAGACATACAATTCTTCAGAGAAGATGTTATCACATATGCTCAAAATCTCTCTCAATTTAGACAAGAATTTGTTGTACCAATCCTGGAACAGTTACGAACACAGGTAACAGAGGTAATCCCATTCCTCCGACCCATTTGGTGGTTGGATCCAATGGATAAAGATACATTCAGCATAGGAGATGAGTTCCTTTTAGGAGACAAGGTCTTGGTGGCCCCTGTGTTGTGTTCTGGAGTCAGGAAAAGAAACATTTACCTGCCAAAGGGCAGTTGGCTGGACCCTATGCATGGGATGGAGTACCCTGGGGGAGAGTGGCTAACTGATTTCCCTGTAAACCAGTTCCATATCCCCTACTTTGTGTTGCAGGAAAACAACGAATCTGAGTAGATTATTCAGAATCATTTAGAATCTGAACAAACTTAAATCTATCATTTGTTATAATTACAGAATGTTCTGTGTTGCTTCAATTCCTCTCTGGGGGGAAAAAAGAAAGAGGATTCTTTAAACAAAAAAAAAGAACAAAAAAATATTATATGGTTTATTAGATTTTGCAAAATTGGTCAAAACAGTTTATAAATTCAGGTCACAGGTTGTCAGGTTTTTCTTTTTTATCTTTTTTTTTTGTTTTTGTAAAAATGTCAAGTACATGTACTGTGAAATTACTTAGCTATTTTTTGGGGTTTAATTTTATACAGATTAAAAAACCCATTTTTTTGTGGACACGTAATTTTGTGGATAAAGGTATGTCTACTTATATTGTACTGTTTTAACATAGGAATTTCTGGATTAAGAGTATCCATGAAATCAAGTAAAATAAATGCCCTGCCAGATTAATGAGTTTACAGTTTTACTATAATTATGGAAAATTTTGTGACAGCCTCAAGGTTTAAAATAAGATTTAGCAGTATGGGAAATCAGGCTTACAAGATGTAAGTAGTTTTTTTTAATTAAAACAAAAATTTTTTTTATGCTTGACACTGATTAAGTTAACATTCCTCAACATATTAAAGGTCTTCCTTTGAAATTTAGAATGGTTACATTCTGAAATATTTATTGTCTTTTGAACTTATTGGATAGGTTGCAAGTACATGTACTTCATAATGTTTCATCTTCTTTGTGATCCAGTGGTAGAAAGCTAGACTTTATGATCCAGTGGTAGAAAGCAAGACTCTATGGTCCAGTGGTAGAAAGCTAGACTTTATGATCCAGTGGTAGAAAGCTAGACTTTATGATCCAGTGGTAGAAAGCTAGACTTTATGATCCAGTGGTAGAAAGCTAGACTTTATGATCCAGTGGTAGAAAGCTAGACTTTATGATCCAGTGGTAGAAAGCTAGACTTTATGATCCAGTGGTAGAAAGCTAGACTTTATGATCCAGTGATAGAAAGCTAGACTTTATGATCCAGTGGCAGAAAGCTAGACTTTATGATCCAGTGGTAGAAAGCTAGACTTTATGATCCAGTGGTAGAAAGCTAGACTTTATGATCCAGTGATAGAAAGCAAGACTTTATGATCCAGTGGCAGAAAGCTAGACTTTATGATCCAGTGGCAGAAAGCTAGACTTTATGATCCAGTGGTAGAAAGCTAGACTTTATGATCCAGTGGTAGAAAGCTAGACTTTATGATCCAGTGGTAGAAAGCTAGACTTTATGATCCAGTGGTAGAAAGCTAGACTTTATGATCCAGTGGTAGAAAGCTAGACTTTATGATCCAGTGGTAGAAAGCTAGACTTTATGATCCAGTGGTAGAAAGCTAGACTTTATGATCCAGTGGCAGAAAGCTAGACTTTATGATCCAGTGGTAGAAAGCTAGACTTTATGATCCAGTGGTAGAAAGCTAGACTTTATGATCCAGTGGTAGAAAGCTAGACTTTATGATCCAGTGGTAGAAAGCTAGACTTTATGATCCAGTGGTAGAAAGCTAGACTTTATGATCCAGTGGCAGAAAGCTAGACTTTATGATCCAGTGGTAGAAAGCTAGACTTTATGATCCAGTGGTAGAAAGCTAGACTTTATGATCCAGTGGTAGAAAGCTAGACTTTATGATCCAGTGGTAGAAAGCTAGACTTTATGATCCAGTGGTAGAAAGCTAGACTTTATGATCCAGTGGTAGAAAGCTAGACTTTATGATCCAGTGGTAGAAAGCTAGACTTTATGATCCAGTGGTAGAAAGCTAGACTTTATGATCCAGTGGTAGAAAGCTAGACTTTATGATCCAGTGGTAGAAAGCTAGACTTTATGATCCAGTGGTAGAAAGCTAGACTTTATGATCCAGTGGTAGAAAGCTAGACTTTATGATCCAGTGGTAGAAAGCTAGACTTTATGATCCAGTGGTAGAAAGCTAGACTTTATGATCCAGTGGTAGAAAGCTAGACTTTATGATCCAGTGGTAGAAAGCTAGACTTTATGATCCAGTGGTAGAAAGCTAGACTTTATGATCCAGTGGTAGAAAGCTAGACTTTATGATCCAGTGGTAGAAAGCTAGACTTTTATCCCATTTATTAATCATGTGATTAGTAATCTGATGCAAAGTTGTTTGTGGATTTGTTGTAACTTCAAATTAGTTTACAATGGTTAATGACACAAATTGATAAGAATGAGTGATATCTATGTTATTATATACATTCTGTATGTAACATATTGTCTATATGTTTCATTGTTATATACAGTACAGTATCTTATTTAAGATTTTTTATTTTTTTCTCATTCTTTTTCTCTCTTAAAGTTAGAGATATATCGTTAGTACAGGTATGTTGGTATTGATATTAGGACATCCAGTTCACTCTCTAGGCTGATTGATGTCAATATTTTACAAGTTAGACCCACAACAAAATATTAATTGCTTGCGTAAACCAGCCTATCAAAACCAAGTAAATCTTGACTCAAATTTTTTTGTGAGATTTTAGAAATACATTATGTCTTTTTTGTAGTAATGAGATTTGGGCCCGTTGTCATATTCCTCACCTGTAATGAGATTTGGGCCCATTGTCATATTCCTCACCTGTAATGAGATTTGGGCCCATTGTCATATTCCTCACCTGTAATGAGATTTGGGCCCATATTCCTCACCTGTAATGAGATTTGGGCCCATATTCCTCACCTGTACATGTATAGCCAGACCACTGTCCTGTCAGGACTGTTGGAATATACAGGAATGGGTCAAAAATAAATTATCATCTCATTTGTTAAAGCTCTATAAAGTACCAACACATAATTACTACTGTAATATTGCAATTTTTACTTTAGTTCATGGAAACTGAAAAAAAGAGTGACAAAAAACCAAGACTAGACCCAGCTGTATACCAGTAATCTGGGTGATTCTATGTCCCTAGAAACAATGAAAATATTTCCATTTGATAGCATCAAATTGTCATTATAATTTATCAAAGTGTACAACACAAATCAAAATAAAGGTACCATACAATGTATAGGATTGTTTGAAACCAGCACTATAAAGTAATATTCATGAAATACATTATATTTAAAGTGAAATATTACTTTCATTATTGTGTCTCTTAAACTTTGAATTGTTTGTCAGGAAAAAGAAAAAATATTTATCAATAAAGCTAATTGCCTTACCAGTAAGACATCAGCGCCCAATTTCTCATATAAATATCTGTATTCTGTATTGTAGTACACTGGAACATGACACGAATCCCCAAACCCCTGGTCTGTATTTGTATTATTAGTAAAAAGTATCCCCTGAGGTTTGAGGATTTGTACCAAGTCCCTGTGGTGTTAGAGGTTGTTAAAGATGGAAGATGAGTTTTGTTATGTAGCAATACAAAGATGTTTAATTAGAAGATTATCACTTATGATATTGTATGACAGAGTGAGAAAACAGCGTGATATGACTGTATATGTAAACTTTATGTATTTTACAACTATTTTGAAACAAGTTATTACAACTTATATTAATCACTCTTGTTGGCTCAGATGGAAGTGCATTGTGGGAGTAAATCAGAGGATCCATGGAATGCGCGTGTGATCAGACAGGTGACCATTCTACCTTTTCTCATGTCCTTTCAAGGAATCGAATCTCTGATGCCATTGTGAAAGGGGAGTGTGTTACCTGTGTGATATGAAATATTTGAGGTGGACAAGATACTTATTTTAAACATGGAATACTCTGTATCAGATAGAATTATATTAAATACTATAGTCATTTATAATTATCATGCACTATTGTGTGATTGTCTTAGATCCAATTTTATGTAAGGCCCTTTGCCCAATCAGCCATTAACGGAAGTTTTAAATGTATTTGTAATTATTCTGGTACTAATTTGGGTTGAATTTTATAATCATACGGATTGTTGGCATAAAATAAGTATAATTTGCAACAGCTCATTGAAAAAGCAAAAACAATATGAGAAGAGAGAAACAAAAATGGTAGCCAATGGTATGGCGATGGAAATGTAAGAAATATGAGTTGTTAATCTCTTAAATCTTCATTGAATTCATATACTTTGTAATTACTTCATATTTTGGTAAAGAATATCTCATATCCACAATTTATTTCATTTGTCCTCAATACAAGGATTGTCCAGGTATAAAGATGTATGAGATTGACTTTTAGATCTTAGATGATTGGTCTGTATAATTTCCTACTGTACTGGACAACTTAGGTGCTAGATATTGAGACTTAAAGAAGGGGTTGTAGTCAATCGCAACACACTTATGATCTTCAGTGTGATAACTTTATTGCTAAGTCTACCTGTTTCGCACGAACATTTGGGCTTCTTCAGAACAAATTGTGGTTTACATTTTACCCCTAAAGTATAAGTGTGATAGATCTACATGTCCTATGACCAGAACTAAGGGCAGTAACTCAAAGAGTTACATAATGTTTTCTTTTTGAACTGGTGGGATTGTATTGTCTCTATCCACCTCATTGTAAAATAGACCGTTAAGTTATCATCCTAAATAAAATATAGACCAGAGACATAATGAAACTGTTATCAACATAAAACTTCAAATTGAAATTAAAATGAAATCAGCACAGTTCATCTAGGCACATGGTATTTTCCGATGAAGACCTGTATCTTAGGTCCTTGTAATTCCAAGTGTAGTGTTCAGATTCATTGGCTATGGAGACTGTGCTGCATGAAACGCAATCCGACAGCTTCTAATCTTTTTTTTCAATAGTTCCATTGCAGAGTCCGCAACTGGTATGAAATTCATGTGGTACGGTCCCACCGTTTTTATACCTTCTGCCGATTTAACTTGGAATTTGACTTGGTCCAGTTGAATTTTTGTCATCACCTTGAATGGGCGTTTGTTTCCTGGTCTTTGTGCGTCCTGCTTGGTAGTATCCCTGGTGACCTCTAGTTCCAAGGTATATCCTGGATGCTGTTGTTGTAGATGACGAAGATAACTTTCCTTCTTCCAAAGGATCTTTTGGAGATTTTACATTTGTACCATGTTTGTTCTGGCCCGTGGGCGTTACTTGCGTGTCTTTTCAGGCTTCCTAGGCACAAATATGACTTCCCGCATCTAATGCATGGGATTCGTGTCTTGGTCGTTACTTTAGTAGTCTTCACTTTGGTTGTTTTCGGGTTGGCCAATATGACAATATATTAAATCCTTCTGGTTGGGATGTTCTAAGTATTCTAATCCAACTCTCCTCAACCCTGAGCCTGTGGTTCGTATCAGAGACGTTAGACAACAAACCCGTAATTATGACATCAACATTATGATGCGGCAACTTGAAATGCCCCGCTACTGGTTTGTTTAGGTGTTAATGAATTATGCTGTATAAATGGTTGTGTATTCTAGTGTTTATTGTGTTGGATGTCTGACTGACATACTGCATACTGCACGCTTTACACATAATGAAGTATATGGCATTCACACTTTGGCATGTGATATGCCCCCTAACTTTGTTCCCCTTCTTTTGTTGTGAAACTCTTAAAAATTGTTGTAGGGGCCATATATTGGCATACTCTGCATTGCCTCCTGCATGGACTGCGACCAGAGCGAGAGGCAATGTCATGAAAGTCATTTTATATTTCAGGAGGCCACTGGTACCCGGGTCTTGGCACAAGATGTGTGTGTGATGAGATTGTGTTGAATTAGGAAAGACAAAATCTTCAGGGTGGAGTCTTCTAATTCTGGATTAAGTAGTTTATCTAGGAATGGCCCTTGCCCTTTCTACCACATTTATTGATATGCCTAAAGGGTATCCCCTTTAAACAAACCTACTAATAAGTTTAGAACATTCTTGTTCAAAATCTCTTGGGTTGCTACATATTTCCTTAATTCAGATCGCCTTTGAGTATAGTATACTCCTTTTTTTCGTTCTTAGTTCCTACTATTCTTCAATCACCCAGCATACCTTGGGGTATCCAACTGTGGGATTACGGAACCTACGATACCAGCTCGAGATGTACGGCGTTGGCTCTACACCCCTAGTGATGTTTGAGACTTTGTTTATTTATGATGTTGATAATGTATGTATCAAAACAGAAATTCTTAATACATACAGGGTATGAAAAGTTACGTACTATGAACATTTACTTTTTGCAGAAATGTGAAATTATTGAATAGCATTGAAGATAAATTGATATGTCTTGAGAATAATGTGTTGAAAAATCTGGAAATCTGTTTACTTAGGAGTTCAAGGTTTAAGGAGGACTTCAAAGAAAAAATCATTAAGGTTGTATTCACAAAGTAACAGACTTTTTAGCTAAGGGGAAAAAGAGTGAATTTTTTAAAATCTTACTCCTCCTGTAGGAATGAATGGATGTTTCCAAAATTTAGTCCGAGGTATTTTTGGATGAAGCAGAATCAATTGTGTATAAACAATAGATTCTTGCCCTAAGGGTGCGAGGGGAGGGGCCCAATTAGATAGAGAGATAAGGATATTGTGCAAGTTTTGTCTGAAGCAATTTTTATGAATAGTGAATCTGAACTCTGCTTGACCACAAGGGCAGGACTCGATAGAGAAATTATATCAGACATTATTTTTATAATTTTTTATTCAATGGCTGAATAGTCAGGAAAGCAATTCAGGCCCCTTGGGTCTCTTGTTTATCATTTTCATCCAGGTAGCAAACTCACAGAAGGGAGGTGGGCTTATCAATGGGCACTGATATAGCATTTTATGCATTTCTTTCAAAACTGCACTAGAGGCAGGTGTCAGATGAATATCGTATAACTTCACTAATCCTTTTGCATTTTGATAAAACTAATTCTGTTCGATATATTAATAATTTTTTGTTCATTGTACATGTAAATCAGAAGTATTTTGGAGCCCACCAATGACAGAGGAGTTTACCTGGAGTTAAACTATTGTCTGCAACGCTTATATCTGGTCACAGCCTATCAAAATCCAGGTTGAATGGGTGTTTTGTAAAAGGTACTTCAAATCAGTTTAACTGCATATCTATATACATATATACTAATCACATTTGTATGTATTTATATCTGGTCACTTGACAAATAGGGTGTTGTGTAATAAGATAGTGATTTGAAATCAAATTTTTTTCTATAATGCAAGGGCACTGTTAGTGTTACTCAAAGTTTGGATGGGCTTGTTAAAGGTCAGTGAAACAGAATTTGCTGGTTTTTCTACAGGATCACACTAGATATATGTGGGTGGGCTTATAACAGGACAACAAAATACATTTGTTGTTTTTGTTTTTATGGAACTGAAAAAGATGAGGATGCGTTTTTTACATGACAACAAAATACATGGACTTGTTTCGGGCCAATGAAAAGACTTTTCTTCTGAATTGCAATAGATATGGGTTCTTTTTCTTTGGTGTGGAGTTTTTTGCCCAGATAAGAAATATTGAATTTTAAGGTGTGTGTGAAGTGAATATTGACATCATTAGGATACTGATCTTGTGATAGATTATCAAGATAATTCACACTTTTTAATTTGATTCAGTCATGCACATAGGTTCAATCATTAGATGTTGTATTAGGAAGCAATACAACATAATACATACCTAGAAAATTATTTAGGTATGTATTTTTTCAGACACGTTTTGAAATAAAGTCATGATTTTGTATGCTTCATTACATGGTTTTAGATTTTATATCTCAAATTTAATCTCAGCAATTAAACTGTTCATAAAGATCAAATAAACGTAAAGTATCCGAGTTGTTATGATTAGGTAGTAAACTTGATATTTTGATAAAATTTATTTGCATAAATTTAGCTTACCAGACTGGGTTTAGATCACATAGCCACACTATGTGTAGATATAACATGAACTTAAAATTTAATCACTGTAATTATTAATATTAAAATCATATTTATTTTTTTATGCAATTGCCATTTTAGCTAGCAGGGCATATGGTGTTTATGCAAAAGTAGGTCAAGGTTACTGTTAACGTTACTATCTTTAGAAATTTGTCATATATTGATACTTGTATATGTCCAGTGAGTGGTGACATCTTCAGACATTTTATAGTTTTCCTCTCAGTTAACATAATATTTGTTAACATTGAGCAGCAATCCAGAACTATTTGCCATACTGTAAAGGAGATGTGTATTTAGCATTGAAATCCCTACACATTTAATTTACTGTTGATGTTATAAACAGTGCTTTTTGACATGTACCACTGTTGATGTTATAAACAGTGCTTGTACCAATGACTTTTTTTATTTATGAGGATTTTTGTTGTAATGTGTACATTTATTCAGAGTTTTTTTTCTGGTTTTATTAACATGATAACATTTCACATATTTACATCTCTTAATTGATATTTATATTATTATACATTGAATGTATGAAATGTACATAATATTCCATTAATATCCCTCTGGACTTGAGAACCTTGCATGTATATCACTAACTGTTCATCTTTTCCACAAAATATATTGTACAATAAATTGTATATATATTGATTGCAGTGGACCTTTTCCAGATTATGTATACAAAGATGAAATCCTAAACAAACAAGAAATGATGATAAATTTTAATACTCAAAGCACATAATGAAAAACAAAAGGATTCAAAGATTTCCACTTTTGTTGGAATTCAAACCCAATTAACAGCCGAAAAATTGCACTGAATTTTCACATGTCACCGAAGGAAAGTTTATACACTATGTCTTTATACCAATAGTCTTAACCAATAAACATGTATTTACTGGAAACCAATTACATTCTAGGGCAAGATTTTCACAACGTAGTTATTTAGTGTGTTATAGATCTGTGATCTGATGAAGTACAGATATACAAAATCTTACTACTTGTACCTCTCTACCTGTACTTTTAGTGTAACTTGTCCAGACTAGACTAGAGATATCAAGTGTTTATAATATACTTGTGTAATGATAGACAAAATCTTACTACTTGTACCTCTCTACCTGTACTTTTAGTGTAACTTGTCCAGACTAGACTAGAGATATCAAGTGTTTATAATATACTTGTGTAACCTCAGTAATTCAATCATATCAGAGATTCTTAACAACATTATTGTATCTATCCCACAATAAGCCCAAAGGACAACATATTATGTCTTGTTCAGTGTCAACGGGTGGGCTTATTAAAGGATATCTATATAGTTTTACTAAAGGATATGGGCGATCTTATTATCAGGAATAGGCTTATTGTGAGATAAATAAAGTAAATGCATTTGTTACACTCCTTTATGTAAAATAAGCACTATAGATTTATCATGTTATCTAATCGTTGTTGGAATTTAGAAGAAAAATTTTTAATGCATGTTGAGACACAATGATCTTGTAATGATCATGTAAATATTATTGCACTTGAACTCCATGTTTTATCTCTTACAATATAAATATCCTGTTTTGTTGATTTTATACACAATCCTAGTTTGTTACTGTATTAAAATTTTAAAATCCAGGACTCATTTTGTGTTTTTATTTTCAACCTGTCACACCTTACAATCTCTCCAATGAGCAATGGTGATAGCTGTTTGTTTGTTATAATACTTCAACAGCTTAAAATCATTCAAACCAGTTCAAAGTCTGACTGAATTGTGAATTTTGCACTATTCACTCCCCAGCGAAAAAAGTTTGCCAGACAGGCTGAAATTTTCCACTAATTTGTTTTCTTGAGACCAAGATACGCTTGAATGAAAAAAGTTTGACAACAGAAAAGGAGCTATTTTGAAGTAGCAATTTTCTTTAATCCTTTATCTTTTGTATCCCTTTGGAAAATATCACTGTTGATTTTTATTCATCTGTCTGCCTCAATGGCATGTAAGTTTATACAGTGATGTAACATCTAACATCCATTTAGTATCAATGTTTACCTCTGAACAATGTTCAATATAGGCTGCTGATAGTTTACCAGCAGCATGGTGAATGACCCTGACCCTCTTTTAAGATTAAAAGAATCCAAATTTGTAAATTTTTTATATAGACTTTTAATGTGGAGCCATGGGTTAAAATAAAGGCCAGAAGCAGGGAATTTCAAGTTCAGTTAATGAGACAGGAGTCATAAGGGCGACCATATCTATTTAAAAGAATGGCTATGACTCCCATTCGAGGTCATATTGTCAAAAATGCATTAAAATTCAATTGCATCTTAATTTTCCTTCCATTTCTGTGAACTACACTCAGCTATGAATGGAGAAGAGTGCAACTGACAGAACTAGAGCACAGATCAAAATATTAATTTTAACTAGAGTTCATTAATTTTTTTTCCAAGTAACCAAAAGGAAAAGATTAATTGTATTGGACCAGTAGTTGACTTGATGAACCTGGAGGCAAACTAGTTAAAGATTTAAGATATTAATTTTAACTTAATCTGAACAGTAATTCTGCAGAAACAGAAGTCTCACCATCCCTACCTCAGCGATGAGACCAAAAATTGCATACTAATAAAATGAGCTAAAAACCTGTATCATGTTAAAGAATGTAATACACACTACAAATTCTGCTTTACACCTGTTTCCTGTTAGTGTTAGTTGGAAGAGGGCTACATTAGTTCAGCCTGTACAGCATTAGACTTCTGCTGAAGATTACAAATGTGCTGGTCAAGGATCCCTACTCTGGGCGATTGTTTTCGCCGGAAGCTGAAATCCCAGACTGTACTATGTGTATCCGGGAAATATGCTTTACCCTGAATATGTTTTGGATAGCATGTACATACCTCCTGCATGGTATTCAGTGAGGTAGCCACCAGCTTCTACAAAGAGACTCTGCCCCAACCTTCATCTTTCTATATATAGGGTGATAAACCCAGTAACAAACACCAACCCACGAGGGGAGCACCAAACCTCATGTTGCCAGAGAATCGCCTCACATCAATTGGACAATGCCCGCGATGAGCAGAGTCACGGAGACGATAAACCACCACCATCATCATCATCATCATCAGTAACAAACACACATTTTGAGCTGACTTTCAACCATTATTTTATCTAAAAGATGTCATTTTAAACATTGCTTTAAATGTGGTTAGATACTGTGGCATGTTTCCCTCTTTTATTAAGTTCAGCAACAGCTGATTTACTTAGGTAAGTACTCATTACAATAAAGAAACATTCATCATATCGAAGCCAAGCATCACCAGATTTGTGGAAAAATTGCAACAAAACTTCCATACTCATATCAAGCAGTCTTATTAAGTCTTTCAAGGTTTTTTTTCACATGCCAGTCAGCCTTCACCATGTAGAATTTTCATATTCACTTCGTGCTCAATTTCTTGTAAACTGTTCCTCAAAACTTCATCATCACCATCATTTATTATTTCAAAATCAAAGCTGACGTTATCTAGTCCACACTCAGATTCAGCATCATCCACCCCTACAGAAAAAGAAAATAAATAAATAAAAAAAATATACAGTTTAAGTGCCACATAGTGTAAGTATCTGGTGTATTATTATTTGCATGAAGTGTGAAAGAACAGATGATAACTAAAAGTTTACATGGTTTGATAATTATACAATTGGTAACAATTGTTCAAACAACATACTTTTGAGAACTTATTTATGAACTTAATGAAGCACACTAAAACATAGAAGAAATAATACCTGTAGTGAAAATGAAACCTCTACTTTCTCTAGTACTTTTCGAGGCTGCTACTCGTACTGTCTTTGTGATGTCTGGGAAGTGTTCTTTGAAATACTCTATATCAGTTTTCCTTCTAGCATCACTGACAATCCACAGTGGCTTTTTGACCTCATTTCCTGATGTTGCCACACGACAGAAAAACCCTGGGTCCTGGTTTCGTTTTTCCTCACCCCAGTGAATCATATCTGAACGATATTGTTCCTTGTAACTTGTAGAATCCAGTAAGCGCTCAAAATCCAAATTCTTTTCCTGAAAGTAAATACAGAATACAAAAAATTAAGTCATACTCAATGAATTGAAATTACATGTATTAATCAGATTTTTTATTTTCAAACTTTATCATGATTTGAACAACTTCAAATACAATGATTAATATGACAATTTTCATATTCAGACTATACTGAAACGAGCATTGTCTACCCCTGCAAATTACTCTATATCCAACCAAAAGCAAGAAAAAAAGGTTTTTGACAGAAAAAAAAACAAAGATCTTTTCATAACTTACAAGTGCATATTGCTTCTTAAGAGGTTCCGACAATCTGATGATTTCACAAATTTCTGTTCCAAATCTGCAAATGAAATATGTTTACCTATTTCACAGACAAATCAAAAGTCTGACCACAGTTGCTATTTTATCTGGAATATAACATATAGATATAATATTTTATATAAAAAATAGAATTATTAAATTATCAATAACATTTGATATTTGTTAATGTGAAACAATTTGCTACAGCTTATGGAGCCGTAGATGATGTCCTGATCTTTCTAGATGTGTGAAGAATATCAAAAATGTTTGTGAATTTTTTAAAACACTGTACCAAAAGTTATATATATGCCTTAAAATATAAGTTCAGCAACAATTTATTTAAATCCAGCAATCGTTTTTATTTCTTTACCTCTCCATCAAACGTTCTGTGACGAAGTCTTTTCCAGATTTCCTCTTCCCGCTAAACACTAAAACAGCTGTGGGAAACGTTTCCATGATCCCTCTCAAAGCAGAAAATGCATTTTTGAGCCAAAACACTCTATAGATTTGTATCAAACGACATAAATCTTCAGGTGCTAAACCAATCATACGAGACACTATTTTACCGGAAGTTGATTTTTGATAACACACGTGCTTCCGGTTCATATTTGTTTACAATGCAGAGATAACACCCAGGAAAGATTCTTTTGCAATGGAACGCTCTGAAAAATCCAGCAGTGACATATCGGAGTGTCCATCGGACTCAGTAAGTAGATGATCATATAACATGAGAATAAATCTAAGATAATTGTAGTTAAGGCTACTGTCCGGTAGCACATAGCAGAAACCATATATATTGTGTATAAGCAAATTGGCATCCTCGATACACGAGGGGTTACAATCACTTTCTCTCTCTGCAACCCTGGAAAAAATCATGACAAAATTGATGGTTCTATATCTGACACCTAGTGGTTGAGAAGAAAAGACTTTTTTATCCTTTGATGTACATCAAACAAATCTCTAGGTCGCCTTACAGTATATTATAATGGCTTTAAAGTTGAGTTTAGCTCCTTTGCAATCTTCAAAAATGGAACATATCAGCTTGTGATTGGTGAGTTTTTTTCTACTAGAACCAATCAAATGTGCCTTCAAAATATGCCATGACATGTTGCAGGGGTACAGAGAGCGAAAAAAAAAATTAAAATAGTACATGACATCAGGTTCAGTTATGCTTCCATTTACTATTTGCTTATTTTGTGTATAGGCTGAGGCTGGAAAGGCAAGTGTGTGTGAAGGATGTCCGGGACAGGCCTACTGCCAATCACAAAGTGCGTAAAAACAAACATGAAGATGTAGTTTTGACATAAGCATGTTCATGATTTGAATCTATATCAGCAGTGTCTGAAATCTTAAGATTTGAATCTTCATTTAATTGACCTATAGATGTGCTTCATCATGTTGAAGATTAATTCTGACAGTTGAGAGACAGTTGACTTTACCAGTTATATTACTGCATATAATGTTGGTTTTCGTCATTGTTTTTCTTTTTGCACAATAATTTATAACCAATACATACACTTTCATATATTATATATGCAGATGGAGTAGACCCAGACCAGGAAGGGATAGATCTACGTATGGGAGCAGTCAGGCACAAGGTACTGGTGCTCTCAGGGAAAGGAGGTAACTGTTATTTGTTTTCTACTTCAACTTCATCTAGCAGAAAACAATGTCAACAGAGGAGAAAGCGGAGGGAATATAGGAGTAATGTTATTTAATTGTTTAATGTGGGATAGAATAAAAGTTGTAGAGAGCAGTTTTGTAAGAATCATTTGTGGAACAGGAGACAACATCTGATGGAAGCTTATTCTACTTAGCTGTAGTTTAAGGAAAAAAGATGTCAATTTAAAAAGAAAAATTTTTTATTTTTTTGATAAATGGATTGATCTTTAATATTACCTTGTCAGTCCGTTTGATATACAGTTTTCATACGAAACAAAATTTCGCAGTTCAAAAAATCTATTCATACATTAAAAAACTTAATAATGCAAAAAGCTATCTAAAAAGCTGCAATATCAGAAAAATTATTGTAGAATTAAAACGGGGATATAATTTCAAAGATAAACAGAGTTAAAACGGAACACTTTGCTTATTCCACAGGTGTAGGGAAATCAACAGTGGCATCTCTGTTGGCTGAGGCTCTTGCTTCAAAGTCACAGAAAGTAGGTGTCATTGACTTGGATATATGTGGACCCAGCATCCCTAAACTACTGGGTGTGGAAGGAAAAGCTATTATCAATTCACAGTATGGATGGAAACCTCTGATGTAAGTAGAAACAAAACTATGTATAAAGAAAAGATAATAAAACTGCTAAGGCTTCCTTATATATGTTATAATTTGTATTTGTATGCCAGTATACTTTGTACATGTTATGAATGTTATTTCCTGAGAATTGGTCCTATCACTCTCCAAGTTCAGTATGTTATGGCTCTTTTTATACATAGTCAAACATGTTATCTATTCTTGTCCAGAGATCTCTTCCCACAATTCCAAATTGATCTGATTATAATTTGTCTGCTTTTAGATGAGTTACTGCCCTTTGTTTTTTCATAATCTAATCCTTTTCTGAATATCCCTGTTCAAAGTTACCATTTGATCTCTTTCGTGCTGTTTGGCTTAAAAATCAGGCCTGGAAGTTATGTTTTTTTGAACAGCATTTGGATTAAATAGTTTTTGAAAGCCTTATTGTCCTTTGTTTTGTTCAGCATTTCAATCTTGTCTGGAGGTTCAGTCACTCATAACTATCTGTTATGGTGTGCTTTTACTGTTGAAATACATAACACTATTTTCCATCATTCCTTTTTAACTTTGTAATTTTCAGAAGAAAACATTGTCGTTTGTTTCCTTCTTTGAAACCAATTTTTCTCAAATTTGGCAGCTAGACTTGATTATAATAACATGAAATCGTGCTTTCTCATTGGCATTTAGATCGACCGTTATTGTTTCATTTGTTGGTATTCATTAGCTAATCATGGACTATCTCTTATCTTTAAAGGTAAAGAATATAAAAATACTTAAATTATTTTCTAAAAAAAAATCAATAATTGATCCAGCTGAATTAAAAGGTATTTGTTTTGGTGTCAGTTTAGTGTTACCATCCTTGACTTTGTTAAATAGGTATAAATTCAAGACTTTTCTGTGTGTAGATTGAAAATTTCTTGCTTTATTTAATCGCTTATAAGGATATATATATATATATATATAAGTCCTATATTAGGTATACAGGTATGATCAGTAGAACAATTACAATTATAACAGTGAAAATTGTTATATAGATTGGCTGTATTCTAATGTGTAGATCACAGCAAATTCATAAATTTAAAATCTAATACAACACTCTTTATTGCAATTCAGATCTCCCCATTACAACATCAAAGTGATGTCTGTTGGATCACTCTTGTCATCTGATACCAACTCTGTAGTGTTTCGAGGACCTCGCAAATCAGGTGTGTGTACTGCATGCCAGAAGTATAGCTAGATGGTTGCAGCAAGCAAGGTATGCCTTATTAGGTAGTTGTGTGTTACAGTAACTAGAAGTCAGATACTTGTATGTCTTACTGTGTGTTACAGCAGACACACACTAGGTATGTCTTGTTGTGTGTTACAGTAGCTACAAGTCCGTTTTGTCTTACTGTGTGTTATTGTAACTACAAGTCAGCTTTGTCTTACTGTGTTACAGTAGCTACATGTCAGTTTTGTCTTACTGTGTGTTACATTAGCTACAAGTCAGTTATGTCTTACTGCATGCTACTGTAGCTACAAGTCAGTTCTGTCTTACAGTGTGTTACAGTAGTTACAAGTCTGTTATGTCTTACTGTTTGTAACATTAGCTACAAGTCAGTTTTGTCTTACTGTGTGTTACATTAGCTACAAGTAAGTTTTGTCTTACTGTGTGTTACATTAGCTACAAGTCAGTTTTGTCTTACTGTGTGTTACATTAGCTACAAGTCTGTTTTGTCTTACTGTGTGTTACATTAGCTACAAGTCAGTTTTGTCTTACTGTGTGTTACATTAGCTACAAGTCAGTTTTGTCTTACTGTGTGTTACATTAGCTACAAGTCAGTTTTGTCTTACTGTGTGTTACAGTAGTTACAAGTCAGTTTTGTCTTACTGTGTGTTACAGTAGTTACAAGTCAATTTTTTTCTACTGTGTGTTACATTAGCTACATGTGTTTTGACATGTGTGTTGCTGTGTAATAGTTATGTAACTGTGTGTTCATTACAAATATGATGTGTATCAATTTAAAGTCAGTTTTGTCTTACTGTGTGTTACAGTAGTTACAAGTCAGCTATGTCTTGTTGTTTGGTACTGTTGACATGGCTTGCTGTGTAATAATATGTAACAGTATCATACAAATATGATTATATCAATTTAAACCATTCTTATGTGATTATGTGGTTGCCCTATAAATATCACAGTTTTATGTTTTCGTAGAACGATCAACAGTGTCACAATTATACAGAAAAGGTATTCATGGAAAGGTAGCTTTTGTATTTCATAAATTATTCTACAATGAATTATCATTAATATTGATATTTATAAAATGAAAGAAAAAGAAAAATGGCAAGAGAACTTAAAATTTTAAAGCCTATGATGCATGATCAGGTAAGATGATTAGTATATTATGGTAAACAAATGTGTTTTCCATCATGATTTCAGTAGAATATTTGCTATTTGAGTATTTTATGATTTTTTTTAAAACATTATGTATGTATTTTTGTGTTGTTTGAAATCTGTTAGGTTTGATAAAGAGGTTCATCAAGGATACATTCTGGGGAAGACTTGACTACCTCATCTGTGGTAGGTATATAAGTAAGAACAACTGAAACCTGGATACACTGGAATTATTGTAAATCATTGTATCTCTGTAAATCATTGTGTCTCTGTAAATCATTGTGTCTCTGTAAATCATTGTGTCTCTGTAAATCATTGTGTCTCTGTAAATCCTTGTGTCTCTGTAAATCATTGTGTCTCTGTAAATCATTGTGTCTCTGAATCATTGTGTCTCTGTGAATCATTGTGTCTCTGTAAATCATTGTGTCTCTGTAAATCATTGTGTCTCTGTAAATCATTGTGTCTCTGAATCATTGTGTCTCTGTGAATCATTGTGTCTCTGTGAATCATTGTGTCTCTGTAAATCATTGTGTCTGTAAATCATTGTATCTCTGTAAATCATTGTGTCTCTGTGAATCATTGTGTCTCTGAATCATTGTGTCTCTGTGAATCATTGTGTCTCTGTGAATCATTGTGTCTCTGTGAATCATTGTGTCTCTGTAAATCATTGTGTCTCTGTAAATCATTGTATCTCTGTAAACAATATCTATATTCTGATAACCTTTCTATATACTCATACTTATGTTTAGTTTTAAGGATTTCAGTGTACTTGCTTTCATATTTTTAGCCCACCATCATGAGATGGTGGGGTATTCAAATCGCCCTGCGTCCGTGGTCCGTCCGTCCGTCCGTCCGTAAACAATTCTTGTTACCGCTATTTCTGGAAAAGTACTGGATGGATCTTTCTCAAATTTCATATGCAGGTTCCCCTTGGTCCCTAGTTGTGCACTGTACCTTTTTTGGATTGATTCCAATTCAAGATGGCCGACAGGTGGCCATCTTGGATTTTGGAAGTAAAAGTTTGTTACCGCTATTTCTGAGAAAGTACTGGATGGATCGTTCTCAAATTTCATATGCAGTTTCCCCTTGGTCCCTAGTTGTGCATTGTACCTTTTTTGGACTGATTCGAATTCAAGATGGCCGACAGGTGGCCATCTTGGATTTTGGATGTAAAAGTTTGTTACCACTATTTCTTGGAAAGTACTGGATGGATCTTTCTCAAATTTCATATGCAGTTTCCCCTTGGTCCCTAGTTGTGCATTGTACCTTTTTGGGACTGATTCGAATTCAAGATGGCCGACAGGTGGCCATCTTGGATTTTGGAAGTAAAAGTTTGTTACCGCTATTTCTGAGAAAGTACTGGATGGATCTTTCTCAAATTTCATATGCAGTATCCCCTTGGTCCCTGGTTTTGCATTGTTCCTTTTCGGGACTGATTCGAAATCATGATGGCCGACAGATGGCCATCTTGGATTTTGGATGTAAAAGTTTGTTACCACTATTTCTTGGAAAGTACTGGATGGATCTTTCTCAAATTTCATATACAGGTTCCCTTTGGTTCCAAGTTGTGCATTGTACCTTTTTGGACTGATCCGAAATCAAGATGGCTGACAGGCAGCCATCTTGGATTTTGAGAGTAAAATCTTGTTACTGCTATATCTGAGGAAGTACTGAATGGATCCTTCTGATATTTCATAGATATTGGTTTCCCTTGGTGCCTAGTTGGGATCTTTTTTGGACTGATTTGAAATCAAGGTGGCCCACAGGCCACCATCTTGGATGTCGACAGTAATACAGCACAAACATATTGTCCATTATCCACCTGTAACTGACTGCTATCTAATAATACTTTGGGATCTTTTTCAAATGATATTTGCTAATAAGTGCTTAATAAAAATATCTTGTGCCATCATTGAGAACATTCAATGAAGAACAGTTCATGAACATTTACAACACCTGTAACAAACAACAAAAAAAACCCCAAATCTTCAAGAACTGAAAATAGATCCTCAAATGGTGGGCGCCAAGATCACTCTGGGATCTCTTGTTTTTGTTAACAGAAAATGCACAGAAACATCTATACTCCTTTCATATGATAAGTTTCACTCCAATGCTTTTTTAATATTTATCTAAGGTAAAAAAATAAGAAGAGAAAAGAGATAAGATATGTAAGTTCGGCAAATTGTGAATACTTTTAATATGGCACTGTACAACAGATTCTTGTAATATGTCACACCTTTTCTATTGACTGACAGAAGTTAAACGTTTTACTGATTCAGATATTCTATTTTTGTACTTTTTAATTACGCAGAATTGTTGCTACTATGGGTTCAGTTTTGTTACAGATACACCTCCAGGGACAAGTGATGAACATTTAACTGTTATAAAAGTGCTAAGAAATGTGAAGCCAGATGGAGCCATTATTGTCACAACACCACAGGCTGTTGCCTTGGCAACCATTCGTAAAGAAATTAATTTCTGCAAAAAGATGGGTGTTCGGATACTAGGCTTGGTCGGAAACATGGAGAGTTACACTTGTCCATGCTGTGGAGTAAGTGCTTTATAATTTCTAAACCATCCAAAAAATTGTGAAAAATAAAGCATTTTCTTGTAGAGATTCTACAGTATATCACATGTTACCTCTTACTCAAAGCTGTGAGGTGGGCTTATTACATGATAAGGAAACAGCACCTATTGACGATAATTCTTAACAGTAATTTTGTTTGGGTGGGCTTATTACCAGGTGCATGATAATGAAATAGCACTTATTGATGATTTTACTGATCAGTAATTTTGTTTGGATGGGCTTATTACCAGGTCCATGATAATGTGATAATGAAATAACACTTATTGATAATTCTACTGAACAGTAATTTTGTTTGGGTGGGCTTATTACCAGGTACATGATAATGTGGTAATGAAATAACACTTATTGATAATTCTACTGAACAGTAATTTTGTTTGGGTGGGCTTATTACCAGGTACATGATAATGTGGTAATGAAATAACACTTATTGATAATTCTACTGAACAGTAATTTTGTTTGGGTGGGCTTATTACCAGGTACATGATAATGTGGTAATGAAATAACACTTATTGATAATTCTACTGAACAGTAATTTTGTTTGGGTGGGCTTATTACCAGGTACATGATAATGTGGTAATGAAATAACACTTATTGATAATTCTACTGAACAGTAATTTTGTTTGGGTGGGCTTATTACCAGGTACATGATAATGTGGTAATGAAATAACACTTATTGATAATTCTACTGAACAGTAATTTTGTTTGGGTGGGCTTATTACCAGGTACATGATAATGTGGTAATGAAATAACACTTATTGATAATTCTACTGAACAGTAATTTTGTTTGGGTGGGCTTATTACCAGGTACATGATAATGTGATAATGAAATAACACTTATTGATAATTCTACTGAACAGTAATTTTGTTTGGGTGGGCTTATTACCAGGTACATGATAATGTGGTAATGAAATAACACTTATTGATAATTCTACTGAACAGTAATTTTGTTTGGGTGGGCTTATTACCAGGTACATGATAATGTGATAATGAAATAACACTTATTGATAATTCTCCTGAACAGTAACACGGTTTGAGTGGGCTTATTACCAGGCATGCTCTTACTGATAGATCAATAAAGGTTGTTTTTCTTGATGGTTCAAATTTTCTGTTTTATGCAAGTTTGATGCAAAAATAACATCATTGTTTTCCGGAAGTCATGAAATGGATGATAGTTTCTTCATTGATTTATTTTCAAAGTATCTCTCAAAGTTTTACTCTATCAACAAAAAATAGTGGGAAATAGATACCCTTAAAAATAATATTAACCTTTACTGTTATCAAAGATTTTGTATCTGTTAACAAAGCATTGTGTTTACTGACAGGAAGTGAGTGAGCTATTTCCATCTGAAGGTCTCGACAACCTGGCTGCTGAGTTCAATATTCCAATAATAGGCAGACTTCCTTTGGATCAGGTACAATATTTTACTGACAAAAAATTACCTCATTCAATGATATGTTTTCTTTCAATACATCCATCATTATACAATGCATATAATAGACAACTAACAAGAAAATTAAAAGTGATCAGTACTCATGTCTCATCTGACTTGGATATCTCTATATCCTCTGGTTTGAAATAAACCCTGTTCAGAGAAATAGGTTCTGTAAGTATTCAATACAATCATTCGTCTATCAAATAAGTATTTGCAAGAGATTTAAATGTGTAATTGAATATCCTTACATATGAATTTAAGGCAGAAGACTGCTGAAGCAAAGACATGACAGTGCTGCTTATTATTAAATGAAGGAACACTTTGTGAGACAACCATCAAAAGCTATCGTTACAACATTACTGAGAAATTCATATAACAATTCATGATGTGTACATTTTATCTGTTACAATGTCTATGATCCAGACAACTATAATGAAATAATATTCCTGATTTAATTTTTCAGGAGGTCACCAAGTGTTGTGAGATGGGTAGCAACGTTGTAGCAGATATGCAAACATCACCAGTCACCATCAGAATGCTGAACATGGCAGAGAGTATTAATTCTATTGTGGATAATATTTCATAGAAAATAGATGTATAGATATACTGATTTATTGTAAGGACAATTCACAAAATATAGTTATTGCCCTTCATTCACATTATGTAGAATTATTGCCCTTCATTCACATTATGTAGAGTTATTGCCCTTCATTCACAGCATGTAGAGTTATGGTCTTTCATTCACATTATGTAGAGTTATTGCCCTTCATTCACATTATGTAGAGTTATTGCCCTTCATTCACATTATGTAGAGTTATTGCCCTTAATTCACAGCATGTAGAGTTATGGTCCTTCATTCACATTATGTAAAGTTATTGCCCTTCATTCACATTATGTAGAGTTATTGCCCTTCATTCACATTATGTAGAGTTATGGTCCTTCATTCACATTATGTAGAGTTATTGCCCTTCATTCACATTATGTAGAGTTATGGTCCTTCATTCACATTATGTAGAGTTATTGCCCTTCATTCACAGCATGTAGAGTTATGGTCCTTCATTCACATTATGTAGAGTTATTGCCCTTCATTCACATTATGTAGAGTTATGGTCCTTCATTCACATTATGTAGAGTTATTGCCCTTCATTCACATTATGTAGAGTTATGGTCCTTCATTCACATTATGTAGAGTTATTGCCCTTCATTCACATTATGTAGAGTTATTGCCCTTCATTCACATTATGTAGAGTTATTGCCCTTAATTCACAGCATGTAGAGTTATGGTCCTTCATTCACATTATGTAAAGTTATTGCCCTTCATTCACATTATGTAGAGTAATTGCCCTTCATTCACATTATGTAGAGTTATGGTCCTTCATTCACATTATGTAGAGTTATTGCCCTTCATTCACATTATGTAGAGTTATGGTCCTTCATTCACATTATGTAGAGTTATTGCCCTTCATTCACAGCATGTAGAGTTATGGTCCTTCATTCACATTATGTAGAGTTATTGCCCTTCATTCACAGCATGTAGAGTTATGGTCCTTCATTCACATTATGTAAAGTTATTGCCCTTCATTCACATTATGTAGAGTAATTGCCCTTCATTCACATTATGTAGAGTTATGGTCCTTCATTCACATTATGTAGAGTTATGGTCCTTCATTCACATTATGTAGAGTTATTGCCCTACATTCACATTATGTAGAGTTATGGTCCTTCATTCACATTATGTAGAGTTATTGCCCTTCATTCACAGCATGTAGAGTTATGGTCCTTCATTCACATTATGTAGAGTTATTGCCCTTCATTCACAGCATGTAGAGTTATGGTCCTTCATTCACATTATGTAAAGTTATTGCCCTTCATTCACATTATGTAGAGTTATTGCCCTTCATTCACATTATGTAGAGTTATGGTCCTTCATTCACATTATGTAGAGTTATTGCCCTTCATTCACAGCATGTAGAGTTATTGCCCTTCATTCACAGCATGTAGAGTTATTGCCCTTCATTTACATTTTGTAGAGTTATGGTCCTTCATTCTTAGTATATATAGGGTTTTGGTCCTTTATTCAAAAGACCTTCTTATTAATATTGCTGAGTGACCAATCATTTGTTATCTTTTTATGTAAAGTTTGAAGTGCATGGAATTCATTTAAACCCCATACCGAGCATGTTTCCAGTCACTGATTTGGCTACAACAGGTGAGCTTACCGAAGGATGCTAGAGGGACATAGGTGAATAGGGATTGTTTATAGTCTAGAAAAACTGTAAACAGTATAAAGTACAGTACCCAGAGGAAGAAAACAGGCTATTTAAAAATCCTATTCATTAGACGTTTGGTGTTTTTGTTTAGATAGCAATGTGAAGGTCAGTCACAATTAAGGATGACTCAGTCAAAGATTCAAACATGTTACAGATCTCTACTGGGTGGTTTCATTAACCAAACATGTTACAGATCTCTACTGGGTGGTTTCATTAACCAAACATGTTACAGATCTCTACTGGGTGGTTTCATTAACCAAACATGTTACAGATCTCTACTGGGTGGTTTCATTAACCAAACATGTTACAGATCTCTACTGGGTGGTTTCATTAACCAAACATGTTACAGATCTCTACTGGGTGGTTTCATTAACCAAACATGTTACAGATCTCTGTGGTTTCATTAACCAAACATGTTACAGATCTCTACTGGGTGGTTTCATTAACCAAACATGTTACAGATCTCTACTGGGTGGTTTCATTAACCAAACATGTTACAGATCTCTACTGGGTGGTTTCATTAACCAAACATGTTACAGATCTCTACTGGGTGGTTTCATTAACCAAACATGTTACAGATCTCTACTGGGTGGTTTCATTAACCAAACATGTTACAGATCTCTACTGGGTGGTTTCATTAACCAAACATGTTACAGATCTCTACTGGGTGGTTTCATTAACCAAACATGTTACAGATCTCTACTGGGTGGTTTCATTAACCAAACATGTTACAGATCTCTACTGGGTGGTTTCATTAACCAAACATGTTACAGATCTCTACTGGGTGGTTTCATTAACCAAACATGAACTCCGCAGAATCAAAAACTCAAGGGGGATAAATTGTCCTTGACACTGTATTTTACCCATAGATTTACAAACATAGCTTTATGTACTATACACATAGATTCATGAACAATGGAATTAAATCACATACAACAGAAAGTTCACTTACAGTATCAGAATATGTATATCTAATTATATACAAAATGTAGTTGATGGTAGTATTACACAATCATTATACTACAGTCAATATCGTTATTACATAGAGATGTCAATAATTGCACTCATTTTCTAATTATCAGATTTAATGTGATTGATATTTTATTATTACAAATGTATTATTAGCCTTGTAGTTATGTTAATTGTGTCATCGTGACATGTTTAGGTATTTATCTTGCAATAAGCCCATGCCTGGTAATAAGCCCACTTACATATATTGCAATTTAACAGGAAATACCAACAAACGCTATATAACATTGCTGTATTGTAGCCCTAGATGTACTTTCAGACAGATATTGTGTATTGGCATATGGGCTTATTGATAAATGAATATAACAGTTAGTAAGAAGTTGAATGTGTGTGTCTGTGATATATATCAGTCCCAAGTGGCCTGTTGCATTTGCCATTTATCGGTGGTTGAACATCCATAGATATTTTTAACTTCTTCTTTAAAACCCTGAACCAAATTTATCGATATATCCAGAAACCTTCAATGACCACATGTGAACCAAAATTGAATTATATGGTCCCCACCCTGAGGGATCTAAGGGGCAGGGTCCAAAAAGGTTAAATTGACTGAAGTTTATGTAAGAATATCATATTTTTCGGCATAGTATGTTAAATTTACTCAAACTTATTAGTATAGAATTATATTTTCCCCTGAGGCAAGCCTAAAGTTTACTGTAGGTAAAATTTACTTTCATATACATTTCAAGTCACAACAAAACTAATATTGTAATATTTATAGAACTATGGTGACTGTCAAAAGCCTTTGGCCTCTTATTTGTCTTCACCTTGGGTATCAATCTCAAGGTCAAGGTCACCAATGCCTTATGGACTGTCAAATATCTATGAATATGATATGATTTCATTAATATGTTGGACCAGTTTATTTGGAACAAAGTGATCAAAATAAACATCAGTATTTTTAGATATTTGTTTTGTGTTATTTATTAAGGATATATGAACATTTAACTGATAGTAGGGTATAATTTTAGAAAAATTCCAATTGAATATTGTAGACTTTTACATTTTGATATACTTTGGTACATCTAGTTGTACTTTTTCTCCTAAAGAGCAGCACTTAATATGGCTTTCTGTATATTTTTTCTGTTGTTTACAGTTTGTGACGGCGTAGATGATGTCATGATTCAGTATTCAGTATCCACAATTTCAATGTTTTTTTTTTCGTTATTAGAGTACTTCTCTTAGAGTATAACTATGGAAGTTTTGGGCAGAAATCAAGTTTGGAAGAATTATCACTACAAATCATCACTTTGAAATACAAGACTTGGTTGATCATTTTTCTTCAATTTTGTGACCCAAAAATGAATGTTTCAGTATGTTTCTTGATTTCTGAAAAAAGGAAAAACCAACCAGACACTTTGATGAAAAATACAAAAAGAAAAAAATAAGAACAGTGACTATGAAAACAATTCCCTAATTTTTTTCTATCAAAGCATAAAATCTCAAAAAGTTTAATTTCAGAAGATTGTTAAGTGTAGGATTTAAACAATTTTTTAAAATGTTCATTTTTTATTTGCTATATAGATTAGCAGCTGTCAAATCTATATATAGCAGCTGTCAAATCATTCTATTGCATTTAAATGAAAAAATTGATTTGCTGGAAACAAATATTACCTTGAAAATAACCAAGAATATTTGTTGATAATGAAAAATTAACGAAAATGAGCAAAATTGTTTTTCACATACTCTTTCAGCAGTGAAAGAAGTACACCAACATATAGGTTTTTTTGTTTGTGTGGTTTTTTTTTTGTTTTTTGTTTTAGATCACTTTCTGTCATCCAAACTTTCAAAAAATCGTTACTGGAATAAAAGTTAAATATTAGAAATTTTAGAAATTTGGGGTATCTGAGTTTCATACATCCTTATTATATAAGCAAGTCAACAAAGGACATTGAGCACTGAATTTCAGAAAGGCATGGAGAAAACTTAAAACTATAAATAAATATAATAAAACAAAGTACTGAGGGAGGCTTTGGTTGTAATAGACCTTACTTCAACTGAGATCTTCTTGATATAAGGCTGCATTAGTTTAACAATTTCATCAAAATCTGTTCATATTTACTCAAATAATCGTGTTCATAAGGTTCAGTGATAAACACAATTGCAAAGGGCCATAACTCTGTAAGTTAAATTGAATTAGTCCCATTGCAAAACTCGTCTGAAATCTTATTGATATAAGACTGTATCCCAAGTTTCATGGCAATCTATTCATATTTACTAAAGTTATTGTGTTCACAGAGTCAAAGTTAATAAAACTGAAATGGCCCATAAATCTACAAAACAAAATAAAATTGCCAGGCTCTGTGGGATATTTCTAATACAAGAGGCCAAGCAGTCTAGATGGTCTTTCAAGTGTCATGAAATAAAAATTGTGATATTGATGATAGTGAGCCAGTGTCACTAGATACCATCAAAATTGCCATACCATATATAATACTAATAAATCTTTAAAAGTTATTTCCAATGGGAAATAAATGTTTTACACAAAAATGCAATTTTCTATAAAAATCATAGTAAACTTAACCTCTTCCCAAAGAAATGTTAGATCCATAATGGTAAAGCACCTTCAAATGTTTCCATCAATAAAGAGCATTTGACATATTTGGGTGTTGAGAAGAAGATTTTGAAATCTGAGTCAATTTGACCACTTTTGGCCCCGCCCATCAGCCCCAGAGGGTCAACCAGGATCAATATGGGCATACCATCAAGCAGTCATCCTTTGTTCTTAATTCTAACCAAGTTTAAAATATTTCCAATGAAAATTAAACAAATAATGCTCAAAAATCAATTTTTCCAATATAAATTATAAAAATTGTCTCCCATTAATGTAATAGCCTGGGGCTGGGAAATTCATGATTCTAGTTGAGCACCGTAAGACACTTCAATCCATAAAAAGCATTTGATTCTACTGTATCTGGGTGTTGAGAGGAGGATTTTTGAAATCTGAGCCAATTTGACCATTTTGACCCTGTCCTTAGGCCCATGTGGGGTTGGGACAATATAATTAGATAAGTTCGTTTATCTTAGGCCAGGAAAGATTTCTGCAAAATTTCATTTCAATTGGTTCAGAGGTTTTGAGAAGTTGAAAATGTCAAAAGTTTACGGATGCATGATGCTGGACAAGGTGATCACAATAGGTCACCACAAGACTCTGTCTTAGGTGACTTAATAAGGCTGCTACCATGTTTCATCAAAATCTGTTCATATGTATTCAAGTTATCCTGTTAACAAGTTCCATGGTAATAAAACAGCAAAGGGCCATAACTCTGTAAATTATCATTGAATTAATCCCATTGTTCAGCTCACCTGAGATTTTATTAATATAAGGCTGCGTACCAAGTTTCATCACAATTGGTTCATATTTGCTTAAGTTATGCTGTTCTCAATGTCCAAGGGTAATAACACTTTAAAGAGCCATGACCCTGTAAACTATCATAAACTCAGTCCCAATGTTGAACTTACCCAAGATCTCATTATTGTAAGACTTCATACCAAGTTTCATCAATACTGGTTTACATTTACTCAAGTTATTGTGTTCACAAGAAAAATGTACAGCACAAAACTACGGACAAACAACAATAGCTGTAGATCACCATGACCTTGGCAATGATTACATTTAACGATTATAAATGTAGAAGTTGTGAATACAAAGACAACACATTAGTTTTACAAATGTTTTATTGAATAAGCAAAACACATATAAACTCTTCTATCATATAAATGCTTATAGATTCAAATACTTATCACTGCTAATTCAGTCTATTAATAAGAAAATCTCTTACACTCAGCTGAGTTTGAAGATGGAAAATAGAAAAGTTGCGATATTGTAATGTAATGTAAAAACTAATATCAAAATGGTGAAGGATCCAAACAAATTAAACCGATCCTTATAAATAATACTATGTCCATAGTGTATGATTCTAGTTCAAAATTTGTACACAAAATGTGTACATGTATGTTTCTGACTGATACCTGTAAATGTTTTCAGTTAGGATCTGTTCTAGACTTCCTGCCATGCTGTTACAATTACTGGGAACCAATCTTTGTATGAGGCATCAAGTTAATATTAGTCTGCATGACCAAAAATCCCCCTGCTCCAAGTATCAACATATGATGAATTTGCTGAAGTTGTCAAATGTCCTTTACACTGATTAGTACGGCTACTTTTAATATTGCCACAGATGTAGAACATGATGTTATGACACTTCAGCGGTCTGACCCATATATCATTAATTTGAAACAGGATATGGCAGGGCAGACAAATTAACTAACACTATATGCTTCTGATAAAATAATGAGGCTATAAACATGACAGAATTTCTTGCACGGTGCCAACTGAAATCTGTCACTGTAAGTATCAACTTTCAAAAAAAACAAGTGAATGTTTTCATGATTTTGAAAAAAATGGTTGTTTAAAAGATGTATCTATAGACTTAATAAAAACACCCAGGTAAGTGAATCGTGACACTGATTTCCTCCAATATGTTAGATACCGATATACCATGAAAAATGTTGAATTATAGTTACATGCATTACATATCATCAACACAGTCAAATGATGCATTTTCGTCATTATTTGCGTACCTATACATAATATAATGGGCAAAGTGAGAGCTCATCAGAAAAAAATAATCTTTAAGACAAAAAGGAATTTACTTACAGTATGATAAACAATGTCAAAGGCTAATAGCAGCTTGAATAATTATCACTGGTATACATATGGAGAACCCTACAAAATTAAAACCAACAATCAACAATATTTTAAATGTATTAAAACAATTAACCAAAAATATTTGTTTGTTTGTTTTGGGTTTATTGCCAAGTCAACAGGCAGGGTCATTTTGAGACCGGGTCTCCCTGTAGTAGCTGGTGGCTATCTCAGTGAACAGGAAGCAAGTTGTATATCATCCAGTGTTTGAGCTAAACTATCTTATCAAAGGACACAGTAACACAAACTGCCAGGGTTAGGGGCCATCAAACCACACACCTGCAGTTGAGTAGGCCAGCACTCTATCACCTGAGCTATCACAGCCCCAAAAAAATGATCACATCAATCAAAATATAGATATTCTTAATAAAGACTCCTTAGGATCACAGATAATTTCTGACAACATCTAACATCCTATCTATGTATGAATAACATTTGTATATAAGACTTAACCCCTTCGTTTAAAGTAACTGATATAGATCAGAACTTCCATATTGCACTTAGAATATAGTAAATTTTGTTATAACCTACTGAATACTTGTCATGTATAGATACTGGATAATTCAGGATTAACTATCAAATGTTTGAAAACAAGACTTTCACTTTGATACTTTCCTAATAATGAATTAATTTTAGCCTGTGTAAATGAGGTACCAGTACTGGTAACTCTGACATGAGTTACACACGTGTACGCCTTGGTCATTGATCTGGCAGTGCCCACTATGACTGCACACAACCTCTAGTGGTACGCTGTATACCTGTGCCACAGTTTACTTAACACAACAAATTTACTTCACAAGGTAAAAAAAAAAAAAAAAAGGCCAGACTTAGGATTATTACATCGAAACCCAGAAATCCTGACTTTACAAGAATTGACTGCAGTGTGTTTCATCATATCTTATCCTCTGCATACAACTGCCCTACATACCTACAGTATCCTCTGCAACATCCAGGGACAGCAGAAGGAACATCTTGGCACACTTGTATTGGTTCCAAACTTCAAATTTAGTTTTTTGGAGAATCTAACATAATTAGATGGAAGTGAAAACAATAAACTAATCAAAATCTTACATTCAGCAGAACCATATGATTCCATTATTCAAATGCAATATATTTGGTATCTACAAACATGATTCACACTTTTTATGTGAATACAGTTCCACTTAATATCACATTTTTATGCTGTCATTACTAATTACATCAGTTTTAAATAAAATGTATTTTCACTTTGTATGATGTATATAAGGTAGCAAATCCTCTGTTGAAAGTCACTTTAAATCATAACATTTTCATCACTATCACGTATACATTAAAAAATAAGGTACAGACTTAAAGCTTCAACAGTCTTGTATCTCACAGTCATAGTCTACCTCAATGTATGTTGTAAACAAAATCCTACTATTAAAATCTAGGCATCAGTTGCATTTTTATGAAAAAAGCAATGTTGGACAACACTCTGGTTATCAGCTATACTATATAAAAAGATTGGTCTGTAAGCATGAGGCTGTTCTCTGCCAATTTTACAGTTCACCTGAGGCTGTAAGGTGAAAAACTTGATCAATAATTGTAAATGTTTTACTCAGGAAATTCCTCAGAAGGGTTATGAATATTTCTTGGAATGCTTCGATTTCTTTCTACGTAAACAACAGGTTACCATGTCATCTTCAACTAGACCGTCAGCTTGGTCAACACCTATATCCAAATCTAGTGAGCCCCCTTTGGATGTAGCTTTACCTCTATCTTTGTACTGCCCTATGTTCTTGTGGAAAGTTTGGTTACGGACACTGAAGGGTGCACCACTATGTTCAAGCTCACGTAAGAGTCTCTTCGATCGCCAGACTTTTATTTTCCTGTCGTCGCCAAGAGTAATGAGTACTTCCTCTGAATGAGGATGAAATGCTGTAGCGTTGACACCTCCGTTTCCTGGTTGTGCTGCATGCTCCAGTTCTCCTAGAATGTTGCCAAAATGCCTATCCCACAAAAAGCCTCTCTCCATTTCACTCCCACTAGAACATGAATTACATGTATAAAATAACAAAATATTTTCATCACTTCGTCTAGGGTTATCAAATATGTAAACAGTCCATAGTCCTGAACCTTTTGTTTTTTTTTTTATTCAAGTTTTTCTTCATAATCACATACATCAAAATTTCACTTACATGATTACTATACTGTATTTCATTCTACAACACAATATCAATTATAATTATATAGTATTAGCGTACACATAGCCCTGAAACTTTAGTGTCCATTATAAACTGAACATGTCCTCCTTGCAGAATCCAATACCAAGATTCAAGAAATAAGTTACATGACTATGAAATGGCCCTGGATTGCCAGAAATAACATCAGCTGACTATATTATGATCTCAGATTGGCTATGTAGTGATCTAAGACAACTAGGAATAACTTATTAGGCTAAAAAGTTGTCCATGACTGCTAGGAATAATTATCTGGCCATGAAGTGGTCTGACACTACAAGGAATAACTTATCTGGTCATGAAGTGGTCTGACACTGCTGGGAATAACTTACCTGGCTATGTAGTGGTCTGATACTGCTAGGAATAATTATCTGGCCATGAAGTGGTCTGACACTACAAGGAATAACTTACCTGGCTATGTAGTGTTCTGACACTGCTGGGAATAACTTACCTGGCTATGTAGTGGTCTGAAACTGCTAGGAATAACTTACCTGGCTATGTAGTGGTCTGAAACTGCTAGGAATAACTTACCTGGCTATGTAGTGGTCTGAAACTGCTAGGAATAACTTACCTGGCTATGTAGTGGTCTGACACTACAAGGAATAACTTACCTGGCTATGTAGTGGTCTGACACTGCTGGGAATAACTTACCTGGCTATGTAGTGGTCTGACACTATAAGGAATAATTATCTGGCCATGAAGTGGTCTGACACTACAAGGAATAACTTACCTGACTATGTAGTGGTCTGACACTACAAGGAATAACTTACCTGGCTATGTAGTGGTCTGACACTGCTGGGAATAACTTACCTGGCTATGTAGTGGTCTGACACTACAAGGAATAACTTACCTGGCTATGTAGTGGTCTGACACTACAAGGAATAACTTACCTGACTATGTAGTGGTCTGATACTGCTGGGAATAACTTACCTGGCTATGTAGTGGTCTGACACTACAAGGAATAACTTACCTGGCTATGTAGTGGTCTGAAACTGCTAGGAATAACTTACCTGGCTATGTAGTGGTCTGACACTGCTAGGAATAACTTACCTGGCTATGTAGTGGTCTGAAACTGCTAGGAATAACTTACCTGGCTATGTAGTGGTCTGACACTGCTAGGAATAACTTACCTGGCTATGTAGTGGTCTGACACTGCTGGGAATAACTTACCTGGCTATGTAGTGGTCTGACACTACAAGGAATAACTTACCTGACTATGTAGTGGTCTGACACTATAAGGAATACCGGTAACTTACCTGACTATGTAGTGGTCTGATTCTGCTAGGAATAACTTACCTGACTATGTAGTGGTCTGACACTACAAGGAATAACTTACCTGGCTATGTAGTGGTCTGACACTACAAGGAATAACTTACCTGGCTATGTAGTGGTCTGACACTACAAGGAATAACTTACCTGGCTATGTAGTGGTCTGACACTGCTGGGAATATATAACTCAAGTGATCCTCTGAGGTGGCTGAGTGTCCCTTGTAGACGATGTCGGTAAAACACATATTGTATAGATCAAACACCTTGAGGTCAATATTCTTGACATAGCAGCCATGGTCATATTCTCCATCTTCCATGTTACAGCTTCTATAGTTGAATGCTATATATCTACAATATAAGTGTTTTACAACTTCAAAACTGCAAACCATTAAATATTCATGAATAATCAATTTTTTGCAATACATGTTTTTGTATAACAAAATATCTGCAGGAATTAAATGCCATAAACTTATCTGTGAAATAGTCTAGGTGTGAATTATCATGAAAATTAGATTTACTTTTTTCAGATGCAAAAATTACCTGCGACATTATGTAGGTGTGCACATTATGCAGGTTTTTAATGGCATATCAAAATATTTGTTATAAAAAAATAAAACACTGATCAGAACTTAAGAAATATTAAGATTAAGATCAGGTGAATTGCAGGAAAAAAAGAAATCAAATCTGGAAACTAAAACTCACCGCTTATCAGATGACAGTCGCATACCAACTAAACCACCTGGACTATCAGCATCTGCGCTGTTGAACTTTTTACAAACTTCAAGACTTGGCTCTGTCATTTCAGGCACTATATAAAAACTTAAAAATCCTGTTGAAGGATATTCCTCTGTGTTATTTGCCAGAATCAAAACAGGTGTGAAATCTTCATGTGCTGAACTGCTGGCCTGAGAGTCGAAGTCCTGGCTGGACCCAGGCTTTATCTCTCCATCATCAGATTCTAAAATTGTTTCACTATTCTCATCTGGCCCTTCTGAGTCAATGTATTGAAACTGTTCACTTAAAGGTGATATTGTTTTTGCAGAAGGTGTCATGGGTTGCTGCACGCAGTGGGTAGGGAGATAGGCAATTCTAGCGAAGTCATTATTCCTGCAGTATGGATCAAGTATCATGATATCCTGTCCTTTACCATCCATTCTTTTTATCAATGCTTGTATTTTCTGATCTGATTTCCTACGTTCTGTTACCTGAAAAGGAATTTTTAAAGTGCTTTCATTACAAATTCTTTAAGGATTAATTCCAAATTAATATATATATTGTAATACACAGCACGATAAACACCATTTCCATCTCCAATTTTTTTAGAAAGATCATTGAATAATTGAGCTGTTTCAGATTTGCTTTCCATTCTCAAATTTAAGAAGAGATCCCAGAGGGATCTTGGCGCCCACCATTTGAGGATCTGTTTTCAGTTCTTGAAGATTTGTTTATTTTTTTTTGTTTGTTACAGGTGTTGTAAATGTTCATGAACTGGTCTTCATTGAATGTACTCAATGATGGCACAAGATATTTTTATTAAGCACTTATTAGCAAATATCATTTGAAAAAGATCCCAAAGTATAATTAGATAGCAGTCAGTTACAGGTGGATAATGGACAATATGCTTGTGCTGTATTACTGTCGACATCCAAGATGGCTGCCTGTGGGCCACCTTGAATTCGGATCAGTCCAAAAAAGGTACAATACACAACTAGGGACTAAGGGGAAACTGCATATGAAATTTGAGGAAGATCCATCCAGTACTTTCCAAGAAACAGCAGTAACAAACTTTTACATCCAAAATCCAAGATGGCCACCTGTCGGCCATCTTGAATTTGAATCAGTCCAAAAAAGGTACAATGCACAACTAGGGACAAAGGGGAAACTGCATATGAAATTTGAGAAAGATCCATCCAGTACTTTCCAAGAAATAGCAGTAACAAACTTTTACTTCCAAAATCCAAGATGGCTGCCTGTCGGCCATCTTGAATTCGAATCAGTCCAAAAAATGTACAATGCACAACTAGGGACCAACGGAAAACTGCATATGAAATTTGAGGAAGATCCATCCAGTACTTTCTCAGAAATAGCAGTAACAAACTTTTACTTCCAAAATCCAAGATGGCCACCTGTCGGCCATCTTGAATTCGAATCAGTCCAAAAAAGGTACAATGCACAACTAGGGACCAAGGGGAAACTGCATATGAAATTTGAGAAAGATCCATCCAGTACTTTTCCAGAAATAGCGGTAACAAGAATTGTTTATGGACGGACCACGGACCACGGACGCAGGGCGATTTGAATAACAGATGGTGGGCTAATAAAAAACTTAAATTCAAAAATTTTAATTTTTATGAAGTATTTATGTTTCTTGCCACTGAATATAGAATAAGAGGATCTTAGTAAAAAGAATACTGACTCAAGTTCTAACTACATGTATTAGGTAATGTCATACATACGGTGTGTTTCTTTATGAGAAAGCACCTATGTCCTGGAGGCATAAACTCGTGACTCCCATTCAGAAAAGATGTGTCATCAAGCCAGCAGCCTCGGAAGTTGGCATTAGATCCAGATACTGCATACAGAATTTCCAAACCTGCTTTACACAAATACAAAAGTATTTACTTTTATTCAAATCTTTCGAGAGGAGGAAATCAAATGGCAAAACAAAAAAAAATAAAAAAACAAGAAAAAAAAAAGAATAACATATGATTGTACAAATGGCAAATTTAGAGGGAGACACAGTAGAGCCAAACATTGAACTGTATCATACAAATGTTTTATCCTTCTAAAACTCTTGTCAGTGATGCTAAGGGCCTATAATTTGAAGCCTAGAAGGTGACAGAGAAACATCCAATGTGATCAAAAGATAAGCCAAAAACTAGATTAGGAGGTGCACTAGCTTCAAAAAGCAATAAATTTTGTAATTTTCATATATCTGATAATCAAAAAACTAGTAGGGGAGATACATTGGGTGTCTTCTTTTTCTCATTGTATTGATGAATGGCCTCAGCTCCTTTTGCCAAAGTACATGCGAAAGTAGCTGTAGTCTTACAAGGAAAAATGCAAACCTTTCAATGAAAGTATGAGAGTGCAACTGTCAGCCCCCATGATGTAGCTTGCAATTCCAGCCACCAAAAGTAGAGTTTCGGATTCGTTAAAGTCGGAAAATCGAGTGTACACCAGAATGGAGTCCAGATCTGTATTCTCAGCATACAAGGTACATGGGTAACCAAATTTCCATACCTACAGGTCAGCAGAATTAACTTGTTTAACATCAAAACATACAATTATTTGTATACACTTAATGTCTCACTGCACGGCAAGCATGTTCATAAAAATTATATCACATTATTTCATTGACAAAGCAATCTTTTCTTTTTCCATCATACAAAAATCTTAAATCACAAGTTACATAATAATTTGTTATCATTGAAAGCTTTGGTTTCTTGCAATAATCACGAACTTATTATTCAGCTTACCCTCACTGAGGCGTCGCGGCCTGTGGTAGAGAAAAAATTTCCACTGGGTGAGAAATTGATATGATAAATCTCATCTGTGTGTCCTTCTAGAGTTTCACTGAGGACAAGAGGTGCCTCGTCCTCCATTCTAACAAACTCATCCTTCCAGGTCCTAAAACGTTCTCCATGTTTTAACTCTTCTTTAGCCCTATCAAGGACTCGTTTCTGTAAGTCTTTTGAGGCCACCTTATTGAAAACCAAAACTTTCCACAGGGAGTTATCATGTGCTATTCTGTACCAGTGCTGAAAACAAAGAAAAAAAACCCAGCTTTTTAATGAAATCAGAATGCAGTAGTTATGTAAATATCTACATCATAAAAGTGTTTTTAGTTTCCACAGTCTAATTATGGCTCAAACGACTTGCATAGAAGTTGCTCCCTCAAACAGTCTCTTGGAGTTTATTCTAGAATTTCAATGTCAATGTTAATCCATGATTGGGTAAGATAATTTAGTTAATGGTGCTACAGAGCTCTATCTTCACAGTCCTTGGATACAAGCCTGATCAGATGATGTTTTGGACCAACAGCTCAACTGTCACAATTATAAAGAGTCATATTGTTGATATTTATCCCACAATAAGATACAAACATTTCATAACAATTGTAAAACAAGTTATTTCAAACTTGTTGGCTCAGATGAAAGCACACGAGGGGTCTTACTTGGGAAGGAAACGAGAGTATTCTGGGAAAACTTACATGCCCATTTTGGAATCAGTCCAAGAAACTAAGACAGAATCTGACCCCAAGTAGGAAGATCAGCTAGGTACAGGACACGTTGTTTTGTTGGTTACTCACAAAAATTACCGAAAGAATAGTAAATTATCATAATAAAGTTGACCAGCTCTGGGTATACAATGCTTCCATTTGATCTTTGAAATGTTATTGAATGTTACTGACTCCCAAAAATAAGCTTCAACACTTGACTTTAAAAGATATGTCTGTATGACATTAGTTTTGAAACTATTCAGTGTTGGAACAAATGGCAATGCGGATCTTGATTATAGTCAGCAGTCAAGTGAAAGTCCTTATAGTGTAGCTCCTATGTAATCTTCAAACGACAAGCTTCAGTCTTGGAAAGATTTTGATGTCATTTAAAATCATTGTTCAGACAAGATATAGGTAAATACCATACCCTTTGGCTTTGAAAAGCGGTATCATTGATTTTATGAATATTTTCATGGAATCCTATTTATTTTCAGAACGTTGAGACTAATACAAGTGAAATCAGGGTCAAGTAGGTAAAAATGTCAACATAAGCAATCACAATATTTAGTCATTAGGATTCCTTACCTTACATGTTTCAGCTGCAGACATGAGACTTTTGGCATCAAGGTAGGACATGATTACCAACAGAATTCCATCCGTTAGCAGTCCCCATGGTAATTCATCTACCATCGCGTCCATGCTAGATGTCTCCATTGTCAAATTCAACAGAATTACCTTACGAAGGCTCCCTGAATAACAGAAAAACAGTCTACATAGAATTATGTACCTAGCAGGTGGTTTTTCATGATGATGTTAGAACCTTAAAACTGTAACAAAACAGATAACTTAAAGATATTACATTTGCTATTACCAGTGTTGTCAGTGTTGCCTGTGGTTGAAATCCTATTTAAATAAGATCTTTCTATGAAATATTCTGGAATGAAATAGTAGTGATGTTAAATAGACTGAATGAAATCTCATGTAGATCAAGAGCATTAACATGGATAATGGAGGAAGCAAATGGTATGAGTCAAGGCAGTCATTTATCTATTAACACCAACTACAAACCTAACCTACCACCTAAGACATGCACAAACCTAACCTTCCACCCATACCACACACAAACCTACGCTACCACTCAAGACACATAACCTAACCTAAGACACAAACAAACCTAAAGTACCACTCAAGACACGCAAACCTAACCTACCACTCAAGACACACACAAACCTAACCTACCACCTAAGACACATACAAACCCAACCTACCACCTAAGACACATACAAACCTAACCTACCACATAAGTCAGAAGGTAACTTTTACCATATGCCTTCAAATGTGTAACCTATCTGGCACCAAACACTGAACAGCCAGGGTTCAAAGTTCATAGTTATTACAACATTACAAGAAGAATCAGGGACACCATTTTTGAAAAGAACTTTGCTTAAATCTGTCCCCGTCAAAGACAGAATTCATATTGACCTACTTCGTAGTTCACTTCTATAATTCAGCCGAGAAAAGAGTTTACTTCTATAATTCAGATGAGAAAACTGTTTACTTCTATAATTCAGATGAGAAAACTGTTTACTTCTATAATTCAGATGAGATAACAGCTTACTTCTATAATTCAGATGAGATATCAGTTTACTTCTTTAATTCAGCTGAGATAACTGTTAATTTTTCTCATATTCCACTTTTGGACACAAATATGGGAGGAGTTTTAGATACTGTAGGAGACAACAGGAGTTCTCTTGCACAACCTATGTGGTCAGGCAGGTGACCCCTTACCTTTTTATATCTCTATTCTGGACCGCTAGGTGAAAGGCAAGTGTGTTTCTACTGCATCACCCAAGGATTACCAAATTTAGGACATACTACTGCATCACCCGAGGATTACCAAATGTAAGACATACTACTGCATCACCCAAAGATCACCCAATTAAAGTCACTCATGAATCAGCATTAAAACTTTTATTTATTAGTAGTGACTAAAGCTTTGTGTAGGGGAAGGTCTTGTATGATATCTGTGCAGTTCATTACAGTATAGAACCCCAGTGATAATTTGCTCATGGAGAAAGGGTTATAATCAAAGCTAAGATTTGAACCAAGATTCTGAAAATGATGAACCTGTGCAACAAGCACTGAAAGTACAATGATGTGGTCATACATTCAAGTGATCACCATTTTTATCCTTGCTTAACTTGGTACATGGCAACAACTTTCAACCGCAGAGTCACAAAAGTGAGCTATTGGACTATGCAACAGAAATGCCCATATACATGAACCATACCAAAATCCCCATGCATATGACCTTCATCCTGAGGAAGCTTTCTTATGAGTTCAAACTGGCATCCCCATCATATCTAACTGTTGTTCTTTTTGCTACAGCAACAAGCCTCAAGGAACATTGTGATTCCTATGCTATCTGAAGACACCCTTCAGGATAACATGCCCTCTTGCCACCACTAAATGTAAACATGTACTTGGATACAATGAAGCAGTAACCTATGCCAGCAATGACCACGCTTGATGTTGTGTAACTTAGACACATGGACATAACATTCAACTGTTCAGTCATCAAAGCTAACTATAAGTCTGTGCAACTGAAATGCTCACGTCCATTAATTGTAGCATTACCCCAATGATACCGCCTTAGAACTGGAACCCAAAGACACCGACAAGTCTTCAGGAACATTGTCTTCCCATGCTATCTGAGAACATGCTCCAACATAACCAGGACCACTTGCCACCCCCAATTATTCATTCACAGTTGGTACACCCTAGTAGTCACCCATCCAAGCCATGACCATGCTCAATGTTGCTTTATTTTGTTTGGTAAAAAGACACAACACTCAACCACCAGGTCCTCAATGCATGTGTGTCCTACATATATACACTCCTGATTGCTCCTCAATTTATTTTCTGAATCTCTGCCCTTACAAACAAGATCACTGTAATCATCATAAACACCATACACCACTTGAAACAAGGACATTATTGTATGATTGATATCAGTCAGATTTCTATTTGAAGGTACAGAAGGACAGCCATTTTAGAATAAAATACTAAAACCACTCAGGTATATCAGTAATATCGCGTAAATGAAATCAAATTTCATCATTATATGCATTTCTGACTAAAGTGTAAAATGCTTCACTGAAGTGTTGATGAAATTCGTTTCGTTATCGTTGCACTGATGTGCAAAAGATGTCAACACAATATTAATTCTGCTATACACATTTGAAGCTGAATATGACAGATCTTCTGAAATCAATATTATCCAAAACGTCTAAAATAATTTACAAGACATTATACACAAATTAGAGACCATTTTCATTCATAAATAATATATATATATATTGCTGACCTTCAATCAAAGTTCATAATCAGACAACTTGGCGTTTTACTTGGCTGCCAAGACAAGCCTGTAGTTGCGACTTTCAATGCAGGTTGCCAGATCTATTTTTTTTACTCGTTGCGATTTGTATTTGTTTGCATGCATGTCACTTGATCTGCAATCCGTGTATCAATTGAAGAAAACGTGTATCCGCTCCAGAATGTCAAAGTGACTATTCCTGACGTTGGAATTATTCTGAGTGATGTATAAGGTTTGTTTACTAAAAAAGAAATGACGGTAATATAACTTCCGCTTTATTCTAAGCGGTTGCTGTCCGCACGCTCAATACTCGGAATACCTCAGTGTTTAGTGTTGATTACGCGTTGAAGGTTGATTATTGTTGTGAATCTGTTATAAAAACCTGTTAATTCTTACCGTATGGTATAGTAAGCGGTGGAGCCTTTCAGTTAACCAATTACTGTATCAATATAATGATAACATGTTAATTGTAGACTTCAATCTGTCCGAAGATCTGTCCCTTCGGTACGGCCGCACTATTTCAACATTGGCCGTTTTGTGCTTAGGTAGGCTATATACGAACGAGTTGATTTTAAAAACAAAATTAACATAAGATAGCGTTAACATTTATCTGATTATCTTTAAACTGTATAAGGCTTATCAGAATCACGATGATTGAAGTCTTCACCTCTCTTTACAGGTAAGTAACACTATTATCAGTCACTACGTCATGTTTTACTTTCACTTTAGATAGATCATTGCCTGGTAAGTCAAGTAACATGACAGGATGTACGTGGTTACATAAAATCTAGTTAAAAAGATAAGAAATAATGTAAATATATCCAAGTTTACATATATTTATTAATAATTTGAAGATAAATAACAAGTATAAATTGCTCAATATTGTTGATAAAAATGTCATTTTACCTGAGATCTGGGGTGACCCATCAAAACCTAAAAATGCTTAGTTCCATTGGGGTCCCCGATGATTGTTTAAGATTAAGATTGACAAACTTAATTTGAATTGTAAACCTGCTTTTGATTTAGTTTACTAAATAATGTTTTGAGGCTTTGCCTCCAAAACAGTAAGGCCTATTAGAGGTACCCTTTAATAATTGTATCTTGGAATTGAATACTTCAAGGGTTATGAAGAAGTTATAGGAGATAGAGATGCCTCCTTTTAGATATCAAGTCTGTTTTGTTGTTGTCTTCGAGGTCTAAAACTGTGGGAAGGGAGTAGCGTAGAAGTTTAGAGTAGAGGTCCCTTACTTGCCTTGGCTGGTGGGAATTTCCCATTGCTTGAGTGGAGGCATGTTGGGCTAGATACTGAATGGTTGCTAGTTCAAACCCCAGTGGTGGCAGGTTGTCTTTGTTACTCCTTCCTATAACACATCAGTATTTTCCCGAAAGATATCCACAGGTGTGACCTAAAAATTGCTCACTTGAAATGACAGACATGCATATCAGAAGTGGTAGCTTCTGTTTATGGTGACATCACTGAATCACAGAGATGCTTGAGTTAGCCTAACTGTGGCCACAAAGTTTTACATTTATAAAATCATCATTTCAAAAAGGAATGACATTTTGATGAGAAAAAAGCAAATTGTAATCATGTTAAGAAAATAGTGGATGACTGTGTCTATGTCGTTTTGTTTTTAACTCAAATGTGTCACATTACTTACCACACCACAAACTTTTCAAATAAGATTAATTTTCATGTGCCAATCTACAACTCACTTGTTCATTCAAATCAAAAAGCAGTCTCACTACAATCGATCATTTTAAAATCATCATTTTTCCAATACAACATATGCATGTTTGGACTTCCATGGCAAACAATGGAAAGGAGGCAGGGCCTGTTATTCATTGATGATTTTTATTCACTTGATAGATGACAACAAAATATCGGCATCAGAGGATGGTTTAATGATTTATGATATCTGGGAGGATGTTTGACATGTAAAAATGTTTATTGTGAAAAAGTATCCTAATTTGCCAATGAGATGAATGCTCATAATAATTCATGATTTATGGATTTAATCACAGTTTTTTTTCTCACAGAAAGCGTCGGATGTTTCTGTAACTAAAATTACCTGGGTTCTCGGTCATGTAGGTCATTAGTTCATGTATAATACAGTTCAACAAATTACTTATACCAAGGGTGGAGACATGTATGTTGTACAAGATACATGTACCAGGTAGACATATTAAAATTTTAATTTCTAGGTTAGAAAATGACTTTGATATGTCAAAGTAGAAGATTTTATCAGGATAAGCGTGACATTTACATACCGATATCAATTAAAGCAGCATATATGGTTACCTGTCATGAGGCTGAAACTGCCTGTCATTTCAATGAATGCCCAGTGTAAACAATGGGAACAATTATCTGGCAGAATTATTGTTACTGTCATTGGGATATCTTGTTCATTAATCATAACACCTGTATAACATTTGTAATTACACTTAATTTCTGAATATCATAAATAATAAAAAGGATTGTGACCTGACCATTTGTATCCACATATGATGAGACTAAGGAAAGGGATATAAGGATGTTCCTATATATATAGATATATACCTACATACATAGGTAACGCTATCATTTGTTAGTGGTTAACATCTTACACTGGAATAAGGACCATTATGTTTTGGACCAATTTCAGGGTTCTAGGGTCAAGGTCAAGGTCACTTTCTATTTTTAGAAAATCTATTTTAGTACTCTAGCTACTTCATTTTTGTTAAGGATTTCAATTAAACTTCAAACATTTATAAAGTCCTAGTATATCTCAGAGGAGTTCAAATTTCAGGGTTTTAGTGTGAAAATTTTTAGGTCAAGATGGTTTTTACCTTTTTACTCTTTAAGGGGTTTTGAACAAATTTTACACACTTAGCCATCTTCTGTATTACACATGATTAAATTAAAATGGAAATGTAAGGAGATTTGTTTGTCATGTTTTCTGTGTCTTTTTCCAGATGTAAATAGATGCATGTTTTGAAGAAACCTTTGAACTATAATGTCAAAACGTGGAAAGCAAGGGGTGTCCCTTCCCAGCAATACTGGACATGGATTTAGCCGTTTGAGCACAGATAATGGCTGGGAAGCACAGGTCAGTAAAACAGATTTTTAATGTCCACAAAAACAAAACAACCAAAAAAAACTACTTAATATTTCAACTATTTATAGGAGTAAGTACTTATCAAACAGTTGCCTTACACTAAAATACCATAGGTACAAGTGAATACCTGTGAACACTACCTCATACATACTAAATAAGCACACATACGTCTGTGGCAGGGTCAGCAAAAATGGCAACAAATGCTACATCATTGTCCTGTAATAAGAGCCTGTCTCACTGCTTTTTAGTCCGATTTAATGTGTTGGCCTCTCAGACTTGTTTGAGGATAGATGCAGTGATTAGGCAACATAGTCAGAAGTGCCCAGGGTTTAAGTGCCACTGTGATGGAGAGATGGTAGAGGAAAAGAGCTTGATCAATGTTTTTATTTCACTTTAGGTTTGCATACTGATTGAAACACAGATCTTTGTGTAAATAATATTTAACTTATATCTAACCCAAGGAGCCAAATTTTGTTTGAAGTCAAAGGATGGTCTCATTGCGGGGCAATGAAATATTGATAACTATACTACAGCAAAGCAATAGCTATGGTTGGGGTTGATATCGTTATGCTCGTTAGATAAGTAGTTGTAATTAAACATGGAATAAATCACATGTTAACCCATTGTCATTTATCATTGTAGGGAGGGTACATGGCCGCCAAGAAGCAGAAACTTCAGAATCAGTATGAAGCAGACATTGGGTCTGAGGGAAACACTAGGAACATATTCAAAGGAGTAGCAATCTTTGTGAATGGATACACAAGTAAGTTCTTCTGTGTCTTGTTTCAGAATCCTGTTACCCTAGGACAAATTAAACCCTGAAACTTCACTGCTAATTAAGAAATGGGGGCTCATTACAGAACAATGAAAGACAATTGTTGGTAATTCTAACAAACAGCAATAAAAATGGATGCATTTAATACAAGATATGAACTTATTGAAATATGAGTATGATAAAAAGACAGATGTTTAATTTGACACAGAGCCATCATCAGACGAGCTGAAGCGTCTTGTAGTGTCACATGGAGGTCAATATGAACACTACCTGTACAAGACACGGGTGACACATATCATTGCTACTAACCTAACCAACAGTAAGATCAAGGACCTGATGAAGAATGGGAAGGTAGTCCACCCAGAATGGATCACAGACAGGTAATGTGCTGTTGATTCAATTGACCAGCATAGGAATAGAAATCCATGTATGTTGTTCTAGAATCTGAAAAGAGTTAAAAACATCCTATCAAATGGTCTGTTCTTATTAGCAGATGTTAATCAGAAGTTTGTATGTGTCTTTTAATGTTTGGTATTTCAGTGTCAAGGCCAGTCGTTTGTTGCCTTACTCAAAGTATCTACTGTACACGGCCAAGGGAGGTAAGCAACATGGTCTTGAAACCTTCTCCACTCACACAGTCACTCGTCACAGCAGCACATCATCTAATGCCACTATGGACATGGATACATCTCATTTTGATAAAAGAGAAAAGTCATCGGATGACAGCATTCCTCAAGGTAACAATTTAGATCATACATCACAGGAAACACAAGATTCAGTGGCATCTTTTCATGAATCAGAAAGACAATTCATTCATTGTAATGAGGAAGAAAACATGATTGAGGAAGACAGCGATGAATCATCCCTTTTTGGGAACCAAAGTTTCAAAGCACAACAACAAGCAACTAACATGGTTATTAGTCAAAAAGTAAGCCATGTGATGCCAGATGAGCATGAAATCCAAGCAGATAATGGTATCAGAGTTATTTCCCCTGGAAAAGTCCATCAAGCTGCTGCAGTGAATGGCCATGGGACATCAGGCTCAAAACGAACTGGGATGGCGACAGCAGGAGAACCAGCATTTCTGAATGAGTTCTATTCCAATTCTCGACTTCATCATCTTTCAACCTGGAAGTCAGAATGGCGTGCCTATGTGAAGATGCTACAAAGTCAGAGTCAAGATTTTCCTGGCAGAACCAAACTGATGGAGGTAGCCAGCAAAAGGTGCCAGGATATGAAAAGCATGTTAAGTAATAAAATTAATTTGGGACAAAACCAGAGTGCCAAGCCATCCCGTATCATTATGCATGTTGACATGGACTGTTTCTTTGTGTCTGTTGGTTTAAGGAAAAGGCCAGATCTAAGAGGTAAGAACATAATCTGTAGATAACACTGTGTATGATAAAGACAGCACAAGGAAAGACAGGGTTGGGCACATAATCTCAGACTTGTGATATCTGCAACACATATATGTCAGCTTATTATTGATGATGGACTTATCGCTACATAATTCAAAAATTTATTATAATGAAACGTTTTCATTCAAGACAAATTTTTAACCACAAGATGATTATATTTGACTTATCATTAATATAGTTTTGAGTTAGTTATCCATTATTATAAACACATATATTACACTTCATTGGTTACAATTGATATAATTCATACTTTTTAGGGAAACCAGTAGCTGTCACTCACTCCAGAGGTCAAGGTATGAAGGCCCCTTTACAGGGGTCAAACCCTGCCTATGAACGACAGCAGTGGGAACTTAAGCGTAACCAGGGTGGAAAGAAGGGTAGGAAGCTTCAGCTTCCCACACGACAACCACTAATAGATGAAGGTATTGAGGAGGATGATGAAGAAGATGATAGCAATGATGGGATAGATAGGCCTGAAGCAGCTCCAGAGATTTCTGAGTCCTTTCACTCCATGGCTGAAATTGCTTCATGTAGTTATGAAGCTAGACAGGTGAACTGATTATTCTTTGAAAAATATTTTTATCTTCTAAAGTAATTTTGTCAAAAAAAAAGCAATGAAAATGAAAATTCACTGAAAAAAACAATTTTTATAAGTAAATCTCATCGAAGGTTTTAAAACAGTTAAGAATTTTTAAAATTAACTACAGCTTTTAATGATAAATCATTTATGTAATGAAGGATCAAAGTCCACGATATGTTATATTTTGCTAATACAAAAAAAATAGTCCAAAGAGAACTGGTCTTTAACTAAATTAAACCTGTTGGAAAATACTTTTGACATTTTGTTTATTACAGTCAGGCGTTCGGAATGGAATGTTCATGGGGAAGGCCAAACAGCTGTGTCCAGAACTACTGACCATTCCATATGACTTTGATGGCTACCAGGAAGTGTCCAAAACACTGTATGACACTGTTGCCAGGTATAACTGTAACCTTTGATTTTGACGATGAAATGGCTCACATGTGGCTGTCTTGGATTTGACTGTAGTTTGTTATAACTGTCTCCTGAAATGTACAGTATGGATCTTTCTCAAATTGTATATAAAGGTTCCTCTCGGTTTCTAGTGTGGCTCATTTCATTTTCAGACTGATTCAAATAATTGGTTGGCTGAAAGATGGCCATCTCTGATTTTATAATGTTGTTTTGTTGTTGCTATTTCAAGAGAATTACTGAATGGATCTTTCTCAAATTTCTTTTGAAGATACCATTGATCTAAAATAGTGCACTTTCAATTTTGGAAATGATGAGAAAAAACAAATGGAAGGCTAGTGGTCACATTGAATTTTGACAATCGCTATTTCTTGAGAAGTACAGGATGGATCTTCCATTTTTCATTGGAAGGTTATCCTTAGGTGAAGTTCCTAGTCATTTTAATTGTTGGAAAGATGAGAAAAACAACATTGCTGACAGGCTGCCATATTTAATTTTGACAATGAATGTTTGTTACTTTCAGTTCCTGTGCAGAACAGGATGGGTGTTTCTCAGATTTTGTTTTAAGCCATTATTGCTTTTTCTGAAGGAGAATTCTCAAATTTCATATGATTAAGAGCAAATAAGAAAGAAGAAAAAAGATCCAATTGAAGAACACATAAAGATCATAAAAATGGATGAATAATTTGACTTTTATTCAAATTTTTGTTTGTGATTAAACTAGATAGTTGTCTGTTGCATGTTGATGTGAATGACTCCCATTATTCAAAAACATTTTTACCTAACTTTGAAAATCAGAGCAGTGAAATATATCTGATAGCAGCTTTGAATAACACATTTTGAGGTCTCATGTTCTTGATTCTTTAAGTCGACAAGCTTCAGCAAGATATTCTATTTTATACTTCATAAGTCATCTCAAACACTTTTAAGTTGTGCAATAGTTAGTTATTCATTTATCACCCATAGTATTTTCGACCACATGTGAGAAGAGTCTTTGACTCCATGTGTAATCGAATTGAAATAAAGTCTATTATTATTATTATTATTATAGTTAAAAAACAGCATGTAAAATCCATCTTTTTTCAAGATCATTTAAATATGGCATATTTTCATATTTTCCTAGAAAATAATTCTGTATCCTGCAATATACCCAGTGGCCCAACATCATTTATAACTTCAGTGTATGGAGGTAATTGCACATTGAAACAGTTTTTGGGTTCATCTCTTCTTACATTCCAGTATTTGGGGGTGGGCTTATTACCAGGCAGTGTAATAATGTTAATCTTTATTTTGAGGTTAGATATACTCATGACATTGAGGCGGTCAGTTGTGATGAGATGTTAGTGGACTGTACTGACCTTCTGGCCATGACCGGAGCTGAACCACTTGAGTTTGCATCACTCCTTCGACAGGAACTTATGGACAAGACTGGCTGTCCTGCTTCAGCTGGCATGGGTAAAGTGAGATTAGTGGCATAAATTTTGTTCTGGCCTTATGATTTATAAAGTAGAATCCTTGAACTTCCATGGGTTAATATCACTTAGTTATCCTCACAGAAGAGTGTCATATTAAATACTCTTGGCTTTCAAAGATGATGAAGAAGCTGAATTAGTTAACTTTTGCCAAATTAACAAATTAAAGCTGATATTCGTTCCTTGTCATAATGTAATTGATGTCAACATTGTCCTCTACATACTCTCCTCAGCTCATGATAAATGATACCTATCGTCAAAAAACTGTTAACTGAGAAAAGTTTGTCACAAGAAAGTCTTGTTATTTAAGACAATTTTATTATTAGTGGTCAATGTTTTATGTGATGATTTTGTCACTTTGTCACTAGGGCACACTCTTGTTTATAATGATTTTTACACTAGGGTTCACTGTTATACAAGATGGTCTGGTCACTAGGGGACACTGTTGTTTGTAATGATTTTTACACTAGGGGGCACTATTATACAAAATGGTCTGGTCACTAGGAGACACTGTTGTTTGTAATGATTTTTACACTAGGGGGCACTGTTATACAAGATGGTCTGGTCACTAGGGGACACTGTTGTTTGTAATGATTTTTTCACTTGGAGGCACTGTCTCTGATGATTTTGTCATGGTTAGGGGGCACTGTTTGTGATGATTTGTCACTAGGGGGCACTGTCTGTGATGATGCTTCCATGGTTGGGGGCACTGTTTGTGATGATTTTGTCACAAGGGGGCACTCTGTTATATGTTATGATTATGTCACTAGGTGGCACTGTTGTTTGTGATGATTTTGTCATGGCTAGGGGGCACTGTTTGTGATGATTTTGTCACTAGGCACTAGGGGGCACTGTCTGTGATGATTTTGTCATGGCTAGGAGGCACTGTTTGTGATGATTTTGTCACTTGGGGGCACTGTCTTTGATGATGTTTCCATGGTTGGGGGCACTGTTTGTGATGATTTTGTCACTTGGGGGCACTGTCTTTGATGATGTTTCCATGGTTGGGGCACTGTTTGTGATGATTTTGTCACTAGGGGGCACTGTCTGTGATGATGCTTCCATGGTTGGGGGCACTGTTTGTGATGATTTTGTCACCAGGGGGCACTCTGTTATATGTTATGATTTTGTCACTAGGTGGCACTGTTGTTTGTGATGATTTTGTCACTGAAGAGGAGGTGTGGGCATATTAGTATAAATTGTTGGTATACTGTAATTCTCAACAAAACTAACAATCTCCATATTTGTAGGATCCAACATCCTACTGGCCAAGATGGCGACAAGGAAAGCCAAACCAAATGGCCAGTATTTTCTTCAGTCAGATGATGTGCTGGACTTCATCAGCGATCAGACAATTCAGAACATTCCAGGTAAATCCTCAGCTTTGTTTAAAAAAAAAATCCTTGAGACAATGTTTAACATTCAACATGATACAATTTAATTCTCAATCTCTTCCTAAATAGATAAGAACTTTTTTCTCAAAAGTAAACAGATTGCATCAAACTGGCTTAAAGGGAATTTTCTCTTCTTATTTGAAGTTGTGTTAAATACCCATTTTTCAGAACAAAAAAAAAATGTACATGCATGTTGTGAATTCCATCTTTTAAGGAGTTGGATGGTCTATGTCCAAAAAATTAAAAACCATGAACATTGAGAAATGTGGAGATCTACAAAAGGTGTCGCTAAGTGTCCTCCAAAAGGAGTTTGGACCCAAAACTGGCCAATCACTATACAGATACTGTCGTGGAGAAGATGATCGACCAATCAAAATTGAACAGGAAAGGAAATCTGTTTCTGCAGAAATAAATTATGGTATTCGCTTCAAACATGTAAGTTGATAATAAATCCATTTTTAATTCCCTTCTGTTTTTGTTTGTGTGCATAACTGCTTATCTTTGTATCGTCTGACCTGTCACGTCATGCTTTGAATTATATCATAACTCTAGTGCATCCATTTCTTATGAGATTATGTAAATTTTATGTAAATGTCAACTATAACAGTACCTCAGACTCCGCCCTGTTTTTGAGTCTAGATCAAGGTTGTCATTATATTTATTGAAATTTATCAAACAGGTGACGCCGTGTTAATACACTATGAAATGGTTACAGATTAGAAACCAACTGAAAGTCTCTGAGAAAGATAATGCCACAGTTTACATCACATTTGTAAACTCCACTTTGTTGTATATATTTCTTATTATTGAATGTAAACTATTTATCTTTAAACAAGCCCAGGGGACCAATGAATTACCACTGTGAGAGATGCGCTTATTACAGGACAGTGATATAGCATTTGTTGCCATTTCTACTGAAAAAACTGAAAATGTGGGATGTTTAGTCTTATTGCAAGACTATACATTGATAAAACAAAGGGAGGTAAGAGAGAAGTTTTAGATTGGTCCTATATTTCACTTCTCAATCCACAGAATGGTGAAGCAGAGAAATTTCTATCAGATTTGTCGGAGGAAGTTCATACCCGTCTGAAGAGCATAGACAGGAAGGGCAAGACAATAACTCTCAAAGTGATGGTGAGACGCGAGGATGCTCCAGTGGAAACATCAAAATTCATGGGTAAATTTTTGTTTATTGTCCAGGTGACTAAAATAACATGAAAGACAAGAACATTATACTTTTAACTACAAGGTGAACTGACAATTTCTGGCTTCAGTCGTCAAATAATTTTCCATATTTATCCAAATAGAATTTCTCATTTTTCACCATGAATGCCTATTTACATGTACAACTTCAAATGATATCGGCATTGTTTTTGCCTAAAGTTTTAAAACAGATTGTTAAATCTATCGATTCAATATCAATTTATTTCCTGATGTTTTCAGTCCACCATCAGATGGTGGGCTGTACAAATTGCCTAATTGGCTGTGATCTGCAATCTGTCTGTTGTCAATTCATCTGTTCTTAAAAAGATATAGTTGACACTGGTATTAGACAGATTATTCACAAATTTCATATGTAGCAAGGGGTTTCCTTTGTCCCTCCTTGTCATTATTTCACTTTGGAACTGATTGGAAATTTCAAAATTGCCGAGAGGCGGTCATTTTGGAATTTGATCACAGACCATTTTCATATTTTACATGTAGGTATCCGTTGGTTCTTAGTGGTGCATATTTGATTTTGGGACAAATGAGGGGGAAATCATGCAATGGTGGGCACCACAATCCCTCTAGAATCATGTCTGTATACATTTCAGTGTTGATAAATGACAGCTTACTCTTGCAGGCAAATGTCTGTTATTAGTAACACTGTTTCTCCTTTTTATTTTCCAGCTGACTTGTAGTGAAAAAATATCTCAACATCCTCCTTTTTACATTTTTTCTTTTCAAATCATTACAGCTGCCATTTACAATGATCATAGCAAACTTTCACTTGACCCAGTCATTTTTTATATGTAGGTCATGGCATCTGCAACAACCTATCCAAATCAGTCACATTGCCTATGGCAACAGATGACCCCAAAGTTATCTGTCGAGAGTGCATTGGTATATTAAACCATATGAAGGTTAAGGCGAGTGACCTTCGTGGCATTGGTATTCAGCTGCAGAGACTAGAGCCCAGCGTCCTTGGGGGCCATAAGTCAAACAAAGGAGCTCAGAGCATCCTTAATTTTACTGTTTCTAAACAAGGTAATGAATTTAGTTTATGTTTTGTATCAGTGTACATTACCAAATTTCCAGATAGAGCAACATGTAAGGTAAAAAAATCGAATTTGCACATAAACATAATTTGTACTTTTTGGAGGTGACATTGCTGAAAAAATTCTGGGTTAAAATTTGTAAAAATGATAAGTTGATACTTCTGTATCAAACTGTATTGATCTGGCAATGCTATTGATCTGTAATAAGCCAATTTTCCTACCTCGAGTCAGAGATCATGACTTATTTTTTTCTATGTTAAACATGTAATGATGCCTCAAATTCTTCTTTTCAGCATTACTAAATAAAAGTTCCTCTAAATCTCCAAACACTTCAGCAGCCTCATTGTTACCTCTCTCTGTTGACCTTGACATTGAAACATGCGCTGAAGGTCAAACAAGTGAAGCGAGACAGGAAGGAGATGAGATGGAGAGTTTTATTGACTTACCTAACCAAACAGATCGTGAACTGGTGCATAAATCTGAAGATGAAAGTAACGACTTTTTAGGGGGATACTGTCATAACATTGTGGACGAGTTGTCCAGGTAATCCCACAGTTTTATATTGTATATATATTCATATCGTGAGTTATTAAATGTAAAATAAATATTTACATGACTGATAACAGCAAGAGATATCTAATATTTTGCATCAATTCAGGTAAATCAAAATTTTGTCATCCCTATGATTGCTAAATTTTATATGCCAGTATCTCTAGGGATGGCACATATTGCTTAACTTTGTAGAGTTATGTCCCTTCCTTTGATTTTTGATACAAAGATGTAGCTATAGGTTGGGAACTTCAGATAGCTTGAACTGTCCTGCCAAGTTTTCTTTCTTTATTGTTTTCATGGCAAACAAGTTACTTGTTTTTGTCTCTCTAACCACACCAACATATGCCTTTTGATATTATACTTATGGGCCATTCAGACTATAGATAAGCTGTGTTTATTTACCCAGGAGAAAGACAGCAAAAAGGTTTCTTCCTCCTCTACCTTCACTGCCCGACCTATCTGGGTCCCCAGAGCTGACAGCTGGCGGTGGGGATAGGAGCACATCTGGAATCGAGGATTACTTCCCTTCTCCTTCTCAGGTTTGTGTTCAACATCAGTGGGTTGCAGTTTCACCTTGATTGAAACGGTTTGTCCAACTGAACCTGCAAGATAATGTGAGATACCTATCTGGACTTAGGCTGGATGACAGAATATTTTGCTTGTGTACTTTGAAGGGACCAACTGTAGCTTTCTGAAACTAACTGGCTATCACAAAGTTTCAGAAGTAGGGCATAACCCAGGGCTGATCACACATATTTCAAAGTGAAAGATTTCGTTACAGGTTTGAAGGCAATACATTTATTTATAGTTTATTGTTTTATTATTGGCGGAAAATGCAGACAGTGTGTAAAAATAAGCATTTTCAAAATCAGGTACAGGTGGATTTGTTTATTGTGGAATATATACGAGTTGCCTGAACTGTTTCACCCTGTTTATATGACAGCAGCTTTGCTGCATTTACAGCACTAGGCAAATATTGAAGGGGCAATGACTTAATACTAGGTCCCTGTCACTTACACTTTAACCTCGATTTTTAAAATTTGGGATGTTTATTTGTAAAACTGTTACATGGAAACAAAGCTTGATATAATTTTCACATGTTTATCTTGAAGGTTAAATCTTTGTTCAGGTTCTGTGTACAAATGAATTCCTACCTTTCCAAATTGTCCAAAAGTAAACTGAAGATGTACCTTTATAAAAAAAAACAAATTGAAAGAAATTTGTGGACTTTCAACATCAAGATTGATCTCAACATAAAAAAGGAAGTAGTACCAGTTTTCATAGTTAGGCCTGTCTTGTTAAATCATTATCTATACACTCTGTACTGAGGTCAGTTTATAAACCATGTTGTCTTTATTTCTTAATTACAGATAGATCCAAGTGTACTTAATGAATTACCTCCAGACATTCGCTCACAAATTGAGAAAGAAATGATTTCCAGAAGAGTAAAAGGTAGTCACAGCCATCAATCTAATCACAGCACACCCAGTACTAGTAGAACTCATAGGACAAGAGTGGTTGTTGATGAAAGACCTGGATGCTCTCATTGGTCAGAAAACTTAGATTCAGCCAATCAAAATGGGTCAGCTAAAAGTTCCTTGGAAGCTGCAGATCTCATGCCATCACCTTCACAGGTACTTTGTGAAATGAGGAAAAAATTTTTATGTATTTGTGAATTCATTTAAAAATGTTAAGAAAATTATCATTCTTTATTGTGTCGAACAACCATGTTGATAACAAGTTGATATTGGACCATAAGTTCAACAATCACTCTGACATAATGCTGATAGTTGTAAAAGTACAGAGGAAAAAGACTTTATATATAGGTACTCTTATCACCTTACAAATAAGAGGTGGGTATAGCTAGCAATTAATGTAATCATCCCAATTATATTTTCTAGTATGTTAGATGCAGCAAGTTATTCTGATCTGATTCTGCTTGCTTGTGAAACCTATGTCCCAGATTTTAAGTAGCTCTTCTGAAGAGAGATTGTAGCCTTGTCCCAACATATAGCTATGGTATGGCTGTTTATAACTTTTTGAACTTAGATGATAGTGTAAATGATCCTCAAAGATTTTGGTCTGTGCCAGGAAGTCTTGCAAACAGAAAACAGAATATCTCCTGTGGGGATTTCAGACTGATCCTGTAATAGTAGGAGAATGCGTAGCTTTCCTGAAACAGAAGACCTTGTCCATTATCTGTTTCCTTGATGTTTGTTCAAATTTATTGTTGGAGAATTAATTAAGAAAGAGCTATGAACCTCAATTACAGATAGATCCCAGCGTGTTGAGGGAATTGCCCCCAGACATCCGCAAACAAGTTGAAAATGACATTGTTAGCAAAAAACGGCAGGGCAGCCATTCCACCCTGGGGGTAAACCATTCACTCGTTGTGAAAAAACATCCAGTTGTTGAAAATATCTCCAGAGAATCCGCTGTATCTGGATATTCACATCAGTCAGGACAACAGACTAATAGAGACGACACCCACAACGATAACACAGTAGTGCCTTTACCTTCATTATCTCAGGTAGGAATAATTGTAACACAAGGTATAAAGCCTTTGGGATGTTGGTAGATTGTGACTCTTTAACAATTTTCTGCCTTAGTGAAAGTTGTGATGTTAATCTGTCATATGTTCTACTTATTATTTTTAGCAGATATCTTGTTCTAGAAAGATTTTGTGAGATTATCGATATGAAGGAACCATCAGGTAGAAAGCGTGTTGTTTTATTGTTCCTGTCAATGTTTGTTTTTACTGTTAACAAATTTTTGCAATTTTACCAAAAGCACAAAGTGAATAAAATTGATTTTTCGCAGAAGTTGTCATGAAATGGTCTATTACTTTCTATATTTGTTTAATTTTTCCAGGTGTCAAATTTTCGATGATTCTACTTCATCCTTAAAATTGGCAAAATGTAGAACCTGTAAATTCAACAAGATAAATAGTACATGTAAAATAATCATGTAAATAAAGCAAGAAAGTTAAGTATCGTTAAAAAAGAGTTTAAACAGATGAGAAATTCTTGATATAGAAATTGTCAATTATTTTCCTTGAAATCAGGATTCTTGTTACCTTAAGATTTATAAAAAGTATTTTATTTACCAGTTAGATGAGAGTTGTTTGAATGCCCTACCGGAGGAGTTACAGGATGAGATTCGTGAAGCCTATGTAAGACAGGAGAGTGAAGAAATCACAAAACCATCCTCTTTTCATGCTATACCTATGCTTAGCCTTCAGCAAGCTTCATCCCCATCCAAACGGTCACCTGGAAAGACCTGTTCTCCGACAAAATCACGCTCACCAAGGAGAAGCCCCAACTTTAAAATTCCAAGGGGTAAACCAAGAAGAGGTAGACCAAAAAAACTTGAATTCCAAAGTCGGCGCCAACCAAAAATAACAGCAACAGTTAGCAGCAAGCAGGTGATGTATTATAATCTAGGAGTTTTCCTCTAATGGCAGAACCTAGGGTTTACATTGTTTTGTGACCCCAGGAATGGAATACGTTTTTCTCAACATCTGCCTACTGAATAGTTCTTTACTTGTGGAGGGCTAATATTTAGTGGTAGTTTCATTTTGGGCTAGTTCAGGGGTATTCAATTTTGTATGTGTCTATGAACAGGTATCCAGGTATACAGGTATAAGAAATATTTTTCAAAATTTTCATTCACTGTAGATTTGAGTTCAAAACCTCAAGGAAGCCTTAACACTATGATAGAGTCATATCACATGTCACAAATCTGTTTTCTGTACATTACTATGCAACAATTATGACATGACTGATTGGCTGTTGATCTTATCAAATTACATAATAGGAGAGCATAAATACAAGCATTTTAATGTAAATAATCAAAAGTCAATACATGTATTAAATGGGCACTTGTGTTTAAACTTGACAGTCAGTAGTTTAAGACTACAAGTAACATGCCAGTTATTCTGGTTCAGATCTCTAATGTTTGAAAATCAAGAAAGGATTTTTTCATATAGAAACATTTATAAATATGTGTTTTTACAATCCCCTCCCCCTCCCTCCCCTCTTCCTACCTAAAAAACCCCTGTAAAATCTGTCATTTTAGAAACAATTTAGGCAACTGTTCTTGTGAAAAAAAACATTTCTTTTTAAAAAAACATAGCGTAATGATTACATATAAAATCAGAATGCCTGATACCAGTCCGGCATCTTTGTGCGTTAAAACTTGGAGAGTATATTAAAGAAAATTTTATTTTCCATCTTAGCAAGAATCCAGAGTCGACACATTTAAAGACAATGTCTGTAAACTAGATGCTATTATAGTGGATCAACCAGCAGAAGAGGCTAACCCAGGTACCCTCATCGATGGTACAGTTAACGAAACTGCTGGATCCATTACTGATAGGATACCATCGTCCAGTCAGAGAGCTGTCAACTTATGTGGTGCTGTGACTATCACAGAAGTCCGTACTCTGCTGAGAGAGTGGCTGAGTTCTGCCCAAGGTATAACTTTCATTTCTGGATAGTCTTACTTTTTTTTTTTTTTTTTAAACTTTACTCAAAATATTAGCTTGGCTTCTCCGAGCTGTATACAAGTTGATATCATTGATGTTGGCTTGAGAAAAAGACATGTTGGTGGATTTATCGTTAAAATGAGGAATTAAGAATGATTCTAACTTTGTAAACATTCAACATATTTTCCAGAGAATGATTAAAAACCAAAATTGTATTTTGTATTTTACATTTTCAACTAGGAATTAATTCCCCACACAGTTATCTCTTCTGTTGTGTTACAGTGCCAGAGCAGGAGGATGAGGAGGTGATGCTAACTTACCTGCAGGACCTGGTTTTAGACAAGAATCTGGAACAAGTTGACTTAGTCATCAGGTTCCTAAACAGGTAAAATCTGCCCTGGTATTGCTGTAATTATGATTGTCTAGGGACTGGAAAAAAATTAATCTGAGTCAAAACCCAAATAACATATCTCTGATCCAAGGGTGTAGAATTATGGTCATAAATATTTCATGTGTGAAAAGTGATCAACATTCAATGTACATATACCATGGGAATGCTAAATGTAGCAATCTGTCTGCAGTGGGAAAGTCACCCATGCAAGCCTGAGAGGGGGCAGCACTTTTTTTACTACTCCTTTCTGTTACACAACAGGTATCTATAAGTGGGTTTTTTTTTTCAGAACAGTTCACCGAGATCTTTTCTGTATACAGAGTTGTAGTACTTTTTGCAGGTCTTTCTTTGTATATTGAGTGATGTAGCAATTATTCTGGTATCCTGGATCACAAAAAGCTCCATCATAACATTTACTTGGGTATATAAAGGAAAACATTTGTACTTCCCTGGTAATTATTTACCTGTTGGGTACAGACTCTATTCAATTATTTCTTCAGAGGTGCTGATAAGTTGCTAACACTTAGTCAGGATACCTCTTTTTTTATTTTGAATATATTGTCATTTTGTATATAAACAGAAAATATCACCTTGACATATTTGTTTCGCTAACTTTTTTGAGGTTTTAGCTCTCTTCCGGCAATTTGTTTTGTTTTATTTGAAATTGATAAACAAATCATCTGAAGAGAGCTAACAGGGTTTGAAACAAATACTTGGTCCTGCTGTTTTCACTTTATATATTTGGATGATACACAATGTGAGGAGAAGTTATTTAAATGTATTATTTTACATTTGAACATGGTAACATAACTAATGAAAGAAGACAATTTTTGAATTGTGCCAAATCAGGGCCTCAAAATTACAATTATTATATATTATCATATATTTATATACAGTCTGTACAAGAACAACCAGTAAAAACTGCTGTTAAGTGTTCATCCCTATAATTAAATACATCATCAATTTTTTTCTGTAAATTTTCAGGCATATCCAATGCTTACAGAATGACCTATGGAAAGAGACATTTGAGCGTATTGTTCAGCATATCCAATGTGTTGTACAATCCACCTATGGCAGCAAACTAAAGCTTCACAATGGATCAAATCAGCCTATAAGCTGACACTTTTAGCCTGTGATATACCAGTCTATACTTTACAACAGATGTTGTGCACTCAAATTGACTTTTGTTTCCATACTACTCCATTGTTAAGTGTACTTAACTATTTTATATTTTTGTTTCAAAATAAAAAAAATCAGATTTTCAGTATTATCTCTCCATGTGACTAGTTTGAATTTGTACATTTAACTTCATATGATTCTCATGGATTAAACTTGTGTCTAAAGATTATTCGATTTAGCTGTCAAAATGTTTTTACTCTGTCCAGAAATGTGTGGCAGGGTTTGATGTTTTATATATTTATATATATTTATCTGACTTGCATTAAAATTATTTGTTTGAAGTGATGCATATATGTTTTTATGTATACCTATGATGGATTTCATGGGAGTAATAACACAGAGCAGTGATTGCTGGGTGTGTCATCCTGTGAAGAGCCATACAGAGAGGAATAAGGGTAAAGTGTCTTGTCAAAAACACAACTACATCAACAAAGACCGGTCTGTTTCCAAGATTCCTGAGGAACAAACTGTCCTGGGTAGTTGACCTGGCACCATTCCTCTCCACCTTCACCCTAGATTACTGGTGTCAACATTGTGGCTGAGCTTGCCCACTATCAAAGAGCAATATTTTGTCCAAGATTTGGATTAATGATGGGATCTGACCAGATGTAAATTACAGGATAATTGAGTTTATTTTGGAAATTACAGCCTTGGAACAGTGACTACATTTAGATACCAACAGAAAAGGAAGCTTCACAGGATCACATTAAACATCATTCATTTCAGCAAAGAGCAAAAAGTACAGATTTGATAAATATACTGATAAAATCAACAACACAGAAATAGATATTAAAAGATATTTTATTCCTCAAGAAGACCACAGCAGTTCTCTCGATAAAGAACAGAATGACCTACAAGTATTTCTCATCGTTTTTTCCCTTAGCACAAATAATTGAGGCAAAAAAATATGACTGTACATGAAAATGAATTAAATAACAAATCTTACTAGAGACTCTGATTTCGACAATCTTAAATTTCCATCAAGATAATCAACGACAATTGGCTCCTCTTACATCCACACTCAGTCATACTCAAATCATGATAACAATAATTAGTTTGATCAATTACATCAGCATACATGCAAACCTTGTTCCCATAGCTGAAAATATTCGCCGACTTTCAATAGTTGCAAAATAGTTTCTCTTATTTTTTGTTTATTAACACCAGTTTACAAACAATAATTGATCAATGCTACGACGAAATGTGATGCAAATTATTAAGATCTGTCATCAAATTTTACCTACACATCTGAAGAAGTAATATTGACACAGATGTTTATCTGTAATCTCACAATAACCTTTAAGTGAATCTATGGTGACAATACTGATATTCCATTAAAAAAACCTTTATCCAGGTTTACAAAAGTAATGCGGAACCATTTAATGATTCAGCAAAGTATATTGTCCCAATTGCAGACAACTTATTGCCCTATCTTTGAATTTTTTGTGCTAGAGTGGAAAAGAGGTAACTCTCATCGGTATACTGCAATACCCTGGAGGCAAATTACAGAGAAGCAGTGGAATATGTGTCTGAAAGAAGAAAAATTAATTCTTTGAACTTCTTACAGATTCTCATAAAGAAAAGGTACCTCACTGCAGCAAGATGGTAAAGCTGAAATGACAATCTCCAAAGCTGAAGTAAAAGGATTTGGTATTTGTCACTTCCTGATGCTTACTACCAGCTTAAATCTCCATTTACAGCATCTTTTCCTAAAACTCGGGCACATAGGAAGAAATTGTGATAATGATGAGATCGTTAAACACAGGACAGTAGTTGGATGTTTGCCACCATGTTTACTTGATATCTACTTGGTGAAATGGTTTGAGATCAATCCTGCATGAAGATGTGAAATATAATTATGCTTTCTTCCACCCATTTCTAATAAACAAGCCAAATTGTGTGACTAATTTTATCTTCCATGTTATCATAGGTTTTCCTGTTAACATCCCCATTTATGAAAGACAATCGATAAGTTTCCTACAATAAAACTTTTCTTAGAAAGGAGATTTCACATAGGTTTCTTATTTCCTAAAAAACACCAAAAAAACAGACTTTTGATGGCAATGATGACCTGTCTATATATTAAAAAGTACAAAACACATAGCAATGACTAAAGGTTCTATAGAGTGATTAATCCAAAATTAAAATACACCAGTAACTACAGTTAAAATCATTCATCCAACCTCATGTTGACAAAGATATGTTTGTACATGTATACATATTGTAATTTTGAGTTGGTCAATCCATACCTGTGTAATGAGAGCTGCTCTCGCCTAACTCACAGACAGGAATTAGAATCAGTTATACACCATTTCATCATCATCATCAAGTTTCTTGTACTAACAGCATTTTAAATTTTGGGCAAAAAATGTTAAAAGATGAGTCCAATTGAAGAGAATATTTACATGTTGCAGTGCTATGTAAACAAGTCACTAAACTTCCTCACAACTGCCATTTCATATGACCATACAATTACTGTGTACAGGAAAACATTCACCCAGGGTTATTTTTGCCCCCCTCCCAAAATAGCATATATATTTCAGCCTTAATGTAAAATTTATTCACAGTTTTATTTTCATCCTCTTTACAAAAGGAAGACATGAGCTAAACCTCAACTGTAGCGAATGTTTCCCCAAATACAGTATTAATACATAGTAACTCAAAATATGTGTACGATATCCAGGTACACATGCAAATTATCACTTAAAGGTATTTTCACTAAACAAAAAAATTATAGGTCAACAGAAGCTTTGATGGGATATTTTCACTCTTATGTACATCAAATTAAAAATTGTACAGAAATTCTTGTCTACATTTTTTTAACCTTCAGGTGTCCATCAGGACTGGCATTTTCAAAACGCAGACAGGTCACTGAAAGACATGCACTTAGTTTTTACTTGCAGCTTTTCATTGGCACATGTAATGAAAACAGTAACCACCATCGTTGTTCCATCAGTTACTGCTGGTAAAGGTTTCTGTTCCCGTGTCATTCTCTCATCCTGATTGAGACAGGTCAACAATTCCAATGTCCCATCCAAAATTTCCTTACACAGTTTGATGATTTGTGGTTAGTAAATAAAACATTTGTTCTGCTGAGTATATGACAAATTCTGATGTAGTCTTGGTGCACAAGATAGTGTTCACCTATATCAAATACCACTTTGGACTAGCTTTTTCTCGAATCAGCCTGAACAACAGACACCTTGAACTTGTGTTGGACCAAAGAAACACGCTGTGAGACGATCATCAAGGGAAAAAAAAGAAAGTGGCAAGTACACACAAGTACACACAATCCTGGCCTCATGACAGTTCTGAAATTTTCGATGAGACGTTGCGTCATGATACAGTTTCCCTCCAACGTAACATTGTGGAAATTTTGTAATCACTTTTTGTGGGATTTTTTTCTCTCCTTTTCACACAATATAATTTCCTGGACTTGATGTACATCTACGTAAACACGAGTATATATATATATTATGTACAATATACAAGGAATCATTACTTGTGACATACATTACCAAATTAAAACAATGAAAAAAAAAAATCAGCAAATGCTGCATTTGTTGATGTATATTTGGAACAAACCCTATACGTTCTGTAACCTGTATCATCCAGTTTAACTACAGTGTGACGGTGACCACAGATGTATTACTGGACATTTATAGGGTATCAAGGGTGACAGGCTATGTTAGACCAGATTGTTGATGCCACTTTCATCAGTATCAACCATGTGAAATGATATGCTATATAATAATCATCAGTTACACATCAGTGATTCACTCTCAACAAGCATTGACTGCCACATGTTCCCAATAAAACAATATCATATATTTTCCTGTTTAAGATGATACAAATGAAATATACAATGATTTCATTCTAAAGAGGAATATATAATTACAACATGTTGTGTAAGTCAAATAATGAAATTTGTACAAGATGGATGCCTGGTTACAAAGGGGTAGGTTTTCGGCACAGGAAAGCCTTTTGAAGATGCCAGTGACCTACACACACAACACGATTCCCAAACCAGGGACTTGCCGCAATCCGGACAAAGGGAGGCTATCTTGGGTATGCCAGATTAAAGGGGAGGGAACTGTCACACAGACAATGCTTATCTGGTGAAAATGGCACCAAAACAAGTAAGATCATTTCCAATTTATTCATATCAGTGCACATGTTGTTTGAAGTTGTCAAGGAAATATCATGATACTGGATTTTGCACAAATTATGGAATATGGAATGCCAGCTTTTACAATTATTAAAAAACTACACTGTACAGAATTGTACATGTTTCATGTACTGCTTGTGTACACACCCAGGACCATGTCTTATGACTATATAAGAATAGCACTTAACCAATCCCTATTTGTCATTACCACAGAACTGTGTGACCTGTGCCCCTGTTATTGGCCAGTAAACCAGCCATTACGAAAACTCTTCCATGTCAGTCAAGCAGATCAGATAATACTTATAGATTTTCATCTGTCCTATTTTCACTCCATACCAGTCATCATCTTGTTCTCTCTCTCTCTCTCTATCCATGCACACTTGGAAATCTGTTGAAACAGAACTTTACTTTGAACAGATGAAAATCTATGAGAATTCCTGCATTTGACAGACAACTGAACAATCAAACTGTTAGTCCACCCTTTTTTCAGCTTTTTGGTTCATCATAAAACAGATAAAAAAAAATGCTAATAACAAAAGATCCACTAAACAAATAACACCTATATATGTGCTATAAACAAAGGAACACCCCCCCCCCCTTCCCAGCCTTTCAATCAAATTTTTTCCTAGTTGATTAACCAAAATACAAAATCCGTGGAACCCAACCTGCAATATTTAAGTCTCACATCCTGGTGTAATATAAAGCCTCCTATTGAAAAAATCTGAGTCAGAGGAAAGTCTGATGGGTATATGGGTAGTGAACCACCAAACAATGACTACATCTTAAGTCTACTGTATTTACCCAAACACCATCACGAAGTCTATAGCTATCAGATTTAAATTTACCAGGGTATAAATGACAAAGCTCTTCTTGCAATGCCTTACATTATTACTGAGTAATCAGTTTAACAAAGAGTTACATTCTGATGAAAGTCCTTGCTCCTTGTTGAAAACCATGAGGTTTTCCAACCTAATCCCATTGAATATATAGTCACTGACTCAAAAGATTAGAACAAATGATTTAAGCCTCTGGTTTCCAGAAGCAATGCATGGCAGTATCCATTCACAGTATTGAAATCACAGAAGTCTGCCCTATACAATCAAGTAGCAGTTTGTGTACAATATATACCTTTTTATATTGATAACAGCTATCTTTATTCTAAACTTCCAAACTTTCATAAAAGTGCTCATGAATCAACTTTTCAATACTAAACAGACTAAAATTGGTAAAGAAGAAATTTCATAATCAGCAACTATAGTATTAAAGAACTCAAACAGAGAGCTATGATTATGTCTTAATTGTCATGCAAATTTAAAATTTCTTCATCAATTTTACTAACTCATCAGCTTAATAACCTAATCAATTATCCACATTAATTAAAATCATTCACATAACAAATTAAACGAAGTAAAGGTGAAGAAAACTGGCATTAAAACTGATTATCAACGTTCAAGAAAGACTGATTTAGGTATGCCAGTTGTACTCGCGGTGTGACGGAGCGCACTGAGGGACCTAGGTCAAACGTTGCAATGTCATCTTCCTGAGGGAAATTCAATGGCACAGTATCAAGGCCATGGTCCTGGGCCGCATGTCATTTCCGCCTTTTTTCTTTCCGACGTTTTTTCGAACGGGTGAAACAGCAACATCTGCGACAGAAAAGCAGGAGATTGCAGCCATTGTTTTCCTTCCTTAACTGTAGCGAAAACTTTGAGGGCCTAGCTCTGTCCAACTCTAACCAGCTGTGGTGTGTAACATAATGGATAAAAGCACAAATTCAAAACCCCTAGGCATGGTTTGAATTACAGTTTAGTCATGTCCCTACGTCGAGTTTCAGCATAGCGAAAATGTTCCAAAAGCGAAAAGAAACTTGTTTTGGTTGCATACATAAAATTTAAGGAAGGCTCAACTTGTAAACAGAGAGTGGCTTCCTTAGGGCCGTATGTATGTGTGAAAAAGTGGGTCTTTTTGGTACGTTATGCATCAAGTCTATGATCGACGCGTCTTCTTTTTCTTGCGCCTTTTGAAGAAACAGCATCTGCAAGCAACAAAGTGGGAAGCTGTGCTAGCAGAATTGATAAAATGTATAGATAGAAACAAATAAAATTCAGAGAAACCAAGACACCAAACCAAATACATGTTTTACTGAAAATGGACAATTCTACAGATACTTCAGGCAGAGGTGTATGTACTTTTCCTTATTTGTTTTCCTGCAAATGTTTTAACCTTCTATAATTGTCATACACATCACTCTACAAAATGTACTGAAAACATCACAGAAGTTGTCAACAAATTCATCCTATGATTATCAATATAGTGGACCTGTGATAATCTGGATACAACTAGTCCTGAAAGCTTACAATCTGGCTGGAAATATTGGAGAACAGATTTCCCTAATGTTACTTGTACTCACCAGTCAAGAAATTCAAATTCTGGTTCAAGAAATACTATCTGGGAATGGAATGGACTTTTCATTTAAATATTCCAGTGTTTTTGTAACCATGTGCAATCACCTGTGCCACAGGTGAGCAACACACTGCTAACCATTTTGTAGTCATGGTGATTGCAGCCAGATCATTGCCTGAGGTGTTCACTCATTGAACTCCTGTCAGTTTACAAAATACTTCTACACTGGACAAAAATGAATTATTTGTAAAGAAAATACCAAACAGAAAAGAAAAGTCTTGGTCTGGTCTTGTTTTCAAACTAATTAATTCTAAATTTGTCTATAAATATACCTGGCAACTTCAATACAGAGAGAAATGTTGTTCTATATTGTGCATGATTTTGAAAGTAGATTAAATCCAGGATATCATGAAAGATTAAATGTAAGTAACACTCGATATAAATCATAAAATGCAATGTAAAATTTAAGTAATAAAAATGGAGCTATCGTCCCTCGATCTTAACACCAATATTGCTGATGCGTTAAACAGTTTAATGACAGATAAAAAAAAAAATTCAGATTTTAAGTTAAAGTAATTAATTGCTTTAAAATCTGCTATCATGCATTAAATGTCTACTGGACGTTTGCATGGTTGCTTTCGCCGATTCACTTGATTAAAAAAATAGAATAATACCAGACTACAATAAAATCGTCTAATTCATCGGGAAATTATTAGCCGAAATGTGTCAAAATGCACGTCACTAAACTGTATAAACTGCCAACATCATCATACTGACAACTTTAAATTTATGTATTCAAGGGAGAAAACTTAGTTACACATAAGCTTGTTGCCAAAACCGGACAGTTCAGTAAAAAAGGAATCTGGGCTGGAACCAAGGTATCCAGATTATCAAGGGTCCACTATATTTAGTAGTACTTTTCAGAGACACTGTTCATGCATGAATTTGAATAAAACATTCTTATGATGCAGTTCATTGCATAACCCTACTAACGTCATTTGCAAAGCTGTTGAAAGCCAATAGTAATATTAGAAGACACCTACCAAACCTAAACATCTTTTGTTATAATTCACAACCAGATATACTGGTCAGGGTAGAAACTTTCAATAATCAAAATAAAAACATCTTAATAGCCTGTTGTAGCAGTCACTTTCTTGTGATTTTCAGGAATTCAACTTTAAAATGACTGCATAATATACAAATTTACTCCCACGAGAAAAATGGCAGCAACTTGTACATAGTATATTGCTGCATCCTTTGGTACATTTCAATGTTTAAGTTTTTCTACCAAATACACCATTTAAAGGAAATCATTTAGCTAGTTCATCTAATTAACATTCTAAAATGAAATATCGTTAAGTTCTTGTTTCGCTGATAGTATTTGGCTAAAGTGTGACTGCCCTTACGATATGATGTTACAATGACAATAACTGTGGATGAGGGGATTCATTATTACACTAATTTACCAAAAAGGGATAATCCATTTTAATTTTACTGCATCAAAATAAGTATGTTAACGATTTATACAAGCAAGATTTCCCAATGTACATTCACACAAAAAGGTTTGTCTAATATACATTATATAACATACAAGATTGCTCAATACTAGTAAGAGTGCCTGAGATATCAACATGTTTATTACTCATCTACAGTGGCAAGCCAGCTTGAGACAAACTGATTTATCAGATATCCTAAGACATAAACATCCATTCAGGAGTGATCAACACACCAACATATCCACCCACACATTTGGTGGTTTAACTCTATATATAGATCAGATCCTTACTTAGGGATATGTATAGCCAAATGATATTGCTTCTCTATCAAAGTCGTTATATAACATAAATCTTTAACTCATCAACATCAGTCACTAGCAATTAACAATGGGAAAATGAGACCAAATATCAAAATCAACTTACAAACGTACCCTGAAGATGGAACAAGAAGCCACTGTAAAATGTTTTTTGTTGCCTAGGCTAAATTTTCGTGATTTAAAGAAAAGAAGCCCTGTTTTGTGGACTCTTGATGTTGTGGATAAATAGAGCTGAACATATATAATTTAAAAATTTTGTGGACATATGAATACATGGATTAAGAGTACCAATGAAGTCAGTTAAAATTAATTCTCCATGAAAATTAAGGATTTTACTATATGAAAAATTGTTCACTTAAAACCCTACAGCAATATTAAACATTATTCTTTTTGTAAATCTTAAGACTACTTTTCTTTCAAATTTTTGGAAATGACAGTTTGTGCCAGTAGCATGTGATTACACAGACGCCTTACTATTTAATAAACAATCATACCCATGAATCAATGAATGGTCTACAGAGACAGATAAAATGTACTCGACATCTATCCTCGGATTTCTAAGAAATGCCTTGCAGATGTACATCTGGTAATAGGAGACACAATCATGTCCTGAAGTATTAGCCAGACAGTCCTATATTACGTCATAGTTCTCGAACAGCACTCCCAACACGATTGTGCTATGACTGATCACCATGTAACATAGCTATCTATTTCAAAATCAAATTTTCCTCATTTATCTACATTGTTGATAACAACTAAGTTATCCTTTAAAAACTTATTAGTTGCAATGATTAAATAAAATAACTGAAATAAAAAAACATGAACTGAACATGTGAAGTAATTAGTTATGAAAAACACTGCCAACATTAAAAGTCTGTCAAGGACATTTGAATGGCAGCTTTTAAAATATCACAAGTCAGCAGAACTACGTTAGCTAAAAGTAATTATGCAATTATTGCAATTTTCTTCCTAAATTTAGAAATTCACAATATTCAGCGATGGTATTAAAATTAAAGAATTGAAGTTTCGACAATTAGACATGAGATGGGAGAGAGTAACTGGAAATGGTTTTTTGCTGATTACTGAAGTATGATAGATTGTCAGTACATCAAATAGTCAGTGTTGATCAATACCTCCTACTGTATATTGACCCACTCTGGTCCCAGTGCACAAACTCGAGGTTAGATCAATACCTACGTTAATAAAGGCATAGCCAACCCAACACCATTCTATTACACTATAAACAACCAATTCAAAATAAATAAACCCCATCCTACCTTTATCATAACAGACTTAAATATTCAAAACTATTTTCATTTCCCCTAGGAGAATAGTAGATCAGTAAACCTATCAATGTTAACTTGATTCCAATGATATTTTCTAGTCCTTTCTTTCTCATCACTGTTGGGTCCTTGCCTCTCCATCTATTATCAGTATGACCCACTGCCTTTCTGTAAGCTGTTTAAAGCAGGCCTCTCTCACTCCTATCCACTGCACATTTCCTCCACTAGCCATTGTTTCTCTAGTAGGTTAAGTGGAGATCATTTAAAGCAAAATGTGTCTGGATCTCAATGTGGTTGGATTACAAAGTGTACCAAAGGAAGGAAACAGCACTAAAGAATTTTGACAGAATTAAGTACCCGATATCAAGGTCATATATGGTCATCTAAAGTGACCTTGAGAAATGGGTAAGAAACATGACCATATGCCAGTGGTCATTTTCATTGAGCTGTTGAACAGTACGGACTTTAGCAACTTTGAGATGAGTAACAAACTATGAAGAAAATGGTCAATCTAGGATCATCTATGGTCAGTAAAGATTTAGTCACTACAACTGCACAAAATTGGGGCTATTCTGACATCACCATGTAGGCTTTAACCATTTGATGAAGACCATAAGAATGTAGCCTTATTCCATGATGACCACTGGTCAGTTTAAGGAATACATACTTTGTCTCACTCTTCTCCTCGTCTCGGTGAGCAGAGGGGTTATTGATGGGCGTGTTGGACTGTCCTGCCGTTGGGTCATCTGGTGCCAACTCTCCATTTGTAGAACTGACCACCTGGAATAAAACGAAGGCCTTGTTAAGATGTATTAATATGGGGGAGACAAGTGGTAGTGCTGGATACTGTAAAGCTCAATTCCCAATCATGGAGAACGGATGGCTTCAACAGCACAATCCATCATGAACAGCCAATTGTCTGCAATCCTCGCGTAGACAGGAGGTGCATTAAGACAGTCTGTGTAAATTTCATTAATAATTTGGGCTTTGATTTTTAACTCTTTTTTTGATCGGAAATCATACAAGAAATTAAATGTAATTTTTTCAAAAACATGCATTTTTCTTCCCATCCCCCTTTTTTTAAAATTATAATAATTCATTTGCAATAATCTATTAGTTATCTATTTAAAAAGTTCCAAAACAAGTGTAAATGTCATTTACAGCAGACTGGAGCTTACAGATGTTTCACATATGTAAAGATAAAAGATTTCTATGAAAACACCTACAAGAGTATGATGGAATAAAATTCATGACACAGTTACAATGAAATACTCAAATTTATCTCTGTGCTTACAAAAATTTCTAATTGTCTACTGAACCAAAATAGTGGATAATTTTTCACAAACTCACAAACTAAGTTTTCATTAAAACAAAAAGACTGCATCTACTACAAGCGAAAGCACCATTCCTGTTCTGAACTAAACAGTTCCAATATGCTGTTTTGAGCAACTATTCAATTCTACCAGCGTGCTTCAAAGCTGTGTACTGATGTTGAGCAGAAAAAGAAAAGGAATTATTATTTCATATAAAAGTACTTTGAAAACCTTTCAACTCTTTTCATTAAAAAGCATTGCAGAATTTGGAAGAAAAATCGGAGTTGACTAGCTTAATATGTGGTTAAGTTTCTTGTGGTGACACAGAGATGGCCTACTGTGCAAATTTTACAAAATTCAATTGAGCTTTCTTTAAATGAAATTTGCACCATTTAGACCTGAACCTGCAAGAATCATCACAGATTCAATAACATTAAGTCTTTTTGACACAAGAGACTGAATTATTGCATAATGTCACAAGTTGTTGGCAGTTTTAATTTTTGAATATATATATAGTTACACGAGTACAAACATACACTGTCCAACAGCACCTACAGAAGAAATTGTAAATAAGCTAAGCTTTATCAATAATGAGTACATCATTGTTAATACACGCTACTCCTGTTACCTAGCATTCAAACATTAACACAAATCTAAAGCAGGATGTCTCAAGTGTTCAGTAAAATTTAATTTTACTTCCTGGTTTGTTGGCGACAACAGCTTATAACCATAAATGCAAAATAAACACAACATACTTAAATTGTGCAATATCATCAACCAGGATATGATCATGAAATGAATCCATACCTAGTTTGCCAAAACTAAATTACATTTGCAAAAGCATTTCTATTCCATTGAAGCCCTTCAGCGTTTGATGAGACAATAACATGTCATTCAACTAAGTGTGTGACCTTGATTATAATGGCTAGAAATAACTCCTGTATCAGGTATGCCTGTGTCCTTGTGCCTTTTCTTGCCATAGGGTTAATTTCTTCTCTTTTTTTTCAATTTTGATTACCCAAACTTAATATAGTTAATCAGCAGTGTACTCTCCTCGATACTAATATACTTTCTTTGCCCTGGAACTGTTTCAGTATGAAGCTACTGTTGACCATCAATTTGTTTAAAGCGACAATTTTTTACTGAATCAGGAAGAGGAAGTCAAAGGCTGAACATTTTTCATCCGTTGTATCAGACAGTCCTCTAATGACAATGTTTCTGATGTACATTTACACATACCCCTGTATTAACTGATAATGTAGCCCTAGGGCACCAAAGTATGGTGAAAGAAAGGGAAACAAATTGAAACAGACACTGTCAGCATATCAGAGAAACTAGGGTGAGTGAAGACTTACAAAGGAGTAAAGTTCTGTTTTAACCAATATCATGCATTCGTATCCCTACTTGCAACATCCATTACAACCACGGCTGAGATAAAGACTTCAGGGACAGCTTTTAAGTTTTTGTACCAGATTCAAATACAATGTTAAGAGTCATGAAACTTCAAATTACTCCTAACATTATCCTATCCACAGATGTCAAAGACTGTTTGTCAGGTAATGGTAAACTATCAGATATCACTAAATTTCAATGACCTCGCCATCCTGTTATATAAGATGCAGTATGGAAATGACAAGTGGAGTAACAGTCCCTGATAATAAGGCTTGTGCCCATAGTAAACTCAAACAGGCACTAAGATACACTGCAACTATTGTGAGTTACTTAAGTTACAGAGGAAATTCCTTGGGTAAGAAACTACACACTATCAAACCCGCTTTAAGTCAAAGAATTGCTAAATAGAGTGAAAAAGTAACAAAATTCAGTGAAATATTTTTGACACAAAAAACAAGGTTATTATTTGAACAGATACAAACCACAAAACATGAATGAAAACCACTAGAAGGGACCATAAAAACTAAAATGATATAAAAAAAAAATTCCCGGAAGTAGGGAGAACATATTCCAGGAAACTTATGACTGATATTTAGGGCTAAAATTACACTTCGCCATTCAACTAAATTAAGCACATACCAGAGTTATAGAACCAGGACAACTGCCTCATTATAAACCATTGTTTACTGATACAGAAGCCATCAAGAACATTTATCTCTAGCCTTTTATAGTCAAAGTCACATCTTTTCTTCAGACAAATACTGTGATAAACCTAACACCAAGGGCTTGTATGTAATTAACAGGTTCTCTCTCATCCATCTAAGTGTGAGACTTGGATGAGGGGAGAGAATTTCTTAGTACAAAAATGACAGTATAGCACAGTTGTCACCAGCAAACATTCTGTTCACATCTCCTGATGTCCAGTTTTATTATGAAGATAATTTTATCCATATATTTTAATTGCTTTCTATTAACACTTCACACAATTATCTTCTACAAATAATCAGATCATAATCACTTCTAAATGCAAATAATGATATCAGAAAAGCAAATGACAAATATACAACAAAAAAAAAGGAATTTATTAGATGATGGGGAAAAAAACCATAAAACAAATGAATTTGATTTGACTGAACAGGAAAAGAAGAACTAAGTGCAGTGCCGATAGAGAGAAGCATTGTTACAGCAGAGGAAGACTGTTACTCCAAGTCTGGAGCACACCATGCATCATGTTAAGTGTCAGTGAATCACCCTCCAATGCTTCCAAGCAATTGAACGTAGCATGGAAAATGTTGCAATGGTGAAATATGTTCTGGTATTAAAACATATACTTACTAGAAATAAAGACATTTATATATATGGACTCAAATTCAAACTTTGTAGTATACTACATGGACTAAATTATTAGAAAATAGAAGGCAGCCAAAGTACATAAAAGAAAAGGAAAAAAATAATAAGTTTACTTAATTAATACATATTTAATACTAAAGTTAAGACAAAAAGGAGTCAAGTTCATCCAGGAGAGGTAAGTGATAGGAGAGACAGGTTTTAACAGCAGGTAGCTGCATGGTCGGCTGTCAGTCAAAGCAACAGACAGACAGCCAGGCGGGTCCGAGAGCAGGAGGGGGTGTGGCCTACCTGAACTGATCCCCCATGTCTATCTGCGGCAAGGTTGGACCCCAGATAGTTACCGGCGTGCCGGGGGGCCTCACCCCATGCATGCCCCCTTTGATTTGAACTTGGCTGAAAAAAGGTAAATTAGTGATAGAAAGAACCAGAGAGTGTTATTGCGCGACATATGACACGGTAAGGTATAACAAAGAAAAGTTGGTCACAGAGTTTTTTTTTCCTTCAAAAACCCCTATCTGACCTAAGATATTTTCTACAGAGAAACCTCAACAACCCTGCTATTTAATTGGACACTGTAAATAGCCCTAAGATTCTGCTCCTCCCTGTAACAGACTTTTGGAGAAGATGATCTGAGTGTCATTACTAACATCAGATTAACTGTTATATTGACACAATGACTCAGCCTAAACACATGTACTGAAGGCTCTGAGAGCTGTTGGCTCAACAGTAGTAGAGTTTGCCTTCATTATCTCAAGGAAGATTTGTGCCATAACCTTGACATTCTCTAGATGTATTTTATTTTGAAGGAGGAAAACATTTATACATATTAAGAGATAGAGGAATGTCCAAATGCAGGGGTGTTAAGGTTTGGAGATATGAGTTGAGTTTGAAATCCAAATGATCAGCTGTTACCAGTTACACAATCAATACAAAAAACCGTTACACTCACCAATGCTTTGTATTGTAAGCCAGACTGCACATTTTTCTGTTCACCGGAAATAAAAATGTTATAGAAACATCAGTCATCACTAATAAACAATCGCTTGTATTAGAACACCACAAACCACTAGATTAAGCTTGATAAGAATCCAAAAACACATTATGAAAAGGAAATGATGGGAGAGTCTTGTTAACAACACAATAACCCTACATCCTCTGTTCATTTCCCCCTTCACCTAAATTAAAATCTCCCTTATTCCACTCGAAACAATACTTACTCCTAATAATTACCCATCTAAAAATACACACCCATATGAATATCCACTATAATCAATACCTACCTTCTAATCAATACCTTCACCTCTAATCAATATCTTCCCTCTAATCAATACCTACCCTCTAATCAATACCTTCCCTCTAAACAATACCTTCCCTCTAATCAATATCTTCCCTCTAATCAATACCTACCCTGTAAACAATACCTTCACCTCTAATCAATGCCTACCCTCTAATCAATATCTTCCCTCTAATCAATACCTTCCCTGTAAACAATACCTTCACCTCTAATCAATATCTTCCCTCTAATCAATACCTTCCCTCTAATCAATACCTTCCCTCTAATCAATACCTTCCCTCTAATCAATACCTTCCCAGGAAACAGTACCTTCCCTCTAATCAATACCTTCCCTCTAATCAATACCCTAAACATACCTTCCCTCTAATCAATATCTTCCCTCTAATCAATACCTTCCCTCTAATCAATACCTTCACCTCTAATCAATATCTTCCCTCTAATCAATACCTACCCTCTAATCAATACCTTCACCTCTAATCAATATCTTCCCTCTAATCAATACCTTCCCTCTAATCAATACCTTCCCTGTAAACAATACCTTCCCTCTAATCAATACCTTCCCTGTAAACAATACCTTCACCTCTAATCAATACCTTCCCTTTAATCAATATCTTCCCTTTAATCAATACCTTCCCTCTAATCAATACCTACCCTGCAAACAATACCTTCACCTCTAATCAATACCTACCCTCTAATCAATACCTTCCCTCTAATCAATACCTTCTTTCTAATCAATACCTTCCCTCTAATCAATATCTTCCCTCTAATCAATAGCTTCCTTCTAATCAATATCTTCCCTCTAATCAATACCTACCCTCTAATCAATACCTTCCCTCTAATCAATATCTTCCCTCTAATCAATATCTTCCCTCTAATCAATATCTTCCCTCTAATCAATATCTTCACTTCTAATCAATATCTTGCCTCTAGACAATACCTTCCCTCTAATCAATACCTTCTTTCTAATCAATACCTTCCCTCTAATCAATATCTTCCCTCTAATCAATACCTTCACCTCTAATCAATACCTTCCCTCTAATCAATACCTACCCTCTAATCAATATCTTCCCTCTAATCAATACCTTCCCTCTAATCAATACCTTCACCTCTAATCAATACCTACCCTCTAAACAATACCTTCACCTCTAATCAATACCTTCCCTCTAATCAATACCTTCCCTCTAATCAATACCTTCCCTCTAATCAATACCTACCCTCTAATCAATATCTTCCCTCTAATCAATACCTTCCCTCTAATCAATGCCTACCCTCTAATCAATACCTTCCCTCTAATCAATACCTTCCTTCTAATCAATATCTTGCCTCTAAACAATACCTTCACTCTAATCAATACCTACCCTCTAAACAATACCTTCACCTCTAAACAATATCTTCCCTCTAATCAATACCTTCCCTCTAATCAATACCTTCCCTCTAATCAATACCTACCCTCTAATCAATATCTTCCCTCTAATCAATACCTACCCTGTAAACAATACCTTCACCTCTAATCAATGCCTACCCTCTAATCAATATCTTCCCTCTAATCAATACCTTCCCTCTAATCAATACCTTCCCTATAATCAATACCTTCACCTCTAATCAATACCTTCCCTCTAATTAATACCCTACCCAATATCTTCCCTCTAATCAATAATCAATATACCCTCACCCTCTAATCAATACCTTCCCTCTAATCAATATCTTCCCTTTAATCAATACCTTCCCTCTAATCAATACCTACCTAAACAATACCTTCCCTCTAATCAATTCCCTCTAATCAATACCTCTAATCAATACCTAATCCCTCTAATCAATACCTTAATCCCTCTAATCAAATCTGTAAACAAATACCTTTAATCAATACCTACCCTCTAATCAATATCTTCCCTCTAATCAATACCTACCCTGTAAACAATACCTTCACCTCTAATCAATACCTACCCTCTAAACAATATCTTCCCTCTAAACAATACCTTCCCTCTAATCAATACCTTACCTCTAATCAATACCTTCCTTCTAATCAATACCTACCCTCTAATCAATATCTTGCCTCTAATCAATACCTACCCTCTAATCAATATCTTCCCTCTAATCAATACCTACCCTCTAATCAATACCTTCCCTCTAATCAATACCTACCCTCTTATCAATACCTTCCTTCTAATCAATATCTTCACTTCTAATCAATACCTACCCTGTAAACAATATCTTCCCTCTAATCAATACATTTACCATCTAAATACATTCATGTGCCAGTGTGTAAACAAATCCCTTAAAACCTATATTTCTGACTTAACCCTTCATCACCTTGTATCATCCCTTTATATACTAAGATCCCGTTTCTCCCTTTCTTATCCACTTTTATTTTTGTGAATGTCTTCCTCCCTAAACCCATTCACCATCAAAACCTTTAACAAAATCTGTGAAAACTGTCTACCTATTGACAACCATCCTCATCTGTAGTAATCGATAATGATCTATTTGAGCAAAAAAAAAATACAGTTGTGATTTAAAGAATAATATCCCCAAATCCAAGACATATACAGTAGGATGTTTGTTTGGGAATAGTGCACTTCACCAAAAATTAAAGTACTAGGTGTGAATTGGCAGTCATCAACGAAACCCTTCTCAACAATGAAGTATAGCAAAATTCTTTATCCCAAAATGATACAGAAAAGGAAAGGAAATGTGTCCTTGCCCCTATCATGGAATGTAAAGTCCCAAACACATATCCATGAAGTAGAATGAATGTACCCCTACATGGGTATTTGTTATTTTCAACATGAGGTAACTTGTTATTGTTAGGATGAATGATGAACATGCAGAGAAAATGCAATACACCTTTGTTAAAACTTTTAACATGATTAAAGCAAAAATCGATGAAAACCTTTTCCAAAACAGAGAGAGTGAGAAAACAACATCAATGTTCATGACATTATAAAAGGACACTGTTGGTCAGAGTGACACTAATTGACCTATCCTACCACAGATTTAAAAGTGTAATAATTCTGGAAACATTACAACATTCACAACAACATATACCAATTATTACTCCATTTTTTTTACTGAAATAAACAGTTTCTCTTGATCAGTAATGTTTGTTTTTATCATTCAATAATGTTTCTTTTGTAAAATTTGCCATAATGACATTTGATGAAATATATTTTAGTGTTTTTACAATTCTGATTTTTTCCCAATAAAATCAAAACAGTATTAAGAGCAGAACAAAAGTAGAGATTGATGGGGCCCTTAATGGGTCCCTTAATATTGAATTAATGTGTTCAGTATCTTATTGATTTCTGAAAGAAGAATTCACCAGTAATGGTACCAGTAATTGACAATAAAATACAGATACTATGAACCTGACCATATTACTTCAATGTCTTGCAGCAGAAATATACATCATGACAAATCAATATCAAAACCCACTGAATAATCCTGCAAGAATTTAGAGTTCATAGCATTAATCAAAATAATAACTTAGTCATTGGAAGTGCGTGTAATTTGGATGTGATGCCTACAATATGAACAGAGGTTTCTCTCTAAAGAAAGGAGAGCCCAAGACTTGTTAAGTAGAGAAACAATGATAATAATGAATGAAAAAGTAATAATCCTGACAAAGGATGAACAACAGATGTATGGTGCATGTACATGAATGATAGTTGTATTATAATGAAGCAATATATAATGAACATGCATGACAATGATAGTGTGATAGAGGGCGGGGGAGTGGTGGGGAGAGGAGGGGGCAAACAGTAACAGCATAGGGGTTGGTGTGACACAGACCAGCTGATTCATATACAGGTGTCTTGTGAGACTTGGGGTTGAATTAGTTGTGAACAGTCTATTATCAACATACAACTTTAAACTAGTATTGTATGATAGGTTTTTATAACACTATGATGTAAGTATATATTTTAAACTAGCATCAGCCTGGAATCTACCAAGAACAAACTAGCTGATGAACAAATTCATCATCAAAAAGTTTACAATATCATAACAGCACTAAATCAATATACTTAGATCTCATCAGGTTGACAATACAAAGCATTGCTGAACGTATTGATTTGTATAATTAATTTATCAAACAAAACCTTAGTTAGGATTATGAGGGTAAACTATTGTTATGGGTGACCATCTTGATAATAAACACTTGAAACAACAAAGTTCATCAAAATTTCATAAAGTATCAAGACTTCTTTTGCAAACAACGAAAACATGTAAACTAGTACAAATTTTAAATAAAAACAAAACACATTTTCCTGTTAGTTCATTCCTGAGTAATGCTACTAAGGAAAATCTGTGGTACGTTTAAAATAACTCAAGGCTATTGTCAACATAGAAAAAATTGCCTTTAGAAAATCTGTTACATTTGGACACCACATTTTCTCAACAAATAAACAGATGTCCATGGTAAGTAAAATGGAATATGTAATAACAATTTGACATTTTTTATCACAAAAAATAGAGACCAAAAATGATATTCCAGGACGTATATCTGTTTTCTGTAATCCCATTTTATCTTGTGCAAAAACATTATGTAACAACAAAATGTCCATACTACTAGCAAATGTCAATGATCAATACATTGATATGTCTGATGTATTCCTTTCAGCATATGATGAGGAAACAACATTATTTTTAAGTTGCACTGTGCTGGTCATTAATCTGTGTTGAGTCAATACCTAAACATAGCTAGAATGCCTACCGGAGAACACAGTCCTTCGTTAAATGTTACTATATACGATAGGCCATCGGACCATAATTCTCCAATTGTAGAGACAGACTTATGAATAATTTAAAGTACCACTATCTTTTAATTCTATATATATCTAAGGCTTGTTTTGAGCACAAAAAAGTAAATGAAGAAATCAGTTGGGGCAGATTGTCTCCCTATAGAGATAGGACTGTCATGTCAGTTATAAAGATGTCTAAATGGCATCACTCTCTCCACACCCTAACGCTATACCATATATCACACATACATATACCAACATCATGCCTATCCTAGATTTGTTATAAACAAAACTTGAATGCGTCACAAACTTTTATTGACAGTAAACAATGCTTTATTAGCTTTATTTTACGTTCTGTACATTCCCAGAATTACAGATCTGTCTTTATAAAGAAGTTTCAGTACTAGATGAAAATAATGTCACCTTCAACTTGAGACAGAATATCTTTGATAACTTTATCAGATATATTCTACTCAATGCCTAAAGAAGTATTCAAGCAGTATTGAAAACAATCAGGTGAAGTAAAGTGAGCATGTTTTTTTTAAACCTCCATTCAAAATTTATCAATCTGTTTTGTGATTTTTAATGCAAATTTTTAAACATTGTGTTTTTTATTTGTTTTACATAATTTTTTCGTGATTTATATACTTGTTATCTTTCAGTGATTTTCTTTTCACCCTGTTCTCTTCTCACTTAGGACGACCCAAACATAAAGGAATTATACAAGACAAAACTGACATCTAGACTAGTCGGATCTACACAGCATGCCTTGATTCTCTTACTACAGTACAGTGATATCCTTAAATCTACTAAACACATGGTCATCTCATGACAAGTACAATGACCCATTCTTGGAATAACTGTGTTACCATAGCGATAGATCTCATAGAAGTGTCTTTGTTTTCCAGTTTTGTCACAGAGATTATGACTTCAATAAAACTCTTTGGAGGCAGTGAACTCCTACTTAAAATATTTACACTATCAAATACTTAATGACTTCTTTATCTAGTCATTCAACTGGTTTTATTCCCTATGGCTAATCTGCAAAGTCAATGACCACATGTCTTGCTCAAAAGATGACCACATTTGCTGATAATAGAATTTCAATGATTAGTGAATAAATTGTCACATGCACAAGGGAGATAAGAACATGCAAAATTTATCAAAATTAATTTCTAATAATCAAAATCCTTGATATGTGTTCTTTCAAACACCTGAATGACATCCATGGAATTCCAACTGTTAAAGACAATAAAATTTCTTATTCTTTCCTTATAATTGAGGACCATTGTGAAGAGTTGAAGATTGCAGGAAATGGATTCAAAATACATAGGGTGTTTTCAGACAATTTTTAAGGAAAAACATATATGCAAGGCAACAATACAAAATAGCACATGCAAGCATGCACACATCTCCAAGTGCAACACATCATAGCCTTATATCTAAACATGTTACTACAGGATATCAAATCAACACAAGGGGATTTCATTACAACAAAAAAGTTGATCTGTTAGTAATCAAAAACATCATCAGATATCAAAGACTTATTGGTAATAAGGGAAAGAGAAAGGCAAAATGACATTTTCTAAATCTATAATAACCTATCAAGAAAATGCCTACATCACTGACATTTTTGAGGATAGCCGGTGAAATTCTACACAACATCTGACCTATATCAACTTTAAGTATCAGACATGTTATACAACAATTTACACTGGAAATTTTTTTGTTTATATCCACCTGTCATCACCTAAGGGATACAGAACTGTTGGCCTCAGATAAAATATATAGCTCTAGTGAGCTCTACTAACGTGTTGAAAGACACCATCAACACATTCTCTCTTTTTTAGATCTGTGTCGTAACATTTTACATCTCATAAAAAAAGGCCATTTTGGAGAAATTAAGAGGAAACCTTGAAAAAAACAGGCTTGATATTAACTTATACAATATTTATGAATGTTTATACATACTTCTATTATATGTATAAATGTTGGAAGAGTGAAGTGTGAAATGTGATGATATTTAGTTGTACACAGGAGAGCTGGAGGCAACATATCAGTAAATAGTCAGTACTGACTCAATCCATCTTAGTATATTAATATGTAATGTCGACAGATAACATAGAAGCATTGTTAGACAGATAGACAATGTCTGTTACACAGTTTTGTACCCAGACTGGTCATAATAGGCCTTCATTTTACCTAGTAGAGGATGGGCTTATTATTGGACAATGAATAACATCAATTAGTATTTTCAAAGACAGGTTGGAGCCAGATACAGGCTGTTAACCAGATACATACAGTTAGTTAACTGTACCAAACATGCTATGATGCTGATAATTTCTAAGGAAAAGTAATCCAAATATATTTAAATTTTAGGTATATCAAATACTGTTTTTATCCTACTCCTATGTATGGCATGAAATTTGATCAATATCACCCATCCACCACATAATTTATTGATACTGAAAATTCTATTTTATGTCTTCAAAATATAAAGTTTTGACATTAGAAATACAAGCAACAAGCTAAGACTTGGATACCAATATCAAACAGGAACAAATGTGCTGTCAATACTTAACCCAAGACCAGTCAGGGTAATCGGAAAACTTTCATAAAGCTCAGGTAAAAATGTACAACATTCACAAGGACAAAATCACATACAGTTAGAGATGAAATTTTACAATAGTTTTATGAAACAATTTGGTTTCAAAAACCTAACAGAAAGACAATAGCACTTTTACCATTCACACAGCAAGTAATTACAATATAATAATCAAGCAGGATTGGGTCATTATTTTCTTTCTTTCTTAAGACCACTGACAGTTTCTTGTTCAAAGAACTAGTCCTAGATCTCTGTGGTTAATGTTGAGTCTCCAGCATTAATGCCAAACAAGACTTAAATGTGTCTGCTAACATTTAACTACATGCTCTACCAGTCATCCCAAAACCATTTACAACTTAATAATGGCAATTAGTACTTATTCATCATATGCATTGTTATACAGACAGCAGCTAAGCATTTTATCAAGTGTAACATATGCCGAAATATAGAATACATACTGTTCCTGTTAAATGAAATTATAATGAAGTCATACTCGTACTTTATAAAGGGGAGATAACTCACCTTATTTGCTTGTGCATGATGCCTCTCACGGCCATTGTGATCTTCACTCTTTGGTGGATTGTCTTGAGCATTGATTGATGGCTGATGGAAGGGCAGAAACAGATTAGTGATGGGAATATGCCTCTGGAATATCTTACAAGGATAAACTATGAGGTGAGGACTTTCATAATACAGTGACATTCCACAGGAATGCTGATTAATAAAAAAAGAAAAACTACTGCTGATTAATAATAATAAAAAAGAGAATTTTACAAACAAGACCCAAGTGTTAAAATTCTTCTATCACCTTATGACCTTCAAAATATCCTTCCATGGAATAAGCATCTAAAAGGCAAACACTATCTGATACAGATGATCATAGAAGACAAAGTTTCTACTGTCAAATAATTACAAAATCCCGGAGTTATCTTTTCCTGAATTCAAATGTTTGGAATAAATATTATAAAAATGAAAAAAATCCTATGCATATCTACTTAATATGACATGTTGATTCATATCTTTACATTCTTGTTTTAGAAAATGTACTTACACATAAGATCATTAACCTCCCATAGCAAAATACTTATCAAGTCGAAAGATATAATGTTAAAGTACAAAGGAATGATTTCAAACAGGTCTCAATAATTAGCTGGAGAACCTGTTTCGCAGGCATGTTCTTTTAACAAAAACTCAGCACATCAGACATGATCAATCAAGTTGTGTGAATTCTGTTCAACAAAAAGCATAAGCATATAGCAAGAAGCTGAGAAGGGGAGACCGTTATAGAAGTGTGTCAATGAGATGCTTGCAAACATGAGAGGATGATATGGTGACCAGAGACTGGTTGTTTCATTCTTAGCTAATATAACACCCAACGATGAATATCAATAAACCTAAGTTGTCTAGAATTGAAACTGCCAAAAAGATGATCATCATGATGATTTTGACAGTTTCAATGAAATGTTGTTCTTTTCCATGTTTTAAAGGCAGACTGTAATATTTTAAAATAAGCTTGTTTGTAACCATGATCAAAAGTGTTAAAATGACAGAAGACAGCATCTAGTATAAATGTATGAAGAAATTATGTAAAAATATGCAAAAAATAAAATCAGTTTTAAGCTGTAAGAAATATTCAAATATTCAAATGTATGTGCTTAATTTTATTGGGGTGTTCAGCTAAGACCCAAGAAAACAACCAGATCCCTGGGATGGTAGATTCTCCTACCTGTCGACCCGTCCAGTCGAAATCCCAATCGCAGTCATAGCTCATACGTGCCATGAGGTCTGTGAATAATTTCCTAAGGTAATCATAGTCTGGAGTCTCAAAGAAATCCAGCCTCCTCACATACCTTAAATATGTTGATAGCTCATCTGAAATAATTCAGTAGGCATTCATCTTTATAAGGTATTTATCATATATGCCTTTCAGAAGTTATGTTACAAGTATCTTCATAAAAACTTTCATCAGAAACAGATTCTTAACATTTCTATCAACAGAATGTGAACATTTGCTGAAGAAAACAAATATTTGTTGCAAAGAACAAACATCTGATTTTGAATAAAAATGAAAATTTTCATTTTCTAGCCTTGCAAATAATTAATTTCCTTGGTGGAGAAGCCAGACGAAGGAAAAATAATCAAATATTAAAATTTTTTTATGACAACGAAGAGTTTTAAATTGAAAGATTTAATGAAAATGTAATTCTGATATTCCATGTGCATCCTTCCTGTTCCAAGTACATCCGAAAACACAGTTGCATATAAACAAAAAGTTCCACAAGTTTTCCTTGAAACACAAAACACATTATTACACACTTCCAAGGCTTAGAATTACCTGGGAAATTTTCACATAACACTTCAATAGGTGTGGCCCTCTTTGTATCACCAATCTTTTGATATCTTTCTTTGAGAGTGTCGGCTTTTAAGCCCTGCCAGGGCAAACTTCCTCGGAGAAAATACATAAACATGTGCCCAAGAGCTTCCAAGTCATCCCGTCTACTTTGTTCTGTAAAAATATCATGGAATATAAGTTATAAATAAAAAAATAGGATTTTAATTTCACAAACAACAGAGTGGTGAAATAATATTTTATGAGAGGTAATACTATAAAACTATTTTATTTCAAATCCCAGAAAAATACTTCTTGTTTGTAAATTGTGTTGACACATATTATACCGAGTGAAAAGAATGACTGTCTTCTTAAGATTAAGGCTTATACTCGATGATTCTTTCGCTAAATTGTTGGTTATTTCTAAGTAAACATTTTACACAATACTATGACTTTACATTAGAATTTTTTTCAGTTACGTGATTATGTACAGTAGTTATTCCTTGCATGTTCCTTTTAAAGTCAACTGGTAATTTCATTTACGGCAAGTTCGTCATATTGAAAATAATCAAATCAAAAGGGTGCGTGTGTACTGCGAGGAGAAAAGTATCAGAACAAAACTTATTGATTGTTGCAGCACTATTCTATTGACAACATAAACACTGATTGCTATATCATTTTGAATTTATTGTGTTACATATGTAGACATCATTTATGAAATGATCTTATACCAAAAGTTTCAATTCCAGTGATTCTTGAAATCATGGGATAACCTTTCTCTTACCTTTTCCTAAATGTGTGTTGATGCTCATATAACGGGCTGTTCCTGTGAGGCTCTTATGTTCCCTGTAGGGGATGTGCTTGTGAGTCTCGGGATCAATATATTCCTTTGCTAAACCAAAGTCTATAATGTTTATGATATGCTGTTTTTTTGTTGATTGCCTTCCTATAAGAAAGTTTTCTGGTTTAATGTCTCTGTAGATCAGATGCTTTGAGTGAACATATTCCATTCTTGTAATCTGAAAACAATGAAGAAACAATGATATAAAAAAAACTTAACTAAGTCTTTAAACTAGATTAAAGTAAGTTTTTAAGTTGTGTATATGAACCACATTCCATCCTTTCCTTTTGAAGGTACATGTTTGTCATTCTGATATAGTTATTAAAACCAGATGTATAAGAACATACATGCATTTTTTCTGTCAACTTCAAATGATATTTTCATATATCTATTCATTGAGCTCAATCAGTCCATGCCTTGTAAGTTCTATGATGCCAACTTAAATATCTTGCTTTTCATTGAATTACAGACAATTGCTTTGTAATCAACCAATCTCAAGCTTTGAATTGGAGATAAAATATTACCCCCCTTTGGCTTATTGTTAGATAAATATGGTACACACTTTTCCTTATATAACTAATTAAACCATTCTCTCTTTACATAACAAGGTGCACATGAATCAGTATAGCTATATCAACATCCTGCACCTTAATTAATTAATACTTCTATCCAACACACCGCTACAAATAATAAAAAAGTGTGGACACTGAAACAGCTTCAGACTTAAGGACAACTACACTAGTGATTAAGAGAACTTATCATAAAGGAAACTACTGACTTCTGCTACATATGCTTTGTTTTAGAAATAACTCAATTGTTTATCCAGAATACTTAATTTTGATATTTTCTTTTCCATCACCCTAAATAAAAACCAAATATATGTTAAGACACCAACGTTCATGACAGGTAGTTGATATCATGTTTGAAACATTAGTCTATAGTTTTTGTTTTTTTTTTCAATCCGCATATTGGACAAGAGGCTGCTTATGAAAATTGACCAATGGTTTCTGTCCATCACAAAAGTATCAGATACAAATGAAACTGTAGATACTATAGACTGACCTGGAATTACAGTCACAATTAGAAAGAACACAATACAATACTTCTCCTATATTTAGTAATGCTATTCAGAACACCAACTATAAATATACTACAACATAAATGTGACAAACACCATTTTAGCATGTCCAATTAAATCCTATTACAGTTCTGGCCTTGAATTCTATGGCCTAACAACTATCATTCTGGCCTTAACAACTGTACCTATTTAAACATTATATAGTGAGTCATCTCACAAAGGTGTCTTTCCTTTAAAAATATTCAACTTAGGTTGTCAATGTCTGTTGTTGTCTAAAATTAAAAACTTTGGTGGTAAATGTCTAAGGTTTTTTTTATACAAACAAAATGAGCCATCATTTTAACACAACTAAATGTTCCGTTGATTATCAATGCTAAATTAAGGTTTAAATCCAAGGTCATCCAGAGAGAACTTCACTACTCTACAACTGAAAGTAATAATACACTTATCCTGAAATGATCACGGGGGACCAACAAAAATCTTCTGACTCAATTCAAGAGGTGAATTTTAAAGAGGACCGTGAGAAAATATTTGTTTATTCTCCTACCAACCAACAATGAATACAGGTGGGCTTACTGTCATATCAGGGTTTATTGACAAATAAATATGCAAATCAAGTAAATACATCAATATTGAAATTTCTGACGAAAATAACATCAAGGAGGGCATAAACATCAAAAGATGACTTTTTAATCTACTTCTCCATATATGGAAAGACATAGAAACCTTAATGAGTTGTGGCATAGCTAATGTCATTCTAGTATTTTTTTCAAACAGATTATATCTGAACTTGAAATTAAAAGTACTTTTTACAAGAACATATATTGAACTTGTCAATGAAGTACTTGAATATTGTGTTAGATCTTGAACATTAACAGCTTTAATACATGTAATCTATTTCTTTAGTATGTGTTATTGATGCTAGAAATATGACCTTTTGATTAATCCAAAATATTTCTTTTTCTTCAATGTTTGGACGTTCCATAAAACAGGGCAGATTTTTTTGGTAAGAAATAAAACATGACATTAAACTTAACCAAATACAGATTCCTATTATTGTTTATACTTACAAGTTGCACTGCTATCATAAGTACAGTTTTCAGAGAAAATTTCCTATCACAAAGGTCAAACAGATCCTCAAGACTTGGTCCAAGTAGCTCCAGCACCAGTGCGTTGTATTTCCCACATGGTCCAAAGTAGTAAACATTTGGCACACCCTCTGAAAAACCCAGTTGTAATATTTGTACAATGTAAAAAAGAACCAGAATTGGTACAACATCAAACTACATCAACAGTATGAAGATATCATTTAAACTTTGAATGGTCTGCACTATTGCAATTTGATGGGAAATTCATCATATCTAAAAATTTATTATAAATACACCTGAAACTGTCCACTTCTAAAATTTCATATGTATACAAAAGTCCCAAACTATGGAAACAATAAGGTTTGACCAAAAATACAAAATCCCACAGAAAGTTGTCGAATAATCTCTGTAAAATAAAAGTACAATAAACTGAACATCAGTCAAAGATACATTAGGTGATATGCTGTACAAAAAACATTTGATGACTCATCTTGTTCAAGCCCATGATGAGACAATCACATGAGACTAAAAGCGATTACAGCTCTAATCAAAATCCTACTCTCTAACATTTTTATTGAGTACACATTGTAATCATTACAGAAAAGGTTCACTCATTTTTTGTTTCTATTGTCTACCGAGACCTCTGCTCATTAACCAATTACACTTGCCCCTCACCACGGGACTAGTAAATTTGATGTAAAGGGTAATGAAAATTTTCAATAATTGCTATGAAATCTTGGTGGTTGGACTAGAAACTTTTTTCTAGATCTTCCTCAAGGAGAGAACTTCATGTATCATAATATGTTTCATTTTATCATTTCACAATTTTTTTTCAAGAAGGAGAAATAGGGTTTTCAAAACTTTGATACATGTACATAATCATTTCCTCAGTTCAAAATTGTAGATATTCCCTATAACAGTATAATACATCCAAGACAATTCTATCCTATATGAAGCTAGCATTATAGTTCTATTAAACAGCTTGAGCACTGCATAGGGAAAATTATACACTAGTTCTCCTGATTTGCTAGCACAGAAATCAAATCAAAGTAATGGCTTAACAATGTCCATTAAAATTTTTTTCAGCCTGTTTTATTTGTTTAAATCCAGAGACAGCATAGAGATCAAAAAACAAATAAAAGGTTTTATCAAAGTTGATCAGAAACTAGCTATGAAGGAAAATGCTTTAATAATGAGTGCAATTTAGTATTTAAACAACAAAGGTAGACTTCAGACATTTTGAACAAATGACAATAATTTTTCCAGTTGTACAAATCTTTCTGGTTCTTTTGTCTACTGATACACAAATTTGAATTTCTTCTAACTAACCATAACACAAGTATGAAATTCTTTTCAACACTGCCTTCCGGAATGTGTAATACACAATGATAACATTTAATACCACAGAACTGATTGTCCTAAGTATCCTACCACTAGTATAGAGAAGTTCAGTATATATGTATACACAAGATAGACAGGCCTTGATGACAAATATTTCCACTTAACAAACTATTACATTCATACACTACTAATGGCTGATAAAACAAAAACTGCTTGTGTGAAATACAATAACTAATACCATCCTTTTCAATTTCTGTGACTCAGAAGGCTATAGGGATAGCTTAAATGAAAAATCTGACAATCAAAAAGAATATTCCTGAAGTGACATAAGTATTTACTATTAAAGTAAATGGCAATGAGCCGATTTTCTATCTTTATCTGGAAGTAGTGATAGCATTAAGATTTTTCTGCAGTGTTAAAAAAGCTAGATGTATCAGTGCAACAAGAATATTTCTACCAATAACCATTTACCATGGAAATTCTTTCTGAATTAAATTTCAAGTGTCTGAACTGTGAAGTTGATTGGATCCAACTTATGGGCTAAATGACTAAAAGTAGAATTTTTCATTCTTTCCTAAGTGAAAGCATGATAATGGCGTCAAAGTTAGAAAAGAAGACCTTGTATTGATATTCAAATATTTTAATGGAATGGTTATTGGCTGTTTTTCTGGGAAATTAAGCAGGATGTAATCTCTAGTGAGACTAACCTACAATGGGTCTGGCCTTTTGACACAAACTAGTAAAACATTAATGATTGAGGTAAGGGGCTGCACTAGCTCAGTCAGTTAAGGCAATGGCATATGTAACATTGGGTGAAGATCTGAGGTGTGTGGTTCAACGCTTCCTACCTGTGGTGGCTTGTGCTTCTCAGAAAGCTAAGAAACAAATAAGTCTATGCTGATGTGGTGGTGTCCTTGGTCAAGACACCTAACCCTAATCACTCTGGATGGCATGCAACAGGCCTCCTGCATGCTGTTCAGTGAGGTAGCCATCAGCCACCACAAACAAACCCCACCTCAAAATGAACCTTGTTGTTCATGAGGTAATAAACCCAACTAACAAAACTTACAAATGTTGGGGTAGAGGTGGGGGATTCAATATGGGTGGGACAGGCTAGTGATCAGGGTTGTAATATGCTGGTCTACCACAATACATACCTGCTTGGCCTAGCTGTTTGTAAAACCTATACTCTAGATGTAACTGTGGTGCTCGGGATTTCATAGGTTCCTGTAGAAAAAGAAAAAACTGTACTACAATGTGAATTAAAAACATTTCTTTATTACTACACTGTTCCCATTTGCTTGCCAGCTGAAATTGCAATTGCATTAAGACTGTGGTAATAATCAAAAGCACACCAACCCACATAATGTAAAATCTGCCCAAGGTAGGTCTGGAGGAAAATTGCAAGTATTGTTCAAGAAATCACCTCTTCGTTCTTGTATGAGAGCCAACTAACCTGGAAATCATAAATACCTCACATTTTTGTCATCATTTGAAATGTTTGAATGTGTTAATACATTGAGCTGGAAACCAAACTACACTTCCTTATTTTAGTCTGTACTTAACGAGTTTGGCAAAACAACTGAAAATTTCACTCTCTGAATTAGAAAGACACTCACAAAACTTCAGGTATTTCTGTTGTAATGAAAAGAATAAAATAAAGGAAACTCTGAAACACAATATATAAAGAATGCAAGACTATAACAATCCTGTTCAGACTTTTCTGAGAGGCAAAGATTTGTTAGCAAATAATAAGGAATATTTCAACATACACTTTGTTTGAAGAATTTCATATTCTTCATCTTTAATCTTGTTACAATCACTCTTATATGCATGAATTATACAGTAGCAAAAATTCACAATGAATATACTTTTCTTCATTCCTTTTAAAGAACTTGTGGTTCCAATTAGATCATTCATATCAAATAAATAGAAATCTTAGCACAAAAAATATACATACTGAAAGTATTGCTGATAATTTCTCTCATTATGAAATCTTATGAGCTATTGGTCAAACATTCTTAACACATCACTCCAACAAATCTGTTTATACTTTTTCTAGTTATACAGTATGTCTATTGTAAATACTAAATGTATATAAATACATACTCAGCTTTCAGGCTGGGATAACGTATTTGTTAAACTCAGCTTTAACCAGGATAAGTATTTTCTATACAATAAGTGATGAATCATTGATTATAATACTCCCACATTGCCTGTCACATTCTGTAGCAGACTATCCCAACCAAATCACCAGACATACCAATTCTAATAACAATACTTTCATTACACATAGCCTGTTCTATGTACCATCCTCAATAGTCCTCCTGCAAAAATACCATCCCTATTCTCACACCATCTCAAGTTCTGTTTACCTTAGCATCTCTGATAAAAACACCAGTAAAACAAATGATGTTAATGTATATGAACACATCAAATCAGTAACCATATCCTCCCTATGAAAATCAGACATAATCACAAAGCCTACACAAACTATAGTTGATCTCCCTTTTTTTGTCAGACAAGATTTCAAGCTTTTGAAACAACAATCTTAAATGGTAGATATGAGATAAGACATCTAAGATGACAAAAGTGTAATCAGCATATATGTTTACTTAAGAATAAGGCATGAATATTTAGGTATGATAAGCAACAGAAACCCTAGAATGATCTAACTGAGATGTTTTGACACTTCCAATAGGAAATGACTAATATGACTTGTATATGACAAGAGAAATTTAACAAAATCAATGCAAGTTTATTGTGTGATTATACAATAAAAATCATTCCAAGGACATAAGGTGTTAGCTTTATGGCAAAATCATTGGTGCAGCCATTCATGTTGAGATAACGCCAAGTGGACTACCCAAACTAAAGCAACAATTCAAACGGGTAGTAAGTTGACCTTGCACCAATAAACCACAGCTTGATGAGACTTGAGAGAAGTTTCTTTAGTCCCATGACTACGTTTATTTGACACCCACAGAATTAGCCTCAGCGAGACTGGTGAGATGGCTCCTACAGACTCTGTCTGGATCAATACAAACAGGACAGAACTATAACAGATCTGTTTTTCAATGGATTGTCATAAGTCATGGTATTTTGTTTCTATCCACATCAACTCAGATTCAATCATACTAAATAAACCTTTCATAATACTCTAAGAGATATGCTCTCTGCATAATCATCGGTGGTGCACTCTCCACTCGGTAGGCATATTTCTTAAAAATAAAAGTAATGGTGGAAATTTATTTGTGAAGCTGAATTCAAAATATTGTTTTTAAACAACATAAGTTGAACATTTTGACCTATTTCTGTAAACTATTCATTGTCATCAATGTAAAATTCTACAATAGTCAAACCTTTCTTAAAGGTCATCTTTATAAAAATACAACCTGTATATAATGGTCACTTGTTTTGATCTCAGTGTAATACAATGCATAGTCATGGGACCTCTTTATACAGAAAACCTGTCAATAAAGGCCACGTTTCTGTGCTCCATTTGGTAGCTTTTATAAACAGGTTTTGCTTAATAACACACCACAATTTGAACCAAAGATCAGACATAGTTTAGTAAACAAAAAGTATCTTTGATTTAAAATGATGATAAAAACAGATGTTATTATCTAGGATATTTATTTAGTGCTAACAATGGAGATTTACAGTCATCTATACAATGAAGAAACCACTTTACATAGATTGATAAGTGGGTAGATTACGGTTATCACCGTTACAACACAGACCCACTATCAAATGTAGCTGCCTTTCCCCGCCAACAGACTGACACACTGTACAGAATTACTGAAGACCCTGTAGTGGTTAAAACACTATTGAGTTTGGAGAGAAAAGAAACTCTCACACACTTGTGTGACAGTTCCGCAAGTACTGGTGAGCACTTACACGTTCACTCCAGTGACAGGTCGTGAGGTGCACGAGTAAAAAGAAGCAGTACAAATTCTGGGATTGTACTACTTGTTGTTACTACAGCGGTTAGGGTAACATACTGGTGTACAACATGTCACACAGGGTTCCACTGATAACAAATATTTCCTAATAAACATTCATTAAGTCATTTCATCTCGATGAAGTGTGATATTTTCCTCTAGAAATCAGGAAAATCTTCAGATTATTTTATGGAAAATTAGAAATACTACCATATTTCATGACTTTTTGCTAGGATAGGCTGTTTTAAAAGAGGGTAGAAAGTGGAAATTGTGAATAAGGCATGAACATTCACTTCATACCAAAACTGGTGTCGTTGCCGGGCAAATTTCTATGAATAGTTACAGCTATATTAATCTTAGGGCACTGAAACATACTTATTCAAGGTATTCTCATAATGAAGTTAGAACACAATCCCTAAGAAATGAAGTATCTTCAATCAATGGTAACCTGAAACTTAACTCATAGAAGATATTTTCATACATAATCTTTGCATCCAGTTTGATCAAGATCAAATTCCTGAAGAAATGAAGAGACTAAGGTGATGCCACTGAATGAGTTGACCATTTTTTTTTTAAAAAGTAAGAATAGTGACCTTGGACTTGACCTTGGAACTATGAACGAGAACTCAGTTATACAGATAAACATAAAAAATGGCAAATCTTTATATCATATCACAATAATAATGCAGTTCCTGGACTGATGGCATTGAATGTGACCAGGTAGGGACAGACAGGTCTGTCTGCCCTACTTCGTACACATAAAATGATTGTACCTTAAAAAGAACGCTGACTGTATACAGTAAACTTCCCTCTAGTCCGAACAAAATCAAATGAATAATGTTGAACCATTTAAATCATGAAATTTTATACTTGTGAAAATAAGCACGAACTATCAGAGTCAACATTACCATAGATTTCAATGTTATTTAGATATAAAACATAAGAGCCCCAAAAATGCATGTCTGCTTGTGTATTGGCTGAAGTCAGCAGTAACATATCAGTATGCAGAGTGTGGAATGAGTTTAGGGCGACAGATCACCGATTATCAAAATCATCTCATTGGTGCTTCTGAAGCATATCTGTAAGTCTTACAACTGTTTATCTCACATAATAGATACAGATAGTCAAGGTGCAATTATTTCAACCAAAAAGGGATAGTGAAACACGGTTGCTCTTCCAAAAAACACATTCTGACCTCTATAGTCATTGCTTGTTATACAAATTAGGGCCTCAAGAGCTGTCAGCTGGCTCAAATATGACGCGACAACATAACAAGACATAACACTAAATCAAAGCTAATTAAGTGACATGTATGTGTGAACTGCTGGTATCAGTTATTTACAATGGTCATTTACTAGTGATGCGACGATTATCAGATACAATTAATTATTGGAACTGTTACATTTTCTTTTGTTTCAGCGAAAATAAAATTCATATGCATAATACAGATGCTTATTGTCAACAAATTCTTTCTTATTCAATTTCTAAGTAAATAAGATATTCAAAATTAAAGCAAATTTCCCATCACTATCAAATACAACCAGCTACCTACAGCATTCACTCCTGATTTCAATAGTGACCACATGGAGGGATTACTATGATGCCAACATCCCTATCAACAGTTAGGCAAACAATTCTAATTGTAAGTGAAACAAGAATACCGAAAGTCTGAAATATCACTAAACGGATCATTATTGTTTTTATTTTAAAAACGATGTGTTAGATTTACCCACTTATCAAACTTGACTGAAGGTTTATGGTATACAAAGTTAAACTTATAACTCATGGTGTCAGACCTCATATGATGCTTTATTTAGGATAAAGTGATCACATTGGTCTAAAGTTACAAGATCTTGCTATAAACTATATAAAGATAAGTTGATCATAACCAGTATTAAAATGCTTGTTGACTGAAATGTCCCTCTATATTACAGTCCTAAATCAAAGCTAGGAAAGTCAATAACTGCTTTACTTAATCATACTAAAAACCTCATCCAGGCATGTCTTAAAGCTTGCGAATATGTCAGCGTATAATGAAATATTCATTTTATCTACATATAACATCAATGATATACGGATGATCTGCACTGCCTGCAGGTCTGCATGCACATCTGTGCTTGCTTAATTTGTACAAAACAAATTGGCTAAGGTTTGGTCTAGGAAATGTACAACATACCCATGCTACTGGTGGTTACAGCATATTAACCCAATCTATTTACCCAGCGTGATTGACATTTATGCAACTTATACCCTTCTCTATATTATCAGAGGTATACCATGCATTGGCCAAGGAGGAGTGACCCGACCTGAGCTACTGGCAGCAGTTCTCTATTGCACAAAGCCCTGTTACCAGCCTAAATACAGCTCCCTCAGGAGTCATAGCCAGATAAGCCATCAGGAATATGACTACTGTTAGTTCTGGTTGTGGGACTCGTTGGTGGTGAGATACAGCATGTGGAACAGCTGCAGTCAAGTTACTGTTTCATAATGTCTCACAACACAGGTTCATTTTGAGAAAACAGACCTAGAGCTATGAGTCATTGTTTTAAGAAGAAACATATTTATGCTAATTATCCTGAGAATAATTTCAAAAATACACAGAAAAATAAAGCAATTTAAAAGAACATACCAATATGACTATGACTGTTACTAACAAGAAGCCCACAGAACTTCTCTTTTCTATGTGATATTACAAATTTTTCTATTATTGGCTTTGTCTCATGAATTTTTTTGACAGGGAGTGACATCATTCTTTTATAACAAACTGGGTCTTCTCCAACCAGGGTTATAGTGGCTTTATCTGTATGAAACTAGGTATTATAGGATTCAACCCAATTTTCGACCCTTGAGCTACAATGTCCCCTACTTCTATTGAATAAACTCTTCCATTTATGATAAAACATGAGTTACCTTCATCCATAGTGGCTAAAGATAAAATTGTACATTACAACATAAATAGAACTCACTTTGTATATTGAATACTTGACTAAGTAGACTTCTTCATACTGTAAATAATCTATATGTTACAGCAGATAGTATCTTTACAACATGAGAGAAAATAACTGGTAACTGAGGAAAAAAATTGTGCATTCGCTACTAAATATTATCTCAGTTACAAAATACTTCAATGTCGTCAACCCCAGATATTGTTGCTAAATTGTACAATATCGCTATACAATAAAGGTACTATACAACAATTTTTTCTGCTTTACATATTGGTATCAAAATCATTTCTCTTTATGATCACAATTCAGTTGAATCTAAAATTGTATTTTCTATTTTTCATTACTTGCTTCTAAATAACTAATATAATTTCTTCTATCATACGAAACTCTCTTTAAAATGACATGTTACGTTGTGGAGTTTGTACTTAACCACCTTAGACTAATGAACTGTATTAATTGCCTTATCTATGCAGCAGGTGGTATTGTTTTCATGACATGAACTTTTTCTCTCATCAACAAATTCCACTTTATATCACCAAGGACTGCCAGTTAGTTTTTCACTGTTTATAGGTAAATATAGATATAAGCTTTAGACTTACTCAGAGTATACACAGATTTATGTCACATGTCTGCATGCAATCAATATCTAAAAGTGTTATCTAAAACCACAGACTTTTCAACAACTATTGATTTCCTCTTTGACAAACAATCGTCTTCTGGTGCCTTGTTTTTGTTCCTTTTATCATTTTCTGCTTTGATGACCAAAAAAAAGAAAGAGTTATAGATCGTAAAACAAAATAACTTTTGATCAATTTACAAACTAACATCTTATGTTTTGTATTCAACTTACTACAAGATTTTTTTTTGTTTTAAAGTCAAAGAAATGTGATGTCTTATTTTTCCCTTATATGGTTGTATAGTGATTATGACCAATATATGCTTCTATTGCCAGAGATTCTGTCATGACAGAGCTAAAAATCAATAACTGAATACTAGCTAACTACAGCATACCTCTGCCACCGCTCAATGTATACAAAGATATATACCCTGTACGCTAGCCCCCTACCTGTTGTTATACACAAATCAATGAAGGTTCCAGTCTATCCAATACAAACTCCATGTTAAAGATTCATTATAAGATGTAACACAAAACAAATCCGTCCAATTTTACCAGATAATGTAATATTGGTATATCCCCAACCCATGATATAACAATGTTATTAATTGACTTTCCCCTAATGATGTGTGATGATGACAAATCTATGTGATGTCTTCAAAAACAAATGAAACACAAATTCTAGTTTTTTTCACTCCAATTTTGCATTTAACAAGTTTTCAGAACATCTAACCCAAAAAGGAAGCTTATTTTTTATCATATTATAAATTCCTTCGTAAGAACTTAGCTTTCCATACTCCGTATCAACAATTCATGCCAAATATTGACTGAAGATTGTTTCCTATGCATTTTTAACTGCGATAAAATGGTGTCACTAACTGTCTAGCTGGCTACAGACACAACTCAGCCATGTTGACAACAGTAGCTTCACAGTATGACCTACTCAAACTAAGATAGAGGTGAACCATTACAGAAAAGACATTCCAATGTATTTTCGTTTATTCTAAAAGAATTCCACCTTTTGACAATATCTCGGTCATTGGTGCAAAAGGATGAAATATTCTATGTCACTTTTTGTGATATCTGTGAGCAAAGTTCTTGTATCTCTGCACAGTCATTACTGGGTGTCCCATTGACAGATTATGTGTCATTCTATCTAATTACTGACAAATTTATTTCTTAAATTTGATACAAAATGATCTTTCGATGAGGCTTAAATTAAGACAAGTATTATTTTCTTAACTGTCCTTATAAAGGTGAACCTGAAAATCTTTCTCAATACTTGATCTCAAATCATGCTCAGTTTCATACCAGATTTTTTAATGTTGATTGATTCATCAAATGGAACAATACTGAATGTTGCTCTGCAGCATGCTCCTCATCCTCAATGTATAGCAATTAGACAAGGCACACTTGGATACAGTAACTCTTCATCATGCAACCATTTAAAGCATGTTTCCTATACTCAAAAAGATGAAAGTGACCTGATGAATGTTAAGTGTGATATTGTGTCACACACTATAGTATTTTCTCACCTTAGATTCAAAGAGGCACTTGCTAAGATTCAAATCATATATACAGCGCATGTAAGAATCTATATCAAAATTCAAGCATTTAAAAATTAACCATCCTAACTATAGTCTGAATTTGAAGTAGTCCAAGATTATAAGTTTGATTGCCTTGTAAAACAAGTTTATCAGTGTATTTCATAATGTACACCTAATTCTTTTTATTTTTCGTGTGCATCAAGAAGACTATTTTCAAAAATTTTGATGAGAAACAGTTTTCAAAATTTCAGCAAGTCTCAAAGGAAAAGCATAAGCCCAGGACTGAAATATTTGAGTCATAAAAATCACCATGTACATATAAATACATACATATGAATAATCCTAAGTTCTATTACAATAAAACATCATTTTATTTTATTTTATAGGTAGATGCCATGACAACCAATCTGGGACTTTCATCATTATCAGAAGAGCTTGGTTAAACATTTGTCCTTTATTGGCTTTCCCTGTACTTAGGAGATGTCAGGCAGAAACTAAAATAACTATGACCATAAAAGGATACATACACTTATAACACTCCAGGATAAATATAGATAATATATAGTTAGTTATATTTTAAGTACAACAACTCATTCAATAATCACTGCATCACACAGGATAGAGATGACTCAAGACTGCAAAAGGAAGGGTTCAAATGCAGGTCATTCAACCTACACAGTCTGCAAGTTCTACTGCAATGTCAATGCTATATATATATATATATACACACATACTTTTTTTTGTCATGAAGTTAATTTCCTTCATCATACATATTAGTGATGCATTGTATTTAGATTTCTAATGAAAATTTTACTTACCAACTTAATAGCGACATGCTCATTGTTGTACAGGTTCTTGCCTGAAATAAATAGAAAGATTGGTTAGAATTCATCACAGAATGAACACATTACTAATCTATGTTCTTCTATTACCTATCATACTAATTAGATAAGTACATAATTAAGTCAGTAATACTGATGATCATTTACCTACAACAGTACTATACCATGACAGGCATTAAGTACATATTGAAAACAAAGTTAATTGACAGTGATGTCATGGCATTGTTATTTTGCTAACGCCTATATAGTAAGCTTTCTGATACCAATCCTTACAATTTGAAATTCATAGTAAGATTATACAGCGATGATTAGATAATATCAATCATAATAACAATTCTCAGGTGCATGGCTTAGTTATGTAGCTCATGTCATACATCATGATATAATGTATACACATTGTACTCATCGTAGTTAAGGCAATACCACATAAAGTCTTTCTCTGGTGGGAATCGGCACAAAGCAATGGTTTGTGGTACAAACTGTGTGGTAAAGCGTTATTCAAGAGGCACCTTAGTTTGTTTTGTTTATCCATCAACAACCATGACAGAACTTGTCAAAACCAACAATAGACTTATTTCAACAATGAATGATCATGAATGCAGCTTTCATATACCTTGCTAAAGACCGAGTATGAAATTTGATTGGATCAACATGTCACTGTATTGTATACACCAGTCAAGCTAAAATTACTTAAAGTTTTTTAAACAGGTACCCAATCTACCACTCGATTACTTGAATTCATTTCTGCAGATTTTCTTTTTTTCCTTTAAATGCTGATGAACTTTGACCTGAATTTATTTCCAGAAAGGAGTATTCTAACAACCTCACAATAATCACATAATTATAACATGCAATGAACCTATGTCATAATTCAAAATATTTATCAATACAAAAGCACTACATGGATTTGAGCTTGGACCTATGGCTGTGACCTATGCATTAAAATCACAACCAATACATTGAGGTCACTCACAGTGTGCAGTATGCTTGAAACTTGTCTTGTCACAATACACTTTACGTCAGGGTCAGTATATAGGCCAGAAAAATATTTCAATATAGCATTATTTGACTTTTTTGTTTTAACGTGACCTTTTTAATGTCAATAACATAATACCAATATCACACATTCAGATTCAATGGTGCAGCAGCTATTAGGCAAGTGTTAAGTTTCATCAGGCAACAAAACAAAGACTGATATTATATATAGCGGCCTTATTAAATCTCTGTAGAAGATACATTTTTGAAAGAGTTATAAATTGACATCTACTTTACTAATCATTTAATACTACATTTAATTTTCTATTACAGAAGGTTTTGTATACATGTAGCGTACATATATTCTCTAGCTGTCACAGTATTATTTTCATTAGTTATTACTTAAAAGACGACCATCCGTATCAATAAGAATATTCTTCAAATAAAAAAAAAAAAAAAACAAAATCAATATAGTTTGGAAAAGATTCCTTGTGTATGGTTTATCTGAAGAAACATGTCTTTGCCATTTTGAAAGTTTCAACATTAATAATAGGAAATATATCTGCCAGGGGCTGACACTCAGGATTTTGATTTATGGACAAAATCAATAGTCTAGAATAGATAATATGAGGAGATCAATACATATCTCTATGTGCTCTTCAACTATCTTAGATCTAAATACAATGTAGCTATAGTAACAAAAAAAATATTTATACATTGTAGCCTAAACCATAAAATTAATCACATGTTTAGAAATACCCAATATATCAATATAAAATACTGCACCACCAAAATATATCAATCATACATCAGGATTATTAAATCAACTTCTTTCTGAATGGAAATTGTTGATACAAATACTTTAAATACATTTTAATGAGTGAAGCTGGAAACATTTTAGTCACTACCTTCCTCATATGCAATAATAATTTTTTATGATAGTGTCGGCCTGTGTGATTTATAATGATGTCTATTTGATCACTGCCACGCCCAGTTCATAACTTCTAAACTTTCAGAGAACAAAGCTACACTACATATATATTTCTGATTTCTACATTTGTCAAAGAAAATAAATTTTTATATTAGTTTCTCTACATACAACAATTTACAGAGAATAAGTGTTCTGCAAACTAATGTTAAATCAACATATTGTGTTTACAGGTAAAAAAAGACATTTAAGTTTAACCACACATTCTACCAGAACAAAACAAATTCAGCTTCAATGTGATGTAGATGTATCAATCATTATGTTACTTAATTACACTATATTTTAAATATGATTAAGCAAGGTCAAGGGGATGGAGTCTAATTTTAGCTTATATCACTAGCTTCTCCATGAATTCTGCCAAAGTTTATGTGCGATTTTTTGCCTGTTATTAATGCACTGGCATAAAAGAGTTCCAAATATATTACAATACCATTATCTTCACACTCCTCTGTTAATTGGAAGCTGCTCAGACTGCCAAAATCTGTATATGTGCCATGTCAAAAATCAGACCTAAGCATGATATGTGAATGTATATCTACACTACAACCCGTACATTTCTGTGTCATGATAAGGGAAATGATGATGCATACATTTGGTAGATCAGGATTAGGACCGTGACTAAAGTATTGTACAAAAAACTACCTACATGACAGAAGTTAATTACTGTTCATTTGAATATGTCAAACACTTTTTGAAGTCTGCATCTTTGTGAACAAAATTCAATCTGAATGTATTTTCAGGATTCACATACTAAAAATGAACTTGAGATATGAAGTTAGATTTGTTTGATGCTTGGTTTCCTTGTTATAACCCTGTCCTCATTTTGAGAACTTATGGTAACATTAACCAAGATTTTCATAACAGATGTCATCAATGAAACAAAATATGTTGGCCTCTCAAGAACACCAGGTTTTAATCTCCGTATCCATTTTCAAAGGTCTCCATGTAAATATATTCTTTTACTCATATTGCCTTAAAATGATAGAATAGCTACCTCACTGAACAGCCTACAGGAGGCCCTTTACATGCCATCCTTAGCATTTCAAGTAAAGTGTCCTACCAAAGGATACCACCATGACATCACAGACTAGTTCCTTTTTCAGCTTTCTGAGAAATGAAAATCACTACCCGTACAGAGAGTCAAGCAATGCATATTTGGTCATCCCCTGAGGTTGTATAGGCTAACCCTGCCTGATCTATCACTTTAGGTTTGAATTCCAGTCTTATTCCTTATGCATACAGAAGAGTTTTTAAGATTTACTTATATTTTGCCTATTGGACTCTTATTTGTTCTGGATAAATGTGTAATGATGCTCTGTGAAGAATTAAGAATCTGGACAAATTATTTGATTTAATTCTCGATTTGTTCTCGTGTAGTTCAGTTCAATACATCTTTTGAATTAACTATAGGGCAGAGCAACACAGTCAATCCTATTGACTTTTCACGTACTGTGGTTGTGCAATATAGCCAATCTATTCAACTGTATTCAAAAACCAATGTCTCTTAACACTGAAGTACTCCTACATGTTAAAAGATTTGATCTAATTGACTAACAGAAAAGGAACTCGAAAACACAAACAAAGGCCTTAAGTATCTACAGGACATAATTATAGCATTACTTTTTTTTTAATGTACCAAAAGGGTATTGATGGAAAAACACAGAATGTTTTTGGTTTCATAGGTGAGGATACGAACAAGCAAACTGTAAAATATCATTATATAATTATGACAGACATTGATAAAAGGACAGGAAATACAAGAAACATGATGTCTCTTCTTGAACAAAAACACAACGCTGACATTACAGTTACAGGTTCGAAAAAGATCATGTAAAATGACTGATCAGCAGTTGTTTGCTTATTTTTTTAACTGTATCAAATCTAAGCATATCAACTGAGATGTGTATCAAATCTAAATGTTAATGTCTTGTTTTACCAGAATCATTACTTATCAATCATTAATAATCAATGACATTTACAGTAAAAATCTGCATAATGTGTGCATCTACATGAAGTGCGCAGATACCTTTAGGGGCTGAAAATTGTAAATATGTTTCTACTTGAATAATGTGCACACCCCAAATTTAGTAAAATTGATCTGTGAAAGCAAAGAAATTGATCTCGGAATGTTCAGCTAACTAGTCAGACCAATGATAGAAAGTCCAGAACTTGAAAGCAGTCTCTTCAGATTGTTTTTTTTCCCATTTTATCTACTGACTTTAAATTGCTTTCTGTTTAATTATAAGGTAGGGAAAAATGCCTAATGCTTGAGCATTTCTTATGTTTTCTTTGACATCACTAGTCTTAATCAACAGTGTTCAGTGATGAAATCATAAGCACAAGTTATTATCTACCTATTAATGACTGATCCAGGTAACTATGATCTCCTCGAGTCAAGTTTCATGTCTCACTGTCACATCGACTGTGCCAGCTGACGTAAATCTACTGCAAAATATTTTAGATTATATAACATCCTGGATTTTGCTTTATGTACCAAAATGCATATTTACTGATTTCTCATTCATGTTATCAGTAAAATTTTACTAAAACCATCACAATTGAGCCTTTCTTTAATTCTGTGAAGTTTTCTAATTTTTTTTTTAGTTTTTGGTTCAGTGAACAAGAACAAATTTCGGCCGTTTTTGATTGCTGACCTAATTCATCATACACATGCATGTACAGATTTTGTTTACAGCGTTTTGCACTTTGAATGTGTCAAGACTGAATATGTGGAGTTACTTGCAACTTGTCAATTAAGGTATTGTAATAATGACAACCAGGTAGCAGATACATTTTCTGTCAAAAACTATGAAAGTCTCACAATGAATGGATAAATGTCAGCCAAATGATGCTGGATAAATATGTACTGTGACAGAATGTTTTAAATCAAACCGATACAAACCAAAATCAAGAAGAATGAGCTGCTAATCGATTTCAAAGTAATTATATAATGAACTGTTTCTAGCTAATCAATATTTAAGTAATTCCCATCCTACTCTACCTTTCCTCTAGCATGGTTAATTTGGTGCTTTATGATTCCTTCTGATGTGCTAGGGACAATAAAAGGGGATAGGTCTATTGAAATGTTGGGATTCTGAGCCAGCAGAGTCCATAGTTTATGTTAATTATATCATATATATGGTGCTGGAGTATTGTGATTCCATCTTCAATTTTGGTTTCAAAATATGATCTATAATAGCTTTATATTCAGTAACAACTAACATACATGTACCTACTAATCAGTTTTAACTCTAACTGGCTTAAATCACAGAAACGTGTTAGATCTAAATTGCTAGAAATGGGAATGGAGAGCAACTGGACAAAACCCTAATGAGTCAGGGATATACTATTTCACCCAATATTTCATATATTTAATATTTAATTTAATATTTTTTAAATAGAACAACCAATTTAAGGGAAGGGGTTAATTTTTCTTGCAGTTATATGACAGGAAAATACCTTAGATTCTGCTTATATTAGACATATACACTTGTCAACAACCAGCACTGGCCTTCTCTCTCACATGTGGGTCTGCTCGGGGAGAGAGTGTCTTGGGTATCCCCTAGGAAATGTCTTATGTGGAATGTCTAAGTTGGGATTAATTTTTGTACCTTTGCTTTCATTGGATACTAGAAAGCATACTAAAATACATCTACTGCATATTTACAAGTTTGGTTTCTGTTTTTCTTACTGTATTTGTATACTTCTTTCTTCACTTCTATAAATATATATTTGGAACATGACAGGTTAAGGGCTTTATCCCAATCATAACCAAGGGCTAACAAGTGTAGACAAACTCAATAAAATTGGTAAAAACTAGAGCTGTGCCATGCCCGAGTACCAAGGACACATGTCGGGTTTGAGAAAGAATAATCATGTTTGAAAATGTGCATCCAGGTACCTGTCAAAACAGGAAATAATCTGTCTTCCATCTACAGGTGTCAACCATCAAAAAAGATACAGGATCTTACAAGAGTGTAAATATATAGTGGAATTTATTAAGCAAACTCAACAATTTGATATGACATAAGCCTTTAGGGGAGTGACATATCAAATTACTTGTCAAGGTTGAAAAAAACCATAATATAATATTCTATTTATAACATGACCTGTATTTCAGAAATATAAGTGAAAATTCTCAAATGGAATTCCCTACAAAAACACTTATTTTGAAGTGGAGAGTACATTTTTCACTAATGAGAGAGTCAGAATGTGACTTGACATCACAAAACTTAGTGTTATTAAAAGTGTCTTACAATATCTATGACACTGTCATATCACAAAAAACAACAGACAAAATATGTCATAAAAAGTAATACAAGTTCTCTCACACTGTTTCTGTTTTTACTCAACAAATATGACAAAACTTGTTTGTAAACATAAAATAAACTTCACATGCAATATTGTTATTCAGTATAAATTTTGTTTTATCATATTTCATTGCAAGAACCTTCATATTCCTCAGACACATGTACGTTAAATTTTTTCCAATGTCATAAGGATAACACCAGAGATTGTCAGGTCATTAGTTACTTCTGGGTGGCAAATTACTGTATAGATAAAAATACTAACTAAAGTTAAAGTAAAAGAGTGACAGATGGTGTTGGTGCTAAACCTTCCAATGTCAAGGACAATATAACATGGGCAATTACGGTAATCTGTCTCCTTCATTTCTTACTTCCTGTTGCACATGTGCAAGTCAATGTATGCTGGAGAGCTTGACAGTAACAGCAAACTTGTGACCTAATACTAGTGTTTGGTGCATTGTTTCAGTTATGAACAGTCAATGTTGATGCAGAGAAATGAAAACAAAAATATGGCACAATAAAGAAAAATTCAAACAGGTTGATATCCCACCCAATAGAAGCATGTTTGATGTAGGGTCAAATATGTCAAGTCCCCAGGTTCTGTACCTGTGACAGCCCTAGTTTAAACTGCTCTCTTCTTTATGTCTTCATGTAAATAGAATAATCGGACCAGGTTTGATACCATGCACTCATGAGTAGGTTAGACAGTATGACTATAGTAATTTCTATGTGACGTTGTATAAAACAGCCACATTATCCCTAGTCACTGTCTTTACTCGACCCTTTTTGTTGAAATTCATGATAAAACATACCTCTGAAACTTTTTGATAAAATCAAATTATATGTCAACATGGGGTAATCAATTTTTGTAGGATTGTTTCCCTGCCAGTCCAGAATATCATCTCTAATCTTATGATGTGACCCATTACTATGAGAAATAGTGGATCATCAAAAGTCACACACAGGAAAATCGAAATAAGTTCAGGTCTCAAATATCAGAATCCAAAAAATCACTAAAGACTTCAGTGAATGATCTATATCACAATAAGATACCATTTTACTGGAAATGAACCAACTCAACTCTTTCGTCAAAAGCAATTGCTATCTGGCCATCTGTTTGAGATCCAACATAAAAACTGCAAATGAAGCAGTATCATAAACCTTATAGTTCTACACTACAGATGCTCAAAAAGTATTGTTTTAATGATTTATTGAACTGTTGGTGAAGGAATTTTAAAATAAAATACTTTATAAAATATAAAATACAGTATCTGTTATGATACAACAACATTTATCATCGAAAAAACTGTGGTCAGTATCCTATATTATTGTAACTTGAGCAATCTTACCAATCTCAATAATGAAATAAATGAACTGGAAATCTAAATGACTTAATTTGCATGGTAAACTTTCCATTGTCCCTACATCAGAATTGCAATCTTCTTTGCTAACCCCTCTTTGTATTCAGCATCAAAGCCACAGATGCTTCGAAGCCACACCCATGGTTTTGATCACACACAAAGGAAATATCAACATATTTAAAGCAATATAGTTAGTCACATCAAATGACTATCTTTCAGATAATTTCATTAACATCTTCCCATTCTTACCTAGCCGTAATTCTCCAAAATTACCACATCCTATCTTCTTTCCAACCCTGAAATTGGGCCCCACCATCAGAACCCCTTGGTTACTGGAGCTGCCTTGTCGACTTGTACCATGCATGCTGCGAGCACTTTTTCGTCGACTTTGTTGTTCCTCAGTCCTTTCGTAATCCCGTTTCTGCATGCCAAAGTTTAATTGGCAGTCCCTTAACCTCCAATATTAGCTACAGTTATGATTACCCGTTAATGAAAACCGGTAGGGAAAGAGGATTTATAAACAGAGCACCGAAATTGTGCTCAAAATGAAGAGTTCATTGCTAATCATGCCATATTTCCGAAACCCTTTCCCGTGGTTTCATGTCATTTGGACAATTGTTCTCCATACTTATATCAACATTAGTGGAATTGGATGTCGTAAGGTCTACCATTGATGATTCACATTGTCGTTAACCCAGAAAATTCGGCACAATCACTTGTTATTTTCCGTGTCTCGAATATCTTCTCCTGAGGAACTACACATCCTTCAGCTGTTTGACAGATAAATTCCTCCGCGACATCTGAATGAGCAAAAATATTCATACTATTATGTCATAACATCGCATGTCGTAAGTTATATTTTACTATTTCAATGTAAATGCAAATTAAACAAAATTTATCAACAGAATTCCAAATATTATCAGATCTATATTTCATGTGAAATATCATTTCGGAAGTTGGTGATCAGTCACCGGCAATGTGCGCAAGTCGGGAATCCCCGTTACCAGGCGTAGAGAAATATTTATCGATAAACAGTGTAATTTCTCATGTTCTGACCGTCAAAATAAAGCATAAACACCGTTCTGATTCTACGAACTCGTTTCTATACCAAGAATACAACAGAAATCACAAATATTAATTGATTCTTAGCGGAAGATTAATATATTCTATCACGCCAGATTTTACGTCACTTCCGTATCAACATTAGTACACATGCGAGTTCACGAATATGGCGGCTGTTTTCAAACAAAATAGAAAAGATGTAAACAAAACTTTCTGATGAGACCATTCCTCGATTGATGTCTTCACGCATGATCAAACATGGTTGAGAAGGGTCGCTTCTTAGTCGTTATTTCGGTTCTTGAAGGTAAATGCTATATGTTGCAGTGTTTTGCATCTCAAAGATTATACCATTAGAATGACAGGTCCGATCTCGTCCAAAACACCAGCGCCAGTTAAAATCATTTTCAGCTTTAAAGCGGAGACTTAAAACCATGTACTGATAATTTTTCTGAAAATTTAGTTTTACATATTGACGATATCACACGTATTTGTATAATATAGAAATTAAATCCAAAATACTTGTTTGACAATGCAAGAACACCCCCTCCCATTTTCTTTCTGTCACACAATAATCCTAGAGTGGAAGCATATTTGAATGTTTCTAGGCATCTGTTTGCAGATTTTTCTATAAAGAACTATTGTAACCCTTTTACCTTACTAGGACGAAGGTTTCCTAAGCGACCACGACATCAGATAATTGCAGAGGCTCGGTTTGACGGGGAGTTATTGTCAACTGACCCAGTGAATCATGTGGAGAATCCAGACTTCACTCAGGAGTTGGCATGGGAGTTGGACAAGAAAGGACTACAGCAGCATCGACTTCAGAGGACATCCATCAAGATCCAATGCTATGCATACGATAATTCAAGTACCATGAAAGAAGCCATTGGCTACGTTGTATTAGATCTACGATCAGTAACAGCTAAACAAGTAATTATGCATTAAATCATGAATTTATAAATTCTGGTGAAGGGAGGTATGGCCTTGTTTAAAATATCAATATCATGTCATCTCATACACTTGTACACATTGTATAGCATGCTATCTAATGGGAAACCATTAATTATCCCCTCTATATCTATTATATTACTATTATATTTGTTAACTTGGTGAAAAATTGAAAAGTGCAATAAAAAGAAAATTCTATTTTTCAGACAGTGAAATGGTATCCTCTTTTACACTCAAAGTACAGTAAGAACAAACCAGAAATTAAGCTTTCTATCTATCTGGATGAGGATAAAAGTGGTGAACAGCCAAGCTTCCGAGCCAAGGAAGCTCCTGCAAGAAGTAAGGAGAGAAACCAAAAATCATTATGCTAAAATGTGACAAAAACTTTTGACACCAAACTTTTTAGTTTAACCAATATACAGCCAATTGCTTTAAAGTAATTAACCCTGGTAGGTGACTTTTTTTTTTAAAGGTGGTATGACTTCCAAGCAGTGTCCTTTCCATTAATAAGAATTTTTGATGATTTGTTCCCTGACTATGGCCATACAATCAAGCTCTTTGATAAATGGTGAACATAGACAAACTTTATCAACAAATGCTCCGAAATGATCTTTTATAGCAATGGTGAATGCTATTATATGATTGCAATGCTCACAATATGTGTTTAACAAATGACGATAATAATCAATCACTGATTGCTTGAAAATTTGTGATATATGTTTTTGATATGCACCTGTTTTTGTTGATCAGTCATAATAAAATGTTTTTCTATGAGAAATAATTAAAACCATTATAGAAATTTCTTAATAGCTGTGAGAAATATTTTGAATTAAGATAGAAATAACTTAATTGTTCTAGGATGTGTTTGTAACCATTATAAAAATATTTGAATTGCTGTGAGGTTTATTTTAAACCATTATGGAAATACCTGAATAGCTGTAAGAAATACTTTCTACAATTATAGATTTTGGACCATTATAAGATATTTGAATGGCTGTGAGAAATATTTCTCTACACCTTTTGTAGTTATTGAGGATGGAGCTGGTTCAGATGAAGCCCGATTTCTTCGGCCAATACTCAACGAGGAGGAAGGCTACTACCAGATAGGTCCAGCATCCAAGTGCAAGGATCAGTTTGTCCTCTCTGTTACCATTGCATATGCTGCAAACTTGCCACAGGTATTAAGATATTAGATACCACCTGGTAGCAAGTATAGGAAAAATTCAACCACACAATTTATATTACTGAACATTTATACATTACATAATATTACCAGTAACCAGAAGATGTTGTTTCATCTGAAGTTTGTTCTGAATAATTAACCTCTGCAAAAACTGATAATACATTGACCTTTTTGTGTGGCTAAATTTATTATTTGCTAGAAAGATATGGCCATTATAATTATCTTCATTTCAAAAAATATTATTGTAGTGTCCATTTAGTCAGTTGATTTCTTGGGGAAGGCTGTAATGATATCTTAATTGTATATTGAAAAATTGGATCAGGAACCAAGACAACAGGTCTTATTTCACTCATAACAAAAATGTTTGGTGTTTAGTCCATAGATAGCAAGTAGCCCTGTGTACATACAGGTAGTGTGAACCATTGTGAGTGTTCAGATTTGACAGAATATTGTGTTTTTCCACTTTCAGTTAATTCCAAGTACACAACCATTACCGCCGGATGCCTCTGGATACTTTTTCTACTTCTCCCTCCTCGGAAACGATGTCACAAATGAAGTATTCCATGATCTCATCAATCCCAACTTTCCAGCTGAGAGAGCCTCTGTTAGGATAAGGACAAGTATTGAAGCTCTACGACAGTTCTTTACTCATCAGCCAGGCATACAAGTCAGTTCTTATTAGGAGTTTTGCCTTTATTGGAATATGTATATACAAAAAAAAATATTGAAAATAAGTAAAACCTATTCCAACTTCCTTGAACCCTTATTACTCAACTACCCTCTATTCATTGAACGGATCACTTGGTCTTAACCATGTCCTTATGTGTTCCTTGCTATTTAGCCTCAGATTCCTCGAACCATTATTCCTGGAATAAATACCTCAATTCCGTGGACTAATTTTTATTCCTGTCCCTTTGTATTTATATTATTTTCCGCATCCTCAGGATACTAGTGCCAAGTTCCTGTGTATTTATACAGGTGTTGGTCAGGATGGCAGATAATCACAAGATTTACAGGTGTCAGTTAGGACAGCAGATAATCATGAGATTTACAGGTGTCGGTTAGGACAGCAGATAATTATGAGATTTACAGGTGTCAGTTAGGACAGCAGATAATCATGAGATTTACAGGTGTCAGTTAGGACAGCAGATAATCATGAGATTTACAGGTGTCAGTTAGGACAGCAGATAATTATGAGATTTACAGTGGTATGATTACCTACCTATCCTGTCACCTGCTACATTATTATTGTATTTAAGGTGAACATAGAGAAGGCAACCATTGTTAAGTGAAGTGTAAAATCAAACTACAGTATAGCATAATGTATACACAAGTGGAAGAATATTCATAAACTACCCAAGATGACTGTCAATTGATGTTGATTATTTTTGTTGAGGCTAACAGACAACACAATATGCAACAATAATGATATGTAATCAATATTATGTTATCATTTGAAGTTATTGAAATAAGATGATTAGAAAATATTTGCTCTATATTTTGCTGTAAATCAACAGTGTCATGACAATGAGTAACACATTTTACACATTTCTCTTCAGTAAAATTCCAACACATTGAAAATATAAGTAAGAGAAAACTTCTACAAAATCATCAATAGAACTGATCAAGGAATAAGGTATTGAATATGTAAACCTAGTAAAATACTAGTTAATGCATACTGCTTGGCTAGGGATAGCTTTTCTTTAGCTTGATCAGTTGAGTGTCAGACTAGTAAACAAGAGGTCCCAAGTTCAAATCCTAGTGAAGGCATTGAAATAAACAATTACCTCTGGTAGATTTGTGACAATGTAGGGACTTGGGCAAAATACATAGTGTTACTTTTACAAGCATTACTGTAACCTCTGGAAGCTGTGGGATGAGTTTTTTCCTGGAGGTGAAGTATGTAACCCTGGTGAAGTTCTAGCCGAAATATATCACTTGGCTGGAGAGAACTTCTCTTTAGCTTGATCCGTTTAGCGTCAAACTAGTAAGCCAGCAGTTCCAAGTTCAAATTCTAGTGAAGACTTTGAAATAAATGATGACCTCTGTTACAAATACATCATTTACAGACACAGGATGTTATGGTTGATCACTTACCCAATGATCTGTGAACAACCTCTGATAACTCGAATACCCCATATTCCCAGGCCAATTGATTTAATGGGATTTTACTCTACTATCATTAAGGAAAATTGAAGTTGTCACATCAGGAATGAACAACAGCACCTGAATCTATTGATTTTCTCAAACTTGTTTTAATTTCTTTTTCTGGACCAACACATGTTATTCTGATTTAGTTCCAAAATATGTGGATGAAAAATTGCATGATTGTCATCAATTGCTTTGAAAAAAATAATATGCTCCAAACTAATAAGTGGTGAAATATAGTGCATTACTGACAACATTTTTGTTGTAGGTTCACCTGTGTTGTGGGGAGCAGTCTTTGGGAAGCTGTGAAGTCCCTCTCAATTCCCTTCTTCAAAAGAACAGTACAGAAATTTACATGAAACCGGTGGCTGTAGAAGGATCATTTCAGGTAAATATAGATATATTCTGTTTGAGGTTCTCAGATAAGACTTATATTGAATTATGAAAAACTGAATGTTAACTACATGGATTTCCATTTTGACAGGAACTTCTTTTTTCAGTGTTTTGTGTTCCTGTGTGCCAAAGGCAACATACAGATATCAGTATGTGGTCGTTGTTGTTGGCATTGTCATCTGCACAATCCTCAACCTCAAACTTTATACAGTGCTTTTTCAGGTCCAAAGGTCAATGTCACCATTACTATAAATATGATTTTTTTTTTTTCGTGATAACTTCTGTTCCGTTTGGCTGATACACATCATCCTTCATACAGTACTTCTTTATCAGAAGTGCTTGTTTTGGATTGCTTTTCAGGTCCTAAGGTCAAAGGTCAAGGACAGTGTAACCATATATAGGAGATCGGTTTTCATGCAATAACTTGAGTTTTCTTTAAACAATTACACTCTATCTTCATGCAGTGCATCCTTCCAAAGCTGGGTTTGCTTGGGGTCAAGGTCACTATAACTAGAAATAGAAATTTTGTTTTTGCTTGGGATTGCTTTTCAGGTGCAAAGGTCGAAGGTTAAGGTTATTGTAGCTGTAAAAAGAAAATTAGTTTTGTGTGATTACTTGAGTTTTCTTTGGACAATTTGACTCAAACTTCATACAATGCTTCTTAATCAAAGGGACTTGTTTGATATTGATTTTCAGGTGGGTTGTCCCTGTTCCTACTATATTTGGAGTGAATCAATTTTTTTTTAAGATTCTGATTCTCTGTGTAATTGTGATAATACAAATCTATCCTCAGGATTCAGTTCCCTTTAACACTGTACATCTTATGTACAAGTTTTCTCATCACATCTCAACAAATAGACAAATTATATAAGTGGAATAAATGCAAAGCATATCTCTGGCTTTTGTTCCAAAAAATGATCTCCAGAAACCTTGCTGGGCAGGCGACAGCTACTTCTGTGGAATTCTTGTCTTTAATATTACAAGGAAATAACAGTATTCTAATTTTATTTCTGTCTCAATTAGAAGATAAGCAAAATAGTATTAAATTTTCTTTTTTATGTCCCTGTGATGAAATTGTTGGGTATATATTATTTACCATACCTACCTGTCCATTACACCTGTTATTTCAAATTTTGTTAGAGACAAAATCAACAAAGTACTTAACTTTCATTTTAGCCTTGTTTGCATCAAAAGCTGGATTTAGAAAATACTAATTCCTCAAACATCCTGCAATTCTTTCTGATTCTTATCAATCTGTTTATAAACAAAGAGGACATGTTTTGAAATTTAGAAAAAAAATGCTTTTAGACTTAAATATAGGTGTCATAGATTTGACCTCGAATCTAAACAGATTGTTGGTTGGTCATATGATGAATACTATCACTGAATTTTACCAAAAGACCAATGCAACAGATCTGAACATGAGTTACAAAAGATGTTTGATTTTGTTCTCAAACCAGTCTGATAACATACAATGAAACAAATTATGTGGAAATTTTTTTTTTCATTATTTTCACTTTGGCTTTGGTTCCAGTTGATACCTCCTAACAAGACAAAGCAGCAAATACCTACTGTACCGAACGATATGTCTCCAGCGGTTGGTGTATCTGTCATACTCCGAAAGGAGGATATGGTAAGGTGCTAAAATAACTTCAACCAAAGTTGATTTTAGATAACCATTTTATGAACTTGTAATAATCTTGATGTAACCCTGGTAAAATACTAGCTGCAATATACTACTCGGCTAGAGAGAACTTCTCTTTAGCTCGATTGGTTGAGCATCAGACTAGTAAGCCAGGGGTCCTGGGTTCGATTCCTAGCGGAGGCATTGAGATGAAAAATGACCTCTGTTACATTAACATGTAAGTTTACATATGTAATCTCACATATACAGAAATACTGTTTATTACAGGTTATATGTATAATATGCTGCTGTAAAAAAATATTATTAGGCCCCCCCGCATGCCATAGTTCAGTATTATGTTTTTTCATATGTCCTCTTGCTATCTTGTCTGGGCCCTACATTACTCGTCATCAGAAATTCATTTAAGGTAAGGTTTCATTTTCACTGTAATAGATGTAATGATCACTCTCTATGAAATGCATATCCCAAGATAGACAGGCTTGAACATTTTGAATGTTTACCACACTTTCAGTTTTGCACCAAAACAGATTTTAATATGTTTAAAAGGCATAGTCAAGGTAACAATTGTTTACTATATAATTCACATAGAAATAACAACAATATCAGAAATTTACATTGTATTCCACTCCTGATGAGTGGTAAATATAGACTAAGTAAAATATTTGAATGTATCATGTCTTTTACATGAAGAAAGACATTCACACATTGTGGATATTTGTTGTTGAAGTCCATAGCAGTTGACAAATGCGGTTTTGCCAACATCTAAATATCAAAGAAAAAAACAAGGCTTTTACTTACTTTTTTAAGGCAATGAAATCTCCTGTGAAAGAATCACCGCCTAGGAAAGAACAGGAAGTAGGGAGAGATTCCTCTCCACCCAGACCCAAAGAGTCCCCAAAAGCAAAGAAATCTCCTTCCAGAGGAACCAAAACTAAATCTAAAACAAAAGGCAAAGGAGATAAAGATGTTAAACCCAAACAAGTTGCTGCTGATGACTATCCTGATGATTTTGATGAAGAAAATACAGAGGAAAACTTGAGTAGTATTGAAGAGGATAGATTGAGAGAAAGTAAGAAAAATAACTGTAGAATATGAAAAGTAAAAAAATTCTTATCTTAACCTAACAGATTGCAAGTTTTATATGAAGTCATTTGTTATTAGAGTAATGTTTCAAAAACCAGTACCACATTTAATGGACATGAATGGGTTTTTTAGCTGCTTGATGTTTATTGAAGAATTATCTTGTTACTGTTTCAATATCTTTAGAAGCAGCAAAGAAATCTGATCAAAGAGGAGATAAGCCAGCAAAACAAAGCCTGTCCCCACCCACAGCTAGTTCTGTAAGACCTTCTGATCAAGGTAACTCTTTTGTCACCGTAGTCAAGAGGAAAAAAAGATGGTTTTATGTTTTTCTCAGATTAAAAAAAATGTTCTTTTCTTTTACTTGTAACTTTTCATTTTAAAATAACTCACTTTACAAGAATTTGATTTTTTATATCTCTGACATGAACAATAGTTGTAATTAAGTCATAGTCTGAACAATTGAAAGATGTTTGTGATGTAAGAACAATAGTTTGTTATTTCTGCTCATAATCTCGGATGTGTTCACAGGTACAGGTGGCAGTATTGATACGACTACACAGCATGTGGCTATCCCTCCTCAGGCTCATCATTTCACTTTCTCTATTGACCTTCGTAGCATCAAAGACATGGCCAGCACAAACACACTCTACGTCTTCATCAGGTACACCTGTGTTATGCCTGGATTTGTATTCTAATATATTCTATAACTAGAGTTACCTGGGTTATAACCAGTTCAGCTATGCTGTGGCATTATACTAGATTATTTTAAGATATGCCTTCATATTCATTAAAATACTGGTGTTAAATTGATTGGATGATCTCATTGATTAGAAGTTGTGTGGTAAGTACTACATAATACTATAAATTTTGCAAAAGTCACATCCAATTTTTGTTGTTTTCCCTGTTCCTAAATTAAATGATATCCATTTTCTTTGAATAACTTTTCTGTAATACTTTCAGTATGGTTTAGATGCTTATGATGTAAATGTTTGACATTTTAATTTAGGTACACCTACCCATTCTTTGGGAGTGCAGCACCCATTCTGACTCACCCACCTGTTGAAATACGCAAAGGGATGGAGGTCCTTCTCCCCCAGTCTTTCTGTGCTTTTGACTTTGCTTGCACTGTAGCACAACTACAGGAGACTTTTCTAAGGTAGGCTAATATTAGTAGGATTGGTTTCCTCTTGGGTAGGTGATGGTCCTACTACTGTATAGTACCTCTAGTCAGATGATTATAATCTATAAATGAGTTTGCCCCAGTTCTGTACCTCACTTGATATTTGTCTGTAAATGTCTGTACCCTCATATGTTGCCTTTAGATAATACAAATCTGTAAATGTCTGTACCCTTGTGTGGCACCTAAAGTGATATTTGTCTGTAAATGTCTGTACCCCTGTATTGTGCCTTAGGTGATATTTATCTGTAAAAGTCTGCACCCCATTATGATGTCTAAAGTGATATTTGTCTGTAAATGTCTGTACCCCTGTATTGTGCCTTAGGTGATATTTATCTGTAAAAGTCTGCGCCCCATTATGACGTCTAAAGTGATATTTGTCTGTAAATGTCTGTAACCCTGTATGGCACCTAAAGTGATATTTGTCTGTAAATATTTGTACCGTATATGATGCCTGAGGTGAAGTTCATCTGTAAATATTGGTGCCCCTATATTTAGGTTCTATACCTCATGTGATATTTATCTGTAAATATTTATGTCCCTGTAGAGTGCCCCTGATTGTGGAGGTGTGGCATAGAGACAAACAACTGTCAAAGGATGTGTTATTGGGTACAGCTCGTCTTCCTCTTGGGAACATTATCACTGCAGATAAAATGAGGATAGCGGTAAGTATCTCAAACTGTGCTGATGTGATTGTGGCCTTGGGCTTTGTGACCTGTATATTGTACAATGAGATAGCTACAAGCTGCTACAAGGAGACGGATCCTGCCTCAAATGACCCTGGCTGGCCATCTGGCAGTAAAAAGAACATCATCTGATATAATAACATATCATAACATATCATCTATCACATTTACTTTAACATAATTTTTGCAGCAGATTTACAGTATTTTTCTAGCAAAAGTATACATGTATTTGTATATATTTCACAAAAATGCCGTCAGATTTTATAGTCTACCGTACAACAATTTTACATTTTGTTTCAGCAGAGCAAGACTGGTAGTACAGGATGGAGACAGGCTTGTAGTGACAGAGTCACAGTCCAGGGTAATGACAGGTCAGTGTTTAAAAACTTTGAATCTTAAATAAAAATCTGACTGATACAGAGCACAACACAAATCTGTCACTTGTAGAAAGTTTACTGTTTACACTATGTAATGGGGCTTGTCTAGTCAAAGTTTGTCCTGTTATGTTTCAATGTCATTACTCTATCTTCTTCATCTCTGAGAGATTTTATTTAAAAAAACTAGATAAAAAGGGTCTTTAGTCCAACACCCTGCCTTAAATCTTCAATATACCAGGATAAAGATTACTGGCAGATCAATTGCCTGTTCAGTGACGATGGACAGTTTATGTTTGAATGGCTTATTTCTTAAGGTCATAGAGGAAAATAGCTGCAATTAGTTTCAGGGTTAAAATATCAAGGTCAGTGTTGATATTCACAGAATGAATCAACTTATTCAGTGATATCATTCAAGCAGCTTCATTTCTGAAGGATTGTTTGTTGTTGTTTTTTTTTTTTCTTTTTTGAATAAACAATGTAATGAATGGACCCTAAATGAGTTTGTGTTTCATGACTATGAAGTCAAGATCACTGTAACTACTCACAGAAAATTGTCAATTATCAATCTCTTGTTCTCTAATTTCTAATCCATTCTTCAGATTTTTTTTATTGAAAATTTAACTATTCTCCTGCTGTTGTAGAAACTCAATATATCATCAGAAAAATTACTTAAAAATCACATGACATTTTAGAGGAAAAGGAAATAAATTAAATGCAGTGATATGAGAAATATAATGGGACATATTTCCTTTAACAATTAATATTGATATCACCAACAAAAATTGTCATGTAGGTCTTGATCATGATAATTCTAAAGTAAAATTCAGTTGATTGCATTAGCTTAGGAAGTAAGACGTGTTGTTGTAGTGACCAGCGTAAAGTTGGGGAGGTCAGCACTGTCCTGAGTTTGGAGGATTGGGGGACCATTACCACACAACAAATCATTGTCCAGCAGGAATCCTCCGGGGTAAGTCACAGAATCATCACTGGACAACATACTGCATATTTGTTTACCATGTCACCTTCATTTCTGTGATACTTTATGTCCTACAGTTATGAAATGTTCAATATGAACTCAACATTAGGTGAAAAACACCATTGAAAATTAAGTCAATGATTCCATATTAGCAAATTAATTTAGACTAAGTTATTTTTGCTCCCTTTCTAAATCCCTTAATCTAAGATAACCTAAATTTGGTAAATTATCCCAGAAAGTATCAAACATTTTGAAAAAAAAAATTTTTAAGTACATGTAGTTGATTTAATTATTTCAAATTGAAGTCACGTGTGTACAGAAGTAAGATAATACACTGTCACTATTAACCAGTTGAAATTGTAAAGAATAGGTAACACTGGTATTGTTGTTATAGACACAGAGTGTAGCTGAGTCCTTAGGACAGAATATTGTTGGCGTAGCAAGGGCACAGTCACAGACCCAACAAGCACCATCTCAAGTCTCGCCTCAGGCCCCAAGGGAGTCAGTAGAGTACAAGACTGCACTAGAGCTTGAAATGTGGAAGGAGGGACAGGAAAAAATGTTTGAAAATCAGGTATGTTTTAAACATTTTGATGTTGGTCCAGCAAAAAGTTATCCAGTTCTTAATTGATTCACATATAATTTTATTATACTATCAAAACATTAGCAATCTTTTTAACTTTTGGTTTTGTTTATTTTTTTTTTTGCTTTTTTTTTATATTGTTGCAATTAAATCCAATTAAAAATTTTTCAAGTTAAATAATAACCCACTATTTCCCCTTTGTTATATTTAGTTGACTAAATGAGTTTTAGAATATAAGCTTGTACGATACTTTTTACAGATATATTCACAAAATTAAATATTCTTTAGTTAAAGCAGAAGGAGACGGTGTACATGAAGGCTCTTGCAGAAGAATGGAAGAAAAGGGACAAAGAGAGAGAAATTTTGATGAAGAAAAAGGTTTGGAAAATGCCTGTTTATTTATTGTTTTAGTAGAAATTTGGAGTCACTTCAGCTTGGTAACCATCTCTACTGAAAGCAACCTCATTAATTTAGTCTCCTTGTAACACCAATAATTATAGGATTGATTAATAAATCAATACCTTCATTTTAACATACTGTCTCTTTGTAATGAAATGTTCATATTATCACATATTGGTGTATTTAAAAAAAAACACTTTAAAAAATGTTACACATAAAAATGCTTGATCTGTATCATGAGAAGTGTTTTTGATACTGTTGAAGATGGCAGAATATGCACAGCTTGAAGACCAGCTGAGGAAAACATTATCAAATCTTGAAAAACGTGAAAAACAGCTTGCTGCTAATGAACAGGAGGTAATATTTTGGGAAACCATGAAAATTAAGCCCCATCAGGATATCTGATTTTTCAGCATTAGAAACTAGTCTGGGTGGGTGTGAGATGAAATCCACAAGTTTGTCCACAAATGACTTAAAAACATACACATTAAGTGGTAAATTCATAAGAATATCTACAAGTGAACCAAAAAACATTTAGTATTTTAAATGCTTGATGGCAGGAATTACCACACTTCACTGTCTAAGTGAGTGAACAGTATCCAATTTTACCTATACTTGACCACTCGGGTATTTACTTATATATAATCAACCATATGGATTTCCCCAGGTGGCCAGAATGAAAACAGATTTACAACGGGAACATGACAGGAAGCTACAGGATGTACGAGAGGCCTCGCGCAGGATGAAAGAAGACTGTGACCATCAGGTGGAGCTGGAGAGGTCAGTGCCTTTCTGAGACAGGTTCAGAGTAGAGGATAAATATCATCTCAAGTGCTATTTAGTTTACACAATTATGTCAGCTCTCTAAGATATCATCTTAGCTTTCAGCAAAACTATGAACCAATGCTACTTCATTGTCCAGTAATATACTAAGCCCCTGTTGGTTTAACTGGTTCACATATTTTTCTTTTTTGCTTATTGTTTGTAAATTGCATTTTTACAGATATTTTAATTGATGTTATCTTGAAATATCTGGTTTACACGCCAGTACAGAACAAGGAAAAATAATTTCTTCTAGTTACATTTTGATATTTGAAGTTTCATAATAAAAGTTCTAAAATAACAATCGTCATTCATTGGACGTTATATACACTAACAAAACAGCCTGACTACTGATGGCATAGCAAAATTACCATTTCCATTTTGGTGGAAAAGTCTACCTGACTTGATGTTTGTTTTGAATTGTTTGGACGGAGTGTTCACTCAATATTTAAGTCATTATAGATGGTTTAATACTGAACTTAATAAAGAAATTTAATCGCCACAAAATTGATAATAAGCTTTGATAGCTGTTATCATCAAACAAGGATTTTCAAAGTCATGTCTTTATGAATTTGCTCACAGTCTCCATTCAGTGTTGTAGTAAGAAGGGTTTTTTTATCTTAGATCCACAAACTTGATACAATAATTATTGTTGATTTGTTTACTTTCAGGTTGAAGTGCAAAGAAATTGAAGGGTTAATTGACAGATACAAGCGAGAGGTATACATCTTCTATTTGTTATCAACAATGAAATACAACACATGGCTAAACCCAATCTGATCAAAATGCAAATCATCATTATTACACTATGTTATGAAGGTCAAATGGTAGCCTAAGGAGTTTAAATGACCTTTCAACTAACCAATTGAAAACATTGCCAGCATTTTTAGTCTATTCTAATACCCTTCATCCAGTGTCGTGTGTTGTGCATTTGTAAACAAGTAACACTTTTGACTTTTTAAAAACCCATGATCCAATTTCAATGAAATTTTGCAGAAACCTTCTCTGGCATAAGAATTGTGAATTATACAGTCCCAACCCCCCCAGGGGCCTGAGGGGCAGGGCCAAAGGCTTTCAAATTAACTCAAATTTCAAAAATCTTCTTCTCAAGACCCAGATATGGTAGAATCAAATACTCTTCATGAATGGAAGCATCTTAGGTGTTTTACCAAAATTGTGAATTTTATGGCCCCAGGGTCTCGCATGTCCCCGTAGGGAGGGGGGTAAAATTTACTATGGTTTATATAGGAAAACTAGATTTTTGAGCATACATTGTAATTTGTTTAATTTTCATTGGAAATATTTCCAACTTGGTCAGAATTATGAGTGAATGGTGACGGCCTGATGGTATGCCCATTTTGATCCTGACTGACACCCAGGGGCAGATGGGCGGGGACAAAAGGGGTCAAATTGACTTAAATTTCAGAAATCTTTTTCTTAAGACCCAGATATGGTAGAATCAAATACTCTTCATGAATGGAAGCATCTTACTGTAATTTTCATAGAAAAATTGTATTTTTTGAGCTTAACGTTGGTTATTTCCCACAATAACTTTATAAGAATTATCAGTATAGGATGACAGTTTTTATGGAGTGCGGGTATTGACATTGTCACAATTTCTGTTTCATGACATTTGATAATGATCATTTAACCTTTATTTCCAATATTGCTTATCTCAGGTGCCCATCAAGGTTGCTATACCTCTTGTTATTGGATTATGCATTCTCATTTGTCATTATCTAAGCTACCTATGAAGGAAATGAAGTAACTAAAAAACAGAGGAACCAGAAGCTGATATTAACTTTAAATGTTTTCAACACATTTTTTATTGCCTTTTCAAATGCTTCATCTTTTTCTCCATTTTACACGCTGTTGATCAGGCATGTGAGACACGTTTCGACTTGTTGAAAAAATTTCATTGCATGATAAACATTGAGGTCATCTGAACATGACCTCTTGTCAGCCACTGTCAGATCTTTTTATTGTAAGTGTAATAATGATAATCTATGTTTTAATCAGAATGGGTAATACTGATACTGTATGTGGTATGAGGTAAAATTTGAATTAGCGATCATGTCTCCCTACAACTGGACAGGTGTTTCAGTTTTCATAATGGTAGATATTTCTGCTATGTTACACATCAGAAATTTTGAAAATGTTCCTGTTTCTATTATAGATAGCAGAGCTGGAGAAAAAGAATCAGAACCAAGAAAAGGAGTTTGCTGTGTACAAGGAGCAGCAAAACACAAAGCCTGAGGTCAGACTACAGTCCGAGATAAACCTTCTCACACTGGAAAAGGTGCGTATAGGAAAAAACTCTTTGATCAGTTTCTATCTATTCAAAAGGCAAAATGTTGATCATTTGTATTCTTGGACGGTTCCTATCACAACTGTTATATATAAAAATGTTTTCCTACGTTTAATACTTACCAGACAGGAAGAGGCACATTTCACCACTTAAGGGGCAGATAAGTCAGAAAAAAAATCTATAAAGTTTTAAATGCACAGGAGTTGATTTTCACATCAATTATCCGTATAATGATATATAAGTTAATTCCTAAAACAAGGTTTTCTGATGAAATCATTTGATAATGCAGTGAACCTCTTTTCTTTATCAACATGAAGAACATTTTCATAATGTATTTATCAAATTCTTTCCAGGTGGAATTGGAGCGTAAGTTGGATGCTATAGCAAAATCTAAGGTCCACTACAAACAGCAGTGGGGTCGTGCCCTCAAGGAGTTGGCAAGACTCAAACAGAAGGAACAGGTGGCGGCCAAAACTGAGCTGAAACGTCAGCAACATGAACTGGAGCACATGCGGCTGCGTTACTTGGCTGCAGAGGAGAAGGAGGTTGTCAAATCAGAGAAAAAGGAACTTGAGGATCTGAAAAACGAACTCAATAGGTAAACCATAAAGTTAGCCCAAAATACCTGTCATGCTTTTCTCGTAACTTGTTTTAGATGTTGATCTGCTATACCTGTTTAAGGAAAATATTTGATTTGTAGCATCCTGAAAATTCTACGGATTCATCTGTGACTTCTTTATGAAATACTGAACAGGATTATGATAGCCATTCATACTTTTATAAAGAAAAATCTTAATTTAAACCGTTTGTAATTTTGTTACAAAAATGTGATTTTATCCCAATTCTTTCATAACCATTTCTCCACTATTCATAACCAGCAGTCAGAACTTTGATTTGATGTTTATTTCATTTCTATAGTGTGTGATTGTTTATATATGTCTCCAGACTTAGGCAAATGGAGGAGGAGAAAGCCAAGTCACTGAACCATTCTCTGAGTCCACGGGAATATTCTGGAACCAAAGGTGATGACAGCCAGGGCCTCGACGAACACATCACCCGCCTCATTGAGGAACGAGATACATTGTTAAGGACAGGAGTATACACCACTCAAGACGGTATCATTGCCGAGTTGGATAGACAAATCAGAGAATCTATGGTACAGAAGAAAACAAATGCTTTATAACACCAAGCTGTTACATTTTGCCCAACGGTGCCTGTTATCTCGAGAGAGTGAACAGCAAGTGGAATACTGATATATTTAATGAAAGAAAAAGATTACCTACTGAGATGTTGTAATAGCCTTGTGTTGTAAACTGCTGTAGAATCAGGCAATCAATATTAAGATGAAGGCTTAGAGTGAAATGAGATGGACCTAGCATTTCTTATTATAACAGTACCCTGTGGTATTTTAATCTCAAAATTTATTAAAGTCTGCTTTAATATGTGAAGCTTAAATACTTAAAACACTTTCAAGGAGAATTACTCCCATCAAGCTTACCTTTGCTAAGATATCTTTATTTTGTTCAATGGTGTGGAAGTATACTGATATTGGGTATAAATCAGGAACCTAATACATTGTTGTAGAAATGTTTTAATGACTGAAAAACTGTTTGTAGAAGTATTTGAAATCTTTAAACCTTAAACATGATTTTGCAATTCAAGTACATCAAATAATAATCATTCTTTTCTAATTGAATAGTCCATTTAGTCTGTAGTTAGATCTCTATGATTATTAATATATTATTTTGCTGTTTTCATTGAGACACTTCTGTTTCTGGTTTCCTACCAAGCATCACATTGACAATAACTGAGAGCTCAGATTAGATAAATGCAAGCTGTAGAAAATGTTCATTTTATATAAATGTCATGTGACTGGTAGAACAAATAATCCAATACATTACTAGTATCCTTTATAAGTTAGACTGGTTTGACAAAAGAAATTGTACACACAGTACAACAGCTGTATCATACATTGTGAATAGTGAATGGATGGATAAACAGTTGTATTATATGTTAGAAATGTGAAAACATGTACCTATATCCATATAGTGGTGTACAGATATTTACCTGTACATATATCTATATCAAAGTGTACAGATATTTACCTGTACATATATCTATATAGAGGTGTACAGATATTTACCTGTACATATATCTAACTAGATGTGTACAGATATTTACCTGTACATATATCTATAAAGAGGTGTACAGAAATTTACCTGTACATATATCTATATAGAGGTGTACAGATATTTACCTGTACATATATCTATATAGAGGTGTACAGATATTTACTTGTACATATATCTATATAGAGGTGTACAGATATTTATTTGTACATACATCTATATTTTGGCGTACAGATCTTTACCAGTACATATATCTATATATAGGTGTAGATCTTTACCTGTACATAAATCTATATAGAGGTGCACAGATCTGTACCTTTACAATTATCCATATAGAACAGATCTGTGGGTTGTAACTACATTGCTAGGTTGCTTCATTTTTCATTGTGCTTTTTGAAAGATGACATGCAATGACTCAAAATAAACAAATACAAAACCTTAGTCTTTCTTCATTTTAAATTTTCAAATATGATTTACAGGGTTGTTAGTGTTCAGCCAAAATTATTTTAATTATGGTTTTATTTTATTTCATTCAGGAATTAATTTTAGAATTTTCATTTAATGATATTGGTCGAACGTCAGTCTTCTTGATACTGGAAAAGAACTACTTTAATCATTAATATACAGAAACAACAATGAAAAACTCAGTTTACAATGGATTTACCTCATTTATTTTCTGGAAAACAGTGTCATGAAGAAAATACCAATTTAATAGTGTAATATATTACTCAAGTATGAGTTCAAAATTAATGGGATGATTCAAACAGTTGCTGATACCATCAGGCAGGGAAGGTATCAATGTACAAAACATGGCTAAACAACTACTGACACCAACAGCTGTCTGTCGGATCACTTACATGGTATCTAACAGGAAAAATCTGGTGAAATAACCTCACCAAAATTTACACAGGAAGGTACAACTATAAGAATACTTGTTAGTAATCACATAACATATTAAAATCTGTCTAATGTGATTGATAGTCTTGATGTAAATCCAGTATCGAGGCCCATCAAGGTTATAATACATTGTACATAATCATTATGTACAATTGATAAACATCAACAACTCATCAAGTATACCTTCTGTGGCCCCAATCTGATGATCTGATAAAAAGAGTATGTCTTAACAAAATGAGATTATACATCCATACAACCACAAACAACTAACAATAATATCTTAATTTTATGAGAGATCAATGGGAATTCATGACAATTTCATGCAGACAATTTTCAGTGGTCAAATATCATAATCAGCCATTTGAATCTTTGGTTATCTCCAAATTTGCAAGATGTTAACACAGAATTAAATGTATATTGGTAATATCAATCCTACACTATGTTACAATCTGATATCAATTATTTCCTTTTGAAACAACATTTAGGTTGCCACATGATTATCTTTCTATTCAATTTAAAATACATATAAACGCTTGATTTGTCCATACTTGTATCAGAATCCCTGAAGTCATTTGTGAACTCCAAAAAAAAATTCTGACCACTAGTTGATCTAATAATTATTGATGTTAAACATTTAAACATGTCCTCGAGATAACAACAATGTTCAATGTGAAACAAGGGTGACAGTTTTAGCCGATAAGTTTCCAATGTTAAATTGTCACAATTATACAAGTTAACACTCGGGTTAGGTAAGGTAGACTAAATACGTAAGGTTAAGAGGGTCGATATGGATCTATAATAAAAAGGTGGTTTCTGTACGACTCTATTCTCTGATTGCATTCCAAAATTAAGAGTCTTTCTGGATTACAAAAACATTCAGAATGGCATATCAAGGCACTCTGTAAACAGGTATATCCTGAAAAAACAGACTGATAATCCTACTTGCTTGTTACCTCACACAGAATCTTGGGACAATAGTACAGTCAGCATATGTCAAAATAGGACTTAATACATTATTATTTCAATCAGAGAACTGTCAATAAACTAGAGAAAGGGCTTGTATAGGCTTTGCCTGCTGCTCATTTCCCCTTAAATTTCATTGCTTTGTTTTTTATTTTTCAAATATTCGGGAAATGAATAAAAAAAAAAAAAAACAAACAAATTTCCATGCGTCTTTTTTAAAGGGAAGTCTTGAAAACTTTTTAATGTGTTACATTACTGGATGATACTGAATCCTGCAATCTAAATGCCTTTCTCAAAAACATAGTGGAAGGAGACTTGTGATTTAGAATTCAGGTTGTTTAGAATATAACTGAAGATTTTATTATATGAGAATATCATTACAAATTTTATCATCACTAAAAATAAAAACAACTTTGTATGTTATGTACATTTAAAAATGAAAAGTCAAAGTGACCTTGAAGATTGTCAACACATACATGTAACAGATGAAAACACCTGTAAATGGGACAATATTTTTTTCAGCAATGCTTTGAATTACAACGAAGCTTGATTACAGCTCATGTACCTTACAACCTCTTACTCAAAGTGGAACATGTACATCCGAAAAACCAGGTACTTAGATCTCTAAAAACCATGAATTAGTCTAATATCTGTTCTCATACCCTAGTTATTAAAAGATTTTTGAAGTCTGAACTAATTAACACAAAAACTTTTCTTAATTTACAGTGAACAAATATCCATTAAAAGCACAGTTTTTTAATTTTTCTGGATTTCAATATTTTTCATATAATATCTTTTGTAATATTGGACATCAATAATTTGTTTACTATAGAAAATATTTATTTTAATAAGCACTATATTGAAATTAAAGAGATTAAACATGATAAATCATCTCTCTAAGGCTGAAAGTGCCTGTTCAGTGTTTTGAAGGGTGAAGTATTTGTATTCAAGAATTGGGAATATTTTTTTTAATATTTTGCAATATAAACATGTAGGATTTTTTTAAAATAACAGATTCCAAAATTAAACAAATGAAAATAAGATAACAGACAGAAATCATAAAGTACAATATGATGAACTGAAGTACAAATCTATGTTGTATTCATTAACAGCAGTAACCAAGAAAATTGTCTTGGGTAATCTGTTCTTGGCCCAACTACTAGGATTTAGGCTGCATCTGCTCCACCCAGTTGAAATGGTTAAGGTGGTATGGAATTATTCCACTATACACTAAACCTAGCATTGTTGTCCAACCATTTCAACTACTTACGCAAAAGCACTCTTATGTACATTTCTATCAATTAAGGATTCAGCAACATCCTTACAGTAATGGCCAGGTGAGCAAAATTAGTTTTGATTAATTTTGATACAGATGAACAAAATTTGTGATTTTATATTACAACAGTTAACATCAGAAAATGATACAGCTCAACATATTTTATACACAGATATCTATTGTGTATCAGAGATTATATACAAGAAAGGTCCAAATATAGCTCCAGTAGCTAAGTTAGAGCTTACATGGAAATGTCACACGGACTGAGTTGCCATTATCTAGATTAATAATTTTTAAACATTGTGAAGTGCAATATACAAGGTTTGGTAGTATATATAGCGAGAGATATTTGATCAGTATAGAGGAAGTCAATAACTACAAAGCATCTCTATTCTAATTTGAATGTTACATGTATTTTGTTGATGCATTGAAGTATAAGAGGATTTAAAATGGCACATTTGGTATTTGAGAACCTATTTTTGTTAGCTAGTATGATTAAGAAATATGTGTTACAAATATGATGCAAAGTTAATAATCAAAAGCTATCAAAGTCACAAGGTATTTTATTGCAAATACATATTATGTCTTAACATTTAAACTTTATCATTAAAGAAAAAATAAAATACAAAAACAGCTTAAAAATACATAAAACTATCTTTAATAGTGAGGCACATCCATCAGGACATATCTTGATCTTATACTTTGATACTTGTACACATTTAAGTACTTGTTCCATTTACAAATTTCTGAAAAAATCATTATTGCGGTATCTCCCAGAATTTGTTTTTACATTGTAACTGATCACAAACAAAATATCTTACTATTAAAATGTAAGCATATGCAACAAATTGATTCTTCTTGTAACTATTGAAACCTATCGGTTTTTGAAATAATCTCGCTGAGTCCACTGCCATGGCCTCTATGTTCTGGAGAAATAGCACTACTCCTGTCCTATCTACAAACAAAGATGATATAGAACTGATATGCAATATATGTACAGAACAAAAATTCTGTACAATATGTCTGAAAAAAAATCACTACAACTAACTATTTACAAACATTTTTTTTATCTTTGTGATGTATGTTTGATCATCATTTCAAACCATTTAACTTCCTTATCTGAATTAGTCTTTCTAGTGCTGTGCAGAAAACTACTTTTAAAATTGTTATGAATATGAACACTGATTCAGCCCTTTTGTTTTGCTTATTCAAAAATGAGAAATTACTGTTGAAAATATTTTTATCATTTGGGCATGCAGCCTTAAAATGATATGTGTTGATCAACAAAACTATACAAAAAGATGTTACATATGAATAACAGGATTATCTCCCATGTCCAAATTTCGTCATTTGGTATTGCAACAAGAATACTGCAAAAGTTATTTTCGTATGGTTCTATTTCTTTGAGGTTGTATTTCAACCATAAAAAATAGTTCCACTGCAAGTTGAATCTAATGTAGAAATTCATATGTTCACTGTATCAACAGATTTTTTGCTCCACCCATGTACTGAATCCAAGTGAATTACATCGAAAGCTTACCATTTTACAATAAGAAAAACTTTAAAAAAATATGATTTTTACAAACCTGTGCAGGAAGGAAATTGCCATACAATGTCGAACCATATAACCTGTTTTGTAATACTTCATATTCCTTCATGTCGATGGCATGAAAAGTAGATCTAGGAAAATGGTCAAATTAACTTACAATGAGAAAATTTAGTTCAACGAACTATTTCTTTTTATAGTATCATTAAGCCATTTCAGTGTAGGAACAAAAACATATACATGAACTCTTTCCCAATAATCATTGGCCAATCTGATATTTGTCATGTAATCTTATGGTAAATAGCAAAATTAGACCTAGGCAAAAAACCTGTTATACAGTATTTAAATCATTAAAGAAACAAAGTAAAAAATGGTTTATCATAATGAGTTAACATATGGATTTGCATGTTCAAATGTCTGTATTTAAAATACACAAGGACATCTACACATCAAATAACTGATGTGGTAATGAGCTATTTACATTGAAATATGATGTGTGACTATTTACAGAAATTGAATGAATCTAAAATGGAGGGGGTCATCGATCATTTGACATTCTTGACATTTTTTCTGGTGGCTCATCAGAGTTTTCTCTCGTCATGTGTGCTGATGGAGGTTTGTTGCGATCCTGGTCCTCGTTTGGAGAGGTTGGCGGTTCAGACTTGACGTTGTGTCCTGCAAGGCTGATCCGCAGAGCCTGTGCTTGTGAGGCAGGGATCAGCAGGTTGTGTATTCCTGTCATTGATGAAGGCCCCAAACTACTACAAATACAATTCAAAGATACATTACTTCTTTGTTATCATTATCACATATATCTGAATCCCCATAAACAAGAAGAAAATATCTTCATGCAAGAGAGATTCAGTGAAAGCCATGTGTACACAGGATTTCTTCACATACATTGATAAACAAGAGGCCTAGCAGCCTTAATGTCATCCAAGATAAGAAAAATTTACTATTAAGGTTAAAAGGTAAGCTAGTAAACCAGTGTCAATATATACATGCCATCAAAATTGTCATCCTATAATAATAATGCTTACAACGTTATGCTCAAAGATGCAATTTTTCTATGAAAATTAAAGTAAAATTTTAAAAACTTCCTCCCAAGGAAAAAATGTGAGATCCATTTCAGTAATTTAACCACCTTCCATGCTTCCATTCATACAGAGCATTTGATTCTACCATGCCTAGGTGTTAAGGAGCAGATATTTGAAATTTAAGTCAATTTGGCCCCTTTATGGTCATTCAGAGTCAAAATGGGCCTACCAGCAAGCCCTCATCCTTCGCTTATAATTCTAAGTTTGAAATATGCTCAAAGATCTAGTTTTGCTATATTAACAACAGTAAACTTTACTCCCTTCCCATGGGTAAATGCGAGAACCTGGAGCCATGAAATTCATAATTTTGGTAAAGCACCTACAGATGCTTTAATTCATGAAGAGTATTTGAATTCTACCATATCTGAGTTTTGAGAAGAAGATCTTTTAAATTTTAGTCAATTTCATCACTTTTGGCCCCGCCCCTTTGCCCCTGTGGGATGGGGACTGTATGATTCACAATTTTGGTTCATCTTAGGTCAGGGAAGGTTTCTGCAAAATTTCATTGAAATAAGATCTGGAGTTTTTGAGAAGATGTTGAAAATATTAAATTGTTTACAGGTGCACAACATCGGATGAAAGTGATCACAATCAATCACCATAAGACCTCCAAAAAATCCAGAGAAGTATGATCTACAATGTACTTATTACCAGTTTTGCACTAAGATAAAGAAACAATACCTTGGAATAACAAAAAACAAGTTACCAGTCAAAATTAACAACTTTACTTATATCAAAAAAATAACAAAAAAAAAAGTTCTTGTAACTTATATTAATCACTTTTGTTAACCTAGATGGAAGTATATGAGGGGTCTTGTTGTGGAAGAAACTAGAGAGCCCAGGAAACACCACATTTGAATGTTTAAATTTCACATATAAAGTAAGAATGTCAAGTGTGAGACAGCAAAACTACCTTCACCATAAAAACTTTTTAAAATATCATGAATACACTTGGATAATTTTTATGACAGGATAAAGCTATAAAAAGACAATCTACAAAATCACTCCATGACAAAATTCAAAATTGAAATCCATGGCAAAGCAGTTTACAATCAGAATTCAAATTCAAAGTCCTCATGTACCCATTAATGGTCTCGAGTGTAGACCTCTTTGTACCATTTATGGTCTCGAGTGTAGACCTCTTTGTACCATTTATGGTCTCGAGTGTAGACCTCTTTGTACCAGTAATGGTCTCGAGTGTAGACCTCTTTGTACCAGTAACGGTCTCGAGTGTAGACCTCTTTGTACCATTTATGGTCTCAAGTGTAGACCTCTTTGTACCAGTAATGGTCTCGAGTGTAGACCTCTTTGTACCAGTAATGGTCTTGATTGAACAACTGATGCAATAAGCAGCAGTAATGAGTAGTAATGAAATGATACTAACCTTGGTGTAAATGATATTCCAGACGCCTGCACAGCCGCAGTGAGAGGTCCAGCTGATCCACCCATGCCTCCTAACAATTTGGCCAGGTCTGCACTATCTATCTGTAAGTCACCTAAACAGGAATAACCACTAAGCATAATCAACAACCTTTCCAACCACTATCACTGAGATTTTCTCTGTAATCATTCCACTTAGTGATTTGTCCAATATCATCTTAAATCATTTTTGACATAACACTTTATTGTGATGAGCACAAAATTGTGACACATCATGTCATAAAACTGATTGCAATGTTTTTATTTTTTGTGGTTTTTTTTTCTTTTCAGAAATCTGGGTCTCTCCAATGTGAATAAATGACATTTTAACCACAGAATACTGATTCAACAAACATTACAACAAACATAAACAACATAACAAGTTAACCAATCATTACTTGGATGGACCTAGATTTACAAGTGTTATCAATGAATCAGAAGACTCCCTTTCAAAACACGTGGTCTTATTCCCCTTGTACATGTTAAAGGGACTCTACAGACATATTGATTTTTAATTTCCATTCTTGTTGACATTTGAATGCTTTGCATTGTTTTTCTGCCTAAATCAAATGATACCAACATTACTAATACATGACAAAGTGACCCAGATTTCTGAAAAAAGCTTGCAAAAGAACATCACATCGGACATAATGAAGCTTGCAAAAGAACATCACATCGGACATAATGTAGGTGTTTTAGAGTGATCTATTACTTACTGGGTAACATGGCAGAGGGCAGACAGAAGGACGGTAATGACTGGGCTTGATTTCCTCCAGGTGTGGCATTACTCACGACAGGTGTGTCTAAGGTGGTCAAAGGATTCTTAGTTGCGACCTGCTCATGTAAATCCCAACATAACAGTGTATTAAGTACTTCATCCCTTCATTATACCATTATCATAAATATGGTACAAAATATGGAGTCAATCTTTACAGAAAAATTTAAAAATCAAATGTCATCTTTAGACATTAATAGAGAAAACAAAGCAGGTGTATAAATCAAAGTTAATACTTTGAATCCTGCATATTCTTTCCATATTCACCTGCACAGGTACTGAATGACATTAACTAAATTTTTAATCTTAATAAAAACTGTTTGCAAAGAAGAAGTATTTATGTTGGTGGTTTACTCACATCTCCTGGTTTGGTTGGTATCAGTACACGAAGGGAAGGTCTGCCTTTGCCGTCATCCTTACTAGGCTGTGTCATGACAGTGCTGGTTGTGGGGGCCGGGGACACTCGACTCACAGTGGCAGTCGCTCCACTCATCTTAATAGCTAATGTGTAAAACACAATAATTCATCTATATAAGATTTTCCTTAAACGTAAATAATATTGAAGTGTCAAATAACTTAAATGTGATATGACTCAAGCCTTCTGGTGGATATTAATATTAAATCATTGGGCAACTTTCATAAATTCAATTTGAAATGGACAAGAATACAAGATTGTGCTGAATTAAGTGAAAATCATCTAATATGATTGAATGTGATTTTTTTATAAAGCAGGAAAATTTTGACTGCTATGTGATTACAGTGTAATTATCATTATGATATCACAGTGATGTTGTAATATCTATCTTAAATGATGTTTAAGACACAACATCATTCATAATGGTAGAAAAGGTCAACATTCTAAGGTCAGTAGCTCAGCTTAATAACGATTAGAACTAGGTCTATTTACAGAATGCAAGTCAAAGAATGAAGGTTGAAAGAAATGAACATGAACATTAATGGGTCAAAGCAGCTTTTTAGGAGACATTTCGGAATAAAACTGTTCCTTTTTGTGTTTCCTTGACACCTTCTGCAGCCTAATTACTTGACTGTCTTTATCTTCGTTTTAAATCCTATAATCACAACCTTTTTAATTTTTCTTATGTTGTTGTTGTTAATTTTTTTCTTTATCAAAACAGAACAGACAGACATACATCTTATCTCTGAATATCATAACATTTCAGTGATATTTTCTCACCTGGGGGACTAGGTGAGACGTTGTGGGCTGCAGGGGGTTGTAGAAGTACCACAGTCCCTGTGGTGGGTTGCTGGTTAGGCACTGGTATACTCTGCGGGGTGAACACGTTAGATACACCTCCTGTTGGTCGGACTGGCACAGATACAGACATCTGAGGAACCGGGTTCATCTGTTAACAAGAATAGCAATGTATATAATCCACATATCCTTCAGTAAGTCCAGGGTGCCAACACATAATCTATTGGTGAACAACTCTGGCAATGCAAAATCTTATATAAAACCATAGCTGTAACCAGCATTTCTATTATACATTGGTAGACAGTCCATATACATTGTGTATAAAGATATCTTGATACACAATCTATATACATTGTGTATAAAGATATGTTGATACACAATCTATATACATTGTGTATAAAGATATCTTGATACACAATCTATATACATTGGTGTATAAAGATATCTTGATCCCCAATCTATATACATTGTGTATAAAGATATCTTGATACACAATCTATATACATTGTGTATAAAGATATCTTGATAGACAATTTATATACATTGTGTATAAAGATATCTTGATAGACAACTATATAATTTATATACATTGTGTATAAAGATATCTTGATACACAATCTATATACATTGTGTATAAAGTGTATCTGTGTACATTGATGTATAAAGATATAAGAGACAATCTGTGTACATTGATGTATCCCCAATAGACGATTTATATACATTGTGTATAAAGATATCTTGATACACAATCTATATACATTGTGTATAAAGATATCTTGATACACAATCTATATACATTGTGTATAAAGATATCTTGATACACAATCTATATACATTGTGTATGTATAGAAATCTGTGTACATTGATGTATAAAGATATCTTAAGAGACAATCTGTGTACATTGATGTATAAAGATATCTAGATAGACGATTTATATACATTGTGTATAAAGATATCTTGATACACAATCTATATACATGTGTATAAAGATATCTTGATAGACAATCTATATACATTGGTGTATAAAGATATCTTGATAGACAATCTATATACATTGTGTTGTGTATAAACCTATATACATTGTGTATAAAGATATCTTGATACACAACATATACTATATACTATATGTGTATAATAGACAATTTATATACATTGTATATAAATAGACAATCTGTATACATTGTGTATAAAGATATCTTGATAGACAATCTATATACATTGTGTATAAAGATATCTTGATACACAATCTATATACATTGTGTATAAAGATATCTTGATAGACAATCTGTGTACATTGATGTATAAAGATATCTTAAGAGACAATCTGTGTACATTGATGTATAAAGATATCTAGATAGACGATTTATATACATTGTGTATAAAGATATCTTGATACACAATCAATATACATTGGTGTATAAAGATATCTTGATACACAATCTATATACATTGTGTATAAAGATATCTTGATAGACAATCTATATACATTGGTGTATAAAGATATCTTGCTAGACAATCTGTATACATTGTGTATAAAGATGTCTTGATAGGCAACCTATATACATTGTGTATAAAGATATCTTGATACACAATCAATATACATTGGTGTATAAAGATATCTTGATAGACAATCTATATACATTGATGTATAAAGATATCTTAATAGACAATTTATATACATTGTATATAAAGATATTTTTAAAGACAATCTGTATACATTGTGTATAAAGATATCTTGATAGACAATCTATATACATTGTTTATAAAGATATCTTGATAGACAATCTTTATACATTGTGTATAAAGATATCTTGATACACAATTTAGATATATTAAGATATCTTGATAGCAATCCATATATATCTGTGTAATTAAATGCACATATTATACTTCAGAATTAAATGCATGGCTTAGGAAATAGACAGAATTCAAGTGTTTCATTTACCAGTGAAACTATGCAAGACTACAACAGCAAAATCAAAGCATAGTTCTCTTTCAGCAATAGCAACCCCAATCTTTGTTACAATAGTGACCTTAACCTGTTTGAAATCCTGAGGTTGTGAACAACAGAGCTAACATTATCACTTAAAGGCGAGTCTATAAATTAGGAAGCATGATGACGTACATGTGTAGGTGTACCCTGCTGCATCACACGGGCATACTCCTGGTCTATACGTTTATAGGACTCCTCTGTGCGTGGTGTCAAATTGAAATCATCATCATCTCCATCATCTCCATCCCCTTTTGTATCTTTTTTGTTCAGCATCTGATGAGAAAAGTATGATACAGGTGAAGAATAACTGCTCAGGAGATTAATCTTTCACTCAAAAATGATCATATCTTATATATTAAGTTTAATTACTATCAATGCCTACCCTTTAACAAAAGTATTTCAATGACAACACAGGTAATGACATAATGATTGTGGACAAAGTTTTTGTATGACAAACAACATCATAGTCAATATCGCTCTTAACAATAGGTTTTCTTTGATTTTCCATGTCATTGTCAACACGTACCTCAACAATGTCTTTGTTGGTCTGGCTGACGACAGTGTCATTGTACTCTGTGTACTTAAGCAAGACTTTGTCCATGTCTGAGCTGGCATATTGGTACAGCTTGTTGTTGGATGTAAATATGATAAGAGCTATCTCACAGTCACACAGAACACTAAGCTCATATGCCTTTTTCATCAGACCAAATTTTCTCTTTGTGAAAGTCACCTGTAAACAATACATATTAATCAAAGGTAAGGGGTCAAAGGTTACACATAGAAAAAAGTAATTGGTTATTTTCTGGATCACAGAAGAATAGATCAAAAGTTTCAGTGGGGTCAAAAATTATATTGAATCAATCATTTGTTAGGGGTCAGAGGTTATTCATTCATCAACAATGACTTTGAATTGTTCTAACAATTTTATTATTCTTTAGTCCAATCTAATTCTTAGGGGTGATTTAACAACAAGGAATACTATCTGGGTACATTACCTGTCTGTTCCTTTCATCATTAATCCTTTGGATTGAAATCTTCTTCCTTCCCATTGCTGATTGAGGTGATTACTGTTGCCTTGTGTTAGTATTGTTATCTTTATGAATCTGAGGCGTTTCCTAAAACAATAAAGTTCTAATATAAGTGTAATCCATTAGGGATACATTCTATATCTAATAACTCAAACACTTAAATTTGCTGAAATAATCCAGTGGTTTTAGCAATGGTTTTACTGTTAACTTCTACAATGAATAGTCTGGTTACTGTCTTTATCCTACAACAAACCCACAATTGTTAATAAAATTAAACCTAGCTGGACTTATTACAGGATAAATACAGTAATGTTTTATCTGACACATGGCTTCTATATTAACAAGAGATCCCAGAGGGATCTTGGCGCCCACCATTTGAGGATCTGTTTTCAGTTCTTGAAGATTTGTTTATTTTTTTCTGTTTGTAACAGGTGTTGTAAATGTTCATGAACTGGTCTTCATTGAATGTACTCAATGATGGCACAAGATATTTTTATTAAGCACCTATTAGCAAATGTCATTTGAAAAAGATCCCAAAGTATTATTAGATAGCAGTCAGTTACAGGTGGATAATGGACAATATGCTTGTGCTGTATTACTGTCGACATCCAAGATGGCTGCCTGTGGGCCACCTTGATTTCAAATCAGTCCAAAAAAGGTACAATGCACAACTAGGGACCAAGGGAAACCAATATCTATGAAATATCAGAAGGATCCATCCAGTACTTCCTCAGATATAGCAGTAACAAGATTTTACTCTCAAAATCCAAGATGGCTGCCTGTCAGCCATCTTGATTTCAGATCAGTCCAAAAAGGTATAATGCACAACTTGGAACCAAAGGGAACCTGTATATGAAATTTGAGAAAGATCCATCCAGTACTTTCCAAGAAATAGCAGAAACAAACTTTTACATTCAAAATCCAAGATGGCCACCTGTCGGCCATCTTGAATTCGAATCAGTCCAAAAAAGGTACAATGCACAACTAGGGACCAAGGGGAAACAGTATATGAAATTTGAGAAAGATCCATCTAGTACTTTCCAAGAAATAGCAGTAACAAACTTTTACTTCCAAAATCCAAGATGGCTGCCTGTCGGCCATCTTGAATCCGAATCAGTCCAAAAAAGGTACAATGCACAACTAGCGACCAAGGGGAACCTGCATATGAAATTTGAGAAAGATCCATCCAGTACTTTCTCAGAAATAGCGGTAACAAACTTTTACTTCCAAAATCCAAGATGGCCACCTGTCTGCCATCTTGAATTCGAATCAGTTCAAAAAAGGTACAATGCACAACTAGGGACCAAGGGGAACCTGCATATGAAATTTGAGAAAGATCCATCTAGTACTTTTCCAGAAATAGCGGTAACAAGAATTGTTTACGGACGGACGGACGACGGACGGATGACGGACGGACCACGGACGCAGGGCAATTTGAATAACCCACCATCTATTAGATAGATGGTGGGCTAATAATCAACATCTCTTGTCGTGATTTTTAGGCCTAAGATATTGGAATCCTGGATTCGTAATTTTTCTGTGGGACTTAACAAAATTTTGAGAACCCATGCACTCTATCTCTAAGCACTTTATTTTAAAGGAACACAGGAGCCTGCAATGCACAGTACATGCATTACATTTACATATAACATAAGACAGTTACTTATAATTTACCTACAACGCAATATTACATATTGGACAAATACTGGTTACACTTATATATATTAATATTCAATATCTCTGATATATATTAATATTCAATATCTCTGATATATATCAATATTCAACATCTCTGATATATATTAATATTCAATATCTCTGATATATATTAATATTCAATATCTCTGATATATATTAATATTCAATATATCAATCATTAGTAGTTGGATTTAGGAAAGTTTGTCAAATGAGACATTTAACCCTATAACTAAGGATAAACAAATATGAAAAAATACATAAAATACCGTTCTATATGTATACATACTGTAATTACAATATGTATCATCATCTATTCTTCATGATTAAAACGCAGCTGTACAGAAGTCAATATAAACAATGCTGTGCCGGTAGGTTGTCATGAGCAACTCACAGTATAAACAAAACATCCATCAATTGATTTTGTGACTTATCTTACCCTGGTTTATCTAAACAATATTACTTCCAGGTACCTTGCACACAATAGCAAAATATAGACTGCTTATACAAGTCTAGATTTGACTGATAACATTCCAAGAAAGAACCAAACAGGAATATTAAATCAATGACATAGTTTGATTTCTAAGACAGTCCTGTTATATATACTGATGATGATCTAACAGGTTCAAATACATAAGAGATGGTTTATCTTACTGTAAAATGTAATCATACCAATTTTCCCAGTAGAAACATAACTACCTGTCTATGAATTTCTTAATTGATTTTGGACCAAACATAATTTTTTATTACTTAATGATTGAACAAACGCATTAGCATGAATAAATTATAAATTTTACTTATGTGTATTACCCGTCATCAAATAGCAATACATATCTTTTTGAAGTTGGCAGTAATAGCAGGTGTCTATGGTCAAATAACTCACAGCATTTACTATCATTTCTGGTCTGTTTTAACATATATAATACACGATAAACAAATGTCACAAGCAATAAGGGAAAATTTTATCATTTCCTGTTCAATACCAAACATATATCTATATTTGGCCAACATGACAGAATACTGATATATATTTTTCAGTATATTTAATTCATTATAAAAGTAATATGATATTGGCTGGAAACAATTTCATTACCTATTCATCACATTTCTAAAAGTAAAAACATTACGAGGGAAAACTAAAAATAATCGTGATCTTTGACATGGAACAATAATCTTATACTTGACAACAGGACAGGGCAATTTGTATTTGGAATTATACAGTATTAACGTTTTCTTCAATTAACTGTTGATGTAACATCTGACAAAAACTCAGTGTACACAGCATATGTTACATTCAAACAAACACGGTTGGTTATTTAGTTATGGGTTTTCTTCCCTGCCAACAAGCATTCCAACTGACAACTTGACAAACAATAGACAGTAACATTAGTGTGATTGGTTTGTTTTGTTTGCTATGCTTATCACCCAATTTACAGTAAGGTCCATTTTGATGCCATCAGCTGGTCTCCCAGCTTGGTACACTGTTCAACATATGAGAAGTCCATTATTGCATGTGATCAACAGCAAATGCGGTAAAGTTTCTTACCCTTGGACACAACTATGGTAGCAGATAGGTCTTATTCTAGCTTCTGAGAAGCACAAACCACTACATCTAGGGAGTGTTTGGACAAACACCTCAGATCTTCATGTCTACCGACTGTGCAGTCACATAATATAATCATACATGATGTGTATATATCAGTTTTCCCTAAATTTACAATTTCCTATATTTCACTTCACTGACAAAAATATAATAAACCCTATTACTAAATAGTACATGAACTGAATACATATATGGTGTTGTAACAAATGTTTTTAAGTATTCCTGTGTATAAGGGGCATTCAAGTTCTATTTTCCTTATGGTTTTTAATCATTATCAAAATGTTAATGAACAAGTCCTATTTCTCAGAAACAGAGTGTATATACTGGTAGTGTATTCTATAAATGTAGGTTAATTCAAAGCCAAGACAAACATGTATACCTTTGATACAACAGTCGCACTGCTTGAATTCATTAACATTATTATGGTGTGACAATATTCTTATTAATTTAAACACTGTATCAAACTTTTCCGTCTAACAGATATCTTTATAGTTTATCTTCCATAGATTAAAAAAAGCAGCAGACATCTTTGTCATTCTAAACAGACTTACCTGACTCACCACATATATAGCACTTTCTCCAATCTAATAGATTATAAATACAAAGTGAAACTAGACAAACTGCGTAAATAGATTAAAGGAAAATCCCCATTGACTCAAGTATATAAAACTATTTTTTAATTGCTATCCTGAACTTTGAATTCCTTATCATATCATGTATTATTTATACCTTAATGGTCCTACTGAATTTTAAATCCAGGTGCACACACTCCATAAAAGGTAAAACACTACATACCATAGTTTGTACAAACTACACCAGTTAAGTTTTGTACACCCTATAAAATACCTAAGAAAATCAAGTGTATGTATAGAGTGAACTACTTCCCATCCCCAACTAGTGTTTGTCTTATCACACATGTACACCAAAGGAAGGATGGATATTACATTACAAACACTTTCATCTATTAAGTAAATCTGACTAATTAAACATCCTGGTCATCAAACATAGTGAGCTCATGAAGAATGAACAGTATATATAAGCCCTGCTAGGGGACCTACCTTACTTCTTACTCAATGTTGGGAAATGGGCCTAATATAGGAAAATGAAACAGTATGGAGTTATAAATAATATTGAACTGGTATCTGTTATTACCTTAATATCATTACAAAAGACAACACAGTGTAATCAATTGTCTATACATGGTAACCCATTGAAAACTGGTTTGGGGAAGTTTCTATGGTAATCATCATAAAATCTGTTATTATTGTTTTAAAAAATCAAGATATTCTACTTAATTTTGTTATTCTTTTTTTATTTTTGGGTACAGCATATTTCAAGAAAACCTGACATGAAGTATTTAAGTTTTATCTTTTAACTGCTATTATATAATTACTTCAGTATTTATCTTGGTGCATTTTAGTCATTAGTGAACATGGATATCTCGACACAGGAAAAGTATTTCAGGTCAATGAAAATTTACCTGCACATATGTATTGACACTGGACAAGATATGTGTTAAGACTGAATGACACACAAGCCTTTTCACAGAACATAAGTAATCTTAGCTGCCACTGCCACATGAGTCAGCAGAGAATGCAGTATTACAACAAAGCCTAGCAGCTATCACGGGTATTGCACAATGATCAGCTAACAAGTGTAGGTTTTGAAATGAAGCCAAGTAACATAAGTATACCTTTATGATTTACCTGTGAGTGTGTACACAGTACATAGGACACCTGTAGTGGCAGTCGGTAGCAGACTTGGCTTGACAGAGGTATATGACTGCCATGTGGGACAGTCAGACATGTTCTGACCTGAATAGTTTATAAACAATTCCTCGACTGCTGATGTCATATTTTTGTATAGTGGGAATTTCCATTGTTTCCATAAAAAGATTTACATATCATAACACAGGTATGGACTGTGTCATGCATAAATATGACTTAAATTTGTTATCAATGATTTAGTAAGTCTGTACATAGACAGGATGAAGCTGTACAGTGACACACTTTTTAACCCTGGTTGAGTGAAATCCTTGACAACCTACAGTATAGATATAAACTCTGGGATTTAAACAGTTTTAAATGAAGATGTATACATTTAATCATTTTGATCTATAATTTAGAAGACTTTATCTACATTCACGTCTCTTTTACAAAGTTATATCCATCTAGATAATAAATCAGTAAATGTTCAAGGCATTTGCCTATGTGTGGTTTCCTATAAGTAACATGAATATTTAGTAATAAGTGTGAATTTTAACTACCTATCTGATATAACCATTTCCCTACCACATCTAGCTTTATCAAAATTTAGCTGTCAAATGATAACAGAACATTGTCAGATTCATTCATAAAAATCCTTGTAACAGGCAGGTTATTCTTCATCATGATGAAGGTTTTAGGAAACTCACAGCAGAGAAATGTCTTTGATTATCAACATAGACAATAAAATATCAAAGTGAAAGTACTTATAAGTATGTTATACATGTATATAATATTACCTACTTGTCATCTGATGATTGTATTTCCTTTTACACAAAAAATTGATAAATGTAATTCATATATAATTATAACAAATTGGAGCAGTCAAATACATGTCCACTCCATGCGCACAGCATCAACACCAAACATTTCAAATCATACAAATTTTTACAGTAGAGATTCATAACACACTATGACCATACCAGTACTTCTCCAGAAATGTAGTGATAACCTGAAGGCCAGTATGCTTTACTGATCAACCTCTGATAGACAAATCAAAAACAAGGAAGAACCAGCATATTAAATTAGAGAAAGTTACACTCTGTGCCTCTAAAACAGAATTGTACTTTGGTGTTAAATAGGTTAGCAAGTTCTGTGTTGGTTTTGTATACCATGGTGTTAACATGCAGTGGTGCTGCCATGGTGTTGGGTTGGTACATTGTATACCCTGGTGTTTAGTTGGTATACCAAAGCGTTGGGCTGATTTGTAGGGTAACATGCCATGGTGTTGGGTTGGTACATTGTATACTCTGGTGTTTAGTTGGTATACCAAAGTGTTGGGCTTATTTGTAGGGCAACATGCCATGGTGTTGGATTGATATACCCTGGTGTTTAGTTGGTATACCAAAGCGTTGGGCTTATTTGTAGGGTAACATGCCATGGTGTTGGGTTGGTACATTGTATACCCTGGTGTTTAGTTGGTATACCAAAGCGTTGGGCTGATTTGTAGGGTAACATGCCATGGTGTTGGATTGATATATCCTGGTGTTTACTTGGTATACCAAAGCGTTGGGCTGATTTGTAGGGTAACATGCCATGGTGTTGGATTGATATATCCTGGTGTTTACTTGGTATACCAAAGCGTTGGGCTGATTTGTAGGGTAACATGCCATGGTGTTGGATTGATATATGACAGTTGTGGGTTGATAAACCATGATGCTGGGTTAATATACCATGGTGTTGCGTTGTTACACCACAGTGCTAAGTTGAAGTACCATGGTGCTGGATCGATGTACCATGGTGTTGTGTTGTTACACCACAGTGCTAAGTTGATGTACCATGGTGCTGGATTGATGTACCATGGTGTTGTGTTGCTACACCACACTGATAGGTTGATGTACCATGGTGTTGTGTTGCTACACCACACTGCTATGTTGATGTACCATGGTGTTGTGTTGTTACACCACACTGCTAGGTTGATGTACCATGGTGCTGGATTGATGTACCATGGTGTTGTGTTTCTACACCACACTGCTAGGTTGATGTACCATGGTGTTGTGTTGTTACACCGCACTGCTAGGTTGATGTACCATGGTGTTGTGTTGCTACACCACACTGCTAGGTTGATGTACCATGGTGTTGTGTTGTTACACCACACTGCTATGTTGATGTACCATGGTGTTGTGTTGTTACACCACACTGCTATGTTGATGTACCATGGTGTTGTGTTGCTACACCACACTGCTATGTTGATGTACCATGGTGTTGTGTTGCTACACCACACTGCTAGGTTGATGTACCATGGTGTTGTGTTGCTACACCACGCTGCTAGGTTGATGTACCATGGTGTTGTGTTGTTACACCACACTGCTAGGTTGATGTACCATGGTGCTGGATTGATGTACCATGGTGTTGTGTTGCTACATCACACTGCTAGGTTGATGTACCATGGTGTTGTGTTGTCACACCACACTGCTAGGTTGATGTACCATGGTGTTGTGTTGCTACACCACACTGCTAGGTTGATGTACCATGGCCCTGGGTTGATGTACCATGGTGTTGTGTTGCTACACCACACTGCTAGGTTGATATACCATGGTGTTGTGTTGCTACACCACACTGCTAGGTTGATGTACCATGGTGTTGTGTTGTTACACCACACTGCTAGGTTGATGTACCATGGTGCTGGATTGATGTACCATGGTGTTGTGTTGCTACACCACACTGCTATGTTGATGTACCATGGTGTTGTGTTACTACACCACACTGCTATGTTGATGTACAATGGTGTTGTGTTACTACACCACAATGCTAGGTTGATGTACCATGGTGTTGTGTTGCTACACCACACTGCTAGGTTGATGTACCATGGTGTTGTGTTACTACACCACACTGCTAGGTTGATGTACCATGGTGTTGTGTTACTACACCACACTGCTAGGTTGATGTAGCATGGTGTTGGGTTGATATACCATTGTGTTGGGTTGTCATTCCATGGTTTGTGCCTGATATACCATAGTGTTGGATTAAAATGCCATGGCGTGGGGTTTTATGGGTTGATATATATGCCAGTGCTGGGATGTTATTCTATGCTTTTGTTAATAGATTCATGTCACCATTGTTTTCAAATCTGTTACAATACTCTTTTGCATACATTGTACATAAAATTTGAATGACAGTCAATCGCTAAGTGGAGAACTGTACATAACATACTGACTTATTTTTGACCAGAGTAGATTACAATTAACTTGCAATTGTAGAAGAAATGATATTGGTTAATAACCCTGATTAACAATCTGACACCTTCATGTTAAGCAAGTAATAAATTAATTGGGTAGCCACATGTATACATATCTACACAACAGTAAGACCTTACACTTCAGCATACCCTTAACAGCTAAGTCAAACTTCAAATACAGCATTTTTTTCTTTGGCACTTTGTAGTGAGAGCTGTTAGACAAGTGGGTGAAGGGAGGTTTATGTCTCTGTATGTGCTGGTAAGTAATCCGTGCTAGTCTTTACAAGTGGCCTATACATGACCCCGTCGTCTCTCATCCTAACCAGGTCTATCACAGATGGGTAACACATGTATGCATCTGCAGTCATAGACCGTTACAAAGCTCTCTGTTTGACATATCTTTATTTTGGAATTTACAACTTTGTTGTATCATGAACATGGTCAAATATTTACATATCTTGACTATCATATTAATTATGTTTATTGTCAAGGACAATGTTGCTGCAAACTTGATTAATAATCTTAAAGCTTATCATAGGTAAATAACACATACCTGGTAATAGACCACTATTTACTTTTCCTATGGGTAGATTTTTCAACCATTGCAAGCCAAATTTCTGAAAAGTGTGTCATTTTTTTAAAGCAAATATTTTTAAACAGTTGATTAGATTTCCGTGAATATACATATAGCATGTCTCTTTGGTTCCATCTGACAACTAATATCAGAACTACACAGTGTAGATATCAAGCCAAAATGAAATATTGACAGTTGTCACATATCTATACAAATTGGGTCAATATAGCTAGGTCAACAATGAACAATCTTGTGAACTGTAATCAAGACCGGTCTAGAAACGAGGCCAATAGATTCAGAATGATGATGATGATGACAAGGATACATATTTTGAAAAAGTATAAATTAAGTGACCTCAACCTGAAGATATTTCTTTCAAAGAGGTAACATCAAAATTTCCAATACATCCAATCTTCATCTTTGTCTAATCATGAACAAAAGTGAAGCTTTATTTCATGAAAATTACTACATGAAAGTGCTAGAGGATGACAGTAATATGGTAAAAATTTCAATTTGAATCAAAGGAAATGATCTGACCATTAACCGATGACTGCAATCTACATGAAACAAATGATTATGTGGTTGTGTCCATAGCCAGCTGACGTCATTCTCTGAGGCTTTACCAAAATTAATACATACAATAAGATCTGTGATAGATCTTGGTGCCCACCATTATTTGATCTTTATTTGTTCTTAAAAAACTGGGTCTTTTTCCTTCTTTCCTCAGTATTTACTTTAAATTATATCAAATTCTAAAATTCCTTTAAGGAATAGTGATCGTCAAACAGACACAACAAGAGACAAAAAGAAACCTGCATTAGAAACCTGAGATATCTCTCCCATACTTCTCAAGAAAGAGCAATAACAGAAATTCTATACAGACAGAAGGACAACAAAAGTTAGGTGATTTTTAAAATGGCATCTGGGTCACAAAAAATGATGACATTTCTCTTTTAAAGCCTTTCTGTAATAATTCCTTTTTAACAGTGTGAGGAATATTGACACCTTCAAGGAAATATCAAATGAAAAATGCAACTCTCAGCTTTGAAATCAGCTTTAATTATTTTGGAAGTATCTGTCCAAAGGTATTAAAGGATATATGGATAGTAAAGTGCAATCAAACCAAACACAAAACATGGCATGAAGGATAAAGTCTCATGGGCAGAATGCCATCAAGAGAAATAGAGTTCAGTGTCTTGCCCCCAACAGCACAATGACAATCATACCATACCAGTCATGACATGGGTACCAAATTGTATACAAGAAAGGATGGAAGCAACCATCTTACATGAGGTCATTATTTAATACTCAGCTGGTGCTGGACCTTTGTAATTACCTTCTGTAGCTCTTTTTGATAATTGTTTTAATGTCATTTATGCAATGTCTTTGTATTATAAATCAGTATTTTATCATGTTATAAATCTATTGATAAATTCTTCAAATAAATTTATTAATCTTAAAAACATGTAATTAATATGTACTTTATGATTTATTAAATAAATATTTTGGTCAATCATTACGAGTTGAAGATTTACCTGTCCAATACGTGTAACAATGTTTATTAAATGATTGGAGGTGATATTACACAGGTCACATGAAAGTTTTGACAGTTAGTGTCATCCTTAATTCAATGGACACTTCTATATAACCAACATTTCACTTCGTCTGGTAACTGTCAGCTAAACACAGGTTTTATTTACAACATGTCATCACACGACATTGAACTAAAATTCAGTTCCATTTAGGATGTTACTGATCTTAAGAACCATGGTAAAAGGTACCACAAAGTAAGATATCACTGCTTGTCTAAGCTTCTAGTACTAGTAAGTAATAATAAAGGATTATAAAAGGAAATAAAAAGACTGGTTATGTATTTAAAAGTTCAATAATTTTATGTCACAAGCCTTCTGTCAAGTAACATAATGAATTGTATGATATGCTTAATAAATTGTGTGTTACATTGACATTCTAGTAAGCATTTCACTCATATTTATGAAGAATATGGTAAGCTCTTTAATTAACTTCAAATCAAGACTAGATTTAATTATGACATCAGATCTATGATATAACATGTGTCTTAACGACAATGGAAGATGACATGACACAGCAGGTAGATTATATGATGAATATGTGGTTGACTGGAGCAGAGGCAGAGTGATATTTACGTCTATGATTGGCGGTGCGTTGTGAAAAACAATCTTGCTACCTAACTATGAAATGCATCATGTATATCAAATCACCCAAAATTTCTTTTCTATATGATATGATTTAAATTTTTTAAATAGGATGCAAAAAGAAACAGATACCGATTTTGTGCTCCTTGCTACAACCTGTACAATAAATTTTCTCATCGAAATCTGTGCAAAATGAAAGTCAAAAGGTCTTAACACATTGGAAAATCATCTGGTAGATATACCTAGGTTATCAATACCAGCTGAAATGTATTTAGAAAACATAAATATCAAAACCTACTTCAATGACAATTGGCCATGGACCCAAACTCAGCTTGATAAAAAGATATTGGTATTGTAAATGATATGTCCAATGATTCGGAACAAAATACTATTGACATCGGTAACAAATTCATGATACACAAAATTTTAAAACTAAAAAAAATTATGCAAAAAATAGTTGTTAACCAGGAAGTAAAACAAAAAAATGATGTTTAAATTTATATTTCCCTATATATAAGTGTTTGTTTTTTTTAAAAAAAACGACCAATATAGTTCTTGATATGTTAGATTTCACGTGAAAGACTTATGCTTTATATAAGATAAGAAAATCATCGCAAGACAAATATCTTGACCGATTATCAGTCTTTGGCTTTTCTGTCCAACACAACTAAACTCAAATTTCCATTAAAATTTTACGAGATCGATGAAAAGATAGTTTGTATCGTAAATATATATAAATAGGTAAATGAAGTCACATCAAATATCCAAGGATATTTTGATAAAAATAGAATGGCAACTTCCTTCCACACTCTAACATTACTGCTGATGAAATGTCCAATCCAAACCCTGAACTAGAAAATGTCGGTTCGGTTTGTTTGTAGGTCAGTCGATCACAACCGACTAGAATCTTACCTCCGAACTCCACGTCAACTTTTTCAACTTAAGAGGCTAGATTCACCGGAGTTTCTGTGGAGAGAAATAAACAACAATTGTAACACGGCGGATTCTGACATTTTCTCGGACAGAGTGTCATTCTACTTGCTGTTTGATACAGAAACGAAACATGGAGTCGAAGAAGTTTGCGGGCCCTGTTTATCGCAAAGCAACCGGATTTTAGCAACAAACAAACCACCATTTTTGTCGACATACACATTAATATTGAAATATATATTACTTAAAACATAAATTTCAGTAGATCAATGCGAAGAGTTTATAAAAATAACCAAGCGGTTACTATTTTTACTAACCAGTAGGATCCTCCACTGCAAAAATCCGCAAGTTGTGCTATTTTGGGCATGGAAATTACTTTGGTATTTATAGCAATATCCAATATGGCGATTAGTACGCGGATGGAAATTTGACGTCATAGCTTCGTGAAATTACAATTTTGACTTTAAAATATATATCAAGTAAACGTTTTTGAACATTGATTTCAAATTGAAGAACGCTTAGCAATAAATATGAATTAAATCATTAAATTTGTAATAAATTGTGATTTGGATATAGAACTATGTTTTGTAACATTTGAGGATGTCTTGACAACTTCCGGCGTCGTACTTGGTCACCTGCTCTCAAATAACACTGAGGTAATCGCCATAAATATATATCCAGACGATATACATTATACAGTCCAAAGAAAACTATGTGCATCATTAACTTGTCTTTGGGTGTTATATTGAAACAATATTATTAGGGTTTGAACGTTTCATGTGTTCATTTGTATTATTTTTTGACAAGAAATAGAAAAGTAATAATTGACGGGAGGCAACTCGTGGAACTGACGTCAAACTTGTCTGGACATGAAACTAGTATGTCTGCTGTTGTCGGAGAAAAAGATACTCACGTCTCTCTAATTTTGAAATTTCCGTTAACTATTGACTATGTTGTTTTTGAAAAGAAAATAACCATAAACATCAATAATAGTATTTCGTAAGAAAGCAAAATTTTGAGGTTGCATTTATAGGTGTTATATTCCCCATGCTTTGCATGTCGTCAGGATGGCCGAGCGGTCTAAGGCGCTGCGTTCAGGTCGCAGTCTGGTTCTCCAGGCGTGGGTTCGAATCCCACTTCTGACACTCTCTTTTATTTTTTTAACATGTAAATTAAACAGTACGCTATGTTGTTGCATGAGTGCTTGATTCAAATTATTCTGAAATCCATTTTACATAATAATAACGATCTGACACCGATGGACATGGACGATGGAAAAAAATAAAAGAGTAGAATAACAGTATTTAAGTTAGACCTTCTGCAGCTTCATTACTTAAAATAAGAAAATGTACATGTATACTCTATAACCCTGTTGTAAAGCCTGAATTTGATGTGCCATACATTACGGCATCTTCTTGTACTGGCTTCGGTGTAGGTTGTTACCGCGCATTTTGTATTTGTTCATGGTGTATGAGGAATGCCACATTCATTTGAACTCTGCCGGGAAAAGACTTCAATGATTAAAATTTCAAAGATTTTATAGGAATGTTTTTACAAGATATTTATAGATATCCTTGGTATTTTCAGACCGCAACAATTCGCTCTATGAATATTTCGAGAACTGGTGTGCATTGTTCGATTTCTACGCGGGATGATTTGTTTAGCTTTTTCTTTTTTACTTCTCTTTAACTGGAATCTGAGTTCAAGGAAGTCCATAGACAATCAATTGTTCTGGATAATACGGCAGCTTCCTCCCGCATGATTTTATATGAGGCTTATCATCGGCTGAGGAAGCTGCATTCAGAGATCATGTGTTGTCTAGGATATAATCTTAGGCAAGGCTGGACTCAAATCATTGCATAGGAAAGCAAGGGTAGATGCGATATGCTGCATACTAATGCCAGGTTCCTCTGCATAATTTATGGAATAAAGTTGTACAGTTGTATTCTAAACTACTGTACAGTTAATGCTTTCCACTCTCCGCATGTTAGTCTACCGAGGACGAGAGCTATAACGAACACTAATAAGTGACAGTGATAATAGGACTTTGTTGGGAAAGTTTGTATGTTTATTGGGCTTATAGTATCGTCCGTAGTTAGTTACTGCCTTCCTGAACGAGATACAGGGCCCATTTCATGCAATCCAGAGCATTAGGTGTATAATCGCCGACCAAAAGATACATTCACGATAGTCCACACCGTTTTTCATGTTGTTTCCTGAGAAACACAAGTCGTCAGAGGTAGGGAAGGTTAACAGCAACTAAGTAAAGGCCAGCCAACCGAGTCGGAAATTTATCGACCAATGTAAGAAATAATCATAACAGTTCAAAAAATAATACTGGTAACAAATCAAATAAACCAATTAAATAAAAATAAAATTAACTGGAAATAAGAATTTAACAGCAATTTATTAACAAGTTAGAGTTTATTGTAAAAAACGATCGGTCAGAAACTAAGCATCTGTTAGAATTCAGGGGGCGTAGCTAGCCCAGCAGAAATGTTAAGCCCAGGCGAGGGGTCTGAATTTCATGATTTCACAAATGTTTTGAATCGTTTTCTGAGACCGTTCTTTTTTTATTTATTCAACAACAATCTTCAACCCCTGATATTTATTTTCAACCTCAGTTTGTAATTTTGTCCGACATACTCTATCCATGGATTTTTTTTATGTGTAAGCCCGGGCTTTTTCTTTCTAGGGAAGCTACACCACTGAAATTTAAGCGACCAAACACAACTGACCAAACGCTTAGATGTAAATAGATTTAACCGTTTCCATACAGGTCAGACTTTTTTTGATCGTCAGGAAAAAGACAAGAACAACACATTCGTCACCAAATTTATTGTAAATAGTTGCTCATTCGTGAGACAATCGTCTCCAGCAAATAACAGAAAAATAGGAATAGTGATAACTATAACAACAACAAATTATGTTTTTTAGAAAGATTTTCATATTTTCATGTTTGCGGATAGCAATGGTATTATAACATTTCAATAATGTACACAAAAAAATAATGAAAGACATATAATTGGATTTAAATCGTTGGTTCTGTCGGCTTAACCACTATGGTACAATAATCAAGCAATTTAGAACAACTTGGTACTACAAACAGTGGAAAAAGTTGATCGGTTATAACATTCGTAATATATAAATACACATACACATCAACACTACAAATAACTATAACATATGTATGGGTAATGCTTTCAAGCAATAGTGGTTTAAAATATAAGTAAACAAAAGTCGAACATGGATTTGTTACACATGCGGGCAAAGTTACCAAACGATAATATCTTTAGATATCAGAAAGAACTCGATTTTGGATTTGTTCATGTGTTAGTTATAAATGAGAGAAGACGCTTTGTATAAGCTAGATTACCTTAGAACGAAACATCACAGTTGAGTGTATATCAAGTTTGTCCGACTCACTGGCTCTGTTTCATCGTCCCGTGAGTTTTTCAACATTTACAGACCACGAAGACGGGGGAAGACAACCGCTGTAGTGTATGTTCCAAAAATGTATTTGATATTGGCCACGGAAGAGGAGAGGCATGCATGTACCCCGCCCTTATATACAGCACCACTTGACCAGTTCCTGTAAATATCGATGGCATTGTCATCTTCTCACACAAATCTGAATATGTTGAAGGCGATAAAAGAACAAAGTCATAACATTTTTGATAAGTGAGTTAGTAGAAACATTTACAGTGGATGTCATGTGAAGATTGCCTCGTAAAGCGTCGCTTTCCGACATTTTGTGATTCCCTGTATCGCCTCCTGGCACAGAGCCAAGGATCGCTTTCGTACTCCTCCATCATAGATTCTTCATCCTTTGACAGGTACATGCTTTTGAGATCTTTTATGAACGTATTCCATTCGTTTTCCGATTCAAAGTGATCCTTTAACACGGGGGATTCCGCATCGATAAGCCTTTTAGCAACTCCTAAAAGAGGGCTGTTGCCTTCATCGGCCATCTTGCTGACCGGTTTCAGGAGTTGCAACAAGTATTCTGTTCTGGTGCTATTTTCATTCAAAAGTTCTGTGAACAGCTCGCGTCTTAGACGATCCTGGTCATTAGAAATTGACCCCTCAAAGTACATTGTGTCAAGTCTAGCAAGGAGATGTACAGCTCTTCCCTGAACAGACTTCGATGCTTCGTCTCGGCTCTTCAGTATTTTGGGAATGTTCTCTTCCATATACGGTCCGTGCATACCAGTTTGACTGTCCATGAACCGCAGCACTTGCGCGCCACCGATGCCAATTCCGTCTACGCCGGCATACACTGCCAATTTGATTTCGTTAAATTTGAACCCTGCAGAAAAATAGGTAACGAGTCCTCTCATGTGTGCTTCATGTACAACGGTAAGAGCTTCCGGAACAGTGAATTGGTACATGATGCATTTGGACGGGTATGTGTCGCTGGCTCCATCCCATGTAATTTTGTTGAAGCCTCCACAGTATGTAATCTCTATGGCTCGTAATGCAATGCTCATTCTGTCTTTGAGCAATTCAGACTGACTTTGCTCGAAGTCGTCTGTTATAACTTGGTTGAGGTTCCATGCCGCCGACAAGAACTGTTTCCGGTTTCTCTGAATCTGTCCTCTGAGCGCTTGCATGTATTGGACAGCCTGTGACGTGCTCAATCCCTCCATCGACACTTTGCACTCTGCTGCTCCCTGGTAGAACGCCGCTGTAGCAGATGCTGCCGTAATATTAACCAACTTCAGAAAGTCTTCCCTGAAGTTTCCAGAATCTTTTATGCGTCGGCCAACAAAGTATGTTGTAGGTGCTTGAGGTCCCACATGAAGACGAACTTTTGAAAAGTCCAAGATAGATGGGATTCGATATGACTCGATTTTTTCACGGGGCAGATGCCTTGGTCTTTCCAAATGTTCCACGTGTACAATGGCGCCTTTCATCCAGTCATTCGATTTGGTGGTACCAAGTACATGTCCGTCACCAGGATCGGTCAAAGACATGTATGTCTGTGTGTAAGGACGGAACCCTGGCGTCCCTAAACAGCGGGCATTGTCTTGTCGTACCAGCACCCCGTTAGACAAACTGTAGTACGCCAGCTGGAAGCCGAGGTATTCCATGGGTGTCGGCTGTCTTCCTTCATTTCTAAGTATCTGAGCGAGCTGAGTGACAGCCGCGATAAGTTTATCAGAGAGACTGTTGTCCCAATGTAAGTACAGACGATCTCTGTCTACATCCGCTGTGGCATCAAACATGGGTTTGACCTTATCACTGGCTGCTGTGGGAATGATTCCGACGTAGAGTTCATTTTCCACTCCCCAGGCTTTGACGATGTTCATGGCCTCCTCTCCAATCTTCTCAAGTTGTTTCATCAAGTGTTGTACACACTTGCATTCAATAATGTCTCCACAGATTTCCTCAAACTCCTCCATTTTTTTCATCTGTATAGGGAAAATGAGCTGCAGTCTTTTGCATATATGGCTCTTCGCGCCTTGCATGTCTGTGGCACGGGTAGTTGGGAGCTCTTCGTCCGATTGGAACTTGTTACTGTCACTTTCCATCTTGACTTTGACATTGTACAGATTCAGGAGCACATCCTGTAGATACGCCATACTGAGCTTCCTCATCTTGCCCAGTCCGAGACTATATGTGTTCTTATTCTGAAAGAAATGGTTTTGATATCAGTTGTAAATAAATAGATAAATAAATACATTCAAGCATCACAAAATCAGACATAATTTCTGTTTTCCAATTCTTCATTGCTTTTTGTTCTCGCCTCTGATGATTCCACGTCCTAAGGATTTATAGACGGTGTACATGTATAATTCATTGAGTTTCTCTATTTTGTAAAGTTCTTGAAATACAAACCATTTCACGAACCATTTCAGAACAAAATAATAAATATTAGATAATTCAAAGTTTAAAACAGCAATGAAATTTCAAACTCGCAAACAACTACAAAGGTAGAACGTATACGTAACTGAAAATCTAAATACAGCTTGTGCTTTCTCCTTCACCAGCCGTTAGGCATTTTGACGGACAGATGTCAAATATGGACCCGTCTGTCAAAGTGTCTTAGTCTGGTGTACGGGGTCAGAGGAAATTCGCTCTTATAAATACCGTAAACAATTTTATAGATAAATTAAGATAATTATAAACACATGTACTAGATTAATGTATGTGGAAGTACCTGGATAGGCAGGTTTTATTACAATATTTACATTTACAAAAAAATAAAAGTGGGAGTGTTCTTATTTCTACGATAGGCTAAACAACATAGTAGGAAACAGATTTCTCCTTGCATTATAAAATGTTGTTGTATGACATCAGATACTGATTTATTACTAAACCATGCACTGAAAATCAATTCCCAGCGTACACACTGTATTCACCTCCTCTCCCTTAAAACGAGTCATCTTAACCACAGATCTATCCAAAGTTTCCAACATATGACAATGAAAATCTGTAAGCTTTACATTAATTGTAAAATAAGTTATATCAATTTAATTGAATTACTCTTGTTGGCCCGGGTAGAAGTGATTAAATGATGTTGTCTTGTAAAAAGTAAATAGATACATTAATATGAGAAAAAAATATAAATAATTGCATAAAAATGATAGAATGGTCAAAAGATTAGTTAATATCATAATACATGTGTATTGTAGCTGTTATAAAACATAATAAATAAAACAGTAGTCAATTTTAATACATATTATACAATCAAGACTACTTACCATTGTTAGGATTTTTGTAGGCTGTTTGCAGGTTAAATGTCCGTTAATGTTGTCGAACTGTTGATTCGATCTGACTTAAATACCTGTCCAAGCTCGACCAGAAATACCCACGTTTCCATGGGAATGGTGTAAATCTGTTGAAACCCGGATGTTTTCCCGGATTCTGTCCTTCATGACTATGTGGGATGGTGTGGTCAATTTTACCTGTACGTGCCAACCTTCAACCAGGATCTCTCGTATTTACACAAATATGATTGATTTTCACTTTTTGAACTCTACTCTCTGTTATCATGTTGATCTGGAGTTTAAGGTTTTGATCTGACACTTGATAAACATCACGTACTTAAAAAATTACATTTTTAGAATTTGTCATAAAAACATTCTCGAATTCATAATGAATTAGTTGCTAGCGTAAAATTAATGCTGAATAAGATTCGTCTACATTTATGAAATGAATGTCTATATCATACGAAATATATATATTTCCATATCTGATTATAAATTACGTGTATTGAAATGTATTTACTATCTCTTCACAATCTAATTCTTTTATAGATATACGTAAACTACGTCGCCTGCAGACGAAAGTCTCCTCATTATTTTTATAAATCTCACACTGTGCAACGGCATTGTAGACGATAAACAACAAGTCAATGATATAATCACTGAAAACAATGAAGAAATATTACAAATTACTTCCGGTATAATTTAACTATACAGAGTCGTATACTAGAAGTAAATTGCGAACATCAGTAAGTCTTTTAACTCGTTTATTTATTTCATTCTTTATTGTATCTAATAAGGTTTTTTTTTATCACAGTTTGTTTACATAGACATCGGTAGATTTTAATGTTTTAGATACACTTGAACTGAAATAATTTCACGTGTAACGACATTGTTTCCATAGTGATCACATACTTTAATAATCCAAGTCTTGATATTCCATTATCTTAGGCGAGGACAAAATATATCATGACCTTGAAAAAAAATATAGAAGCTTAATAATGGAATGAAACGGTAATATCTCATTAGTTTGATTTAAAACCTTAATACATTTGATAGTTTATTTGAACATTAAATTAGACATGGTATGTATCTAAGTGCGTGATTTTAACAATATCCTAAAATCCGTTGGTTTTTAAATCGATTTTTTTTACCACAGCCATCAAATTAATGAAGAAATGCTCCGATATAACAAACTTAAAGCTAAGTGAAACAAGCAATTTTAATTGATAAATATTACTAAATATTATTATCCGAATTTCTGATATAAATGAATGCTAAGTAATGACAAACGATGGAATTGTTTTTTCTTTCTAGCTACCTTATAGTTTTAAAGTACACGAGTATTAATGAAGATTTTGGACGTATTTTCTACAAGCAATGTTCCCCCATCCCACCTCACCCCCACCCTCCACCCCTCAAAAAAAAGAAAAAATACATAAAAGAACAAAATGGAATATCAACAAATTCTTGCGTGCTTATTCAATATATTTATTTAAATCAAAGCATTTTTTCAATGAATCAGCGATTATGTTAATATCTGATGTCACGCCCTGGTGCAAGACAAGTCGAGCAATGTTATGTTATGCACGCACGACCAATCAGCAGTTGTCCGTCGTGAAGGTCCGGTTGAGACCAGGAACCTTGTAGATCAGAGGCGTGCCACACATGACAAGGATGTCACTAAACTTGCTAGCTTACCAAGGTTAAGTGGCTGGATCATCGAGAGCTTGGTGCAGATGCACTTGGTGCTGTAATCAGCTGTCAGAGCCTTTCGTATGTTTTTGGATTGATCTGGTTCGCTGCTATTACTGTGGTTTAAGGTTTATCTAAAAAATTATATAAAACCAATTTGCGATAAATGATAAATTCTATCCACTTCAGCTTAAAATACATTTCTTACCTTAAACAAATTAGTTTTTAAATCAAAAGTCCCTTGAAATTAAGAACATTTGTTCTATAGTTCTAAAAATACTGTTTTTTCAATCTCACCGTGGTATTATTGGCGTGTGTTTATTTGTGTGTTTTGTTTTTGTTTTTAGATAAACAAGAGTGAGGGAAGGATACAGCTTACCAAACTAAAAACGGACCATGGAAGCCATGGTATCCGAGACCACGTGCCCTTGAAGATGGAAGCCGTGGAATCGGAGACCATGTGCTCTGGAAGATGGAAGGCGTGGTATTCGAGACCACGTGCCCTTGAAGATGGAAGCCGTGGTATCTGAGACCACGTGCCCTTGAAGATGGAAGCCATGGTATCCATCTTGAGTGTTGCACGGTTTTACAACACGTAAGTGAAAATTCTGTCTCGATACAACTTTCTGTTATGGAAGGGTAGCAATAACAAATTGTTGTAAGCAGGCGGCCATCTTGGATGCAGCATGGGTCTTAATGTGACCCATGCACAACCCTTTATAGGAAGTTCCTTTTAAATTCTACTTTCCGTACAGAAGGACTAGCGATAACAAGATTTTCAAGATGATTGCCCTGTCGGCCATCTTAATTATCACACCAAGCTGTCACGTGATTTCGTTTAGGACAGTGTCCGCATCACGAATGGATGTCTCTTCGTATCTGCAAACATACAGACGGACGGACGGACGACCAGAAATAAATCAGTGAAGTCTAATTAATATGTTGGATTCATTGACTAAAAAAAACACGTCTTCTTCAGGGTTTAGGAAAAATATTTTTTTATCAAATTAACTGTGATAACGCTAATCCTACAAACATGTTACGCACGCGAACATTGCTATGCAATGGCCAACGCGACGCGTGTTCTTTTACGTAAAACAGCTTTAAGTTAAACCACTAAAAACACAAGTTCTGTTTTCGTCTTGTTTCATTTACAAATGAACGTATATTGAAACACGCAGACAGGCTAATCACAGGTATGCGTTTAAAGTTTAAATCGATAAAAAATGTTGAGTTACAGAGTACTTATGATAAACTTGACGTAAAGGATTGTGAAATTCAGTGGAATTGAGAGCCGGTTAGGTACGCGTTTATTTTGACAGGTTTGATAACTTTATCTCGGTCACCTAAAAGTGCATCTCGGATATTCTCACTGTACTGAAACCCTTCCTGGTTCAGACTAGACTCACTGTCCGCATTGATTGTTAAAGGTCGCTACCTCGTACGAAAATGTTTAGATGAATCTGATTTCTATTTAGTCCCGAATTTATTTTCGTTTACAAAAAAAAATCTTATTTTATATTATAAAACTACAAACCTTAAGGTTTTTTTTTCTACAAATGCAAAACAAGCTGTGTTTACTTAAACTTATCATTCTTTTTGACCGCAATGACGTGCGCATGTGTTATTACTGTAGGAGAAAACCACACAGTAAAAACTCACGTGTACGGACAGGAGACCCATTTTAGCCCCCAAACTAAACTGAACTACATATTAGAATTGAGTGACAAAATACGAGACACCAGTCTTCGGAAATCCTTCCTAGCCTAACTAGAGTACAAGTTTCTCCCTCTAACAGCGAAACTTTGGGCCATTCAGTGGAAAAACTGGAAAACGGTAGCCAAAAACAGATCGGATTCTCTCTTCATTCCAGGTCTCAAGTCTTACATACAGTGCTGTTTTATATAATAACATCTTTTTACGTTACAGAAACGTTCTCGGTGGATTTGAAAAAAAAAATCCCTTTTTAACAATTATTTTTTCATAGCCTCAACACTAGAATAAAACATTGAAAAAAAACCCCAGAAGCTAACGGAAAGAACAAACCTTTACATTGTGTAGCTTGCCAGTTAAACACATTTTCCACCAGTCATTTAGTGAACGCATATGAAGCAGGTGTTTGAGAGGAAACTTGTGGATATATTTTGTTGTTGTTTGTTTTGTCTTATGGGTTTTCAAGTCTTTCCAAGCATCTGTTTATATGGGAATAACAACAAACTAAACTGAACTTTTTTCTTCTTCTTGTTTTTTCTTCTTTCTTTTTGTAAATTGGCCACATACAGTAAAAGTTTTATATATGTGAAAATTCAAATCGGTAAAGATTGAAGTACAAACAAAATATGACATAGTATGCAACCTTGCCGACTCCAATTTCCTGAAATATGCCCTGCAGGTAGGACAACATCGAAAGTTTTTTCCTCATGTCTCCCTTGACTTTGCCTCAATGGCCTCTGTGTCTTTGTCCTGCAGGTAGGATATAAACATTGTACCTGCTGTCCCCATTATCGTAGGAGGCGACTTAACTTGAGATATGTATCTCTCTTTTTCTTACAGACCTTGTTTTTATTAACTACTCGATATCGATTTTGGCTTAGGTTTCTCTTAAACGACGAAAGATACTTGTTCTGTATCTTGTCCGAGGACGACCAAACTCGATATAGTCGGTACTTCAATGCAGCTACCTGCCCAGCAGAACCAAGTTGAAAATATAATGACGGTCATGCACGATCATACATCGGAAAACTTTTGTCTTAAATTTAGCCATTGGTCCAAACTAGCAGTATGCGCAGACTGTGGTAAATAATTTCAGATGCGGCCATCAAGAAACGGTACATTATACGCACGTTTCTTAGAATATGAATATTCCTGTGATAAACATTTATTTCTTGGGAAATTATTATAAGGAATAATTAGTTTAGAAACGATACGACGCACAATTATAACGTAAAAATTCAGAACTGGCCTGATGTATGATTGGAAAAAAGGGAAGCGACTGGTGAACGTCTGTACTGTGTCTGCCATGTTTACACACGCAGAATATGCGCATGCGCAATGTCATCGCTACGAGCGGTAATGTATGAATTATTGTGGGTCCCACATTGTTTATTTTCCGATTTTTTCAATTTTTATTTAAATTGAAAACAGTCAGTTTTATTTTCTTTAATTAAAGGAAAATATTTGTTTTGTTACATATATTACGGGGAAAATAAGATAAAGTTTGTTTTTTATAGTGATTTTTACGTATATTGGGGCTTTAATATGTTATGTACAAACAAACGGAGTAATAACGACAATGCAGATTAGTGAATAAATGGTGCTTTTAACAAATTTCTAATTTCTAAACGGTTGTTTAACAGATTAGTTAAAATTTATGAAATAGTCCGACTACTATCAAGACGGTACAAGTCAGCTAACAAAGGAAAACAGAGAAACGTTGCTGGACTGGGTGTCCAATATTGAGTACAAAAAAAAACAACCCAAGTTTAGATGAAAATAAATACGACGAAAAATAACTACGTTTCTAATAGAAATATTTGTGTAATTAAATTAGGCGATATTCAATATCAAGATCATATTCAATATATGCATATTAACTAAGACAGACATTAAACATGCTACACATATTGATTTGGTTTATAAACTGTGATGAGTCAGGTAGGGTGTCCTTAGTACAAGTTTGCTTTGTATACTAGACAGTGAAGAGGTACAGTGTAGTATTTACATGTCCCCACATAACTTCCCGGTTCACGGTACCACTCCCACTATGTCTTATCTGTAAAATAAAGTTCAATAGTTATCATTTGATTTTCTGATGTTTAAAAGAAACGGTCTGATTGACTTATCACATCACAAACTTTGACTTTGTACAAATTAATCATCACAGAGAAATTACAAAACGACACAAAGCATGGCATCGTGTCTGCTTCTGTAGGGAACATATCCCAACAGTGCTTCGATATTTTAAGGTATACCACGTTGCATAAATCTATTGATGTTTTTGAACAAAGCTTGCCTTACCAAACTAGATGATAACTGAAAAATATTAATACAACAATTTATCTTTTAGATGACATTAATGGGTATAAATACCAACTGAACATGAAAAGCCCAGTCAATTAATTACTATCATATTTACTGTCGCCACACAGTATCATGCAGCGCTGAGTAACTTTTTCCAATAACTGATTTTCACATTCATATAGGCCTACTGCTAAAATAGGCCCGGGCAGAAGATGGCGAAAACACTTTCACTCATTATTTCATCGTGACCATTTTGTCCTATATAAAGAACCACCCAACAAATTTACCAATTATATTATTAATAATAATTTATCATTAAATTTGACGAATGAATTAATTCAAACATTTTGTCATTTGGACATAGTGTTTTCGCACTGATTTCCGTTTCTACACATTGATTTATGTAAAACAGGAGAAATTCCCTTGTGTTTGATGTTCATGCATTCTCCAATGGTTTTGTTAGATTCACTGGGTCCCAGAAGAATAATTATTTCAATGGTATAAAGGTACCACACATTTATTTATGTGTGGGTTAGCCTGTGATCTTGTATGTTTTTCAAAGAACTCATGAATGCCATATATGTGCAGTAGGTATATAGATGCATGTGTTCATGTGTAACTGTGAATTCCTTAGCCCAGATGGTGCAGCTGAACTGTAATTATTAAGATGGTAGTGAATGAACTGGTGGATGCATACGTAGGGACGGAATGTCATGAACTTTTTGATCTGCTGTGAGTATTGAACAGAGGAACCGTTTGCTGATGCCGTCTGGGTCTAAAGTGTAAATTAAATTTTATGTACAGTATATGTTACAAGACTACCAATATTTGTGCATGTATTATATGTACATATGCATGAGCTATTATACAGTTATAGAGTGTGAAAATTTTTCATGTGTGATTGAATATATATCCTAGCTGTTTATGTATATGTGTGTTATGAATGTATGCACACATGTGAGGGTCTACTATTGTGAGTCAATTATGCATGAGTATATGGATATGCATGCATATGTGTGTTATAAATGTATGCATGCATGTGAAGGTTTACTATTGACAGTCAATAATGCATGAGTGTATGGATGTGCATGTATATGTGTGATATGAATGTATGCATGCATGTGAGGGTTTACAACCGAGAGTCAACTATGCATGAGTGTATGGATATGCATGCATATGTGTGATATGAATGTATTCATGCATTTAGGTTTACTTTTATGAGTCAATCAAGCATAAGTGTATGGATGTGTGCAGTCATTGAATCTGAGTTTATCTTATGTTACTCTGGATATGTAGTATAATCTACTTATGAATTTTTATGATGATCATATCCCTGCCATATATTGTTCTACCATCTTTGGTTATCAATTGACTCAAACTGTGATTATTGTTCACTACTCTTGTGCAAGTGGATCATTGTCTGCTATCTATTATTTTTTATAAGTTTACCAATATATAAATAATGAAATATATATCAATGCTATCATATTAGCCCTGGTATCTATCTTTGTCTACTCTATTTAAATCTCTAATAATTCACCAAACTCTTATTCCCTACTGGTATATTTTAAATCATAGATCCCCTAAAATGTTTATTTCTCTGTCACTCCCTTTCCTGTTTCTTTTACACTGCCTCTTGCTCAATCTTTACTCTTTTTGTTACTTGACCTATCCTGCATAGCCAGAATAGTCACAGGTTTACCTATTTACACAAAAATAGATTTTCTATATAGAGAAACAGGATGGTTACCTCTTTCAAAAAGAAGAGAAGCTAGGAAGCTCTCCCTCTTTTACTCGATAGTTAACAACTTGGCACCTGATTTCCTTATTGATTTATTACCTGATATTGTTGGTAACTTAGTCCCCTATAATTTAAGACGAGCCCATTTAATGAGAGATCAACAATTCCGTTTACAAATATCTCATAATTCTTTTTTTCCTTCTGCAACTAATCTTTGGAACAACCTGAACAATGATATTAGAAATTCACCCACTTTAAATTCTTTCAAGCTAAATCTTAAAAAATCTATGTCTGTGAATAGTACTCTCCACAAGCGATTTATTAGTTATGGCTCCAGAAAATTAAATATCATCCACTGTTTTCTCCAAAACCGTGCAAGTCCACTCAATTATGATCTTTTTAGGGCTAATCTTGTAAATTCACCAAAGTGTCAATGTGGGCACCCGTGTGAAGATTCTTATCATCATTTTTTTAATTGTCCTTTATATGCTGATCAACGTAGAGTACTATACCAAGAATTAATATGGTATGACGGTATTGTTAATGTAAATATTCTTTGCAATGGTGACTCTAATATCTCTGTGGATGATAACCTAAAATGGCCAAATCGGTCCAAACATTCCTAGGAAGGTCAGGAAGATTCACTTAAATTCTCTCTCCTCCTCCACCCCCCCCCCTTTTTTTTTTTCTCTTTCTCTCTCTCCCATTCTACATCCCTCTTTCTATCACTCTTTCTCTATGCCACACCCTGTTCTTATCTCTCTGTCTGTTTCTTTATTTTTTGTCCACTTATACATTTTACATAAAAAGACTATTATAATAGTTTCATGTCACCATGTGACCATATTTATGTAAATGTTTATGTGTATGTTGTAGGAGAAGTCATTTATAAGTTGGTAAAACTTACTGACTAATCCTATTGTCAATGTCATTGTCAATAAAATATGTTTAAACTAAACCACACATTTGTAGGTGTTAATCATGCATTTTGTTCAACTAGTGGTTATCACAGAGTTTCACACCATTTCAGATTATGAATATCTGTATTGATAAGTATTGATAAAAAATAAATTCATCATCAATTTTGTAACTGTTTTATTCATTTTGGCAAATTATTTCAATAAGTGCAAAGAGCATATATAAAAGTATATATAATCTAACTTAAAAAGAAATATATAACAGCACAAATGACATGTATGCGGACAATGACAGTTTACAGAACAATTAGTTAACAAAATAGGGAGAGGACAGGATAATACCACTAAATCCTCCACACAGACCAGAACAGATCTCTTGGGACAGGTAAATATGGTTTTAATATCATAACGTCATAGTTCATCATTATATAATAAATGTAGCAATGCGACATGGATAAAGAGTAGTATTAACCAGCATGTAGGAATTAAGCACCAGGAATCACAATACAGAAATTAATTGCAAAATAAGACAACATCTTCATAATTAACAGAAGCTGATACAGCTGAATAGATCCTAGAACCGGTAAAATATTGTGTAGAATAGTTGTTTTAAAACTCCACATATAAATCTGTACAAGGTACAATGGTTACAATATTAACAAGATTTCTAATATTTCTACTGTAAAAATTTTTTTTTTTATTTTTAGTGATATCAAAATGATATTACATCCAACTATCAACAGAATGGTTTTATTTGTTTAAAAATTCTCATTTTTACTCCTATTTTGTTTTGTCTGAACTTAAAATGATATTACTCAGGAATTAAAACAAGCACTAGCAACTGTTTCGCCATTACAAATTAGAAATTCCTTACTTACATTTGATAGTACATAATGATGCAGTGAAACTAGTCATCTATTTTACTAAAATCATTTCATCTGATAAAAGAAAAATGAACATATTTACTATTCCTCTGAAATTAAAATGATAGACATGTTCGCAAATACAGGGAAGACAGTATTTGGTGGTAAAACGCTTGTTTGAACTGCCTACCAAACAGTAAATACCACAGCTGTTAAGATGTCGCGAGCATTATGAACTAAACTAAGAGTCACCACAAACATCGTGTTTACAAGAAACAATGTTATAATGACTCAGCTAAGTAACAGGACTTCTCCATGTTAATTTATGAGTAATAAAGTGATCAAGATATCTAAAACCTTAAGTCCATCCAGTATCTTGATATAAAATGTGAAACTGTGATGCTATTCTCCCACATGTAAAATGAATTAAGACCTGTATACTGAACATGAGAAATCGCATTCTAGTGCATGTAAGATTTTGTTGACTGTTTGTTTCTGATATTTTTTTCCATCTATGCTTCGCACGTGATACTGACTTTACGAAAACTTTATTATGAAACATCACAGTGAATTTTTCTGCTGTGTTAAGTGCCACCATATTTATTTTTTTATTTTCTTTTATGTTTGAACATTTTCCAATGAATTTCAAGAATAACATTGAAGAGCAATAAAATATATCTAACCTAGTCTTGCCAGACATGCGTAGATGTACACACTAAATCAATTGAGCAAACATCTTTATTTAAAGCACTTAGTTGACCGCATATCATAAACAATGACACCCATTGCGGTGTCACCGTATCCTTGTGCACTATCTGCCGAACGTATGACGAGGCCAGAGTACGAGTTTTCACATTACTCAGCATTCTTTATACACTACATGAATTTCTTAGAACTACCTTCCCCCAAAGAAAATGTAAACTGTACATAGAAAACCGAAATTACCTGAAAGTAAGGTTCACTGCCTTGTACCCATCCCAATTGTACAGGAGTGGTCAGGATCACTGTTAAGTGATAATTGACTTGGACAATAAAATTTATCAGCAATGACATTGATTATCAACAATGTGAACAGGGATATTTATTTCATCTGCACACTTTATCATGTCACTATGTTATCAGAGGTTTGAACCCCCCTCCCAGGTAAGTAATATGGTAAGACTACCCCACCCATCCCCCAAGTGGTTTGACCCTCAGGTAATCAGAATAATATGGTGACAGTGGTTTGAGTGGTTTGACCCACAGGTTTGGCAATGTCATACAAAATGTAGATCTAAAAAAACAGCAGTTTTACTCAAAATATTTGCCAGATATTGTGTACGTCGTGTCAGCTTGCTAAATTTGATTGAGTAAATAGATATGGTACAATTTAGGTATAACAAATACAAGATGCTGAATGACCTAAGAGCAGAAAGGACAGGTCACCTGCCTCCCTTTGACTAGAGGGAATTTTCCTCAAGTCAAGCAGAATGATGTCCAACTACAAAAGCAAGCTGTGGAGTCAGGGTGTTTTTCAACTGAAGTGTAAAATTCACCTGTTACAGATGTACAACTTGACATTATAGTCTAGTGTTATTTGATTGGATAATGTAATGGTCAGGTGATATTCTGAGGTCATAAGACAGATGCTGATTTTTTTGTCATGATACTGGCTTTGTTCACTAAATGATAATGATTTTGGTCATGTCAAGTTTGAGGTATTTTGATTAGTACAAATAGAGCCATAACTGTGCTCTGTTAGATCAGGATACTTAACATACCTGTCACAAAAGCACAGGGTTAGAAAACTATTGTTGATATATATTTACATGAAGAGAATCTATCTCTAATATTCTTAGACGTGAAATGATTAACATATATGAAGGTTTCAAATAAAATAAGTTTTCATGAATGAAGTAGTTATTAAACGCTTACCATATACAGGTATAAAACAAAATTTCAATTCATTGCTAGATATTCATTTAATTCAAAAGTGTATCATTTATTAAAAGAAAAGTAAAACAAGCTAGTTGAAATACCTGATTAGGCATACTTAATGCGAGACTTTCTAATCTTGAAAAATGAAGCATTCCGGGTCCTTATCAGACAACAGTTATGAAATCAATATCATTCTCAGTAAACATGGAATTATCAACAATATTGGAGTTTGTAGTTGTTATTCATAAGTTTTAATTAAAACAATTGACACCTATTTGTAAAAATGATGTAATAATTAGGTTAAACTGTAATGCCCAAACCACTAAAATAATTGAACCATATCTGTTTTCTCTGTGATAAAAATGATATTTTAGATACTTTCCAGGTATTGGCCTCCACTATAATCATCCCTAATAAACCTGCCGTTTATCCTTATATGGAGAAAAACGAATACATGTGATGAAAAGTACACTATAAATAGAGAAAACAAGTAGGTACAAGTAATTTTATTTAACTTTGATTTAAGAGTTTTAAGAACAAGAGGCCCATGGGCCTTAATGGTCATCTGACATAAAATACAAGATTTCAAATTTTGAACTTGAGAAGAAGTCGAAAATGGGTTTTCAAGATGGCGGCCATGTTGGATTTCGGACCAACCCGAAATTAAAAAACTTTGGTCAGGATCATGTCACGATCATTTCAGGTAAGTTTCAGCTCAATGAGATATGTAGAAAGGCGATTGCAATAGGTCATCAGACCCTTCAGTCAGTTGACCTAAAAATACCATTCTGACCCTCAGTAATAATGTTTTCAAATCTTTCATGGCATTTATAAGGTGTATACCAGATACACTGTATATCTGTAATATTGGAAAACTAACTAACCATTCAGGGAATATCGTATTTGAAATCTACTTGCCTTACAAACTAATGCATGATAAAAATATCTGAACATCCAAGTAATTTACATAAGTTACAAATCATCAATAAAGCAAGTTCATGTGGAATAAAAAATGCACAAATAATGTTAATTTAAATACATTTATCAGCACAAATATTATCTCTCAATTCTCCCTCATATCACATATGCTTGCAAAATCTGGAGTTTGAAAAAAAACACTTTAATATAACGTGATACAGTATCAGATAATTGCTTCAAATTTAATTGGTAATCAATTAATGTAAAAAGCTATCATCTCCACACGATGTGTTAGAGGTGTGCTAATTGCACCATCTTTTAGATCACTGAAACTTTCCAGCTTTAAATCATGTCAAGAGAAATATTCAATTTGATTGAGACCTGTAATATCATTAGATTCATATCCAGTGAAGTATCACAGAAAAGTCTTTTGGGTTTGTTCTGTTAAATATCTCTTAGTCCCTTGAAACATTTACTTTGAACCGATACACAAAGGCTAGTCTATGTCTCCTGGAGAGGTTGGAGAATCTAACTCTATACCAGTAACACTCGACCAGTCTATGTCACCTGGAGAGGTTGGAGAATCTAACTCTATACCAGTAACACTCGACCAGTCTGTGTCACCTGGAGAGGTTGGAGAATCTAACTCTATACCAGTAACACTCGACCAGTCTATGTCACCTGGAGAGGTTGGAGAATCTAACTACCAGTAACACTCGACCAGTCTATGTACCTGGAGAGTAACACTCGTAACACTAGGCCAGTCTATGTCACCTGGAGAGGTTGGAGAATCTAACTCTATACCAGTAACACTAGGCCAGTCTGTGTCACCTGGAGAGGTTGGAGAATCTAACTCTATACCAGTAACACTCGACCAGTCTGTGTCACCTGGAGAGGTTGGAGAATCTAACTCTATACCAGTAACACTCGACCAGTCTATGTCACCTGGAGAGGTTGGAGAATCTAACTCTATACCAGTAACACTCGACCAGTCTATGTCACCTGGAGAGGTTGGAGAATCTAACTCTATACCAGTAACACTCGACCAGTCTATGTCACCTGGAGAGGTTGGAGAATCTAACTCTATACCAGTAACACTCGACCAGTCTATGTCACCTGGAGAGGTTGGAGAATCTAACTCTATACCAGTAACACTCGACCAGTCTATGTCACCTGGAGAGGTTGGAGAATCTAACTCTATACCAGTAACACTAGGCCAGTCTGTGTCACCTGGAGAGGTTGGAGAATCTAACTCTATACCAGTAACACTCGACCAGTCTATGTCACCTGGAGAGGTTGGAGAATCTAACTCTATACCAGTAACACTAGGCCAGTCTGTGTCACCTGGAGAGGTTGGAGAATCTAACTCTATACCAGTAACACTAGGCCAGTCTATGTCACCTGGAGAGGTTGGAGAATCTAACTCTATACCAGTAACACTAGGCCAGTCTATGTCACCTGGAGAGGTTGGAGAATCTAACTCTATACCAGTAACACTAGGCCAGTCTATGTCACCTGGAGAGGTTGGAGAATCTAACTCTATACCAGTAACACTAGGCCAGTCTATGTCACCTGGAGAGGTTGGAGAATCTAACTCTATACCAGTAACACTAGGCCAGTCTATGTCACCTGGAGAGGTTGGAGAATCTAACTCTATACCAGTAACACTAGGCCAGTCTGTGTCACCTGGAGAGGTTGGAGAATCTAACTCTATACCAGTAACACTAGGCCAGTCTATGTCACCTGGAGAGGTTGGAGAATCTAACTCTATACCAGTAACACTAGGCCAGTCTGTGTCACCTGGAGAGGTTGGAAATCCAACTAAACTCTATATCAGTCATACTAGGCCAGTCTGTGTCACCTGGAGAGGTTGGAGAGCGTGTTGGTGGAGGCAGTGGTAGGGGGAGGGATGGTGCTGTCGTCAGTGCTGTGATCTTCGTACATCATCACTTTGAACATTGGGCTGGTCTGTAGCACCATCTCAACCACATCCTCACGATTAAATTCCAGCAACTTTCCCACAAGCTGGCCAATGGTACATTGTGGGGCTACTTTTGACCACTCTAATAGTACACGGTCAGTTTTACTCTCACCACTGTTGACACGGGTAATGTTATTGTCCAGGCCTGGTAAAAGATTCTGTAGCCCCAGAGTCACAGCCAGTAAACACCAGTCACGCCCCATTGGTTCGGGTGGGTCTAACATATTACTAAGGGTACGCCTGGTGTGAACAGTCAAGTGTGATATAGGCAGATCTATTCCTAGAGTTACATTTTGGACGACCTCTAAGGATCCTAAGAACATGAGGTCAGCAAGGTCTTCAGATCGGGCATCTGGAAGCTGAACACAATTAGTCTTATTTCGCTGTGCACGCATTATGTGGAGTGGAGAAAAAGTGTGCACATTTTTGGAATGGTCTTTGAGATGCAGACAGCTTGACAAATGTCTTTCTAAACAAAGACCGGGACATACACTTAAAGTTGTCTGTTCTACTACATGTATAAAATCCTCGAGGAAATAAAATAACTGAGTTCGTCCATCTGCTGGTCCACGAACTTTTATTTCTAAGTGTTGTTCATGTCTGTCCATTCCCAGAATTCCTTCCATCTCTCCACAACAGTACTTAGATCCATGGTGCCACTGGTACAACTCAGCATCTGGGTCCTCTGATTCCTGAAGTACGTTGTGGCGGAGTGACACCTGGATACGTGCAAACAGATGTTTAAGCTGTCCTCCAAGTTCTGGGTCTGTCTGCATACGGACCCCACCATACACAGCACTTCCGAATCTCTTCGAATCCTTCTGCCATAGACCATTCAATGTCTCTATGAAATTTAAACATGGAAATTCATACTCAATCTCTCCTTCATTGTCACATTGTGTACACACTTCTAAGGCCTCTAGAACCTGTAGTAAGTCAAGTGCATCTGTCTCAGGGTACATTAACTGGAAATCATCCACTGTGAAGCAGCCGGTAATACGAGACTGGATTATCTTCTCCTGGCTGATGAGGTTGCCGATGATGTCTTCACACAACCACTTGGGGTGAAGTATTACAAGATCCTGTGAGGTATCACATTCCAGGTACACAATCTATAAAACAAAACACTCTTATATTTCAGTGGAAAATTTTACCATGTTAGTAATTTTTGTTGGATGAAAATGATCAAACCAACACAAATATTTTGTATAAATGAAAATACTACAGAAATACTATATTGTTTGTTCCTTGGGGATTTGTTTTGCTATATTCACTGTCATCAAAGATAGCACAAAATTAAATACCTAGCAAATATTTAGCAGTGAACCCAAATATATGGATAACAAAATCTATATGGTAAGCTTGTAGACATGGATACATTGTTTAGACATGTGTGAAATTTAATCACCATGGAATAGTCCAAACTGAGATGACTGAAATATTAGCCCTGTAAAACAACTAAACAGTAATACACCCAACCATATACAACACTAATGATTTGCAAAAGGAAATGACAAGTAGGCTTTGGATTTGAATAGAAATAAAGATAATAACACACATTAAATTGGTTTAAAAATCTTAAAAAACTAATAAAGTTTTTTAGATTATCAATTCCCACAACAAAATCATCTTGTTGGAAGTCACTGTTTGAAGAGCCCTCTATGTACCTCTCCTATGAGCTGAAGTTCCTCTACTAAAATCTTCATGTGGTCATCTCCGGCCAGCGGATTGATCTTAGCTCGTACATATTCCACAAACTGTTGCCATGACAACACTGGGAAGGAGGAAGAAGACCGTCTCCAGGACGGTAGTTGTGTTACCATGGCATCTAGGAAACCGTTACTACGGGGAAGGTGCTGAAAGAAAAAAAGGATTTCTAAATAAAGGAAATTGTACATAACATCTTTTGATTTTTCCTTTTTTAGTTCAAATCTAGACAAAACAAAACAATTATTATGAAATTTTTATGTTTTTTTTTTTTGCAAACCTGACTCACCCCAATTATCTGTGTTCGCATATCACTGATTTGTTGTTTCAAGGCTTTGATATCATTTGACATAGCAACATTGGCATCCAATATGAAGACCCGCTCCACAAAATTGATGTCAGATGAGAATTTGAGTTGGGCCTTTGCAAGGACCCGACTGGCAGTGGGACACACATACTCTCCCCTGGCGTTCTTGTGGCATCCCACCTTATCAGCATGCGTGGCCACCAGGAGGACCCTTGGACAGTTGGGCAGTCGACCACAATGACCTGGGCAAGTAAGGATCATAATTAATAAATAAATGTGATATCGAAAGCTTATCTACCTGCCACTATATGTCAAATTTCATGAAACTTAATGTCATTGCTACTAATTGTAATACTAAATTTTTTGGAAGTTAGACACAAGAAGATGTTGTAGATATAAAGTCAAACTCTCTGGCTATAAAGGCCACCTGTATATAACAAATGTCTGGTCCTAAACGCCACCTGTATATAACAAATGTCTAGTGATAAAGGCCATCTCTATATAACAAATGTCTAGTGATAAAGGCCACCTCTATATAACAAATGTCTGTCTATAAAGGCCATCTATATATAATAGATGTCTAGTGATAAAGGCCACCTCTATATAACAAATGTCTAGTGATAAAGGCCACCTCTATATAACAAATGTCTAGTGATAAAGACCACCTCTATATAACAAATGTCTGTCTATATAGGTCACCTCTATATAACAAATGTCTAGTGATAAAGGCCACCTCTATATAACAAATGTCTAGTGATAAAGACCACCTCTATATAACAAATGTCTAGTGATAAAGGCCACCTCTATATAACAAATGTCTGTCTATAAAGGCCATCTATATATAATAGATGTCTAGTGATAAAGGCCACCTCTATATAACAAATGTCTAGTGATAAAGGCCACCTCTATATAACAAATGTCTAGTGATAAAGGTCACCTATATATAACAAATGTCTAGTGATAAAGACCACCTCTATGTAACAAAATGTCTAGTGATAAAGGCCTCCTCTATATAACAAATGTCTAGTGATAAAGACCACCTCTATATAACAAATGTCAAGTGATAAAGACCACCTATATATAACAAATGTCTAGTGATAAAGGCCACCTCTATATAACAAATGTCAAGTGATAAAGACCACCTCTATATAACAAAAGTCAAGTGATAAAGGCCACCTCTATATAACAAATGTCTAGTGATAAAGGCCACCTCTATATAACTAATGTCTGGTGATAAAGACCACCTCTATGTAACAAAATGTCTAGTGATAAAGGCCACCTCTATATAACAAATGTCTAGTGATAAAGGCCACCTCTATATAACAAATGTCTATATAACAAAATGTCTAGTGATAAAGGCCTATATAACAAATGTCTATATATCTATATAACAAATGTCAAGTGATAAAGGCCACCTCTATATAACAAATATCTAGTGATAAAGGCCACCTCTATATAACAAATGTCTGTCTATAAAGGCCACCTATATATAATAGATGTCTAGTGATAAAGGCCACCTCTATATAACAAATGTCTAGTGATAAAGGCCACCTCTATATAACAAATGTCTAGTGATAAAGGCCACCTCTATATAACAAAAGTCAAGTGATAAAGGCCACCTCTATATAACAAATGTCTAGTGATAAAGGCCACCTCTATATAACAAATGTCTAGTGATAAAGGCCACCTCTATATAACAAATGTCTGTCTATAAAGGCCACCTCTATATAACAAATGTCTAGTGATAAAGGCCACCTATATATAATAGATGTCTAGTGATAAAGACCACCTCTATATAACAAAAGTCAAGTGATAAAGGCCACCTCTATATAACAAATGTCTAGTGATAAAGGCCACCTCTATATAACAAATGTCTGTCTATAAAGGCCACCTCTATATAACAAATGTCTAGTGATAAAGGCCACCTATATATAATAGATGTCTAGTGATAAAGGCCACCTGTATATAACAAATGTCTAGTGATAAAGGCCACCTCTATATAACAAATGTCTAGTGATAAAGGCCACCTCTATATAACAAATGTCTAGTGATAAATGCCACCTCTATATAACAAATATCCATAAAGGCTACTGGATTCAATCCCACTGTAGCATAATTCATAGCATTTGAATCTCTAAAAGAAAAAGCTACATGTACTTTCCTTTAAAGACTTTGTTTTGCGCTATTACTTAAAGTGGCATTTACAGGCATTTACTCTGCATACATTTTTTATGTAATATTTCCACAAATTATATGTGCAAGTTCATGGATGAGCTTACCTATAGGGACATGCGGAGGCACACGAGACTTAAGGAAGCCAAGCCAAAACTGAACTTGTGCAATCTGCTCGTCATATGTATCTGTGAGACTGAACACAATCAGGTGTATACAGTTAGAATCACCAAGGAAGTGATCATACAGCATGTAGTAAGGCTCATATCCGGAGAAGTCCCATACACTTACATCTCCTATACCTGTTAAAACACATTTGAAGGGACAAATAAATATGTTCAAAGGTTTAGACTGACATTCTGTGAACCTACCTAATATCGAGACAAGGTAGATATTGACATTCTGGTACTCTGTGAACCTACCTAATATCGAGACAAGGTAGATATTGACATTCTGGTACTCTGTGTGAGACAAGGTAGATATTGACATTCTGGTACTCTGTGAACCTATTCAATATTGAGACAAGGTAGATATTGACATTCTGGTACTCTGTGAACCTATTTAACATTGAGACAAGGTAGATATTGACATTCTGGTACTCTGTGAACCTATTTAACATTGAGACAAGGTAGATATTGACATTCTGGTACTCTGTGAACCTATTTAACATTGAGACAAGGTAGATATTGACATTCTGGTACTCTGTGAACCTACCTAATATCGAGACAAGGTAGATATTGACATTGTGGTACTCTGTGAACCTATTTAACATTGAGACAAGGTAGATATTGACATTCTGGTACTCTGTGAACCTACCTAATATCGAGACAAGGTAGATATTGACATTCTGGTACTCTGTGAACCTATTCAATATTGAGACAAGGTAGATATTGACATTCTGGTACTCTGTGAACCTACCTAATATTGAGATAAGAAAGATACAAAGTTGTCTTGATATTCTGGTACTCAGTAAACTTACCTGATATTGAAACCTGTTGTACATTAATACCCTTGGTATAGATTGGGTTACTAACACTGTAACACAGGGGTGTTGGCAAACTGTACTGACGTGGCAGGCGTGGTCGACCTAAAACATTACATTTACGCACATCATCAAAACTACTTTACAAATAACAAGATGCAATTACCAGATATATGAGTACAATGATTTAAACAAAGAGGAAGTCATCACTAAGGTTTACAAGCCTGGCGATGTTTACCTTTCCCAGAATCAGTGGAAGCTTGACTGGTGAGGCGCGACCGACGAAATAGCCCACTGAACAGGCCACATTTGAGAGTCTCCACTAGGGTAGACTTTCCCACACCAGTTGATCCCAGCAGCTTTAACTTGATCCTAGAGAGAGGCTGGGAGGAGGGGATCAGCTGGGTCACAAAGTTACCAGCCCTGTCCTGTAAATATCAAAATACAGGTTTGATGTTACTGACCTTGGGTAAATGTTGAAACATATAACAATAACCACATACTGTTGAAACTTTGACATATGTATTACACCTTGTATGCTTTATTTATCCAATAATAAGCCAGTGTCTTGTATTAACACCATCCATACAAATTTCAGTTCTATAATTATGTGAATAAAAGATCCTAGCTGTTGATGGTTAGTAAACCTTGTAAACAAATCCTTAGTACATTGTGTTTACTGTGTAATAACTTACTCGTTTCACCTTGTTGACAAGCTCTGCTATGTCGGTGAATCCCTGGGCTAGAGCCATGATCTCTGACGTCACACCATCCTGTAAAATTATGTGTAATGCTCAGCAAGTATAGATATTCCATTATTCGTCTAGGAAAAGTGTGGAGCTCCGGATCATTTTAATTGAATGCATAAATCATGTAAAATTGTATGGTGGAAATCTGTTGTCTAGGTTTTTCAGTATACAAGTAACTTCAAACTGAACATTCTGTCATAAAAACTTTTATTATATACAGAAATATTCCTAGATACCATGGTAACTTACTTTCTTGATTAAATGCACAGGAGATATTTGCTGTTGTATTGTAGGAAAATCAGTAGAACAGAACCATATTAGGTAGGAGCTTACTTTGTTTGTGATCTCTGGCCGAGCCCCAGACAAAAGCAGGCATCGTACAATCTCAGTGTGACCATGCTTACATGATAGATGTAAGGGTGTAAAACCGTCCTGGAGAAATAATTACATTCAATTACATTATAAAGTGACATGTATCAGTACTTTTTAAAAAATATATTTTTCTTAATGTTTTAAAATTTGATTTTGTCTCCCAAACCATGGGGGAGTAAAGACATTAATTACCTCCCTTTTGCTATGCAGTACAGTTAGATTTTGTATTTTCTAGCTGATGTTTCACCCTAGTCCTAGTATCAAACATCACTCCAGGTGTCGTATACCTCGGAGATTCACCCTATGTAATCAGGGTAACTGTAAGTGAGGGGCAGACTAATATTGTATAGACCACGTGCCCTTCACCTCTAAAGAGCAGGAGGTTAAATCCATGAAGGTTCCCTTGCACTAAATATAGACTCAATATTCTGAGATCATTTCATTGCAGAAAAAATCTATCCTTTGACATCGGTGTGATCTACAGATGAATTTACTACTTTACCTGACTGATAATGTCCACCTGACAACCAAAGGCACACATGGTCTGGACGACAGCTGACAGCCCCTCTCTAGCAGCACAATGTAGGGCACACTCACCACTCTCCTGATGACAAAACATTAGATATATATTACCCCAACCCTTCTTCGCACACCATCTTATTTCTATCTGAAAATTTGCAATGGAAAATTCAAACTCTTTTAATTCTGTTATCCAACTGATGCATTAGCAAAAACTGTCTGTTATTTGCAAAAAGATAGTGATATAACAAGTACATTTTACAAGTATATTCCTTCTTAAATCAGAGAGAAAAACTTTAGAAACTCAGAGCACAATAAAAAAAGCTTAGACAACACAAAGAACATGGTGAAATATGTACCCTGACATTTCAGTTGAGACTGACAAAGATACATACGACAGAACTACATTAGATACAATAGAATTTTGTCTCAATTTAGGAAGTGCACCTTATCAATAATGTCCATTTCACAGCCAGCATGCAGAAGAACCATTGCTATGTTGCTGTGGCGACGGTTACAAGCCAAATACAAGGCTGTGCCTCCTCTCTGCAAAAATAAAATCAAAGAAAAAAAAATTCAAACAAAATGAAAATTTAAAGCACAAAAAAAAGCAAAAAGAAGATAGATAGAGAAGAAAAAGATTTTCTTCACAGTAAAATATACTTCAATTCAGAATACTTGAACATACACAAACATCAGCACACTGCAAGTGTTAATAATTTCATAGCAGACATTAAACTTTTTTCCTTAGATATACTTTCCTTGTGTACAGTTAAAAATAAATACTTGTGCATCAATTTAGCTGAAAATTTTAGTTGTTTCCACATAGTTCATAGTTTTTGCTTAAAATGTAGAGTGTAAGAATCATGATAATGACAGTAACACAGGATAACAACAGAGAAAGTTATCAAGATGTCTTACATATACCATCAGCGATGTTATCATTTCACACAAAATATGGAAATGAGACAAAAATTTAAAATAATGCACATGCATTTTTACAAGCATTCAAACTATAATTCAGAATCAAAAAAGGCAAGTTGCACTGGTTTGAACACACAGAGGCTGTATGTCCTAAACAATACATAGTATATACGGTGTTCACACAGAGGCTGTATGTCCTAAACAATACATAGTATATACGGTGTTATCACAGAGGCTGTATGTCCTAAACAATACATAGTATATACAGTGTTATCACAGAGGCTGTATGTCCTAAACAATACATAGTATATACAGTTTTCACACAAAGGCTGTATGTCCTAAACAATACAGAGTATATACAGTGTTCACACAGAGGCTGTATGTCCTAAACAATACATAGTATATACGGTGTTATCACAGAGGCTGTATGTCCTAAACAATACATAGTATAAACAGTGTTATCACAGAGGCTGTACGTCCTAAACAATACATAGTATATACAGTTTTCACACAAAGGCTGTATGTCCTAAACAATACAGAGTATATACAGTGTTCACACAGAGGCTGTATGTCCTAAACAATACATAGTATATACGGTGTTATCACAGAGGCTGTATGTCCTAAACAATACATAGTATATACAGTGTTATCACAGAGGCTGTATGTCCTAAACAATACATAGTATATACAGTTTTCACACAAAGGCTGTATGTCCTAAACAATACAGAGTATATACAGTGTTCACACAGAGGCTGTATGTCCTAAACAATACATAGTATATACGGTGTTATCACAGAGGCTGTATGTCCTAAACAATACATAGTATATACAGTGTTCACACAGAGGCTGTATGTCCTAAACAATACATAGTATATACGGTGTTATCACAGAGGCTGTATGTCCTAAACAATACATAGTATATACAGTGTTCACACAGAGGCTGTATGTCCTAAACAATACATAGTATATACGGTGTTATCACAGAGGCTGTATGTCCTAAACAAATACATAGTATATACAGTGTTATCACAGAGGCTGTATGTCCTAAACAATACATAGTATATACAGTTTTCACACAAAGGCTGTATGTCCTAAACAATACAGAGTATATACAGTGTTCACACAGAGGCTGTATGTCCTAAACAATACATAGTATATACGGTGTTATCACAGAGGCTGTATGTCCTAAACAATACATAGTATATACAGTGCTATCACAGAGGCTGTATGTCCTAAACAATACATAGTATATACAGTGTTCACACAAAGGCTGTATGTCCTAAACAATACATAGTATATACGGTGTTCACACAGAGGCTGTATGTCCTAAACAATACATAGTATATACGGTGTTCACAAAGAGGCTGTATGTCCTAAACAATACATAGTATATACAGTGTTATCACATGACAGACTGGCACTTACTTTATCCATCTGGTTGACAGGAGCTCCATAGTCAAGGAGAATCTTAACAACGTCCAGGTATCCTCGGGCTGAAGCATTGTGTAGAGCAGTCTCACCTTCCTTTAGAAAGAACAACAGGTATTACTACTCAAACATTGCATTGTTTTAAATAATTAATAGGTAGAATGTAAGTACATGTATATATGTTTAATATTATTCTGTACTGGTTTTAAGTAAATGAATAGCATGTGCTATGGAAGTAACTTTTCATGGATCTGTTTGTATTCACAACTTGAAAAAAATACAACCCCCATCCATCCAGTAAATATGATATTCTATAGAATTGGAATAAAATTAAAAGGGAGACAACTCAAATCAATGCTTGAATTTATAAGTGGCTTTGAAACATGATTACGGTCTATATTGTACACAAATATTGACTAATATTTATTCAATTAAAACAAAAAACAAAAATGGGAAAGAAAAAAATTTTATACTTCAGGGACCAGTTAATGTTAATTCAATAAACAAGATGTTAAAAAGCAAAATTAAAATTGTAATTAAACATTATCTACAGAAACCCACTCTAAATATTACCAAAACCTAACCTTGATATTAGTAACAATCAACACATGATAGATTTGTGAATCATCATTTGATATCATTGTTGCTTATGCTTCATTTAAGTTTTTTCAAATGAAGCCCATAAACATGAACCAAGGGCAAATTTACCGACATCCTATTTGTGTAAGATGGTAAAGACTGAAGAAATGATTACACTCTGCTTCAAAGTATTGACACATTGGTTTTACATTGCCATATGCTTCTTGCTTTCACTTACTGCATATGTTTCTGAAATTTTATTTATGGCCTGGAATTATTTCTAAAAACATAAGTTTAAGTCTCATGAGATTTTGTTTCTTACTCCTTAACATTGCCATGCTTTACAATAGAGTTGTAACAAGTAAAATATTGGGTTACTAGTTCATTGCATTGGGTACAAAGTAAGTTAGTACCTTGTTCTCTGCATCTATCTTAGCCCCTGAGGAACAGAGAGAGGTTACGATCCGGAGGAAGCCGTGCCAGGAGGCACTGTGTAAAGCTGTCTCACCGAGCTGTAGGCACACAGGATAGAAGCCACTAAAGTGTTAGCTGTTAAAATGCTCATCTTCCCACATCAAATATTCATATCTTCAATTAAACTTCAAATTCTTTAAATAAGAAATATTTATTTTGTCCATTTATGTATAGCATGTGTTTAGAACAAATTTAAAATTCAAGAATATTTCTATCAAACTTATTGTCCACAAAAATAATTCTTTATTATTTTCAAGTGTGATATGCAGTTAAGAAGTCATATCACATGTAAAATTGGTTTGTGAAATTCACAAAAAATTCAATTCAAAAGACCCTAACATTTGTACAGACACATTGGTACCTAATTCAATAACAGAAACACAGTATATCTGAGTATGTGTTAGCAAGCTCTAAATTCTGATTGGCTGTTAATATCTTTTTTTAGAATTGAAACAAGCAAAATGTTAGACTGCAAGATCAAGACACAAAGAAGACGTTTACAAAATATGTTCTCCTGAATATGAATGAAGATAAGGAGTCAAAGTTCAGGGATGAAAGGTCATGCTTACATTATCCTGCAGGTTGACATTAGTTCCAGCAGAGCACAAAAAATCTACAACTGCAGCATGTCCATATCTTGCAGCAACATGGAGAGCAGATTCACCTGACTGGAATAAGATATAAACATGACATACTCAACATTCTTAAAATCAAACTTCTTATTCCAACTCATTACTTGTCTGTATGGTGCCCATACAGGTGATAAAGAGATGCACAAATCATTTTCTGGTGGCTGGTGATGCTGTTTAAGACTCCAGAATTCTCCAACTTGAAAAATAAAGAAGCCAAAAGCAGTATCAAAGAAATATTTACAATCTCTACATTTATAGGCGACATATTTCCTGAAAAATATAGGAATATTTTTCAAAAAATAGGAAAATAAAGGAAATATAGGTCTTTCAAAATATAGGTTTTTGAACCAAAATATAGGAATATAGCGATCGGTTGACAGTCTGCCTTTGGTGGCAGCCTCAGTTGTCGGGATTGTTTATTTTCTGGACTGATGTACAAAGTCAGACTTAACTTATGTTCCTACAGCAATGAAGATATCTAGGTATATATAAAGTAATAGTAGTTGATAGAGACAACTGAGTATCAGATTTATCATTAGAATGTCACTAGGACTAGGAAAATAGCACAGGAATCCCCTTACTTCTATGTTAACCAGAACATGATCAGGGGTAGAACTTGATGTTAAGACACTATGGGGTAATATGATCAGGAGTAGAACTTGATGTTAAGACACTATGGGGTAATATGATCAGGGGTAGAACTTGATGTTAAGACACTATGGGGTAATATGATCAGGAGTAGAACTTGATGTTAAGACACTATGGGGTAATATGATCAGGAGTAGAACTTGATGTTAAGATACTATGGGGTAATATGATCAGGGGTAGAACTTGATGTTAAGACACTATGGGGTAATATGATCAGGGGTAGAACTTGATGTTAAGACACTATGGGGTAATATGATCAGGAGTAGAACTTGATGTTAAGACACTATGGGGTAATATGATCAGGGGTAGAACTTGATGTTAAGATACTATGGGGTAATATGATCAGGGGTAGAACTTGATGTTAAGATACTATGGGGTAATATGATCAGGGGTAGAACTTGATGTTAAGATACTATGGGGTAATATGATCAGGGGTAGAACTTGATGTTAAGACACTATGGGGTAATATGATCAGGAGTAGAACTTGATGTTAAGACACTATGGGGTAATATGATCAGGGGTAGAACTTGATGTTAAGACACTATGGGGTAATATGATCAGGGGTAGAACTTGATGTTAAGACACTATGGGGTAATATGATCAGGAGTAGAACTTGATGTTAAGACACTATTGGGTAATATGATCAGGGGTAGAACTTGATGTTAAGACACTATGGGGTAATATGATCAGGAGTAGAACTTGATGTTAAGACACTATTGGGTAATATGATCAGGGGTAGAACTTGATGTTAAGACACTATGGGGTAATATGATCAGGGGTAGAACTTGATGTTAAGACACTATGGGGTAATATGATCAGGGGTAGAACTTGATGTTAAGACACTATGGGGTAATATGATCAGGGGTAGAACTTGATGTTAAGACACTATGGGGTAATATGATCAGGGGTAGAACTTGATGTTAAAATACTATAGGACTGATGTGAACCAAATCTGTTTGATGTTTGAGATGTGATTCAATGTGACATCACATGACAGAATGGATAGATATTGGAAACCCTGTTATGCCCCCTTTTATTTCCTGTTTCATTCCTGAAAAAACATCCATAACAGTAATTCAAGTTTCCAGACAGGTGTGTATAGGTTACAATTACTGAAATACATTTCCATATGTCTGTGTAAAGATTGTGTTTGTGCATTTTATTTGATAGTAATGATGATGTATGTATGTAATTGTAATAAAAAAAACCCTTTTTGAATTTGCTAAAATAGGAAATGATAACAATGACTATTGACAAACCTTGTTTTGGGAGTCAAGAGGGACATTCTCATCCTTTAAATGCCGTAAAACATCTAGGTGACCCTGGCGAGCTGCCCAGTAAACTGCACTGTCACCATTCTGTAACATGGAAAAATTATGTAAACCACCACAGTTTACCTTGCAGAGTTCTAGTTCACTATATAACATTAGATACATTGCAAGTAAATCTCCACTCTAGTGATGTTTGTGAAACATATATGTCCCCCTTTGACGGAAACACCAATTTCTACATGCAAAGCATAATCACAACCTGTAAGTCTACAAAATCTTCTTATCTTGTCCTGTCCCCAAATATACACTCCCTGGGTATGTAGAATCTGTAGAACTTCACGCCTCACCTTGTCCTGTATCCCAATATCCACTCCCTGAGCCTGTAGAACTTAACCTCTCACCTTCTCCTGTATCCTAATATCCACTCCCTGGGCCTGTAGAACTTAACCCTTCACCTTGTCCTGTATCCCAATATCCACTCCCTGAGCCTGTAGAACTTAACCCCTCACCTTGTCCTGTATCCCAATATCAACCCCCTGAGTCTGTAGAACTTAACCCCTCACCTTGTCCTGTATCCCAATACCCACTCCCTGAGCCTGTAGAACTAAACCCCTCACCTTGTCCTGTATCCCAATACCCACTCCCTGAGCCTGTAGAACTAATCCCCTCACCTTGTCCTGTATCCCAATATCCACTCCCTGAGCCTGTAGAACTTAACCTCTCACCTTCTCCTGTATCCCAATATCCACTCCCTGAGCCTGTAGAACTAAACCCCTCACCTTGTCCTGTATCCCAATATCCACTCCCTGAGCCTGTAGAACTTAACCCCTCACCTTGTCCTGTATCCCAATATCAACTCGCTTAGGCTGTAGATCTTTTTGCCCCACCTTGTCCTGTATCCCAATACCCACTCCCTGAGCCTGTAGAACTAAACCCCTCACCTTGTCCTGTATCCCAATACCCACTCCCTGAGCCTGTAGAACTAATCCCCTCACCTTGTCCTGTATCCCAATATCCACTCCCTGAGCCTGTAGAACTTAACCTCTCACCTTGTCCTGTATCCTAATATCCACTCCCTGAGCCTGTAGAACTTAACCTCTCACCTTGTCCTGTATCCCAATATCCACTCCCTGAGCCTGTAGAACTAAACCCCTCACCTTGTCCTGTATCCCAATATCCACTCCCTGAGCCTGTAGAACTAAACGCCTCACCTTGTCCTGTTCCCCAATATCCACTCCCTGAGCCTGTAGAACTTAACCCCTCACCTTGTCCTGTATCCCAATATCCACTCCCTGAGCCTGTAGAACTTAACCCCTCACCTTGTCCTGTATCCCAATACCCACTCCCTGAGCCTGTAGAACTAAACCCCTCACCTTGTCCTGTATCCCAATATCCACTCCCTGAGCCTGTAGAACTTAACCCCTCACCTTGTCCTGTATCCCAATATCCACTCCCTGAGCCTGTAGAACTTAACCCCTCACCTTGTCCTGTATCCCAATATCCACTCCCTGAGCCTGTAGAACTTAACCCCTCACCTTGTCCTGTATCCCAATATCCACTCCCTGAGCCTGTAGAAATTTCAGCACTTCTGTGTGTCCACCACTTGCTGCCATATGTACTGCAGTTTCTCCATGCTGAAATAAAAGTAGTAGAAGATGTCAAATTCTACTTGTTCACTAACTATAATACCAAGTTAAGAGTCTCTAACAGAGATATATCAAACTAACTTGTAATCACTGATTTCTGATAAGTTTTTTCTAAGAAGATTACAAGTCCTAGGCTTATGCTTCAATCTTCGTTAGCATTGAAGCTAAGAGGCTAAATGTATATTAGGTAGCATTTACATCTCTGACACCACATATAACCATTAAATGATTCATGCAGACTTTATCAAATTACCCAGAAATCAAGTCAACTCTCATCTAATTATTCCTAGCAAAACTGATGCCTCTGGTTCACAGAGTCCACCAAACACAATGTTAAACATACACCACAAACCAAGACATGCAATAATATGAAGTTATATAACCTTTTTTTTTACAGAAGATTTTCCCAAGCTGTGAACTTTTATGATGCATCATATGGTTATACTTAGCAGGACTACTGTGTCACATTCTATAGAAGGCTCATCTACATTTCTACCTTTTAAAATAATATGCATTAAAAAGAAGAAGCCTACAGGCCTTAACAGTCATTTGACTATAAAGACCTGTATATGAAAGAGGCCAAATTGGCCTGAATAAATTGCTCAATTACTCTACAGCTTACAAAAAAGACATTGCTGGTCAATAAAACATTTTCTGCAAACTTGAAATAATATTCTTTATACATACTACTACACAAATGCTGTTACTCTGAACCTATTGCTAGTTGAAAAAGAAATCTTAAGATCTTAATTCAGGTCAGATAATGTAATAAAAACTGCTATTCTGTTTTTGCTTGTTGGTTTGGTGATGTATGTATACTGGTTGTATGGTAACACAAGATATAGTAAGACTAGAAATATTTAATTTGAAATTGTGAGGTGGTAGGTAGGTGATGTTGGTGTTATTGGATTAGAAATATTTAATTTGAAATTGTGAGGTTGTGGGTAGGTGATGTTGGTGTTACTGGATTAGAAATATTTAATTTGAAATTGTGAGGTTGTGGGTAGGTGATGTTGGTGTTACTGGATTAGAAATATTTAATTTGAAATTGTGAGGTTGTGGGTAGGTGATGTTGGTGTTACCGGATTAGAAATATTTAATTTGAAATTGTGAGGTTGTGGGTAGGTGATGTTGGTGTTACCGGATTAGAAATATTTAATTTGAAATTGTGAGGTTGTGGGTAGGTGATGTTGGTGTTACCGGATTAGAAATATTTAATTTGAAATTGTGAGGTTGTGGGTAGGTTGTTGTTGGTGTTACATGTACCTGGATTGTTCCCCTCTTATACCAAGATCTAATTATTGCTCCTGTACATTGACAAATGTAACATTTTTTCCATCCATAATCAATGTAGATGTCATAATGGGATTTACATAGTAACAATACTCTATATGCTTCTGAGCAACCATGAACTTGATTGACTGACAGAATTTCCATCTCTGTGACTCCTTCCGTGTCCGGGTATAGTCTCATCTATGAATGTTGGTGTTCTGGCAACAAGAACCATGTACCAATATACACACCACTCATCAGAGATATCTCCTTCCTTAAAGTTAGACACTCCTACACTAAACCAAAAATTAAGGCTCACAAGCTGAGTAATCAAACAAAATTTTTGACACTCCTGCAAATTACATGTGACTTTTTATGTCATAATGCGCCTTAATTATAATGACACAAGTTTCATTTTTTATTTTTATTTTTTGTTAATTACTAGATAAGTAAGTCATGAATTAAGAATGAACCAGACACAGGAAAAAGTGATGTAACACATTTCTAGATAATTGGTTATTAGCATCACCTGCTTTTTGGATTTTTTACTGACATCTTCTCCCAATGCATTAGGCCTATGTCACAGCAAATATTCAGCAGCAAGCTGAGATGAGACTTTCCAGTTGTTCAACGGAATGATACCTTCAAAACACTTTACCCTAATAACTAATGAGTTTATGGTAAAAGGTCAGAATCATGCTTGGACAATGTGGAATTAAGCTTGCTAAATTGAACTATATCGGCTTAGAACTTCCATTGTTACAAATATCACGATAAAATGAAGTAAATAGGGGTTCATATTTTCATTCTTACCCTCTGATAAGGAAATAATACTAATGTGATTTTTCTGAGAATTTTTGAAACTATTATCTCACAAGTGGTCAAGTGTGATCTTTGACCACTTAACGTAAACCGTTGACCACTAAAATATGACTGAGTGTGGAACTTAATGTTGTGATACTAAAGTGTTATTATGAGCCGAATCTGTTGTTGGGTTCATGAGATATCTTGTACATAAGCGTTTTGCTTGTTAAGACTTACTCAACCACCAGATTACTACCGTATATATTCAAGGTTTCTTTTTTTTTACGCTGATGACCTTAACCTTAAGAAATTTGAAAAATTAAATTTGAACAGAATTTGTCAAAAAATGAATACAGGCAGCAAGAAGATATCTATTATATCATTATACAAAGGAAAGTGTGTACATTTTGAGTTTGATTGGTCCTAGGTCCTCAGGTATTGAGCAAATTAGCTATTTATAGTAACAGTGACCTTTAACTTTGGACCTTTAGAATAAACAAGAGATCCCAGAGGGATCCTGGCGCCCACCATTTGAGGATCTGTTTTCAGTTCTTGAAGATTTGTTTATTTTTGTTTGTTTGTTACAGGTGTTGTAAATGTTCATGAACTGGTCTTCATTGAATGTACTCAATGATGGCACAAGATATTTTTATTAAGCACCTATTAGCAAATATCATTTGAAAAAGATCCCAAAGTATTATTAGATAGCAGTCAGTTACAGGTGGATAATGGACAATATGCTTGTGCTGTATTACTGTCAACATCCAAGATGGCTGCCTGTGGGCCACATTGATTTCAAATCAGTCCAAAAAAGGTACAATGCACAACTAGGGACCAAGGGAAACCAATATCTATGAAATATCAGAAGGATCCATCCAGTACTTCCTCAGAAATAGCAGTAACAAGATTTTACTCTCAAAATCCAAGATGGCTGCCTGTCAGCCATCTTGATTTCGGATCAGTCCAAAAAGGTATAATGCACAACTTGGAACCATAGGGAACTTGCATATGAAATTTGAGAAAGATCCATCCAGTACTTTCCAAGAAATAGCAGAAACAAACTTTTACATTCAAAATCCAAGATGGCCACCTGTCGGCCATCTTGAATTCGAATCAGTCCAAAAAAGGTACAATGCACAACTAGGGACCAAGGGGAAACTGCATATGAAATTTGAGAAAGATCCATCCAGTACTTTCCAAGAAATAGCAGTAACAAACTTTTACTTCCAAAATCCAAGATGGCTGCCTGTCGGCCATCTTGAATTCGCATCAGTCCAAAAATGGTACAATGCACAACTAGGGACCAAGGGGAAACTGCATATGGAATTTGAGAAAGATCCATCCAGTACTTTTCCAGAAATAGCAGCAACAAACTTTTACTTCCAAAATCCAAGATGGCTGCCTGTCAGCCATCTTGAATGCGAATCAGTTCAAAAAAGGTACAATGCACAACTAGGGACCAAGGGGAACCTGCATATGAAATTTGAGAAAGATCCATCCAGTACTTTTCCAGAAATAGCGGTAACAAGAATTGTTTATGGACGGACGGACGCCTAGACGGACGGACGACGGACCACGGACGCAGGGCGATTTGAATAGCCCACCATCTATTAGATGGTGGGCTAAAAAGCAATCCCATGCAGGCTCTGCCAGAAGGAATGCAATGTGTGCAGTTTCAGTTTATTTGGTTCAAAGGAACTTGAGACATTGGGCAGAAACCAATTTTCTATTTATAGTAACAAAGACCAAAAAAGCAACATCATGCAAGCACTCTGTATAAAAAAGTTGTGGGTGAGGTTTGATCTTGATCGATCCACTTGACCTTACGCTATTGTTATTGTGAAATAGTGATATAGACGGAGGGACAGAATGACAAACAGCAGCACTGCAATATATCCTTCCAACCTGCGATCTAACACAATGTAGACCGACGATAACTTGCCTCAGATAAATCATTCCTCGGTATCATTATTCAATATAATCAGTTCTAATGGTTTCAAATAAAAATTTTAAAGAAAGGCAACAGAAATTTTAGGGACTTTACTCCATTACTATTAGACAAGACTGATGTATGCTTGGTTGTGGCACCAATCTCATACTCCACTTACACTTACCCTGTTTGCAGTAGTGAGATCAATATTCTGTGCCATGTTGACAAGTTCCTTTAGACCTTCTACATTGCCTTCCTCTGATGCACAAAACAAGGCTGCCATCACAAAGTTCTCTGCCTTCTCCTGTTAAATACAAAACATCCATATAGGTCACAGTGTAAGACAAGGTTTAAGTGAATAGGCTCCAACTCGAATGTCTGATTATGTGTACAATTCTGATATAGTTAAGTGCAATTTATAGAAACTCACATGAATAGCTATCAGCTCTTCTGTGTACAGACATGAACGATTTTTATACCTTTGGGAGATGTGGCAACACAGACCTTGATGAAAAATTCCAGTTTTCTATGCAGCAGCTGTGTTGGTAGAAGATTGCACAACCTTGAACACAACAGACACCAGGTTACCTATCAGACAACTAATACATTATGAACTCCCTGACCTGAGTCCCTGTCTATTCCGGTCACAACATACAAAGAGCTAAAAAGAAGATGTGACTTAATGGCAGCAAAGTAAGGCCTCTGCAGCAAGCTTGGAACTCCACACACGAAAATCACACACTGCTTTTTTCTCTCTCCATTTCAAGCGGCAATGTCAAGTGACTGAGAGAGTAGACAATCTCCTGTAAAATCTCCAGAGAGTTCATTTCAAAGAAACCAAAAAAAATCAATGCAAAATTGTCCACCTAAGGTAGTCCTGACTTAGACAATGGCAAAAATTAAGCAATATCACAGATCAGGTGATTATGCATGTACAATGTTCCTAACGTGTCGCAGACAAAAGTGCAGATATATCAAACCACTATACGCATACAAGTCTGGTGCAGTCTTCAAACCACACATATGTTATGGAAGTGATGACGAAAACAATACAGCACATGTCACACATTTGGTTAAATACAATAATGTTATAAGTGTAAATGGTATAATTCTGTAATTTGCCGCAAGTGTTGTAACAAACTAGAACTATTGATTACCATAAACGTGTAGAGACACTATGGAGGGAAGTTTTTAGATAATATCACAACAGCCTCATCAGTTACCGTAAATACCAACTACCTTCACAACAAACAATGGACCTAATCAGTTACCGTAAATACCAACTACCTTCACAACAAACAATCGGCCTCATTAGTTACCGTACATACCAACTACCTTCACAACAAACAATAGGCCTCATTAGTTACCGTACACACCAACTACCTTCACAACAAACAATAGGCCTTATCAGTTACCGTAAATACCAACTATCTTCACAACAACCAATGGACTTGATCAGTTACCGTAAATACCAACTACCTTCACAACAAACAATAGGCCTTATCAGTTACCGTAAATACCAACTATCTTCACAACAACCAATGGACTTGATCAGTTACCGTAAATACCAACTACCTTCACAACAAACAATAGGCCTCATTAGTTACCATAAATACCAACTACCTTCACAACAAACAATGGACCTGATCAGTTACCGTCAATACCAACTACCTTCACAACAAACAATAGGCCTCATTAATTACCGTACACACCAACTACCTTCACAGCAAACAAAAGGCCTTATCAGTTACCGTAAATACCAACTATCTTCACAACAAACAATGGACCTGATCAGTTACCGTAAATACCAACTACCTTCACAACAAACAATAGGCCACATTAGTTACCATAAATACCAACTACCTTCACAACAAACAATGGGCCTCAATAGTTACTGTAAATACCAACTACCTTCACAACAAACAATAGGCCTATCAGTTACCGTAAATACCAACTATCTTCACAACAACCAATGGACCTGATCAGTTACCGTAAATACCAACTACCTTCACAACAAACAATAGGCCTCATTAGTTACCATAAATACCAACTACCTTCACAACAAACAATGGACCTGATCAGTTACCGTAAATACCAACTACCTTCACAACAAACAATAGGCCTCATTAGTTACCGTACACACCAACTACCTTCACAACAAACAATGGACCTGATCAGTTATCGTAAATAACAACTACCTTCACAACAAACAATAGGCCTCATTAGTTACCGTAAATACCAACTACCTTCACAACAAACAATAGGCCTCATTAGTTACCATAAATACCAACTATCTTCACAACAAACAATGGACCTGATCAGTTACCGTAAATACCAACTACCTTCACAACAAACAATAGGCCTCATTAGTTACCGTAAATACCAACTACCTTCACAACAAACAATAGGCCTCATTAGTTACCATAAATACCAACTATCTTCACAACAAACAATGGACCTGATCAGTTACCGTAAATACCAACTACCTTCACAACAAACAATGGACCTGATCAGTTACCGTAAATACCAACTACCTTCACAACAAACAATAGGCCTCATTAGTTACTATAAATACCAACTATCTTCACAACAAACAATAGGCCTCATTAGTTACCGTAAATAACAACTACCTTCACAACAAACAATAGGCCTCATTAGTTACCATAAATACCAACTATCTTCACAACAAACAATAGGCCTCATTAGTTACCGTACACACCAACTACCTTCACAACAAACAATAGGCCTCATTAGTTACCGTACACACCAACTACCTTCACAACAAACAATAGGCCTTATCAGTTACCGTAAATACCAACTACTTCACAACAACCAATAGGCCTCATTAGTTACAGTACACACCAACTACCTTCACAACAAACAATAGGCCTTATCAGTTACCGTAAATACCAACTATCTTCACAACAACCAATGGACCTGATCAGTTACCATAAATACCAACTATCTTCACAACAACCAATAGGCCTCATTAGTCAATAATTAAGTACACACATACTGACAGCTGTATAACCAACAACAGTGTGATATAATCCGTGATTAAGTACACATGTATTGACAGCTGTATAACCAACAACAGTGTGATATAATCCGTGATTAAGTACACACATACTGACAGCTGTATAACCAACAACAGTGTGATATAATCCGTGATTAAGTACACATATACTGACAGCTGTATAACCAACAACAGTGTGATATAATCCATCAATAATTAAGTACACATGTACTGACAGCTGTATAACCAACAACAGTGTGATATAATCCATCAATAATTAAGTACACATGTACTGACAGCTGTATAACCAACAACAGTGTGATATAATCCATGATTAAGTACACACATACTGACAGCTGTATAACCAACAACAGTGTGATATAATCCGTGATTAAGTACACACATACTGACAGCTGTATAACCAACAACAGTGTGATATAATCCGTGATTAAGTACACACATACTGACAGCTGTATAACCAACAACAGTGTGATATAATCCGTGATTAAGTACACATGTACTGACAGCTGTATAACCAACAACAGTGTGATATAATCCGTGATTAAGTACACACATACTGACAGCTGTATAACCAACAACAGTGTGATATAATCCATCAATAATTAAGTACACACATACTGACAGCTGTATAACCAACAACAGTGTGATATAATCCATCAATAATTAAGTACACACGTACTGACAGCTGTATAACCAACAACAGTGTGATATAATCCGTGATTAAGTACACATATACTGACAGCTGTATAACCAACAACAGTGTGATATAATCCATCAATAATTAAGTACACATGTACTGACAGCTGTATAACCAACAACAGTGTGATATAATCCATCAATAATTAAGTACACATGTACTGACAGCTGTATAACCAACAACAGTGTGATATAATCCGTGAATACTGACAGCTGTATAACCAACAACAGTGTGATATAATCCATGATTAAGTACACACATACTGACAGCTGTATAACCAACAACAGTGTGATATAATCCATCAATAATTAAGTACACATGTACTGACAGCTGTATAACCAACAACAGTGTGATATAATCCGTGATTAAGTACACATATACTGACAGCTGTATAACCAACAACAGTGTGATATAATCCATCAATAATTAAGTACACATGTACTGACAGCTGTATAACCAACAACAGTGTGATATAATCCGTGATTAAGTACACACGTACTGACAGCTGTATAACCAACAACAGTGTGATATAATCCATCAATAATTAAGTACACATGTACTGACAGCTGTATAACCAACAACAGTGTGATATAATCCGTGATTAAGTACACATATACTGACAGCTGTATAACCAACAACAGTGTGATATAATCCATCAATAATTAAGTACACATGTACTGACAGCTGTATAACCAACAACAGTGTGATATAATCCGTGATTAAGTACACATGTACTGACAGCTGTATAACCAACAACAGTGTGATATAATCCATCAATAATTAAGTACACATATACTGACAGCTGTATAACCAACAACAGTGTGATATAATCCGTGATTAAGTACACACATACTGACAGCTGTATAACCAACAACAGTGTGATATAATCCATCAATAATTAAGTACACACATACTGACAGCTGTATAACCAACAACAGTGTGATATAATCCGTGATTAAGTACACACATACTGACAGCTGTATAACCAACAACAGTGTGATATAATCCGTGATTAAGTACACACATACTGACAGCTGTATAACCAACAACAGTGTGATATAATCCATCAATAATTAAGTACACATGTACTGACAGCTGTATAACCAACAACAGTGTGATATAATCCGTGATTAAGTACACACATACTGACAGCTGTATAACCAACAACAGTGTGATATAATCCGTGATTAAGTACACACATACTGACAGCTGTATAACCAACAACAGTGTGATATAATCCATCAATAATTAAGTACACACATACTGACAGCTGTATAACCAACAACAGTGTGATATAATCCCTGATTAAGTACACACATATGACAGCTGTATAACCAACAACAGTGTGATATAATCCGTACACACATGATTAAGTACACACATACTGACAGCTGTATAACCAACAACAGTGTGATATAATCCATCAATAATTAAGTACACACATACTGACAGCTGTATAACCAACAACAGTGTGATATAATCCATGATTAAGTACACACATACTGACAGCTGTATAACCAACAACAGTGTGATATAATCCATCAATAATTAAGTACACATGTACTGACAGCTGTATAACCAACAACAGTGTGATATAATCCATCAATAATTAAGTACACATGTACTGACAGCTGTATAACCAACAACAGTGTGATATAATCCATCAATAATTAAGTACACATGTACTGACAGCTGTATAACCAACAACAGTGTGATATAATCCGTGATTAAGTACACACATACTGACAGCTGTATAACCAACAACAGTGTGATATAATCCGTGATTAAGTACACATGTACTGACAGCTATATAACCAACAACAGTGTGATATAATCCGTGATTAAGTACACACATACTGACAGCTGTATAACCAACAACAGTGTGATATAATCCGTCAATAATTAAGTACACACGTACTGACAGCTGTATAACCAACAACAGTGTGATATAATCCGTGATTAAGTACACACATACTGACAGCTGTATAACCAACAACAGTGTGATATAATCCGTGATTAAGTACACACATACTGACAGCTGTATAACCAACAACAGTGTGATATAATCCGTGATTAAGTACACACATACTGACAGCTGTATAACCAACAACAGTGTGATATAATCCGTGATTAAGTACACACATACTGACAGCTATATAACCAACAACAGTGTGATATAATCCATGATTAAGTACACACATACTGACAGCTGTATAACCAACAACAGTGTGATATAATCCGTGATTAAGTACACACATACTGACAGCTGTATAACCAACAACAGTGTGATATAATCCGTGATTAAGTACACACGTACTGACAGCTGTATAACCAACAACAGTGTGATATAATCCGTGATTAAGTACACACGTACTGACAGCTGTATAACCAACAACAGTGTGATATAATCCGTGATTAAGTACACACGTACTGACAGCTGTATAACCAACAACAGTGTGATATAATCCGTGATTAAGTACACATATACTGACAGCTGTATAACCAACAACAGTGTGATATAATCCGTGATTAAGTACATATGTACTGACAGCCGTATAACCAACAACTGTGTGATATAATCTATCAGTAATTACCAAGGTAAGTACATATGTACTGACAGCTGTATAACCAACATCAGTGTGATATAATCCGTGATTAAGTACACATGTACTGACAGCCGTACAACCAATAACAGTATGATATAATCTATCAGTGATTACCAAGGTAAGTACATATGTACTGACAGCCGTATAACCAACAACTGTGTGATATAATCTATCAGTGATTACCAAGGTAAGTACATATGTACTGACAGCTGTACAACCAATAACAGCTATGTTTTACACATGTACTCTAGCACACTTGAGGAAGGTTAAGTCTATGCACTTGACACTTTTTGTAGATGATAAGGATCTATGATTTTTGGTTGTCTTACTCAACCTGTCATGGCAATGACTGTTCATATTTATGATTAATGATAAGGCAGGACATGTACACACAATCACTGTTACAGACAATTTCTAACAAATATCATTAAGCTTCTTAAACTAAATAAGTAAATAATTTCCCAAGTCTGAAGGTTGAAGGTTTGTTACTAACATTCTCAGACGGTCATTCATTTATTGCTATATCTTAAGAAGAAGGTTTAAATTGGGACAAATAATACATACTTAAAAACAGACTTTCACATTCTTGTGATATGAAGTCATAATTTAGTATGTATCTCATACCCTTCTAAATCTGGATAAGAGATGTATACTACTCCTTTGTAACAGTGATTAGTGCTTATTCAGAATTTGAAAATTCCTTTTGAAAATCATTCAAAGACCATCTATTTGCTCCAACATTTTGTAAACAGTTACCTTAGCATGAGTATCGGAACAAAAAATACTTTATACACCAGATCAAAATACCTGGTAACTAGAACCTCACCAGCCAATAAAGCTGTAGAATTAAGAGAGAAGAGGGTAGGTAATGCTTCTAACAGCCCATCAACAGAAGAGAAAGAATGGAACAGACATGTATGGATTGTAGCTTCTTCTGAAACTCTACACACTGAGCACCTCTCTGTGTAACTTTCTGACAAAGACAGGTAGTTTGTGTGAATAGAACTCACAGGCTTTTCAAAATTAGGGCAGAAATCTTGGCAATTTCCTGGGTTTACCTTCATCTGAAAGCACTTAAAATGGAATTCCCCTTTCTAACATCCCCACATAAAAGTGTCTTGTATTCTTTTTCGTAAAAAGGCTGGGAATTCACTAGAGGAATTAGGGAAGGTATACTTTGACCAAGCCTATTCTCAATGACTACTGACCACTGCCTATTCTCACTGACCACTGGGTCAGTGCCAAAGTAACAATTGTGTCTGGACCAACCCTGCTTTAACTACCAATTGGTTCTCCTCTCATACTTGTAATACTGACATGTCAAAGGTCAGAGAACTCTGACTCAACAAAAACAACCAAAAATCATTCTTACAGTTATAAAACTACCACATTTTGAAATCATTAAATGACTAAGAACAGTAGAGCATTCGGTCGTTCACTGGAACAGCTGGAAATATATCAGGCTGTGTATTTCCACCTTGCTCAATGATCAGTGTGTCTGAGAGTTATAAAGAGTAATTTCGGAGCTTTCATGCCAATTCCATCTGTTTTTTTACTTCATTTACCTCAATTCTAAGCATTCCTATTAAGTGGAGTGTTTCAATAACAAATGCTGAAGCCAAGCATCACATGAGTACAACAGAACTGAACTAAGCCTTTTTCCTTCTAATTATTCTTACACAAAGTACTTTATCATCCCTCACAGCTCAACAGCCGTTCTGGCTTTGGTTTTATTCTACCGATAGATTTATGTTACGAGGTAAAATATTATTGTTATCATTCCAGTGCATCTAACACCCAACAATGTTCATTTTCTTGTTTTAGAACGATGAATACCTTTACACTCTCAACAGACTTTGAAGTTATAAATAATTTATTTATCTGATTTGTGGTTTAAAATAAAATAAAATGAAATAGAAATTGACATTAATAATGATAAATATTACAATGTACTACACTATAAACATATTTGTGTATGAAGTTGTCAATGATCCACCCATTAAGACTTTTAATCCTTCGGTCAATATCTCACAGGTCAACACTCTATTAAGGTACTTATCATCTAAAGATAGACGCTTTCTAAACTGTGGTCTCCTACCCTTCAAACAAATCTACACGGTCCACACATTAAAATCTGTTTAAGAAGATTTGTTGTCTTTCCCCTAAACTTCATTCCACAACAATTTTTCTCAGTATCTTTTGAACTTATTCTCCAATATTTTAGCCTATGCCTGGTACTAGGCTTATTCATGCTACCTCATTGCACATATATTCACTTATTTTCTTGTTTTGGCGAGGTGCGGGAGGAAAGAGGACAATAAGGGTGCTGTAAGTGGAGGTCTCTGACCCAATCTTTTTATTTCATAAGAAATCAGAACTATACCAATTGTAAATCAATAAATTTTGTATCCTGTTATCTCTCAAACTGTTTTAAAGATATCAAACAACACTGGACCAAACCAGCGGTAGGTAACTAACCCACTGTGATTTGGCTGATGCCGACCCATGTAAATAAACAGATCTCTGCTTTCATATTTGTATGTTTGTACAGACAGTGTCATTAAGGAACATAACCATATTATAATATCAGACATTTTTGAAGTATGATATTAAGCTGGACGTGTCAATTATTGAAGGTGGAATAATTTATGCAAATTTAAGCAAAAGTAGGTAAAGTTACTGACAACATTGTCGTTTTTATGGTACCTTGTTTCGCTTATCCATACATGTTTTTCACATATAGGAAAACAGTACATAAGGCATGGGTAACAAATATTACCTGTATCATTAAGTATGAAAACAAGGGCATGGTTTTCTTACCTAGTTCAGTGATGGCCATGTTACCTACCACTGGTACAGTAAAATATGAGGCCAGGCCATCACTTTTCTATTTCCTAATATAGCCTTGGATCCTCATCAATGCTATATAAGGAAATCTTTAGAGTAGATTATACACCATCATCACTTAATTACATCAGGTCCTCCAGTAACACTATTATACTTAAGTCCCTACACACTCTTCACACTCAATGTATCAACATTAAATAAAATCAATCAAAGATTGATATTACATTGTTCATCCCAAACTTTTTTACATAAATAATTTTATTATTCTCAATATTCTATGAGTTAATCTTGGAAAAAACTTCATAACATAAAAAAAACATTAAAGCACTTGAAAAATGAAACAACCTAAATAAATAAAGTTTAAATGAATAAAAAAACGAATAGACAAACAAAATGTAGTGTTCTTTTTACTATAAGCCCCAATAAAAACCTTCATATAGCTTCAAGGAAGCAGGTCCCAAACTAATTAATCAACTTGAAGAAATCGCAAGTTTTAATATTTTTACATATTGATTTTTAATCAACAAGACAAGATAATGTATAATGTCTATACTACAAACACCCTAAGGATACTGTAATTATCTTAAACTTTCGAGTTTGATTTCATTGTGTACATTAACAACAGTTTATTTTGTACTTGGTATCAGTCAAAAGCCGTAGTGGGACAATCAGTAAATAACATGACCTGATCTATTGTTCTGTTAAGATATTTGGGCCGTTACAATATTTAAGCTTCTGTAAAAGTGAACTTTTATTTCTTGATTTGCAAAAGAAAACATAAGGAATAAATAGATAAAAAACAATAGTTAAAGAGATACATTTTATAACATATCAAAAACTACTTTACTGAGTTACATGGGGTATGTTTAAATTTTTCATCATTGTTAGGTCATAAAATCGTTACTGCTATTCTCTGTTCAATGGGTTAAACAGGCAATAAAAATGTTTACTACCTATTTAAAGCTGGTTTGTGCATGATACATTACCTCAAACACATTAGATATGGTGACATCTTCTGTGGATGCACATGAGTTTCCATCTTCTTGGTGATTTTCTTGAAATCTTTGGTTACCATGGCATTCATCAACAGAATTAACATCACCATGATAGTTTTCAACTTCTGATTCTGGTAGGTTACCATGTAAACTATTATCACACTCTAATTCTTCACCACTGTAACAAGTATCTGTCTCCTTTTGGTTGTCTTGAGTATTAGGTTCCATTTCTTTTTGGTTACCATAATCTGTTTCCGATTGGTTGCCAGGGAAACCACTTCTCATTGATTGAGGAATAACATCAGGACCAGCCTGACCAATTTTTGATTGGTGACTACATTCTTCATCCCTATCTTGTTGTAAATGAACATCAGAATTTTCAAACACAACACTAGTAAACTCTTGGGTGTCTGATTCTGTAACATCCTGTCTGTTGTCATCATAAAAACACTTCTGTTCATGCTTGCTATCTTCATAGCAACAGTCACTATGGTTACAGGAACCATCATCATCATGGTTATCATGGTATCCATCAGGATCTATATGGTCATCTTTGGTACCTGTAGAATCATATCCACTCAGACTATCTTGATCTTTTGGGTATTCAGAATCACAACAGCTGTCATCAAGGTAATTTGAATCCAGGTTTGTATTACCACAGAAACGTTTTAACCCACTTTTTCCATCGTCACTAGAATCACACAAGTGATAGTCACCTTCATCCTCTTCCTGAAGGTAACATGTATTTATATCTGAAATTATTTCATCTTTTCCACGATAACTTTCCAGTAAGATGTTTCCCTCCCCTGGAGTATCACTATCTTTACAGGCTCTGCCGTCTTCCTCGTTAATGTCAGAAGCCATTTCGAAAGAATTTAAAATTTTCATTTCCAGTTGAAATTTTCCTTTTTGAGACACAGTTGTCGTGATATCTTACACAGAGTGTGTGACTTATGACTGAGAACAAGTGATACTCAACTGTTCCACTTGATTTGATGTATCATTAAGAGTCAGTTATTCAGAGTCACACGCTCCCACATCCTGGCTGTGATGAAGCTTCTGTAACAAAGTCTACAACACCAGTATTTACCTGGCCAGGTAGACCAAGACTCCTTAACACAGATCATGTAATACATACAAGTATAATATCCAAATCATCTGCCTTATTAATCACAGGGTTCCTGGCAAATGAATCTCTACGCAGGAGTAATCGCCTCACAGAAGACTTTGAATGCTGATTTGACTCTCCATTCATCACCCCTGAGTGTATAGACTGTAATCCTAGCAATACTCCCAATGCTCCAGTTTCTCACATTCAGCCTAGGCACTGCTAGTCCCACAGACAATCCATACGATTCAGGTGCAATATGAAGGCATTTTTTTCTGCTCGTAAAAATACCACAAACAGCCAACTAAAGATCATTCATGGAGAGTTAGGCCAGTAAGAAATGGCTAACATGTAATAAATTATCCATCTGCTACAATTTCCACAAACAATTGATTGCTGTTCGAATGTTCACAACAGCTAATATAGATGAGGTTTTTACCTGCTCACCAGCTGTTGAAATGCCAGCCTAGATATGTAGCTCAGTATGTTTTTATCTTGATCACTGATGCTGTAGAACATGTCAACAATGCGTTAGCATAGCCATGTAAATCCAGAATAAAATCCAAAATGAGGGAAGCTTGGTACTGACCTATTATCCTTTGATACATGTATTAATGGATCCAATCACACAATTTGTCAATATCTAGAGAAACAGTGAACCAGTGATGACTAGCAGATATAACAAAGCATTGGTCCTGGACAGTGTATCACCACTGTCCTGTAAGGAGTTGGCTGGTCAGTTACAGCTGTCTATATAAACATCAACACCTTCGGAGTTAGCAATTTACTTTGTAATTCAGTTATGAATAATACAATATTTATGACAGGTCGGCTACCCAATCATTACTGATATAACCAGACCACATTCAGCGTGTAGTGTGAGACACAGATTTAATTAAACTGATGGCAAGACCATGAATATTGTCAACCTGCTTGATGTGTTCTCATCATTACCTTCTTATTCACTAATAAAATAAACTCTGTTTCAGATGACATTCTTCGTACAAATGAAATATTCTTTTTGTACTCCTTTCTAATTATTTCTCCTCCAGTCTTTTTCCACTCAGTGATAATGATGATGGTTATATAACAGGTAAAACAGAATAAACAATAGTGGTTATAGAAGCTGCAGCTGTCATTAGTTTTGTCGGTTGGTTGTAAGTGGTTTTCTGAGAAACGGTTCAGCTGTAGATCTACCTCTAAGTCTTGTGTCAACATATGTAAAACTCTAGACATTTACTGTTGGAAAACAAACATGTAATGTTTTAGTTGTGAAAACTTTGTCAGGAGTACTTGCAGGTCTTGTTTGTCCAGAATGTAAACAATCACAGGATTTTAACCACTCAGAAGGGTGGACACTCAGGTCTATCTCAGACAAGTTAAATCCTACAGGGTGTAGTGGACAATCTTACAAGACATTTTAAGCCGTAAATCCCACAAAATTATATATGAATCGGTTGAAAGTGTACCTCATGATCACGGTTGTAGCTGCACTGATCAGGGATCACTCAGAGCACCTGTTTGTTGGTACATTCCAAGCAGAAGAGGCACTGGATCCAGCACAAAAAAACTAATTAAGAGTTTTTCCAAGGCTGACTGCTCCCGGGTTGCTTGATCACTACAGACAGGATCAAAGTTTTCCTCCTAAAGTCAAAAGTGTTGTTTCCCTCTAGGGAACAGACATAGCTGTTGTCTCCAAGGTGTGCTGTTCTGGCACTGTCTGTGATTACAATAATGTCACTAACTGTATACTGAGTCTCTCAGAGGGTCAATACTGATAAACATTTTGTAATCCTTCCTTCCTGTTTCAAAGTGTTTTTTCTGTACTACCAAGAGTCCACTGTCATCTCAGAAAAGTCAACACCCACTTCCTGTAGGTCTGATAAGCAACACCTTGTTCAGTAGAGCTTTGACAGATAATGACCTAGTTGGAATTCAAAAGGTATAAATCTGTTTTCTTTTCTGACCAACTAATGTGTAATTCATTGGATTCACTTTCTCTATAACAGGGCTGTTGTCACAAACACCTTTCCTATCAAAACTTGGTACTTTGATATATTTAAACTAGGTACATTGTACTATATTATATATTCACAGAAAACAGAACAATTCTTATTGATATAAAAAAAATTCTACTTCACATTAGATGAAGGAAAAATTCATGTGGTGTTAAATTGCCATTCACAAGTTGTGCCAAAGTTTACACAAACTAGAGAAATTGTTATCCTCAACACACTTTTTGTGTAGCGTATCAGGTAACTTGGTATGTGCTATAAATGGCCATTAATAAAAGTTCAGCAATCCAAAATTTAAATATCTCCCATACACTTGTTCTACCACGCTTCACAGTCACAAGGACTAAAAGGACTTCTCTAGATTCTGTTTGAAGTTACTATCAATTTGTACTAAGTAATATCAATAAACATCTCCATGGGCAGGTCACAGTTGATGGAATTAACTCCACTTGTAAGCAGACAGTAGATATGATATGCTCAATTTCTTTTATAGAATGCTGAATTCAACATTGCTAATGAAATGATTAAACCTGCTGAATAAGGAACTTTTGTATTGTGATAAGATCAAAGTGAATTTGAAACCACGCACTTGATCAATTAAATTGAGATATGAGATGTCCAAACCTACATAGAGGTTCTGTTTATATTTACCTGTTGTTTCAAAGTAAAGGTAATTCTGTAGGACTCTCTAGTGTTAAAATGATACAATAGAGCCTTTACTCCTACCTAATCAGACAGATATATCACTTTAAAGCCATCGAGAACATCAAGATATCAAATCTTGAGTCCTCCGGCAGATGTTTTTATGTATAATCCAACTTCTGATAAATTGATTTTACTACTTTTTTACTAAATCCTCAAAGATGCTTCTGTATATCTATCAGTGATTTTTCACAGGAGGTTAATCCAAAAAGACAGTTCATAATCTTGACCTAATCACCTCTATATTAATCTCTGAATCTGATACCACCAATGGTTGAATTCCTAGTTAATTCCAATAGACTGCTGTGACAGACATTACAGTAAATGACAGCACAATGTATGATAAAGGGCCAGATCCAAGGTCAAGACTGATTATTATTGTCAATCAATTAGTGGCCACACTCTGCACAAAGCTAACCAACTGGCTGGATACTGCCTTTAGAGTGGCACCTGTATCATTTCCGATGGTAGGAAAAAAATGTCCTATATACAGAGTCATATGTCCATATGTACCAAAAGCTGGACAACAAGATAAATTGTCCTTATAGTAATGTCACATGTTTCCAAAGCTGGCACTGGTAGGTAAAACTGTCCTTATAACAGTGTCACATGTTCCCAAAGCTGGCACAGGTAGGTAAAACTGTCCTTATAGTAATGTCACATGTTTCCAAAGCTGGCCAACGGTAGGTAAAACTGTCCCTATAGTAATGTCACATGTTTCCAAAGCTGGCACTGGTAGGTAAAACTGTCCTTATAACAGTGTCACATGTTTCCAAAGCTGGCCAACGGTAGGTAAAACTGTCCTTATAACAGTGTCACATGTTCCCAAAGCTGGCCAACGGTAGGTAAAACTGTCCTTATAACAGTGTCACATGTTCCCAAAGCTGGCCAACGGTAGGTAAAACTGTCCTTATAGTAATGTCACATGTTTCCAAAGCTGGCACTGGTAGGTAAAACTGTCCTTATAACAGTGTCACATGTTCCCAAAGCTGGCACAGGTAGGTAAAACTGTCCTTATAGTAATGTCACATGTTTCCAAAGCTGGCCAACGGTAGGTAAAACTGTCCCTATAGTAATGTCACATGTTTCCAAAGCTGGCACTGGTAGGTAAAACTGTCCTTATAACAGTGTCACATGTTTCCAAAGCTGGCCAACGGTAGGTAAAACTGTCCTTATAACAGTGTCACATGTTCCCAAAGCTGGCCAACGGTAGGTAAAACTGTCCTTATAACAGTGTCACATGTCCATGTATCCGATATCTAGGAACAATGCCTCCTAATCAGACAATGTTGAGCTGGCAGCAGATGGTCACTCCAGTGTAAGATATATAAAAGTTTACATAACAAGTGTTGTATATGGTTCTACATTTTAAACTCCAACACAAGTATCTTGTAAAAGTTTTCCTTCAACCATCACTTTATATATAGTTCTCATTGTTATTGGTTTTATTCAGCTGATCATTGTGATATCTCTGAGGTTACTAGATTTGATGTTGTTCTCACACAATGGAGTAGATTCTTAATCTCACATTACTGACCACTGGTCAGCAGATGATCACCAATGATTCCTGGTGACACTCAGCAGGACACTCCGTACATGGACACTGCCTGTGTGTAAATTGTCAAATGAGTGACAATTAATTGTAATCACATCAGTTTACAGGTATTGGGTGTTCAGGAGATTATATCACAGGTAGTACTGTAACAACTTTCTAGTAGCTGACTAGAAAACTTTCTGTGTTTCTGTAGTGGTCTGTCAGTATCTAAAGTCCTCTTTAAGATCATCACTATCCATTGCCTGTGTTATGGTAGTAATCAGTGTGTTCTAGTATGAACTGTACTAACTGATAACCAGTCCCTGTAATATCCTGAAGGTGTCTTTACAGTGTCAATATCAAAGATTCCATATAAAGTTCTTTAATCCTTTGTGCATCAAACAGAGAAAAAAAAACTCCACCAGTGATGAAATTTTCTCTCTGAGGGCATCATGTGATTTGAAAGTCCGTGGTGATGCCACTAGTAAATACACCTGTCGTTGTAAACAGTACTTTCCTTCAACTCAGAAATGTCATTCCGACATTTAAACAAAATCTACATGTCCTTGAAAAAAAGCCTGTCAGCCTAAAGTTTCTAAGCAGGTAAAGGTGAAAAATGATGCACAGGTAAAAATGTAACTTCTGAATTAGGTATGCAAATTGAAAACATATGGAAACATGTGCTTTCTAAATCTCCAGCACAAATAATAAATTAGTCGATATCGTGGTAAATTTACAGCTGCTGAAACCATTATCCAATAAATGCTGTACATTTATTAGCAGGCAGGCCAACCTTCTCCAGGTAAGTCTTTGATGTTCCCCAGAACATCTGATAATGTATCACGTGTTGATTACAAATTTCACACATACATGTGAAGGTTCGCCAATTATTGATCCCATGTTGATGTTCATGGACGTTAAACAATAATTGTATAAGAAGCCAAACTATCTCTCACATTCAAGCTATGTCTGAAAATCCTTGTACCTTCTTGTACTTTTTTCTTGATAAAAGTAAGAAAAGATATATCAACAGTGTTTATACAGATTGTTTATTTACACTCAAACATCAATATCATAAATATGCACGGCCAAGAAGGTGATAAAGAGATAGCGGATGTGATCACCCCAGGAGGGTTTGTCCAGGTAAGTGTTAGGCAGTATAAATATACTGTAATTACAGGAAAGATGTACAATTTGGGATGAACACACAATCTACCTACAAATTTTGTCCCGCAAAATCACATAGGTAAATTGTATTTATGCAAAATGTTTTGTCCTGCAAAACGCGTCTCACGAAACTCAGACGTCCAGTCAGGAATCAATCTTCTTATACTTCCCAACTCAAGATTTAGAGGAAAAAGAAAAACATTCCTTAGCACTTTGTCACCATAGAAGACAGCATCTCTCTGAAGATACAACCATCCAGTAGTTTAACACAACTTTTATAGTTGTAGATGAAATTTCACAGCACTTTGTCATTTAAATTATGATATGTGACTTGACTGGGTAAAACCTCTTTATGATCTGATAGCGCTTAAACTGTATGCTTTCTTCATTACTTTTTCTCAAACATGACACTTGCTAATAGTTTCCAGACCTATATTTACATATATAAGTCTTTTATATAAAACTTGAAAGGAACAGCTCTATATATATAACGAACAAAAATATCAACAGTCTCCAGGTAAGATCCTTTCACACTTCACTTTCCCTTAAGTGAAGATGCGTTCATAACATGATGATCTCCTATTCATCAGCATGGTTATCAATGCAAGCGCTCCTTCTCAATGAAATAATTTAGCCACTATTTAACTTAAATCCTTCAAGTGTGAAAATTTCGCTTCATTTCTTCCTTTTCAGATTTTCAGACATCTGGTTCATCCAAACACTGTCAAATAGACAAGTTTCAATTTACAATGAGTTTTTCTCTGTAGTCCGAGTTAGGGGGGACATTTGTACTTGCACATGCCTCATGATGCAAATTCACACGACCAGTCTAAAAAATACAGCATACGGGATCTTCTCGGTAAGATATAGTTCAATTCATATGCATCAACAGTATCAGGTGGTGTTATAATAAGCTGTTCTGGTTTCCAACAAGTTAGAAAGTATGGCATACACAAAATCTACTCTACAGATGTATAGAGACATCCCTCTCTCAAGTTGCCTGGATATCTCACAGTGGGTGTTAGTCATTAACATGGGGATCTGATACCATGCACATCCTCCAAGATAATCTACAGTCGGGGATGAAAAATTTTCACTCTTGGATTTATGCACAAAACACTTATCAATGAGAGTTCTGACGTCATTGAATAATTACCTATCTTTTATCTCAAAAAATATTTCTTTCTCAATTCCAAAGTGTCCTACTCCATCAGTCAAAATCTCTGAGAGATGAGCTCACTCCTCTTGGATTTTATCACATCAAAACTAACACCCCCCACCATAAAAACCCTTCTGTTCTTAAGATATATTTCAGATATAGTTTATAAATAAGCTATTTTATCTCTTTTTTTTTTTAAATGAAAAATATTTCATGGAGATTTTGAAAAAATTATTTAACATAATTATTGTTATTTGATATTGTTCTGTTAATAAGTTATAACAACATTTATTTTACAGAGCTGAAAGATTTTCCTCATTTCCGACCCACACTGTAGTAGCAGACATACATCCTGGGCGTCACTCTGCAGCCTGTCCCTGCCACATTATGTTTTCAATTACTGTCCAACAAAAAGAAAACTTCTCCCACTGCCAACTTTACAGGAATTTCTGAGAGACATATCACTGGGTCAGTGGAGTGCCTTTTACATGTTCCTCTTGTTCTGTTTATTGCTAAAACTAAATACAGGTGTAACCTAGACAACAAGAATCATGCTGAGAAAATTGTCTGATCTTTTTTCTTCCTTGTACACATATTTTACTTCTTTGGGTTAAGTAACAATAAGACCCCTGTGGATGAATTGTGGAGTAGGAATGGAGGTGATAATTAGATGGTAGAGATCACTGGTGCAGATGCTGGGAAACTCTACATTAGATCAGACCTGCGACTTGTATCTGATCTCCATCTTCTCTTCCAGATTACACTCTGTGAGAAGACAGGTTGAACCAGTGCTAAGAGACAATGCTGTCAAGATCTCATCCTGTCTAAATACACAGTCTTACACTGTTAAATCTGTGTCATGTATACATTCCTTAAGAAAAACTAATTTAGAAAAAAAAACATATCTTCAAATCTAAGATAATCAGATTTAAGATAAAATGTTTGCTTTCGTTCTGCATTTGTACAAGATGCATGTATTGTTTCTGCCTGGGTGGTCATGACATCTGACTGACAACACTTACACAACATGTAAACACATAAATAAAACATGTCCTGTTCAATAACATGTGTTGGTTTTTGTTCACAAGCACCTGTTAGGTTATCATGTACAAGGACACCATGATTTAATTATAAATAATGTAATAATGCCATGAGCAAACCTCAGCCAGCCAATTGTGAGAATACCTTATTATTAGGTACTGTACAAATTGCCATGTTCTAGCCATAGAATTTCTGTATAACAACTCTTCAACTAGACTTGCTGTACTTAGCCTAGTTCCATTCATAGAATTTCAGTATGACAACACTTCAACTAAACTTCTTGTGTAAAACTATCTGACCTCTGGGCACCTATATCATATGACTGTTCCACTTTTGAAGACAAAATATCAAACAATACCAAACAGAAATGAATGAGTAAATTTTCACTCTGATGGCTTGCAAGAGGACAAAGCTGCCAAATGCAGTCCAGTTGACTTTGAAGTTTATATAGATGGATGTATCAACTGAATATAACTTTCAAGAAATGTTCAGGTATATTTCCTGTAGGAATATACATATTTCTTAAGTATATTTGATGGCATGTAATGTACAGTTGAGAACAAAAGAGTGTTGTGGTAATGGGCATTTGGCCATATAACTTGATTGGTAAGAGCACCAACTCCGACTTCAGAGGTCTTACGTGCAAGTCCCATTCTGTCTTGTTGGATTTTACCATTTTTCTAATCAACATTTACTACTCCTGGTATTTTCACTAAAAAAAAAGCCCACATAACTTTGAAAAAATCTACATGATCAACACATATAAAAAATACTAGCTTTTTATGACTCATATTAGATATTACCATACCAACACTTCTTAACTGGTTATCATTGCCATCAAAGGCAGAAAGCAGTTGACTCAATCTACAAATATCTCAGCCCTGAAGATAACTTACCAGGATGTTTTTTCTTCACTTAATTGGGTTTAATCAGCTGCTATTTATACATATGGCTTGATCAAATCTGTCTTTGACCTCCAATGTAAAACAAACATGTGCTCCTAAATTGAAATCAATCAATGCTAGTCTGGCAATACAAACTAATAGGAAGGGAACAAGCATGTTCATTGATTATTAAAAACTGACAAAGTATTTTGAAAAACTTTTCAACACTAAAAACCATTAATGAAAAAGAGCCTAACTTCTTCAATGTTTTGCGACCTAGCATCTTTAGTAAATTAACTAAAAATGGAGTATAGTCATTCAATAGAACATATTTACATGTGCAGTGGTAAGAACAACACCAGAATACTAACAATATCCCCTAAACCCTTACTCTACTCCATAATATTTTGCCAGGCTTACCTATGTATCCTACAATTTTTCTTACTTTGATATCCCTCTTCCTATTTTTTCGAAGGCAGTAGATACTGTGATTCTGTAGTTCACCAGAAACATGCCACATATAATTTTGTACACATATGCTATTCCTGTCTATAACTGGTACCCTTCTATACACAAAGACAACAGGACAAATCCTGTTGTAGAGCAAATCTGATGGCCACGAAGATAACACTAGACATGACCATTTGCTAAGACTGATTAATTAATCCTATATCTATTGTTTAATAAGATTACTTTAATGAAGTGGAAAATCAAATAAAGTCAGCACACAATGTGATCATTACATAACATTACCACCAGATTCAACGACAACCTGTTTATGGTAAATGTTCTACAGCACTGATAGTCTTCAAATTATTAAGAGTGGTGACTGTTCATTTCTGAAAACAAGACTCAAACCGATAACCTGATTACAGTAAATATTCTACAGCAATGATGGTCTTCAAATCATTTACAGAGTGTTGGCTTTGTTCATTTCTTAAAACAAGACTACAATCACACACCTGTTTACAGTAAATATTCTACAACAATGATGGTCTTCAAATCATTTACAGAGTGATAGCTTTGCTTGTTTTTTAAAACAAGATTAAAATCACACACCTGTTTACAGTAAATATTCTACAGCAATGATGGTCTCCAAATCATTGACAGAGTGTTGGCTTTGTTCATTATTAATACAAGTCTCAAACAAATGACCTGTTTTCAGTAAATATTCTACAGCAATGACAGTCCCCAAATCTTATACAATACTTTCCTTTCTAGCAACAAGACTCAAACCATCAACCTATATGCAATATCAGTCTTGAAATCTTTCACAAGGTTGTTTCTACTGCAATGATGGTCCTCAAATCAAAGAGTGGTGGCTATGTTTATTTCTCAAAAAACAGGACTCAAACCAAATAACCTGTTTACAGTAAATGTTCTATAGCAATAGTGGTCTCAAAATCATGTAGTTGGTTTTGTTCCTTGTAGACTATGGCACCACTGGCAACATATATAAATATTGCATCAGTTCATGTGAATATCTTCTATGAATCAAACTCTAATGATTCAAATTTCTTGATACCTCAAATTTTTTTGTCCTGACCTGAATTTCATTCCTATATATTACAAATAACTTAGCCATTTATGAATCAAATTTTTATAAATTGAACTTTTCGATGTATCAAATCTTATTCACTGACTGTTAGCTATGATAACACAGTCATTCACGCCTCATGATTCGAACAAATTATTTACCTGTACTGTAACTTTAACAACAGAGAATGCTACCTGACAATAGGCCTACAACAGCGCGATGTCATTGGCTACATGTTACCAGGTTTATTAATGACTGGACACAAATTAAAGTTTAATTGCTTATTTACAAGCTTTGACATTTAACCAAAGATAATTGGACTTCGTGTGATGATTTCTGCCACCATTGTGGTAACAGCATACAAGTAAACATACTTTGTGGAATTGTGAAAACAATGAGAGGAAATCCTATTACTTGTATGATGGTTTCACTCATTCCCAAAGCCCCAATTTTCAGTTTTGAATATAAAAACATGAAAAACATGGTGATCTGTCAATCATGTTTTCGCTTATTGTTTCAGACTAGCAGTCGTCAGAACATCAGCAAACACCCTTGTAAGTTTTATAATTTTAACTTGCTTTCTTTTAAATTCATGCCTATGATGTATAAGTATCAGTCTTGAAATAAGTAAAAGTGAAGACCAGTTTGATGCTGTGCATCATTTCATTTAAAATCAATCCCTAAAATACATATTCTATACAACATGAAGGCACGAATGTAAATGTGAGCATGAGTCGTTGATTTCTCGTAGATTTCTATTTAAAGTTATGTTTTCATATTTCCATGAATGAAAATAATGAGATAAAAATGTTTCTTTTCACTTAAGCTTGTGTTTTGGTATTTGTTGTGCTTGTTTAGGTAGAAATGTGTGTCATTAACTATAGTCATAAACCTGAAAACATTGATATAACCCACCAGGAATGATTAAGTTTCCATGTATCAAAGTTTTTTGGTAGTCCATTGAACACAGCAGAGTTTGACTGTATATATTTATTTTGGGTTTGTCCTAGAATAAGCATAGGAGGCCAACCAATAATCTCTGAACTTAGAGCCTGGGCTTATCATTCGGCAATGGAATAACTTTTGTTGATTTTTTTTGCACAATAATAAATTTTGCTGGGCTTATTATCGAGCATGGGCTTATTGCAAGATCAACACAGTTACTATAAAGGAAGAATGTCAATGAATACTCAAATAGCAATATATATCAAATAACACTGCTATATAGGCATCAAGATAAATATTCCGTGTAATAACAGTTTTTCTATACTTTGGTATGTAACAGGTATTGTTGTTTCATTTTCCGAATAATCAACTTTTGAATTGTAAAACAAAAAAAAACATTTTTCACATCAAAGGAAGCTTAATGGATCAGTGCATTGTAGCTAAATATTTACAGTGATTTCTGGGAGTTCTCAGGCACATTGTATTATGTTGTTATTAAGAATCATTCAGTATTACAGTGAATCCACCTGATACAGAACTTTCTCTTCATCCTGACAAAACAGATAAAATAAAAGTAGATTTTAGTCATACAACACCAGCTGTACAACATTATTGCGACAGACTGTAATACAAACAGCAGAAATTAGATCACATTTTTTCTTCAAGTTATTAGATTGTATTCCTTTATATTGAATTATGTTTTGTGGTTCAGAAATATGATGCTCGAATTCATGCATTTAAATATAGCAGTTTCTATACTGTAATAGAGTAGGTGGAGAATGTTAACTGTGTGTTGTATTAACCACATCTACTGATATACATATGAATTAAACACATTTTCCCAAGCTTTCCCTTATCATTAGACTTTTGACTGGTGTAATTTTTGTCAATCTTTCAGAATTCATAGCTGAATATATTTTTGAAAAAAAAAAAAAATGCTGATCTGAAATTGTCTATAGGCTTTTGTACAGGACTGCACAAAAGCATACATATTACATACATTTCCATAACAAATGACATAATTTGGCATTTTAATAAGGGTTTTTATGTCCTCGTGAAATTTCTCGTTATATGAATTCAGGTCATTGCTTCAGGAGACACCTCTGACAATGTACAGCAGTAGGAGAGAGAATGTATAGAGGTCTCATGAGAGCTGCAATGTAACCAGCAGATTAAGTATGGTTTCCCTGTTACCTGGTGGAACACAAAAGAAACCAAAAAAGCCCTTTCCTCTGTAGGGGGTCCAAATTGCCTCTTATATACATACAGAAAGATATAGCAGGTCTGATATTAATCCCAACAAGTCTGAATTACCTTAGGTACATCACAAGTAATGAAAAGTAATGAAAGGATGCGTTTCTCAAAAAAAGTAGCAAAACATCAACCAACAATAACATACAAACTTGATTGTCTCTCTAGATACTGGAGTAAAAAGAAGATAGTTCATCGATGTTCAACATATCATACACCAAGTTTTCATCAGTGATGACGAAGATGAAAATATTTTTTATTTTAAAGATGTTAACATCAATCATTGAAAACTTGAATATACAGAAGATATCCTTTGGAATTGTAAGACATTCATTAACATTCACACATATATTTATTTCTGTGAATGATATAACACTGCTGCTCTATTGTGTGTACCTAGAGTCATATATATAACCAGTCCAGACTGACCTGTCATGTTCATCCTTTTTCTTTCATAATGATTACAGTTGAGTCCAAATTAAGATGTGGAGCATAGAAATCTCAATAACAACAATACCCCTCTGAAGATCGATGGAAGTTATGTACCATAATTTTCAGATTTTTTTTCCCTCATGAGTCAGGTGTGTGGCTTATATACCAGTGCGGACATGTGGACAAAAAAAAAAAAAAATAAATGGGTAGTATACCAGTACACTAGTGCGTGATGTCATAATCATATAACATAAGAGGTCTGCTGTTTTATTATCTGTCATTATTGTGCCGACTGTGACTACACAATGCCTGTCATAAGTTTCGCGCTTTGTAAAACCTCTAACATTGTTGGAGTAGTTTTTTTATGAGTACCTTACCATCATGTGCTTTGTGACTAAAACAAATTGCCGAGAACTCTCATTTGCAAACAGAATCACAATAATATCTTCTTGACTTTCGCAGATACTTCTAAGCTATAGCAGAAGTTTACAATACCCTATGCATCCTGGGATCAATAGGTCATTGGGTTATAGGTCAAATTCTAGAATGAAGACCATGCTATGTCTGTGTGTAGACAATCTGTGATGGAACCCAAGCCAAACGAGTTTGATATTTGCTATTGTACAATTTTTGAACCACATCAACTAGATAAAGAATTATGTTGAATTCATTTTAAAACTTTATAAATGTTTCACTGAACATCTTGATAAATTGACCTCTGCTGTCTGTTATATCAACAAACTTTGGTCAACATAACAGTTACCACTTTGTAAGAAATTCCTTCTGATATCTGTTATCGGTATATCAAATGTTGACAATAGTGTTCATGATATCATAAGAAAGGGCATGGCTTAAATTTCGATGCGGTATGGAACAAATAAAAAATTGGTAAAAATACAGTATCCATTATACAAGAACAGGGTCATCTTCAACCTTCACAAACATTCTGGATCTTATACACATGTAGCCTGAGTGGGACAGTACATGATCTGGGTGCTAAGACTTCACTATCTAATCCCCATGTTATAGACTAGAAAGTCACAGGTATCAATACTAATTCCATTTCTACCAAACCAGTTTTCTCAGATAAAATCCTAGGTTTAAACTATCCAACAGGCTTTATTTCAAATCTATTGAGAAACTTTCAGCTTACTAAAGTCAGTGAACATCAATTGAATACACGCATGTATGTTACAGTAAACATGTATCAATCACACAAGGTGATATTCCACTTACATTAATGTATTACAATAAGCCTAAGCCTGAAATATGCTCTCCCACAATGAGCGCCCCCCCCCCCCCAAAAAAAACCCCCAAAATAAGCCATGCCAGAAATAAGCTCCTCACAACAAGCAAATGGCTGAAATAAGCTCCCCCACAATAAGTCAATGCCTGGTAATATGATCAGTAAAAAGCCCAACTCCCGACTTTAACTCCAAGATCAATTATCATTCCCCTGGACAAATTGTAGAATAAACAGGGTATTCTATACCTAATGTAACTACAATAATTATTACATTGATACATGTACCAAATTCTCTTTAAGCATGTCTGGTCTTGCGATGTATGAATATTTTTACTGCATATCTATCACTGCTACTTTAAACGCAATGAAAAATGTTGTGTTATCACTTTCCTCTTTCGTTTGAACCACATCTTTTAACACATAATAGTGTATCCTCATCATTCACTGGATAAAATGTTATCTAGTTTTGCCAGTCCACTGACAGCTAGAGGGGGTTTTAAATACTTTTATATACATTTTATATCACCTGTCATTTTGATGGTAATGGATACCGAACTACATTTGATTACCCTTTAATAAAAAAAAGTTGTGGATGATCATTTCTGTTTCAATATGTGAAATTCTGAAAGTTCTGTTCTGACGATGGAAAGACATTGTCAAACCATGGTACAGTATTATATAACAGCTTGGTCCTAAAATCCACAACCCTATTCTTTGTACTCAGCTACTGAAGATAATATTTCACCACGGGTAAAATTTTATTTGCTTGTCATAAGTTGTTGAACTATTGCAATATAAACATCTATACAAAGCTGTAGCATTACTTTACTTATGTGTACTTATGTGGAAAGAGGAAGGTAATTGCACTAATGGTAATTGACCTCTAGTAAAGAACATCCCACATGCTAAAATGTTTTGCAAAAATGATGCCCAGAATGATATGTAGTGATGAATAGTTCTAACTGAATTTCTAATGTATACAGTTGATTAAAATTAAAAAAGAACAAAAAAATACGAATAATTTTAATAAATGAAAGCTCTGCTAATATAATCTAAAATTGTGTTCAGAAATACATTTTCAATGTTTTCCATCACTTGAATATATAAGACATCTGATTTAAATATACTGCGCCCACACCAATGTTAAATGTAAATCCTGTAAGTTGTTAGTAAACATTAAAACTACACCCATCCCAGTCCCAGGTATACAATTGATCCTTTACCTGTAAGTCAAACTGAAAATCCTCAAAGAAAAATATTTTAAATCTATCTTACCTTATTTCTATCTCAGGCAAAGTGTGAAATTTTGGTATTATGTGCCTTATGGTAAAATGATCAATGTCGCTGTCTTTGTGAATCCTAAATCCACATATAAATATTCTAACCACAGGTTTGATAGAACATTTATCAATTGAATTGTAAATATATTCATGTTAAAGATTTACAGGCTCCATCAACTCAGCATGACAGGAATTGTTAAGGAGTGAGATAACAATTTATATTATAATAAACTGTCAGTAAATCCTGTAATCTCTCTTTCTTATTTTCTATATTCAAACTTTCCCCAGGACATCAGATGCTACAAGGACAGAAATAAAACTTTAGACTCTAGTCTTACCTGTTCCAACCTTGCATGCCCGTTTTAACTAGAAATCAAACAACAATTCTACACAGATTTATTATCATAGTATCTATTGGCCTGTAAAGTATGTATAATAAATGTCTGCCTATTTTGAGAAATCGTTGAAAAGTTTGGCCATTTGAAACATGTCACCAACATATTTTTTGAATGCAAAAAACTCAGTATAAAGAAACAGATTAATGAATTTACCAAACCATGTATATATGTATGTGAAAGAACGTTGTGGGTGAATTATTACTTTAGACTCAACATTGATCCATTTTCCTTATTAGTTAGTGAAGATGTGAGCTTCTTCAGACTGTCTTTGACCTCGAGGTAAAGGTTAGTATGATCTAATGATGTTTCAACATGACATTTATTTAAAACCGACACCAACCCAGCGTTGGCTCTATTCCCTGTTATCTAACAGTAGCAATAACAGCTATTGTATTGTGACCTTGACCTATAGAAATTTTATATGATTAACAACCAGACAACAATGAACAAACACATATCTGTGTTCTAGGAAAAGAATTTGCAATTTAAAACTATCAGACTTATGTATACATAAAATACAACATGTCAAATCTATAAGCTTTCAGCCTAATTAGGATGCATATGATATGTAAATAACATAAAAAACTCAAACCTTCATCGAATACAGACTTTGCTTTATTACTGTGTTAAACACACTCACAAAAATACTAACAAAATATATATCATTTATATACCAGTACTAACAAACAATTAGTCTTCCTGTGTAAATAAAATACATTTCCCAATAAACCTGTTACAAAATATACTATTTTAATATACACATAAAAATACATCATTTGAGCAATTTTATGAGACATAATCAGTGCTTCCTTTCTCCCCTACAGGAAATTGCTATGTGTTCCCTGAATAGATGTGCAGCAGTACGGTGATTACAGCTATTAAAATTTTGTCAATTACTCTTTAATGATACTGTATAGATATCTATATGAGAGAGAATAAAAGTATCAGAGAAATGAAATATACAAATCATTCAACATTAATGATGATTGAATCACCAATAAAAACTACTTAAGAAAAAAAAAATTACAACCAGAGATCAAAGAGGGATCTTGGCACCCACCATTGTATGATCTTTATTAGTTCTTTTTTTTTTCAACTTTCAATCTTCCATTTATTTGTTCTTTTCTTTTTTATAACTTTCAATCTTCCATTTATTAGTTCTTTTTTTTTTTATAACTTTCAATCTTCCAGAAAAAGATGTGCTAAACAAGGAACCATAGGGAACATACATAACATGACACTCGTTGTTCTATTCAGACCCAAAATTGACATTGCATCATTAGCAACCAAGAATACTAGCATATAAAATCTCAGAATGGTTCATCTACTACCTATCAGGAGCAGTAAAAAATTATTCCTGTCCAAATCCAAGATGGTCGCCTGTCAGCCATTTTGTTTTTCCGATCAAACTAAAATGGACTTAGCACAACTATGAACCACAGGGATCCATTCATAATAGCGATAAAAAATATAGTCGCATGGATGACAGACAGAAAGCAGACCACGGAGGAAGGGCAGTTTGAACATGCCACCATCTAAATGGTTGGTTTAAAATGTCAGCAATATCACAGAACAGAAAAGTGTATATAAACTTGATCATTTCTTCTTCATCTCACTCATAAATCATATTTTGTTTTTGAAGTTTTCAAACAATGCAACAAATACCTTTACCAATATTTTCATCTACCTAAGTTGTTTATAAAAATGTCTTAAGAATGTTAATAAATGAGGCAAAAAGCAAGATGTGTTCTATAAAAACACATACAACTGTGAAACTTAATATCATACAGAATTAAAGTGTTAACACAACACAATACTACACAAGAGAACAGCTGTATTCTGATCTGAAACAACACTTTTACATACACAAACTGATAAAGACAAAGACCTAAATAAACACAGTACAATATTTGCACTTTCTATGTGAGAAAAGAAAACACAAACACAGTGATTATATTGTACTGTAGGAGCACATGATGAAAGTCTTGATCCTGTACATCAGTAACAATGGTTGTGATGCTCCATCAGTGTCCCATTAACTTCCAACCACTTCATTTTAAAGTCATGTATCACCAAAAAAAATCTCCTTGTTTTTCAACTCACATCACAAACACCTTGTCTGATAAATTTTGAGACGTCAAGCATGTCCACTGTGCAGACCAACCACAAACTCTAGCTAATACCATGTAGCAGTCTACACCATACTCCCGAAGCATCCCAGCATTTATTATCAGCATTTATTTAGCACATCATCAGCACATCATCAGCGTATTGTTTTTGGCATTAAGCCAGCAGTTAGAATTACATATTTGCCAATCAGCAAAAAAAAGTTTTAAAGTTAACTGTTTGTGTTTTATTTGTTGCTGAAATTAAGGTTTACCAAATTGCATTTGTACAATCCCACACCATAGTCCATACCTTAACCATGCCCAAGTTACTATTTGCAAACCTGAGTGATAGTAATTCTCATAATTTGAGTGTAGAAAATTAAATATCACATAGTATGTTCATCTTGATCATGTTTGTTGTTATATAAAGTTACAGCAATAACTTAAGCTTAGTCAGTGAGCAGCTAAGTGAGGGTTGGCTAAGGGCAGATAATTTAGCATCAAGCAATGCAAATTTAGTCTATGACAAATTACCATTTTGGTATTGAAATAAACATTTTGAGTTCTGACTATTTGCTGAAATTTATTAGTAACTGGTAGCAAGCCTTTACTAATAAGTAGATACTACATCAGTATGAAACTGTAACTCCATAGTACAGCCGTGGCACATGGATACGAGAAATTTACATTACATTTCGAGATATTGTAAAGCTTTGGTCAGTTTGAACAAAATCAAAATATTGTTGAACCTGTTTGAATTTTATAAAATTATGTTTGTGAAATTTTATTAGATTTTGAACTTGACACTACCCAGAATAATGCCTTAATGTTTAATGTGTTCTAGAATGGTGTGAAACTAGCGGTCGGTAAGGAGAAAAAAACGTAGATTATAAAACGTACTGCAATACATGTTAACTGACTGATAAGAAATCACAGGTTTTATCTTCTTCTTCGTCACATTGGATATCAATACGAGGAAGCCATGTTACATGCAGCCAGAAAAAAACATGTCTCCTTATGTATTGGCGAAGGTTGGCATTGACATGTCAGTATGTGGAATGTGGATTTAAACTTATGTTTTTTAATGGACATACGACTCCTACAATTATTTATTTGGCATATGAAATATTGATAGTCATTTTCCCCCCATTTAATATGGAAAGTGAATTTCTTATTAAAATATGAAGCGAAACACTGTTGCTTTTTGACAACGCACATGTTGACGCTACATGGTCCATATGTACCTATCAGTTGTAATACAGAGTTAGGGCCACAAGTTGTCTCAGCTGGCACGAACACAATGTCACAGCAAGATGTAAAAGGGATCACACAAAATGAATGCTAATTAAGTGACATGTATACGTATGATTTGGAGTTATTAATTGCTTATGATGGTCTTTTACAGCCTGCTACCCATAGCGTTTCACATCATTGTGGATAGTGACCACAGGAGCGATTATTGCGAATGCAATATCTTTATCAATAGTTGTATGTGCTCTCTCACACTATGTTTAAACAGTTCAGATTTTAAGTGAAACAGATTAAAAGGGGGTTGAACCATCACTAGACAGAAAATTATTATTTTTGTTGAAAAATAATGTGATTGAACTACCCACCTATTTGAACTGACCAGAGGTTTACTGTAGTCAGCTGTAAGTCTAACAAACGTGTCAATTTTCAGAATGTTTTAAGATAAATCAAAATTTTTATTTTTTTCATTACTCCTCTGTGTATACATGTCATCTGATATTGATTATATTAGATTTAATATTTTAAGGGCAGGAAAAAAATCAATGCAGTGAAACGATCTAGCATACCTGTACATAGCTGTACATATATGGCTGTATATATATCTACAATCACTGATTTCAGATGATGACCAGCTAGATTTTGCATAACAAATAATTTTTATATAGTTATGACTCAATATTCTGTAGAAATATTCATACTAATTTATGCAGTTTATTGTGATTTATGCAAACAGGTTGCACCTGGTACCACCAACATATGAGTAGTATGGCATGTGGTGCTGTACACATGCATCCAAGTTGGAGACTGAGAGTGTGTTAGAGTGAAGCCACACACATATGTATCCTGGATGCATGTGTGGTGTAGTTATAATCCCATACACATGTATTCTTGACTAAGGCAGAAAGCAAAAACAGGTACATGTACTGTGTCACACATCTGTACCCTGACACAGGTATCATGTAAGTGTAGTGCCAAACATATGTACCCTGAATACAGGTACTATATAACATTAGTGCCACACAAATGTACCCCTGACACAAGTATGATATAAGTATTGTGCCACATATATGTACACTGACACAGGTATTGTAAGTATAATGACACACATACCTACCCTGACACAGGTATTGTAAGTATAGTGAAACACATATGTACCCTGACACAGGTATTACAAAGGTGCCATCATACACAAGCATCTTGGTAGCTGACAGCATTTTAGTGTGTTGCAATTTTTTGAGAGATCTCCTTAGTGTATAAACAGTACTGCAACTTCATTTTTACAAATCAGATAAAAATACTACAATATCACACAACAATCTGACTTGGAAACGAGACTAAGGAATGGGATGTAACAGAATCTGAGCACATCTGTCTGCCCAGATTTAGTGTAACCTTATTGATTGTACTCTTTATATTGCAGGCCTCCCTGAGTAACGACCCAGGCAGTACTGTAAGTATATGGGGAAATAAATGTGAAGCAAAACAAGGGGAAATAACTACCCTTGTTAACGGAGGCATCTATAAAAGACATACTTCAAGTCAAATCATTACCACTTGTGTATGACAGGAGGGTAAATATTTCTGCGTGCAAACCATTTAGTTATCATTATCTGGCTACAACGAGACAGTTTTCGTCCTGATTTAAGAGTTGGTGATGTAGCAAATGCAATGGTTAAATATCAGATACTTTAAGTTGAGTGCAAAGTAGTATATACTCATCATGCATGTGTGTAAATGTTACAAGCTTATTAAGCAAAAGGATGTTCAAAATTGATATTAACTCTGGGTTGTGCAGGTAATAAAGCATACTTCAAATATCACCATTAGTCAAAGCCTACAATGTCACTGTCAATATATTAGATTTAACAACACAAAATACAGACATTGTCAATCTATTTAGACTGGTATTAGACTGATTAACACAGGAACATCGGACATATATTAGAGTTAATAAAACACGAGATCCTGATTAAGTTTGGAGATCAGTTATCAGCGTGTTTACTGAGTTCCAAGTCGTCCTTAGTGGCATGCTGTTTGGTATCCGCTTGAGTTACCTACAGGACATTGGTAGATACATTAGTCTGTAACTTTATCATCATCACCATACTAAACTGATCAAGCTTGGAACTTTTTAGTGATAAAATATCTTCATTTTAAATTCATATTCACATAGTACCATGAAACTTTAGTACTTTTAATAAGCTTTAGTCTAGGTATTGAACCATTACCAAAAACTACGTAAATTTAATCTAGATACAGTGAACTAAACACATGAAGCTACATGAATAAACTTACCCAATGAACTAAACCCAACAAGACATATTAGACCACATCAATGACCTAACCGTTAAACTAGACACAAAAAAATACTTCAATGAAACTGACCTATGAACTACATCAGTGAGACCAATACATTAACAGGTGATGTTAGGTTACCTTCACTAAGCAATAAAGCACTACTTAAGTACCGTTACAGTATAACTATGCAAAACTGACCACTTTGTGATAAAATAAGGCTTTTGCTTCTTTACGAACTGGTGAAGGAAGCTCTAAGAGATATCTTAAATTGATGAACATGCAGCAGCTACATTTATATTCAAGTCTGAAATTTTGATTCTTCTTTAATAATTATGGACTGAAAATGATAAACAAAATATCAAAATAGGTTTTTTGTCTTCTTTATGAATGAGTGAAACAGACCTGCAGTGATATTTTTTCCCCTTTTAATACCTATTGTACTAAATTCGAGACTCAATAGTCTAAAACTTAATTAAAATATATTAATTGTTTCTCAAACTCCTCCTCAGCAGGAAATGATCCGCTCCAACTTAGTACCTCATGTTAATATGTAGAGTCAATGGGCATAAGCATTGTTCAATTTCCCAATTTATTTGTTTTTTTGTATTTCTACAGAAAGTCATTTTGCCATACAATTTTGTTCCTTGTTTTTATCAATACTTTGTTACATCTGAGAGTGAACATTGGTAAAACTAGATATTTCTTTATCCCATTAGGCTGCATTGTTAAAATATACTAATGCATGAAATAAACAGAGAAACATGATTAACACTGACACTTTGGTCCAATCACTCTACATTGTTCAACTGTAATAATTACGGAACTCCTGTAAGAGCAAGCACTTGCAGGAAGGTTATGTTTACAGTTGTCTTTGGTTTTGTAGCAGACATGCATTCCTTATCAAGTTTAGATAATTAAAAAGTGAGACATGCAGTTTGATTCAAACAGCGACAAGTCATGCAGAGCTTCCACAGGTACAAAATGTGTAACATGATTAAAGGGAAGTAATTCTAACAACATTACTGACAAGGCATTGAAATATTGGCTTTTATATGTCGAAATATTTTCACTAACTAATAGTGGTAATCAATTCTTAATCTAAAATGGATGATTAAGATTTTGAATATTTTTTTGCAGTCAAAAAGAAGCAAGTTTTCAAGTTTTCAGAAATAAAAAGGAAAAAAGAAAGTGACACTTACCTCTCCTTCTATAACATCTTTACTCTCAGATAGATTTGTGTCAAGGCTTTGAGATTTGCGTAGTCGAACACTTCTAGAGAGGTGAGTACAAAGGGAGACTATCCTTACAGATTGCTAAAAGAAGAAACAAACAAAATAAATAATATTTGAGAGTGTAAATAATAGTAATAATGATAATAGATTCTATTATAACAAAGAAAATAAACAAACAACATCAATCACACATAAATCAGAGATATTTCAAAATTTGGCATAATTGAAACTCAACAATCTATATTTCTCAGGATTTCTCTGTAAAAAAGTGTCGACAACTTCACATCCCTCACCCCTCCACAATGCAATAGCATATCATTAACTTCACACAACCTTCATCAAATTGTAACACATTGTTACCTTACTCAGACTTTTATGACACATTTCTAACATCGTAACACTTTGTTACCTTCCTCAGACTTTTATGACACATTTCTAACATCGTAACACTTTGTTACCTTCCTCAGACTTTTATGACACATTTCTAACATTGTAACACTTTGTTACCTTCCTCAGACTTTTATGACACATTTCAAACATTGTAACACTTTGTTACCTTCCTCAGACTTTTATGACACATTTCACATTTCTAACATCGTAACACTTTGTTACCTTCCTCAGACTTTTATGACACATTTCAAACATTGTAACACACTTCCTGACTTTTATGACACATTTATGACACTTCCTCAGACTTTTATGACACATTTCTAACATTGTAACACTTTGTTACCTTCCTCAGACTTTTATGACACATTTCTAACATTGTAACACTTTGTTACCTTCCTCAGACTTTTATGACACATTTCTAACATTGTAACACTTTGTTACCTTCCTCAGACTTTTATGACACATTTCTAACATTGTAACACTTTGTTACCTTCCTCAGACTTTTATGACACATTTCTAACATTTTAACACTTTGTTACCTTCCTCAGACTTTTATGACACATTTCTAACATTGTAACACTTTGTTACCTTCCTCAGACTTTTATGTAACACACATTTCTAACATTGTAACACTTTGTTACCTTCCTCAGACTTTTATGACACATTTCTAACATTGTAACACTTTGTTACCTTCCTCAGACTTTTATGACACATTTCTAACATTGTAACACTTTGTTACTTTTCTCAGACTTTTATGACACATTTCAAACATCGTAACACTTTGTTACTTTCCTAAGACTTTTATGACACATTTCTAACATTGTAACACTTTGTTACCTTCCTCAGACTTTTATGACACATTTCTAACATTGTAACACTTTGTTACCTTCCTCAGACTTTTATGACACATTTCAAACATCGTAACACTTTGTTACTTTTCTCAGACTTTTATGACACATTTCTAACATTGTAACACTTTGTTACTTTTCTCAGACTTTTATGACACATTTCAAACATCGTAACACTTTGTTACTTTCCTAAGACTTTTATGACACATTTCTAACATTGTAACACTTTGTTACCTTCCTCAGACTTTTATGACACATTTCTAACATTGTAACACTTTGTTACCTTCCTCAGACTTTTATGACACATTTCTAACATTGTAACACTTTGTTACCTTCCTCAGACTTTTATGACACATTTCTAACTATGTAACACTAGTGACCTTCCTCAGACTTTTATGACACATTTCTAACATTGTAACACTTTGTTACCTTCCTCAGACTTTTATGACACATTTCTAACATTGTAACACTTTGTTACCTTCCTCAGACTTTTATGACACATTTCTAACATTGTAACACTTTGTTACCTTCCTCAGACTTTTATGACACATTTCTAACTATATAACACTTTGTTACCTTCCTCAGACTTTTATGACACATTTCTAACATTGTAACACTTTGTTACCTTCCTCAGACTTTTATGACACATTTCTAACTATGACTTTTAACACATTTAGTGACCTTCCTCAGACTTTTATGACACATTTCTAACATTGTAACACTTTGTTACCTTCCTCAGACTTTTATGACACATTTCTAACATTGTAACACTTTGTTACCTTCCTCAGACTTTTATGACACATTTCTAACATTGTAACACTTTGTTACCTTCCTCAGACTTTTATGACACATTTCTAACATTGTAACACTTTGTTACCTTCCTCAGACTTTTATGACACATTTCAAACATCTTACATTTTGTTACCTTCCTCAGACTTTTATGACACATTTCTAACATTGTAACACTTTGTTACCTTCCTCAGACTTTTATGACATATTTCTAACATTGTAACACTTTGTTACCTTCCTCAGACTTTTATTACACATTTCTAACATTGTAACACTTTGTTACCTTCCTCAGACTTTTATGACACATTTCTAACATTGTAACACTAGTGACCTTCCTCAGACTTTTATGACACATTTCTAACATTGTAACACTTTGTTACCTTCCTCAGACTTTTATGACACATTTCTAACATTGTAACACTTTGTTACCTTCCTGACACATTTCTAACATTGTAACACTTTGTTACCTTCCTCAGACTTTTATGACACATTTCTAACATTGTAACACTTTGTTACCTTCCTCAGACTTTTATGACACATTTCTAACATTGTAACACTAGTGACCTTCCTCAGACTTTTATGACACATTTCTAACATTGTAACACTTTGTTACCTTCCTCAGACTTTTATGACATATTTCTAACATTGTAACACTTTGTTACCTTCCTCAGACTTTTATGACACATTTCTAACATTGTAACACTAGTGACCTTCCTCAGACTTTTATGACACATTTCTAACATTGTAACACTAGTGACCTTCCTCAGACTTTTATGACACATTTCTAACATTGTAACACTTTGTTACCTTACTCAGACTTTTATGACACATTTCTAACATTGTAACACTAGTGACCTTCCTCAGACTTTTATGACATATTTCTAACATTGTAACACTTTGTTACCTTCCTCAGACTTTTATGACACATTTCTAACATTGTAACACTTTGTTACCTTCCTCAGACTTTTATGACACATTTCTAACATTGTAACACTAGTGACCTTCCTCAGACTTTTATGACACATTTCTAACATTGTAACACTTTGTTACCTTACTCAGACTTTTATGACACATTTCTAACATTGTAACACCAGTGACCTTCCTCAGACTTTTATGACATATTTCTAACATTGTAACACTTTGTTACCTTCCTCAGACTTTTATGACACATTTCTAACATTGTAACACTTTGTTACCTTCCTCAGACTTTTATGACACATTTCTAACATTGTAACACTTTGTTACCTTACTCAGACTTTTATGACACATTTCTAACATTGTAACACTTTGTTACCTTCCTCAGACTTTTATGACACATTTCTAACATTGTAACACTTTGTTACCTTCCTCAGACTTTTATGACACATTTCTAACATTGTAACACTTTGTTACCTTCCTCAGACTTTTATGACACATTTCAAACATTGTAAAACTTTTTTTACTTTCCTCAGACTTCTCTAAGATTAATATACATCATTAACTTTATCACAACCTTCTTTACAGTATAACACTCTTCTACATCTCTAAAACACTATTATACATTGTACACTTCACCATGACCTCTATAACATAGTAACATTTTGTTTCCTTCCTCAGACTTCCACACCACAGTATCAATTTGTTATCTTCCTCAGACCTTCACAACATAGCAACAATTTGTTACCTTCCAGCGTTTTCTGGCCATGAGTTTCTTGAATTGCTCAATGTTGATGACAGAAGTTTTTCTGGTGAGTGACTGCTTTTTCTCCTGAGGCTGTGGATAAGAGATTTTTAGTATCAATAACCTAATAGCATGCTGGCCAAACAGTAGGAAACAGGGATATATTAGTCATACAAACAACCTGGCTATAACACAAACATATTGAAAATTTGGTAAATAAACCTAAGACTTGTATGCTATATTCATGATTGTCACTATTTCAGTTCATGAAAAAGAATGAAATTAGAAAAAGAAAAACGAAAAAAAAAAAAAAATTCAAAATAATCCAATCGTGCAAATTTTCTATATAACCATTTGTTATATACATGACAATCAAAATTCATCTCTTGGATTCGTCTTTCATTACTAGTAATGGAATTAGTAAATATTATTATTGTGTTTATATACTCTTTCCATCCATTCTCAATATCTAGATTCATGTCATAACCAGGCTTTACTGAAGTACAAATCACAATGCATTAAGAACAAGGGAGATAATGGTACAATATAACACTGGCATCTCTACAAGGAAGGTCAACAACATAACGAGACCAAATGCCATTTGAGATTCTCAAGACAGAAGGATATACAGTACCTAATCCATAAATAACACCGTTATGATTATACGATTCCCAGGGAAACAGATTTAAAGTAGAAAATCACTTTCTCAGCCCTAGCTTCCAGCATGCATTACACTATCAACACATACACAACATTAATTCAAGGAATTTACATTTATTCCAACACCTCAAGGGTAAACTTGCAGAAAGGGTGTGTCCCTAACACTTCTTTTCAGCTGATGACCAATGAAGTGGTAACAAAGTTTTGCTATTAATGCATTATTACAGCGGAGTCTTCCAGTTCCTGTTCTAATGATTTCTGAATCTCACTAAATAACACATCATTTTAAAGTGTTCAGGTGTTTTTGAAATAATGAAGTTGTCAAGGTGATGGTGTCACTAAATGTAACATGATAGAATTGGTTATCACTGCATGCCCCCATCCCCTATGAAATTCACATTAAAACTCTTCAGTGTATGGTATAGAACATGGTGCCGCACATCTTGATATAACACTGTATTTGATGAGGCTATGAAGCAGCCATAATATTGACTCATATTCATACAATTTCATCTAAAAGTCAAACAGCAGGAAGCCATGGAGACATCTCCATATATACAGCAATGCCATTCTTTTGTCCTTTTTAAGGTAATAGTTATATAGTTTGAAGCTAAGCCATTTTTCAAAGCCATAATTTTTTTTATCATAATAAAAGCCATTAGAAATATTCAAGGAAATTAGTCGATTGTCTTATTAATTTTTGGCGACTGTTCACTGTGCTAATGTAGCATCAGTCTCCAATTGATTCATCATGCTGTTACTATGGTGAACAGAAACATTAACATATTCATTAGTACTAAAAGTAACTTCTGTCATTCTGATTTGCATACTGATTAGCATAACAAAATAAACACTGGCCATTTACTTGAGAATGGGTTCTATCATGCCCTTTAAAGGTTCACCTGAGGAATCAATAACTACATGCCAATATATGGAATACATTTATCCACCCTAAAGCTTGTATATGTATATATAACAATATGTAACATGCTTTGTGATTCATTTTTTACCTGTATCCACGGATGTTGCATGCATGTTGTGACTGTTGCTCGTTTTCTGCAAAGAAATCAATAGATTGTAGAAAGACAAAAACTATGCAAATATATAACTATAAATATTGAAATTCAAAATTTTGGAACATCTTTCCATGAATTTTAGTTAAATAAAACATAACATAACATTTTACGGTATAAGAGTTTTCACAGATAAAGGGAAGGAACTCTAATGTATACCTTGATTCTTTAATGAAAGTTTTCCTAATAAAATCTTTGGCAAGTTCACTGGTCCCGTTGAAGTATTCCTCGTCAAATGCGTAGGTTACAGAGGTTATATTTTCATAGGTTTCCTGTTGCTCATCTCCCAGGAAGGGAGATGCACCACTCAATCTGTAAGCATCAAAATATTTACATCTAAACTGACAAATTAAAATACAAAAAATTTGTAAAATCTTTTGTAACACTTTTGAAAACTTCCAATTAATACAACATATTTTGTATCATTCCAGAACTGAACAGTAAACACAATTACCATTTCATTTCAAGGCCTATTCAGCATGAAAATATTTGTGTAAACATATATGTGACTCTTTTCTCACTTTCAAGGAAATGTAACATATGTAAACATACATGTGACCCTATTCTCACTTTCACAGAAATGTAACGAATGTAAACATGCATATGACCCTATTATCACTTTCACAGAAATGTAACGAATGTAAACATGCATATGACCCTATTATCACTTTCACAGAAATGTAACGAATGTAAACATGCATATGACCCTATTATCACTTTCACAGAAATGTAACGAATGTAAACATGCATATGACCATATTTTCACTTTCACAAAAATGTAACATATGTAAACATTAAGGTGACCCGTTCTCGCTTTCACAGAAATTTAACAAAATGGATATTCTATGAAAATTGATAAATTAATAAAATAACCATCCTTGTTTATCAGCGTATCATATGATGTATTAATATTACAGACGAGATATTTTTGCTAACATGTGTGTTGTCTCCCCTTAGTGTAAGAAAGGTAGGTGATGACTACAACTTACAATATATAGGTTATCACCCCTACACTGTGTGTTGTCTCCCCTTAGTGTAAAAAAGGGAGGTGATGACTACAACTTACAATATATAGGTTATCACCCCTACACTGTGTGTTGTCTCCCCTTAATGTAAAAAACTGAGGCAATTGCTACAACTTACAATATATAAGTTATCACCCCTACACTGTGTGTTGTCTCCCCTTAGTGTAAAAATGGTAGGTGATGCCTACAACTTACAATATATAGGCTATCATCCCTTCAACATGTATTGTCTCCCTTTAGTATAAAACAGGTAGGTGATTACTACAACTTACGATACGTAAGCTATCATCCCTACACTGTGTATTGTCTCCCCTTAGTGTAAAAAATAAGGATGATTGCTACAACTTACAATATATAGGTTATCACCCCTATGCTCCACATATCTGTAGCCAATGAAAGGGGATCGTAGCTAACAACTTCAGGTGCTGAAAAAAAAAACAATGTAAAGAGATTAAAAAAACAAAACAATATTGAGAAATAGGAAATTATTGATCAAATCATATCATAAAATGACACACTAAATTCTATGTATGTGTCTATGGCTTTTACAGCTGAATGATTACTAGAACCTGAGAATATGCTTTAGAGAAACGAAGTGTACCTATAAACTCAGCAGTGCCCATCATAGCTCTTATGTCAGATTTTGGAGTGATCACCTGTGACAGACCAAAGTCAATCAGCTTGATCCGGCAGCTGTTCTTGTTCAGCAGCATAATGTTCTCTGGCTGTTGATATAAAAATAACAGCATATATAGTTCCTACCTACTAGAACATCAACATAGTCTAAACATTTCAGATAATGAGGATCTTCCATTTAAAAACATTCTATATTACTTACTCAGTAACTTTAAATCAAATGTACATTTTTATCTGTGTGAACTTTAAGACTCTGTTTGATTGGAAAAAAATGTTGTCAAGCACTTGTACAATACGAGTATTTATTTACTTATTTATAACATAATGCACTTAACATTCAATCATTTATTAAAAACATAAAGAACTGTGACTTCGTGTTTCTATCATTTTCATATTGTAGAAAACTCTTTGGGAAAATTTTGTTTCTGCTTTCCATTTCTGTTTATCGTGATAATATACCAAAGGGTGTGGAATATCTCCTGATTTAAGATAGTTGATCTGGCAGTCAACATGATAGAAAATGATCCTCCTGGTGGGTACTTTCGTTTACCTAATACATACGGCCTAATTGGTGTAAAGCTGGGGCCTTGTCTGTACAATCCTTTACCCAATTATTCTTGATTTTATATGGTTATAAAGAATAGCGGCCAAGTGCTGGGGAGATAATGACTTAGGAATGGCATTGACAAGGTGTATATGACATATTTATGAGTTTCTCCCATCAGTCAGTTTTTGTATCTTCATGTGATAACTATTATTGCCACAGATCACTTTTCAGATGATGTGTAGTTATCTCCCCTTATATGTGATGCATTATAGAAGGAGTAACTGTAGTTAAGGTTGTTCATCCCTTCAGATTTCATCGGATAAAACTTTATTAAATGTCTTATTTCAATCTTAGATATACTTACACCATCATAAAAACAAAAAAACACTGATGTCAATGCCTTACTATCTCCTTTTTAATAATTAATTTTGTTGTCAACTCTCGTCCCTTTTTAGTGGCAAAACTGCCTTCAAAGCCCATGTATTTTCCTTATTTTTCAACTTCTGTGGAATAATCATCCATTTCTATGAAGACTTTGACATAAATACATTAAAATATACAAATAAAAAGCATACCTCACTATTCTTTTTTTGAAATTACAATCAATTATACTGGTAAAAATGGTGTGAAATGACATTGTAGTTTAAGTCTAGTTCCAAGATTACCAGGTAGCTACACTGTGAAGACCTCGAACCCCTCATCTACTTGTGTTCAGCGCTTTGTTATTTTGTGACTTCATAGCAATACAGACATTTCTACCCACAAGTTCTATTTATTCAGAATTTGACAGAAATATGTTATGAAAAGAATTTTTGTATTTTTCTTTTTTTTTCACACATTATGACTGTTTACGTTCATCATAATCGTTGATAATCCTGATTTTTCTATAAGTGGCACAAAGTCTATAATAAGGTGTTTATACCTACGCTAAGCTTCCATCTTGTTTTTCTTACCATATTTAATATACCAATCTTAAAAATTTTTTCTATGTTTATAAAATTTCCCACTCTTATCCCTAAACTTCATCTTGTGATTCGCAAACACACTCCATAACGCCAGGGTGAAATGTAAACTCCAAAAGCAGATAAAGATAGTGGGTTATATAAAACAAATTGGATTACTGGGCTCTGAAACAGTGATGTCACACAGAAGGGCTGATCTACATCAAAGCAGAGATAGGTTACCAAACTTATCCTGCAATAAGCTTATACACGGTAATAAGTCTGATTACAATAATATAAAATTCAGAATGCTAACAAATACTTTATCTTCGCATTGTAATGAGACTATCTCCATTTTCTGCAGGGGATTGTGTGTTGGTTGACTTGGCTTTTTATAAGGGTGATTCAGTATTACTGAGCTGACTGTATATTCTTTATGATAACTACAACTGCAAAGGTAATTTTTTCAGTAAGTCTTGATGAGCTGTATTTACACTTTGTATAATCGTCGTATGAAAGAGAGACACCAATACAGGAGTGAATATACCATGTCCCCTTGCATCAATCAAATATTTACTGGTGAAAGCAAATGTAAAACTAACAAAATATTTTCCTGTTTTTTGTTTTTTTCTTTCTAGGTCTAGGTGAGCTATTGTTGTATAGAAGTGTCACTATATTGTAAGCTTTGGTCTAGGTGAGCTATTGTTGTATAGAAGTGTCACTATATTGTAAGCTTTGGTCTAGGTGAGCTAGTGTTGTATAGAAGTGTCACTGTATTGTAAGCTTTGGTCTAGGTGAGCTATTGTTGTATAGAAGTGTCACTGTATTGTAAGCTTTGGTATAGGTGAGCTAGTGTTGTATAGAAGTGTCACTGTATTGTAAGCTTTGGTCTAGGTGAGCTATTGTTGTATAGAAGTGTCACTGTATTGTAAGCTTTGGTATAGGTGAGCTATTGTTGTATAGAAGTGTCACTATATTGTAAGCTTTGGTCTAGGTGAGCTATTGTTGTATAGAAGTGTCATTGTATTGTAAGCTTTGGTCTAGGTGAGCTAGTGTTGTATAGAAGTGTCACTGTATTGTAAGCTTTGGTCTAGGTGAGCTATTGTTGTATAGAAGTGTCATTGTATTGTAAGCTTTGGTCTAGGTGAGCTAGTGTTGTATAGAAGTGTCACTGTATTGTAAGCTCTGGTATAGGTGAGCTATTGCTGTATAGAAGTGTCACTGTATTGTAAGCTCTGGTATAGGTGAGCTATTGCTGTATAGAAGTGTCACTGTATTGTAAGCTCTGGTATAGGTGAGCTATTGCTGTATAGAAGTGTCACTGTATTGTAAGCTTTGGTATAGGTGAGCTATTGTTTGAATGAAAGTGTCATTGTATTGTAAGCTTTGGTCTAGGTGAGCTATTGTTGTATAGAAGTGTCATTGTATTGTAAGCTCTGGTATAGGTGAGCTATTGTTGTATAGAAGTGTCACTGTATTGTAAGCTCTGGTATAGGTGAGCTATTGTTGTATAGAAGTGTCACTGTATTGTAAGCTTTGGCATAGGTGAGCTATTGTTGTATAGAAGTGTCATTGTATTGTAAGCTTTGGCATAGGTGAGCTATTGTTGAATAGAAGTGTCACTGTATTGTAAGCTTTGGTCTAGGTGAGCTATTGTTGTATAGAAGTGTCATTGTATTGTAAGCTTTGGTCTAGGTGAGCTAGTGTTGTATAGAAGTGTCACTGTATTGTAAGCTCTGGTATAGGTGAGCTATTGCTGTATAGAAGTGTCACTGTATTGTAAGCTCTGGTATAGGTGAGCTATTGCTGTATAGAAGTGTCACTGTATTGTAAGCTCTGGTATATGTGAGCTATTGCTGTATAGAAGTGTCACTGTATTGTAAGCTTTGGTATAGGTGAGCTATTGTTTGAATGAAAGTGTCATTGTATTGTAAGCTTTGGTCTAGGTGAGCTATTGTTGTATAGAAGTGTCATTGTATTGTAAGCTCTGGTATAGGTGAGCTATTGTTGTATAGAAGTGTCACTGTATTGTAAGCTCTGGTATAGGTGAGCTATTGTTGTATAGAAGTGTCACTGTATTGTAAGCTTTGGCATAGGTGAGCTATTGTTGTATAGAAGTGTCATTGTATTGTAAGCTTTGGCATAGGTGAGCTATTGTTGAATAGAAGTGTCACTGTATTGTAAGCTCTGGTATAGGTGAGCTATTGTTTGAATGGAAGTGTCACTGTATTGTAAGCTTTGGTATAGGTGAGCTATTGTTGTATAGAAGTGTCACTGTATTGTAAGCTTTGGTATAGGTGAGCTATTGCTGTATAGAAGTGTCACTGTATTGTAAGCTTTGGTATAGGTGAGCTAGTGTTGTATAGAAGTGTCACTGTATTGTAAGCTTTGGTATAGGTGAGCTATTGTTTGAATGGAAGTGTCACTGTATTGTAAGCTTTGGTATAGGTGAGCTATTGTTTGAATGGAAGTGTCACTGTATTGTAAGCTTTGGTATAGGTGAGCTATTGTTGTATAGAAGTGTCACTGTATTGTAAGCTTTGGTATAGGTGAGCTATTGCTGTATAGAAGTGTCATTGTATTGTAAGCTTTGGTCTAGGTGAGCTATTGTTGTATAGAAGTGTCACTGTATTGTAAGCTTTGGTATAGGTGAGCTATTGTTGTATAGAAGTGTCACTGTATTGTAAGCTTTGGTATAGGTGAGCTATTGTTGTATAGAAGTGTCACTGTATTGTAAGCTCTGGTATAGGTGAGCTATTGTTGTATAGAAGTGTCACTGTATTGTAAGTTTTGGTATAGGTGAGCTATTGTTGTATAGAAGTGTCACTGTATTGTAAGCTTTGGTATAGGTGAGCTAGTGTTGTATAGAAGTGTCATTGTATTGTAAGTTTTGGTATAGGTGAGCTATTGTTGTATAGAAGTGTCATTGTATTGTAAGTTTTGGTATAGGTGAGCTATTGTTGTATAGAAGTGTCACTGTATTGTAAGCTCTGGTATAGGTGAGCTATTGTTGTATAGAAGTGTCACTGTATTGTAAGCTTTGGTATAGGTGAGCTATTGTTGTATAGAAGTGTCACTGTATTGTAAGCTTTGGTATAGGTGAGCTATTGTTGTATAGAAGTGCTATTGTTGTATAGAGTGTCAGTGTATATTGTAGCTTTGGTATAGGTGAGCTATTGTTGTATAGAAGTGTCATTGTATTGTAAGCTTTGGTATAGGTGAGCTATTGTTGTATAGAAGTGTCACTGTATTGTAAGCTTTGGTATAGGTGAGCTAGTGTTGTATAGAAGTGTCACTGTATTGTAAGCTTTGGTATAGGTGAGCTAGTGTTGTATAGAAGTGTCATTGTATTGTAAGTTTTGGTATAGGTGAGCTATTGTTGTATAGAAGTGTCACTGTATTGTAAGCTTTGGTATAGGTGAGCTATTGTTGTATAGAAGTGTCACTGTATTGTAAGCTTTGGTATAGGTGAGCTATTGCTGTATAGAAGTGTCACTGTATTGTAAGCTTTGGTATAGGTGAGCTAGTGTTGTATAGAAGTGTCAGTATTGTAAGCTTTGGTATAGGTGAGCTATTGTTTGAATGTGTCACTGTATTGTAACTGTATTGTAAGCTTTGGTATAGGTGAGCTATTGTTGTATAGAAGTGTCACTGTATTGTAAGCTTTGGTATAGGTGAGCTATTGCTGTATAGAAGTGTCACTGTAGCTTTGGTCTAGGTGAGCTATTGTTGTATAGAAGTGTCACTGTATTGTAAGCTTTGGTATAGGTGAGCTATTGTTGTATAGAAGTGTCACTGTATTGTAAGCTTTGGTATAGGTGAGCTAGTGTTGTATAGAAGTGTCACTGTATTGTAAGCTTTGGTCTAGGTGAGCTATTGTTGTATAGAAGTGTCACTGTATTGTAAGTTTTGGTATAGGTGAGCTATTGTTTGAATGGAAGTGTCACTGTATTGTAAGCTTTGGTATAGGTGAGCTAGTGTTGTATAGAAGTGTCACTGTATTGTAAGCTTTGGTATAGGTGAGCTAGTGTTGTATAGAAGTGTCACTGTATTGTAAGCTTTGGTATAGGTGAGCTATTGTTTGAATAGAAGTGTCACTGTATTGTAAGCTCTGGTATAGGTGAGCTATTGTTGTATAGAAGTGCTATTGTTGTATAGGTGATGTATTGTGTGTATAGAAGTGTCACTGTATTGTAAGCTTGGTATAGGTGAGCTATTGCTGTATAGAAGTGTCACTGTATTGTAAGCTTTGGTATAGGTGAGCTATTGTTGTATAGAAGTGTCACTGTATTGTAAGCTTTGGTATAGGTGAGCTATTGTTGTATAGAAGTGTCACTGTATTGTAAGCTTTGGTATAGGTGAGCTATTGTTGTATAGAAGTGTCACTGTATTGTAAGCTTTGGTATAGGTGAGCTATTGTTGTATAGAAGTGTCATTGTATTGTAAGCTTTGGTATAGGTGAGCTATTGTTGTATAGAAGTGTCACTGTATTGTAAGCTTTGGTATAGGTGAGCTATTGTTGTATAGAAGTGTCACTGTATTGTAAGCTTTGGTATAGGTGAGCTATTGTTGTATAGAAGTGTCACTATATTGTAAGCTTTGGTATAGGTGAGCTATTGCTGTATAGAAGTGTCACTGTATTGTAAGCTTTGGTCTAGGTGAGCTATTGCTGTATAGAAGTGTCACTGTATTGTAAGCTTTGGTATAGGTGAGCTATTGTTGTATAGAAGTGTCACTGTATTGTAAACTCTGGTATAGGTGAGCTATTGTTGTATAGAAGTGTCACTGTATTGTAAACTCTGGTATAGGTGAGCTATTGTTGTATAGAAGTGTCACTGTATTGTAAACTCTGGTATAGGTGAGCTATTGTTGTATAGAAGTGTCACTGTATTGTAAGCTTTGGTCTAGGTGAGATGCAGTTTAAATGGAAATCTCATAATACTCAGGTCTAGGTGAACTACCATCAACCTTTATTATGTAATTGAGCTAAGCTTTTGGATTGTAAGTGGTTTTAAACATAGTTTACCTTTAGGTCTAAGTGAGCTATACTCTTAGAATGGAGATGCTGGACAGCCTCAAGGATTTGTTTAATAAAGGTTGAGGCTTCCTCTTCACTGAGGTGGTCCTTCTCTGAGATGTAGTCAAACAGCTCACCACCAGACACTCTGTAATACACAAACCAAAGTCCTAATGTAAACTCTACACACAAAAACAACACAGATAATGATGAGGCATATGTGATGTATTGAATATAACAAGACAGACTAGTATATTCCCATCAAAGATGATGTTTGTACACCTGCAGCAAACTGTTATTACAAATTTGGAAGCTGATGCAGTTTTCAAACAAATAACAATTTTGCCTTTGAATTTCAATGTGAATCATCAAAGTTTATTCCGTATAACTGATTATTTTTGTGACACCTAAATTACATGATTTTGTATGATAACCTACAGATATAATACCAGTTATTCTTTATCCTCTAATAGTTTAGAGCAAAACACATGGGATGATGGTTTCAATGGTTTAAACACCATAAACAATGAAACAAAAGCTGATCAACAATTATCTGTATCTGTGATACTGAGTTTGTAAGGTCACTGATGTCGCAGCCAGTTGGCTTTTATTCAATTCTATTGTTATTGATACTACATGTAGAAACATAAATCAGTCTCTGATGACGTATTTTGCAACTGCAATTTTCGCATCTGGAAATTGATGTGAATGAATAAAAAAAATTGATAAACATATACAAAATGTCTATTAACAGCAGAAATTGATCAATTTCAAAGTTCTTAACATCAACTGTTTGCCAAAGACAATGTAACAGGTAGCCGAAAAATTTCAAACACATCAATCATGGACAGCAAATGTTGAAATATTGAACAAAAATAAATACAACTTTAAAACAGGCAGTCAAATAGAGATGAATGGTCTATATTTGAATATCTTACTGTGATTCTTCAATAAAAACACATCACTACACTTGGTCATGGCAATGGCCTTCCATACTACAATAATTTGTTCAAATTTGGCACCAGGTTACAGCCTTAAGGCTACTGAAGGATTTGGCCCCCTAGAAATTTTCTGGGGGAAAACCTTACTGATAAAAATAGGACTATATCCTTGGTTCAAGAATAGCTTTTATACTGATTGTAAGTGATTGATGGTGTACCTCAACATAAAACCACACCATCCAGTCGAGATTAATCCACCTCATGTCTCACTTATATCATCAATCATACAGTATGTGCCAACTCGGACATAAATCTGTGTTAAATAATCTACATCATTATCTTTATAGTACATGTCCAACCTCTTGGGCAACGGTATCAGTTTCAGACCTTATCCCTCTACATAAATATCAAAAAGGATTTGTTTCTATTATTCAGCCACATAATATGAAAGTAAATTTACTTATCCATCCTGCAATAAGACTCCTGGGCCAACAAGTAGTCTTATTATGAGAAAACTATAATAGTGATACAGCAATTTTCAAAACCTAACTTCTATTGATAAGGCTTTTACCAGGCACGGCTTATCTTCAGGTAAAACAGTATGTGAGAGAAACTGGACTGTAGAATTTTTAGTATGCAGAAAGTGAAGTATGTCATTATTTCAAAAGTGAGATTTAATGCACTTTTTCAAGAAAGGACACCAACAGAGAGGTTAGAACTTTATAAATTGTAATATTTGCGATGAGGTCTTATCGATATCAGTCCATTACTATTTATCATCCAAAAGTCAATGATTCTAGCTATTAAATCTGTATATAGAACAGTTTAGTACAGAAATTGCAAAACATCAAACTGATACTCAAGTCAGGGTGATAAAATCTTCAACTACATCTAAAACACCTATCCAGGTCAAGATGTCCAATTAACTAGCCAAGTTACTACCTCAGATGTGGCAGATGAAAGTTTGTAGAGCCCCTCCCCCTCATATGATGATGTATAGGGCAGTGCCCCAGTGTACACCTGTGACTACCATGTTCCAGCCTTTATACACACAGGCAAAAAACAGTAGCACTTTTATAATCGTTCATGTTAAAATCAAACAAACAAACCAATTCATTGTTCACAATTCTTTTAAATATATATATATATAAATTTTTTTTTTTTTCGAAAGTGAAATTTGATTACATCCAATTTCTTTTTCAGTAATTAAAATTCTTTAAAAGCGTCAAGATGTTAAGACTTTTTCACAATTTGTTGTTACCAATATCATGCTGCTATCTGAGGAAAAACTTTATAAATTCAGACATTTATATTAGTTCTGAAACTTACTCCAGACATATTGAGCACATTCAGTAATACCTGGAAGTGTTAAGTAGGTTTTACTGTTCACTGCAAGTATTATCAGATAGGCATTCAGACTTCTAATGGATTTCATGTTCTAGACTTGCACAAACTGAAAGCCATTTAAAATTCATTTAGATGAAAATCTCTGTGGCTGCAGAAACCAGTTACCAGAGATTACATGCTTCTATGCATGCACTGTTAAATGTGCATTTGGTCAATTAAAGGAACACCAGGAAAATCTATGGCAATTAGTCAGGATAATCATTAATTATGGCATATAATTGTTTTTCTTTTTCTTCCTCCGGGGATTTATTTCTACTGAAACTGCAAAATCATTGCTCTAACAGATCTAGACATCATTAGCACAGCTGTGATTATAAATGTACAAAAAAGGTTTTTCCAAGACTAGTTCTGTTGCAATTTGTGTTTCGTTTGTTTATTTTCAGATGTTGATGCACTACTGCATGCGTTTCCTGTATGTAATGCACTCGCAGCTGCTGCAAGTTCCTGTGATTTCTATAACGAAGGAAAACAGGCCCTAGGAATGACACTGTTAACCATGCACACTTAAATGTGCATTATCCATTTAATGAAACGTAACATTTAAATATAGAATTAGGTCTTCTCATCTGTTTGCACTCAATGTATGCAGTACTCCATTCAAGACAAATAGTGAATTTAGATGGTGAATTAACAAATTTCTTTACATGAAAGTTATTTCTCAGGCAGTATGTGCACTTCTTCTTCTTCTTAATAAAATAGAAAATACAAATGTATACATAAATTACACAAGGCACATTCTGAAGTTTCTGAAGTAAAGGCAACCATAAAGTGTAAATGTAAAATTGTAGTAAAACTCCAGAGAGTTATTTGAGGGTAAGTAACTTGATGATGAAACTGTACGTTCTGTTGTTTACATTATCTCTGCCTATAAGCATTATATAAGTTGTCAACTAACAGATCAAAATTTTAAGCCTTAAAAAGATAATTTGTAGATCTCCTTCTGACAAACGTTTGCTGTAAACACTATTTAGGAAGCTTTCTGTAAGCATCAGTAAAGAATTAATGAAGAAGTTTTCCTGAGAATTTATATAATCAAAGACAAAAATTAAGATCCAGTCATTTTTTGTTAGATTAGTAAATAAATGTGGGAGTTATCCACCTGATTCAAATGATGAATACAGTTTAAAGCACATAAGAAAAAAAGGTCATATGCTTATGGCATTTCACTATTCTAGGAGAAACTGTACAAGACACCCACTTAAACATTGGGTAGGGAGTAAAGGCTATTTCCCAAAACATTATATTGATTAATTTTATTTTCATATAATGCTTTTTACCCTTATTTCACAGTAATTGAAAGTCCCTAGTGTACAGTCACACAAATATTATGTAAAAGCCCAACAAGTATGATGGATGTCTCTGCCCTGAAGCTAGAAGAACAAAATTTTAACAGCTCTCAATACATCTGCATGGTGTTAATACAGGCAGAAAGTTTAAGATACTGCACACATATTTTGAATATGCATTTATTTTGCAGAAGTGCCTTGTCTTTTTACATAATTTTCACATCTATAACCTGAATTTGAACCCAATGGTGTAAATAATGAAGAGTCAAGGTAAAGAGAATTCAAGTGTGACAAGATTACCTCCCTTGTTGGCTGTTGCTTATCTCCCTTCTTTTATACCATGTACTTTCAAATGTACTTTCCTCACCGTGTTCCAAACCAGCTATAATAATATGAATTACCAAAATGAATGCCCCATTTTATGTAACTGTCATTGTACATCTTTGCTTGAAATTCTCTGTCCTGTTGATGACATTTAACATATCAGTTGCCAAATCATGTTAAGTGTTTTATACAAAAACCTCTGGATTACAAAGGCCCTTTCTGTATACTATTACCATACTTCATTAAAAAAAAATTCAATTTTCAGAACTTTTTCCACACATGGCCTCAGAAACTGAACTATTGCTGATGAGAAGCAGTAATCCTGTTACTAATCGTACTGTCTGTGTAATGATGATTGTTTTCAAAGTTCAAACAAATAAAAGATTCAGTACTTTTTATTGACTATAATTGTTCCCTCATTGAATCATATATATATATTTTTGAATTCATTGTTCATGTTGTTCCATGGACACTGACACACATGTTGACTCCAGCAGACACACCACATGTTCCAGTTTGGTCAGTGCCACACACATGACTGAACCAATAAATTGTGACAGCTGCTGCAGACTTTGTGTTCCTTAAATACTGTTTTTTGTAGAATAACAATTGAAGAACCTGTTAAAGAATCATTCCTGAATTTTTTCTTTGAATGTTGATACTACAATAGCTTGTCCGAACTCCATCAATATACAATCCTCTATTGTTTTCTTGTCAATATGGCATCCTTGTGAAGCTTGTGTACAGTGTACATGCCTGTGAGAGAGCTTGACTCACTCATTTAATGATTTGTTTGTCCCCCACACATGTTGGAAGTCCTCCCAACACTTAGTTCTGACAACTGAACAATCACAATGTACACACAATGCTTGTTTTAGCACATCTTGTTATTTTTTGTCCAATACCTAAGAATGTTCTTGGTGCATCTTCAAAAATCCTGTAAGAATTATGTGACAACAAGTCTTGACATCCATACTGAAAGCTTCCTTTAATTTGTCATGCCATCACTTATGTTTCTAAAGGTACATTGATGGAGTTCAGAATGCAGTGAACTTTCTGTGTTGTGTCTATAACTGTCATGGTTGCCTGAAAACCAGCTGCTACTTTCCTGTCACAATTTTTTAATTTACCTCACAAAGACAACTTGCAATGTTGAATCACTTATGACTTTTTCTGTAAGGAGTTTTTTTATCCTCAAGAGGAGCCTTCTGAATTCTTCTTTCCCTCTCAGCTTGTATAAAAGTGTAATCTAATGAATTGTGTCTGTGTCCCTTACACCCTTGTTCTAAGTACAAACAGCCATATATCAGTTAGACGTTCAATATCCTCATCTCCAGACACCTGACCAGAACTGGCCAAAATGTCAGACATCATCTCAGCCATGAATGGGTGAGAAGCTATCAGTGATCCATTGCTGGACTTCTTTAAGACAGAATAATGAAAAGTTCATTGAACGTGTAATATGCAAACACTCATTAAAATTTGTTAATCAAGTCTGTAAATCAAAGAAGAAATTCCTGATTGTATCATGTAATTTTTACAAAAAAAGTAAACACAGGAGATGATACGTTTTAGATCTGTTGACATAGTGAGTACTTGAATTGCCTGAAATGTTTGAAAACATGCAAAAACAAGAGATCCCTGTAGGATCTTGGTACCCACCATTGTTTAATATTCATTTGCTCTTTGAAAGTTGGATCTTTTCCCCTCTTTCTCTTCTCTGATTTTGTTCTTAATTATAAGAAATTTGAACATTCCTTAGCAGAAATAGCGATGTTAATCTTTACCTGCCAAATCCCAAATGGTCACCTGGCAGCCATTTCGTTTCTATTCAGTACTTCATAAGAAATAGGGATAACAATCTTTACTAGGCAAAATCAAAAATGGCTGTCTGTCGGGCATTTTGTTCTTCTGATCAATTCCAAACTCAAACAGACGCAACTTGGGAATAAGAGGAACCTATACATGGAATTTGAGAAAGATCTGTGCAGTATTCCTCAGGAAATAGTGATAACAAACTTACGAAATCAAAATCTAACATGGCTGCCTGTAGGCCATTTTGTTTTTCTGATCAGTATCAAAATCAAACTGGCACAATTAGGGATCAAGAGAAAGCATAAACATGAAATTTAAGAAAGATTTATGCTGTAGTTAAAAATAGCAATAACAAACTTTCAAAGTCAAAATTCAAGATGGCCACCTGTTTGCCATTTTGTTTTCATGATCAGTTCCAAAATACTATGGGTACAACCAGAGACATAGAGGAACCTACATACAAAATCTAAGCAAGATTCATTCTGTTCTTCTTCAGAAATAGCGAAAACAAATATTGTTTATGGATGGATGGCTGATGGCTCTGATGATGGTGGGATAAAAATCAATTTGATAGCAGTGAGTATGTGATGAAAAGTTATGCAGCAGATCTTTAGTAGTCCATTGTAAGTGATTGCAGACTGCTAACAAAGCGAGAAACAGTACAGGTGTACTTTGAATGTCAATCCTGTAAACTCTTGGACATTTGAATATTGCTCTAAATTTACCAACACAAGAAAACATTTTGGTTATACCTAAACAGAACCATGAGTGTCAATATTCCTGGATTTTACAAGTGGCCCATTTTTCACATGCCTGAAGACATACACCAATATTCAACTGGTAAGTCAGTATAGAGAATGTAAATATCGCTCTGGACATTGTGAAATCATATACTGTAGCCCTTCAGCTTCATCCTACATTGTTCAGTTGCTTTATCAACTCTTGATTTAATCAATTAAAAGTAAAAATACTACAGTTTGGATAATATTTATCTGTAATGCTATACCCATAACTAAAGGACAAGGCTTATTAGTGACAGCACAAGTTCCCTCTGTTCTATTTCATGACACAGTGGCCTGATGTTACGGACATGTTCATGGACATCTGGTTACTTTATACATTAGCTCATTTAGATAAAGGGTCCTAATTAAAAGTTTCAAATGGTATGCTCACTAAGAATAATAGCTGTATGTAATCTACAGTGTGAAGCTAATCCCAACATCAGTTAATAGCTGTGTAATTCCCTCATCCCTCTCTTGTAACTATCTATCTCATCCTGTCCTACCATTCCATTTCTCATTCATTGATTCTTCAGTATTCTGCCCAACCATTAGTTCCTTTGCCAAAGAAAATTCCCTAAATCATTTTGTGAAACTATATATGATACAATAATCACTTAATTACAATGATCTGTTGACCTGTGAGGCTGTAATTTTCTGTTGGGGCAGCAGGCCATGTTGACATGGTAGAGGAGACTGGTGGCAGGTTTATCAGCTGGTCCTGTCAGAAAAGTGACTGGCTCGACTGCCAGGTGCCAGACTCACCCCATCATTCCACCAATGGTACATGTGCTGATAGATTTAACATCTGCAAGCTCTGCTAAATTTGTTTTCAGTAATTTATTACCAGATTTATGGAAACTTTATAAATTGAAAAAAACACTTTTATCTGTGTTTTGATTGCACTTACAAGCTTTCCTGTTGCAGTATATATTGTACCATTGCCCAATCAGACTACAGAAAGCATGATTCATGATGCAAAGATACAAACTTGTATGTTTACTTTTAGTGCTTTCCTGTTTCAAAGAAATAAGCAGAATTTAATGAAGTTTTAAGACTGAGGTTTTTTTCTTTCAGAAAATTAGCATAATTGGAAAATATTAAGCTATGGAGTAGAAAACTATTGTGTATCAACAGGGACTACCAGTATTTACATTTCTGATGTATTGTGTTACCTATCTAATAAGTATATATCCAATAGAATCCCAATATCAAAACACGAGACTCGTGTACATACATTGTATATCCATGTAATAAATACATTAACAAAAGATATTTTTTTAAAGCTAACACCAATTATTATTGTAGACTGACGTTTCATGGTCATCAAGAGTGAATGATATCATCCAGACTTAAACCACAATGAAAAATATGCAAATAGTAATGTGGTTTTACAATCACAACTTACTCCATAAAAAAGAAGAGTAAAACGTGTTGGAAGAGAATGTTAGATGAGAAATGGTCTACATCTTAGTCATAGTAAATGATATACGAGACAGATACAAATGAGGTGAATTGTACTTTTTTGTTGCCTGTTGCTAATTTTGTGTAATATGTGGACCAGCCTTTCCTACAAGACCATCTGCATTCCATCTTGACTAATAAACACAGGAATTACTACCAAGTGATTCTATTTTAACGCTACCAGAGCCCTGGTCATGATGCATTGGTGACAATTTGGAAACAAGACATCCTTTCATTAGATTATTTTCAATTTTAAAGCCATCAGCAATATTTCATATTTGCCATTCCTATGTGAAAGATATCTGTAACATCACAAACCTCACACTGGTATCGAGAAATCTGGCACACATACAGGTACTAACTATTGACTGAGCACCCTTTATGTGTTGGGTACCTACTATTAGTGTTAAGATATGTTCTAAACCATGTCCCTTAATTGCAGGTAATGACCAGACACTGGCCATTTTGCAGTGTTTGTAATCTTTACCATGTGTGTGACTGTTTATGACAACATAAAATACATGTGATTATGATGCCAACTTGTCCATCTAACCTTGATAAAACTAGCTTCAAAACACCGTTCAGTTAGACAGCTAGCTTCTTTTGAGTTTCATCAGTTGAACTTAAGAATACTAAACCAGAGGTCCCATGTTTCATTCCTAGCAGAATGAAAAGTATGTAATGACCTCTGTTACATTGACACTAGTGTAGGGAATTAGGAATAATACCCAGCGTTACCTTTCCCAAATATCTCTGTAACCCCTGGAAACTTGAGGACAGAGAAGGCAATACACCATTTGTTCCAGGTTGGTGTCAGTCTATGCTTGAAAACAAAACAAACCTAACATGGGAATGTCTATTGTTTGCCTGTGGTTTTTATATTCAGAAGTTACCATTAGTTTCACTGTACACATATAATAAGGAATCTTACATATTGTTTCCATTTTATAATTGAGCTTTATAGAATAAGTCAAAGATTTCTGTGTTTTATGAAGCCTCTGGCCAAACAAAATGAAAAACTTGTGAGATGTTTAAAAAATCTCATATCGAAAGAAAACAAATGTAAGATTCTATTTATCAGATTATTGATTTAGAACCTTTTAAAGTATCTGAAAACAGCATTTAATAAGACTGATATAAAACCTATATTGACAGTATTCCTTCTCCAGATCACTTGTTTGGTGACACAATGCATTATCTATTGATGCCATGACTTGCCGATAAGTGAAGTCAAAATTGAAACAATGAGAATCTTCAGTCAATCACTGATTCAGTAAATGTTATTACATGTGCCTGAGGTCATCATAATTTCTATAATGCATGCTATTACATCTGATAATAGGGTAGTTGTGCAATGAAACTAAATATAAAAAATCATTTATTGTAATAATTAAGATGACAGATAACTGACAGTATGTCCCTACAATGCTGATCTTGAGTGTGTTCCCCTGAATACTGTAACTGGGCTAACCACTTAATCAGTCCTCATTATCTACACTATCCTGTATCATTAATTATTGATGGTCCTGAGGAGCTGCCAGGTGTGTAAGCCAAGAATTGTCAATGTATTGTCTCCCTAATCTAGTCAGAGTGGATATTGATTGTTCTGTAGGGATGAAGACCAAGGCACATTAACAATGTACATCATACTGTGTGTATAATGTATCCATCTTTGTCAACATGTTCCAGATTATGAATAGATTAAAAAAAAATGGGGGTTGGAGGGGTTGTTAGAAGAGTAAAGGCTACTACACCCTTTTGAAGAAACTTTAAAACCTAATAAAACATTGCCTTCAAGACTTATGAAAGCAAATGTTACACAGTTACAATGAACTAAAGAGTATCCTGGGACATCAACACACCAGAGGTCTTGTTACAAAACATCATTGCACTACATACAATGAGGGTGTGTACATTTTGACTCTTCAACTTCTTACAGCTACTTCCGAATGTCATTTCTCTAAATCTCTCATGCATGTTCACACTGTCAGAAAGTTCATGTAACATATCAGTATGTAATAAGTGGTTGTGTAATGTTACTGTGGTCTACATATTACAGAATGACGATGTATATTCCCGATTTGACCTTGACAAGGTCCCTCAAGGTCTTCCAATGGAGGCAACAGAGAAACCATGAATAAGATCTCTTAAAGATTCCATCAAACTTGGTAGCCTGGTGGTTTACAAACAAAATAAATGAACAAATAACACTATATACATCTTCCCGCCAGAAATGGTAACAGAAATTACAATGTCCAATGCTTTTCATTCCTGAGATATGCTGGCAGCAATGTGGAAACATTCTTATGCAATGATTCCATGCTGACACCATTCCTACATGTTACCACTACACAATATCACATCTGGTTGAGGAATCCCCACCATCTACGTCTGATGACATACTGGACCTCTTATAATTCAGTCACATGCAGAATTGTAGTAAATCTTTGTATTGTTTGGTTGTACTTGTCTTCATTGTAAGAATACCACAGGGAGTGACAGCCAGCTATTTGTGTTCTGGGACCTTCACCTGTCAAACCCCTATGGCGAGACCAACACTATATTGCTTCCTGCAATTCTCATATCCATATTTTACAGTAGGTATCCTCGACTTATGGTAAAATCATTTTGATTCAAAAGTTCTCTCCTAATTTACAGATAAGAAAATTATCAGCAGAAGAATTAACAACTGCAAATGTCAAGATCTTGCTTAAATGCCTTCACAATGACTCAAATAGTTACTTAAAGGTTTTCTATATGTCTTAAAGGGTCTAAAACATGTATACAGGCACTTCTTATACAAACGAAGAAATAAGCAACTGTATTAATAAGTTACTCTTTGTTGATTCCATTAGTTAATAAATCTTCTTTTGTGAAGTTATTACTGGTATTGTTCCATTAGCATAAAAAATGAGTGAACAGGTCAAAGTCTGTATTCTGGTAAATTTTGTATTGAATACAGACTTGATTACTGAATATGTTTTTCCATATAAAAGTCTATCATGATTTATAGACCTTTACCATAACATAGTGTAGTCTCTCCATATTCATAAAAGAAATACAGTTGGTAGGTGTTGCAAATACCAGACAATCCAAGAGAGGTTGGCATTATTGTTACTCCTAACATTACTATTCACGGAGATTCTGAAACAAGGGAGGTAACTTTATTGCACTTTAATACATTGCAGATATATCAATATATAATGGACACAAACAGTTATTGAATATAGTGGGATCGTGATAACTTATGATGTTCTTCAAAGCTGATAAACATACCGTGACACTATTAGACAAATAATATGGAACAATATATATTGATTCAGCACTAGCTGTATCATGTGTACTTTTATTTGTCAAATACCTCTTTGACAGTATGAAATTAGAATATGTTATAAATGAATGAAAGAAAGTAATAAAATGATGTCACATGAAAGAGACAGAATTACAGAGTGTGTAGGACAATGTGCTATTGTGAGATGTAATATAGGTTTAGAATGGAAAGATATGAAGCAACCTTGGATGTAATGAATAGAGAAAGGGAGATGTGCATCATTAAGATAATTGATGGGACTGATCTGAGCCTAGGAACTTCCAATGAGGAGTGGAAATGTGACCACCTCATGGTGTCCATCTAAGACAAGCCCCATCCATATCATGAAGCCCCACCCATATCATCAAGCCCCATCCATATTATGTAGATGACCACTATATACAGTCTTTTGATAATTTGGATTTTAAGAAATTCTAGATTTAAGTAAAATGGCAGAAATAGACTGGTAAGACAGAGAAAGATACAAAAAGTTTTCTGTGTATGAGAGATAAAGAAAGGAAAACTGAAGACAGATGACAAGGGAGGGGGATGGTGATTGGACTATAAATACACGATCAAATGTACCTAAAAGACCTTATGAAAACTGAAACTGGAATGCAAACAATGTCAACAGAGGCTAACAAAGATATATCCCCATCTCTTCATCCTCTAACCTTGTACATGAGCTTTTGCTTTCAAGAGAAACTGACCAGATTACTATATGCTTTCCCTCTCCCAATCATTTCCCAGACCTCAAGCACACTATAGCCACACACCCCTGTATTATGATAACAAAAAATATTGTCTGCCATCATCACTAAACCTTTCTTCATGCTGGGACAACTGTAGTTGGTTCCAGGTATTAATTAAGTATCAATTTTAACAGTTGTTATCAATGAACTCAATGTGAATGCTCCAAATTCCCAATCCCTGCCCCATATACAACCCCTCTAAATCCCTAAATCTACATTCTTAAACTTCTTTTGTGAAATTTATTACTGGTATATGACCATTGTGTAACAGACAGGTTCCAGGAATGAGATACAAAAATCTCTTTATATTCATAACGAAAATAATCAGAATGAGGAAATTTGGATAAAACTGAAGCATGACAGCATGTTGCCATGCTCCATTACTGGCCCCATGCTGTCACTTGGTACATAATCATTCTAACCAAACCCCATTATTCCATGAAATCAGACAAAATGTATTTATTAAGGAAAGCGATAAGTCCCATGAGTCAGCCATGTAACCTACATATACTGTCAGTGTATTAACTTTAATCAGGAAAACAGAACTTATAAAACTCAGAATTTCCTCTAGAAATAAAAAATGAAAGCTTGTGAGTCATCATCATTTTATCGTTATTTCATTGAAGCCTCAAATTGTTTTTGCACATTGCTTTAATGACAGACATGCTCTCTTCATGTAGATAAACAGTGCTTATCTTGAAACTGATACGGTCAAACCTTGTAAATCGGAAGATCATCTCTGAAAGACTTCAGATTTCTGCAAATTAAAATTACATGTCTGGGAAATATGTAGTGCAGAGTTTCATCATGACTAAAGGATAAAAATGATAAGGTTTATACCATGTAATCCACTACATATCTCTGATATATTAAGTCTATCTTGGTGTAAAAGTCATAAAAGTCCTAATGTAAAATGTACTCCTGTGAATGTACAGCTGGATCACAGGAACGTGTACAGGAGAGGAAAAATATATTGTATATGGTTTTACAGATAATAACAGCCAGAGGAAATTGAATATCAATTCTATCCTGTCAGCTCCCTGTTAGTCAGCCATAGCCGTTATCGCTGTAACCAGGACATGCCAGATCATCTATCTACTGTATATGCTACACTTTTTATTTCAGAAACACTTTTTCTGTGTTACGAAACAGTCATATATCTTTAAATTTCAGGTAACTTTGACCTCATAAATGATAACATGATGAATTTAGAAAAGTTTTTATCATCTTTAAAATGATCACAAATGCACATAATAGTACCACAGAAAACTGCTAGGGTGGAGTGTCCAACCCAAATAACAATTTCAATCATTGTAGTTTAACAATGTTTCTCTAGTCTTATTTAGAAAAGAAAAAACAAGTGGTTACAAAAACACCTCATATATATTCTGGAAGAAATGCCAACAGGACAAGCAAGCTAAAACACAAAATAAACAATCAGTTAAAAAAAATGAAAAAAAAACAAACAAACAAACAAACAAACAAAAAAAAAAAAAAAAAACAAAGAACATAAAACTTTTCTGCCATAACTGTCAGAGAGCCTCTGACTGAGTTTCCAATTCATGAAACAGGCCCAGGACTCCAGCACAGTTAGCAGCAGCTGCAATCCCTGGTAATATCCATCAGCCAAGAAGAATGGCATTTACCATGAACAAAATTTGAATCCCCAGAGGTAGTCCCAACATTGTAGGAAATAAGGCGACACTTTCTTATATACTCAAAATTTGGGAAGACTTATTTTTTATGGATTAGTTTTTTTGTTACTGTTATTTAGGAACATTTACTTCATTATTTAAAGTACCATACCACACTGGAACAATTACAAATTATTTTAACGGCTTAGACCATTCTGAAGGTTGACATTTACTACCAGTATATGGCTACCTATCACTTCTATTTTGGGACATTTTCTAGATCTTTTGATATACCACCTTGAGTTTTCAGGACATTAAGATTGATGTATGGTTTTCTCTTTTATTTTGAAAAATTTACAACATCATTCAAAGTACAATCTTGAATTTGACTACCTATATATAACTCTATTGATACACCAACTTGAATTCTGAAGACCTGTTCTGTCATTTAGGAACATCTGCTACATTATCTGAAATACTGTCTTGGAAGTTTGAGGACATTTACTACACCAGTGTATGGCTACCTGTATTTTGGTAATTACACATGTCTAAGATATCACCAGTTCCTTCACAATAACTAAGATTCTTGACCAGTACCTGTCCCTCCCTGGATTGAGAATGTGATAAATGTGTGGTATGTAGGCAGGGCTACTTCCTCCCTGGTTGTTACTCTTGTCAGCATTGATGAGGATTGGTGCAGTGATTACCTATTGACCTACACAGACCACTTAGTGTGAAAATGGATTACCACTAACACTGGTGCGGGAAGGTAAGAATGTGTAGTATGCATATCTTCAGCAAATAGCAGCCACATGCTAAAATAAATAATTCCTTTAGCAAGATTGTTTTTCTTTTTTTCTTTCATTTTCATTCCAACAACAATCAATCTATGATTTATGTAAAATTTCAGTCATCTATTATGTCTTATTGATGACCATGCACTTTCATTTTGTTCAAGGTTTCAGGTCCTCATAAGATCTAATAAGGTCACTACAGGAATTAGGAAGAAATGCAAGGAAGAATAGGTCAAACATATTTCATAATTTCTTTTGTGTATTTAACCTAAGAGAAGTAGAAGATGATTCTACATTTTACAAATACTGACAGATGGATTGTTTACTTTACTGCTGCAAAGCCTTCTCTAAGTTCTACCACAATAAATTGCATTCACGGTACTGTTAATGCAGCAGGCACAGCTTAATCTGGACTGTCGTCCTGTCTAATGCATTAACCAGGTAGATGATGTTTTAGTAGCCTTACAGACTGAATCGAAACCTTTTTAATATTTATGTCCATATGAATGCAAATAAGTAAACATTCATTTGAGGCTCAACATTATATCAGGATGTTATCAATATAATATCAGAATGAAGGTTACATAGCTCTGAAGAGATAAACTGTAGGAATCTTTTGTTTATTACCAACACACGAACTACGATACCTTATTTAAAATGCGAAATTTTGGATTATGTCAATGACATTGGATGATGTTGAAATGTATTCAATAAAATATTTCCTTAATTGTTTTCCCCTGTCAAATTCCATTCATTCTGGTATACAGCAGGCCTATCCCTAGACTTGCAAGGATAGATGACAATGAGAATATCAATGATGATTTTCATAATGACTTACAGCTCAAGGACAAGGATAACCTCCGTGCGAGTTTCGTACACTTCTAAGAGGTGGATGATGTTGGGATGGTCGATCATGCTCAGGATGTTGACTTCTCTCTGGATGTCCTCCATCTTGGCACCTCTCCTTCCGCCACCACGTTTCTTCCTGATGAACTTGGCGGCATATTCTACCTCAGTTTCCTTGTGTCTTGCTTTTCTTACGATTGCAAACTGACCACTGAAATTAAATGAGAAACAGAATATCATACTTCGCTTTCTATCTTTTAAGATAACATCAAAAGAAAACTCTGCAATTGCTGCTTTATCAAAACACAGTATTTAATCTTTATGACTGACATTGTTCTGAAGCAACTGCTTCATATACATTACATCCTTGCAGCAATTTAAGATAAGAATTTAAATTGACAATTCTGATACAACTCAAATTATCATAAAGTCAGACTCTATGCTACCTTGAGTCAATCCGCAGTTAATGTCTCTTTAAGTTAACATGAATGTAGCTAGAGCTCAGTGTGTCCCAATCAAGCTTTTGACTTCATGAGTTTAGTTATTTTCGCTAATGTCTACCCAAACACCATAGTCATGCTTGTGTTTAAAGATGCTAAATCTAGATGAATTTTGAAAAGTTTTAGCTCAATCAAAATTAGACTTCATCGCTTTGATACTACATGGAAATGTTGCTGTATCTTTAGAGGTTAATTTCATGTCCAAATTGATTGTCCAGTCATAAAAATAATCTGGGCCTCTTTGGGGAATCTGCTAATGAAATTGTAAATTTCCAAAGTTTAGTTGGCGTTGATAATAATCAGTTGATGAACCAGATCAAAGTATTACAAATTCTAATCTTCAACCTATATATATACATACATACTTCAAATCAAATAAGAGATTTAATATTAGTTTGATGAGTTAAGTTGTGGAAGACACTTATTAAAGAAATTTATTTTGAATGAAAGAATTGTTGCTTATATGATGTCAAACCATGCCAGATTATGAGCTGGCGTTCTCATTCATAACACACAATCACATAGAATTATCCTTCTTGTAATTACCTCAAATACTCTATGGAGTATTATCTAACATATGTGATATTCTGTGAAATATGTATGATAACTATTGAACTATTGAAAGCATACAAAATTGACAGTGCAGTATGGTTGTCAAAAAATATCAAAACTTTCACTGTACTGAGAATATATCTTATGTATAAAGCATTAAATCTGGAATGTTGTTACAATGTATATATTGATTTGTATGTGTGTTTGGATCGTCTTTCTTCAAGTTTATATATTCTGACCTTTTATTTGAACAGAACAGCGTACCTGGGTGAATTCCTACCTGTACAGTTTACTACCTTAGTTTAAACTGAATTATATGTGGTTGAGCCAGTGCCTGTTACTAAGCCATCCAATATCATTATCCTAGGGATATACTTGACAGATTCATCCTAACACCTTATAACATGCTGGAATGTAACACAACCTGTAAATTTTTCAGTTTCAATCGATTTAATTTTTATGGGGAGTATATCATAAATCAAATGTGTGACCATCTTTTCAAAAATATAAGAAAATAATTATATCTCCCATAAAATCCATCTGACACAATGCACCAGTTAATCCTATGAATTTTACAGCAATTTTCTATGCTACTTAACAAGAAATTGAAGTGTCAAGCTTTAAAAGGTGACCTACTTTTTTTATATGTTTACCCAGTCGTTATCAATTTTAGCACTTACATGGTATATACACTAAGTTCAACATAATCTGGAGTTTGTTAATAAGAAAACCACAATACATACAACATAAAACTTTGCAATAAAAGCCAGGTTATTTTCTCAGGAACCTTGGTAACTAGACTATGCATGATAAACTCTATGGGTCAAATATTATATTGGCTTTGATCAATTAGTTTATGGATCAGTAAGATTTGTTAAGGATCAAAGCCTGTAAATTAAGTACCCATTATATTTTCATATTAAAGTCAAAAATTTACTGAAACAAAATTAAGTTACAGGAGACTCAACTACTTACAAAATATCTTCAATTTTAGACAGTCAATACTACTTCTGACAAAAAATTCCAAAGTTGACAATAGACTGACAGAACTTGTGGTACTCAGCCTATACAATTTTCTGTTCTCCTTTTAACATTAATCATACTACATCTTGGCAAGTTCAGCATGCGAAACCCCAAACTTAACAAAGACATTGGAATATTGTTGGAATTTGTCTAGCAGGTGCTAATTGTCTGACCATTCAAAATTATGCAAATGTCTTTTACATCCAGTTTTCCTTTTTTCTTCTCGTTATTAGCAAGAAATATGAACACTTTTTTGAAAGTATTGAAGAATAAATTAACAACAAAAACTTATGAATATCAGTTTATTTATTCAATTATCTCTACTTTCTGTTGTTTTGTTTTTGTTTTTTCTTAATTTATTTTTTCAAATCTACAAGTAATTTGATTAAACATCAAATATCTAAAGGTAATCTCAATAAAGTCACTATATTGGCTGCTAATAGCTAATATAACTGATCATTCATTTATTCCATAAAAGAAATGTTCACATTTGAAGTACAACTTGGTTTAGATATTTGCTTAAGTGTTAAATTAATTACAAAGAAGATATGCCAGAAAATCCACAATTTACTTGACTGCTATTCATCGCTATCCTAAATCAAACTAAACAGTTTGAAATTAGTAAGCTCAACACTTTAGATGTTTACCTAAGTTATAAGTTCATGTAAAAGTTTGTGAACCTTGAGGTGCATTAAACCCCCTACCTAGGTTATATTGAAATCACAGATCATTTTATATTGGTTTTTCCTTAAGACTTTGTAATTTACAATCTCTTTTGCACCTTGGTAGAAAACTGTGCAGTAGAGTATGAAAGAGTAATAAAATCCCACAACCTCTGCTTTGATCTCCTGTATTGGGTGTGACCTGTTTTTTCACTGAAATATAATAGCCTTTACTGTACCACAGTGGCAATGTCCTAGCCTTATACAGGTAAGGTTTATTCTTCTGTTTGCTTATGTCATCACCTCACATACATTTATTTCTCTGTCTTCCGTAAAGACTAAAAACTCTGAACATACAAATACAATAGAGTTCATAATTGACTTAAAATCCTTGAATTCATGTAAAAAAATTTAATGATATATTACAACACATTAACAAGCATTTAACAGTCCTTAAGGTAACCCTATCAATTAAGCGTGACCTATATATCTGATCTCAACATAGAGTGCAAAGTTCCTTATACACTTGACCTCAGAATAGCTCTTCATACTTCAACTGGCACAAAAATGTACACCATCTAGAAGTTAAAAATATCAAGAGTGCCCTGTGTGGATTAATTGGGCATGGATCAGGTACAAAACCTGACTTTACATAATATATAGGTACTTAGTGTGTATTTCAAATAGGTCATCCAATCAAAACTAAATCTGATTACCTACAAACTTTTTATCAAGTAGTTTTCATATTTTAGATTTGGAAACTTCAAAAGACTCAATTTATGATATTAATCAAATCTGAGTGAGAGGCGTAATTTTAAATCTTGAAATAACCATAATCTTCTATCTTCAGATAAATAAATATTATAGAAATGATGTATGGTACTGTGACCGTGGAAAGTTTTCATCAAAGAGAATTCAAATTGACCAATTAAACTCGTTGTGATGTAGTGTGAAAGTGATGCTAGGGTCTTTTTTATTTAGTAGGGAAACATAAATTCTAAAAATACAAGTGAAAGAAAAGGTAACAAAAGCCAGATGTACAGCACAAATAACTACAAATCAAATACAGACCGCAGCAACTACACCATCCATTAGCACTAAGTGGAACACTGATTTCATTTGACATAGGTGCTTACATTGGTTTCTTCCTTCAAAGTTTTACAGTGCCAGCTATTTGTGACAAACTCTTACAAAATTCTTACCAAATTTTATACACAATACTGTAACATATCAATGCTACCTCAGTAAAACAATTACTGCCAGGAAACGAAGATTCCTTCATCAACAAAACTAAAATGTAATCCTTATTTTTGCTTTACACAGACGGATGTACAAAATGCATTGAGATGCCCAAAGAATCTCACTGCAATGCTTTTATCATACATTATATCTCCTCAAAATTTCTTCTATAACCTAAACAATACCTTATAATTAACTCTCAGTTATAATGCTTGTCATTTCTACAGTACTATCCTCGTTCTTTTGCAAATACTCTCAGGACGTATTTTCCCTTCTTTTTAACCATTTCTTGATTTTTGCCTACTTTTTCGTCCATAAACAAGGAGGCCAGATTGAAGATGGAGGTAAAAAATTGTTCCATGTATATAACCTTGTTACATGACTCTCAGAGAGTGAAATGAACATGGGGCAAATTCATGTATAATGGTATATGGGTGAAAATAGCATGGGGTGAAAATATCCCATTAAACAGTACTTATTGTCATATGTCCAGCAAAAAGATGTTGTGAAGAGGAAATTAGCTTAACTTGAAAAGCAAAGACAGCATAATTAGTGGAATGCAAATTGAAATTCTGAAAACTGAAATTGATGTCAATAAGGTGACTAAATATACAAAGATGTTTTGGTACTGCAATCTTAATGGATAGGAAAACATGGTATGGATATTCACAAGCCTGACCACCCTGGTTTTCACCAGATACCACAGGTAGAGTTTCCTTCCACAATATGACCATTCCTGAGCTTCCATTGTGCCAACAAGAAGTTATTATAATTTGTTCAACAAATGTGAAATATATATTTGTAATCTTACTTCACAGACACTGATGTAACAAGCTACAAAACTGTATTCCGTTCAGATAATCTTCTGCAAACAGCCAATGACATTCAAATGTTACTAGCGTTTTTCCTGAAAATCAATGATCATAATTTCCTGACCAGAAAAACATATCTGTAACTTCCTTATCTTGCACTACCAAGGTTTTACAGAACTTGTATTGCATATTAATTCTGTCTGTTCATGCTGTGTGTTGTACAGGACAATCAATTATTGGGGTATCATCCTTGATTTGGCTCCGTTGGGTTAGACCTATAAAATTAATTGGCCTGCCAGTCTCCTACTGATCTACCAAGACAGATCTAGAACCAGTGTTAGCGATACTGTGGAAGATAGTTTTTGATTACACTAGTTATCACTATGGGAGTGCTATATAGGCTAGTGATAGATATATACCCTGTACAGAAAACTCTATTAAAAGGCATCCATTGACAGCAGGAAAGCATTGTTCCAATATTTGTTAATTTTCACTTAACTCACCCCAACCCTCTCCTCATTTGATTCTTTTTCTTTCTTGAACATTCATGGAGAAATAAACAAGAATGTGGTATCTAATAATTGTTGATTTAATTCAATAATGAAGCAAAATATAATAATACTTTACTCCACCAATTACTTAATTGTCACAAAAAGACAGAATAAAGACAGATATACATAACTTTTAATGGTCAAAATCTATCAAACAAGATGCAAACTTCAAGATTCTCATAATTGCAAATCGGGCACAATTTGAATTTTTTTTCTTTTGTCTAGAGAGATGCAATTTGCATCACAGCTATATTCTAACTATAGCATACGGTATTCAGTCACAAACAAGACCAATGGCGCTAATTAACACATACTTTGGAGGTGGGTTTATTGCAGGACAATAATACACCATTTTTGTCACATCTCCTGAATCCCAGACGCTGGCTTATTGCTGGATAAAGGCAGAAGTAAATGTGTTTGGCCCTGGTATATATTTTCTTGATAAATCTTTATACTCAGCTGTTCAGCTCTAACTCTTAGCTCTGATTACCTCTCTGGGTCAACACACTAATTGCTTACATGCATCAGTAAACTTTCTTGCAGTATTTGACATTTAATGTTCAACATACAATGTACTAACTCCAAACATAACTTCATGCTACCGGCTGTCAACAGAGCTAATACCTATACAGTCATGCATGCTAAATTTTTCATTACGTTGGTCATGATGAATTACCTGGTGATTACAATGTGCTTTGAACTCTTGTAATATTTCACGATTTATTAACTTGTTATAGACTTGTCAAATCAAAACTTGGTCAATCTTTTGTTTACTTTATAGTCAACTCAATGTGCTAATAAGTCATGGTAATTTAAGGATATTGATCTAGGCATCAAATTAGATAACAAATGGTGTGACCTTGACCAGTGTGAATGCAGAGGTAAGATTTAGATTTCAGCTGATGTTACTATACACTATAGTATCAGAAGTGTAAAACTACACAGCCTCATGTAGATAAGGGATAGAAACTGGTAGTCATGCTTATCATGTCTCTTGTCAACTGAAATCCTCACACCTTGGACTAATTTGTACAACAATCTTGAACAAAAACAAAACAAAAAAACAGAAAAAACAACATATTGTTGCAATATTACTCAACCAAATAAGCACTCAAGGTTACTATATGGTTTTTTCCAAGCTTCAATAGAGGTGGACATTGTAATCACAGCTAGCATTAAATCAACTTTGTTGATGATGGTATATTTGATACGTTAAATGTTGACAATTGTCTAAACCTAGCTTAAGGTAGGACACACATTTTAAATGTTTGAATACATAGTCTTACATAACACTAATTAATTTGACCATCTGATTGATATCTAGATAATCTGCCTATTATATGCATGACATGCAGTATTTACCATAATTAATTCAGTTAATTCTAGGTAATCGTCATTTGTACAATAGGTAGTACCTATACAAAATACACAGATATAGGATATCAATAGGTATCATAGACCCCTATACAATATACACTGTACTCACATTATACATTATGTTAGTCCAGTGCATATTTTCTATGTTAAGTTATCACGCCCCTGCCATATGTATATCTTACATCAATTATATACATTTTATGTACCAGAAGATAACCAAACTTAGGTGTAAAATTTAGGCAATTTAAAAAAGGTAGACATCTTCTCCAAGACTTACTATAGAATTCAGGACAATAGATACCCTGCCAAATTATCTCTCAGACCAAATATGATCCAGATAATTATTTAATATTGTTTAACAATCTATTGTCACAATTTCAATTTAAAACACTATAAACTTTCCAGTTTATCTGTGATTTATGTCACGCTATATACATGTATGTTGTAGACATGCAGGTAATAGTACAAATTTATTGATTCATCTTATGACAAATTCATTATTGAAAAGAACATAAAATGCTAAATTTCTTTATTGTAGAAACTTAGCACATCATAGTTTATTATGAATCTCATATCTTTACAGCATAAAAGATTCCACACAGATGCCAACTTTTGCATGAAAGAGTTAAAATTGTTCAAAATTAATATCTCCTTTCAAAAACCAATATCTTAAAACTTCAAATTTGTAACTGTACTTTCTGTAGGATTAATTACAAGTTTGAATATATCAATAATTAAAAAAAATATACTTTTTCAAAAATTAGGAGTGTCCCTCCCACATTATTGTTATAGTTATAGGGACGGTTGGAGTGTATACTTCCAGAATCCTATAAGATATATAATCTGTGTGAAGTTCAGAAGTACAAAATAGAAGGATTATTGTAGAGACAGTAGGGAGCCTTGATAAACTCACAAAGAGACAGGGATCGGTATTTATGTATACACATACTAGTCCCTAGGTCCACACCCTTACAAACATCAAGGAAAGGAAGAGCTAAGGAAAGCTGCCAGATGGCTGAGTAATATATATAACTCCACCAGGAATACCGTCAGCCAGGTGTAGAGGGGCTCTACTTCTCTTTCATGTCATTGTACATCTGTTAGCAGTGGTGACTCAATAACTCAGACAGCATCATTCACAACTTCAGAATGAAAGGGACCTTTACTCTTGTGGGTACTTTCACTTTCCCTATATGAAACATACCTACTCTTTGCGTGCAGGTGCTTTAATATAAATCTCCATTTAAGTTAATGAATATCACTAAATGAAATCTTGTGAAAACATTAATATTCACTGTAGCTACCTGTAATAATACCATGATACTTATCTTGATAGCAACAGCTGACAGTAGGTTATACACGAGTAGTATAATGGCCTGAGCAGGGATGACCAAAGTTGGCCATCTCCGTACAGTACAATGTTTTTGTTGTACACAATTATGTATACTTTGTTATTGATTGTAATCTCATACATTTGGTTTATTTTATACTGGTTTGTACTTTAGTACCATAACTCCTTTGTGTGGAATCAAAACAGTGTGCTATGATGGTCTTCAGCTGTACTGCCTTTGGGATAAGTTAGTATGAAATGAATCTGTGATGTAAAAACCTACCACAAAAATGCAATATGATAAAAATATCTGTCCTGGCATGTTTTGTAGTGTGCAGTCGATATAATGAGAACATCTGCCCATTCAGCATACCAGATATTTGTTGAATGAAATGATGGATATTCTATATTCTCAACATTTTCAAAGAGCAGCATCATGCAATATTAATTGTGCCTGAAGATACAAGGATAGCATGCCTTCATCATTTACTTGTGTCATGATAACATGCTTTGTGCGTGATGATAAAATGCATTGCATGTCTTTTACTAGTACAAGTAATATGCAGTATCAGCACATGTACAATATGATAAACAGGTCCCTCTATGGTGGATATGCAGTGTACTGTATCTCCATGACCATCCTGTTCTGTGTATATAACTGATCATTCATTAATAAATTTCTCATACATCTATTGTTTCATCATTAATTATATAAAATCAATCAGCTTAGCCCATTAACTTAAGATCTATAATATGAAAATTTTCATTTTTAGCAAATATTCTGAATTCAATAACTAGTTTTTTTTAATTTCCACATCTTAATCATAATTAAAAAGAATACAATTATCCTCTAATGAAAAACACCTTTAAGAAAATGACAAATCAATTTCTTAATGAAAGTACAGGTTGAGGAAACATGAAAATGACTGCTGTTAAATTTTTACCACTTCATGACTTCCTAAACTAGTTTATAAATAAAGTCAGTTTCCGTCAACAAGTTAATAGGTGTTTCAATTAAAAAACTCTGATACACGACAGAAATTTCACAGATGTTCAGTCAACTTTTGTGTGAATACCCAGGCTATCAGCCCATAAACCTTCTACACCAATCCTGTCTCGATCCATTTAAGATACAACACTACACAGATCACTTGAAGTTCAAGGTGAGACCTTGAAATTACACATCATAAATATGTATATGCATTTGTTAAAATCTCCATGGGTCTAATACATCAGATCATACAAGAAAGTAGAGTTTCTATCTCCGGGCTTCTCTCCTGGAACTCACCCAAACATCTTACACATGTTGAGGACTTTATAAGACAAAATTCAGATAAAGAATCTAATTGATCTAATGTCTCTCTGTGGGATATTCTAGGGATTGTCACAACAGTTACTAGATATGATTTCTTTAAACTTAAGGCAAGACATTAAATACATTTTACAGCAATATGATTTTTATATTGAACCCCTGAGAATGATTCTTCCCCACAGATAAATATATTATATAAAAGTTTGAGTTTCCAGATTCTTTATTAGAAGACACAAAAGACAAGTAAAATTGAAATTCATACTAAGAAGGTTTGGCACTGATCCAAGGGAGTGTCAACAAGACTGAGCAATTGCCATGCAGCCTAACTGATCTGAAGGGATCAAGACCAGCCATAGACTGACTGATCCGAGAAGAGGCCGGTCGAGGACATTATCTAACCTAATTACATATGAAACTCAAGAAAGATTCATCAAGCACTTCTAAAGAAATATCAATAACAAACACTCAAAGTCAAAATCCAAGATGGCTGCCCGTCTGCCATTTTGTTGTTCTGATCTGTCCCAAAATGGGCACAACTTGGGACAAAAGGGGAACCTACATAGCGACCGTAGGGCGATTTGAATAACCCACTATCTGATGATGGTGGGCTAAATAAAAATCTCAGTACCATCTCACACTGGTGTACTGTCATGTTTCCTATTTTTTACTTTTTTTTTCTTTTTCTTCATCCAGCGGATTGTTTTTTCATCCTCATATAAGCTGCATGCTTGGCTCACAAGGAGAAAAAGGGCGGCTTATTAAAGGTTACACAACATCTCTTACCCAATAACATACAAACTGCTCACACCATCACACCATCCATCTAACACAATTACCGACAAAATCATAGCAATTCAATTTCATCTATTGTTGTTTCCTTCTATAAATTTGTTAAATAATGGCCTATGTACTGTCAACCTTATGAATAATTTTCCATGTTGAGATTTATATTCTCAAACGTTCAGAGGTTGTGATCGAACAAAAGTGTTTGCAATCTGATTAAAGATTGAAGTGATTGGAACTCCTGGAATTTTGATGATGTGCAATTCAATGACAATGTGAAATGGAAAATAGATAGTTCATGATATGAATAGTGCTTTAAAAAAAGAATGTCACAAACATCATAAATCATAGAATCAGTATGAAGTTTAGATCATTTATCTGATATGTTCCAGCATTATGTCCTTTATGCTGTAATAATCAAATTGTAATGGGCCATATATATATCTATCCCACAAATTTAATACCATAACCTGTACATTAATTGCGCTATTCACCTGTCTTTAAGTCGGGCATGAAAAGTGTCAGGATTAGGGCTATACCAACAGACACCAAATACACAAGGATATTGTAATATTTACGGCTGCTGTTCTTAGTACAATGCAGTATAAATCAGCCTCTTATCAGACACCCCAGCTGTTTGTGAGAGGCGGGCTACTGCAAGCATTACCTTCATACTAAAAAACTACAGGTAAACGATCATTATGATATTGTTTTTCAAATTAACTGTCATTCTATCTTAATATCTTTTGGCTACTGCATGGCTACTACAAATATTTATGGGTGAACTGTATAATGTATACATTAAGCAGATAAATATTGAAAATAATAGTTGTAAATTGTTAGCGATCTGGATAAAAATATTCAATCTTATAATGGAATGCCTTTAAGTTATACATTAAACTATTTCAAATACATATTTTCTTATCTTACCCTAGTGACCTGCAAAATAGAAAACTAGGTAAAAGTCATGTGTCAGACAATTACAAAGAAGAGAGAGCTATCTCTTTAACATTAATTCCTTTGGGACTGTATCAAACCATTTTGTCTATATGAATGTGATCTGTTTGAGGCAACACAAGCTTGCTGATCCCCTCACCAAACATACTATGTCATACATAATTACCAGGATTTTACATGAAGGCAATCAAACACCGTTGACCTCAGCTTTACAGATTTTAGACAAGTGAATTTCCGCCCTTTTGTGATAGCTGTTTCCCTGATTAACAGGGATTCTGCCTCTATGTATTTGTATTGGCCACAATCTTTCTAAACCCAGACCTAATTCAGTAACACCTCAAAGTCAATATTATCACAACCTAAAATTGCATTCTTTGAAAGACTGGTGAAAGCAGTTAAAATATGACCTAGTACTCATATAAACCCAAATTATCTCATGTGATTTAAAGCAATTCCCCCATTTAAAATCTTGCCAGATAAAATTTTAGAACTTTCAGCATTACCTAAACATTGATATTGTATTTCTCAAATCTACATCTGAACATTTGTAGTAGTTCCTTAAAACTTTGAAGAAAATGAAACCACAAACAAATGTGTCAATATGTAATTCTGAATACAGGTCAAAATAGTGTATCAAATCAGAAACTACCTTATGACAATTCTGAACAGACTTCTTAGAAGATAGATAATTAAGATTAAAAGATAACCTAGATCAGCCATAGTGACATGAATGCCCTTGCCAGCAACCAACCAGAATCTTAAAACTTTTAAGAGTAACTTTCTTTAAACTTGAAATGCTGCCAGCAGATTTTTTTCTTTTCTTTTTCTTTTTTAAAATCCTATTGGAGTCAGACAAGGCTTTCAAATATTGGTTTCATCATTTTTCAGTAATTTCTGAAATCTACACCACAGATTATGTTAGGTGATAAAGATCTAAATACACCAGAAGTCTCCGTAATAGTGCAGTCGCCTAGCCATTAACAGTAAGTGGATCTACCTTAGGTCATTCAGTAACTGTATAAATACACACTTCCTCCTCCTAAGGAGACAGAAACCTAAGCTGCTGTGTAATTAGGTCTTCTAAACAGTCAGACACAACCTCTGCTGATTTTCTGGGACATTTCTTGTGTAAGTGTTTATGATTTTAAAATTCTCAGTCTATACTATATCTAAGGTATATTTAGAGTTTGAAATCATTCCCAAATAACGGAAAACATACAAATTGATTGATCAATTTCAATGTAAGCATGTCTTGATTTAAATTTATTTATTTTTTTTGGATTAGTTAGCACATTAACCAAGGGTTCCAGGACATGGTAATAACTTGTAAGGTGTTCAGCACCTACAGCAATATGAAACACAGAAACTTCACCGGCCAATTATTTACTTTGCTCAGTCTCAAGGCTAGATTAATCTGATACAGATTTTCACATCATGTGATAATCATACTTGTATGTTCATTAGCTCTCTATATGTTTGGAAACATTTATCAAACAGTACTGATCCTGCAAACTAAATTTCTTCTAATACTTATCACTGAAATAGTCTGTATTCATGAGCCTTTGAATTTTTTGACAAAAGCTGAATCATTTTTCCATCTCTCTTTAACTGAGGATCAAAATTTTAAGTTATGTTTCTTTTAATACAAGATAACAAAGCTTGATTGGGCTAACAAATACTATTGACTAGATACAATGTAGCTTTAATCAATTGGTTTTTAAACATCCTTCTAGAGTTTCTAGATCGAGGTATACATTCTGGTCTAGTCATAATACATATCCTATCCCGTTTACATTTGTTTCCCAAAAATATATCCATGAATGGTAGTATCTGGTTTCATGTCTTCTGTATCAATCACTTTGTTGAAGAGGGAGAAGTGTAATGTATCTAGCAAGTGTAAATCACCCATATAGAATCCAGAGATCTCTAGTTCCATACTTGAGCTAACTGTTATATATTTGTCCTCTTGATCAATCAAGTTATACTTCAACAAATCCAACATTGTAGAGCTGACCAATCTCTTGTTGCTGCAGTTTGCAAGTGAGCTGTAACCTAAATCTGAAGTAGTGGTACTGTAATGAATATTGGTGTATTCACCTGAAATTGTAATGCCTTTGGTACTGCAGTTGCCTTCCATGCATTTACAATATTGCATATTGTAAACTTTGACTTGGTATAATTTCACACCCTAAATCAAAGTGTTACTTTATTAGTGTTAAGGTACTGTGATACTAAATATATTGTGTACCTCATGTACAGTACACAATTCACTTGTTTTCCAGCAGTTGTTTCCTGCAGCATATTATGTTTATGTACAACACACCCTCAAGTCATACAAATTAATGTAAACACAACATACATGTTTGTGCTGTTTGTAATGTTGACATTAATTAGGGGAATGATCAACAACAGATTTCTTCCATACATGCTTCACCTCATCTCTTTTCTTGAAGATATTCTCACAGCACAAACAGTCACCATGTTTGACACTGTTAATGATTTTAGAAGATGTGTTTCATCAAATTGTGTCCATAGTTTTGTATATATGTATACAGCAAATATTAAAAACTTAAGACAGTATTCTGAATTCATGATAAAGCATCATAATACTGCTGTTTAGATCAGTTTAGCTGAGGTACAATGTTCTCAGGTTATACAGACATTTCAGGTGAAGTTTAGGCAGGAGCCAAGAGTAAACAGACCCGTTACATCATTTGATATAACTAATATCCATCAAGTCAGGTTTAGACAGGCATGTATACTAATCAAAGTAGGTGTGCAGCTTTATTGGTCTTCAGGAAAAGCAGTTATCTGGGGATGTGTCTTAACACAATGAAATCTTCTATAATCTCTATACTTATGAGGCATGATAAGTTAAGAGTACCAATGAACCCAGACTTCACCAGCATCACCATGTATTATACAACTAAAGAGGCTGTAAAAGAACACCTTGCCTGACACCTCTAATACACTGGTGAAGACAGAGAACCCTGCTCCACACATCCATTTAAAGAGATAAAGGACACAGACACCAATAGCACATGGATATGTAGCATGAATCATGATATAAATACCAGCATGTCACTGAACTCTATAGCTGTAAACACTATTTTTCATCACTATTGTATATGTACTTTATTAACAGCTACAGTACCTGTAACATACCATAATGATGTTGACAATGTTTGACCTTAAAGAGTACACGTTTTCTTTATGACCCCAGCTTTTACTGGAATCTGGAAAGTTCCTTGGCGTAAATTAATTCAAAATGAAATAGCTGATGGAAAATATCAAGTCAACTACATATTCTATATAAATATAACTTTTAAATATAGCTTTTTGGCAGGTGGCATTCATCCTCATGCAGGCACTTTCACAGTACTGATTCATCTAGAACAACAGGATATAAGGTAGCCACTCTAAGCCATTAAAATTTCTTACTAAATGTGACAGCTGTGAGGAAGGCAGTCTTAAATTAAGATTGCTACCTTAATGTTTTCCTCTGATGACAACATAACAGTTTTGATATTGTAGTTCATCCAGATACTGAAACAACCAAGACATAATGGTAAATAGATCATATTTCTACTTTCAGTTTCAAAGTTCAAGATCAAACATCCCTCGGCTGTTGGAACAAGCTTTTGAAACTTTGACATCAAAGCCCTCAAGCAAGCAAAATATAAATAAACCAATAACAACCTAAAAAAAGAGAGTATTTTTGTTGATATTTCAAACTTTTAACTTTTGAAAACTTTTGAAAAAATACATATATAAAGAAAAAATGTATTTTTTGTATTTTTCTGACTGTCCGGTATCTAATACAGAATTTTTGAATGAATGAAGAAGTTGTAAAGTAATTATAATGTGTAGATGTTGAGGTTCAATGAGATGCAATCTCCATCATATTAGTAATGAGCTGGAGTTATGAGTCACCACCACTACAAGGGTAAATGGCCTTTTTAAAATCAGATCTATGTGAATCTTGACACATCTAAACCAATCCTCATTCATGATAAAGAGTGCATTAATCCCTGTCCCTTCTCTTCATCGATGATAACTGGAACCTTATCTGCTTTCATTCATTCACATACATACATGTAATCTTTACAGATAATAACACTATTTATATACAACACTGATGTATTCACGCCAGAAATACTACAAGCTCGATTTCTAAGCACATGACATGAATAGATATCGCTTTCAGAAATAGTAGTTTAACAAGATGTAGCCCCTTGCTATCTCACCGATAACATTAACTTTGTTACTATGTGACAATGTTTAGGCCACTTTATCATTCTATATTACATAAAATACCTCATGTTTATTTCTATCAAAATTTATCAAAATTGTATCTGTCCTGGTAGGTAAAAAATTGCACAAGCGGAGAAATTCCCACAAGACATGAATTGAGACATGGAATATTGGCAGTAGAAATAACAAAAATGTTCATTTTGGTCAAAATCATTATCAGCTTGGTATATGGTAAATAAGGATTTGTAAAACATTGATTAAAATGATACCGTCAAATCGGTATAGTAAGCAAGCTTTCATTCTAGGCAATTTAGTAATCACATCTGTTCTCTTTGATTACCTGAGTCAAATACAATTATATATGAATAAACAAGTACAAGAGACCTGTTTACCTCTATAGGATATAGAGAGATTTTACCAGGCAGTCAAACTTACAATTATGACAGACCACAAGTCTTGACCACTGACCTTACTGACAATGCTGACCACTAACCACATTAACCAGACTATAACCAAAGAATTATGAGATTATGACTCCAAGCCTTTTATGTATGTTCTAAATTGACCACATACATTTATAGATAATACACCTGTCCAAACTGACCCTAATGTTACTACTACGAAATTAACATTCCTTTGTAATCTAAAAATAAATCATGACCACCCAAATACCCTGAGGCTGACAACCAACATTAGCCATGCATACAGTGAAAGTGTTGGCCAAATTAATGCAAAACTTATTTTTCTATAATTGTGTCATGTTCGTGTACTACTATCTGACGGTTAAGTCATTCCACCCACTGATGACAAATGACAATCCCCTAGGGGGCTGTGGAACTCTTCTGTGATAATAAAGGTTCTATGCACAAAAATAACCGGTCAGCTCACATGGCATGGTGTGTTCCACTTTAAACAAACATCTGCTTGTTCTTATTGTCAAAGATGAATGTTTTTAACAGTACATGTGCAATGGGTGCTTAACTAGCATGTCCTGGATCCAACTGCTTTGAGACCATATAACTGAAAAACTGACAATTAATGTTCTACCTTCAACATAAACATTTTTAGAAAAATATGCAAATCTAATACAAATGTTCTTTGTATTTCTTACTATTTGATAATTATTGTAAAATGAATAAAGTTAAACATTAACGTTTCATTCTAATCATGTAATATATGAATCAAGAGAAGAGTAAAGGACCATATCTAAAAATGACAAGGATGCAATTTCTGGGAGATGGACATCACTGCCCCAGTGCACTAAATAGTGCTGTTTGTGGAGTATTATCAGTGTTTCTGTTTGTTATCAGTGTATATCTTGTGATGTTTGTTATCACTCTGAGGCCAACACCTACTGGGTGTGGGGCGATTAGCTTTCTCAAATGATTTAGTTTTATCATATACACATCATGCATCTGAATCACACACACAATCTCTATTTCTATGTGTTTCTCAATAATGATTAGTACATGTATTCCAGAGAGCACCAGAGCCGCACAGAACTGGATGGTTTCACAACTGTTTAGTCACTGTTCTCCATGACAGCACTGCACAACCTCAGTACAGCCAAGTACTTGCTTTACCTTTCCTGTTCAGGAATTAGAATCCTGATATTCAATTTAAACAAAAGTTGTTAGAAAATCAATCCTATATGATGACCAGATAAAACAGATTAAAACAGTTTGTTTGTAAAAAGGTGGTCTAAATGCAGCATTTAAAAATTCCATGGAGACTTGAAGTTATGAAAGTACATAAATCTCTGACAAGGAAATTTGCAAAGGTTGCTTTTAGCTATAGTATCATCTTAGATTGCAAAATCTATACTTAAATTGCATAACATAATAGCTAAGACACTTTTATTCTATTTTTAATCTTACAACCACAGACAAAGTCTAACATGCATAGTTAAAACATGCAACAACCAAGATGCAACTGTGTTTTGATTGACCTGAAAGTAACAATACAGAAAAGAACATTTGACTTTGACATTTGACCTAATGGTCTTGAAAATGTTAGGGTAACACAACATTAAAGCATATCAAAGTACACCACCATTTTAATACCAGATTGTCAGCCTTCGGCATTCTGAGAAAACCTCTGGAAACATGAAATACATAATGGGCAGACAGTCCTCAGAACAGTCTTTATGCACCAGCTGGAGCACTCTGATGCAGGGCCCTAATAATTATTATAACTTCTTCAATTCCCAGTCCAATTTTCTTGTCAGAATCATTTCAACATTACAGAGGTCTTGTTTATAAATATGATGAGTGTAAACTATACAAACGTAGCTGCTGTTAAAGATAGGTATGATCTGACAATACTGGAACCATTATACTTTTTGTTACAGCTGGTATGAATCTGTGAGTTAAGTTCTCTTAAATATTAATATGTTATGGATAATGCTAGTTTTGTTTAATTACCCTACAACACAGCCGGCTGTCAACCAGGCATGGAGCATGCAAAAGAATTCATAATCTACATGTTGCTATTTAGCCACAGCAAGTCAGACTCACTATTTGTAATACTTTCATCACCAAGGAATGGTATGCAATTCTAAATACATAATATCTACATAAAGTTTGAGGTAATGAGATATCTGTTACTATATACAAGCACTGTACAAAATAAAGATGATTTTCAAAATTCTTGATTTTTGGGTTCGTTTTTCAAACAAGATATCACGAGCACATCATCTAACCAGTGAAACATTCTCTGTGTAGTCTGTCTGGCTGTGTGACACGCCTGCTAACATTCTACCCATTGATCTAAATCCATGGTGATTCCAGTGATTTTGGCATGGCCAAGACAAAGAGGGATTAAATCAGCCTGCAATATCTCCATGCACCCCTAGACTTTGAGCCAGTCATGCAGAGTAAATACGGTAATTACAGCCTAAAGTTGTGATAATTTTACATGGATTATAAATGGTGAAGGTAAGGACAGATCAATGGCTAGCAAATAAACTACAGGCCTGGAACAAAACATGACAAAAGAAATGATCAATACATTAAATCTAAGACTTATTTATTCATTCTGACCAGCTGTTGCAGTTTCACAATAATTTACATAATTTGATATTCACTGAAATCCAAAAACATGTTCATATGAAAAGGTACGTTTTATAACAGAATGCGTCTGTAGAATATCATGAAGTTTTTATAAATGTGCCAAAGGTAACAATCCATTTGAACCTGATGGTGCCCTAAAATTAAATAGATCTCCTGTCTGCCTATAGATCTAATTACTTTGCTTCCAAAGGCTTAAGGATTAGTTATATACATGTTCATATATTAGCCTACTTAGGACCCATCTAGTGTTAGTTTTACAGTTTAAATGTCATAGAAATCACAATCACACATGACTTCTTCTGTACAATAGATGTTAGCTTAGCCTGAAATTTCACTTTCATTGTTAATCCTATCTTGTTGACTTCATTTAGTCAATTACCATCTTAAAAATTGACATGAAAATAAAATTTGACAGGTTTAGAAATTTTGGGGCCAATGTAAGTTAATGTTATATATTTAGAACTTGTATTATTTTTCTATGAATATTTAACACTGAGGTCAGTCAATCATGACAGTAATTATTATAACAATCTGGGTACGGCATGTAAGATTGCATGACACGTTTTCATTATAGAAACAATGTCAGTAAGATAGCATCAGTTTGTACAACAATGAGGGGGATTGCCAGATGCCCACAATGTAATGCTCATTACTTGTATGATCAGGGTTAATTTATTTTACAGTATCTATAGTAAAATTGAAGTATTTCTGATATATGAACTTGACATCTCCGCCGGCTAGCCAGACCTGGTGTAATCTTTCAGTCAGATCTCTACAACAAGCATTTCTGTCTGTGATTGCTGAATGTTTCTGTCAATATTGAAGTTTTTATTACAAATATCAACAAAGGTATTTGACTTCATTCTTCAACACTTACAAAGAAGTTTATATTTGTACACAATGTCAACACAAGAAATATGCAAAAATGTTGGTTGACTTATGACAACAATGCAATAAGATGCTAAATTCTACAGGTCAAGTAATACATTGCACATACAAGTATAACATCAAAGATGGTGTCAGATAATTAGATAATTAACTTATTATCACAATCAGAATCTACAGCATCATTGTTTGATTCTTAAAGAACCTCTACTAAAAAGAAGTTTCAGCATCCTTTTATCATTAAGTGAATTGATAAACCAATGAAATACTTTAATCTGAAGATTTTTGACCCGAAAAAATTGAATTCCAAACATGGCAAAAAAGCAAAACCAGTTTTTCAATTTCACTCAGCAACATTTAGGATAAAACTTTCTAAAGAACTTCTATGTAGAGTATCAACATCCTAAGATCACCATTCAGTGGATGGTAAGCAATAAAAAACTTTTCACCAAAAAAAAACAATCAAGGCTTCAGATACAGACCAACACAGATGAAATTGAGTCCCCCTGTTTACTGGTGGGGAACTAACAAGATTGAATCTACAGTCAATGGGCATTAAGGGCCCACATGGAATTACAAAAACAAATATGTTTTGTTTTTTGGTTTTTTTTCTTTATTTTTATCAAATTTCAGCAAAAATGAAAAGTTTACAGATCTGCAAGTTCAAGCCTGCACTAATTCTATAAAACAATATACATTTCTATAAGCACAATCATAACATTTGCACTATGTTGTACAGACAAAATGCTCCAGTTACTTGTATGTTAGTTTTGGATATGTTAATTGTTAATCTAACAAAGACAACCACAACATTTTCTGCTATAATCAGTAATGCTTCCAGGACAGAAACATTCAGAATGGTCATTAGAAACCTCATCACAACTAATGATCATGGGTGTGCACATCCATTTGTTAGTGTTAATGTTGGATCCCTGGAACATTTACGAATCTATGACTGCAGTGTAATCTAAAGACAAGAGTTTTTTTCATATCCATTTATGAAATCCACTGTCTGCCAAGAACCATGAACTTAATAGAATAATAAAATGATCTGCAAGCCAGAGGAGGTGTTATACAATGCTTGCATATCATATGTAATGAATTTTCATTTCACAGAGACATTAGGACTGGGACAAGTTTAACCTGTTGTACATGTAGAGGGTTGTAATATTCTTGTAATCTACCAATTACATGGAGTATAACCATTGCTATCTCTTTAAACAATGGCTGACACTCAAATGTCTAGAGTTTGAGATAGTAAACAGAGAAAAGGAGAAGAGATAGCAGGCTGTAAGCCTAAGCCTATAACAACAGTTCCTAGTAAGAAAAAAAATGGAGACTGACACACTAAGATATGGAAGTAGGGTTGGGATAACACACAGAAGTTGTCTCTTTAGACTGTCGACAGAGTAATGTGATGGTGAAAGTCCACCTAAACTTTTTATGCTGTTTTATGTCAAAATGAATGACATGTACAAGGTACATACCAGACATGTGTAAGCTACATGGCTGTACACCATACCTCTAAACAGTCATCTTTTACTAATTTATATAAAATTGCTTTATGCAAACATTTCAATGTGTTTGAAAATGTATTAGATCAGTAACTTTCGGCGTTTAAATAGAAAATTCAATAAAGCATGACTGGGTGTCTAGATCAGTCAGTCTATTAGATGGATCATAATAGGTGAATGGAGACTGTATGTTTCCACAGCAGTGTGATAGTTTATGTGTGTAAGACTCCTGCCAGAAAGATGCCAGTTGAGACTGGTCCAAACACTAAATTGCATTTGTTATTCTAAGGTTGCAGTGACCAATCCTGCTGGACATGTGTATTGTCTTAGCACCTACATGTATATCTCTGGTATCTAAATGGCACCCATCAATGTTTGATATCAATTTGATCTTAATTTTTCTCTTCTTTATTAAGTTTTGGGTCTTTTTAATAAGACCAAGACGAGGTTGTCCTTGCCCGTCTTCGAATGGGCCATACATACCTGCCTCATTCATATATGTTGAAAGGTGAAGATAATCCTAGGTGCATAGCATGTGATGAGCTATTCACCATTAAACATTTCTTTTATTGGACTGCATTGAGCTTCTGTCTTCTCGAGACATTTTTCATCGTAATGTTACAAGTCTAAAGACCCTTTTTGAAACTGTTCAGATTTATAAAATTCTAGGTTATCTGAAAAGATGTTGGTCTATATTACTGAATATGACTCACCATTTTAATCTTTAGTGATAACTATTTAAGATTTTTAGCATTTGTCTTTTAGTTCGTTTGATGTCATATTCTTTTGGATCTCTGTGTCCTTCACCCGTTGATGACCCTAATGACCTTTTATGTGTTGACCGACTGTTAAGATTGTAATAATAATAATGATTTATAATATGAAATTAGAAAATTCATGATGAAAATCTTTAACAGTCAAATCTAAGATGGTTGCCTGTCATTTGTTTTCTGTTTGTTTATTCTGTTTTGTTTGTTAGTTTTACATCTCAGAAAAATAAAGGGCACAACAAGGGACCAAGGGGATGATACTTAAGAAAAATACATCCAGTACTTCTTAAGAAATCCCAAAAACAAAGTTTCATAGTCAAAATCCAAGAGATCCATTTAGTACTTTCCATGTCAAAATCCATGATAGCCCACTTTTTAATCAGTCATTTTGTTTTTTCTGATCCGTTCCTAAAGGGCACAACATGGGGCCAAAGGGAAAGATCTATCCATTACATCTGTAGAAAAAACAATAATTATGACTTTCAAAAACCAAGATGGCTGTCTGTTGGCCTTATTTTTTTTAATCAGTATCGAAATGGGCCACACACACCAAGAGACCTCCAAGAATTTTGAGAATGATCCATTCAACAATTCTTCAGCATTAAAGTAATAACAAACCGTTATACTATCAAAATCCAAGATGGCTACCTGTTGTCCGTAATTTATTTTTCATATCAGCCCCAAAATCAGACAATGCACAATTATGAACAATAAGATTAGATCTGAGATGGGAATGATCCATTCAGTGTGTTTTATGAAAGATATACCCAGTAACAATGTATTGATTTTTTTTTATTTTACTTTCAGCAGTTTGTATAAAAAATTTGATACAAGATTCTCCCCAGGACTTGGTTGTGAAAGCAGAGAAAGAAATTCTGAAAATACTCCAAACTTAAAAAGCCAGACGTGTGGGTTCCAATTTGATTGATGAAATAAAGATAACAGGAAACTAAGTTTGTGTCCATCATTTTAGCTCATGAAGGCTGGCTCTGGTCTACTTCCTCACAATTATCACTTGTCTTCAGTGTGTTTACACCTGTAAAGCTTTCAAACTTGTTAGAAGCCTCCAGGTGTAATATAACATGTATCTTTCACAGCAGTTATAGTTGCCAAATGTAAAAACAAGCAATGTTTCTGAGAAAAAATGCTAAACTTTTAAAACTATGGCAGCATGTCATTCAAAAATAAGTCTATAAACACATAACGTAATTTTAAAATCCCTTTGATATCAACAAGAATGTTTATCTTGAATGGGCAGACAATACATAAACATTTAAACAGTGACTTCTCACATCAGTAAGACCAGACACCAAAGCCAGCTACTTTTATGTAAAGGTTTTGCCAGTGGCAATGAGGACCATGCAAAAGGAAAAACTTAACATGATCTAATTTTTATCCAAGCAGTAAGTCTTAAGTCATCAAGGCCATTTTCATTGGTGTTTGACTTTAACTAAGTGAATCTTGTGTGAAAATTTCTTGAGGGCACTATTTAGGCGAAGCATTTAGAGCTGAACCTTTCCTAACACACCATGGAATCCTTTGTCAACTATGTAAATAATATTACATAATTGGTCAACAAGTAAGACCAGCAGGAGACAGATGATTACTCAGAATTTAGATAAATTCTCGCATACTTTTATAAAAATGATCAGTAAATAGGAAAGGTTGATAGATAAATTGTTGAGTAAACTAGATTTGTCCATATAGGCTAAAAACATTAAATGTAACAAGTATTGCTTTCAACAATTTCTGCAGTTCCAGGACATCTTAATACGTGTTAAGACAGGAAGAAGGTAAAAATATAACCGTAAATACTGTCTATTATACTGCACTTCCTCTACATTGTCTTAACAAATACAATGAGAATATTGTTATTACTATGCGGTAACCATTTCCTACCGGATATCTTTATTGAAATTTATTGATTTTTTACTGTTAGATATTCTGAAATATTCCAACCTTAGACTGCTTGACATGCAATGCATCATGTGCAGGTCTGTGCAATAAATACGGTGTGTATATTAAATTATATCGTGCTACAAGTACAGTGCCTTCCATGTTCACTATGTTACAAAGTCAACATGACTAAAATCAATGAAATCCAAGAATTCACAAAAGCTGTAGTTCTGAAAGAATAAAGTCAAACTCAAGAAACTTATTGTCATCAAACCTAATCCTCTTTTTTGCTTCAAACTCAGACACACTAAAGTGGTTTTATTTACATGTGGTAATTGAGTAAAGCAGGTGATTGTTCCCCAATCCAGACAGACTGTAGCTGTGACAACATAGGCATAATTGCTTTCATTAAATCTAATTACTATGATAAATGATTTAAATATCTCACACTGGTAAACTTCTGCTTCCTTTCCGATTTGTGTTACAGTTAAGAATGTTTAGAAATTAAGATTCTTCCTACAAAGAGGGAAAACAATTACTGAGCAATGATTCTTTGAAACCAAAAATTCTCCTTTGTATTTATGTAAAATATGACAATAAAAGTGCAAAATACAAATATTTGCCTGAAATACATCCTGGCTCAGAATAATCACCTCCAGTTACCAAAGAGACAAAGACATTTTGTAATTGAATTACTTGACTTAGTCTGATGCAAGGGTGTCTGTTTTTGTATGTAACTTATATACATTTGTAGAACAAGTCCATCAATCAAACCTAACAACTGATTCCCCTGACCATGCCAGTATAGAAAACAATACTTAGAAATTCACAGCTGATATATTTAACACCTTTTTCTTGAATGACTTTGAAATTTAGCATTTATTTTTCAACCAACTTTTACCCAAAATTATTTCATGATAATAAAAGCGAGATAAGAAACTCTAGAAATGCGATCCATTTCTACTCAAAATAACATAGTGTTGCCTTTTTCTAAATAAGAGTGGAAAAATGCATCTGGTATGAAAAATGATATTCTGCCAAACCTTAAATCTTCAATCCATGTTGGTTTAATATTGCGATTGATGATTAAGAATTATTTAAAGTAAACAATGTAGGTAAAGGACCTATGGAACAGCTGCCATCTGATTTAAGATTTTCTAGAGATATAACAGGAGAGGTTCATACTATAAGATGCTATCTGAAGCTATTATATACCAAAAGTGTGGCTGCCCTTTATAAATCTATGGTCTCCCTATCACTCTATGTTAAAACACTCCTGGCAATTCTACACCAGATGGCACATCAAGTTTTATCAATCTCCTGCTTTTCTTACAACTGTTATCTCATTCCTTCCAATGGTCTTCTGAAGGGCCTGTCATCCTGCTTGTCCAAGTCTCAATTACAGTTAACTTACCTGCTCACATTTCTTTGTTCATTACATGTAAGTGATGATGCTGTCTGTTGCCTATATTTTTCCCTATGTGATTTGACATATGTAGTAAACGTTTCAGGCCACCCACATCCTGTATAGAATTCTGACATTGTAGAAGTACATTGTGTATTCTTGGGTAGTTTTATTCGTGATAAGAAATCCTAGGTGTAAGAGGTTCATTCTAATCTTTAAGAATATCAACTTAACATCTCAGAATTTACAAAATGACCAATCCCTTTGGGAAGAATGAGGGAGGAGGGAGATGATGACCAGTATTGGGTTACTGCTCCTAACAGGGATTTCCTTGTTGCCCTTGGCTTCAGTTCCATATATTCTGAACTGCAAGATTTATATAGATGACCTGAAACCTAAGGTAACAGCTTATCACTATACTGTTTAACTGTTGTTGTGCTTTCCATTTCATGACAGTAACATGATTCTAGTGATTTCACAAACTACATGTTCAAATCATTTGGTATTCAAAAGGTTGTTTCCAAAACCATCATTTTGGCTGATCAATATCATCTGTTAATTAATAAACTAACTAGAGGGGGTTTTGAGAGATGAAAACTGATCAAAGCTATGTACTGATGTTTTATGGAGATTTGATCATCAAATCCTTTATTCTATTTCCCTGTGTGATGTAACATTTGATATTTGTTATTCAACAGTATACCAGACATGCATGGCAGATATCCTCTACAAATACCCTTCAGGAAATCCTAGACTTAATCCCCACAAACTTTTTCAAGAGTCTCTGTGCAAGTCTCTTTAGCTCATAAATGTACGAGTCTGATCATGTTTGAGAAATACTGTTTCGTTTACGTGTTCGTGAAGTCTGAAGACAGGATCATTCTGCTGTTCTCTCCCCAATCAGAATACTGTTTTACTAGTGGGAGTCTCCCAGGTACCAAAGTCACTTGACAAGACATCAGCACTGGTTACCCATCTGAGAATCTAACTTTGAAATGGTCAATTTTGGGGTACATGGTCAAATAAGAAAAACTACAAATAAATTCACTAATGTCAGACTCCTAGCTGTTCATATCCACATACATAGTGGTCAGACAGGAAAGGAATATAAAATACAGGGCAAAATTTCTTTTAAAACTAACCTTTATGGTTGTCTTAAAATTCACAAGAAAAGATTTGTAAATTGTGGTATGGTATTGCCCTGCTTGTTTGTAATTCAGACTCACTGTGAGCACTATTCAACATCTTGTCCTCTTATCAATGTTAAGTCAAGTAATGTATAAGCAGATGGTAGGTACATGGAGCTGTGTTATCATTGGTGAAAACATTCCTTTGTGTGCTGGGCCAAGTGCCTGATAATTAACATCCATACAGCAATACAGGAAGTAGATTCTTCAAATGGTTTACCAAAATTTCCTTACACAAAATCTTAAACCAGAATTAGAATTTTGTAATTTGTAAAACCATGATATTTTGAAATATAGCTCCTCAAACTCCAGTATTGTCCCTTACTGGGAAATCGAAGATAACAAAAGTTATTCATAAACATTCTGATTCTGGTTGAATTCAAGTTATTTGTGTCATCACTGTATACAGTATTAGGAAACTTCAAAATTTCCTATGTCAACAACTAGCATAGCAAGTTTAGATATATCACGTAATCGCCAATGAAAAGTTTCACTGAAAAGTAGCAGTAATTGATGATGAAACTGAAAATGATAAATGCCTTCACACAAGCCTCCAACACAGGGACCATAATCTGCATGTTTACATTTCTGATTTTCTTTCCAGAGATTTTTTAAGGTCTTATGTTGAAAAAAATAACTGTAGAGGCAAATGTAGAACACTGATAAAGGAACTATTCAGAAAAAAGTGCAAAGATAAGGATGTTAAAGTTCAGGGAGTGAATGAAACATGACAGGTAAGTCTTGTATTGGTATGTTGTCCTATATGTACTGAGCACTGCTGAGGCTGAGAAATTAAACATTCCATCAATATTAAAAAAAAATTAGAAATGTTTATAGATTCTATCAGCATGGATGCAAAATATGTATGTAGGTTTAGAGGTAATATGTATAAACATTCTGGCAGGTGTCCCTGAACTTAACATGTATTTTTGGAGCTCTGATTACATAACTAGTTTGAAAGTATTTTTATTGGATAGAATGAAGACTATCTTTAGACTGAAATGTTTATTACTTATCAATTAAAATGAAAAAAATTGTGAAATTTAAGTAAACTTCATATTTTCGTTCCCATCAGAAATTCCATAAAACACGAATGAAATGTTGTAAAGTATCATTTTACATCATTTCTAGATCAGATTATAAACTCAAAGAAACATTGCTTTCAAAGCTTATCGAAATCATAGCATTTGTGTACATCATATGTATCAATTTAACTTCTTTGCATGAACATGATGATGTATTTTGCATTAAGTATTTGCTAAGGATTTGGTACTAGCATTTTAAGAAATCAACACTAAATCCAGTGAAGGTCAAAGACACTTTATCCAGTGAAGGTCAAGGAGACTGTTTCCAGTGAAGGTCAAGGAGACTGTTTTCAGTGAATGTCAAAGACACCGTATTAAGTGAAGGTAAAGAAACTGTATCCAGTGAAAGTCACAGTTACTGTATCCAATGAAAGATCAGGAACAGCGTATCAAATGAAGGTCAAGGACACCATAATCGTCCTTAGGACACCATACAGTGACAATTCCAAAGAATGTCCAGAACAATAAACAAAGATTATGGATCATCAAAAACTGGAATGTAAAATAGCCAAAGATAATATGGCCTTAATGGCAGGTCATATATACAGTTCTAACATGCTCAACCTTTTCACCTTCTCTATAATTTGCTCAAAGTAAACCATTTTTTTTTTCATCTTTAGACGGTTTACAGCATGATATCTACACTCAAGATCAATAGTGACACTGGCCTCCTCCACCAGCCCTTCCGCAAACCACACATAATGATCTACTTCCGGAGAATGTTTACTCTGTCCACTTGAAAAAGCTATAATGAAAGCAAAAGAAAGCATCTCTGAAATAGAAATAAACATAGGGACAGAAATGTGTTGTCAAACTGTGTATAGTTAGGAAGGCTTTATGCATTTACATCAAAGAAAACTCTGTTCCACCTTTTTTCCCTGCATCCAGTCATCTTGTCATTATATAATCTATGATTTCCATAATGATAAACAAGTAAACACATATCAGAATATACATAAATCTTATACCTAGCCAAAAACGAATGTGGTTATATCAGAAATATCTTGGAGATAATAGTCGACTGGCTGTCAGAGAAGTGTCCTAACCTCCTAAAGCATTGGCAGATGAGGAATGCTAAATGGTTCTCAATGAAAAGTAAACAGCTACAGGAAGCTAGTAGACATGATGTGACTGGTAATGATTGGCAGTATAATGACTGCACAACAGTGTAGCACCAGCAGCACCATCATGTATGAATGGGGCATTTGATCATCAGAGGTAAGTATACTAGTGTGGAATTACCAAAGTTACCAATTTATAGGAATCACTCTTCCCACATACTGAAACATATACAACCAGTATTTATGAATGTCACTATAAAGAACCAGTAAATGCATGTTCAAGTAACAAAATGAAGCTGAATACATCCACTCAGGTTATAGTCACTGACCAAAACTTGTGTACAAACTCCAACTTTTGACATACAGTGAAAATCAACAAAGGGTCATAACTCTAGCATAAGTGCATTGGAATTTTTTTCTCTCTAACTTATGAACTAGACCCAAGCATGGATGCATTTATGATACATATAACAATGAGTTACCAAATTTAATCACAAGTCTGAAGATCTTTATATATAATGTCTGACATTAAATGTTTGAAAGAGATTCTTTGAAGTTTATGTTTATTGGCAACATTAAGTATGGTGATACAGTCATTATACTGTCTGTTGCACCAGTATTCATGGACAATCAACACCTACTCTTAGTTTATAGCAATGGAAAATATCAGTCAGCTTTATTACTTTTTTTTTAGATATTTCTTCACATGAATCAACTATGCTTTAACAGTTGATAAGCAATTATGTGTTTTATTCTTTATTTTCAATAAAATTACATATTTCTAGGAGTCCAATAATGTTTCTTAGAAGAAAAGTGCCTTTCAATTGAATCTCTTGTCAAACAAATAAAGAAAACACAAAAATATTTTTTTACACAGCTGACTCCCTCCTCCCCCCTTGAATATACAGTAAAAAGCTGGTACTGCCACCTCTAAGTCTATCCTGCTCTCTAGAGTCCTATCCAATACGTTCCTACATAAACTTCCCATTTTACTCCTAAGTAAATAGTGCTATCCATTACCACATAGGTACCGAGGGAATAATTCAGTGGTGAATGTGAATAATCAGATTATTTTGCTTACATTTCTTATTGTTAGTAGTTTTACCAACGATCAATTATCAGTTATATAACATGTGCTAGTCAACATTAGGAAATGTTACCTATAATATTCATATAACATATAAGGTTGTGAAGGATTGTTGTAATGAACTTTCATTTTCCTTGATTAGACCTTGTTGGGAAACAAAAATCTTTAAAATTCTTAGAAACAGCTTTCATTTCATAAATGAATAAACTCATACATTTGAAATATTCAGATGGTATAAAAACATGGGTAATCAACTCTTTAATCAATATTTTACAATTAGAGATAGCCCCAATAAAGCTATACCTCCACACTCTATCAAATAAAATAGCAAACTGGCCTTCAGTATAAAGTGCAGCTGATAAGTGGATTACTATTTCTAAAAATATAGAACCTTGAAAGTAGACCTAAGTATGGAATCTTTGATAAAGTAGTGCTGTAGTTAAAATGGTTGATTTTATAGCCAGATAAACTAGATCTAAAGGTGTCAAGGAAACAAAGGAAAGATTCTGTTGTGTAAAAGTTCCCTGATAAAAACTTCATTGCCTAAATAATGGGATAAGTGTTACACCCCCAACCAGGTGTTCATTCCTCATGAACAACATTGTGATATATGTACCTTAACAATGTTGAACTTTCTTACAGCCAAATTTGATGAACATTTAGTTCTGATTTATATCGCATACACAAGAGAATGTTGTTAATTAGTAAAAGGAGACAGACAGTATTAATAGAAGAGCTGATGTCAAAATCCCGTAACCTTAAGCCAATCATTAGGTGCCTAACCCCTTGAGGTGCAAATAGTACAGCTCTTGATACAGGAGGCTGGCTTGGTATCTGCACTCTATGTACTTTATCTAATGTTTTGTATTGAACTGAAAAAACCCACAAAGATAAAGATCAAACCCATCATGTCCATATGTATAAAAAAGTTTAACTACAACTGTCCTATCTCCCAAATGTACATATGTATGTACTATACTTTACAATGGAATTGGAAAATCAATACATCTAATATCTAAAGCTCAGTTCCATCTGTGAAGCCTCAGCCAATGTTACTGTGCAGTGATCTGGACCTCTAGCTTTCCAGCAGCAGGCCCAACCCTGGTACTTATAAGCCTACAGATATCTAATGCAGTTTACCATAAATGTAAAAAAAAGTTTTTTTTATTATAACATGTCCTTTAATAAGTCTACTCCCTGTCTTTAAGTTAAATGATATTTTGAAGAGATGAAATTGTACCAAGCTTAAAACTTTCTATATATCCATTTGAATAAATGTGAAAGTATCTTTATAACATATAACAAAGTGTTTAAAAATGATATTATGTAATCCAAACAAACAATAATTACAGTAATTATGCAGAATAATGCACTAAATCGTTTATATAATATTTTGAAAATAGATATTGATCATTTTTTGATTAAATAAAGATTGAGAGCTAATAGTAAATCATCTTTCCCTGTTCTGAAAATAGGTACCATCCCAGGATTTAGAATCAAGAAACATTCATCCAAAGTGCATCTGAATGTGTTCTATGCAGTCCATTTTTGTTTACCTTTCCTTGTTGTCTGGCTTTGTATTTAAATTCAGTCATTATTTTTAAAATGTTTTGCATGAAGCTCCCTATTCCTCATGGAGAATGGGGAATATTTTTCGCCAAAAGTAATAATAAATAAAAAACACTGTTAAAACCATGTCACTTTCAGATATGATAATACCATCTGTAAAAAAGAATCATGACAAATAATTCAAATTGTTAAAATAGTTATATCATAGTGATAAAATTTTATGTTCAATTTGACTGAAGATCTGGTATTTCATGGCCTATACCAGTACCTGCAATGATCAGATTCAGCAGATTGGGACTTGGATTTATATAATATGCTGCAAGGGTATTATATATGTCGGGTACCTGATAAAAACGTCTATCCTAGGGATATGGGTTGGTCACAAATGTTAGCCATTGGAAGATAGATCAGATAGGAATGACAAGTCTATTACTGCTGATACATATCTGTCCATGTAACACACAACCTGACACAAAGGCTTTACAGCAGGGCCTCTACTACCTGTTCCTGTCGAAAACTGGGGTGTTATAAACACCTCTGAGAGTAAGTCAAGAGATCAATATGGGTATGCTACATGCATTGCCTAATTACATTATCTTTGTTTCCCTTTGGGTTTAAAAATTAAGATGGGACAGCTTATTTCCATAGAGACCTGAAATTAATAACAGCAGGTTCTTGGAACAGAAAAGTAAATTTCTGACAGCAAAATCACATTAAGTTCTAATATGTCCCTGCCAAAAATTGCTGTTAGAAGCTATCAAAAGAAAAAGTGCATGTATGCTGCATGCACATGATTTCATAAAACTGCACAGGGATTTTAATTCCTGTCTGTTAAATTAAGATGTGGTGTTGGAAACATACATTTGTAGACCTATCAACAAGTTTCATTTATTGGCATGTCTTCTGTATCAAAGACATGTATGATGTAGGTATGATGTAGGTAACTTCATTTCACTTGCTGTTATTTCCATTTCAATGATTTTTATAAATACATTATTAAAGTTAGGAGATGAAAGGAGAATGAGAAGTAGCTTTTTAAAAACTTCATATATTCATATAGATAACATAAATTATATAGAATTTTTCATTAATGCAGAATATACACACATGTAAATCATTCTGCCTTAGTCATTCAGATGAGCTAGATATGTTGTTGATTTGTCTGGTATTAATATGCTACGTAATGGAGATCTTATACCTTTTATGCACCAACACCAACGTCTTCATATGTATACATTTACACACCTAGTCTGACATGACGCATACTACATATCTCACACATATAACATGTTTAAAATGTGTTAACTATTGCTAGTCAAATACTTGGTCATTTGGAACTCAATTTAACGTTCACTGACCTAAACTCAAAATAAGTTATATGCAAACATGTCCTGAGACTTCCATTGCTCCTCTTGATGATAAGTTACACAGACATTACACATCACCTTTTGCTCTGAATTTAATTGGCATTGAGTACTGGAGTTTAATCATATAGCAAAAAAACTGTTTTTATGACATGCAATAAAAGACTTAGGAATTATACAATCATCACTGCAATGTTCCAGTTCAGCGAGTGCTTCAATGACAAGGTATATGCCTGATTAAAAGACAATGACTTAAATTAATGGACTAAATATCTAATTTGTGAAGATAAAAAACAGTTTAAATATCACTTGATTTGATGACCAAAAGATGACCTCTGTAATACATAATAAGACAAAATAACTGATAGCTCTGCTACAACAGATCCCACATGGTAAAACGAAATAAATGAATTATCACATCATTATTTTTAAACTTTTGTTACTGTACCTAGTTTTGTACATTTACTGGAAGGCAATTGATATAATTAGATTAACAGATAGTCTCATTTGTATTGTTTAAATGTTGGATACTAACAAATATAAAAACCCATATTGACATGTTCAAGAAAGGAATTCAAATTTCTATATTAGTAATACTGCTGGACACTATAATTTCCCATTGGGTTAAATAATTACTACTTACTAGTAGTAATATTTTTTAATTAGAATATCACAAGAATTAGAAAGTTGATTACATGTAATTGAAAAGCATGGACAACTATATCACTTTGGCCCTAATTTCAAGGTCTTTGAAATTGTCTCCTTTTTTTAGAAAGAGTTATAATTAATGATCTACACCATGTTGAAAATTGATAGTTTTGTGTTGGGTGCAGTCTGCTGCAATGTAGACACTATTCAAGAATAAAATCAATACACAGCATTGCAGTATTCTGGAATAGAAACATGTCCTTCTTTAAATTCAGTCACATCTAGACTGCATTGGTGAAGATTTTTTAGTTTATATACCTAGTATATGTTATTCTTTAAGCCACTTTTAGTAATTGAAAGCTGTCAACTTCAAACTATATCAGTTATTTGTATAGACATATCATAATGCAGGTTTTTTATTCTGTATTCTAGCTAACAGATTCAAGTATCATTCATTTTAAGTAAATTCAAAAAAATGTTGGACTTTAAATACATTTAAAAGACAGAACAAACTATTCTTACATTCTCTTAATTTGTTCATATCAGGTTCACATTGACTAGATAGGTGTCCTGGCCATAATGATTATTACACTGTGCTAAAAGAAGTCTCAGAATTATTTACAAAATTCTTTGATTGAGAATCACTTCAAAATCCTTGACTTTTCATAATCATAACATTTTCATAATCGATCAACGTTAATCACTGATCAACCACAGCAGGAAAGAAATATAAGTAAATATAATTAAATCAGGTAAAATAAAAATGTATTATCAAATCTTCATGTTTTAATGTAACTCATGTTGAACAGTGTAAGTAAAATTTTCAATACATCAGTTAATATTTGCCAGATTGAAATCAATACTCATTAATAATAGAAAATGATCATCAATTTGTCATATATGTAATAATAATTTGAGTGCAGTCACAGATAAAACAACTAATCTGGCATCTATCGAAGAAATGGAATTAATGCAAGTCAAGTAACAAAATTAACGACTCACTAGAAGAAGAATCTAACATCTCTTTAAGAATTAAATGTATGCAAATTACAACTATACTCATAAGGATCATGTAATAATAATTAATCTACATTTTACATGCTAGCATGTGTCATATCCATGTGCTTAAACTGCACTGTTTATACTATTGTAAATGTTGCTATTTTCATTTATTATAGCTGTAATGACAAGTAGCAGGAAATCAATATATATACTGTCAGAATACACTGATATATGCTATCTGATTTCTTACAGCATGAGTTCATCTATTGATTTTTCTGATTAATCCTGTTAAGATTTTTTTAAATATCACTTGTGAATAACGATTGTTTTTGAATTTTTAAACTTCATACATCCATTCTCTCAAAAATTAAAACTGACCCAGGAAGTGCTTAGTTACATCAGTTTTTCATGCCTTGACGTTTAAAGTGTATGTTGTATGGGTATTGCTTACCTTCCGATATCCTCCCCGACTTCATAGAAGTTTTCAAACGGTTCCTTTTTAAATTCCATATCAAGATATTCTTAAAAACACAACTACTTCCGTGGACATGGTCGTTAAAGTCTGTGTTAAACCAGACGCAGCAAGAACAATATCTGTCGCTACTGCTGCTGAGTCCAATCCCTCACACACGCATCTCAGCGTTGTCAAAATTATCATCTGCTATGAAATACCGGAAGTGTGCTGCGAACCTACTGTGTTCAGGCGCGTACGCTTAAAGCCGGGAATATATATATATATTTCAAATATGTATGATCATTTCTTTGCAGACAAAAAGTTGATCTTTTTCATTTTTGACTAAAACATACTGAAATAAGTCGGATTTTATTTTTTGTTTATTTCAATCGTCCTTGACCTTTCACTCCCGTACTTTGATCATGGCTGAAGCTTTGAGCCCATTCGTTTACTGGGGACAGAAAACTGATCAAATATTTTTAAAGATTGATCTTAGAGACGTGGAAGTAAGTTTATAAGTAAATACATCTTCTTTGTTTCATTTTACTTTGTCGAAACGATGAAGGAAATTACACAAATGTTAATATAACGTATTCGGCATCTCTTCAGCGAACATGTCGGGCCCAAAATCAAATAAACAGCAGATAAATCTACGTTGATTCGATGTAATCCAGACTGTGTTCCAATGTCTGATTATTATTAAACTATGAAATGAATAATTTTCTATAACATTACTCGACCGATTATTCCTTTCGATACATGTATATAATATATTCTGTGAGTTGTGTGTAAGCACAATGTAGTTGTCTCCCCTTTAGTTGATATAGTTAGAACATTCAGTTAATGCTGAATATTTTACCAAATATGATCATGTTTTCAAATACCATTGGTATAGATATAAATATGCACATTCATGACAAAATGGTACGAAACGTACCAGCAGCATATCTAACAAGTCGAGCACTTTATTATGGGACACCAAGACAATCATGCTCTATAGAATCATCAACAGACTTAGTTGACATCCAAGGAGAACAATACCTGGTACCTACTGGCAGCTTCAATAGAGGCCACTACACAAAGTACCTTGATCCACAGGTCAGAATCTAGACTTACCAGGACATGTTCTTCTCCAGCACCATACAGATTATAGAACATCCTCAAAGTGCAGATGATGGAGATTAGCTTTGTTGAAGCTTTCAAGCAGATCCTATCATACATCTCACTCCCATAAATCCAGCATCAGGTTTTTTGCATTTTTATCTTTTGAATTGATCAAAATTGTCTAGTATGCTACATATGGTCTTTTTAAACAATAGTGCAAATATACTTGGGAGCACTCCAAACCGAAGAACATGACAGAACATTTTTGTACATGTAAATAACTTTAGGTTCCAATATTGAATAGCAGGGCTTCATTTTGCAAACCTTCACTTCTAAAATTACATATCACATATTGGCAGAGGACCAGTGAGTGATATGTGCATGCATTTATTAGTACATTATAATCTCATTATGCTTATATAAATGATGTGATAAAAATGATTGCCATTATAAATTATATAACTTCAAGAAATGAAATGAAGCTGTTTAGCTAAACAGAATGAAAAGTTAAACTAAAATTAGATCCACTAATCAGAAACAAGTATAAATTAAAGAATCTAAAGCTTTTATGCAACTACTAAAACAACATTTGACTGCAGTTCAAGAGTATACAGTCAATAGGAGATATTTTTAAAACTAGCACATGTAGAAGGAGGCAACTTTTGTACTTGGTGATCTGTATCTAAAATTCCAGCCATGAAGAACTTCACTCAAGCACCCAAGATCTATGCATGGTCTGTTTATATAAGTTTATTCAATACTGCTTTAACTTTTGAATTCATAATTACAAAAAGTCTAAGCCTGCTTGGTAAGTTTTAAGTTCATGCAAGTATTGGCACAATTGAAATACATGTTTTTATTTTAAATTCTTTCCTTTGTTTTCACTTGATTAAAAGTGTGTCTTTCCTTCTTTACAATTATATCTATTTCAGACAATTTAGATTTTCTAATCATTTCCTTTGGATTTAGACATCTTTGCTTTGTTTTTTTTTATTTAATAAAATGTTGCCTGTATTATGTTATAGTATATCATATTGGTACATTTGTAACATTTCTTCTTTCCAGAATGAAGTTGTTAAACTGACAGACTCTGGTCTATCCTTTAATGCAGAAGGATTTGGAGTGAGAGGTCAGAATTACTATGGAATCGACATTGAGTTCTACCATCCTGTTGACCCAGAGGTATAGCTATCCTAGTTAAACAATTTTACTTTCTAGTTTGTGTTGAATTCCTATTTTGAAACCTTATTTTACAAAATTGTTCAAAATTCAAGATGTGCACAGCTTTTATGCATATTGTTACAAAAAAAAAAACCCATGTAAATGTATGAAATATATGAGAATAAAATGTTGCACATCACAGCCAAATAGATTTTTTTTCCAGTGAAGGCGAAAGAGAATAGTCACTTAATGGAAATGCATATGGAGATTTTCTATCTGGTTGTAATCTACAAAACCTTGTTATATACATGTTGTTAGGTAATTGATTTATAGATGTATGTAACACTGAAATATTTGTCATGTTTTCTTATTGATTATTTGGTCACATGCATTAATTGTAAACTTTTAGTTTTTTTTTGTTTGTTTTCTTTTTTTATTAAAACTGAAATGATTGCCAATGGTACAATTGATGCACAACAATTACACAAACATTTTTATTGATGCAGGAAAGCAAGTATCGAGTGATGGGAAGATGTATTGAGTTTCAAATTAAGAAGAGTGGTGATGGAGAGATTTGGCCTAGACTTACATATAACAAAGTTAAGCTGCCCTGGCTGAAGATTGACTTTGACAAGGTGGCATATGAGGACTCAGAGTCCGAGAAAGAAGAACAAGAGGTTCAATGTATATTTAGTATTGTAGTAATTATGTTGATATTGTATAAAATGTTTTTTTTTTTTTTGTGGTTTGTCTCTTGATCGACTTGATTAATGCAGTTATTAATTAAAGATGTGAGAAAACCATGGTGCAAGAAAAACAATGTTTTCAAACAGTAATACTGACAGCTAGATATTGCATGACTATAAACATTAAACTATAAGCATTTCACACTAAGGCAGATTTTGTATTTTTCACTTTAACTTATGGCTATATGATTATAAGTAAACAAGTGGAGGCTTTTTATTGGACTGTCCATCAGCTCTCATTACCATTATCATTGCATTAACTGTCATTCTTTGAACAGATTATTTGTCCACCTGGCCCAAAGACCCTTGTTAGCTTATGGCATTCTGTGGCATCCGCCAATCAACTTTTTTCCTAAAAATCCTGGGTCTCAGCCCTCAGGGGCCTGAGGGACTGACACATAAAGAGAAATTTTAAAATAAAACAAATTCATTAGAATCCTATTCTTCCTGTAGGAATGCTTGGATATTTTCCAAATTTGGTCTGAAGCATTCTTAGGTGAAAGGGAACCCTGGGCAGGAGGAGTGGGGCCCAATCGCGGGAAGTAGAGCAATTTCTTTATGATGCAACTCTTCTTGTAGGAGTGCTTGGATATTGCCTAAATTTGGTCGGAAGCATCTTAGGTGAAGGGGAATCAATTTTGTATAAATGGTGGGTCTCAGCCCTCTGGGGAGGGAAAGGCCCAATAGGGAAATAGAGCAAATTCTTTAAAATCCTACTCCTGTAGGAATGACTGGACTTTGCACAATGTTGGTCTAAAGCATTCTTCGGTGAAGGGGAATCAATGCTTTATTAACCTTAGTTATCAGCCCCGTATGGCCACTTTGGCAGAGTCCAATACTGTAAATTGAGCAAATTCTTTAAAATCCTACTCCTCCTGTAAGGATGATTGAATTTTGCCCAGATTAGGTCTAAAGCATTCATAGGCGAAGTGGAATCCATTTTGTATAAATATATGGGACATATGTATTATTACTGGAGGCACTGTTAAACATCTTGTACATATCATGATATCACATGTTACTATACATATAAATCTACAGTAAAAAAGCATAATTATCGAAATTACAAGAGATATAATTCTGGTTTACAGCAATGTACGTTGATAAATTTATGGCGATAAATGTTATCATTCATGATTGGCTTAAAGACCAAGTGTGACAGGTAAACTGTATCACTTACTATGTAAAATACAACACATTATTATGTACAGTGAAGAAATGTTTGGAAAAGACATCACATCAAAGGAATAGGACTTAAACATTTTAACATAATAACTGTCAGTGGTTTATCTACATTTTCAAATGTCATGATATTTTCCACCAAACAAGCAAGTAAAATGACATTCCCCATATATAACATGTTAATTTTTTCTGTTTAAGTGGGAAAATTATGTATCATTTGTCCCTGGACAACCACTAGCTGTAAAAATTATTGTCATCTTTCTTTTTCATTTTCATAATATTGATTTTATTGACATCCTTGTTGTTTTTCCTACATTTTGTAATCATGATATACATGTATAATGTTTGTTTTCATTTCCACAGAACTCAGAACAAGCTGATTACATGAAGCAGCTGGAAAAGGAACTTTTATCGGATCGTGATTTAGGTAAATTTATGTTTAGGAATATACCCTTGGTAATCATATATATTTTAAAGATGTTTTTCAAATTTTGGATAATGTTTGTATTTTTTATATATTATAAAAGTACATTTTACAGGGATTTCTTGTCTTCTTAAGATCACAGAATCTTCTATGAATGTGAAATTTGTCTCAACATAATCTCTGTCATTAACTCTAAGATATGTTAAGGTCACGATTTCAGGTTATGAAACATCATATGTTGTTGTATACTTGATAACTAGCCATTGGTAGTTTTTTATTACTGAGAAAAATGAAAATGGAATTTTCAGGAAAGTTTTAATATAGTAATGTATCTAGTTTTAATTAACGCAACATAGATTCATCCATATGGCAGTGTAATCTATTGGGTCCAATTCATATATAATGGTTTTATATTTTAGTTATCATTTTTGAGCTTCCTATTTAAGTTCATGTCTATTTTTGGATAGTGTAACTAAAACAGATGTAAGGTGAAAAATCATGAGGCTTTAAAATGATTACATATGCTTCAGCTAACATGCCCCCCACCCCTTTCCCCCCACCCCCCGCCCCTCCCTAAAAAAAAAAAAAAAATAAGGTAAGTCAGTTGGAAAAGCTCTTTCTTTTTTTATATTTAATTAGTTTTCATTTATATATAGAGAGAAAGAATCTGGTCCTTGATAGTTCTTCAATGAAAATTGCCTCAAATATTCAGCATATCAGACTTAAACTTACCAGTATTGGGTCAGTCAGGTTTACAGAAACAGGCAATGCTTTAGGCATACTGTAGTTGCAGATTTTAAAACTTACTAAATAAACTGTGCCACATAAATATCTGTTATAAAACTAAAATGAAATTATCTTTCAATATCATCACTGGTAACTGAGTTCATATTTTTCATTATATATACAGTACTTTGTTTCAATTACTTTTCTGTCTCTGGTTAGTTGTATTTTAAGATTTTGTATCTGTGTTTTGTGTTTCAGAGCCATTTCCAGACGTTAAGACTTGCTACCTGTTTGTGTACAACCTGATGCAGTTCATTGGTTTTACTTATATTTTCACAGCACTTGCATACAACTGTTTCAAAGATATAAACTGTAAGCCACATTATTACTACACTTACTAATCATCACAGTTGGAAGTTAATTTAGTAAATTCAGTCCTGTAAAATATAATCACAGCTTATGAGCAATGTTTCGAATGCAATTCAAGATTATCTTGGAAAAACTGTCAACAGAATTTGATTTTGTCCTCAGATTGTTTCTTATGAAAATTTTCTGATCTTGTTTCAGATGCATTTTCAAATACGCTGGAAATTTCGGGAACACAAATAATGTTTGTACAAGTAGCTGCCGTCCTGGAAATCGTTCATCCCTTACTGGGCTGGGTGAAATCTAGTCCAATTCCAGCCTTCATGCAGGTGATAATAACAAGAAAATTTGATATATGGGCAATTAACATTTTCAGCTTCATAGAAAGAACCATTATATCATGATTGCCTACCAAAACTTAATAAATTGAAGATCTTAATGGGCTATCAATATCTATATATACATTTAGGAATTGCATCTAGATCAGTTTAAATGCCTAACATTGGTACGAAGGTATAAAGGTAGATCTGAGGAAACTCATATAAGTTGTTATTAGCATAGACATTGTGGTCAGTGTTGTACTGATTAATCACTTTACTATTTCATACTTCTTAAGCGACAAGAAAAGTATAGGCTTGTGGATATTTCAGTATAATCCATTGGAAAGAAACATCAAATTTTAATAAGGATTTGTTCAGCGGGTAATTTTCTCATGTCAAAATTTTCGTGATTTGCTAATAAAGTGGTTGAATTACATTTTAATGAATGGAAATTGTATGATCTGGATGTAAAATCACAGGTGATACACTAATGTCTCATTATTTCACTGATTAAATTTTTGCAATCATATTTTATGAACCTTGAAATAGTGAAAATATCATCCCAGTGTAAATAATTGGCTGTACAGTACATTCAATTTGTTTTAATTTTCAGTTTTTGTTCTTTTAATTTTAACAATGTTTTTCAAAATACAAAAGTATAAAATGAATGGTAAGGAGTGTTGTTGATGTTATTTACAGGTTATGGGTCGGAACTTTGTCTTGTTTATTGTTGTGGGACAGGAACCAAGACTTCATGAGCATTCATTACTGTTGATCCTCTTTATGGTTTGGAGTGGTATAGAAATTGTACGGTAGGTCTATCCAGGAGTTAACACTAATCATAATTACTTCATCTTTAAAATGAAAGTACCTTCCAAGAAGTTGGAAGAACTTCATCTTGAAACCTGTCACACTAGCCACGCTTATTGTCAAGTGTCATTCCTTATACAATTAAAATTAAAGTGCATTTGATAATGGCTCATAACTTACTCTAAATTCAATGCATTGTACTGTATTGGGCAGTTTCTTGGTTGAAGTTACAAGTGCATGTTTATATGTATGACCCAAATGTTTGCATATTACACATATATTCCATTTCAAACAATTTGCAAAAACTTCATTTTTGTTTTTGCTAATACTGTATAGGTTTTTTTTATGTCCTCTATATATAGCTTCGTTCATATGAGGATGGTATAACTTATTTGAATATGTTTGTTAGAGAAAAACAGTCCATAAAGAGCACTTAAGTGTCTTTTAGTCCAAGGTAATAAAAAGTATCATTATTTTGACAATATTTACATGCAAATGTTTCTGGTCTGTCTTTGAAGCAAGAAAAGTTCATTATGCCATAATCAACTTGTATGTAATATACAAACAAACAGCGCAAAAAATAAACAGCAAGGGTGTATTTATAAACAGGTTTCACTGACATATTGTCTTGCTTTATCAGGTATCCATTTTACATACTGTCATTGTTTGGCAAGAAGAATGATTTGATCACCTGGTGTCGCTATACTGCTTGGATTCCCCTTTATCCCCTAGGTTTTCTTACTGAGGGTAAGTTTCTTAACTTTTGTTTGATTACACAGGGTAACTCTTCATTTCCTCTTCCTTTTCTTCTTAGTATTTGGAAAAGTTATTGTTCTGTTGATTTTATTGCATTGGGACACTGTAAGGTAATTTTTGGTGTTTGCTGAAAACCTCTGTATCTAGCTGATAAAATTTTATTACCAAGAATTACTTGCCTTATTCTTCATTCTTGTCTTTAGTCGGATAAAAGTATAAAATATTGGTGGCGTTAAAAGTACACTGTATATTGTTGAACTTGTTGATGAATGAGTGATTGATACCGTATTGCGGGTAAAATTATTTTGATCGCTATGTAAACTGTAAACATGTTAACTCACTTCATGTATTGGCTGCAGTGGGCATAATGGTAAATCAAAATCATTGCATTGTTTTCAGGCAAATTTTGCTATTTCAAACTCATATTGAATATGATGTAAAAAAATCCTATTTCTTGTATTTGTCTTCTGTGCTTGGTTAAGGCAATAAAGATAAAAAGCAAAAGTTTTCAATCGATACAAAGTATTATGGTTGATAAATAAGTGATGGTTAAAGGGAGACACTTGATAGATAATTGGTCTAAGGGAGGTAATCACTCTATTATTTCTTTTTCCAGCATTAATTGTTGTGTTGGCTATTCCCTTCTATGAAGACACAGAGAAATTTTCTGTATTCCTTCCGAATGCTTGTAACTTCTCATTTTATTTCCCATGGTTTTTAAAAACCTACTTAGGTATATTCATTCCAGGTAAGTGATTTTTTTTTTTTAATATCTTGGCTTAACTTTAGCACTTAGATAACTTTAGGATTTTCCCAAATTCTCTCCTCTTTTAAGTTAGCAAAGTTAGACTGTATTGGTTAACACATCTCTGGTGAAGTAATGAATTATTTGATCATGTCAGAATATTTCTATTTTATTTAAAGATATAAACATCATCATTAATCAGTCTATAGTATAATTGCAGAAACTAATGTTGACATGTTCTGTTTCAGCGGGTTACTATTTAATAGGCACAATGTATAGACAGAGACAGAAAGCATTGAAGTCAATCAAACTGTTCCGGACCAAGAGGGATTAGGAGCCTTGTTGTATTTTCATTCATTATAGTTGTATTTTTCTTGTGATAATCAGAACTATATGTAATTTTAAGCAACACAGCTAATGATAGTTGAAAGTATAATGCATACCCGTAATCCCCAACTTCATTTTTTTTTTTTTTTTTTTATTTTTTTATCTTGTTTTTTTTGTTTTGTTTTTTGGGATTTTTTTTCTTTTTTTTATTTTTTTGTTTGTTTTTTTAAACATAAATAACAACAAATCCTTTCAGAAGTTTTCTCATAAACATCAGATATAACATACCAGAAATATATTGGTTTGTATGAAATAAGGTTGAATATTTAGTGGTTTGTCACAATGTAAAACATATGATAGATACTGAAGAAATTTAGAATGTAATAAGTTTCAAAAACAACCATTTGAAGAAAAACTGTATATTTTCACTGTTTCGTTTTTAATAGATCATCCTAAAATTGTTACTTTTTACGAACATTATGGCAACAAAATGACATATTAGCTGATACTATCAAATTGAAATTTCCAACCGTTTTCAGAAACAAGAAGTGGTATTGAGATATTGTGTTCGGTAATGATGTAAAAATAGATTGTATATAGAATTTTGTTTACTACAAATGTAAGTTCACTGCATTGTTAATTAGGGAGTCAGTTATCAGTTATTTTAACAAGACACTGTTCACTGTAAGGATAAATTCAAATTTACAGTATTTTTTTTTTTTTTTTTTTTGTGCGTATGTGTTCAATGTATATTTGAAGATTAAAAGTTAAATTTATTATTGGAAAAAAATTAATATTGAAAAGGGAAGCAAAGAATATCTTTATTTTGGTTGACATCTTATCAGAAAATAAAGCCAGACATTTAAATGAGTAGAAAATCCATAGTAAAGGTTGTAATCATTTTGTGTTGGTCATGCTTAAGTTAAGAAATGACTTAAGACAGTAGTTTGTGATTATCTGATTTTACATAATTTGTTTATTGATGTTCTGTAACATGTGGTGAATAAAATATGTCGGAAACGTAGTGAAAGGAATGTATGATAATGCCCCGCCCATCAATGTCTGCTTGTATTTACTGCAGTTTATTGTTGATGGAACTTACAGCAAAAAAAAATAAGTCTTGAAATTATTAGTAGACAGAGAAAAGTTGTTTTTTTTTTAATTTGGTTTCTTTTCTTTTTTTTGTGATATCTTGTCATGTTTTGTTATGTTGTCATTTGGTTTGTTTGTGTTTATTTGATAATAGTACCAATATCAGTTAATCTGTTGTAACTATGATAGCAAATTAGATATCAGATGATTGATGTTATCTACAATGACAAATAGGTCTCATGGACCTAGCGAGGGAAATTAGAACATCAGAGTGCACTAAGGGTTGTCTTGTAACCAGGTATATTGGTTAGGGTGTGAAACAATCCATGCATGTTCATGCTAAAAAACAGTAGTTGTGTTGTGCTGCCTGGGCTTTCTGTTATTTTTTTTATTTTACTATTTTTTATGGATGTTGTATAAAAAGTTGTATTTTATTTGATTCAATTCTTTAATCTGAATTTGAATTACAATTTGGTCTTCATGGCCTAAGGTTAGGTTGAAATTGGGGTTTAGATAGCAAAGCTTATTCAGTATTAATTTTCTTTGTGGAGTGAATGGTATGTGTTAACTGAATTTGTTTACAAACCTTATCAATAGAGAACCATATAAAGAAAGTAGTTTAGCAGGTACACAAGTGTTTGAAAACATTTGATTTTGTGATTTTTGATTTCCATCTATAGTTTGATGGGTATACATGTCATTTTTATGTTGTGACACTTTATAGGTCAATATTGTATGATATTGATTTTACAAAAGTATTTATTCATCTTTTATTCACTTTTTACATTAATATCAAAATCATTCATAAATAGATATCAATTTTCAGTTAAATCTGATGAGAAAAGTAAGCAATGGTTGAGCAGTAGCAAATAAATATGTGAAGAGAAAAAACTCAGAGTAGTAAGTATACAATGGATTTAAAGACAATAATTGTGATTGGTTCATATATTATGTATGCCAGTGTGAGGAATTCTAGCTTTCAAAAACTATTTTGCCATTGTGTTGAAATTTTAGAATTAGGTTTATTGGATGATTTCTTTCTTTTTATTTTTAGTATTTTGTATATCTTACTATGAAATTTCTGATTGACCAAGATATTATTGATTATCAGGTTACATAGATACTAGTTATTTGATATCCTTAACAAACTACATATATTGCAATTTTTATTGTAATTGATTTTTGTGTCAGAGTAGTTTCCCTTGAGTCAGATTTCAAAAAACAAATGAGTATTTTCTTTTCAGGTAAAAACTGTGTTCAGTTTAGTATTCTGAGTCAATTGTGGAAGTCTTTTTTTGTAGACATATATGTACAGGTTGATTAAATCAACACAGTAAGTATGCGTATCTGTAGGTATTTAATTGTATTTTTGTATGTATTTTGCTGGAAAGTCAAGAACACCATTTCCATAATTGTAGTGAGTTACTATTATTAAGAGATATAATGGGGTTTTAAAATTTAAAATTCCCACAGGAAAAGGGTTAGTCCAGGACTCAACTATCCTAGTCCCAAAAATTACTTTAAATATGTTACATTTGTGTGCAATACTAAGTACTGTAGTGCAGATTTAAAAGCGCTGACTGTTTATATATTTAACACTAATTTTCTCATTTTTCATTAATTAGAAATGTCATGTGTTCTGTATATAAACATAATCTAATGAAAACAAAAAGATGAATTCTAGTGAATTGTTTGCAGTATTATTTGACTTTTTGGGATCGGTTAAATTTACATGCTAAAATGCCATTATTCCATGATTTTGTTGTATCATTTATTTTATAATTTGGTTTTTATCCAACATAAAAGGCTGTAACAAAGAGATATTGGTGGCTGCCCCTATTGGTGCTATTTGTAGAGTATTGGTTTATACATGATTTATTATTGATTTAACATTGATTTTAAATGAAATTGACAACATAGATTTATTGTATTGTTGTGTGGTGGAATGTGATTATACAGTTTTATGTGTTGTATCATCATACTTAGTAAGTCAAGTCTCATCAATAGATGTTTTTTAAAATAAAATATTACATTTGATAAGCTTATTTCAATTACAAGTCTCAAGAAATACACATTTACTATCATACACTTACCAGTATATATATATTAAACATACTATTAACATGTAACGAGATATCTTAAGCTGCACTAAATTGGATTTAAAATTTGAGTTTAATCATATCAAAACATGGCTTTAAATATTGCAAATGGGACACAGTTCTTTTAAAAAGTGGTATCATGTTTATATTACTGTAGGTCCAAATCTGGTAATAAGCACACCCATATCTGTTACCTAGGTACTGTAAAATTACTGTCTCATAAGAGACAATGTTTTTGAATATCCTGTGGTAAAACAATTTTTTTTTTTACTTGAGTAAAAGGTGATTATTAGCCTCCTAGGCTTATTGAACAGAAAATATGGTATTAAAAAATTTATATATCAACTAGATATTATTTTATATACATACAAATGAAAAAGCAATCAGAGGTTTTAATTATTTAATTATTATTGAGGTGGCTGGCAGATAAAAATGTAAGTAAAGGGGCACAGCTGTGGGAGGTGGGGGCAACATCAATGATATTTCATGAAATTCTTAATAAACCTTTAGCATATTGAATGTAAATATTTCATATTATAGAGGGTGTTTAATGAGCGGTAGAGTCTTAGGATCCAATGGATCAGAATGTTACCTTCAAAGCATCAAATCTGTGTTTTGTATATTTTATTTTTGATAATAAAAAGTCCAACTATGAAAAGTAAAGTTGTTGTTCTTGATTTCAAATGGACTTACTCTACTAAGAGTGATGTTTCTTGATTACTAACGTGAGGAGTAGAATATTTCACTTGTGTTATATGGACTGAAGTATCTTGGCTTAAAGGTAATGGTTTGATATTGTAAAAAAAAGAGCAGCTGATAGAAGGTTGATATAAGCCAGTCCACATCTAGCAGAGGTAATTGATTATTTTCTCCTTTACTTTCCTATCATAAAGATATTGGAAAGTTTTTGTCATGATTGGTATACATCCTCATAAATCGCCAATGAAATGTGTCAAAAAATTGTTGACATCAAAGGAGAGCTGGATATGTCTTTCCCTGGCAAACACTGCAATGGGTTCCCAGCTCTAATGTCAAGGTTATGTATGTCAGATTTGGTATAGATTTACTATAAAATATTATCCTCAATTATTCTTGGTTGATTTTTGAGACACACACAAGTCATGTGACTAACTATCAACTTTACCGGGTCAAGTGTTTATCATGTATGTATTATATTTTAATACAATATGTTTATTGTCATTGTCTAAACTGCGGTGTGGGTCTTTGCCGTAAAAATATCGAGGTCAAGAACTGAGAATGATGCAGACTAGAGTTTGCAAATAGATGATATTGCGGTTTCAGCTTAACGTTTGTGTTATGATTGGCAGGAGTTTAAGTTATATTAAGAGCGTGAAGCAGAACTATTAAACATGAGATTATCAGATTTAACTCTTTGAAACATGATATACATGCAACACAGCCATTCAGTACAAGGTGGGGATTGGGTACGAGTTACAGCATTGAAAGTGCGTTCGGTTACAAGCTCCGCCCACCTCTCGCCTGATTGGCCGGCAGAAATTCCCACCTGACTTGACCACAGGACAACAACACGACTGAACGAAACCAAGACCAGAGTAAGGGTATATTTGTATAACCGAATGAACCAACTGCCTTTATAAAAAGTAGAGTAGACGTGAACTGAAATCAGTTTCATTGTATTAGTCACAGATGGGTTATGACTTCTGCTGGCGTTAATTTTAATTACAGATATTAAAACCTTCAGTTTAGTTTAATTAAGCTAGTTTCTAGTTGCTCAGTGTTTAAGTTGTAATGAACAAGTGGTTAGAGAAACTTTCATGTATAAAAACAGCTGGAGACTTGTTGGATTCATAAATCTGGAGTGTTAGTTTACTTCCAAAGGCCAAAAGAGTTTCACACAGGCGACGATTTTGATTTTTTCACTTTTCATTCGTAAATTCTAACCCACATTACCAACCAGTTTAAAAGTTTTGTTCTGATTTCGTTGATTTCTCAAACAACTATATGTATGCTACACGCAAGACTTTTCTTTGAGGCTGGTTTGTTCCAAAATATGCGTGCCGTATACCGCCCAAACATTAAGTGTTAGGGGATATTGGTATCAAAAGTCCGCCCCGCCCAATGTTTGTACCAAACAAGAGACGGTGTCTCTCAGGGGTTGCACGTGGTCTTGAGGACTTGGCACCACTAGTGTATACGGAGGGATGGAGAACCTGGAATTTAGACGCGGTGTTTGGCATTGTTGTGATTTACACGGGCGGATACCGGTCCATGCGTTAAACCCAATTAATATGACCTAGATCGAATGACTGGTCGACCCAACAACTCAATTTATCTCGCATAAACTGACCAATCACATTTGGATTTAAGTGCAAAACAGCGAATATAATGCTCCCATCGTTTGAATGCAAAGCATCACTGAAAAAATGTGAATTGATAACCTTAATAATAAGTGCGAATAGTAAACCTTTGCTTTTATCAGATGCGCAACAATGTACCCCCTCCCCCTTCTAGATTAATCAAATGAATGGCGTATTTCATACTTATTCTTTTTTACGAAAGTTCACCCCGAAATGTAGTGTGTTGATTATTTTTTCTTTAAAAGGAAAAGGGGGAAAATACAGACAAAAACCAAAAATAAAAAGATATTAAGAAAGGAAAAAGTTTCACGCGATGTGTTGTATAATACAGTAGTATCGATGTGTATCGACAAGCATTGCATACACCAAACAAAACTTCCTGCTTATATGGTTTGCAGTCTGTTTGGGGAAAACACAAACTGTTATGAAGGAAGTGTGCTATTATTTCATGTTCAATGAAACGCTTTGTGTCGTGTACTTCAAATTAACAGTTATTGTAAATATACCAATTTGTAGCACCTACTTGTCAAAGTTGTTAATGCTTGACAGGTAAATAAAGAAAACCATCAGTTTAAGTACACATACCAATTGATATAAACACCATATTTGAACTTTCATGTGAAAAAATAATTAATTATATGTAGAAGTGTAAATCAGGTCATTTTAAAGTCGGTATTTTTCAAAGAAAATTCCAGAGATATATTTCTGTTTATATCGGTTTGGTAAAAAAAAAAAAACATAAAAAAATTAAAAAAAAAAAAAAACATCCAAAACAACGGGATTAGCAGGTTTACTTGTTTGACAAGAACTTTATGAAACAAGTCATTTTCAGGTTTTCATAACAGTTACAATTGTGAATGAAATGCAGAGGATGGTCTTGTATCCACACCATACCAACGAGACAATTAATGTTTTTAGGTTATGCGTTTTTCGAGCATTGTGGCAACTTTTTGTGAATATTGGGTGGCCCTTAAAAGGGCCTTTAAATTTTCAGCTAAAAAGGCTGGAAAGAAAGCTAAGCAGATTTTTTGACTGGCTTCTTCGCTTTCTTGGCCGCAGGCTTCTTTGCTTTCTTAGATGACTTCGCTACCTTTTTGGGTTTAGTTTTCTTGGTGACCTTCTTTGCTTTCTTAGATGACTTCGCTTTCTTTGCCTTCTTAACTTTTTTGGGTTTTTTAGTTTTCTTGGTAACCTTCTTTGCCTTCTTTGGCTTCTTAGCTTTCTTCTTCTTTGGAGTCTTCTTCTTTGGTTTCTTAACCTTCTTTGGCGCTGCCTTTCCAGCCCTGAAGCGCCCGGTTGCTCCAGTAGCAGTAGATCCCTTGGGTCTTACCAGTGCCCCGGTCTTTAGTCCACGTGCCAAAGCAATCCTAACAGATGATGTCACCCTGCTGGCAGTTAGGTACTTGCTGAAGTTAGCCATGATGTATTTTCTGATTGCCGGAACAGATGAACCTTTCCTGTCCTTCATTGCTTTGATAGCTGCAACGACCATCGATAGAGTCGTGGGCTTCTTAGCTCCTCCTTTTGATGGCTTCTTGGCTGCTTTTTTCTTAGGACTCTTTGCCTTCTTTGGCTTAGCTGCCTTAGATGGAGAACCGCTTCGGCTTCTGCTTCTTGTCCTACTGCGAGACCTCGAACGCTTTTTCGGGCTTGAAGCTGGTTTTTTTGCTACCTTCTTCTTTGGGCTTTTCTTCGCAGACTTTGGCATTGCTGCTTTAGCTGGGGACGCACTTCGGCTCCTGCTTCTGCTTCTCGACCTCGAACGTCTTCTCGGACTTGGTGCCATTTTCAGAGCTTTGATACTCAGTCAAATGCAAGTGTGATCAATACAACGAACTCCCACAGATATATACAATTTACTCGTACCTCACTGAAAACACCCCATGTTATGCAAAAAAGTTTTCAATGGCGGTCCATTCAATCGCATATTGTGTTTGTCGTATCAGTTTAACATTGATTTAAATGATGTTTAACACACTTTCTCTTTTAAATGTTTAACGATAAAGACACGCATACTTCAGATAAATGTTATTTTATCGTTTCTGATTGACTGCTTTATCAAATATAATAATAATGAGTATTTTATTTGCGACAGAGTTAATCTGTGCATAGCGTACATGTCACTATTTCCTGAAAAATCAATAATTTTGCTACTAGTTTCAGTCTTTAGTTCATATATTTACTATTTTTGGATACCAGTTCAACGGTTTAGTCATAGACTATTGGTCGTTCGGCCTTACTGTTAAATCTTGATCAATTCTAATCCAACACTAAAAAACACGCCATCGTCATTTGTGTGTTCTCATAGTATGGTGACAAGCGGGGCACGAATGTTTCATATCTAAAAACAAATATTTTGATTTTTTTTTATGAAAGTTAGCATTGCTATAATTAAGTATGCTATGTTATATCCTCGAATATCTTAAATGTAATGCATTTCATTAAGACAGATATCTTTTTAGACAATGCCAATATCATGATCTTTCCGGAAGTTCACAAATATAAACAAATATGGCGACGAGAGAATGTGGTGACAATGGCCTGTCTGTGTTCACGAATGTATGCATATAATGTATCTAGTCTATCATGTATTCTTTTTGAGGGACACACGCTTAATTTTAGCCATTTTATTCATAGGAATAATCCGTTTTCACAGTACTAAGTTGGCCAGACAATGAAATATAAATGGGAAAGTTTATGAAATAACCAGTTCACCGTCGAAAAACAAGGTAAGGTCTACCATCACTGATAGCTTGACCGAAAATTCGAGTAACCCACTGGGCAATGTTCAAAACTACTGTCTTGACATTATCATTATTATCATTATTATTTTAAAATATCTCTTGGTTTCCGGGTACATTTGACTAGTGCAGGTTTTAGAAGAACGATAAATTAAATATTGTTAAACTCTAACATTAGGCTCAAAACAGGCTACGGCTGTATGTACATGTGTACGTGTCCGATCTGGAGCCAAAAGTATTCCGACGATGCTACTAAAACATTCAGCTGTTCTTAGGCAACTGTAATCTTCCATCTTTATACATATACGTAAAATATACTAATTAAAATTAATATCAAATAAATATATCATAACTGGATCTAGAGTCTATAAGTAATAAACATAGTATCCGTTTTCTTTAATATTTCTGGAAAACAAAAGCCACAGAAAATTGATATAACCAGCAAAGAAATAATGCAAATGATTTTAAAACATATTTTTAAAATCGTCTTGTTGATATTTTCATTGTATATGTTTTTTATATTACATAAGTACATTTAAATATATGTTGAGCAATAACTTCTTTTTGTTCTCACTAAACGATAATGATATGCATTAAAACATCTCAGTATGATAACATTCATATGACAGTGCAGCAATGTCTGTTAAAGATTATCAGGAATTGATTTAATTAATATTATGCAATTGTATAAGTTCAATTCTTTTTAATTTATGTTTTAAACATCAATTTCAGATGATCTAGCTGTTCATTATTTCTAAGACATGGTATCATAGCTAGTGACAATGCTTTCAAGTCCGATATATATAGTTTTAAAATTTTGATTTATGAAATAAATAAAGAAATTAAAAGGTGGAAAAATTCGACCAAAACGATTAGACAAATCGAAGAAGACTTTATTTTCAAGAAACTGACATTTAAAGTATCTGTAGACTTTGAAACCTTATTTACAGTCAGTTTTATATTTCTTTCGCTAAAGGTAAAATGCATTCTTCAACAAGTAGATTCAGAGAGCATCCGCTGCTGTCTCTGTGAAAGTTAGTATTGAAATGCTATAGACTTATTTCAAATAGACCTGTGTCGGAATAAGCAACCTTGATAGTTAGCACCATTTTTGTTCGATACCATGACGATGTTAACAAAGTTGAATTTCTGTTGTGCTAAACAACGCATTTAATAATAAAAACACAAGACGCTAATATATGACAGTAATTGGTTTTGTAGCCTTTTCTTCCATCATTCAACAGCGGAACGTTAATTCAGAGATATATTTAACTGGAAGGATTTTTAGAAAGTTATAATCTGTTTGTTTGAAATTATACTGCGGTAAATATGCGATAATTTAATAACAAATGTTTATAGCTTTGAATTTACAAATAAGACTTGTGAGAACGTGTGCAAGGTTGTGTATTAAAATCACATTAATATTAATTAACATAGTGGGTGTACCTATAAAATGAACATTCAGTGCTATTGCAGCAGTAGTTTGAAAACAGTTTCCCTAACGTAATAAACCCTATTTATAATAGACATTTATTACAACGGGAAGCGTATAAACATTTAAAGTGTAACAAAGGATGGGTTCAAAGGATGGGTTCACTTTTAAGACATTTAACTGCGTGATTAGGAATAAGTAAACAGCTCAGATATATAAGAAAGCGTGGGGTAACCAAAACCGGTTCATAACTCTGATGTGTGAGAAAGTGTGGTGTAACCAAAAACGGTTCATAACTTTGATGTGTGAGAAAGCGTGGAGTAACCAAAAACCGTTCATAACTCTGATGTGTGAGAAAGTGTGGGGTAACCAAAAAAAAACGGTTCACAATTCAGACATGTAAGAACGTGTGGGGTAACCAAGAATGAGTTCACAATTCAGACATGTCAGAAAGTGTGTGGTAACCAAGAATGAGTTCACAACTCCGATATGTAAGAAAGAGAGGGTAACCAAGAATGGTTTCACAACTCAGACATGTAAGAAAGCGTGAGGAAACCAAGAATGGCTTCACATCTCCGACATGTAAGAACGTGTGGGGTAGCCAAGAATAGGTTCACAACTCCGACATGTAAGAAAGCGTGAGGAAACCAAGAATGGCTTCACATCTCCGACATGTAAGAAAGTGTGGGGTAACCAAGAAATGTTTCACAACACCGACATGTAAGAAAGCGTGGGTTTTTAGTGTTGGGTAACCAAGAATGGTTTCACAACTCCGACATGTAAGAAAGCGTTAGGAAACCAAGAATGGTTTCACAACTCCGACATGTAAGAAAGTGTGGGGTAACCAAGAGTTGGTTCACAATTCAGACATGTAAGAACGTGTGGGGTAACCAAGAATGAGTTCACAACTCCGATATGTAAGAAAGAGATGGTAACCAAGAATGGTTTCACAACTCCGACATGTAAGAAAGCGTGAGGAAACCAAGAATGGCTTCACATCTCCGACATGTAAGAACGTGTGGGGTAACCAAGAATAGGTTCACAACTCCGACATGTAAGAAAGTGTGGGGTAACCAAGAATAGGTTCACAACTCCGACATGTAAGAAAGCGTGGTGTTTTTAGTGTTGGGTAACCAAGAATGGTTTCACAACTCCGACATGTAAGAAAGCGTTAGGAAACCAAGAATGGTTTCACAACTCCGACATGTAAGAAAGTGTGGGGTAACCAAGAGTTGGTTCACAATTCAGACATGTCAGAAAGTGTGTGGTAACCAAGAATGAGTTCACAACTCCGATATGTAAGAAAGAGAGGGTAACCAAGAATGGTTTCACAACTCAGACATGTAAGAAAGCGTGAGGAAACCAAGAATGGCTTCACATCTCCGACATGTAAGAACGTGTGGGGTAGCCAAGAATAGGTTCACAACTCCGACATGTAAGAAAGCGTGAGGAAACCAAGAATGGCTTCACATCTCCGACATGTAAGAAAGTGTGGGGTAACCAAGAAATGTTTCACAACACCGACATGTAAGAAAGCGTGGGTTTTTAGTGTTGGGTAACCAAGAATGGTTTCACAACTCCGACATGTAAGAAAGCGTTAGGAAACCAAGAATGGTTTCACAACTCCGACATGTAAGAAAGTGTGGGGTAACCAAGAGTTGGTTCACAATTCAGACATGTAAGAACGTGTGGGGTAACCAAGAATGAGTTCACAACTCCGATATGTAAGAAAGAGATGGTAACCAAGAATGGTTTCACAACTCCGACATGTAAGAAAGCGTGAGGAAACCAAGAATGGCTTCACATCTCCGACATGTAAGAACGTGTGGGGTAACCAAGAATAGGTTCACAACTCCGACATGTAAGAAAGCGTGGTGTTTTTAGTGTTGGGTAACCAAGAATGGTTTCACAACTCCGACATGTAAGAAAGCGTTAGGAAACCAAGAATGGTTTCACAACTCCGACATGTAAGAAAGTGTGGGGTAACCAAGAGTTGGTTCACAATTCAGACATGTAAGAAAGCGTGGTGTTTTTAGTGTTGGGTAACCAAGAATGGTTTCACAACTCCGACATGTAAGAAAGTGTGGGGTAACCAAGAGTTGGTTCACAATTCAGACATGTCAGAAAGCGTGGTGTTTTAAGTGTTGGGTGACCAGAATGGTTTCACAACTCCGACATGTAAGAAAGTGTGTGGTAACCAAGAATGGCTTCACATCTCCGACATGTAAGAACGTGTGGGGTAACCAAGAATAGGTTCACAACTCCGACATGTAAGAACGTGTGGGGTAACCAAGAATGGTTTCAAAACTCCGACATGCAAGAAAGCGTGAGGAAACCAAAAATGGCTTCACATCTCCGACATGTAAGAACGTGTGGGGTAACCAAGAAATGTTTCACAACTCCGACATGTAAGAAAGTGTGGTGTTTATAGTGTTGGGTAACCAAGAATGGTTTCACAACTCCGACATGTAAGAAAGTGTGGGGTAACCAAGAGTTGGTTCACAATTCAGACATGTCAGAAAGCGTGGTGTTTTAAGTGTTGGGTGACCAGAATGGTTTCACAACTCCGACATGTAAGAAAGTGTGTGGTAACCAAGAATGAGTTCACAATTCAGACATGTAAGAAAGTGTGTGGTAACCAAGAATAGGTTCACAACTCCGACATGTAAGAACGTGTGGGGTAACCAAGAATGGTTTCAAAACTCCGACATGCAAGAAAGCGTGAGGAAACCAAAAATGGCTTCACATCTCCGACATGTAAGAACGTGTGGGGTAACCAAGAAATGTTTCACAACTCCGACATGTAAGAAAGTGTGGTGTTTATAGTGTTGGGTAACCAAGAATGGTTTCACAACTCCGACATGTAAGAAAGCGTGAGGAAAGCAAGAATGGTTTCACAACTCCGACATGTAAGAAAGTGTGGGGTAACCAAGAGTTGGTTCACAATTCAGACATGTAAGAAAGTGTGTGGTAACCAAGAATAGGTTCACAACTCCGACATCTAGGAAAGTGTGGGGTAACCAAGAATAGGTTCACAACTCCGACATGTAAGAACGTGTGGGGTAACCAAGAATAGGTTTCACAACTCCGACATGTAAGAAAGCGTGAGGAAACCAAGAATAGGTTTCACACCTCCGACATGTAAGAAAACGTTAGGAAACCAAGAATGGTTTCACAACTCCGACATGTAAGAAAGTGTGGGGTAACCAAGAATAGGTTCACAACTCCGACATGTAAGAAAGCGTGAGGAAACCAAGAATGGTTTCACAACTCCGACATGTAAGAAAGTGTGGGGTAACCAAGAATAGGTTTCACAACTCCGACATGTAAGAAAGCGCGAGGAAACCAAGAATGGATCACAACTCCGACATGTAAGAAAGTGTGGGGTAACCAAGAATTGGTTCACAATTCAGACATGTAAGAAAGCGTGGTGTTTTAAGTGTTGGGTAACCAAGAATTGGTTCACAACTCAGACATGTAAGAAAGTGTGGGGTAACCAAAAATAGGTTCACAACTCCGACATGTAAGAAAGTGTGGGGTAACCAAGAATAGGTTTCACAACTCCGACATGTAAGAAAGCGTGAGGAAACCAAGAATGGTTTCACAACTCCGACATGTAAGAAAGTGTGGGGTAACCAAGAATTGGTTCACAATTCAGACATGTAAGAAAGCGTGGTGTTTTAAGTGTTGGATAACCAAGAATTGGTTCACAACTCAGACATGTAAGAAAGTGTGGGGTTACCAAAAATAGGTTCACAACTCCGACATGTAAGAAAGTGTGGGGTAACCAAGAATAGGTTTCACAACTCCGACATGTAAGAAAGCGTGGTGTTTTAAGTGGTGGATAACCAAGAATAGGTTCACAACTCCGACATGTAAGAAAGTGTGGGGTAACCAAGAATAGGTTCACAACTCCGACATGTAAGAAAGCGTGGTGTTTTTAGTGTTGGGTAACCAAGAATGGTTTCACAACTCCGACATGTAAGAAAGCGTTAGGAAACCAAGAATGGTTTCACAACTCCGACATGTAAGAAAGTGTGGGGTAACCAAGAGTTGGTTCACAATTCAGACATGTCAGAAAGCGTGGTGTTTTAAGTGTTGGGTGACCAGAATGGTTTCACAACTCCGACATGTAAGAAAGTGTGTGGTAACCAAGAATGGCTTCACATCTCCGACATGTAAGAACGTGTGGGGTAACCAAGAATAGGTTCACAACTCCGACATGTAAGAACGTGTGGGGTAACCAAGAATGGTTTCAAAACTCCGACATGCAAGAAAGCGTGAGGAAACCAAAAATGGCTTCACATCTCCGACATGTAAGAACGTGTGGGGTAACCAAGAAATGTTTCACAACTCCGACATGTAAGAAAGTGTGGTGTTTATAGTGTTGGGTAACCAAGAATGGTTTCACAACTCCGACATGTAAGAAAGTGTGGGGTAACCAAGAGTTGGTTCACAATTCAGACATGTCAGAAAGCGTGGTGTTTTAAGTGTTGGGTGACCAGAATGGTTTCACAACTCCGACATGTAAGAAAGTGTGTGGTAACCAAGAATGAGTTCACAATTCAGACATGTAAGAAAGTGTGTGGTAACCAAGAATAGGTTCACAACTCCGACATGTAAGAACGTGTGGGGTAACCAAGAATGGTTTCAAAACTCCGACATGCAAGAAAGCGTGAGGAAACCAAAAATGGCTTCACATCTCCGACATGTAAGAACGTGTGGGGTAACCAAGAAATGTTTCACAACTCCGACATGTAAGAAAGTGTGGTGTTTATAGTGTTGGGTAACCAAGAATGGTTTCACAACTCCGACATGTAAGAAAGCGTGAGGAAAGCAAGAATGGTTTCACAACTCCGACATGTAAGAAAGTGTGGGGTAACCAAGAGTTGGTTCACAATTCAGACATGTAAGAAAGTGTGTGGTAACCAAGAATAGGTTCACAACTCCGACATCTAGGAAAGTGTGGGGTAACCAAGAATAGGTTCACAACTCCGACATGTAAGAACGTTTGGGGTAACCAAGAATAGGTTTCACAACTCCGACATGTAAGAAAGCGTGAGGAAACCAAGAATAGGTTTCACACCTCCGACATGTAAGAAAACGTTAGGAAACCAAGAATGGTTTCACAACTCCGACATGTAAGAAAGTGTGGGGTAACCAAGAATAGGTTCACAACTCCGACATGTAAGAAAGCGTGAGGAAACCAAGAATGGTTTCACAACTCCGACATGTAAGAAAGTGTGGGGTAACCAAGAATAGGTTTCACAACTCCGACATGTAAGAAAGCGCGAGGAAACCAAGAATGGATCACAACTCCGACATGTAAGAAAGTGTGGGGTAACCAAGAATTGGTTCACAATTCAGACATGTAAGAAAGCGTGGTGTTTTAAGTGTTGGGTAACCAAGAATTGGTTCACAACTCAGACATGTAAGAAAGTGTGGGGTAACCAAAAATAGGTTCACAACTCCGACATGTAAAAAAGTGTGGGGTAACCAAGAATAGGTTTCACAACTCCGACATGTAAGAAAGCGTGAGGAAACCAAGAATGGTTTCACAACTCCGACATGTAAGAAAGTGTGGGGTAACCAAGAATTGGTTCACAATTCAGACATGTAAGAAAGCGTGGTGTTTTAAGTGTTGGATAACCAAGAATTGGTTCACAACTCAGACATGTAAGAAAGTGTGGGGTTACCAAAAATAGGTTCACAACTCCGACATGTAAGAAAGTGTGGGGTAACCAAGAATAGGTTTCACAACTCCGACATGTAAGAAAGCGTGGTGTTTTAAGTGGTGGATAACCAAGAATAGGTTCACAACTCCGACATGTAAGAAAGTGTGGTGTTTTTAGTGTTGGGTAACCAAGAATTGGTTCACAACTCAGACATGTAAGAAAGTGTGGAGTAACCAAAAATAGGTTCACAACTCCGACATGTAAGAAAGTGTGGTGTTTTTAGTGTTGGGTAACCAAGAATTGGTTCACAACTCAGACATGTAAGAAAGTGTGGAGTAACCAAAAATAGGTTCACAACTCCGACATGTAAGAAAGTGTGGGGTAACCAAGAATAGGTTCACAACTCCGACATGTAAGAACGTGTAGGGTAACCAAGAATAGGTTCACAACTCCGACATGTAAGAACGTGTGAGGAAACCAAGAATAGCTTCACATCTCCGACATGTAAGAACGTGTTGGGTAACCAAGAAATGTTTCACAACTCCGACATGTAAGAAAGCGTGGGTTTTTTAGTGTTGGGTAACCAAGAATGGTTTCACAACTCAGACATGTAACAAAGAGTTGGGTTACCAAGAATAGGTTCACAACCCCGACATGTAAGAAAGCGTGAGGAAACCAAGAATGGCTTCACATCTCCGACATGTAAGAACGTGTTGGGTAACCAAGAAATGTTTCACAACTCCGACATGTAAGAAAGCGTGGGTTTTTAGTGTTGGGTAACCAAGAATGGTTTCACAACTCCGACATCTAAGAAAGTATGGGGTAACCAAGAGTTGGTTCAAAATTCAGACATGTAAGAACGTGTGGGGTAACCAAGAAAGGTTTCACAACTCCGACATGTAAGAACGTGTGGGGTAACCAAGAATAGGTTTCACAACTCCGACATGTAAGAAAGCGTGAGGAAACCAAGAATAGGTTTCACAACTCCGACATGTAAGAAAGCGTGAGGAAACCAAGAATAGGTTTCACAACTCCGACATGTAAGAAAGCGTGAGGAAACTAAGAATAGTTTCACAACTCCGACATGTAAGAAAGTGTGGGGTAACCAAGAATGGGTTCACAACTCCGACATGTAAGAAAGCGTGAGGAAACCAAAAATGGCTACACAACTCCGACATGTAAGAGAGCGTGAGGAAACCAAAAATGGCTTCACATCTCAGACATGTAAGAACGTGTGGGGTAACCAAGAAATGTTTCACAACTCCGACATGTAAGAAAGCGTGGTGTTTTTAGTGTTGGGTAACCAAGAATGGTTTCACAACTCCGACATGTAAGAAAGCGTTAGGAAACCAAGAATGGTTTCACAACTCCGACATGTAAGAAAGTGTGGGGTAACCAAGAGTTGGTTCACAATTCAGACATGTCAGAAAGCGTGGTGTTTTAAGTGTTGGGTGACCAGAATGGTTTCACAACTCCGACATGTAAGAAAGTGTGTGGTAACCAAGAATGAGTTCACAATTCAGACATGTAAGAAAGTGTGTGGTAACCAAGAATAGGTTCACAACTCCGACATGTAAGAAAGCGTGAGGAAACCAAAAATGGCTTCACATCTCCGACATGTAAGAACGTGTGGGGTAACCAAGAAATGTTTCACAACTCCGACATGTAAGAAAGTGTGGTGTTTATAGTGTTGGGTAACCAAGAATGGTTTCACAACTCCGACATGTAAGAAAGCGTGAGGAAAGCAAGAATGGTTTCACAACTCCGACATGTAAGAAAGTGTGGGGTAACCAAGAGTTGGTTCACAATTCAGACATGTAAGAAAGCGTGGGGTAACCAAGAATAGGTTCACAACTCCGACATGTAAGAAAGTGTGGGGTAACCAAGAATAGGTTCACAACTCCGACATGTAAGAAAGCGTGAGGAAACCAAGAAAGGTTTCACAACTCCGACATGTAAGAAAGTGTGGGGTAACCAAGAATAGGTTTCACAACTCCGACATGTAAGAAAGTGTGGGGTAACCAAGAATTGGTTCACAATTCAGACATGTAAGAAAGCGTGGTGTTTTAAGTGTTGGGTAACCAAGAATTGGTTCACAACTCAGACATGTAAGAAAGTGTGGGGTAACCAAAAATAGGTTCACAACTCAGACATGTAAGAAAGTGTGGGGTAACCAAGAATAGGTTCACAACTCCGACATGTAAGAAAGTGTGGGGTAACCAAGAATAGGTTTCACAACTCCGACATGTAAGAAAGCGTGAGGAAACCAAGAATGGTTTCACAACTCCGACATGTAAGAAAGTGTGGGGTAACCAAGAATAGGTTTCACAACTCCGACATGTAAGAAAGCGTGAGGAAACCAAGAATGGTTTCACAACTCCGACATGTAAGAAAGTGTGGGGTAACCAAGAATTGGTTCACAATTCAGACATGTAAGAAAGCTTGGTGTTTTAAGTGGTGGATAACCAAGAATTGGTTCACAACTCAGACATGTAAGAAAGTGTCGAGTAACCAAAAATAGGTTCACAACTCCGACATGTAAGAAAGTGTGGGGTAACCAAGAATAGGTTCACAACTCCGACATGTAAGAAAGTGTGGTGTTTTTAGTGTTGGGTAACCAAGAATGGTTTCACAACTCAGACATGTAAGAAAGAGTTGGGTTACCAAGAATAGGTTCACAACCCCGACATGTAAGAAAGCGTGAGGAAACCAAGAATAGGTTTCACAACTCCGACATGTTAGAAAGCGTGAGGAAACCAAGAATGGTTTCACAACTCCGACATGTAAGAAAACGTGAGGAAACCAAGAATGGTTTCACAACTCCGACATGTAAGAAAGTGTGTGGTAACCAAGAATGAGTTCACAACTCCGATATGTAAGAAAGAGAGGGTAACCAAGAATGGCTTCACAACTCCGACATTTAAGAAAGTGTGGGGTAACCAAGAATGGTTTCACAACTCCGACATTTAAGAAAGTGTGGGGTAACCAAGAATAGGTTCACAACTCCGACATGTAAGAAAGTGTGGGGTAACCAAGAATAGGTTCACAACTCCGAAATGTAAGAAAGCGTGGTGTTTTTAGTGTTGGGTAACCAAGAATGGTTTCACAACTCAGATATGTAAGAAAGTGTGGGGTAACCAAGAATGAGTTCACAACTCAGACATGTAAGAAAGAGTTGGGTAACCAAGAATGAGGTCAAAACTCCGACACGTGAGAAAGTGTCGGTAACAAAGAAAGGGTCCAAAACTAAGAAAGTGTGTTGGGGTTACCAAGGATAGGATGACATATACGACAGGGTTGTCGTACGATGATAAAATCCTGACTATACTGTATTTCAATGGCTGTCACGCTACCTCAAAAGATCCTCATGAAATTCCTCCATTGCCATCCAAACTAGGTTTCATTTATAAAATCAAGTTGGATGTCTGTTGGATGTCTGTTAAAACATAATCTGGACGATTGTAATTTGCCTTTGAATTCCCAGCGGGCCCTTTCGATTAAACATACAGTAGCGGATAAATAAAACGAACTGCTTCATCTAAGGTTACATGTCAATATTGATTTTGTTTAATTCAATGAAAGCTTCATAATGCTATGGCCCTTACGACCTAGAGGGATACAATGATATTGAATTTCCTAGAGAACCTGTTCTTAAAGATGTTCGACATCCCGTATACAAGACATTTACTAACGACAGATATTTTATGCAAATTGAGAGGGCGCATGAGGACCCTGGTCTTAGGACAGCACATACACACAGGATACTAACGTCGACATATTGTTATTTTTTCTCTCCACGATATTTTGCATTAACGACTACAACACTACCTGAATCCTTTTTAAGAATGACTTAAGCTAATTCAATATAGACAAATCCTGTAATGCTTTGCTGCACATGTACGTGTAGATTGCTTCAGAATCTCAAGCATTCATTGTAATAATTTAGATAAAGAAATAGAAATAGTAGTTTGACTATTAATGTCTTTAAACATGTGTTGATTTGATGTAAAGGCTTCTCCAAGTTAGATAGCCTGGGATCTACAAACCGTCTCTTCATCTTCTTCTAATCTCCTGCATTGTATCGAAGATCGTGACATATCTTCCCTGAATGAGACAGGAAATGGTCCATGGCACATCTGTACCACTTTTTACTTCAGGGTAATTTTTTTCAACTTTTAGAAGAAACAGTAGAGTCGAATATCTGCTAGTGTTCGTCTAATCGTTTTGATAATGGTGTTAGTATGGAGTCTTTGAAGCTAATAAATTTAAATATAACATTTATTAGAATGAGATAACAGTAAAGTGCATTGCACATTACTGCATGTTAGTTTGAATGTTTACTAGTGTTGATCTAAACAGTTTAGAATAATTAGTTCGAGTAGAAAAAAAATCTTTGATGTGAAATATCGCACGGAAACGCGTGATATTTCTAATTTTGATAATTTCCTCAACTCAATATTGGCAAATAAAATTTAGAAATTTCCTTATAGAGTTATAAAGAATGTTGGTGGTCTGGTCCTTGGGAACCTGCTTCGTGTAATCGTACGTTTATCCAAAGTGTACATCAAAGTTTTTATCACGAACCCGTAGCCTGCTTGCTATTTTTAGACTAATCTGATTGTTTATTTAAAGCAATACAAAATTATCAATCGTAGAACCGTCCAACAATATCACAAAACAAACATTAAGGAAACCTTTATTTTCTATCCTATTTTTTCTAAATAAATCGAAACCGTAATACATAATTTTTGTGATTTCCGTTTCCAGCCACCGGTCAAAGGTCTGTTCGGATATATACAGAATTGTTTTTCTCTATCTTTCTGTAAGAGTCATGAAGTCTTAAGATCTTCACGTTCTAAAGTTTGTTTCATTAGCATGAAGAAATTTTGAAGACGTTTTTGATTTAACTCGACTCTGAATATGATTTACATGATCTTTGATTTTGATGAGTGGCTTTCTTTTACTCAAAAGCTTAATTAAAACACAATATTTTTTATTTGCAAGGAAGAAAAGGCCGACAGGAGAAAATACTATTTTTTTCACTGACAGTCACATGTGACCAGTGTTAGATTTTAAGGTATACAAACGATTTAAAATAAGTTTATTTTCTTGTAAAAATTCCCTACAAGTTTGAAATATCGAAAATAGAGACATTTCCAAGATATCACATACCAGTGTTCATTTAGATAATATCCAATATTTGAATGTAACTAAAACTAAAATCATCGATAAGAAAATCGGTCACATTAAAACAACATTTTTATTAGATATGATATTTCAGTAAAGGAGCTAATTTCTCCCCAAACACGGGTTTCAGTTCCCCCATTAAATGTAGTATACACAATGTTAACATCTAGGCACGTGATTAAGCCCACAAAATGAATAGTAAAAAAATAAAACAAAGCAAAGTACATTTTTCTTAAGATTTCAAAATACCGGTTTCAAGAATGAACGTATTGTTGTTTTGAATTTTAGTCAAATCAGGAGTCTAACTTCATATGATAATAGATATTCCAACATTTAATTGAAGTGTCCTAGATAAAGCGTGTGTTATGTAATAATAAGATATTGTTGTCATAGACCCCACACATCTTGTGTTTTTCATGTTAATAAGACGTTTAAAACTGATAGTGTTTGGTTTTAATTGTGAAAAACGAGAAATACATAGATAAATAAAAATCAATACAAATTGACGGACAATTATGTACGAGAAAATGTTAAGAAATTATGTTGTATTTATAAATCTTGTTTTATCGTCATGTTTATGTTAGTGCATATTTATAGTGTATACAACAGTGTTACATTGCTCAAACTATATATACCAAAACATAATGTTTACCTTTATGTTCGGTTAGGATTGCAAAGTAGATGCAGCCCATTTTGTATTTGTTGACCTATTAGTTTTCAACCGAAAGAAAAAGCATTAACTATTTACTGCATGTCAATTTAATCCACAAAACGTCATCTCTCCCTCGGATCACAATGTTAATTAAATCTGATAATCATACAAACCAAATTATATCTCGTCATCGTAAGCACTAACGAACAGAACAGATTCCAGTTTTCTACACTGATTGAACGTTACGATTTTAAGTCACATTTCCAGCCAGGGTTGTTGTACGTTGAATCTAACGTCCCTTATACCTTATATCATTTCTATCTATTTATTAGTAGACGACTTTGTGTTATACTTACAATTAATGCATATAACATGATATTGTGTCAACAATTTAAGCGTCACAGAGAACGGATCTTTGCCATGTTGTGAGGCTGCGTCTCCTTGGATGATTTCCTGTTGGTTTTGGAGCTGGAATGGTTTTCAGGATGCTTTGAATATTGGATATGACCTGCTGCAACCGGTTAATCACAGTTGCCTCCCTTTGGAGTTCCGCCGTTGCGTTATTCTGCACTTCAGCTAAAGAGACAATTGGAATATTCTCAAAGTTTTGTGCTTGCTGCTGGGTCCGATTGATGTTTGCAAGAGACGCTGTTACATTCTGTGCGATTGCATCAATTTGAATCTTTATCCTGTTTAAGTCTGCCTCTTCTTGAGAAAGTGTGTTACTTATACTTGAGATGTTGACTGAGAAGTTCAGCATCTGTTGTTTAAATGAAACTAATTTTTGACGGAACGTTGGTATTTTCGTTAGAATCTGTAGGAAGTTTGCACTCCACTTCGTGTTCAGTGTCTTGATCTCGTAATCCAGATCGTCGGTTTCGTTTTCAAAGCTGTCCACACGGAGGGTCAAAGCGAGAGTGTCTGAATGGAGTTGGGTCAGTTCACGATCAGTAGCTTTTAATGGGATCAAGACGTTAGATATCATGACGTTGATATCATCATTCCTGGCGGTGGCAACCAAAGTGCTAGCGGCTACAGCGGCAGAGGCTTGAATAGATATGTTAACTAAGTCTGTGTACTCCTGATTGGCGGTATTGAAGAACGGACTGGCGATTCTGGGATGTCCCGAAAGTACACGCACTTGATTCTCCAAGATTTTTAGCTCGCTCATGGCACGTTGCAGGCGCATTTGTTGCTGTTGAATCCGCATCTCCATAGATGTACGTATAACGGACTGACGTCTGGAATTGTCGATCATGAAGTTTGTCATATTGTTTATTTTCATTTCGGCCTCTTGTAACGCAAGTCGCAAAAGTCTGTTAGGGTCAGCCGGATTTGCTTTGTTAGAACGCAAATCGACACCATCGTCATCTACATTGCCCATATCTTCAACCGGTTCATCGTATACGACATTCAGAAGAGCCTTAAGACTGTTGATGTCTGTTGCCAGAGAATCGAGTTGTTGGGTGGCCGCCTGCTGTGACTGCTGTGCGTAGCTGGCGGTGGTTTGGAGCTCTTTCGTCAGTGCTAAATTTGCCTCCTTTATGACTTTCAGTCCCTCGAAGCTTCCGGTAAGTCCGCTTACTTTGTTTTCCAAATCCTGGTCAACTCCTCCAAATACCTCACAGGAACTACCAGTTTTTGGTACACTGTAATGGAAACTGCACATATTGCTAGCAAAAACCATCGGTATCAATAGGAAAGCAGTGAATGCTATTTGGAATCCTGCCATTTTGCTTTTCTATATATTCTTTCGAAATTGTCGGCAGTCTTAAAAAGTTAAGTGGTGTTAATCCAACACTACACGCTGTTGACAGTGTCTGGATACGGTATGTCAGTAGGAGATTGTTACAGCACCTTACCACTCCAGCCGTGTCACGTGTACACAATCTTGTTTGCTCTAATGTGGACCCTTATCTCCCGCTGTTGTCACTCAATTGATCCTGAATCCCTGTACAACAAATAATTTATAGGGCCCTGTCCCTAGGACGGGCTTCCCGTCCAATGTAATCCTATCGAGGACACCCTTCATGCCAATCTAGTCGGTGTATAATAATGTTTAGACGATACGAGGAAATGTTCGTATCGGGCTAAGTGGTTAGTGCTACACCTTCCACTCAGTCAGAACTCTATACGGATGTTTCTCTTCTTCGTTATCTTTGTTGTCAATTTGATCAAAAGGATGTTACTTTTTGTTAATGTCTTGCGGTTGGCCTATGGCTCCAGAAGTAAAATGTTACCCGCTGTTTGCCGCCTTTGAACTTTCCTGTCAGGTTTTTTATGGTAGAAATTTTTGCCTCTTCGTTTGATACATTTTGGGGAGTTGTTTTGAATCCGGGATGGTGGAACGCGGCAGTATGTCGGTAGATTGATGAATGTCAGGCGGATGATAGGATCGGCAGCTGACGGGTACATACCCATGCTCTGGATAGTTTAGGTGCACAACACATAATTCGCATTCCTGGGTTTTTCATTGTTGTCACTAAACTCTTGGAACACACGAATTTTCTTCAATTTCTCAGTTGAAATAATTCTCAAAAGCCAAAAAAAGCGGATTTATGGAGGCTTTTTCTTTTTATTTCAAGATTATAAACATTTCCATTCATTGAATAATGATTGTTTCGTGACATAATCATGTCTTATTTCTATTAACGAGAGGCGAACATGGTTTTCCGAAATATTGTATTGTGTATATCAATATGCCCCGATAAACCTCAAGGGCACAGCAATCCCTGATGTGCTAACTTGCGAAGATGAAAGGACATATCTTTATACTGTAGTCGACTATTACAAAATCTTTCAGGAATCTGATCAATCAATCTCTGATGAATTTTACAAGAGAAACACTATAAAATACATAAAAATAGAAAACATATTGACACCTTGGCGTCAATCCAACCTAAAGCAGTTATAACAAGGGTTCAAAATCTCACATTTTGTGAAGAACGACATCAATTAGTGTCCTGCAATAAAATCATTCATTTAGAAGAATTCCAACAAACATATTAATCCCAGCTGTATGATTGGATGCAGATATTCACCAGCAAAAATAGCGTTGTTGGCGGACTTTTTTGTTTGCGTGTTTTTTTTCTATTTCTGTCTTAGTGTCCTGTTGTATAAATGAAAATGACCAACATTTCAAAATTTCTCATCAATATTCAATGGTGTTAGTATACCATAAATAATACGAGGTTTGAGATTGATTTAACACGGTAATGCTATTTTCATGAATTTTCTCTTCCTTCCATTGAAATTCATCATAATCTTGTGAGAACCGATCCATTTTAGTTGTACTTGTCTAATGATAAAGCATGACATCGTTCCGCAATGTCTTTGGTGATGCATCTCTTTTCGACTACACATAAATGGTTCAAGAATGTATTGTACTTGATGTTGCAGCCGGTTATCTTATTATTAATCAGATAGAGTATCACGTCAAAATCTTAAGGAATTGTCCGCTATATAACATGTGACAGTAAACTTTAATCAACAGTATTGTTTTATACCAGCTTAATGAGATCACTCACGTCTTAGAATGCATTCACTATGATTATGTAATTTTTTTTACGTAAATATGCTCCTTTACCTGCTTCAAAGCTAATAAAAATGTAATATGAATACTGCAGTTATGTCAGTAAGTAATAAGCTTTGTGCTGACGTAATAATGATTTATCTTCATATTTGAAGATTTTACAAGAAAGAAAAAAAACTGCAATCATTTAACGTGAAAACTATAAAATGTGCTGCGCCTTTTTCCATTACGCAAAATATTGTTTTATAATGTGAAATTATATCACACTAGTTTGCAACAGATTCAAACGAATCCACCGTCATTTTCCTAAAGGTGTTACATCAGGATATAATTTATTTTATAGCCAAACGAAATGAAATGCAACTGACAATGGTGTACATACAAGTGTTGAAATAGAGTTAACTATCAATATCTCAGACAAGTAATATCAAAGGCACAACGTCTTTTAATGTCAAAAATGAGTATCAGACCAAGCCAAAATATGTTATATTAGTTACGAGTGTTTTTTCCGAGAACTAAAGGATAGAAACAGGAAGAAGATCAGTTAGTCACGTACAGGATTTCATGGGTATTTTTCTTGCTTTTTGTGAATTTACGTGATAAAATTATCCGAAAGTATTTTAAGGAAATGACGTAGGCTACAGTAAATTTGTAGTTAGAATGTCGCGTTTATGAGTAGGCATAGTTTCGTGAGAAATTCGATACTGGAATAACGATTTGTTGAAGTTGTAACCACGTAAATGGACGACCATGTACAAATATTGATGTACTCTATGTTTCCTAATAGATTTGTTATGGGATTACTTAGATAAATTTTTGGATTACATGACATAAAGTAGTCTATTGTCTCTGTTTACCTTCGAATCTACCTATTATCAGATACCTGACGACGGACGCTCACACAGGTATTTCACACAGGAAAGATGATACCTGACATCTTTAGATGTATGTCTGTGTATTTGTCTTCATAACATATTGAAATAATTCATTGTTACTACTTATCACCAATACACATAAAACCAATTTAGAAAGAAAAAATTCAGATATGATTATATTTTTTCTACTTTATTTTTTTTTAAATTTTTGATAAAGAAATAATAAAATGAAAAAAGAAGATTAAAACTTTAACGTGTGGTCGACAATCCAATTGACGTAGGTGTATCATATTGCGTTAACTAATCATAATACCGATGGCAATTAACATGGCATTCCGGCATGTTTGCATATTGGATTCTTTGCGATAAGTGTGGCTATAGTACTGCCAATCTGTTCATAGTGTTATCAAATTGTAGTTAACAAACAATTTTTCATTTGACAAAAAATAATGTCATCACTTCAAATTGTTAAGTGTTATTGTTTGTTTCAGGAATTCAATACTGAGAGTAGATATAGAATGAAGGTTCGGATATATCATTGTACTAACAGCTTCCTTAACCACTAGTATTTATAATCTTAAAAGGACTCGTAATATAAACGAATAAAGACGATAGCTTTATATCTATTAAATAAAAGATCGTACGAAAGACACATCTGTGAAAAGTACCTCTAAAGGATCTACTGATGTTTTGACAGAAAGCAAGACATAATTGAATGTGAAACAAATTCCAACATAATATCTTGAAATTTGGTAGTCTTATACAATTTATTATCTAGAGTTGTCTTTATAATTGTGAAAAGGACGATTTTTAAGACATTTCGCTTTTGAACTACTTTTTTGTGACAGCGCAGTTGATGTTGTGATTCGGTGAAAAGTATAAACAATTTCAACATTTTCTGGCATGGTACATCTCTTGAGTAGAACTTGAAAGTCATGGGTATATTTCAACCAATTTTCATCAATTATCACCACAAATCACAGATTTCAAATTGGTGTATTCCGACCTGGTGGATGGATAATTTGCAGGATTTTAAGGACCCGAAAACATATAGTTCAGCTTGTTTCTTGATCTTAGAAGGCTGTCTTGTGGGCTTGAAATTGTGAAATAAAAAAGATAAAAATTGAAGACAATGACCCCCTTTAATCATGAAAAGTATCGTCGAAAATTTAGGTCATTTTGGAACATTCCCATTTTTGGTTGCTTTATAGTTTAAAGCTCGTTAAACCAAAAAGTAAATATTTGGCATTAGTTTTTCCTATATCCAATTATCATACCCTTATCTTGTAATGAAAGACAAAACAATATTTGAAAAAAGGCTGACGCAAAAATAACAAGGAATGTCTTATTCATGAAAAAATAAGAAATAAATCAAGAAGAAAAATATTTTCTGTTATACATATTCTGACTCGTGTACTGGAAAAAAGTAGTGCAACATATTGATTTTTTGCTTTTGATCTAACTTCTAGGATCAAACCTCTAAGATAATCATCATCAGAAATGACGTTGAGTACTAGATATGTATTGTACTTCTCAGAGAAGTACATTCTTAAAACAAAGCTATAGTTAGATAAAGTAGAGATTAACAATGAAATACTGCACATCTAGGACTCCTTAGTGATTTGAAAGACTTATATTTTGTTACCTGGGAGGATACTGAGGAAACTCCAGTATGATCAAAAGAAATGTAAAACTTTGGATGGGAAGATGCACTAGCGCCATAATTTAATAAATTTCGTATATCTGATTATTTCATAATGACGTCAGATATAAGTGTATATGTACAAAACTACTAGATTTTGAACACTAGAATTACACGTAATTGTTTTGATGCAGCCACACGTATAACAACAGCAAAGAACTCAGCAACCAATGCTGTGAAACTTTGGCTCTTTCATTCAAATAGGGCCATGGGTCCTTTTCATGCCTCGAATACAAAAGAATAACGTTACTGAAATTATTCAAATGTACTTCAATTTAGATACAAACCAAATGGGGTAAAGGAAAACCATGCATATATACTATGTATGGTGCCCTTCCATCATAAGAAAGGAATGAAATGAAAATTTCATTATCTGGTGGTTGAAGAAATTCATTCTATAAGGTGGATGGAATAACACTTTGAGATGTCTGCTATGTGGTCCATCTTTCAAATTTGCTTGCAACAGGATCTTTAAGCAACGAATCAAATCTTACAAGATTATAGCGAAATATAGAGGAGTCACTTTCACCGCCGCCGCCCAACCGCTGTCGCCGTTCAATCACCGTCGCCGCACGTATTTGTCGGTTCAGCTGTACATTCAACTTTCGCAATTGTTCCTCACAGACGTGACAAAAACTGTTATATGGAATGAATCTTTAATATAACTGATAAAAGCAACGATTTTATATACTAATTATTTCCAAAATGTCGTTTTACTTTAAATAAATCTTAAATATTTCAAACTATATATCTAATTTTAATATTTCACAATTAAGATTATCTGGAAAACGAAACACTCTTCTTTTTTGAAAGTAGCAGTCATATGACGGGTTTATAACGGAAATATTTACGAATGCTTTTGTGAATATCACACAGATAATGAAAGTCAGAAACTTCAAAAATAAAATCGATTTCTGAAATTTATGTCGACAATTTATAACAAAACTGACAATACAAATTTCACCGGGATTTTTATCGGACTTTTCAAAAAGGTAAAACACTAGTGATTACCTAAAGTGTGGCAAAAATTATCACATGCAATCATGTGAATATGAAACATGAAAGTTACAAGGAGAATGAAACTAGGTGTTCCAGAGGTGTAAACGTTCTCTGTAAATCTTGGTCAGTCACAGAAAGTAATGCCGCGTTTTTAAATGAGAACACGGAATACAACAAGCAAATACGTCTAAATTTGTATCGCACATATAGATTATTTCTTAATGAGATCACTATGACGATCCTAAAACCTGCATCTTTTGAAACGCTGTGTTACGAGTTAGTCCGTTGGTTGACGACTTCTTGCACGAAATCGTGACAATGGGAAAAGGCCCTTGAATATCGAATCAACTGCGACATGTAAACACCATATGTTGGGGTTATAGGCACGTTGCTATCCAGAAATGGAAAATTCACAATAGGGAAATTGAAATCGTTACCCTTATCATACCGCTTGGTTGGTTTCATTGTAGGAGAAGATCGAGAAAAGCGACTGATGTAGAAGTTTGTCGTGTCCTTGTTCCAATTCTAGTGGGTATATACATGTTCGATGGGCGTTGTCAATAAATTTCTTGTTAAAGGCCGCAATATAGATAGAAGAAGTGAAATTAAACAATTTTAAAAAGTTTTGATAAGGTGGTCGATAAATACTACATCGTATGAAAACAAAATTAGATATAGATATGATAAGGTATAAATGCTAATATTCCCTTCTGAATCAGTGCGCTCAACGCCGAGGCTACTCCTTCCATGACATCCGAAGACATTTGTTATCGAAAACTATAACAGACTGATTGTATGAAAGATGGACGTGTGGCGCAGTGGAAATGTATTCGCCTTTCTTCAAGGCAATGGGGTTCAATTCCCCGACAAGTATAAGGTCGCCTGGCTGACTTTGTGGGTTTAAAGAACATAAGTTTGCGTACAACAGAACTATATTTTGTTGCGATTTTTTACATAATTCTTTGTTACCATCATGCTCCCTAATGCTTTTACAGAGCAGTATTTTGTTAAACATCGTTGGTTGCTGATATATAGGTAACCCATGTTCTTATTTCAAGAACGTTGCATTACTTGAATTCGATCTTAAAGGAACCCTTCGGTACTTGTCTTCTTATCTCTATGCTAGTAGTTGTTTCGACGTAGAATTATTTTTCATGAAGTGATAACCTAAAAGCTGACGATTTTATTGATGTTTTATGTTGGTTAGAGACTACCTTTTCTATCCAGTTGTTAGAAACTTTCAAAAAACATAATTGGGAACATTTTTCTCTTTCACGGCTTTAGGTTTGTTCAGACAAGTCAGATTGCTATATTTTGTCTTAAACGCCATAGTATTATCGGTGATAACGATTTGAATTTTTCAATAACCACTGTTTTAACTCTATCTAAATTTGAAACAACAAGGACCGAATTTCTATATAGCATTTATACATCATATTTTGTGATACGATCTAAATGTACGGTCACCAGAGGGTATCTAGGCAAACTGAAGTTAAGATGGAAAATAATGGATGATGGACATAAACATTGCCGATAACTGGAGACTTTCCTCTTAACGGGGCACAAAACGACTTGTGTCATTGGACATTATGGTGTTTTAACCTGTGTACATTGATACTGGATCAATGTGGGGTCACTGTGTTGTTTTTAATGACATAGTTGACCAGTCTTGTTAAATCATTTTTGAACATGAAAGGCTTAAATTCGGTTGCTGATATTTCAGTTTGACATTTTAAGAACAACATTTGAAGACTTTACAGACAGTACTCAGATCTACTTTCGTTTTGTGATTGGTAACTGTTGTTTAGTAAAAGTAAAAACATTAACGGATTAAAAGGGACGTTCGAAACTATGTACTTCCCTTTGGTTTTTATCTGATTTCGTCCGCTTCCCCGCCGAGTCCAAAAAGGAAGAAACTGTTGGAAAATGCAGTTTAATTTACAATCAGGCTCTGCTACAACTAATTTTAAATTTGTACTAGGAGATTAAATATTTTATGTACTTAATAATGTATGATAGTAAGAGAAAATTGTGAGTAATATGATCATCAAACGAGTAAAGCAAAAGACTTCCAGTACAACATCAGATCAAATTGATTAACATATACCGGTTAACTAACTTTCACAACGATAACTGATTTTGTGTTCCGTCTAATTAACTATTACATAATCAACTCCTAATATACATCTGAAGAGTTGAAGAAAATCATTGCAAAACATTTGCTTTTTTCCATGCTGATGTCTCCTGATGTAAAATTACCTGAATATACTTGAAATTCAAATGCAGTAAGCATGTTTGTACTTCATATTCTTGAAAAACGAGTATTTCAAATTTTCTGAAAACAGATAGAGAGACATTGAAGAGTCATTATTCCTTGTCCTGAAAAACTATTCAACCATTGAACAAATGTGTTGTCCATCTGATATTTGATCCTTGTCTTGTTCTAACCTGGAAGAAGAACAAAAACATATGTGTTGTCGCCAGAAAAAATAGCAATAAGACACATATTCCGGGAACTAGAAAAGCATCCTCTTATCCTGAGGAGCATTATAGCTTACGAATTTTCCTGGCAGCAAGCATCTACGCAATGATAGAAAGGGTCATATTCTGTTTGGTACGGCCTCTTTATCACTTAACTTATAATGTTGCGAATACTGATGCAGGCGAATAATATGTATCATTGATAATTGGCTTACAGTTATCAGATAACAATGTCTGATTCTTCCAAGTAAATAATTTGCCTTTGCTGTACTAAACGTCAGTTCCTATGTTCTAGTTTACCAACACGCCAGGTGGAACATATTGACCGGACATAACACCTACATATTTGGTAGAGTACAGGTCAGCTGAAGACGACCCCTTTACTGCCAACTGCCAGTCAACATAAGTCTTACAGACTTTGATCTATCAAACCACAAATTCGGGGTTTAAACAGATAATCCCTCTATAGCATATATGTATCTGGAATCATCATTCGTGCTGAATTTTGCGGTGGCTGGGAACGGACCTAGTATTTCGTTCGAAAGCAACGAAGCTTTTCATGTTCGTTGCCAGTCATCGTTAATAGTAGGCTTTAAGTAATGCATTACATAATTGCAATATGTGAACAGAATATTTGAACAAATCTGAATTCAAGTTAGCTAAGAAGTGACCACAGAATGGTTATTTGATGTTTAATCCCTGAAATATCGTGAACAGCATTTCCCAATATCTTTTTTTATTCTTACACAAGTCCTTTGAGATCCGATAAATGTAAAGGGGATATTTAACGGTTTCCCTTCAATATTTATTTCACGAGTATGAGGGAATATCTATATGTGGTTTGCGAAGCACCCGTTAAACATATAGCTATACAACTTGATGATATAACTTTTCTTGCATCATTACTAGAGTGATATTTTGATATCTTATCAAATTGACATATTCATATATTTCGCTGGTAAAACGCATTAAAAACATATTGCTGTTTTGTTTATGTATATATATATATGTTTCTAGGTGCAATGTTACATATGAACAGAATCGTTTTTTTTATTTGGATGTTTTCCATCAAGCAAACCGACACTTGAGACACACAAGTGAATAACATATTTTAAAACAAATTTATAGTAAGACACAATAGAGCCAAAGCATGAATCAATCTGCATCATACAGCTATTTAGTCCTTTAATACACGTCAGTGATGGTAAGTACCTATAGTTTGAAGCCTAGCAAGCGACTGAGGAAAATTCAATGTGATGATAAAAGTAAACATTTGGATGGAGGAGGTGCATTAGCATCATAATTTAGTAAATTTCCTAATTTTCAGATATCTGATAATTTTTTAACGATGTCAAATACATGTTATTATCATAACTATGGTATATATTGCTTCAACATTGGTTTTCCTTTAAGAATAGCTATGATGCCATGATTAAAACCATGTTTGTAAAACCCCCTTGAGACAAAGTTTACTTTGTTCAAACACAATCTGATACACAATGGTCTGAGGAATTGTTTGCTCATGTAATAATTCTGGTCATTTTCACGGACGGGTGTTTATACATTCCTTGACTTAACAGACAAACAAACAACATTATCCTCCATACCGGGTTATCGAGACATCTTATCATGTTCTACATAGGGCTGGACGATGGCACTTTTTGTAATTGATATCCACTTAGTACATCTATAATGCTTTATAGATATGGTATATAGGTAAAACAATAGGTATATGGTATATCACCACTGAAGATTAATCTTATGCAGTATGTTTTTCATTGAATTTTGCAAGGATGTTATCACACAAATCAAGGGAAAATACTTATTCAAAACACTATCGAAATTTAAAGGATTTGAAAAATATAGATAATAACATATTCACTTTTACGTTAATGAATGAATTGATAGATATGTAATATAGCAAATATATGAACGAAAAATAAGTGACTTGTTTGGCACTATTTATATATATATATATATGAACCCAAACGAAGCATTGAATATGAACAACTGTTGAAGTGTTTACCAAGAATCTAAAGATTCATGTTCATGACGATGCGCATTTTTAAAAAGCCATAAAACAGCATTAACCTTAAGTGGAAACCACGGGAATTAAACTGAAGTGAGAGCAAATATTAACAAAAGAAATAGACAATGTGTTCCGGAAGGGTATACAGACAAATATCAAATATTCGAAGCGAAAAAGGGATGAATTTCTTTCTTAAATCAATTTTGTTTTTGATATATTATCCAACATCTCTACTGTTTCTAAAGTCAGCAATACTAAAGTTATGTGAATGATTTCATATACGTACACATGTATAGAATCAGGATAACTACGTAATGCTTTATTTGGGATGAGGCGTGTCAGGAGTTCGCAAGGGGATTTCTAAAGTAAAAAACTTTTTTCATCAAAGTTATGAATTATATGTTATGCTTTCATATATATTGATAAAAAGCTTACCAGGAAGCAGTGACTAATAAAAACCTAAATTTAAGGAGTGATTTGTTTGAATGATTCAGACGCTTCAGCGTAGTAGGTCAACATGACGAATACATTTTGTTGAGAGTTCAAGAGTCTGGTGAGGCCTTTTTCGGCTAGTTTACACAATAATATCCTTTACAAACACACTTTGTGAAACTGGGGATAATGTTTTATTCGATTGTTGGGAATACTATCTCATCAAATAACGATTCTGCTTCGTTTCCTGTGAGTTTCGGTATGGCTGTGGCTATGTCGGAACATTTTAAACCCATCTTTGTCCGGTGTTTTTTGTGAATAATGTCATTAAAAGTATATACAATTTCCCATAAAGCAAGAAAATCTTTCCTGTTTGTTGTTTATGTAACTAAAGATGCACGTGTATAAAAATACATATTATGCCTTTAGTATTTGGAATCTACAATTCTAAAGTGATGAAATTAAAAATTTGAAAAGTAAATTTTTATTCATATTTTTACATTGATTAATAGAAAATGTCATTAGTAAATAAAATAATAATTTCAATTTGATTTAAAGGACACGTTTCAGATCTCCAATAATTTGAACAACAGAAATTCACAATATACAAAAAATTCAAAGTAATATTTGAATTCATCATAATTAATGTTTATTTTAAGTTTGAATAGTTTGATGGCGTCACACCATTACATGGGTGCAGTGGACACATACGATGTATACACTAAAGAGCTAAAAAAAGATATTTCAAAGTCCTAGGTATTCTGTTGTTTCTAATGACAAACATTTTTTTTTAAAAATCCCCAGAAAAACGGAAGATGCAATTTTGAATGGTCTCACAATAGTTTGTGTTGATATACAAACTTGTGAAGATACGGATAAACGTTTCATTCGATTGTTAGATTAACTTTCTGATTAAATAACAATTTTACTTCGTTTCCTGGGAGTTTTTATATGGATATCGCTATGTCGGTCTTCTGTTAACGCAGTCAGTCCAAAGTTTAATGGTTTGGCTTTAAACATGTCACACACATTTCACGAAAATACGCAAGTTTAAATGTAATTGATAGACATGTGTCTGGATTTCAGGGTTTCATTTATTTTTTGAATACTTTATGAGAAGCTCCCTACTTTGTTCGCTGACTGTTTTAAATATAAATTGTTCGTAAAAATTGCGTTAATATTTACCTTGGGATTATAGAAAATACATGATCAGTGTCTTAAAATATAAGCTGTATTTGGCAAGGGTGAAGAAAGACAAATATGGTGAGCCTCTAACTTTGTCTGTCTGTCCAGAGCCAAATGCAGTTTATACTTTAAGACACCCACCAATTATTCTACCTATTCTGCAACATTTATTGGACATCAGACTATCATAACTTCAACAATTTTTTGTTCATTCTTAGTTTATGTGACGTTGACGTTACGCTGTATTTTGCCTGATGACGTACGCCAAATAATTGCTCTTCGTGAAAATATAGTTCCAAATTTCAACAGATATGATATCGACTTTATGAATGTTAGTAAATAAACTTGTTCATTACAACACATAAAATCGCTTATTTCAACAGTTATTTATATTGCTAGACGTTTTTTGTAAGTAAATCAAGATATTGATTCTGCTAGTGCTAGTCAGCATAGTTGCAGGATAAATTCATCGAATCTTATATCCTTACCGATTACACATGTAAAGTATGCTTGAGTTATTTATATATTATCTGTAAGGTTATTTTTGCATATCTTCCGAACTGTTTCTCCATCATGCTTTCACAATCTTAATTGTCTGAAGACTTTTTCATATCATTCTTGATTTATATTTAATATGCCCCGTGGTATGTTTATAGTTAAACCTACATGTTTTAATTATATAAGTATGAGGTATTTTTTGGTATTTGAGGATTAAATTGTATGCATATGCAATTTTTTCTTTAGTGTATTAACTTGCAATCATTTTGCTGGTATTACAGGGTATCAACCTTCAGTATATGAATAGGGAAAACTTGTTGCAACATTCAAACTGAGGTGTAATACAAACAAAAGATCAAGTAAACCCTATCTTCTTCAAACATGCTTTTAAACATTGGCCAAAGATTAATCAGAAAGCCGTGAAGCAGGTGGCAAATTACATGCTTATTTGTAAAGGAGGAAGATAATGACGCAAAGTTATAAGGCTATTTGGAGCGGACACCTGGACGAGAACATTCGTGACCGGGTGATGAGGCGGGGGAATGGCATCTCTGGTGTTCTGATAAAATGAATGGACTCGAGGTCCGTATCCGCCGAACTGAAATATTCACGTAGGATTGTCCTAAAATACACACACATGTGACATGTTAAAATAGAAATTTGAAATTTAGTACAGTATAACTGCAAGCTAGGTCAAACTACATCATTCTGTCTTTTGTCTGTGATGCTTGGAGCCCAAAATGAGTTTGTCCGGAAAAAAATTGAAAGTGAAAATTTAATAGCATCTCAATTGCGTGAAAGACAATTGATGAGAAAAATTGTGGACATGTCAGTTTTGTTAAAGTCGGCATTATGTTTTGATTGATTTATCTATTTTATTTATTATGATCAAACTTATTGATTTTTTAAATATTGCAATGAAGAGTTTAAATTTATACCAACCAGGTAAATCAAGAATTAGAAACATGTCAGGCAATAAAGATATGCCGACCAAATGATTTTTTCTTTTCTTTTTATAAATGATAAATGCACAAAAAAGGGTTCGGCTAAATTGGAGCTGGTTGTATCTCATTTCAGTAGAAAACGAATCACAACGTTATTAGACAACAATTGGATGATAAGTCTCGGACCCGGTAAATAAACACATGGCGTATGAATATGTAATATAACGTTTAACATAAGACCTAATATGACGCTCTAACTCGCATGCGACACGTTTATTCTAATTCTGACAGGCCTACTTCAGTGGCGGTCTGTTAGTGTGAATTGCTACTTCACTGTAAGGGTCCGACAAATTGGTTTACAAGTTAAAAGCCCTATAATCACTTCAATAGAGTGCACTCGAAAATATGTACAGAATGAATCCACAAAGACCTACATGTAAAATGACCTATAGAATTAATTTCGTTCAATTTTAGATTCGTATATACTGCTTAAATACGCATTAAATACGCGGTTGACTAAAATCGTCACAAATACGTTTTAGTCTATCTATCAAATTTGAATTGTAACATTTGAAAGAAGCACATCAATATTTTTTCCTGTTATTTAGAAATTTCTGCATATGTAACAACATGAATTTTCACGCAGATGAGGTCAGACAGATTTTAGTTTAATATCTCCATCATATGTACTTACATTTAAAGTAAGTAATCTAGGTCTCGCTAACGTATGTATACAGTATATAATTTATTGTGAAGAAACTGCAGAAGCTGTTACTAGTAATCTGTTGCTGCCGGTTTAACAATACGGTCATTCCTATACGGTATAGACCCTTTTAGACTACAGAATGTCATGAACATGTTGTTCATTTGATACTACATTCAGAAAGAAGCGCTCATCTCAACATATCATTTGTCAATACTATATTTAAGTTAAAAATCTTTTTCTTGTCATCAATATAGCATGACGGCGGTTGTCTAACATTCACATCCCATTTGCTCAAATTTAATTGAATGTTCACGGATTTCTACGGGATGCAGGACTAAATTGCAACTTAACTGTATTTTATTCTTTTAATACAGATAATGACAGTTGCTGATTGCAGACCATTTTTGAAGAGAAATGTCGTATTTAAGTTATGACATGTAACACAATTAATATGTAATTTGATTACTAACGAATCCGATTTGATGTTTATATCAAAAGGAACATCACCATTCATTTTTTCTATGGTTTAAAAAAAAAACATTCACTAATATAGATGTAGAACAGTTTTATTCCGCAGCTGAAATGTTTGACATTAGTGAATTATTCGCTAAATTTCAACTACTATGGAACGTTCAGAAAAACGACCATGCTTTTAAATTATAGAAGAGAATATTGTTGCCGGACTTCAAAAGTAGATCGAACAGTAACATAAACTGTTCAGATAAACTGCCCTAATTACCGTAGTTTTCATTTTACCTTCTTTTGTGTTCGCACTGACGTCAGTTTTGATTAACGTTATTTTTTATTTTTGAATACCTTTTGGATTTCGTCTAGCTTTCTAGCATCAATGAAAACATTCATATCTATCGTTAATGTTAATATATATAAATATGTCTTATTTCCAACACTATTCACTGATGCCAAGAGCCTTAAGAGGAAAACCAATAAATCCGTTTGTCACCTTAAGATATCGACCAAAGCAAGATTTATCCCTCAAAAGATGTTAGTTGTATCTAAATGTTGTATCTCAATTAGTTGTATTTAAATGCTGGCTCTTAAGAACGCCCTGCTTTCTGCAGATGTAAATCAAATTGTCATTCGACAGGACTACAGATGTCTGAATCCTTAAATTTCCATCCCTGGAGCAGATGTTCAGTGTAGAATTTTAAACATTCAGTACAAATATTCCACGATGGTCAGTATAAGTATTGAAATAATGATCAGTATTGGATCTTGTTGATCTGATCATTTTACGGAAAATGTCGTTATAAATTGTCAGCAAACACCAACAGGTACCAGTCGTGATGACGTAATGTTAATGTCACTTATTATTGGCATTTGTTGTGTTAAGAAACAAAAGAAACTACGTTTTTTTAGTATTAATCTTTTATAAAACAAATCATCGTGTACTGTTCAACTCGTGCGTGTAATAAACAATAACGTTTCAGCTTTTCTCTGTTTATTTTATAAAACGTCTGTTGATGAAAACTGTCCCGCAGTAACGATAAAAACAAACACGCATAGATCTATATAAATAATAAAATAACATTAAACAAAATTTCATCTATAAATGTGTATATTTGAAGTACTGTAAATGCACCAAGGATTTAACAAAATACCACATCATATGAACTTGATATTAATTACTCAAATATTTTAATTTGTGTAAATTATACGAAACTGACACTATTCAGGTAAATTACTGAAAATTTACTTCCGATTACAAGGTTAATAAAACAAGTAATACATCGAATTCGATGACGGTTAATTGTTCAATGTCATTTTTGTGATTTCAAAATCTACACATGCTTGACCGGAAGTGTTGATAATCAACATGGATGCCACCAAGATGTAACTACCCAGATCCGGTTGTTAAGACAGTGATTTGTTGTAGAAGAACTTTTGTGACACTCTGTAACTGGGAAATGTCACCTTGTGTCTTGTTCAGTGAAGTCTGCACCCTGGACTCGAATTGCTGGACAGCCTGTTGTAGAGCGGCACTGGAGAGTGTCGTGTTAGTGGACAGAGATGGAGATGCGGTCAATGTTTTCACGTCATTGGTTAGTTTTAGGAGCTCTCCGGACTGGGCAGTTATCTGAAAATAAGAATAAACCGTACTTTTGTGTTTTTTATGTGACGTAGAATACTTCAAAATCCTTAAATTCAGTTATTTACGGTGAATTAGAAATAACCTAAGTATAATTAAAAGGTTTTAATAATGATAGAAAGAGATACAAATTCCGTCAAATTTTGCAAACCATTTATTATACCTTTGTCGTACGTAACAGTCTTGAAAGCAAAAGCGCAAAATAGATGAAAAGAAGACAAATGATTTTGCATATCAAATTCAATTAATAAGATAACTTACCTCTTTCTCTAACTTGGTGAGCTGACTGGCTAGCAGTTTTGTTTGGGAAGACATGCTTTGAACCTTGGCGTGGTCCGACACAAAATTGACGTTGTTGGTCATCAATTGGGATCCCAACTGCTGCAGTTCTTTCTCCACTTTTGTAACATTTATCTGGAGTGTAGCGACCTCCTGTGCCACCACTACCATCTGAGGTTCAATCTTCTGTTTCAGGGCGTCTAGGTCTGTCTTGACACCCGTGACCTTTGACTCTGCCGCCAAAACACGTGACATGGCGCCCTGTGTGGCGAGCCTTATGCTGTTGATTTCAGTACTCTGATTGGTTACTTGTCCAAGAAGCTGTGTGAAATTATTTGTTGACATTATTTCAAAAATGTAATTGATGATGCATTAAATAAGGACAATATGATTCTTTCATGATATCAATTAAACGGAATAAATGAATATGAATATATGCGAAACAGAAACCATAAAGATCAAGCTGAATATAAAAACACAAAGGAAGAAGTAATAAAAAAAAAGCTGTGTATATAACACAGATACCTCTAATAAAAATTGTTCAAAAACTGACTTTGACTAAAAAGTTTCTAATAGATTTTTCCCAAATTCATAACGAAATAAACAAACAATATAAGAAATGTGTTCTAAAGATGCATATGATGGCATATAAGCATATAACACTTACTTGATTTGTCTTTGCATTGAGGTTCTGGAACTGAGTTGCCTGCTGTTGGTTTTGCTTCTGGACATCCTTCTCAAGTTGCTTGTATTGTTGTTTCAGTTGGGCAATTTGTGCATTTGTTGGACCTCCTGTTCCTACAGATGCAGGCGGTGATGTCACTGCAGGGCCAGTTGATGTTTGTGCGGCGCTCGCCTGCAATGCTTTGATTTGATTTTCAAGATTGATTAACCTTTGTTCTGTTTTTGCGATATCTACCGCCTGCTGGTTGATTTGCTTCTCAATAGCTGTATCTACCTTGGATTGTTCCACGGAACCTCTCTGGAATTGGTAGGTGAGATTGAAGATCTTATTATTGATATCCTGAACAGCTTTCGTAAGAAGATCTTTTGTGTCAATGACAAGCTGATTTAGGTATTGGGAGTTACCGGCTGGAGCACTGCCACCGGCGGGCGCCACGCTGACTGACTGCTTAAGACTCTGGAACTGGCGGGTAAGGTCTTGTACTTTAGATACATAAGTAGCCGTGTCGGACTGAACCTGAGCTAGTGTACTCTGGACGATACTGTTCTGAGATACATATTGCAAACGAGTCTTGTCCAAATCCTGTTTCACCTGGTCGACTTTTTTGTCCAAGTTGCTATTCGACATTGAACAAGCACCTTTTGTGTCCGGAACTGTAAATTCATATTTACACGTGGCAGCTTGTGTAGGCAGTACTCCTTGAGGTACATATTGTCCCTGGGTCCCACCAAGAATAAGGAAAAAGGCAACCAAAACTCCGTTCATTTTGTCACTATGTATAAGGTCGTTGATACGTCCGAATGATGTGAGAGACAACTGTTGACTGCTTAGTTTGACCACCTCAACCAGGAATTTATAGTCATCCCAAAAGGCGGGGAAGTTTCATCCTTATCGCCTCCGTGTCAATACACAGGTGCAGTAGAGCTCTTCATTGGTGGACGAGTTTACAGTAAACTCCGGTGTTTGGACCGCTCTGTTTTCCACAGATAGTGTGATGAGCAATCATCTTTCTTCATCAAACTTGATAGATTTTTTTTTGCAAAATTCTAACGCGAAAACGTTTGTTTGTGCTAAATTGACAGGTTTTCAAGGTGAAAATTAAACTCTGTTTCTATGTATACCACTACTCGGCAACGTTCAAGTGTTATTTATTACAAATCTGATATTAACCAAAGAGGAACACAAACTGTATCCTCCATATAATGACTAAAATAGGACATAGTGTGTCGGTATCTAGAACATTTCGACCCAAACTACATTTCACGCATAACACAGAGATGTAAACAGATCAATGATAGCCGGTCAACAATAATAGAAACATGGTAATTAAGCCATCAATGTATCAGCGAAACAACGTAATGGACAACAGGATGAAGGTAGTCGTCTAATCTTTTACAGACGACTGCGTGGTCGGAACTTTAACCACAGCTAAACTTTCACACGCCTGACATTGCTCCAGTCACATGGACTGTGTTGACTTAATTATCTTAATTTTAAGTTTAAGTAGTCCATTTCCCGTTACAACTGAAATAATCGAGTGAATTCGATTATTTCACCTATATGAGTTTTAATATGCTTTCAATTTAACGTTGATAAACAATTACGCTGGAAAATGTAGAAAAAAAGGAATACATACAAAGCTTTGAACTCTACTGCATCCTTAGAAATCAATATTCGACAATTATTTTTAATTAAATACTAAATAATTAGTGAGAAAATCGTAACTCCGCTTGTCGTTACATCTGCATTAAATCATGGTCAAAACTTAAATAATCACAACAAAGAGTTGGACACACCACGGTCAGTCGATTATTACTAGTTTACGTTCAAAACGCAGGGTAGATGAAATTAATCTTTTTATTTCGATGATGGTCGGATATGATCTTTTCCATAAATTCCTTCAATAGTCACTTACGATATACTGACAAAACTTTGTTTTATTTCTACAGATGTGTAACGCACATTTCTTTCGGAGTTTAACTTTAGCTGTACTGTTTCAATATGGCGGTCTTCATCGAATACGACAAAGACGATTTGACAAAATGACCGTTGCGTTGACTTTGTAAACATTTTTAAGTGGTTAGATTCAAGATTGGTAAATATGTTAATGTATCAAATCACTACGAACATAACTACAATTTCTGTAACGTGTTTGGAAATAATGACTTCTTTCTGGAAACACACATTCAAACTTTGAATATGACAATATCGCCTCCATTCCATTGGATGTACTAGATATTAAAGAGAGTTCAGCTGATTCTTATGGTTTCACTTTATAAGAAGAGGCAAACAAACCTTTCGGTTGCGTTTTACAGAAAAGAAAATCTATAAAATTTGACTAATATGGTTAATGGAAAGAGTTAACAATATAATGGTTATTACACAGCAGCAGTATTTTCTTAATGATTCATCGGTCCAGGAGTGGTATTCGTGCAGCAAATGTGCATATATATATACATAAAGGAAAGCATGATCGATGCTCCCGTTTTCTTTCAATTTTTGTCATCGTTAAAATGCAAGCAGCCGGAAGTAAGAAAATAGATAGACTCTTTACCATAAGAAACAAAATTTGTGGTTTCAATTCCGTTGAATCTGTCTTCAGTGACAGTTTTAAAATCCTTTTCCTGTCATTCCCAAATAATTAGGATTGTGCCATTTTATTGGAATAAATTCTATAACAGTATTGACATCAAGCCCTTTGCCGGCGCTGAAAATTGTGCCCCGACAATCACAGCTACTGATAGAAAAATGGAAAATATATTTCTATCATTTTTTAATTCTCAGACTACCATGTAAATGGGCTGACGGTGTGTATGACCGTCTGGATTTTTCATTTGTTTAGAAATTGAACTTTGACCAAAGAAGCGTTTAACGCACCTGTTCAAATTAAAACGAGCTTTAAACAGTCGACACATGTTTCTGAAATAGTTTGATTTCGTATGAATTTCTACTTTTTTATTTTTACTTTCTTTGAAGATTTTTAAACAATTTATCATGTGTTTGTTATTCTTTGTAAAACATTAAAAAATTTCCATGTCATTCTATATTTTCCAAAATTTTCAATGAACTATATTATTAAACTCGGAGAAATAAGTAACATGTACAACAACCACGAGTTGGGTAACTATGTCTACAGCTATTCATTTCGTGTTATATAAACAAATTGATTTGTAAATATAATGTACAAGTCTCAAATTTTACATTTTATAGCTAAACAATCAACACGTTAAACAGATAAGATAGAAGTTCTTATAACAAAACCAGTTGAACATTTGAGTGTGACATTTCGATGATAACACTGTCACCATTATCAGACAAATGACCAGCGTGTGGCGTATTAGAAGTGACGTACGTAGTGTACGATATCATAATGAATTGACACGACCTTTTCGGTTTGACCATAATACTTATAAATTAAGGTAGAAAAAAGTGAGACGAGATAGTAAAACGATTATGGAAAAAGTAAAGAGGATTGTAACAAAGTACTGAATGTTATTTGGCCACACTATGTCTAACATTTATGTGTGGAAAATGTTCCGAAATATCGTTCCATTGACTATCATTCAAGAATTTTCAGTCTCCTACAGGTGGGTTTCTGCTGTAAAGGAAATAGTACATGTCTGTTTATCTAGTAACATAAAGCTACTTTTATTTTTTAAATGCCTGAACGAACAAGATCGGAATCATTGTTTTAACTAAGGTAACATATCCAATCTATAGACGAATAACAATGCAATGAGTTAAGTCCTCAATTTCAAACGCTGCAACAACTGAATGTAGATGACTATAGAACTAGTCCTCCGTCAGCTCATTCTTATTCTAGGTTTGTACACAAGCATATAAGTGAACAGCAGTAGAGTCAAACAATGCTTTCAACTGCATAATACACCTGTCCCGTAGTTCTAGGACCGGTCAGTGAGGCTAAGGGTCTAAATTTTGAAGCCTAGGAGGCGAGAAAAAGTAATCGAAAGAAAAGTCTATACGGGATGTGCAGCAGCCCCATAATTTGATTTTTTTTCATATATCAGACTATTTTAGAACAGCGTCAAGTACATGGGTATATTCTGAACCGTGCCAACTATTCGAATGAATTGTAGTGTAATTGTTGACTTGAGCATTATTAAAAAAGGCTACGAGAGTTTTCAATGAATGGTCCTCCATATCGTAAAACCACATTCGTCGATTGGACTATTGATTCCAAGGTACTTATGGATTCTGTGGACAGCTGTGATAATTGGCAAAATTAGAATATACTAATCCTGATTGGATTAAATCCGTTTGGTCTATCATTCTCAAAAGAATTTGCAGCTTGAAATCTAAAATGAAAACAAAATATAGGTCAGCCTTCCCCGATCCTGATGTTATGCATACACTAACATGACAGGTATGTTATTTTTCTTGCAGATAAGGCGTCCAATAACTTGATACAGCCCTGAAGACGTTATTACATTTCCTGTATACATTAAGAACTAGACTTGCTTGATAACGAGGGAACCTCTTTTTCCTACAATGAAACTAACATGGACCATTTCCCACCAAGCTGTATGATTTCAGTTTTCCAATATTAAATTTTCCATTTCTGGACAGCAACACACCTGCACCCCCAACCTGTTGTGTGTCCATGTTGCAGTTGATTAGATATTTAAGGGCTTGTTCCCATTCTTACGATTTAGGTGCAAGAAGTCGTCAACTCACGGACAAAATCGTAACACTGGGTTTCAGAAGATGCATGTTGAAGAAAACTATGGGAAAGATTTATAGTCGCCAGGGTGATCTCATCAAGAAATACTCTATCCCTGTACGATATGATATTTAAGAACGTGACATTACTTATTTGGACTAACCAAGGTTAACATGGCTTGTGGCTCTTCAAAACACCCGGTCTTATTCTCCTTGTAATTTTTCAGGAGTTTCCCTATAAATGTGAAACTGGATGAGTGCGATATGAATAAAAAGGTCGATATTAACGTGTTTCTTATGCAGTGTTAGTTTTTCGAAATGATAAACAATTAATGACGCTGATTGACGGGAAATTTGAAGGTGTAATTACCATAATATCGCATAATTATTCTACATTGGGCTACCCCCTTGGCAAATATGACACAATCGGTCATAAAATTTTTCGTTTTCCCCGTCAACCATTACCATAAGAGGATAATATTACCTTTATGAGATGTAGACTAATAAAATTTGTCACATCTGCTTAATGTAGACACATATATCATCCAGATGGTAAAGATTTATAAAGGTGAATAAAAGGCTGCTTCAACAAAAAAAAAGGCTAAAGTGATGACGCGACCCCTTTATGATTGCTGACGTCTTAGAATTAAAAACCAGTTCTCTACGCAAAGAACGATTATTTGTCTGAAACATAGAGGAGAAAAGAATGTCATTACACTTAACGAGGTATGTGTTACAATATAACATAAGAAAATGTTTATTTCTACTACAATAGGTGATGCTATTTAACTCCAAAGACACCAATTAATCATTCCAGGTGATGTATAGACATATCACAGGTGGTATACAACTTCAGTATGTTTTGATTTTACGATGAGCTGTGGCCGAAAGGACCCTTCGCGCATTTAAGGAAATAATTTATTGACAGCTGGTTATTATAATAATTCAATCTTTATGTGTATTTCTATTACTTTCCTCTCAAGATCATATCATGACGCCTAAACTGATGACGTAATCAAATTATGCGTGGTTACAGAATAGCACTATTCAATTCACAAATATTTCTTTCTATTGTGGTAGAAATAGGTTACAAAGAGTCTTGATTGTTATGTCTGGCATTTCTTTCACTCGCTTTATTTATTTCTGATCGTAAAAAAACACTGAAAGGAATACCTTATAGTTATCATTATTATCCAAAAGTTAAAAAACAATCTCTAATGCTAGTGTCTTTGTAGCCTTTGAAAAATACCTTGAGTGAAAGAAAAAGCAAATACCAGAACCACTCGTTATGTAACATCTATAAAAATAACAATGAACGTCTTTTCGCTTATTTGGCTAAATTGTACAAGTTCAGTTTGCCGATGGTGTGTCTGCCCAAAATATCTAAATATTGTGTTCCATACCGCCCATATTTGTATGAATAGGAGATACTATAGTAGGTGACAACGTCAATATGACCACATTTGTTAAGTTTTAGCGATGTTTTTTTGACCGATTAGATACATTTGGCTCTAAACTGTAAAATCATGAAATTGAAGATCCACTGGAGTTACCTTCTACTGTAAGTAATAAAAATAAACGAAAGATAGGTATACTTTTGGAAACCTGCTATCATATCAGGCAACAATCAAGACAAAATAAACCAATTTCAATTTAGTATTTAAACTTAAGAAGAAAACGCTTACCCATCTGGAACTCATAATATTACTACCCTTGTGTTTTTTAAATGGTCTGTGTATAACCCTTTCTTTCGTTCATATTTTGCATTGTTTGATTGTGTTAGAATTAAGAATGTGTTGACATGTATGTATTTGCTTGCTGTTTCGTAGATGCAAGAATGTAAAGTAAGCTTTAATAATACATGTTTTTGTCTTGATTTGTGATATAGTAAACTAGAACCAGAAAGAGAAAGCGCTTTCTGCTTCATCAACGACAAACGCCATTTATAAATATTGGTCAAGAACAAGGAAAACACCAATGAAACCACAAGGCACACTAAAGACCACCATATACGTCCAAATTCATATTTCAAAGGGAATTAGAATGAGATTACCATGACTGGTATTTTCATATAGCATTTTCTCCATCAAATGTAAGAAAATATCTATATAGTTGATTCGCATATTAAATGGTGTATATGAAGATATCTTAGCCTTTAACATGTTCGGTTGATTTTACTTTGATTACTTGAGTTTTAGTTATAGTTGTACGTTGATTTACAACACTACATTGAGTTTAGGTGTAACTTATTACGTTGTAATTATAATGTGTTTCTCATCAAATGTCTATTACTACGTTTTGAATTAATTTATCATTGTTGATTTGCTGTGCAAAAATATTTTAAAAAGTACTGTCCAATTACCAGAGAAGCGACTATTGATTCCAGGTGAGGGACAAATAAATGAAAATAACTATATGAACGACCGCCATGAAATGTAGAATCAATGTCTTCGACGTTGATCTTTTAACACAAAATAGAATCTAATCAACTTGTTTCTATGTAGTTTCAGATCGAAATTGATATTGTCAAGAAATATCATATATGAATTAACAACCAAAAAAGCAATGTCATGCTTAATAACTAATTTAAGAATGCGTTTTTATGGCATATACATATGTATATTGGTATTTTTTGACAATTGTTAAACGAAATAGATGGATCATATTACAGTTTACAATTTTTTCTGTAAAAAGTAACTTTATAAATGCATTATACACATTTCAATGCTTTCTCAAACTCGTCATTATATCTATTGGACTCGTATAATAAGCAATAACTTTTCAGTTTACTTCTTTTTATTTCACAAAACATGTCAGTTGGAAATGAAACTGCTCTGCAGCAATACACAAACAAGCACAAAACTATATAAATAAGAACAATTAGATTGAAGGACTCATGCAACTTAATCAACCAATGAGAAACTGGGATTCTGTTCCATCCACTTAAGTCCTTATCTTAATTGGGATCACTAAAAGATTGTGACCTCTTGTGGTATGTCAAAGAATTCTACATTGATTTGGCTATTAGTGTGTAGTTGTTTTCACTTATAAATTACCGGTCATTGACTTCTGAAGGTGATGGCAGTCCGATAGTTACGTTTCTATAAATCTAGACAGTTGTTACTTGTGATGGACTACAAATATCAACCAATGCCTTTATCTTAAATGCTAAGTAACATAAAGTGGTTGATTTAGTTGTGCGAGTCCTAAGAAAACACTAAACAAACTTTCGTATACTAGGTGTATTTTAAGCAAAGTCGATGCACTAGGGTTTAACGAAAGCAATTTGATAATGATTTATAACACAGATCACAGAGACAATTAACTAACCTGTAAGTATATGAACTCAATAAGATATCTAAAATCACGTGATTAAAAACATTTACCCACAAAGAATTCTCCTTTCGTAGGTTTAATTGCGTTATCAAAAAAATCAATTCGGATGTTAATTGTTCTCATTAATGCTGAATATGTGTTGATTTTATACTTTTAATCTCTGCGCATGTTCGACGGGAATAGTATCATCATCCTTACGACTACAACCCGGAAGTAACTACCCAGATCCGGTTGTTAAGACGGTAATCTGTTTCAGAAGAACTTGTGTGACACTCTGTAACTGGGAAATGTCGCTTTGTGTCTGGTTCAGTGAAGTCTGTACCCGAGACTCGAATTGCTGGACAGCCTGTTGTAGAGCTGCACTGGAGAGTGTCGTGTTAGCCGACAGAGACGGGGCAGCGGTCAAGGTGTTTACGTCCATGGTCAGTTTTAGGAGATCGGCGGCCTGTGATGATGTCTAAAATGAAATATATACATATTGAATTTTACGTAACCATTTGCTTTAATTCAATGGTGGTCATGGTGCTGTTGAATTGGCTAAAAATGTAATTGGCTTACCGATAGAATAATTATTCGGGTCTAATCATACTGTTAAAAATTGCGTCACGAGTATGAAATAGATTTGATTTCGAAGTGTTAAAAAACACAAAATGATGGTAAATTATAAACAATGAAAGCAGCAACACAGGCTAGCTTTTAGTGCCTTTTCGGCAGACATTATTGAATGATCCAGAAAATATCTACTAAAGAAAGCAGCGCCAGTTTTAGTACATGTACATGACGTACATTTTCAGGATATTACGAAAATACAAAAAAAATTAAAGAGGAAACTAAAATCGTGAGAAAACATTACATTTCACAATGAAAACCTAAAGCTATATATCTCTCCACAACATTATCATTATATTCAAGAAATAGTACTTACTTGAAACATTAATTTTAGTTATGTATTTACTTCAAAAAAGGTACCAGTTACAAATATATGTATGCATAAATTGAGATAATTCGATAAATGCTATGACAACATCTAACAAAATTTTAATGGCTAGACATTTTGTCAATATCCCGGTAAAGAAACGAATTCAAGAAATAAGATCAAACGTCGCAGCTTACCTCTGTCTTGAGTTTTGTGAGCTGACTGGCTAGCAGTTTTGTTTGAGCAGTGATAGACTGGACTTCGGCGTGGTCAGTCACAAAATTGACGTTGTTGGTCATCAATTGGGTTCCCAGCTGCTGGAGTTCTTTCTCCACTTTTGTAACGTTGATCTGAATTGTGGCGACCTCCTGTGCCACTACAACCATCTGGGGTTCAATCTTCTTTTTCAGGTCGTCTAGGTCTGTCTTGACACCCGTGACCTTTGACTCTGCCGCCAAAACACGAGACATGGCGCCCTGTGTGGCGAGCCTTATGGTGTTGACTTCAGTGCTTTGGTTATTTATTTGTCCAAGAAGCTAGAAGAAATCAAGCAAGTTTTTATCAATAACGAAGTATTTATTGTATTTCTTATAAAACACTAATTCTGTATACGACATGAATATTGATCAAGACTTCGTAATTATACTGCAAAATTAAAGAAAATAAATGCATTTATTTGAAATATTTGAAATTAAATCAAATGATAAAATGTCATACTGATAACTATATCAATGAATTTTGTCCCCGAAACATGACCACTTACTTGGTTTGTCTTCGCATTGAGGCTCTGGAACTCGGAGGTCTGCAGCTGGTTTTGCTGCTGGACATCCTTCTCTAGTTGCTGGTATTGTTGTTTCAGTTGCGAAAACTGCGCATTAGTTGGACCTCCTGTTCCTACTGATGCAGGCGGTGACGTCACTGCAGGGCCAGTTGATGTTTGTGCGGCGCTCGTCTGCAGGGCTTTGATTTGATTTTCAAGATTGATTAACCTTTGTTCTGTTTTTACGATATCTACCGCCTGCTGGTTGATTTGCTTCTCAATAGCTGCATCTACCTTGGATTGTTCCACGGAACCTCTCTGGAATTGGGAGGTGAGGTTGAAGATCTTATTATTAATATCCTGAACAGCTTTCGTAAGAAGATCTTTTGTGTCCATGATAAGTTTGTTCACAGCCTGGGAGTTACCAGTTCCTGCACCACCAGCACCGGCCGCCACGCTTAGCGACTGTCTAAGACTCTGGAATTGGTTGGTAAGGTCCTGTACCTTAGATACGTAGGAAGCCGTGTCGGACTGCACCTGAGCTAGTGTACTCTGGACAATACTGTTCTGAGATACATATTGCAAGCGAGTCTTGTCCAAATCCTGTCTCACCTGTTCAACCTTTTTGTCCAAGTTGCTATTCGACATTGAACAAGCACCTTTTGTGTCCGGAACTGTAAATTCATATTTACACGTTGCAGCTTGTGTAGGCTGTACCCCTTGAGGTACATATTGTCCCTGGGTCCCTCCAAGAATAAGGAAAAAGGCAACCAACACTCCGTTCATTTTCTCTCTATGTATACGGTCGCTTAGAGACAGATACGAAATATTTGTGAGTAAGCTGTCCACTGCTTACTTTATCTATCTCTACCTGGAATTTATAGTCATCCTAAAAGGCGGGGAAGTTTAATTCTTATCGCCTCCATGTCAATATAAAGGTGCAGTAGAGCTATTCATTGGTGGACAGGTTGACGGTAAAATCCGGTGTTTGGGCAACTCCTTTTTCCGCATTTAGTATAATGAGCAGACATTCGTTTTACTTTGATGTCGGGATTTAAACTAATATTCATTTTGATACATTTTCCACTTGCCAGCAGTGTTTGAATATTCAAGCAAATATTTGAAATAACGAATTTAAACTTATTTACAAATGGTGTTTAACTTATATCAGATCATTCTATTGGTGTAATTGTTCGAGAAACCTCGTCAATAATTACTTAAATGCAATAAAAGTGATTTATCTACTAAACATTGTTATGGAATACAGAATGAAATTAGTTAGTTAGTGTCTTAAAGACAGCTGCATGGTCGGAATTCTGACCGCAGGCTTAATTTCCACACGGCAGTCATTGTTTCAGTTTTATGTTACAAAATTTTATTCTCACGCGACAAGGACAAAGCTATATAAACAAACTAAAATATTGAAATATAACAAAAAAATCACAGTTGTGGTAACGTGAAATTAACTTTCATCACAAAACATTAAGCAATAGAAATCAATTTTAAGCCAAAATTTCGAAATTTTATTGAAACAAAAGCTGTTTTTTTTTTATTTTAAATGAAGTTGAAAATTTCAATAACCAAATACAGAGTCTATGTTTGAATATCGAAATAATAGCAAAGGCATACAATATTTTATTGACAACGACCAAATACAATGTTTCAGTTACAATAAACAATAAATACAATTACAAAATACATATTTATGGTTGAATGAAATCAATATTTACAATAATAATTTGAAGCTTTAGTAATTTCTTATTGTTGATAAAGAATATTAATATCTCAATGAGTACGGATAACCTATAACGATGACGTCACTGCACAACGATGGGACAATAACACCGTATTCTCAATGTACCTCTTCATGAGTTTCGTGTAAATCTTTCTTTTGTTCATGATTTTCTCACAACAATGATTTTACTCTCCATTATTATTCTTTACATGATACCAGCATTATCAAACAAGTCAATCGTAGAGGAACAATTTGTTTAATTACAGAAAATCACTGACAATGCTTGTAAGCCTTTCTAAACATCCCATACTTGCTGTATATCAGTTTATTTCATTATTAGTTCATATGGTGTCCCATATCCCATCTAGCACATACAAAATCGATTATTGGGAATATTTCAAACATACCGTGAAGAACTGATATGTCTCCAAAATAGACCTCAGTAACAAAAAGACGAGGGGAATTCCAGGTATTCTGGAAGGGCGAGCGTCTGCTGCGTCGTTAACGAAAGCTGTCATGTAAACGTTTTGGTCAATCCATGTACGTAATGCCACCTTCTCAAATGTCAACAAGTTCAACAACAATAAAATCACCAAGCATACTAATAAAAAACAACTTTGTTAATTTCTTATTGATAAATTCTAAGACATTATTTCAAGACTTCATTTTGGATTCCCATCAATGAGGGGTGGCTGTAGTAACGATATGAGATGGTAATATTTAGCTCAATAGCAGTCTTGGAACTTGACGGATGGATTATCGATCTTGTATTATAAACATCAGAAAATGCAACGGTCATACCATCAAATATATTTCGGTCGATAACATCATAAAACGCTTCACTTCCAATTCTAGAAGGAAACAAAACATATTTGTGGAATTCAATTTGATCGCATTCACTATGCTCAATGGGAATAAATATTTTTAAGTCTTTTTAAAATAATATTGTTTTCTGATGTGTGGAAACATGACATGAAGCGGTAATGGACCATGGTTCGTTTAAGTTTTTCAGTTCATGCATGTTTAGATGCTATTACACACATTTTATGTGTGAACAATAATACGGCAACTACAAAAATTATTTCTCATGCAAACTTCATAAAATACTTTCTATCGTTTTACCTATTTTCATGAAGATGACTTATTATTTCATGTGGCTATTTTACTGATTATTCATGCCGACTATTTTACCGATTATTTAAGGTGACTATTTCAGTGATTGTTCAAGGTAACTATTTCAGTGATTGTTCAAGGTAACTATTTCAGTGATTGTTCAAGGTAACTATTTCAGTGATTGTTCAAGGTAACTATTTCAGTGATTGTTCAAGGTAGCTATTTCAGTGATTGTTCAAGGTAACTATTTCAGTGATTGTTCAAGATGACTATTTCAGTGATTGTTCAAGGTGACTATTTCAGTGATTGTTCAAGGTGACTATTTCAGTGATTGTCCAAGGTGAGTATTTCAGTGATTGTTCAAGGTGACTATTTCAGTGATTGTCCAAGGTAAGTATTTTACAGAATTTTTCAGATGACAATTTCTCTCTTATTCCAAGTCGATTAATACTCGTATTATATATATAGATGAGTATTTCACTAACTATTCCAAGTGACTGTTTAATTGATCATTTCAAGTTCATGTTTTAGTGGTTGTTTCAGATGAATAGTTTCCGATTGTTGCGGGTAAATACCTTACCTATTATTATTAAATGTTTGGCTATTTTACTAATTTAGATTTATGTGATGTCAGTTATGAAAAGTTAATTTAATTGGTATTGAAATATAACTACTTTCTGGATGTGAGAATATGTACTACACACCTACATATACCTTCACTGACCCACTTACAACACACCTACTTCACGTGTTCGGTACAGGTGTCATAACAGGACGTCTGGAGTCAAGATGACGGAGAAAGGTTGGCTGGGGGCGATCAGGAAGATGATATAGACGTTGTTTGTTCCCCAGGTTTGACCAATTAGTCTGATAAGAGTTGTGAAACAGATAGATGTCCATTCTGTTCACGTTTCGTTTATGCGAAGTTTTTGACACTTTTATAATCCCACCCCTACTTACCAGATTATTCAAATTACTATCAATCTGTCCAATATGGATATCAATTCGCACGTCCCACACAATAAAATATACCTTTTTTAAAGATGTTTATTGAAAAAAACAAAAACAGAAACATAAAAGAAAAAAATAAGAAAATACCTACATGTCAACATAATCGGTCCAAACTCAAATTCATTAGAACTAGGGCAAAATATGAACAAAGTAAAAGCAAAAAAGCCAAATTTACACGAATATTCCTGAAAAAGTAAAAGTAGAATAAGACCAATTGTTCCTGAAGAATAAGCGTCTTCTGCTACATAGACAACATCCGCCATGTTAACCTTGGTCAAACCAAGTAAGTAATGTCACTTACTCAAGTGATATGCTATTTTCTTGTTTTTTATTGCCTCCACTTTCTCCAGTTATATTTCTAGATAAAATGTGCAGTTTAGAAAGTTCTTTTATTAAAATAGTCACGATTAAAGTTGTTACACCTATGTGACCAAGGGGTCTTACTACCACTCTTAGTGTTGTCAAAAATGGAAAAGATAAAATGTGAATCTTAAAGAAATCAAAAGAACGTTTGATTTACCTCGAACATCCATTTTCTTAGAAGATAATAACGATAATATCAATACTTAACATTTCACAGTACCCCTAGTGAAAAACACATCTCAAGCCAAAATTTATTTTATTGTAGCTAAAATATTTAGAATGTTGAAATTTCTTATATTATTTTCGTTGAGTTTGTTGGTAATCCCTCAAAGTGCTTCTGGCATACTAAAGTTTCAGTTCTTAATTTAAGGTTTGTCTGTAGTTTCAATGTCTGTCAATAACCAGAAATTAATTGACTATTATACATTGGATACAATATCAAACATGTAAATAAAACTTTGAACATACAAAAGTGATTTTTTTAATTTCTTTTTTTATGTTTTGATGGTAATACCCTTTACTCTCTTAGTCCATCTACCTGTTTTTATCAGAGAAAGCAATATGTTAGGACGTGTTCAAGTATTCAAACAAACGAGTTACGAGGCACTTTCTTTAAGTACAAGAAGGTCAGTGATATCGACAACGAAATTACAGCAGGGTAGCTTATTTCATCTCTAAGGTATTAAGTCAGTTACACTAACATTTTTAGATGAACCCAACATGTGATTCAAAAACATGATATTACCATTTAAATTCAATATTTGAGAACGATCGACCTATAACATAAGAAACAAAATAACAAGAAAAACGGCAATATGTTCCTAAAACGCCGGTTTTGTTTGTTTATTTGTTTGTATGTTTATCGATTTATTTATCGTTTATTAATTTTTTCAGATTATCTAATTAACATGAAAAAGCAGTTTGGAAAATTCTGAATTTTTTCTTAATTTGTGAAAGCATGAAGTCAAATGAAAATTTTAAAATTCTTAAAAAGAAACAAAATATGAGAATAACAGATGTAGTGAACTATCAGAATACAATGACTAAACAGGTTAGAAATATAAATAGTAACAATAAGATATAAATTTTACATGAGTACCTGTGTTCCACAACGAAGCAAAATAAACTTGGTATTTTCTGTAAAGAGTCAAGGAAAAATATGAATAATATTGAGTGTCAGTATGGGATATTCTGTTCTGTGACCTTCATTGATAAAGCCTCTCTCGATGCTCCCTCCTCCAATGAGAGTTTTAAGCTGTCGTATTTTGACAACATGACCATTTCGAGATTTTCAAGTCCCGTTTGTAAATCAGTTATAACTAAAATTAGTTTTAAATCGTTGTATTTTCACGTAGAAGAATTTTCTTACGTCAGAGACACGTCAACTTCATGGAAACATACATTTAAAATGATCTTATGCTTTGTTTAATCCGCTGTCTCATAAAAAATATACCCTTCAGTTAACTTTTTTGTGTTGATAAGATTAATTCCAGCTTTTCCTGGAGTTTGTTGCTGTCCTTTGTAAGCACCTGGATATTCTGGTTGCGAGGGACTTGCACCTCACAAAGGTATAACTTCCTCTAAACATGAGAATACACCGGGATACGATGGACGTAATTGGTAAGGAGCAAACTTGGATATTTATGTATGTGTAGAGTGTTTAAGTTTTTAATACGAAAATCCAGGTGTTTTTTCTCTTTACAGTATACAGGTGACTGGTATTTACGTGTCGTTTCAATGTTCTCTATGGCGATTCAGTCATTCTTTCCACAATGACAACGCTCTGTGTAGTTACCGATGGAGCTTACTTCACTGTGTTCAACAGAAAAGTAAAAACATGCTTTTAAAAGGTTTTGTTCTCTTAAACGTTTTGTTATATAGTTCACTTTGATGTTGGCAACAAAAAGGTTTATCATTTCCATCAAGTAGCAAAACTACATTCCTTCGTTCAACGTTGATTCAAAGTACCCAACCGGTAAATACTGACACTGAATACTCATCCTATGCATTCAAATAAAAAAATAAATCAATGTTGGATCTTTCAAAAGTATCCATACTATATTGAATTTATCAATAGTCATTAGATATAACACAATCTTCGACATTTCGAACCTTTCATCTGAGGAAAAATTTGGGTGTTAGTATTACGAGACAACTGGATAAAATGCAGTGTAGTTGTTCCTCAACTCTGTCACGGAGTAAATGTGGGTCGATGTGTGACATGGAGGGTGGTCCGTCCTAAAACAGGATTCAATAGACCATATCTGACAAGAATATAAACTAAGCGAATTAGAAAGTATACATAGAGTTGGTTGGAGGATGAATTTAATTTGATAGAAGCGTTTGTTATTTTCGTCAGTGTCACGTTAACCTTAACACCCGAAGAGCTGTATGGAAATATACTCTTTCTATCATCCCACATCTCTGATGTGATGAATGGGAGGGACTATGAAATGAAGTACGTAGGCTAGAGGGTCAACTTCCCACCTAGGGGCACTGGTGTTAGATTTGCAAGGTTTTGTTTGGCACGTAAAGGTATTTTTATTCGTGTTACCATTCGATACGGTATTTGACTATACAGTAAATATACATAGGCCTACATTAAATACAATGTTCTACATTTTATGTTAGATTACACGGTAACTATACAATGTTCTACATTTTATGTAAGATTACACGGTAACTATACAATGTTCTACATTTTATGTTAGATTACACGGTAACTATACAATGTTCTACATTTTATGTTAGATTACACGGTAACTATACAATGTTCTACATTTTATGTTAGATTACACGGTAACTATACAATGTTCTACATTTTATGTTAGATTACACGGTAACTATACAATGTTCTACATTTTATGTTAGATTACACGGTAACTATACAATGTTCTACATTTTATGTTAGATTACACGGTAACTATACAATGTTCTACATTTTATGTTAGATTACACGGTAACTATACAATGTTCTACATTTTATGTTAGATTACACGGTAACTATACAATGTTCTACATTTTATGTTAGATTACACGGTAACTATACAATGTTCTACATTTTATGTTAGATTACACGGTAACTATACAATGTTCTACATTTTATGTTAGATTACACGGTAACTATACAATGTTCTACATTTTATGTTAGATTACACGGTAACTATACAAAGTTCTACATTTTATGTTAGATTACACGGTAACTATACAATGTTCTACATTTTATGTTAGATTACACGGTAACTATACAATGTTCTACATTTTATGTTAGATTACACGGTAACTATACAATGTTCTACATTTTATGTAAGATTACACGGTAACTATACAATGTTCTACATTTTATGTTAGATTACACGGTAAATATACAATGTTCTACAGAAACTATTAGGCTATACAGTACAAATGTCATGTTCTACAGTACAAATGTCATGTTCTTCAGTACAGATGTAATGTTCTACAGTACAAATGTAATGTTCTACAGTACAAATCTCATGTTCTACAGTACAAATGTCATGTTCTACAGTACAAATGTAATCTTCTACAGTACAAATATCATGTTCTACAGTACAGATGTAATGTTCTACAGTACAAATGTAATGTTCTACAGAAGAAATGTAATGTTCTACAGTTCAAATGTAATGTTCAACAGTATAAATGTCATGTTCTACAGTACAAATGTAATTTTCTACTGTACAAATCTCATGTTCTACAGTACAGATGTAATGTTCTACAGTACAAATGTAATGTTCTACAGTACATATGTAATATTCTACAGAAGAAATGTAATGTTCTACAGTTCAAATGTAATGTTCAACAGTACAAATGTCATGTTCTGCAGTTCAAATGTAATATTCAACAGTACAAATGTAATGTTCTATAGTGCAGATGTAATGTTCAACAGTACAAATGTCATGTTCTACAGTTCAAATGTAATGTTCTACAGTACAAATGTCATGTTCTACAGAAGAAATAAAATGTTCTACAGTTCAAATGTAATGTTCTACAGTACAAATGTAATGTTCTTCAGTAGAAATATAATGTTATACAGTACAGATGTAATGTTCTAATGTCATGTTCTACAGTACAGATGTAATGTTCTACAGTACAAATGTCAGGTTCAACAGTACAAATGTAATATTCTACAGTACAAATGTGATGTTCTAGAATACAAATGTGATGTTCTACAGTACAAATATGATGTTTTACAGTACAAATGTGATGTTCAACAGTACAAATGTCATATTCTACAGACGAAATGTAATGTTCTGCAGTACAAATGTAATTTTCTACAGTACAAATGTGATGTTCTACAGTACAAATATGATGTTCTACAGTACAAATATGATGTTCAACAGTACAAATGTAATGTTCTACAGACGAAATGTAATGTTCTACAGTACAAATGTCATGTTCTACAGTACAAATGTGATGTTCTAGAATACAAATGTAATGTTCTACAGAAGAAATGTCAGGTGCTACAGTACCAATGTCAGGTTCAACAGTACAAATGTAATGTTCTACAGTACAAATGTGATGTTCTAGAATACAAATGTCATGTTCTTCAGTAGAAATGTAATGTTCTACAGTACAAATGTCATGTTCTTCAGTACAAATGTAATGTTCTATAGTACAAATGTGATGTTCTACAGAAGAAATGTAATGTTCTACAGTACAAATGTAATATTCAACAGTACAAATGTAATGTTCAACAGTACAAATGTAATGTTCAACAGTACAAATGTAATGTACTATAGTACAAATGTCATGTTCTACAGTACAAATATGATGTTCTACAGTACAAATATGATGTTCTATAGTGTAAATATGAAGTTCTACAGTACAAATGTAATGTTCAACAGTACAAATGTCATGTTCTTCAGTAGAAATGTAATGTTCTACAGTACAGATGTAATTTTCTGCAGTAAAAATGTAATGTTCTACAGTACAAATGTCATGTTCTTCAGTAGAAATGTAATGTTCTACAGTACAAATATGATGTTCTACAGTACAAATATGATGTTCTATAGTGTAAATATGAAGTTCTACAGTACAAATGTAATGTTCAACAGTACAAATGTCATGTTCTTCAGTAGAAATGTAATGTTCTACAGTACAGATGTAATTTTCTGCAGTAAAAATGTAATGTTCTACAGTACAAATGTCATGTTCTTCAGTAGAAATGTAATGTTCTACAGTACAGATGTAATTTTCTACAGTACAAATGTAATGTTCTACAGTACAAATGTAATGTTCTATAGTACAAATGTGATGTTCTACAGTACAATGTAATGTTCTACAGAAGAAATGTAATGTTCTACGGTACAAATGTATAGTTCTACAGTACAAATGTCATGTTCTACAATACAAATGTAATGTTCCACAGTACAAATGTAATTTTCTACAGTACAAATGTAATGTTCTACAGTACAAATGTAATTTTCTACAGTACAAATGTAATGTTCTACAGTACAAATGTCATGTTCTACAGTACAAATGTAATGTTCTACAGTACAAATGTATAGTTCTACAGTACAAATGTCATGTTCTACAGTACAAATGTAATGTTCTACAGTACAAATGTAATTTTCTACAGTACAAATGTAATGTTCTACAGTACAAATGTCATGTTCTACAGTACAAATGTAATGTTCTACAGTACAAATGTATAGTTCTACAGTACAAATGTCATGTTCTACAGTACAAATGTAATTTTCTACAGTACAAATGTAATGTTCTACAGTACAAATGTATAGTTCTACAGTACAAATGTGATGTTCTTCAGTACAAATGTAATGTTCTACAGTACAAATGTCATGTTCTACAGTACAAATGTAATGTTCTACAGAAGAAATGTAATGTTCTACAGTACAAATGTATAGTTCTACAGTACAAATGTCATGTTCTACTGTACAGATGTTATGTTCTACAGTACAAATGTCAGGTTCTATAGTACCAATGTCAGGTTCAACAGTACAAATGTAATGTTCTACAGTACAAATGTGATGTTCTAGAATACAAATGTGATGTTCTACAATACAAATATGATGTTCTACAGTACAAATATGATGTTCAACAGTACAAATGTAATGTTCTACAGACGAAATGTAATGTTCTACAGCACAAATGTCATGTTCTACAGTACAAATGTGATGTTCTAGAATACAAATGTAATGTCCTACAGAAGAAATGTCAGGTGCTACAGTACCAATGTCAGGTTCAACAGTACAAATGTAATGTTCTACAGTACAAATGTGATGTTCTATAATACAAATGTCATGTTCTTCAGTAGAAATGTAATGTTCTACAATAGAAATGTCATGTTCTACAGTACAAATGTAATGTTCTATAGTACAGATGTAATGTTCTACAGTACAAATGTCATGTTCTACAGTACAAATGTAATGTTCTATAGTAGATGTATTGTTATGAAGTAAATATATAGTGTTCTACAGTAAAGACAGTGTTTCACAATAAATAAAGTTTTAAAATAAATACACACGTTTCTCGCCATTTGACTATTGATAAAAATTAAGGCCTTGTTACGCAAATTCTAATTAATAAATATACACTGCTAGATTAAGAAATAAATGCAAATGGTCAGAGATATACAAAATGTTTATAGTTGCTTATTATTGCTGACTACGACTGAGGCCGTAATGACCCCCAGGAGCAGTAGTATACACTGAGCTGTGAACATGATCCCTATACATAGACACATTTACCTACATGACATTGAGTTATACCTCTTTTAGAATTTTTCGTTAGTTATATAAATCTTCCCGTGAATCTTTGGTGTCTGATAGTCCGGTGGTCTACACTTCCACAGTATGCCTTGATGTGTGATATACTACCATTTTGTAAGAAGGCAGTTCACAACATATATCTTTAATTTAATGGAGCCCAAATTACAATTGCTACCACTATATAGACCTACATGCTTTTTCACAGCTCCTTTAAAGCGTTAAGCGTCATAGTATTTAAAATCATTGAATCGAAAAAATGCTCTCATTAAAAACCTTAATTTTTTGTGCCTTTTTGTTCCGCTTCCACAACAATTGGCACTCTGATATCGAAAAAGTCGGCCGGTGGAACAAAGAGCGAGTATTTTATACATATTGACAAAGAAGTGAATCACTTTAAACGTGAGAAAGACATATAGAAATCACGATATATTCTCATCATCGGTGGGAAAATATTTGCAGTATTTCTACATTTATAAGGTTGTCGTCTGCAAACTTCGTGCGGCTAGGTGCATTTAATTTCTTTTTATGAAATTTGACTACATATTCTGCATATTAATCGTGGTCGGTAGGCCGTGGGTATTTACTTTCAAGGAGTACGTTGCATATGTGGTGAGAGTATACAGGAGTCGACACCGAGGCTTTCATAAATCCACGAGGAAGAGATGCAAGGTTAAAATAATGTCTGCTCAAGTCACCAAAACGTTTTGGATACGGATTAGGGACAAAATATCGATTTCAGTTTGGTGAAATACTACAACATTTCGGAAAACCGCTACAATGACAAACTGTGGTAATTGCCATTGTGATACTGGAAGAAGACAGGTATGGTTTTAATTCTGTACTTAATTACCGCCGTAGTTTCGTATTATTGACGTCTTTATAGATAAGACATTGTAAGCTGCCTATAGCATGTGACCAGCATATCGATCTTCTTTACATTACTTTTTAGCATGCACGTCTGCGAACTCGCACATTGTGTAGACACCAGAGAGTAAAATTATCGATGTAACGGTATAGCTTGTGACATGAACAGAAATGTTAGCGAGAGCAGACGATACTGCTATATTTTGTAGTCTATCTTACTTGGTCCCACCTGTTCCCCGTACATCGTAAGCCTATCTTGATATTGCTATGATATAATTTGAACAGATAAAGTTAGATATAGCACATTAATCTATCTTCCATTTAGTATTTTTTTATTGTTGAATAAAAATATCGTTTTTAGTTAATGTGATTACAAAATCATATGCTGTTGAAAACGCTTTATAGATATTTTTCCGTGTCTTTATTGTAAGATGCTTGCGCGGTCCATATAACAGCATTGCTACAACAATAGGATGGGATTTATCAACAGTTTTACATATTCACGTCACAATATCGAGGTATTCTTGATAAACATACATTGTAGCCGTTCTTTTCACGGTGACTTTTATAAAGGGACATTTCCCATCACCGATAGTCGCACGGTCACACGGACGGTTACGTAATGGATGAACTATTTTATATAGCTTACATCATAATGCCTGCCTATTTAGATTTTAAATATCACTTCACACACGAAGTAAATATCAATACTTTACTTAAAAGTTGAATATTCTAATGCCTTAGTACTATTATTACGCTACAGATACGAACGAATATCTACCATAGATAAATCAGCTGAATTATGAAATATATCTAGACAGGATAAACGTGTCTACCGTCGTAAAGCCGTTAGCTGCAAAAAAGTTCTCGTCTTACAGCATAATGGTTATATATGTATTAATACTAGCTTAATTATTACAAACTTTATATGTATGTAAAGTCATAGCACTATTATAGTGAGGAGAGAGGACAATCCCACCGCCCATTAACTCTATAATTCCTTATAAATAAAATATACATGATTTGAATAAATAAATATACAGATAAACTGTGTAAGATTCGTGATCACGTTGATCTATTCAATATTTTATCTAAACTTTATTAGGTAAAGTGAGTCACTTGGTTTTTTATTCAATGATTCGTCGATCTGTAAATAACCTAACTGAAATGATTGCTGGTAAGTATTAATGCGGTGATTGGAGACTTTTATCATGTATGTCTTACTTCTGTTCTTTTATTTACATTTAATTTGCTGTACGTATCAAAAATGGCAGGACATAGCGGAAGAGAACGGAACCTATCACTTAACCAGATAGGAATTTATGATTTTTATGAATATAAATAGCTGGTATTGGGTTTATTTTATTGAATATATATATAATGACCACCGAGATAGCGAGGGGAACGCTACTAACGGTTATCTACTTTAAACAAAGACCAACTGAGAAGATAAATCATACATCTTTTAATCTTTGGTATGCAAACACAAATCAGAAAGTTTTCATTTATTTTTCGCGGTATATTGTTCACTTATCTTTGAAATTTCATGATGTTTCATGCGCGTGGAATTGTAACTTTACAATTATGAAATATAAAACAATATGCTGCAAACTTTTTTCAACATTATACTAAACCATTCATTAACCCTATCCCCAAAAGTCTCCTAACGACGATATTACTTATCAACCTTCCAATACTTACATTACACATCAGTGTTATACAAATATTGTACCAACCCTCCAATACTTACATTACACAACAGTGTTATACAAATATTGTACCAACCCTCCAATACTTACATTACACAACAGTGTTATACAAATATTGTACCAACCCTCCAATACTTACATTACACAACAGTGTTATACAAATATTGTGCCAACCCTCCAATACTTACATTACACAACAGTGTTATACAAATATTGTGCCAACCCTCCAATACTTACATTACACAACAGTGTTATACAAATATTGTGCCAACCCTCCAATACTTACATTACACAACAGTGTTATACAAATATTGTACCAACCTTCCAATACTTACATTACACATCAGTGTTATACAAATATTGTACCAACCCTCCAATACTCACATTACACAACAGTGTTATACAAATATTGTACCAACCCACCAATACTCTCATTACACAACAGTGTTATACAAATATTGTGCCAACCCTCCAATACTTACATTACACAACAGTGTTATACAAATATTGTACCAACCCTCCAATACTTACATTATACAACAGTGTTATACAAATATTGTACCAACCCTCCAATACTCACATTACACAACAGTGTTATGCAAATATTGTGCCAACCCTCCAATACTTACATTACACATCAGTGTTATACAAATAATGTACAAACCTTTCTTATTATATCTTATATCCCTACTGTTTAATCCGTTTTCCTTATTTGGTTTTTATAATTTACTGAGACAAATGTTAATTAACCTTGATATGGTTTTTGTCATGCTTTGTAACTCGATATTGATAAATACAAATATTGCTCTGACGGTTTTAACGAGAATATCCGTATAAATCTATTTCGTCCGTCTGTGTGTCTTTGTATCAGGATCTGGCAGAAAATTGTAGACTATACTTAATTCTCGTTTATATTATGATTCTCTATATCTAAGTGTACTTACAGTGGGGAAAATACTTATGCCTTAAAAGTGACTTATAATGTTGGTGACACCGCTTCAAGTTGCACATGCCACATTTTTAAAAGTGTTGATTTTCGTTCAGTTTTCATATTTTCATTCCTTACCATAGACCATTGAAAACAAAGTGAATTCTGTTTGTGCTAATTGTAGCTATATCAACGCCACAAGAATCGTTTTATTTCGCTTTAACAAACATCAAAATCACACACAACATATTCTGGACATGTTGAAGTATACCTCTGTGTAAATGCAGTTTGATGCATGTACAGAAAACAAATAACAATCGTTACAATTACCACAGATTTTCATAAAACATTAAAAAAAATCACTTATACGCATCGTGAGAACAGCAGCGAGTTCAATTGAACTTCAATATCATACCGAAGGTGGTATCACGTGGTGTCATTGACGACGCCACGACAACGAAATAGTTCCAAGAGCAAAGAATGAAATTGATCATTTTATTTGCTAATTTTAGATTTATATCATGTCAGTGTATCAAGATATTTTACAAGTCTCTTCATATTTTAACTAGATTTATACTAAGTTTTGTGATGGAAACAATCATAGCTTGTTCACAACCGGTATAAAATGTGACATTAATCGCCATGTCTACATGACTACCTGATAAAGTAATATCTACAGGACTATCTGATAAAGTAATATCTACAGGATTACCTGATAAAGTAATATATACAGGATTACCTGATAAAGTAATATCTACAGGACTACCTGATAAAGTAATATATACAGGACTATCTGATAAAGTAATATCTACAGGACCACCTGATAAAGTAATATATACAGGACTACCTGATAAAGTAATATCTACAGGACTATCTGATAAAGTAATATCTACAGGACTACCTGATAAAGTAATATATACAGGACTACCTGATAAAGTAATATCTAAAGGACTATCTGATAAAGTAATATCTACAGGATTACCTGATAAAGTAATATATACAGGATTATCTGATAAAGTAATATCTAAAGGACTATCTGATAAAGTAATATCTACAGGACTACCTGATAACGTAATAACTACAGGAATAAAGTATTATCTACACGACTACCTGATAAAGTAAAATCTACAGGAGTACCTGATAAAGTAATATCTACAGGACTACCTGATAAAGTAATATCTAAAGGACTATCTGATAAAGTAATATCTACAGGATTACCTGATAAAGTAATATATACAGGATTATCTGATAAAGTAATATCTAAAGGACTATCTGATAAAGTAATATCTACAGGACTACCTGATAAAGTAATATCTAAAGGACTATCTGATAAAGTAATATCTACAGGACTACCTGATAAAGTAATATCTAAAGGACTATCTGATAAAGTAATATCTACAGGACTACCTGATAAAGTAATATATACAGGACTATCTGATAAAGTAATATATACAGGACTTCCTGATAAAGTAATATCTTTAGGACTAAAGTAATATCTACAGGACTACCTGATAAAGTAATATCTACAGGACTAAAGTAATATCTACAGGACTACCTGATAAAGTAATATCTACAGGATTACCTGATAAAGTAATATCTACAGGACTACCTGATAAAGTAATATCTACAGGACTTCCTGATAAAGTAATATCTACAGCACTAAAGTAATATCTACAGGACTACCTGATAAAGTAATATCTACAGGATTACCTGATAAAGTAATATCTACAGGACTAAAGTAATATCTACAGGACTATCTGATAAAGTAATATCTACAGGACTATCTGATAAAGTAATATCTACAGGATTACCTGATAAAGTAATATCTACAGGACTAAAGTAATATCTACAGGATTACCTGATAAAGTAATATCTACAGGACTACCTGATAAAGTAATATATACAGGACTATCTGATAAAGTAATATCTACAGGATTACCTGATAAAGTAATATCTACAGGACTACCTGATAAAGTAATATCTACAGGACTAAAGTAATATCTACAGGACTACCTGATAAAGTAATATCTACAGGACTTCCTGAAAAAGTAATATATACAGGACTTCCTGAAAAAGTAATATATACAGGACTATCTGATAAAGTAATATCTACAGGACTGATAAAGTAATATCTACAGGATTACCTGATAAATAATATCTACAGGACTACCTGATAAAGTAATATCTACAGGACTACCTGATAAAGTAATATCTACAGGACTATCTGATAAAGTAATATTTACAGGATTACCTGATAAAGTAATATCTACAGGATTACCTGATAAAGTAATATCTACAGGACTACCTGATAAAGTAATATCTACAGGATTACCTGATAAAGTAATATCTACAGGATTACCTGATAACTAATATCTACAGGACTACCTGATAACTAATATCTACAGGACTTCCTGATAAAGTAATATATACAGGACTACCTGATAAAGTAATATCTACAGGATTACCTGATAAAGTAATATCTACAGGATTACCTGATAAAGTAATATCTACAGGATTACCTGATAAAGTAATATCTACAGGACTACCTGATAAAGTAATATTTACAGGATTACCTGATAAAGTAATATCTACAGGATTACCTGATAAAGTAATATCTACAGGACTTACCTGATAAACTAATATATACAGGACTATCTGATAAAGTAATATCTGATAAAGTAATATCTACAGGACTTCCTGATAAAGTAATATATACAGGACTACCTGATAAAGTAATATATACAGGACGACCGAAAGGAGTTTAATGAAATGGTGAATGACCGTTTAAGTCTTTATTTCCCATCGTGAAGGTTTACCAATAAACAAAAATATATGTTGCACACTTGTATATTGTCTTACACCGGTGTTGTATTTCACGGTTTCTATTGCTTTCTCAAGCCGTTTATGACTTTTTTAAAATCTTTATATATATATTTTTTAATTTTGAAGGACAGTTTGATTTCTTTATATTTTCATATTCATATAGTTTACCGTAATATTCAACGGATGACATCTTGGTTTAAAAAATATTTTTCATCAATAAACATTGCAACATTTGATTCGATAGACAAAGTTCTGTGTCGCCCGGTTAAGTCTGTGGATGCACAGCCATTGTTTTATCTCAATATTGATAGAGACTGGTATTTACAGCTCCTGAATTGTCACTCATGTTGTTCAGGGAAAACTTTCTGTCCTCCAGATACAGTGTTTTATTTCGGAAAAGTCCAGAGATTTATTTAAAATGTGATGTGTGGTTGTATAAGACCCAAAATTTGGGAAGGATATATTCATACTATCACACGGAACACGGCCCTGAGCAACATGCTCTATTCAAGTATAATATATATTTATGTACATTGTCGAGAGCGGGTCAATATGGTTACATAATCACATCAGCTATGGTTACGTTGTCAACTGGAAACGGAACCTCGTGACCGTTAATTACGAGAACGAAAGGTTCGTTACAGTCCAGCCACGCCAATCCAGTCCTAACTACGTCTGTCATCCAGTTACCAAGTGAACACTTCTCTAGGTTCCCTGTAACCAGCTACTAAAACATGTGACTGTTCTATTTCAGCAGTTCCCTATCAAGAAAATACTAATTCTTTTGCCTCTCTAACTAAAAAACACAATTCCTCTTTGCCACTCTTTCTATAATGTCTACAAAAGTCCAAACTCACCCAAAGAAACTGTTCTGGAACTAAATAATCTAATCACATCAGTATCCTCAGGGAACACATACAGTCATGTTTTGGTTATGGGGAATATAAATTTGCCAAAAATCAACTGGAAGACCGCAAACAGAGATAGGGAGAGTGAAAACTTTATTGCATGCCTGAGGGAAAATTTCTTATTTCAACAAGGTAAGGACTTCACAAGAAATCGGAAGGACAATGAAGCGAGTGTTTTAGACCTCATCATTACTAACGAAGAGGAAATGGTTAAAGATGTTACATACCATAGTCCACTTGGGATTAGTGACCATCTTCTACTTTATTTAGACTTTTTGTGCCAAGTTGAGAAAGCACTCAGCAAAGAACGTCGTTTTAATTTCAACACAGATGATTGTATAAGCATGGAAAAGGCTTTACCAAATAATTGGACTTCACTTCTGGAAGGGAACGCACAAGAAATGTACAACAACTTTCTGATTATTATAAATAGCTCATCGAAACATTTATCCCTAAACAGAAGGCTCCAACCTGCAGCAGCCATCATCAGGAAAGCGTGAAATAGAACGATACAGTTGTAAGGAAAATACACAAGAAACATCAAGCTTGGCAACGGTATACAGAAACGAGAAGAAATATACAAGGAGTATGCACGAACTAGGAACCAGGCTAAGTGGGAAATCAGGAAATGGACACAAGATATGGAGAGATAAATTGTCCAAGATGTAAAAGAACAGCCAAAGAAATTCTGAAAATTCGTAAATTCAAAACGGAAAGTAAAGACCGGGATATCAGATTTAAAAGGCCCAGATGAAAAGATGGCAGTAACTGATAAGGAGAAAGCAGAAGTCTTAGCACAATTTTTAGCAGTGTTTATACCCATGAGCCACCAGGGGAACATACCACATTTTACCAGTCGATGTACAACTTATCAAATTAATGAACCAGTATGCACAGCTGAAACGGTTGAAAAACTTCTGGCATGTCTCAACGAAAACAAATCACCTGAGCCAGACATGCTACATCCAAAGGTTTTTAAGAAATTGCGTGAAAATATTTGCGAAGCTTTAGCCAAAATTTTCAACAAAGGAAAGAAGCCAATATTACAGCTGTTTTTTTTTTTAGAAAGGCTCCAAATCCGAAGCAGGAAACTATAGGCCTGTCAGCTTTACCAGTGTTGTTGTCAAAATTCTTGAAACGTTTGTCCGAGAAAGTATCGTCAATCACTTTAATATCAATAACTTGTTCAGAAACAAACAATTTGGCTTTCTAGCAGGAAGGTCAACATAGTTACAACTTTTAACGGTGCTAGAGGAATGGACAAAACTTATAGAAAATGGTGGTCAGCTAGACGTAATATATATGGATTTTATGAAAGCTTTCGATACGATTCCACATCGCCGACTTATACAGAAATTGGAAGCATATGGCATCAATAGATTAGTTATTAACTGGATTTAGGATTTTTATACAACAGAACACAGAAAGTAAAAGTAAACGGAGAGGCATCTACCACATATCCCGTGCACAGCGGTAAACCAATGGGGAGTGTTTTAGGCCCGATACTGTTTGTTACATATATAAATGATTTACCAGAAATCCCAAAATCACCTTCTCCTTTATTTGCGGGTGATACAAAGTTATTTAGGGAAATAAAGAACAACGAGGACCTAGAATGTTTACAAAACGATTTATATCAGCTTCGGGCTTGGTCAGATAAATGGTTACTGAAATTCCATCCGTAATGTAAAGTATTATCGATTAAACCAAAAAATAAGAGAACTTATTCCATGTCTGGAGGCCATGGGCAAGCGATAGAATTAGAAAATATTACTATTGAAAAGGGCATCGGCGTGCCAGTGGATGAGGATTTAAATTTCCGAACACTAAAGGTAAATAAAGTGAACAGTATTGTCGGAATGATTCGGAGACCCTTTACATACTCAGATAAACATATGTTTACATTATTCTTCAAAACGCTTGTGCAGCCTCATCTGGAGTACGCTTCTAGGTATGGAACCCTTACAAAATCAAGGACATAGACTTCATAGAGAATGTTAATAGGCGAGCTACCAAACTTTTATCGGGTTTTAGAAACTTGTCATATGCGGAACGTTTACAAAGACTGGAGCTTCCAACTCTAAAGCATCCACGTACAAGAGGAAATCTGATCAACACTTTCAAAATTTTAAAAAGTATCTACGATAGCAGAGTTCAGCGAACATTTTCCTGATGGATAGAAACAGCAAAACAAGAGGACATTCTTGTAAACTATTCATAAAACACTGATCTTCTTTAGTTATCGCATCATAGATATATGGAACAGTCTCCCACAACATGTAATAGACTCAGTTAACGTAAAGCAGTTCGAAATTAGACTTGATTAGCATTGCAAACTTGAAGAAATAAATTTTGAATTAATTCTAATATTCGATACATTGCCATTTTATGTCACTATATAAATTGTGATTTTATGTCACTTTTTATTGATATGGATATAGAGGCTTATAGCCTGCGTCCATTATATATCTTATTTAATCTTATTATGAAAACCTTTTCCGGTTCTGCCTCTATCCAACAACTCCAAATGCCTGTCTGTAATACAGCTACTCTTCATCTTTCCTATATATATTTCTATCTCTACACCAGTTGCCCTCCTGTCCAGCATTCAAGTTGTCCCTCTACCCTTCTACTACCACTCCAGTTGCCAATCTCTCCAGGGGTCCCTCTATCCCACCACCACAACTCCAGTGGCCCCTATATCCTACAACCACTCCTTCAACGGTACTTCTATACTACAACTACCACACCAGCGATCCTGAATCATACAATCACCACCTCAGTTGCCCCTCTATCCATCAACCACCACCTCAGTTACGCCTCTGTTATACAACCACCACCTCAGTTACGCCTCTGTTATACAACCACCACCTCAGTGGCCCATCTATCCATCAATAACCACCTCAGTGGCGCCTCTGTTATACAACCACCACCTCAATGGCCCCTCTATCACACAACCACCACTTCATTGGCGTCTCTGTCCACCAACCACCACCTCAGTGGCGCCTCTGTCCATCAATCACCACCTCAGTGGCCAATCTATTTAGAACCCAACACCTCATTGGCGTCTCTGTCCATCAACCACCACCTCAGTGGCGCCTCTGTCCATCAATCACCACCTCAGTGGCCAATCTATTCAGTACCCAACACCTCATTGGCGTCTCTGTCCATCAACAACCACATCAGTGGCGCCTCTGTTATACAACCACCACTTCAATGGCCCCTCTATCATACAACCACCACCTCATTGGCGTCTCTTTCCATCAACCACCACCTCAGTGGCGCCTCTGTCCATCAATCACCACCTCAGTGTCGCCTCTATCTTACAATCACCACCTCAGTGTCGCCTCTGTCCATCAATCACCACCTCAGTGTCGCCTCTGTCCATCAATCACCACCTCAGTTGCCCCTCTATCCATCAACCACCACCTCAGTGGCGCCTCTGTTATACAACCACCACTTCAATGGCCCCTCTATCATACAACCACCACCTCAGCGTCGCCTCTGTCCATCAATCACCACCTCAGTGTCGCCTCTGTCCATCAATCACCACCTCAGTGTCGCCTCTGTCCATCAATCACCACCTCAGTTGCCCCTCTATCCATCAACAACCACCTCAGGGGCGCCTCTGTTATACAACCACCACTTCAATGGCCCCTCTATCATACAACCACCACCTCAGCGTCGCCTCTGTCCATCAATCACCACCTCAGTTTCCCCTCTATCCATCAACCACCACCTCAGTGGCGCCTCTGTTATACAACCACCACCTCAGTGGCCCATCTATCCATCAACAACCACCTCAGTGGCGTCTCTGTCCATCAACCACCACCTCAGTGGCGCCTCTGTCCATCAATCACCACCTCAGTGTCGCCTCTATCTTACAATCACCACCTCAGTGTCGCCTCTATCTTACAATCACCACCTCAGTGGCTCCTCTATCTTACAACCACCACCTCAGTGGCCCCTTTGTAATATTCCACTATTCATGGAGAATTTATCCTACAACCAATGCTTACCAACACTCGAGGGGCTAGTGGCACCTCTGGTACCAACTCTCCTGTGGGCCCCTCTATTCTACAACCACCACTCTAGTGGCCTCCTCTATTCTACTACCACCACTCCAGTGGCCCCTCTATTCTACTACCACCACTCCACTGACACCCTCTATTCTACTACCACCAATCCAATGTCCCCCTTTATTCTACTACCACCACTCCACTGACCCCCTCTATTCTACTACCACCACTCCAGTGTCCCCCTCTATTCTACTACCACCACTCCACTGACCCCCTTTATTCTACTACTACCAATCCAGAGGCCCCTCTATTCTACTACCACCACTCCACTGACCCCCTCTATTCTACTACCACCACTCCAGTGGCCCCTCTATTCTACTACCACCACTCCACTGACCCCCTCTATTCTACTACCACCACTCGAGTGTCCTCCTCTATTTTACTACCACCACTTCAGTGGCCCCCTCTATTCTACTACCACCACTCCACTGACCCCCTTCTATTCTACTACCACCACTCCACTGACCCCCTCTATTTTACTACCACCACTCGAGTGTCCTCCTCTATTTTACTACCACCACTCCAATTGCCCCTCTATTCTACTACCACCACTCCACTGACCCCCTCTATTCTACTACCACCACTCGAGTGTCCCCCTCTATTCTACTACCACCACTCCACTGCCCCCTCTATTTCACTACCACCACTCCAGTGCCACCCTCTATTCTACTACCACCACTCCACTGACCCCCTCTATTTCACTACCACCACTCCAGTGACCCCTCCCCCTCTATTCTACTACCACCACTCCAGTGCCACCCTCTATTCTACTACTACCATTCCAGTGCCCCCCTCTATTCTACTATCACCACTCCAGTGCCCCTTCTATTCTACTACCACCACTCCAGTGCCCCCCTCTATTCTACTACCACCACTGCAGTGCCCCCTCTATTCTACTACCACCACTGCAGTGCCCCCCTCTATTCTATTACCACCATTCCACTGACCCCCCTCTATTTACTACCATCACTCCAGTGCCCCCCTCTATTCTACTTCAACCACTTCAGTGGCCCCTCTATTCTACTACCACCACTCTAGTGATCCCCATTTATTCTACTACCACCACTCTAGTGATCCCCATTTATTCTACTACCACCACTCCAGTGGCCCCTCTATTCTACTACCACCACTTCAGTGGCCCCTCTATTCTACCACCACCACTCTAGTGATCCCCATTTATTCTACCACCACTCTAGTGATCCCCATCTATTCTACTACCACCACTCCAGTGATCCCCATTTATTCTACTACCACTCTAGTGATCCCCATTTATTCTACCACCACTCTAGTGATCCCCATTTATTCTACTACCACCACTCTAGTGATCCCCATTTATTCTACTACCACCACTCCAGTGCCCCCCTCTATTCTACCACCACTCTAGTGATCCCCATTTATTCTACCACCATTCTAGTGATCCCCATTTATTCTACTACCACCACTTCAGTGATCCCCATTTATTCTACCACCACTCTAGTGATCCCCATTTATTCTACCACCACTCTAGTGATCCCCATTTATTCTACTACCACCACTCCAGTGCCCCCCTCTATTCTACCACCACTCCAGTGATCCCCATTTATTCTACCACCACTCTAGTGATCCCCATTTATTCTACTACCACCACTCTAATTATCCCCATTTATTCTACCACCACTCTAGTGATCCCCATTTATTCTACTACCACCACTCCAGTGATCCCCATTTATTCTACTACCACCACTCCAGTGATCCCCATTTATTCTACTACCACCACTCCAGTGGCCCCTCTATTCTACCACCACCACTCCAGTGATCCCCATTTATTCTACCACCACCACTCTAGTGATCCCCATTTATTCTACTACCACCACTCCAGTGATCCCCATTTATTCTACTACCACCACTCCAGTGCCCCCCTCTATTCTACCACCACTCTAGTGATCCCCATTTATTCTACCACCACTCTAGTGATCCCCATTTATTCTACTACCACCACTTCAGTGATCCCCATTTATTCTACCACCACTCTAGTGATCCCCATTTATTCTACCACCACTCTAGTGATCCCCATTTATTCTACTACCACCACTCCAGTGCCCCCCTCTATTCTACCACCACTCCAGTGATCCCCATTTATTCTACCACCACCACTCTAGTGATCCCCATTTATTCTACTACCACCACTCTAATGATCCCCATTTATTCTACCACCACTCTAGTGATCCCCATTTATTCTACTACCACCACTCCAGTGATCCCCATTTATTCTACTACCACCACTCCAGTGATCCCCATTTATTCTACTACCACCACTCCAGTGGCCCCTCTATTCTATCACCACCACTCCAGTGATCCCCATTTATTCTACCACCACCACTCTAGTGATCCCCATTTATTCTACTACCACCACTCCAGTGATCCCCATTTATTCTACTACCACCACTCCAGTGATCCCCATTTATTCTACCACCACTCCAGTGATCCCCATTTATTCTACTACCACCACTCCAGTGATCCCCATTTATTCTACTACCACCACTCCAGTGATCCCCATTTATTCTACTACCACCACTCTAGTGATCCCCATTTATTCTACTACCACCACTCCAGTGATCCCCATTTATTCTACTACCACCACTCTAGTGATCCCCATTTATTCTACTACCACCACTCCAGTGATCCCCATTTATTCTACTACCACCACTCTAGTGATCCCCATTTATTCTACTACCACCACTCCAGTGATCCCCATTTATTCTACTACCACCACTCCAGTGATCCCCATTTATTCTACTACCAACACTCTAGTGATCCCCATTTATTCTACTACCACCACTCCAGTGATCCCCATTTATTCTACCACCACTCCAGTGATCCCCATTTATTCTACTACCACCACTCCAGTGATCCCCATTTATTCTACTACCACCACTCCAGTGATCCCCATTTATTCTACCACCACCACTCTAGTGATCCCCATTTATTCTACTACCACCACTCCAGTGATCCCCATTTATTCTACTACCACCACTCTAGTGATCCCCATTTATTTACTACCACCACTCCAGTGATCCCCATTTATTCTACTACCACCACTCCAGTGATCCCCATTTATTCTACTACCACCACTCCAGTGATCCCCATTTATTCTACTACCACCACTCCAGTGATCCCCATTTATTCTACTACCACCACTCCAGTGATCCCCATTTATTCTACTACCAACACTCTAGTGATCCCCATTTATTCTACTACCACCACTCCAGTGATCCCCATTTATTCTACCACCACTCCAGTGATCCCCATTTATTCTACTACCACCACTCCAGTGGCCCCTCTATTCTACTACCACCACTCCAGTAGTATATTTTAAAAGCAAAAGGTACCCCGTGATAAAAACTAGTTAAGACTATCTTTTTGCAATGAAATATTTGAATTTCAAGGAAAAATATCATCTGTTGTTTATGATTATTCTTGCCAAATAACTATGAAACAAATTGAAATAAAATTGTTATTCTGACAACAAATGAAAATCGTATTTTACAAAGATCTGTGGAATGTTCAGAACTGTTCAAAATAAATGGTTATCGATGACAACATCGTATGTTTCTATATTAGATTTAAATATCGCTACGTTCTCAAATAAATGTACAATACATATACCAATAACTGGTATAAATTAATTATACCACTGCAGTGACGTCGAAAACACAAGGGATTTCAACTACCATTAAAACGTCACCAGTCAATTTGTGTAAAAAAATGGAATTTTCCCAGCATCATGGTGACAGCCTTTGTCTTTACTAATCCAAATTTTCTCGAGCGCTTTCGTTCCTAACTTGTCGAAATCTATTAGAGATAACATGATTGTCAAAACAAACTACTGAAAGTCGAACCCGTTTCCAGATGTTAAAAAGAACTGACAGTACATATAATTTTTGTTGTTGTAGGACTGCTAATTCAATAACAAAAATCTAACTTAAGATATAATTTTGTTTCTCTGCCGTAAATCGGATCTATTCTATTAATTTCGTGATTTCCCGGAACAACTCCGTTGCATGCCAACTTATATCTGATGAATGGATAGGTGATTTATCAGTCCACGTGTCGTGGACAGTTGTCGTCTAAGATTACCGAAGGCAGATCTTGTTTGAAATGTCGCCCATGTTAATCCTATTAGTCATTCTCATTATAGAGAACAGATTCATTTTATTAGCTCTGTGGAAAGGCAATTTTTACTGTCACAATGATGATTTTAATGATAAAAGTCGGATTCATACCTAACAGGAGAATCGCTGCTTTCATTACAACATGGTTGGTACTGCGATGTTTACCTCAGCTCAAACTCAGCTTCAGAGGTCGCTTGTATCCGATGACAAGGCCAAGGTGAAGGATTATTACGATGTAGTTGATGTCAATATATAGGTGATTTCGTGATGTTTTCGTAGGTAAGAAAATAACAATGGTGATGAACGACCCTGTGATGGATGGTGTTAGTTATGCTGTGTATGGGTGTGGCGATGTCAGTTTCGGTGTGCTTTTGGTGGGTGGTGTTGTATGTTAGAGTTGTCGTGGTGTTCGTCAAGACACAGTGGTGTTTGAATAGTGAATTATTGTGATGATGTTGGTTTGGTGGTTGTGGTATAAGTGTTCCTTATACGGTCGCTGTCCTTGTTCTGAACTTCGATTAAAATCATTGGGTATTGATAAAGACGATTAACTATATAAATTCTCTCTAGCATATACAATGTGTCTTTGGGCAAGACTTGTAAATGCGACGGACCTCTCGCATGCTGCTCAGTGAGGTAAAGGAGGCCATGTATCATACTGACCCTGGATGTTCACGGGATGATAAATCTAGCAAATAATACAGACATTTGGTATAAAAGTATCGGATACGATTTCTTAAATAACGTCGGTGTACTGAACAAGCGTATCAATCTGGTATTATCTGAGTAACCTTTATTATTGTGGATATCATTTAACAGGCAAACAACTTCTCTCACGAACACTTACATCCGGATACGCTAAAAATGCTTTCATGTCTGTTTTCAATAGGACAAGAAGCTATAAGAGTTTCGTTTTTCCATGTGAAGGCAATAAATAATTTCCTTCCCTCGAATTTCAATTCACATTTCCGAATGAAACTAGAAAGTTCAAGATTTTAATCATTATGAGTATTGTAATGTAATTCCAACATCCTAGAACATATTTGTTGGTGTCAAAGTATGCTTAGATTACTGCCGTTACGACAGATCCGGTTTTTATATTACATCATCGATCTATTGCACGAAAACCTTCACCTACAGAAACAATCTTACTTGAATACAAACACTTTCATTTTTTTTGCTTACTAATATTTCATTTCCAATAATTGATGCCAGAATAAAAGCAATTAGTAGCATCGTCAAAGTAGCAGTTATGATAATTCAATTCCCAGGAAAAACGAGATAATAAACGCATGCGAAGAGCAAATGTTGCTGGTTTAGGATTCTGCTGTTGTGAGCTCTCTCTGTAGATTGGCGTTTAGTTTTCAATGTTCAGTATCAAAGAATTCTTTTGTATTTATGCATTTTCTTAACTATCGAAATCAATACAATTATATATCTTACAAAAGAGGCTTAAGCTAAAACTACAGGAACAATACGTAAAAAGTAATATATACATTTATGTACATGAAATGGATTTCGAAACCCCTTTCCACCACTGCCTTATCTTTCCTAAACATGCTTTTGGATGAGGTGATTAACGTATCTAAGAGAAATTCATAACAACAACTATATTTGTATGTGCAATTCCGTATGGACACGCAATGTTGATAAACATTGAGCCGTTCAAAAAAGAAAATAACTATGACTGTAAGATATGATTGGATTTGACGTATAAAGATAGCGGTAAAACTATTTAACCTACTTAAAATATATTGTAAATTGCGGAGTAAGCTATGGCTGACAGATCGAATCTCGCTGCCGTAATTCCAGCTTTACATCCAATTAATACTGATACGCATGCTGTTTAAACAGCACAGTATACGTGCTGATATAATGCTTAAAAAAGCACAGATACAAGTCGGTATCCTGCTGAAAAAGCAGAGAAACAAGTCGGCATCCTGCTGTAAAGCACAAAAACAAGTCGGCATCCTGCTGTAAAGCACAGATACAAGTCGGTATCCTGCTGTAAAGCACAGAAACACATCGGCATCCTGCTGTAAAGCACAGATAAAAGTCAGCATCCTGCTGAAAAAGCACAGATACAAGTCGGCATCATGCTGTAAAGCACAGATACAAATCAGCATCCTGCTGTAAAACACAGATACAAGTCGGCATCCTGCTGAAAAAGCACAGATACACATCAGCATCCTGCTGTAAAGCACAGATACAAGTCGGCATCCTGCTGAAAAAGCACAGATACACATCAGCATCCTGCTGTAAAGCACAGATACAAGTCGGCATCCTGCTGTAAAGCACAGATACAAGTCGGCATCCTGCTGTAAAGCACAGATACAAGTCGGCATCCTGCTGTAAAGCACAGATACAAGTCGGCATCCTGCTGAAAAAGCACAGATACACATCGACATCCTGCTGTAAAGCACAGATACAAGTCGGCATCCTGCTGAAAAAGCACAGATACACATCGGCATCCTGCTGTAAAGCACAGATACAAGGCGGCATCTTGCTGAAAAAGTACAGAAACACATTGGCATCCTGCTGTAAAGCACAGATACAAGTCGGCATCCTGCTGAAAAAGCACAGATACAAGTCGGCATCCTGCTGTAAAGCACAGATACAAGTCGGCATCCTGCCGTAAAGCATAGATACAAGTCGGCATCCTGCTGAAAAAGCACAGATACACATCGGCATCCTGCTGTAAAACACAGATACACGTCGGCATCCTGCTGTAAAGCACAGATACAAGTCGGCATCCTGCTGTAAAGCACAGATACAAGTCTACATCCTGCTGAAAAAGCACAGATACAAGTCGGCATCCTGCTGTAAAGCATAGATACACATCGGCATCCTGCTGTAAAGCACAGATACAAGTCGGCATCCTGCTGTAAAGCACAGATACACATCGGCATCCTGCTGTAAAACACAGATACAAGTCGGCATCCTGCTGTAAAGCACAGATACAAGTCGGCATCCTGCTGAAAAAGCACAGATACACATCGGCATCCTGCTGTAAAGCACAGATACACATTGGCATCCTGCTGTAAAGCACAGATACAAGTCGGCATCCTGCTGTAAAGCACAGATACAAGTCGGCATCCTGCTGAAAAAGCACAGATATACATCGGCATCCTGCTGTAAAGCACAGATACAAGTCGGCATCCTGCTGTAAAGCATAGATACAAGTCGGCATCTTGCTGAAAAAGTACAGAAACACATTAGCATCCTGCTGTAAAGCACAGATACAAGTCGGCATCCTGCTGTAAAGCACAGATACAAGTCGGCATCCTGCTGTAAAGCACAGATACATGTCGGCATCTTGCTGAAAAAACACAAATACACGACGCCCTCCTGCTGAAAAAGCAGATACACGTCGGCATCCTGCTAAAAAAGTACAAATACAAATGCATTCATGCTGCTCAAAAAAAAGAACTCTGATATATATGTCGGCATGTTGCTTAAAAACACGGATATATATGTCGGCATGTTGCTTAAAAACACGGATATATATGTCGGCATGTTGCTTAAAAACACGGATATATATGTCGGCATGTTGCTTAAAAACACGGATATATATGTCGGCATGTTGCTTAAAAACACGGATATATATGTCGGCATGTTGCTTAAAACTCGGATATTCGTGTCGGCATGTTGCTTAAAAACACGGATATATATGTCGGCATGTTGCTTAAAAACACGGATATATATGTCGGCATGTTGCTTAAAAACACGGATATATATGTCGGCATGTTGCTTAAAACTCGGATATTCGTGTCGGCATGTTGCTTAAAAACACGGATATATATGTCGGCATGTTGCTTAAAAACACGGATATATATGTCGGCATGTTGCTTAAAAACACGGATATATATGTCGGCATGCGGCTTAAAACTCGGATATTCGTGTCGGCATGCAGAATAAAAACACGGATATATATGTCGGCATGTTGCTTAGTCGGCATCCTGCTGTAAAAACACGGATATATATGTCGGCATGTTGCTTAAAAACACGGATATATATGTCGGCATGTTGCTTAAAAACACGGATATATATGTCGGCATGTTGCTTAAAAACACGGATATATATGTCGGCATGTTGCTTAAAAACACGGATATATATGTCGGCATGTTGCTTAAAAACACGGATATATATGTCGGCATGTTGCTTAAAAACACGGATATATATGTCGGCATGTTGCTTAAAAACACGGATATATATGTCGGCATGTTGCTTAAAAACACGGATATATATGTCGGCATGTTGCTTAAAAACACGGATATATATGTCGGCATGTTGCTTAAAAACACGGATATATATGTCGGCATGTTGCTTAAAAACACGGATATATATGTCGGCATGTTGCTTAAAAACACGGATATATATGTCGGCATGTTGCTTAAAAACACGGATATTCGTGTCGGCATGTTGCTTAAAAACACGGATATTCGTGTCGGCATGCAGAATAAAAACAATGATACTCGTGTCGGCACGTAACTTCAAAACACTGGTACTGGTGTCGGCTTGCAGCTCAAACACTGATACTCGTGTTGGATTGCAGCTCAAACACTGGTACTCGAGCATGCAAGTTAACAACGTGTTGTTCGGTCAGCTGAAGAATTATCCGGATCATGAAGGTTTCTCTGTGTAAACAAAAATGCATCCCTTATCCGTGTCGTGTTGATGCCCTCCTCTGATACTAACACAATACAAGTTAAACCTGTTAGCACCATTAGATACTTGTAGATCCACCACGTGACAGTAGCAGGAAGACCATCACCCAAGCTCAATCATCAGGGATAGACTCGTTTTCTAACACATGAAGAATCACAATCATCTTCGGGGGGTCCTTTCTTTTGCGACCTGAGACATTAGATATTGAAATATGTGGAATAGTTCGTCTGAGATGTCAGACTAACCAACGTGATTCTGTGATATGGATTCTTCAAGAATAAAGATAGACTTGGAATTGATAATTGAAACGTTTCATTCAGGATATCCTAAACAGATGTACTTCAATACAGACACTGTCACCACAAAATGCATGATGAATGTTGTTGGAGTACCTTGCCCGGATGTTACTTAAGTGGTAAATGCGACAAAACATATTTCTTATGTATCCCTTTAACGTCGCAAGTGGTTGCTTACATTAATTAAACAGTCTTTCAGACGAATTTCTTATTGATGGCGTTTGACTCATGGAATGCAATTCAAACTAAAATACTTGTGATATTTCACAATTATTCAACACACCCCCGGTGTCCAATATTCTATCCGACAATGACAATTAATATTGTATAGTATCACATGGTTAAAACCAATCAACTGTGTTGGTTTATTAAATAGGAATGGTTTGTAGCTCGCATTTTACAAAATAATGAGTTCTACCATTGCGTGAAAATATAACAACGCTCATGTCTTTGTGAAAAACCCAAATTCGAAATTGTTATTTAGAGGAATTCACATGGCGATAAATCAGAAATGTACAGCGAAATATGTCAGTCCCTGTATTACAAGGTATCTGAGGTCATTTGTTTAGGTCTAAGGTTCAGCGCAAAGGCTGATCTCCTTAACCATTACTACAGAAATACATGAAGCAAAAGTGACACTTGTAACTTTCGAACAAATATCTATGATCCGCATCAACATAACTCAGGATTGGGCATCACGTAAGTCGATGAGATAATTTTCTATACAATATAAGTCCTGTAACATGTTGCCGTAGTCTGAACGTGACAAAATGAATAAATAAATGTTGCATGATTAGGTAAAATATATTAACTGTTTCTTAAGATATAAGATCCATTTTTCGAGCAGAAAGATAAAGCGGTTGAGTGAAGGCTTGGTACTTTTAACACTTCTTTATCTTTGACAAAATATAACTCATATCTAAGATTATATTAAGATATTTATTGATTAAAATATGAATTCTTTATTCAACGATAAAGAGAACAAAACTTATTCGCCACCAACTCGGTATGGTAATCCGTCATGTCTACAAAAATAACTTTTCCCAAACACGACAGCGTTAGCTAGTAGTAGACAGTAAGCAGTTAACAGTGGGCGGTAAGTCGTAGGCAGTAGACAGTTCTATAACATTTATTGTAGATCACATAGAAACAACACTTTCGGAAGTCAATAAATAGCAGTATGATATAGGATAATGTTTGGTTTGACAATCAGGCGGTAAGAAAATTATTCCTCTCTCCTCTGGGATTTTAAGTCGTGTAAGAAAGAGGTAGAAAATACAAGATGTATGTGTCTATTTTAATGATAAAAATCGGCCACAAGTACTTAAACAGATCTTAACCTAGTAACTCCTAAAGTCTCACAGATTTATAGTCCCAAAGGAAACTTAGATCGAAACAAGGTGGACTTAGGCTAAGTCAATTTAACCAAATACTATTTTTAGAAGAAATCGATCATTGATTGGGTGATGTCGGTCTGAAATCTTGAAAGAAGTATATTTGTCAGTCTGGGTGAGAATGAAGATAAAATAAAAGATGTAACACTAATTCAAGATAAAATGGTCGCAGACGGAATCCAAAAATTTACCCAATGTCTACGTTGTGTTATTGATAAAATGGTCCTCTGAATATCAAACATGTTTACTCTATCTTGATATTGACTCCACCACTGACTTTAAATGAGTTTCATTTCATGGTCCAATTTACATGTACGCTAATATACAAAAATAAAGATAGGTGTTAAATTTCCAACCCCGTCGTGGTCTGTGTCATTAAATGTGTTCGATTACACGTTTACGAAGTCTGTTGAAAAAAGTGTGTGTTTTCGAGGTGAAATTTTGGTTCAAGTATTTCACCTGATCAACATTTTGATTATTTCTGTATTTACATGTAGGTTCTACGATCAAAGACTTCCCTCTCGTATTGACATAATGTCACGCGCCAGGTGAATCAATGCGACAAGCAGGACATCAACACGACCTATTTATCTCATTACTGATGGATCTGATCGAAACCTTCCCAATTGTCTGGTATTGAGGATGTGTGTGGAAGCTTATTAAGATTTGAGATGTGATAACGTGGTGATTTGTATCATCCTAGCTGTATAGATGTATGTTATTGCTTCGTTTACTTACAATCGAACAGATTTTTGTATGCGATTGCTGGTCATTCCAATACGTACAAATTTAATTCGCAACACATTAGTCCGGAGAGCTGTCTGGTGACATTAAGTGAGTGAAATTAGTGGGGTTTTTTCTCCATCTTCCTAGTAAACCCAAATTCGAAGGTAAAGAAACATGTTTAGTACGAGCATTGTCTTGTCCACATGTAGCATGCAGTTCTTTTAGACAAATACATAATATATTTTATAGTATCGAAATTAGGACCAAATGTATAACAAAAAGAGATTCTATTCTCCAGGATTCCTTTAGTTCATTGATTCTCTCTCTGTCCTATGTATTTGCAGATTATCACTTAAATTGTCTCTTACGTCGATAGATTTTCTCTTTGTCGTTTAATTTAGGATAATTATTCCTTTTCCTCGTTCATTTCTTGTTTCTCTATCTTTCATTAGTGGGCTAGAAATAGAAAGAGGGATACGTTGATATTGGGTTGATAACGGATCGTATCAAAATGTGGAAAAAGGCATTGATTCATACAGTATATAGAAGGCCAAGTTTTCTTTTACATTGAAAGTACTCACTTGATTATTTCACAAACACTAGCCTGAAATATTTCATATTAACAATATTTTCTGATTATAATAAACACCTGTAGCATGCAGCGTATTCTTGATAAACGAGTTCGGATATAAAACTTATAGAACGACACAGTATTTACTATGTGAAGAATACGGAGAATAACAAAATTACATATCCCTTTATTTGAAAGCTTGTGGGATGTTTGAACAAACTGCTATACATGACTGATAACCTCGTTCTATACTACATTTTCCTTTACTAAAATATCCTACATGTTAACGGTTAAGGTAAAGTCTACTTGTTCTTTTTATTGATGTGCGATGTTGGTAATTTTCCATTAATAGCTCAAGCTTGGATGGTACATAAATTATACACAGAAGAGGTAAATGAAATGATTAACGTTTTGATCGTCAGATACAAAGCTCTTTCCTTCATGTAGTACATTTTTATGGTCTGGATTAAAGTCAGGTTAAAACTGCTCGTGTTAGTACCCCAAAGACATTCAGTTCGTCAGACTGTAGCTGCCTTTACTTCGGTCAATGCACCCTTAGGGAAACCAATAACACCGGAAGGCTGAAAGGCGCATGCGGCGTTTGTTAAATAACGGAATGAAAAGCCATATTACACTCGATTAATCCTATTCCATCAATATGATTAGCTTTTATAGGGACAAATATTTCCCTCCACTTCTTACTGTTTCAATGTGACGGAGACGCGGAACATGACATTTGAACGGCGTTTCTGGTGCCGGATCGATACGTGGCAGCCCCGCCGACAAGGTACTGCTGCCATGCGCCTGTTCCGTGATACAAACTAAACTGGATTGATGATAATTCCCTTCTCATATATTTCAGAAACCATTTCACCAGCAAATAACTTCGGCAAAGCGCAACGAAATATCAACTCAAGCTAGTTTGATGGAAAATGGTGAACCCCGGCTCGACTACTTCTCACCAATCGCCAATCAACATTGTTGACATTTGTGAAAACGTTTGTTGTAAGCAGACGACAGCATGTAGAATGTGTTTACTCTACCCCACTGCCGGATTGTCATACAATGCAGGATTTGAATCGTACAGAGAACAATAGGAACAGAGATTTGTTGGAGGTTGTTCTCCAAAACAAGGAGGAAGCTAGATTATCCTCTGCAGACCCTATACAAAGGATTGCTACCTCTTTGCATGCAACTAACGGTAACCTCAGTCGCCCTTCAAGCTTCGTATCCAAACGAAGCACAACATTATCGCAGTCTCAGGAGCACTTAAGCGATGACGAACCCTCTATGGTCCAGGAACGGAAAAAGAGTACAAACTCTGTTCAAAGCAGTATAATTGGTTTAGGCCTTCTTTGTATTGTGTCGGTGGTACAAAGTGCAGTTTCAGTGCAAATACTCTACTACATATCGGAGGCCCGCCGAGATGAACAGTCCCCCAGGAATGGGACATTATTGTCGACTCCAAAGGATTTCGATGACGTATTAGAAGTTGCCACCGCGTTCTGCACATTTGTGCTCGTGCTGTGTGTAAGCTGTTTACTAGTATGCTCTATGCAATGTTTCTTTGCCTCCAGGATTCTTCAAGTGGCCGAGGGAGAAGAAAGGTGAGTGTTTTATTATATAGGCTTTTTTTAAACTAAATGGGGATAAGCACTTAATAAATATTTTACGGTATCTAGGGAAACAAAGCTAGGAACAAAAAATAAAAAAATAAAAATTGAAGTTCCTATGTGTAGGGAGAAAACGTCAGTGTATTGGTTTACAACTGTGACTAGTCCTCAGACAAGCTGAAATCCTACACTGGACATAACGATCCGTGTCTCCTTCTCGCCTTTTACAACCTTTAAAATATCAATATTTTTGTTTCAATTCTTTACCATTGCTTCTCTCGGTTATAGTGTACAAACTAAAAGCTACAGGGATTTTTCCCTCACTTTTATAGGTGACAGTAAATACACTTTTTACTTACCACGTGTTTCACAAAGGAATCACTGGCAAAGCTTTTCTGATCATAATGGAATTGGTGTATATTTTTACCTGCACTAATTGTTTAAAAATCAGTATTGCAGTTCTAAAAACACTTAATCTGATTAAAGTGAATTTTCAAGTTAATTTGCGAAGAACGTAAAATCTCTAAGGGCATCAAATGGGTTTAGGATTTCAATTTATTGAAGGAGATGGAGGTATGGAAGGGGCAACTAGAGGGAATGTGACCTGATGTCCATGTGAACCATTTATGATGAAAAGAGTAACCACAGAATATTAATTGTTTCAATTAATATGTTAGAGACTCTCATTCCTGGGCCCATATTCCAGCATGTACCCTGGACCCGTCCCTGTCTGATATATGAAACAGACCATACTCCCTTCGGCAGTTGAGGAACAGGATGGAACCCCCTAGGCATTTAATCGAACAGACGAATTACTTATTTGGAATTATCCCTATAAATATGGATGACTATCCCCTGTTGTTAGTCTTAATCACCTCGCGATAGGAAGGACAGTTTTTAGGCCAGGCTATACAAATTTTAGTATTTAGCACTGTCATATGTTGGATTGCGCCAATAACAGAGCTCCGTTTTGTCTGGAACTCGATCGCTGTCAGATAGGATCACGTATAAGTTTATGTATTCTGTATGTGCCTTAGATTGTTTTGTGTCGTCGGGTACCAGTTATATACCCTACTCCACGTCGTTTCGTCAGCTATTGTTGAAGGATAATAATTAGTAATGTTTTATTCGACACAGAAACATTCAACGTGCGCATAAAAATGATTTGCCAAACATCAATCGTATGCAAGAATAAAACCTTTTTATGTGGTAAACATGTAAAACCGTACAGGTTAAGTTACTGTTGTACAGAAATTGTTTGATATATAATAGATGAAATTTCCATTTAGGGAATCAGGCACGTCAATTCCTGTCCAGCTCTATTCAATTATTGTATATAAACGACTTCCTACGGAGAAATTCGTGTTGGTATTGTCTGCTCCAGGCTTAACATCACAACATAAATGGTCACTCGGCGTTGCTTTCAATACAATATACACTGGCTGATACTGAAAAGGTCTATACTGTTGTGGATCTTTGAAAGATGTGGGAGCAGATTTTGGTAAATAAATTTCAAAATATAGATAAATAAATTGAACAGCTCTTTTCTATCAGCGTTAGACCTCGCACTCGTTTTGCAAGTTAATTAGCTCAAAGATCGTTATCCCGATATCCAGACGGCAATATGACGCTTGTAATGGATGACTGAGTGATGTTTTAGCGACAGTTTACCAGTTGACACTGTCTGATTTGGCGAGGTTGGAAGTGACCTCGTAACACGTTCACATTCGTGTTTAAAATTCCAAGACATTTACCACCTTATGTGTCACAGACAATGGCAAATGATTGACGTAATCATGTCTACTGTCTGTTGCATTGTTTTCGGTTGAAGGCGCGCTCTACGTTATGGAGGTCGGTGAAGATGACGGCGAAGGGTCTTACTGCTTGTTCTTTTCAAAGCGACCTTTCATATGAAACCAACATGGTCTCTTCCGGCCTCACCAAAGGGTCATCAGTTAAATTGTTGGTAAAACACCTCTTGATATCCCGTTACAAATATCAGTGTTCAAAAATATTAATGACGCCAACGGCGATTCCGATATCAGTAACTCCTCGTTGCCAACTATCATTCAATACATGTTGGTAACAGAAACTCTACGTAAGGTTTAGAATATCTGTTGTTGGGTTCTACATTCTTTAGAATTGGCTAGGATATGCATTGATCCGTCTAACATTCCGAAAAAATAGTTAAATGATACGATGTTTCAAGTTCGGCGAGACGGAGATTCACAAACAAAAACAGACATAGTAATCAAATATGTTGCACCACAAATATACTGGGTTTTTTTTCTTATTATTTTCTTATCATTTTTTTGTTTTTGTTTTATTTTGTTTTTTTGTTTTTTGTTTTTTTTTTAAGATAAATATAGATAAATAATCATTTGTCATCCCCTTCAGATCTCAAAAAAAGTATACTTGTCACGGAATAGATGAAGCATTATTAATTTGAAATCAATACACAGGGTTCTGGAGCTGTATTATCTCGACATTGTAATTGATTTTAACAAAATTACGGACCCAGAGGGACACATCTGTGTTTATTGGAGTAATCATGGTCGGTGTAAGAATACTGAGCGAACCATTACTTCAAGGTCTATGTCTCCATAGGTTGTTTATTGTTCATATTTGTTACCCACAATTCCCTCGGGTCATTATCAGTCAGAACGTTCCGGAAAGGGGTTTGCGTGTTAATTTGTAATTGATAGTACTGACATGTCAAGCTACAATGAGATGTAATACGTGAACTGTACGTTGAAGTTCGGGCATGGGCGGACGCAGATCGAGTCCTCCTTTAAAATGAGTTACCGGTACATAGCAATCACGAACACTCATTTTTCGGCATTTTTCGTAACTGGGGAAATAACGCTTACTAGGCATATCAAAACGCGAACAGCCATAATCAATTTAAGTCGGGACTTAGTTGTAGAATCAGATGGCTACCTCACTAACCAAAATAAGGGAGTCCTTTTGCATACTATCCCGAACAATTTAGGTAAAGTGTAACACTCTAGGACCAAGACCAAGACAGAACAGGATTGTCCGCTTCTCGGCCTTCTGAGAACAATAGGAGCATCGAGCTGCGTACCTCTGCTCATCACCTGAGATCACCTACAGGTGTAGGTGAACACTCTACTTAGTGATAGTAAAACATTACAAAAAATCGCTCAATAGTTACACAAAATTAATCCTTAACGATAAAAATCTAGGACGGACAGAAAAAAATATGATCAGTCTGGTTGCTCTTTTTACTGTGGATTTGCTATGTCTTTATTAACGTATGTCAGTTTTTAACACTATTTGATATATTTTCTGCCAAGAATTATCACATTTTTGTGACCTCCAAGACTGGCACAGTCTTATCTTACATGCACACATGTTAAAGATTCTGTTTCTCCGATTTTCAACCTTTATAATAACATATAACAGACCTAACTTATCTCCGCTTATCTCAAGGGGACTCCATGTTTTCAAAAATGTTTCACAGTTTTCTTGGCGCATTTTATAAAAGAATAGCAGTCATTTCAGACAATTCCAATAACAAATATCAACATTTCGAATTCAATATTTCTATCATATTACGCCAAGCGATATTCAAATTCGACATACCGAATCTGTCAGCTAACTGCCAACTCCGGATGTACATGCGCGTTGAAATATAGTAATGTTAAGTGTATAGATACACACTTTCTTTATTTTAATATGTTTTGAAATAGAAATTATTAATAGTTAACAAACATGTTTTACATATTGCAATATTTTCTGAAGTGTTTTGTATAAATGATATTCCCAGAGCTACTTCTCGCGTCATTGTGTTCGCGACAGTCGAATATTACACGCGTAGAAAACAATAGATCACTGACGTGTAACAGTATGCGTCCCTGATTTGATGTAGTGAGCAACATTAAAGTTAACTTGATTTAAATAAATTTGAATGCTAATTATTTCAACATATGTGGGTGACAACGATTTATTTCAATTATTCCACATACAATTAAAAATGAGAATAAGATGCAGCTTGGCAACTCCACATGAATATCATAAAAATGCTAATCAAGTTATCCAAGAAAAGTGTTTTTGAATGGAGTAATGGAAAATAAACTAAACAGTTGTTACTGTGGCAAGTAAATTTAACTTAAAAATCTTCAATTTTATGTCATTTTTCTGAGAATATTTTACATGTATTTCACGGGATATAAACTACTCAGAATTCTAATATAATCCTAACTATACGAGATAATACGAAGACATTTAAATATACAATTAATTAAGCAAAAAACAAAATATATCGACTTTCGAAATAAGTGCTTTATTCTTATATTGGGCAGAGAATATTAACGAACAAATTATAACGATTAAGAAAATGTGATTAAAAGTATTATATACTTTTACAATCGATATTTTGTTCACACGGACGAATCACCAAAAGGTTTATACTGATACGCCGGTTGTCGGTCCGTTCTAGGCAGGAACAACAGCAGCATCAATCAATTCTAAGTTCCATATACTAGCGAAAAACTCTCTTCAAATCGCCTCCTCTTTTCATAAAAAGGGTGTCATGCACTGCAGGAAATAAACCGAAACAGGGAATGAGTCTCGAAATATTGTATAATGTAATTGAAAACTCGCCAGGCTGGTAGTATTATTGGCTTAAGGGAAGTTTTGTTCTAGCCCAGTACCGCGAAGGCAATATGGAACGATTTATTGAATTTTGTTTTTAATACTCTTTACATTTGGTATGTTATAATCAGTGTCACAGAAATACTCGTATTGCTTGGAGTCTAATTGATCAAGACTGAGATCAACTTCCACTAGCTAGACTGGAGTTCGATAGAGTTCAGACGATATATTTAGATAAACCGTTACATAAAAGTAGACCCACCACCCCGACAGTTTTTGCACTTTTACTAAATTAGTTTTATTTCACAAGTGTATACCTAGTTATGAACAATTCATATCTATATATCTATATCATTCATTGGTTTCTTCACATGTTTTATGTTAATATGCACGGAATCACTAATCGTTTAAACGTGCATTTAAGCTGCCGTGTTTACATGTCAGTTGACTTTACTTTAATTGAGATGCAATAGAAATCAAGGGCGAACTTCTTTTAAATGTCGCCGATGAACATTCATTTATCCTTAATGAACTTCTTTTAAATGTCGCCGATGAACATTCATTTATCCTTAATGAACTTCTTTTAAATGTCGCCGATGAACATTCATTTATCCTTAATGAACTTCTTTTAAATGTCGCCGATGAACATTCATTTATCCTTAATGAACTCTTTCTTTAAGCGTTTAAGTAAACTGATTCCAGTTTAATATATATTTATATGCTTAGAATTAGACGCCCACACATAAGCCCTACAGAGAAATGTCATGTACGATAGTTTCATTTATTGTCTGTTGATGTCATGCTTTTTAGTCATATCTCAAGCACGTACACACCCATTAGTAATTTCTCATATAATTTGTTTCATTCATACATACTGATTCTTGCTTGTGGTATAGTTTCATGTAGATGAAATCAAACCAGTCGTGTCATCAGCACGAAGAGAATGGACATCTTTGAAAAGACATCTTACCATTACAATATCACAAGGATTTACAAAATCATACTTATTCCTTAGATGAACAAAACTGTGCTACTGGACAGGATGACGTTTCATTGGGGGCGTTAGAAACCTCCGGACATAGCATCAGACGTTAACCTTTGGGAGTTCTACCAAGATTGTGTATCCACTCAGAATAACTGTAAAACACACACAGTCTGGCAGGAATCGGCCTGCTTTGTCCCTAAACGTCGGCAACTTAATTACTTCACAGACACAATCATAAACATCGTGTCTAGTACTATGTGTATCTCAGGACCAATCCAAACTTGTAATGAGAGGAAAATGAGACAGATTTACTGTCAGTGCAAGTATGGCACTGTCTTTGCCCAGAAACGTGCATTGGTTTAAACGGAAATTAACTTTTTCCTTACTGAACGACACCTACAAGCTGGTAACAATGTCACGGACAACATATATGTGTCATGGTTCCTTAATAACAACAATATATTATCGTTAACCCTTCTCTAATGGATGGTGGCAAGTTTGGGATGTTTGAGGTCAAGTATTCTTTCAGTATAAAGATTAACTCTCTCTCTCCCTCCTCTCTCTCTCTCTCTCTCTCTCTCTCTCTCTCTCTCTCTCTCTCTCTCTCTCTCTCTCTCTCTCTCTCTCTCTCTCCCCTCTCTCTCTCTCTCTGAAGTAGTAAAAGTAGTAAATTAATACTGTTTATATAGAGACAACAACACAAAATATAAACACAACCATCTTAATCCAACATAATCTTTACCCCTGCTCAACCTTCAAGGTTGAAATTTGACCACACAAAATATGTTTGATAAATGTTGGTCTCTTAACCATAGTATAATATAATCACTCCAAACTTTACGGATCTTCAGACAAAGATTTCACTAAATCTGACACATGTCGATAATTGGTTAAGATAACTGATATACCATTACTGGTTATATTAACCTTATATCACCACATCTTAGTTATTTGCAGGCCGAATTATGTCACCATGTTTTTTTCTTTAATTTTCATTTTCACGATTGTTTACATTTTACCAATGATAAACCCAGTTCATCTTTGGTCTTCCTAGCGCTCAAAGTTGACTATTGACTATAGAAATTGGTTCAACTGTTTACTAGAAGTAGCGTTTCAAATTGAAAGGAAACACCGTCGGTTGATGGACGAACGACGGATGCTGTTTGTACCCTCTAAGCTCACTGGCAGTTCATGGTATTACAGATTCTAAAACAAGATGTCTGTTATTAGATTTCCTTCGCAAAGTAAGGAAACCACGTTAAATTAATGTATCGAAGTATTCAGATTATCATCCCTAAGTTTACTTTGATGTTTTTGGGATCAAGCACTAGCACTGCTTATGATCTGGAAATCCGGAGGTTCCCCATGCTATTAAACGGCGATAAATGTGACGTTGCCAGATGTGTATCTATCAGCGAGCAGTACACATTGACCAGCCAATGAAATCCGTCGTTACAAATCCGAAGGAAGTTTTTAAACATTTCATTCATAAATCATTCTAATTGGAAAACAATGACAGCTACTTCAATATATGTATAACCGTACATTATAGACTCCGCTGTTAATAATGCTCATTATTAGATGTGTTACTGTACTCTTGTTAGTCGGACTAATCCTTTGATATTTGCACTGCTAGATTTTAATTTATGATATCGGTTAATACAAAAACAGAAAAAAATTGACAACCCTTTCCCGAAACAATCCTCAGCTGAGATAATTATTACCACCATCTTTAAAAAGATTTTTCTTAAATCTTCGTTAAAGATTATCTGAGTTAGGATATTGATGTAGTTGTCCTTGTAAAGTCATTAACTGCCTATTTGTCGTAGTTGGTGGTACTTAGCGGGAAGACAGATTCAGATGCTCGTGGAACCTGTTAGCATTAGTCACACCTCAGCCATTTGTCTTGCCGTCATAATCAATGGCCTTCTCTGTACTCCTTTCGCGGGGAATTTTCCACTGTCGTAATTCCATGCCGATGAATGGTATTTTTCCATTCCTGGTTTTTCAGACAGTTTAGATATGAATCAAAACGAGGTAACGGGCAAAGTTAACTGGTGCTGATGACTTGACGCCACGGCGTGTTTTCCCCGAAATTTGTTTAACACAAGTGCGCCGTTTAATTCAGAAAATTGTATTCCGTTCTTGGTTTGCCCAGAGCTTTGTTTCCACTGCACACTGTGTAGGTTTCTGACAATTCCAGACAGCTGATTTGAGTTTGACCAAATGTTGTTTATATCTTTTCTGCGTGTGATTTAATATCATATGAATTGTAACTAACCCTGTGATGTATATTAACATATTAAACAAACTGCCTCACATCATGTAAAGAAATCAAAAATTACAAATTGAACTTCATATGGAATCAACAGCTAAGAGTTTTGGCAATGTCAATTTGAAGGACGCTAGTTGAAATTTTGATTGAATAAACTGTATTTTTCATGCTACATCTCTCGAAGCTTTATAAAAGAACTGAAGATGAAAATTCAGCATCCTGGTGTAGAAGAGTTCTTTAATAACTGAACGACTTAATTTTCCTCTAATGTGCAATAACAATAAGTGGCCCGCTTTGTTTGTCTATCATCGGTTCGGTCCCGAACAAATGTGATAATGCTGTAAGACACGAACAACCCAATAATATATTTGTCTGTTAATATAAGCGGAACCTATCGATTACCTTTCTCTGTATACTGATAATAATGCAATTTACACGACAAAACATTACCATTGTGTCAGAGGACAAGGAAAGCGTCTGATGGTGATTATCGGTGATATTTCAGTAATATATCTAAACCACACGCAGGTCATTAACATACAGAACATGTTTCCGAACTTCTACCTATCAACAAAAGACATTTTGAAACATTACGCAAGAAATTTTTTCTTGTGTTTTGTCAACATGGCCCTAGCTATAGTGGCGTGTCTTGTGACTCTATGTCATATATTTTGTCACGTGTACAGTAGGTTATTAGCGTCAACCTTAGTCGGCGACCATTGTGCAATAGATTATCAGCTTCGACCTTAGTCGCCGACCACTGTACAGTAGGTTATTAGCTTCAACCTTAGTCGGCGACCATTGTGCAATAGATTATCAGCTTCGACCTTAGTCGCCGACCACTGTACAGTAGGTTATTAGCTTCAACCTTAGTCGGCGACCATTGTGCAATAGATTATCAGCTTCGACCTTAGTCGCCGACCACTGTACAGTAGGTTATTAGCTTCAACCTTAGTCGGCGACCATTGTGCAATAGATTATCAGCTTCGACCTTAGTCGTCGACCACTGTACAGTAGGTTATTAGCTTCAACCTTAGTCGGCGACCATTGTGCAATAGATTATCAGCTTCGACCTTAGTCGCCGACCACTGTACAGTAGGTTATTAGCTTCAACCTTAGTCGGCGACCATTGTGCAATAGATTATCAGCTTCGACCTTAGTCGCCGACCACTGTACAGTAGGTTATTAGCTTCAACCTTAGTCGGCGACCATTGTGCAATAGATTATCAGCTTCGACCTTAGTCGCCGACCACTGTACAGTAGGTTATTAGCTTCAACCTTAGTCGGCGACCATTGTGCAATAGATTATCAGCTTCGACCTTAGTCGTCGACCACTGTACAGTAGGTTATTAGCTTTAACCTTAGTCGGCGACCATTGTGCAATAGATTATCAGCTTCGACCTTAGTCGCCGATCATTGTACAATAGGTTATTAGCTTCAACCTTAGTCGGCGACCATTGTGCAATAGATTATCAGCTTCGACCTTAGTCGACGACCATTGTAATGTAAGTTATTAGCTTCAACTTTAGGCGGCGACTATTGTACAATAGGTTATCAGTTCCGACCTTAGTCGCCGACCATTGTGCAGTAGGTTATCAGTTCCGACTTGAGTCGCCGACCATTGTACAGTAGGTTATCAGTTCCGACTTAGTCGCAGACCATTGTACAGTAGGTTATCAGTTCCGACCTTAGTCGCCGACCATTGTACAATAGGTTATCAGCTCCGACGTTATTCGGCAAACATTGTACAGTAGGGTATCAGTTCCGACCTTAGTCGCCGACCATTGCACAGTAGGTTATCAGCTCCGACGTTATTCGGCAAACATTGTACAGTAGGGTATCAGTTCCGACCTTAGTCGCCGACCATTGCACAGCGGGCTATCAGCTTCAACCTTAGTCGGCGACCATTGTACAGTGGGATATCAGTTCCGACTTGAGTCGCCGACCATTGTACAGTAGGTTATCAGCTCCGACTTAGTCGCCGACCATTGTACAGTAGGTTATCAGTTCCGACCTTAGTTGCCGACCACTGTACAGTAGGTTATCAGCTGCGACCTAAGTCGATGACTATTGTGGAGTAGGCTATCTGCTCCGACCTAACATATGTACATTATAAGTTCCTACCTTAGCAGTCGAAATGTATGCAGATTATAAGTTGCAACCTCAGTCGTCGAAGACATTTGCAGATTATAATCTCCGACCTTAGTCGCCGACCAGCATAGTTAGGAGAAAAGCTCCGGCCATATTCTTTGAAGACAAATTATCATTTTCATTCTACCTATTAGTCAAACAATTAGCCGTTGAAGACATGAACGCTACTTCAATTAATGCGTAGGTTATAAATTGTTGTTTTGATTTTTACACTTATCTAATATTAATTAATTTTCAAACAATTAAGAAGTGGAACTTATGCAAACCTGTCACTAAAAATTGTCTGTCATCATCTTGATCCGATTTGTTGCAAATGTTTCCAAAATAGTTACGACTGTTAAACAATAAGGTTATACAAACAAAAACCTTTGTTAAAAGAGATCCGATCTGATGTAATTCATATCAAAACGTAATAACAATAGTTCCGTCCTCAGCAGAGTAACGTCTTAGAACCGATAAACAGATCATGTAATGTTCATAACCCGTACTTATTTGCGTAGGTGGTAATTATGTTGAATCCCAGTTTGTTTGATGGTCGGACATCTCGTTATACCAACGTGCGAACATCGTTGGTACTTTGACCTATATTTTTGATTATTAAAATCTCGGATCTCTAGTTAAATCAAACCAAAAAGTCCGAATACCCAGTAAGGCAAATACAGACAGAGCCTTACTAGAGCCTATTGATATTAAAAGCATGAAACCATCCCCACCTCCCTTTTTTTCCATCAGAATAATCTTAAATAATCCGACATAGGCCATTGAAAAATATTGCTCGCTTGCAGTACACTAGCGTTCACTGTCCATTTAATGACATTTTAGTGTTGATCGAAACACGTTTTAATCAGATCCAAAAACCCTCGTTATTTTCCTCATACCGTCCCTTTTCTTTAAGATGGACAGGAGCAGGCAACGTTGTCTGTTGATATGGATAAAAGCTTGGGTGCGTTTGCGTGTCCCATGTCCATGAACAGTCAGAATCACTGACAGGTCAATACTTTGGACGGTTGGTCGGCTTAAAAGCAATTGTTTTTGGGAAATAGTCGAATATGGAAACTACATTGACATAGAGTCAGGGAACAAAATCAACAGTTACATTTTTTTTTAATCAACTGTTTTTGTTTTGATCTTGTGACGTAATGAATAGTATTGAGAATCTGTACAAATTATTATGACGTAATATACGATGTTTATTGTGTATTTTTGTGTGACGTAATCAAAATCTCTGTGTTAAAAGGGCCGCCAAGTTCCTGAGAGAGTGCTCCAGCAGTCGGGTGATCGCAGTACTTGGATTCTTCGTCGCCTTGCCAGCTTTCCTCATAAGTATGCATACCTTACATATATACCTCTAACATGATTTGTCCAATAAAATGTCAGAAACGTAGGAAAGTTCTTTGAAGTGTTTGTTAAGGAGTCCATACTGTTAAAAGGCCTTTCAGCGTTGAATTTTAAGTCATAAACATAAAACGAAATGGAAAAGTAGTCTGAAGTAGTGAAAATATTTACTTTTCTCTAATATGGCAGTTACTTCCACCAGCAGTGAGAAGCTAAATTCTACCACCGAATTTAAGTAGGAGCATGTTGCACAGTCAAGTTGTTGTTGTACGAACACAAAACAATTTTAGTGGCTGACGATGGCGGTTAGCCGAATTATTGAAAGATATTGTCTATAAGATCTAAAGTTGGGTCAGCTAAGAAACGAAGCACAGAATGAACAGGTTAATAAACAATAGAACAAGTTTAATCAACATTAGCAAAGCCGTTGAAAGGTAGAAAACGGCAACTAGAGCCGTCTCACTTTAGTCGATCGACTAAAATTGGTTCTCCTCCTGCCAGACAATGGGCCGTAAAGACGTTATACTCGAAGTTACACTCGTTGCCATTCAGACCTGACGGCTTTAATTGACTTTTTAACCACCTTATATATGGGTATTTTATGTGTCTTTACCATCCTTTAAACTAAAGTTGCGCTTTTCTTACGTGACACACGTAACTGTCGGTTAGCGAATCCCTATGTTGCGCTATGTCTGTGATATCCAAGACACTATATAGACATACAAACTTTCTTTTCAGTTGATGCCATTTCGCCGCTGTTAGGTACATATATTGTGATCCTTATTTGTAACATAGTTTTAATGGCGAAAGCCCATTTAACAGATTGTGCGTTTCTTTTCAATTCATTAGTCTGTGGAAATAAGATAAACAGGCGCGTGATTGGTAATTAAGAATGATATCAAAAAATTATACTTGATGGGAAAACCTCAATGCTAAAATGATACATCATTGAAAAACTCCAAAATTACAAATAACGCCCAATTATCAAGTCTAGCAACCAGCCAGTGATAATTTAATTAAATTAAAAGTTAAAAGGGTGCTACATTAAAAAAAATTGTATACATTTCCCCACCTCGTTATGGTTACATACAGTTCCACGCCGCTATGTTGTGTTGTCCTTGCTTGACCCACTCTCTGTATATACATTATTTTATTTTTATCAGCGCTGATTCTGTTTGTGGTGTTACGACTGGACTCAACCCCTGCTGTCACCGCCACTGTCATTATGTCCATCGGCGTCCTCTTCGGTATCCTCAGCGTCATGCAGAACATTTACCACTGGCACTACGAAATATCTCGTGCGGCAGACGGACTTCCGGTTTACGACACGAATTTACAGAAATCTCTGCAAGAGCGAAAACCAAGAAATGAACTTAATACACTTGTATGATACAACGCTTTAGTTTTCATTTTGCTTATGGTTTCTTTTTCATACCAATGCTCAAAAATAACAATGTGACACAATCCTGTCTTGTCCAAAATGGAGTGTCCATGCACTTCCGGTATTGGACATAAGCGATCGTTTTGATGATGCAAAAGAGTGATACATCGATACAAGAATGAAGTAAATTGCTCTTGTGTTTGGAGAAAATGAACATGTAAATAATATGCGGTAAACATATAATTTAAAAGATTTGGCATAAAAAATGATATGCATTTAGATCATTTTAAAGGATGCTGACAACAATACAGTTTGAACGAGAACTTTTATTACAAACAATCAGTTCTAGAACATGTTTTAATGACAAGTTTTTAATTCTTTAGAAGTGAAATTTTATGAAACATTTCCTTATAAACAATCACATATTCACCGTGTTTATTTTACTTAATGTCATAGGTAAGTTGAAGTTCGTTTTAAAATCAGTCTGTATGGATACAGCACTGTGTCTGCCACTACAAACAGTGTGTGGTAACGATGAACAGAGCTTGGAGTATGTCTGTTATCGATTTGTGAAGAAACACAAGCAAAACGTACTAAAGATCATGATACTAATTTAGACGTATTGCACATCTCAGTAGAATTCATGTGTTCGAGCGAACTACGGTATGTAAAGAGCCATCAAATTCACATTCCATTGTATTATAGAAAAAATCCCAAACCAATTTGTCCAGTGGGAATAACATCAATGCCTAGACACTTTCTAGATTATGATAAATGCGTTTAAAACAATTTCCCCGTATTGCAAACAGAAAATTATTCCTTTCATCGACAACAATTTCCCGCCTGATTTTGATGAAGCGAGACAAGTAAGTGATTAGACAAAACACACCTGTGTACAATGCAGGTCGATAAAGCATATGATTTCACTGAGATCTCTTTTTTTTCTTGGTGGGATATGAAGTTGGACTTGTTTGATGCTCGTTATTACGCAAGTTCTTTCCAATGTTTTACTTTGTTCTCAATTGATTGTGAAAATCACATTACTTGTAAATATCTGGATGTAAGTTAGAAACATCAGACGATACTTTCAGTAACATCAGACGATACTATCAGTAACATTAGACGATACTATCAGTAACATCAGACCATACTCTCAGTAACATCAGACGATACCGTAAGTAACATCAGACGATACAGTGAGTATCATCAGACGATACAGTAAGTAACATCAGACCATACTATCAATGACATCAGACGATACTATCAGTGACATCAGACGATACTATCAATAACATCAGACGATACAGTAAGTAACATCAGACGATACAGTAAGTAACATCAGACGATACTTTCAGTAACATCAGACGATACTATCAGTAACATCAGACGATACTATCAGTAACATCAGACGATACTATCAGTGACATCAGACGATACTATCAGTAGCATCAGACGATACTATCAGTAACATCAGACGATACTATCAGTAGCATCAGACGATACTATCAATAACATCAGACGATACAGTAAGTAACATCAGACGATACAGTAAGTAACATCAGACGATACTTTCAGTAACATCAGACCATACTATCAATGACATCAGACGATACTATCAGTGACATCAGACGATACTATCAATAACATCAGACGATACAGTAAGTAACATCAGACGATACAGTAAGTAACATCAGACGATACTTTCAGTAACATCAGACGATACAGTGAGTAACATCAGACGATACTTTCAGTAACATCAGACGATACTATCAGTAACATCAGACGATACTATCAGTAACATCAGACGATACTCTCAGTAACATCGGACGATACTATCAGTAACATCAGACGATACTCTCAGTAACATTAGACGATACTATCAATGACATCAGATGATACTATCAGTAACATCAGACGATACTATCAGTAACATTAGACGATACTATCAGTAACATCAGACGATACAGTGAGTAGCATCAGACGATACTATCAATAACATCAGACGATACAGTAAGTAACATCAGACGATACTATCAGTAACATTAGACGATACTATCAGTAACATCAGACGATACTATCAGTAACATCAGACGATACCGTGAGTAACATCAGACGATACCATCAGTAACATCAGACCATACTATCAGTAACATCAGATGATACTATCAGTAACATCAGACGATACTCTCAGTAACATCGGACGATACAGTGATAGTAGCATTACACGATACTGTGAGCAACATCAGACGATACTGTGAGATACGTCAGACGATACTGTGAGATACGTCAGACGATACTGTGAGATACGTCAGACGATACTGTGAGATACATCAGACGATACTGTGAGATACGTCAGACGACATTTTAAGTTAAATCAAATGAATTGGTGGGTATATTAGGCTATGAGTTTATCAGACAAATACTAAACATTGATAGAAGATGATATAAATAATGTATGTATGTATCCTGTTTATTAGGTTTATTATTGTGTTGACATGAGAATCGTGTTATTGACGTAGAATCACTAGAACATTACATGTTCCAATGATGTTTTATCAATTACTTAGTTGTATATAACGACATATCAATCTTTTAACTTTAGAAGTTTTGACTGATTTTGATGACGAAGACTTTACCACTCACAACAGGTATGATATAATAGTTAAGGAGCTTGCTTTCCACTGTCCACGTTTATATTAACTTCTGAATGTAAACAAACATCTCTTTTTTTTCATTGTTTTTTGTGGTGTGCTAAAGAGACTGCTTCTTATACTTAGATGTAACCAGTGTCATACCTTTGTTTCTTGAATAAATCAGAAATGAAGATTTTTAAATTATGCAATGAACGTCATAGAATAAAGAGGTAAGCATTGTGTAGGTTTTCTACAACATAATTCTTTTTTCGCTGTTGATTTTCTTTATACGTTGATGCATGTTAAATTTTACTTTGTACTAGGTACAAGAACTAATTTTTTTTTCTTTTCTGACATAATTAATCGATCAATTAATGCGATCACTGGAAGTACACACTAATTATTATTTCTTTCTTTGTGTGCAATATTTAATTTGCTCAATTGATGATGTAGTACACACTTACCGTACACGTATTTAACAATTACGACACATGTAGAGCACATTTACCCTAAACGATACAAGTAGAACACATTTACCACATATAAAGCACAAAAGAATTAGCAAGCGGAACTAGAAACACACCGAAATGAAATAGAAAACAACATGAATCCTACAAACATTTAAAGGCAATTTCTAGTTCCCAAGCGAGAAAGAAGTGTATTCATATATTTTGAACAGGCTTGTTTAAAAAATGTAACTACATAAGATCTTGCTCTAAGGGAGATAACCTGATCTTGAATCAGTAGAAAAAAACTTATTCAGCAAATCAGATAGAAGTATCCATTCTGACATCAAAAACAAATGATATTGATAGACCGTCTTATGAATAAGGCAAATTTTTTAACATTCACATCTCATGAATATATCGATAAAATCACGGTTTCTGTACATGCAAGACAGATTGAATTTGTACGTTTTAAGAATACAAACATTTGACAATATACACAATCATGTATTCACATATATACTGTAAGAAACTATCACGACGTATAAAAAAACACATGGTAAAATCCCATTTTATCAACAGTTTTAAGCAAAAATATAGGTACTCGGTCGTTTCTATTGTTTAAATTTGTCGGATTTTGTCATAGACACAGAAATAGGTTCAATGTGATGTTATATCCATCGTTTTACCCTCCTGAGCTGACAAGGATAGTGTTGGATTCTTCTAAATCTCCAATATCTTCACGATGTAACTGATATTGTTTTTGTGTAAATATTCAATTCAGTGTAGAATGATAGATCAGAAGCACAGTTCCATCATCATCAAGTAAAGATTCTATTTTAAAATAGAAAATACAATGCATAGCGTTTTGAAATGAATCCAAAAAAACTTGCTAGATAAACAAGTTTATATTAGCGCAACAGCGAAGGGAAAGAGGTTTACAAACAGTGTTGATATGAGCGATAGGATCTAGATAAAAACGTTATATGGTACCCTGAAGTAAAAGTTAAGGAGATAATTGATACGACTGTTTAGAAGACTGACAGGTACCAGCATATTTCTCCTATGTTTGTTGTAATTGAGATTTAGATATTGACATTCCCTCCACGAATGTGTTCGCCACCGTGTGGATAATTATGTGATAAATACGATGACTTAACAATGAAATAGTTATCTTGCCAATGTGAACTTATTCGGTGATTGTTTTCGTTACAGTTACCAATTACCAGTTTAATCTTGCAAGAATACAAATATCTTCTTTTTAATTACTAATCTTTATGGGTATAATCACTGTTAATTATATAAAGTTTACGTGTATTTAATTATCCTGAATATTATATGATCTTGAGAATTAATGTGTCAATTCAATAGGAGCAAATGACATTATCCAGAATTCTTTGTATATCCTATATCTAGAAGTGATTACCATTTTAAATGTTTGAGTGTATCTTGATTATAACGATGTATTCAGTGTTACATATTAAAACATAATGTAAGGAGTAACTCGATATACGTATGTTTTACATTGATTGGAATAAAATCCATGCTAAATCTCAGGTGTCTTTTTTGTGATATTTCGATAGTTTTGATTCGAAATGATGTATTTACTTTGCTAAATATCAAATACTGATTTTTAGAATCAGCTCTTCTTCATTTTGATTTCATTTTTTGCCTGGCAACAACTGGTTTAATTAAACCATATCACCGTGTCTAAACTGTTCTAATTACAACATCAGTAATTAATCAATAGCTAATATTTGATAACCTTTGTTTTCGGCCTTTATAATGCAATCCTGTGTCAACATAGTGCTCAATATCAAACAGAGATTTATTCACTAACATAGTGCTTAATATCAAATAGATATTTCTTCACCAACATAGTGCTCAATATCAAACAGAGATTTATTCACTAACATAGTGCTTAATATCAAATAGATATTTCTTCACCAACATAGTGCTCAATATCAAATAGAGATTTCTTCACCAACATAGTGCTCAATATCAAATAGAGATTTCTTCACCAACATAGTGCTCAATATCAAACAGAGATTCCTTCACCAACATAGTGCTCAATATCAAACAGAGATTTATTCACTAACATAGTGCTCAATATCAAACAGAGATTTCTTCACCAACATAGTGCTCAACATCAAATAGAGATTTCTTCACCAACATAGTGCTCAATATCAAACAGAGATTTCTTCACCAACATAGTGCTCAATATCAAACAGAGATTTATTCACTAACATAGTGCTCAATATCAAATAGAGATTTCTACATTTAGAGAGTGCTCAATATCAAATAGAGATTCCTCATCAAAATAGAGATAAAGATTCATATCTCAGTGCAAATAATGCAAACGCAAAATATAAACAACAATATTTACAGAAAACAGGACAGTTGATACAAAGAAAGAGGAAATAATGATAGCAAATATAAATTGTTTTCGTCGTTTTCTCACACTGTCCTTTATTATTATGTTAGGTAGAAAGGGGTAAACGACCACTGTTAAATACACTCTAATGTTCGAAGTGGTACGTACCAGCCAAATGGCGGACAAAATGCCATCGGAAGACAGCGCTTCGTCAATACATCTATCTCAAAGTTTCATCAAATGTTAAGTTTTGTTGATTGCTTCAACTTCCAAACTAACTTCAGCCATACCTGAAAATAATGATAATAAAAATGTGTAAGTCATTTTTTTTAAAGAAAAGTTTGTACGTGTGTGTAGATTGGGTATTTGATATGAGTTCATTATACTAAGAACAGGTGTATTCAAAAGTGTAAGTAAAATGCCAAGAAATTTGCAGCAAACATATATTTGTACTTATGCAGAATAAGTTACCATGTAGCCGTAAATAAAGGATATACACAAAGACCTTGAGATAATATAGTTTCTGAAAGATTGGCATCCTCTTCAATTGTGCAGCTGTATGCTGTTAAGAATCAGACAGTTCACAATTTTCCATGCTGTCTTACCCTGTGTAAACCTATTTAATTTATCCTTTTTTTAGCCAATGCAACTTGCTGATATGTAGCTATCAGTTTATATCAGAATTAGAGAAGAGTGGTTCTATTTAATAATATATACATTATATAGCGTAGATAACCATATCTATGTTAGATTTACTGCCATTGAAATACACCTTTCTTTTTTTAACAATCTTGTACATGTTTGATAATGGCAAACGAAAATGCTGAACTTAGTCTAAGAAAGATAACTCTTTATAACGTGTAAACAGATCTGGTACAACTATTTTGATGATATGTCAGCCTTGTTTATATGTACATAAACGGTGACATAAATGTACACCTCAACTGCAATGATAAATAGGAAACATTACACATTGTTTTACTTTCCTTTAAATGCTAAAAAACATAACACTACAATTTTGTCAGAAGAAAGTTATTTCTGAACACCTGTTTTAAAATCAACAACACTGTCGTGGTAACAAAGTACTTACATTTCAGCAAATTCTAACTTGGAAATCCTTCACAACATGACCACGTGTAAACACTATGAAAATTTCACTTCCTGTAAAGCTAGTTTTTGGTGCGCAGACACAGATTCGAGACTGCCCAAATAGCAATCTCCAACACAAAGGTAAAATATTATTTTGAAAAAAAAAGAAACCCCACATTGTTCACTTCAACACGACAAGACCAACTTAAGCAATGCTTATTTTTTTATTATTATTTTGATTAAAACTTTTATAATAGGATAATCTAATGAACAAAATTATCGCCCATGGTCACGCCGAGAAACTGTGTACAGCTACGTAAATAACTTAAAACATAACATGTTGATATCATGATTATCCTAATAATCATATGAAGGGATCTTACCAGCATAATACTGATCTCACACCATTTTTATTACAAAACAGACTTATTTAAAGAAGTAATTTTTACAGCGATTACTTTTATGAGTTCGATATGGCAAGAAGACAAGATAAAAAAAAAATGGTGGAGTCTTTTCTTATCAGCAGATATAGTCCTTATGTTGACTAACCCTATACAGAGAACCTACCAACCAGGATCAGATGAAGAGGTTAGATAAGCTCGGTCAAGCACTATGTGTTCTGCTTGTAAGTAATATTTTATAAAATTTTCATTCCAATAAAGATACATCAGCACTTTTGTGTTAAGAATTAAATAAAAACTACACAGTTCTTTACACGATAATTGATTTTCGCCGTGACTTCAACAACGAACTAAAAACATCAGGGCTAAATTATCAACGGTATGTTGAAATTGTTATTACTTATCCGGCGTATTATAAAACGGAACATCACCTATTCAACTACACATTCACTTCTATCATCTCCCTCGGAACTTTCAGTTAAGCTGTCGTGCGTATCTTCATTCTAGCCTTATTTCACTTGTGTTTTACAGGTTTATCAACTTTACGTTTACGGAGCAAGCGGTAAGTTGTGAGATAAGCTGTGACAAAAAGAAATAATAATAATAATAATACATTCACGTATTGACAACAGTTTTCATGTAACAAACATTATGAAAAAGCCCAACAGATATTTTACAACCTACAGGAATACATTGAATCCAAATTTTGAAGTACTTTATACATGGTTTTAGTATTTCAAACTGTTCCGTTAAAAATGAATGTTGATTTTATACAGTTTATAGACCAACTTCAGATTACTTTGATAATACACCATTGTATTAACAGCTCTGGCAACTGTAAGACTGGTTGGAAGTCTACAAGGATGGAAGTGGGATGGTAGGGTCGAGGTATTACATAACGGCATCTGGGGCACCATCTGCTCTGACGGGTTTGACACCCAAGATGCTTCTGTGGTCTGTCGTATGATCGGGTCTCCGGCGAGGTAATGTATCCTGCTGTTTTACAGGTACTCTTTTTATTGTGAAAACATTTATTAAAGCTCTTTAATCTATCAATGTCATTTTCTTTTGGAATATGTGCTATGACTTGTAAAACATTTAATTTTCTTTTTGTAGAAACATGCTAGATTCCCACACGTGTGTAATCTATATAATGCGCGACAGATTATCGTTGAACCAGATTTTGATTTCAGTATCAGAATATATTGCTATCAGCCGCTTATCTAGATCTTTTCCTGAACGAAACCATTCTGGACAGCTCTCAACAAAGCTGTATGATAAGAATGATGATTTCAATATTTTTCCCTATTGTGAATTTTTCATTGCTAGATAGCAACATGCCTACACCCCAACCTTTGGTGTTTACATATCGCATTTGACTTGATATTCGAGGACTTTTTCTCATTATCGCGATTTTCGTGCAAGAAGACGTCAACTGACGGACAAACCCGTAACATAGGGGTTTCACGAGTAGCAGGTTTATGAAAATTATCGTCATAATGATCTCATTGAGAAATATTCTATTTCTTTCTGTGATATGAAGCTGGTTATGTTTGATACTCGTTAGTTTACCTGTTGGTTCTGATAATATTATAGAAGTTGGATTGACTAGGGTTTACATGGCGGGTTTCGTCGATCGAGCAGAAAGCACTTACCATTCCGGAACACCTTGTCTTATTATCCTTGTACTTTTTCAGGGGTCATTGTGTAAATCTTTGTTGTGTTGTGCTCATATTTCGCAATAGTTTTAATTGAATTTGAGTTTGAATTATGATTATGTTAACATGTTGGTATACTAGTTATATATATCAAACACAGTTTTTAAGTTACGTGTAATTTTTTTTTCACTTTGAAAAAGATAAATCCTAGCTTTGGGTTGCCATTTTATGGCATGTTCTATAGCATATGTGTTCATAATAACTATCATTGATAAGCAACATACTATCATGGACCTGACAAAATGACAATAATTTTCCAATAATTTCTTCTCTCTCTCTCTCTCTCTCTCTCTCTCTCTCTCTCTCTCTCTCTCTCTCTCTCTCTCTCTCTCTCTCTCTCTCTCTCTCTCTCTCTCTCTCTCTCTCTCTCTCTCTCTCTCTCTCTCTCTGTTTCCATTTCACATTTCAATACTGGTAAATGTTCTGTAAATAAATAATTATTGCCTGTGGCTCTAAAGTATCTTCAACCTCCCGAATAAAATAAAATTTGTCTAACTTTTTTCAATATTAGATTATCACGCTGTTTGTCCAACGAACAATTATCCGTTAACATTCTGGTAATTCTGTCTGAATCACTCACTGACCAGGACTGTCCATTTAGAACGTCACTACAGTCCAGGTACTGGTCAGATATGGATGGACGAACTTGGCTGTCACGGGTCTGAGACGAACTTGGCCTCCTGCAGATTTAACGGATGGGGTGTACACAACTGCCAGCACAGCCAGGATGTCGCCGTTACCTGTGGTGCGATATTAGCTTTTGATATTTAGTTTCTCATTAAGGAAATGAAATGCTTTCAATGTATTAAATACCCCGATAATGTCATAATAGTTAGAATCGATCTTTTTCAGGTCATATTTGACCAAATGCTGTTTTCATGTGTTTACCGACATAAGATCAAACACGCAAAAAATTAAGACAAAGAAAAACAAAGAAGTTTTGGAGTTTCACTTTGCAAAATTGCCTTTAAACCCCAAAAGAGCTGCTATGTAAAGTATCAACATCTTAAAATAATCACTCAAAGAATGCCAAATCTTAACCAAAGATGTCGGACGGACGGATGGACGGACGTACTCAAAACCTATAGTCCATTCTGTTTACCGGTATGGGAACTAATGAAATCAATGCCATTTGATATTCAAATAAGAAATCCTAGTTGATAGCTGACCACTGTAGGAAAATCATGTAATGATATTTGGACAGCGAAACCTTTATTGCGCGAATCACATTCGTATGCACGTCTAGGCCATTGATCACGTTTTCCTTTATGCGATTTTAGACCCTCCAATTAGACTGTCACTTGGCGGATATGAGGGACGATTAGAAGTGTTCCATCAAGGTACATGGGGAACAGTCTGTGATGACGGATTTGGATCGATTAATGCTATTGTGGTATGCCGTTCTCTAGGATACAACACATTGTGAGTTCATGATATATTGAATAAGTGCAGAAATACAGACTAATGATTTTTAATATTGACCAAGTCAAATTATGTTGTAAATTATATGCAAGTCTTACACAGATTCATTATGAGATTTATCCAACAATATGTGTGGTACCATTCCCTATCAGAATTACTTAGCAGCGGTTATACTTGAAAAAACACTCTGCCGCTATCTTTGTTCACCATCCAATGTTTTAAATGTTTAAAATGATACTTTGTTTCGTGTGGTGATGAATGGAGATGAAGAAGTCCAAACGCTGTTCAGGTGTTTATTGCGATGTAAGTACATTAGCTTACAGGTAAACATGGATTGAAGTATACATGACTTGTCCACGAGGTCTTGCACACATAAATGGCAATAGATACACTGAGTCTTGAAAGGCGGGTAGTTCAGCAATTCTTCATTTAAAATCTGATTGTATTGTTCCGTTCATTCCTGTTTTTAACAAGTGTATTGTCTTCAATAACATTGGCCTCGCTGTCATTATTATGTCTTTGCTTATTAGTTTACCAAAGTTGTAAGCGTCCTCCTACACCATTAGCCATTGATACCGTTCATACATACCAATAACTGAAAGTAGTTTTTCATATGGTAATCCTTCAGACATCCCATAATAAAATCCAGTGCTGGTTATGGGGAGGGATCTGGGACTATCTGGATGGACGATGTAAGCTGTACTGGTACAGAGGATGACCTTCAGAACTGTGTATTCAATGGATGGGGGGTGAACAACTGTGCACATGGCGAAGATGTCGGTGTTAATTGTAGTAAGTATTATAATAAAGACAACACTAACAAGGTAGATGTTAAAGTTTTACCATACGTATTCTGGTAGACTTTTTATATGATAGCTCACTGGTTGATTGATTTCGTATAATTTATTCAAAACACTTATAGTATTTGATTAACCAAAAAACAATGTACACATGTTTTATAGATTTATTTCAAATGTCCACTTTTCGTAAATAAACACGAAACAAAAGTGATACAAATATCCTCTTACCCTTTTGGTAATGCCATCATTGTGTAAAAGTGTGTTCCTTTATCTTGTCTATAGATTTTTTTTCGCAGGTATTTTGTTTTTAATAATATTTTTGTCATTGAATCCATTTAGAACAAATTGGGCGCTATTAAATTTTGAATCGACGTCTTTCATCACTAAATAAATTTAAGTTCCCTTTTTCTTGCAAACGCGCGCAAAAATAATTCGATAACATAAATTACATATTTATTTTCCCTAGATGTCAACGCAATAAGATTGGTAAATGGTTCCGATATACAGGAAGGACGTCTTGAAGTTTTCAGAGGTACATGGGGCACCGTTTGTGATGATTACTTCAGTGACAAAGATGCTGAAGTTGTATGCAGAATACTCGGTTACCAAAACATGTACATATTTCATTTAGATTTTGTAACCAAGAATAATTCATGCAAGACTCAATAAGATTTGTTTCAAATACTGCTATTATGACGATAAAAATATCTAAAATTTCAACATTTAAATTCTAAATATTAAAATCCTAACAATAATCTAATTGTTTTAACACCCAGGAGGTTTGTTGGTACATATTCAGGAACATATAATATAGAATATTCAATATTATGTTCCAGAATTCCTACGGCAATAAGCATAGCTAGATATGGCGAAGGGTCAGGAACTATATGGATGGACGACGTTAAATGCACAGGAACTGAGACGGACATAGGAAGTTGTCCATTTAATTCATGGGGACATCATAACTGTCAGCATTCAGAGGATGCATCCGTGAAATGTGGTAAAAAAAATTCAAAATCTTGGAATTCATCTTTTTGTACGATTGATTACGGGTGAAACATGGTGACTAAATTTGGTCAAAATATCTTCATTCTAACAAGAGAGAAAGTTTAAAAAAAAAAAAAAAAAAAACGCATTTCCTACCAAGCCCCTCCCGCTACATAAATGTATGCTCCAAACCCGCTGTTAATACAAAAAATTGTGCTCCTTATATTAGGGATTCTTCTAGACAATTACGATAACCACTACACTATCAATATACAATTCGATACCTCAATTATATCGATATTGTCATATTGATATGCTATTTATGGAAATAGGGTGACCTGAATTATACGGGCATTGTTCTGATCACCTTTTTCATAACCTTATAATGAAGAGTGTGAAGTGAGATAACATGAGGCTGTAGAAAGTGTGAATATATCAGGGCATGGGGATTATATTTTCTTGTCCTGTGTCGTCATATGTCGACTTTATGCTTACTAAGACACTTTCCACATCACCGTTTTGCTACAATGCATGAAAACGAGATAATCATTGCGTTAAAAGTCGGCAATACGTTAATAAGGGATAATTATCATGTAAAAACGAAATGACTAAAACGTTTAACTCGATAATTACCGCGTTAGTACGAGATGCAAAGCCTCTAACTCGTTTTAACGAAATAGCTGACTCGAGTTAACGAAATAGTTATCGCATTTAACAAAAATAATTTTGTTTTGTTTTACAAAGTGATCCTGGTAGGCTTTTGTATAATTGTGTACTTTTGTTGAATAAATATTTCAATGCATATCACGTGTCTGTTACCTTATCCAACGGGTTCTATCAGTTCCCATCAAACAGATTTGTGCTTAAACACAGTATTTGTCTTTTAATCAGAAATAAGATATGATACCCGTATTAGATTGGTGGGAGGTCGTCATCCGTATGAGGGGCGTTTGGAAATACATACCAATGGTGGATGGGGAACTGTTTGTGGTCGGAATTTCGATATCTATGACGCAGAAACATTGTGTCATTGTCTTGGCTATCCAATATCGTAAGTTGTTCAATTGTATTTCCATCAACAAGTAGTTAAAAATATTTGGGAAACTTAGACTTAAATTTAAGTTTAGAAATATGACACAAATCTTGATAGATGTCAGCTCTCAAGAGTTTTCTTCCTGCCTCAATCATAACTTGATCAGCCAAGATGGTTTGGCATTCATGAAAACACCAATTTCTCGTAAAATGATTTGGCCATATGTGATAGAAATAAAATGTTCATCCACGTATGGTTATGTACTTGATTCTCCCTCAACCTTGCCGTGTCCGCTTTTTTTAATAATTCATTTTCTTATTTCTTTGTGGTGTAGGTTTCCAAGAATATTTACAACTCAACAGTTCAGTCGGGGTACAGGTCATATACTCATGACTCATGAGAGTTGTACCTCGGTAAACTGTGGGCCCTCATGCTGGAGTACAGCCTCTCACTGTACTCACGACGACGACATTGAGTTGTCCTGTGGTGAGTATTCATCTTGATAGCTCCCCGACGAGGCACATGTCGCGGCGACTGTCGTCAAACGTATACTCAGTGCTTTACAATAAACAAGCTGGTTAGTCAAAACTTGATAATTTTACAGTTACAAATTGTTGAAACAGTCATATTGTTGTCGAATGTCCATGGTTTTATGTTGTACCAATTAAATTTTTCACTTATCAATTCTTAACTCTAACCAAACTTTGATCAACTGGAGCCTAAAATTTGGCCAATAGCATACTGGATTGATGGGTTTGAAAGGTCTTTAAATAAATAATATTAAACCTATTCCAAGCTCATGGGAGCAACATGTGATAAAATTTTCAAACATCTTTTGCATGAAAAATACCTCGGGTCATGATAATGGGCATGTTGATGTAGAAATAAAACATTTTCGAGTTTGTTCAGATTAATGCCTTTGGCTTACTTTTAAGGTCACAAGGTTCAAATAATCAAAATCGTGATAGTAGGCTTGCTGCACACTGGGATGTAGGGCCATTATCAATGTTCACAAGGGTAAAATAGTACCGAAAATATCTAGATAACCAAACGATCCGCGAATGACATTAACCTATTTTGAAGGTCAAATTTGTTACAATTTTCAAATGATATCTTAGGAATATGTATTTGCTGAGTTAAGAGTAATTAAAGTTACAAAATTCAGACGATCTATCTAATAATCTACGGAAGCGTATTCCGGCTACGTTGTGTTTTATTTTAACTCGAAATTTCGATAGAGTAACTCAAAATTTCAAGTTAGTAATCCGAAATTTTGACTTTGGTATCGGAAATTTTGAGTTAGTAAGTCGAAATTTCGAGAAATTTGTTATAACTCAAAATTTCGGAGATCGAAATTTCGCGTTGCTATCTCGAAATTTCGGGCTAATATCTAAAAAATTCTGATTACTTTCTCGAAATTTCGAGTTGCTAACTCAAAATTTCGAGTTGCTATCTAGAAATTTCGAGATGAAATAAAACACAACGTGGCCGGAATACGCTTTCGTGATAATCGAAGGTTCTGGGGCATATTAAAATACTGACGATAAGGGTCATCATGATTGAAATAAACTCGAAAGTTGTCTGACATCATTAACTTCTAATCAAGTATGAAGTACCAATGAGCCTTATGTTTGTCGTTTGTCAGTATCACGAGAAAAAAAAACTGATTATAGATTTGGAACTCTTTTAGGCTGAACGTATTATATTTTCTCTTCAGTATTTTAACTAGTATTATTAGTTATCATTAACTATTATTTATGTTGATTTTAACTCCTTACAGTGTAGTGATATGGAACTAATCGTTTTATACTAGCCAGAGTGATCTGACGATTGATATAATAAGCTACTTCAGTTGAAAACAAATAGAGCAAAGAATTCAACAACTGATTCAGTGTCATTTTCATAAAAACGGCAATATTTCCCCAGTGACGTTATCGTTAGTATTTTTTTTTTAAAAAAGCATGATGTAATGATCAATTTTGATGTTCATCGGGTATATACATTTTCAAATGTGTACAGAAGCCCTAATTCAAGTAGACTGCATCGATTTGACTCTTTAACAGAAATGCTGTCGGTGCCGTGTTGTATGTCTTGTTCTCCTTTAAGAACATGACATTACTTACTTGGATTGACCAAGATTTACATGGCATCGGTGAAGCAGAAGACACTTACTCTTCCGGAACGCTTTGTCTTATTTTCCTTGTACTTTTTCAGGAGTCTCCATGCCAAACCCTTTCTTCAAATTTTGACCTATTTTTTTTTTATTGAATTTAAGTTTGAATAATGATTATGTTGACATGTTGGTATATATTTTTTTTTTTTTGTAAGATAATTAAATCTGTTTTGTCTTTAGGTCCTCACCCGATTCAATTATTAGGAGGAAAAGGCCCATGGGAAGGGATAGTGAATATCTTCGTCAATCAGCAATGGATATCTGTATGCGAGTCGAGTTTAAATCTAGATGACGCAACGAGAATCTGTAACGCTATCGGATATAGAAGGTCTTCACCACAATTTATTATTATCATTTGTGCATCCTCCATCTTGTTCTTAATTCATAGACATAATGATGACATACATGAAAAATACAGCATGGCATTATTAATATAAAAATGGGGTAAACAAATACAAGAATTGTTTGTTAGAAATTTGTAAAAGTATAAATACCACTGATAAAAACCATGAAGTAGGGGTTGATAAACTCCGCCACTAAACCAAGATATGAAACATCGTAAGCTTACCCACACAGATTTCCAATCGAATATTATCATTTATCACAAAATCAAATAGTTTGATAAAACCTTTACCCATAGCTGAGAAGTTCTACCATGAGTATTATAGACATTAATGATTTAATTTAACGCTGTAATTAAAACATTCATTTGATACTCAACAGGGGTGGGATCCCAACTTCCTCCTCACATTATCATTATGTCACACAAAATAAGTGGCTCGACAGCACTGACTGTATCAAGGCTAACGGGGATGTATCTTCGTGTTCGGTTAGCAGCCATTACGCCAGTGCGTGCCAACCAACAGCTGCGTCAAGCGTGAGATGTTGTACGTTTTGTTTCGGTTAATTTTAAATTTACTCTTACTGTTAATTGTAAACAGACACATTGTAGTGAACTTATCGCACAGGAAACATGGTAGTCTGGTGAAAACTGACTTGTGTAGTTTCGCGAAAAAAAACAGTTAAAAGTGAATATATCAACCATATTAAAAACGTAACATTCTAGCATTTCTCAAATGAAAATCGTGTTAAGCATATAGAAATAATGTCTTAATATATGTATGTATCTTCAGTGATGGATTCCGTACCTGTGCGTCTGGTTGGAGGGGCACATCCAATGGAGGGACGGGTGGAAATCCGTTACAACAATAAGTGGCTTTCTGTGTGTGACCATACATGGGCTGACCAGGATGCCACGGCCGTGTGTAACCTTCTGTCAACCTACCCTCTTAGTCGGTAAATATGAAACATTAAAGCAAAGTTTTTTTTATTCATCATACATTTAGTGGAAATACATCTTTGATTAAATTCAATCTGACTGATGGAATTCATTTTTTTTAAATAGTAATAATTTGTAATTCATTTAGAAGGAAAATGACGTGATTTTGCAAAATAAAATAAAACCAAAAACACACAAACACACACACACAAAACAAAACAAAACAAAAACAAAAACAAAAAAATCAAGCTAAAAAACCCCACAAAAACCTAAAAACAAACAAACACACACGCACAGAAAAAAGAAACGAGCCAAGTAAACAGTTCTTGTTTTACCATTCCAGGCAAGTGAAGGGAATTGCACAACGGCACAGTCTTTATGGTCACGGGACGGGTCAACTTGTTACCGCACATTTTCCATGCAATGCGGATGGATATAATACCGACGACTGTTTTAAACAATGGCAATTCGACGCTGACTGTGATCACAGAAATAATGCAGGTGTTTCGTGTAAAGGTAAGATGTAAAAACAACTCTGCAATTACACCTATCGATTTACACCGACATGGCCTTTCAGCAAGTGTCGTATGTACATTTTAAAATCTGTTTGCAATTGGAATGTTTTGTTATCGTAAAAACCGACCAGAAGTATTCATAATTTCATGTTCCACCATCTTGTCTTTCGGAGTAAGTAATTAAATTTCATAATAGTTAAATGTGTCTTTTATTGCTATCCGTTATTTTCTTGGGTTGTTTTTCATTTCTTTTCATTTAGCACATATGCATATGACACTTGGAAGCCACCGACCCGCGTCTGGTTTTGGTCCCGAAGGAACACTGCAAATGCAATTTGAAAACAATAACTTCACAATATGTGACAGTGGTTTTGACACATATGATGCGTCAGCAGTGTGCAGGAATCTTGGATACTGGTAATAGCTGTTTGATACCTTAATCTGTATCACTGAACATTCATTGTATCCAAGGAATTAGCAGACATTTTAATCCAAGCTTGCTTGGAAACGTTTACAGGCATTACAGTGTCATTATTTCAATGTCGGCACAACGCGACTAATAGATACATTTACTCGCTTCCGAATGACTGAATAACCTGGAAATGGGCACATTTATTATTTATTAATGTTACGATTTACATACATTGAGTTTTGGAAGAAAACACACAACATATCAACAAATGAATAACTATGACAAACCCTACCTTGTTTTTCTTCGGTACTGGCATAAATTCCAGTGTAATAAGCTTTACTATTTCCAGTTATTTCCTTCAGAAAAAAGATTTCATTAGTCACATCTAGACAATTTACGACAGGTCACCACCTTGCACAGACTTTACTAGTTAAGCATTAACACAATCAAGATTGAGAAAATATAAACAAATAATAGCCATGTGTTAAATAGCATTTTCAAGCTCTTCAGTGACGAAGTAAAATCGCTTGTGTCCAGAGCATGTTCATGTTTCGGGATATATGCAATAACTGCAGGGAGCTTCCTGTCATTTCAGTTTAATTACATTTTTAAAAATGTATTTTTCGATAGCTGCGAAGTACTAATCAACATCACGTAACTTCAAAGTCCTCAGGTTAGTGCACTCTTTTTGGGTCATGCATATATGTAATATAATATACAAGCGAGTTTCACTTCGGGAGGTCAATGTTGAAATGAAAACCGGTTTGACGGATTGCAAGCCTTTTTATACCCTGGGATGCCCGTACTCATTTCCAAACAAGGCATGGACTGAAATGTTGACTGCTTCCTTAGAAACGATGACCAAAATATATCGTTATCATATGGTGCATCTGCCAAGCATTTGGGAAACAGAAACTTTTTTAAATCTGAAAATGAATTCTTTTTAACTTTAATTAGTATTAGCAGGCATTGTACTGAATAACAGGGTTGAAAGTGTTCAATTCTCTAAAGCAACTTGTTTTCTTATCCTACTAGATCGCAACACCTTGACCTGCATATTTGACAGGAACACATCACCTTGACATTCTTATTTGACAGGAACACATCATCTTGACATTCTCATTTGACTGGAACACATCACCTTGACTTTATTTATTTGACAGGTGCACACCACCTTGACATTCTTATTTGACAGGAACACATCATCTTGACATTCTCATTTGACTGGAACACATCACCTTGACATTCTCATTTGACAGGAACACATCACCTTGACATTCTTATTTGACAGGAACACATCATCTTGACATTCTTATTTGACTGGAACACATCACCTTAATATTTTTTATTTGACATGGGTACATCACTTTGACTTTCTTATTTGACAGGAGCACATCACCGACAACATTTTACGATGCCTGGTTCGGTGAAGGGACAGGAACAGCACTTAGGTTAAACCCCTTGTGCTCTGGAAACGAGGCAAATATCGCATTCTGTCAAGATACGAATCTGTGGGCATCTCAGACTTGTAGCCATGTCAATGATGTTGGAATTAACTGTGCCCCTGCTGCATTAGGTGTGTGTAACTAGTGCATGCCTATTTTCAAGTGCATTTTATTTACAATCAGCGCATATACAATGGGAATGTTTATGAAATGGGTGAAACATATTCTTCAAGACTAGGCGATCGACAAATACCTGTATATCAAACTTCTTTTACTGAATTACTCATTTTACAGTGGTTGTGACAATTGACATTTTTTTACTTGTTTATTTTAATAGAGAGAGAGAGAGAGAGAGAGAGAGAGAGAGAGAGAGAGAGCAGATCAGGACCTGAAACTCACTTAAGCCACAGCTGCTGAGCACATGGCATATGATGCATATAAAATACTAACAAACAATATCTCATACTTAAAGCATATAAAGCACTTTTTAATTCACTATAGATATTTTGAATTGCTAATTGTGTGAGATGCGTCCAGAAGTAGAATTGAATATTAATCAAGATGCCAGTGTGTAGAGGATATAAATCACAAAGGAAATTATTGAGGAAAACACATTTCATTTGAAAATTACCTCAACAAATGTCCAACTTCTCCTGCCTTAAACATCCATTTTAAAATCAATTTGTTCAAAGACATTCATCTTTTACAAACATATTCAGTTGTAGAATAAGTACACTTTTTATCTATATTATACCAACTATATCGGTTGAGTTTGATTTTCCTAACTCATCTTTCAGGTTTCCACGCTTTAAGCCCCTAGCATCACTGACGAGTCATAAAAAAGATGACAAAGGCTTACAACTTATCTATCAATTTGTTAAATTTGTTTCGAGTGCTATTCTCTTGATGTCTCTTGTAAAGTCTTTTTGGTGGGCTTTTGATCCAATATCAAAATATCTGTAGGGCGAAACCGTGTCCGTCTGGTAAACGGAGAGAATCCCGGGACTGGACGATTGGAGGTGTTTTATAATGGGCACTGGGGTGCTTTTTGTTGGGAACATTGGGACCAGAGTAATGCAGCGCCTGTATGTAAAACTCTCCGATACAGGTAAACATTTGTCTCAACGCAAGCCGTGTCGGATGTTCCAATTTAACAGATATTTTGATTTCTACAATACAAGTCCACAACAAGATCATCCAACATTTTCATACAATATAAAATCGGTAAAAATGTTTTCACAATTTTATGTTTCCTTTCCGACCTCAAATTTTGGTTTTGTCTCGTTTCGTGTAAAAATAACCTGTTTTTGTACTGGTCTTCTTCCTTAGTACGGTTAATCCAAAGGGATTCCAAATACAAAGAAATCAGACTTCTATGACGGTCGGACAACTCCATTGTCATGGTTACGAAAGTGACATTGGGATGTGCTCCGCGGATTTGGATAAAACAGGATGTGGTGATACTGCTGTGGGAATCGATTGTTCAGGTATGTTAATATGTATTACAAATATCCCATGACATGTGAACACATACTGTATTAAGATAAGTATGATATTCTTTCAGATGGTGTCAACGTTCGTCTTGTTGGAGGACCTTCGGATATCAGTGGACGTGTAGAAATCGCTGACGAGGGATTTGTTGGGGCACTTTCAATACATAGGTCTATCTTCGGACACAATGAAGCAATTGTTCTATGCAGAACTATGGGATACAGGTATAACCTTCATTTCCTCAAGCTTTTGCCTATGCTAGATGTTTATGTCCATTTAGATAGTAAACTGTATATGATTCAGGTAAACCATAACATTGATATTTTCTCAAATGATTGAGATTGCATGAGTTCAAAATGATGTTTAAAGAGACTTCATTTCAATTTGTATATGTCGGACTGATGTTGATTCATGACTGTGTTGAATTGATTTGACAGAGATACAACTCCACAAATTCTTCATGATACACATGGACGTACCGATGGTTACAATGCTGTGCTGGGAGAACTAAAATGCGGCGGTTGGGAGGACCACATCAAACAGTGTTCGTTCACACAGACTAGGGGTATATCCCCTGATGTAGCCTTTGTCAGTTGTTTTAGTAAGTATGGGATGTTCACTTTTTAAATATATACGCACACACACATATATATATAGCTTAAAGAATGCACTAAAGAGCACATTTCTATACAAGTTAGATACAGCATATCTAAACATTGAACGAAAGATATATAATGCCCTCGATTCAAGTTTCCGCAAGTTTACATGTCATAGTTGATTCTATGATAAAGGGATTGTTCCCGGTATCACGTTTTTCAGGCAAGATGTTGGCAGATGAAATGTAACTTCACAGCACAGGGATTCAAGAGCCTAAGGTGGATGAAAATTATAGAGGAGTTTTACGAACGTCATGATGATCTCATTGGAAAATATTTTATTTCTTTTTGCGATATGAAGCTGAAAGTTTTTCATGCTTTTTAGTTTACCTCTTGATGGTTCTGTTGTTGTTTACATTGTTCTTCCCGAGAATGTGACATAACTTACTTGGATATACCAGATTTACATGGCTTGCTCATCCATTAAGCAGACTACGCTTACCCTTACGGTACACCCGGTCGTATTATCCCTGCACTCTTTTCAGGAGCATGTAATGAACAGGTTAAAAAAAAAGATATAGTTTAATTATATGCTCTTAATCTTTAAATTTATCTGTCACGAAAATTGGAAAGATATTTATGGTGACAAAAAGTAAAACTATTTTATGATGTTTACTTTTCTTATTCAGATTGCTCAAGTGTATCGATAGAACCCTCTGGTGAAATGTCTAGTCCAAACTATCCTAGTGCCTATACTGACAATGCAGATTGTCTCTATATCATTAAGCCACAAGATGACACCCGTTTGTACCAGTTACAGATCGAAGATCTGTCGATGGCTGATTCAGGAGACTACATCGAGGTGGTCTTTATTATGTGTTTTCGTGTTTTAATATTTAAGAATTTGATTTGGATGAGTATTTGTAATGTTCTTTTATTATAAATGAGAAAATGCATCGATGCTACACGGGATCTATGTATATCTATTATTTCATTGTACCATGTTTGAGACATTGTGTACTGTTGTGGATGCTATTCAATGTTCAAATTTTCACTCTTTAATAAAATCAGGAAGTTAATAGGGTGTATTTCTCTCTTGAGTCATGCAACTTCTCGACGATATCTAAAACATGATTTGAAAAATATAACTTGTACTTTGCCTTTTTCTGAGAATGTTCTATATACTTTATTTCTTGATCTAGTCATATTCGATTTTCCCGCCAGTAAATAGGGCTTGGACTTAATACGTTATTCTAAATCAACAGATCAGAGAAAGTCCAAACGGACAAATTCTTGGAAATTATTCAACTTCTGGACATCTACCAATACTAGCAGGAAAAGCATTCTGGATACGGTTTAGGACAAACTCCTATGGTCATTCCACTGGGTTCCGCATAACCTGGAGAGGTAGGTGTTTCTGTGTTATCTTATTTGCTGTATAACTAGTTTCACTTGTAAATCACATGGACCGTGATGACAACCGTTAAACCCATACAATAAGTAGCCCAATATACTGTAAAGTGACAAAATTATTTCTTTTATATGTTTAATTTGCTTTTGAAATTGCTTTGGTCTTTATTGTAATAGTAAATGTAAATGATATACTGTATACTATTTGATTGATCACACTTGACATTAAACCAATCTTCTTAATGTAACGAAGTCCATTGTGTAACTACTCGCTATATAAAGATAATAATATAATTTCTGTAAAACCGCGTGTAAACTTGAAAATATATTTTTGTTATGACACTTGGTAAATTGTATGATTATTCGCTGAAGAGTCACGTGTTAGATTGTTTAATTATTCGCTGTAGAGTCACGTGTTATATTGTATAATCATTCGCTGTAGAGTCACGTGTTACGTTTTATAATTATTCGCTGTAGAGTCACGTGTTACATTTGATGATTATTCGCTGTAGAGTCACGTGTTACGTTTTATAATTATTCGCTGTAGAGTCACGTGTTACATTGTATAATTATTCGCTGTAGAGTCACGTGTTACATTTGATGATTATTCGCTGTAGAGTCACGTGTTACAATGTAGATTAAATTCGTTGCTCTGGTGACCTTCGTATATTGTATATGTGTACGCTATGGTGTCATATGTTTTTTGTGTACCATTACATGTGATGACAACAGAGCTGACGTTTAATGACACTATGACTACTTCCTGTATTGGGAATGATTGGACCGTACATGTGAACATCACACTGGCTTTACTGCTTCGCCCTAACATCACAGTTTCTAGCATCATTCTAACGGAAGCCAATACGTGCAAAGGTCACGTGATCAGTGATGAAGTGGTCTTCTCCAAGGCATACCCAGGCTGTAATACAAGCAACGTAAGCAATGCTTTACTTCAAACTTTAAATGAACCATCATTAGTTTTCCAATATCCTGAACCAGATTTTGAATTTGGTATTTGGTAAATACGGAAAGAGGTCAATAATAAGCGTCCGTGCGTTTTTATCATGAGCAGATGCGATGTTGTGTGATTTCATACTAATAACCCAGTAGCTTTTAATTTTTGAACTTTGTTTTTCACAGACTATTCACATGGAAATTGTTCATAAGATCATGAATTACATGTTAATAGTACCTTAGTTAAAGAATTTCGATTCGGGTTACTGTTAAGATTGATATTTTCGCGCCTTTCCATAAGATTAAAGCAAAAAAGAATTATCAAAAAGATCCTATTGCACAGTTTGACTTTCCTTACATTTTTTAATCAATTCTTTTAATCCTTCCTCGATGATAGTAAAAAGCCCGTTGAAAATAACTTGCTTTTTAGTATTGCTTGCCTTAAAGTTAACATAAATAACGTTTATAAGATAAATCATAAGAAATTATTCGGATATATTTTAGATGAAATCGTCTTTTAAATATTCCTTTCCGTACCTCATAACCGTTAGATTTATTTTCAGATCGACACATGTTCTAACGTTAACAACTGACTTGTCTACAAGAACAACGGTATCACGACACTGATGAGTACGTCAGTAAGTGATTAAAAGTAAAACAAAAACGTGTATTGTTTACAAATATACAAATTTGCTATTACTACGATTTGAAAAGTAAGTAAAATGCTTTGATGAATTTAAACATCGCTATAATAAACAAATAAAGATCTACAGCTGATTGAATTCATTGAAAAGATTTAATTATTTTAGTAATAGAATGCTAAATGGTTATAACAGATAAGACAATTCGTATACAGATTTCAAAATATGGATAACTCCAGAAGTTATGAGAGTCATGTGTTTGCAATATAATTTCGAGTTCGATTCCAATCAAAGTTTCTCTTCAATTACATATGTATTTCTCATACAAAATACATTTAATTAATATCAATCATGTTTTACTTACGTAAATAATATAATATCGAAGCATCCTAGTCGTTAACAAAACGAAGAAACGCTACAACCAGTCATAAATCACATGTTTGTGACAGGATCGATTGCCAAAAATATCGTTCAGTGGCATTAACACCGACACAATTTCGGACAAACAGTGTTAACACTGATCAAGAATTGATGATATTAGAAATGTTGATGTTTAAGAGAGTGCATCCTATATGTTAAAGAAGCTGCACTTATATACGAACGTTATAAGTGCTCCTTGATTTCAAAACGGTACCACACTTAACAACTTAAAACTTCGAATTAATATCAAAGATCAGAACGATATCCAAGGTAACACTTTATAAGATTTCTTAACAGAAAGCTTTCGAAAAAAGACTCACCTATGTAAAGCAATTTTAATCAGATACTCTTACTACCGATGAAGGGAAGGTGTGAACGACACACTTACTATAGTATTGAACAAAGTAGTGATACTATTGTATTGAAGTATTCAAATAATCGAGTCAAGTATACAACGACCTCTGTGATTGGTCGGGGGCGGAGTTTAGACAACCTGAATAGTTGATCTGACACCCAATTTGTTCCGGTAGGCGGAGTTAATGTACACTATCAGTTACATAACAATTACTAAGTAATCGCTGGAAAAATGTCCAACGACGGCAACAGTACGCAAAATTTTCTTCGACGAAATTATGTCCGATACGAACGATATGGGGAATCCTGTTTTTGTACAAGGCGATGTGGTTGTGATGGACAATTGTGGATTCCATCACCATAGACAGGGAGAGCGCATTTTAAGAAATATGCTGAAAGAATATGGCGTGTCCCTGGTTTTTCAGCCGCCTTATTCCCCGGAATACAACGTAACTGAATATGTATTCAATGTCATGAGACAGAGGCTTCGGGCAAATACCCGACTTGTGTCAGAATTTCTGGAACTTGCAGTAGTAAATGCTCTAGATATTCCGTCCAACCAACTTCAAAGTTTTTTTCACATGTTGCGGATATGTATAATTTTCGATGGAAAGATAAAAAATAAAAAAAAAAATATATGGGACCACAGAATTCCCCCCCCCCCCCCACTTTCAAAAAAAATAAATAAAACTAGTACAGAATGACTATATGACTATATTCACTGTTAAGATGTTATGAATTCTCCGGTCCCAGTGCTCTAACCTGTTGATATATATTTTGTACGTAAATTAGTTTAGTACTGAGTAACTTTCGTTTTCTCGTTGTACCATCGATGGAAAAGCAAGGTTTCATTGGGTGTAGAACGAAACAAATGGGACAACCCAATTAGGTCTGATCGATCTGAAGCCACCTGTGACTTGGACTCTTCCAATTAACCTCTCGCGACAGTCGAGTGTTTGTAAAATGCCGATGTCTGCACAGTATTTTTTCACCTGGCTCCACCCACAATCGATCTAGACTTGGCTCTGCCAATCAGAGAGCTTGTTGCATAAATTTAAGGAATTCGATTGGTGAAGTACTTCAGTACAATACTATCAATACTTTGTTCAATACTACAGTACTTGAAACGTTCACACCTTCCCTTCATCGGTAGTAATACCAATGAAAAGGGTGCTTGGATTGCACAATTCCGAATGGACGAAATAGATGTTACAATACAGATGTAGAGGTACAGTAATACCTTAGCGTAATACATTTCGATATAGAATGATTTCAAGATATAAAGTAGATATTAGATTCTGAATCGTGTCACAATCCATATGAATTCAACAGACAGCCTAATCATGCTGGCTAGGAAAGCTACAGACTTCAAAGACGTATGAACAAAAGAAAGATATACATGGAGACACCCGAAAAAGAACAAGAATAATAAGACCATGTGTTCTAGAAGAGTAAGCGTCTTCTGCTCTATCGACGACTATGACCATGTAAATTTGATCAACGCCACGTTCAGAAACGAAAATAAATAAAATCGATATTGTGAGCTTCTTTGTCAAACTAATCAAATGAGACATGGAATACTGTAAGTTGGGAGTGCAGGGAGGTTGTTATCCATAAATAAAAAATTCACAAGCTACTAAAGATGTACTAAAGATAGGAAACAACGTTAGAGTTAAAATATCATGTGTAAAGTGAAGAATGCAACAGAGGATCACGGATAGCAACTGAAAATGTCAGAAAACCCGGAAAATGGTGGAGACCAGCAAACATTAATAAGGAAATACTTCAGTAATAACACGTAATAAGGAAAAACTCATTTGAACAGTCTTCCGTTTTTTTCCTATGTGAACAATGTGAACATAAAACGCTTGATATAGTATTAGTGGTCTTATTAAAATCACGAGTCTAAATTTATGTTTGACTATAAAAACAAATATGAATAAGAGATCCGTAGCCAAGTTTGACGTTTTGGTTTCAGTTACTGAAACATGTATGTCCGATACTCTTCAAATACTTCAATGATCTATCTCTTTTGTAGATAGTTTCATTGTGTATATATATGTCACAGGGCAGTGAAAACACAAACAGTCGTTCTCCTCCTTATATATTTATTTATACATAACCGGCGGACGCACATGAATAAAACCATAAAAAAACATACAAACGGCCTTATAAGAATACCTATTATCCTGTATGACAATGGACCGGTATGGAATAATTAAACAATTATGATTCCAAATTAATAGTTATTAATTAATGATTAATCAAATGTATAATATAACGTTTAATTACCTTCCAAGACCTGTGCAAGGTCTGGTAAAATGTATCAAAGTCCAGTTGTCTTGTCAATATGGAACCAAGCGGACTCCAGAGGATACGTCCCCCACCCTGGTCTACGGCCGACTGCGACAAGTGCGCGGTTGTAAAATTGTTTTATTTCCTTTACTTTCACACTCGCATGCTTTCCCCACAACTTACAACCTAATTTACATATATCTCAATAACAACACCAAATATGGACAAGACAGGACGTACACGGGACATACACAGGACATGCACACAGGACTATCGTGACATAGGCAAAACACGTGAATACACTAAAAATGGAAACCGGCGTTTTCCCGTTCCACTTCAGATAATGAGTATATATGTACCTGTCACATTACTCCCCTTGTTGGGAAAATGCCGTCCATTTTTATATCCAAAAATCCCGGAATTGAATTAAAACATTTCATTTATAACCAATCTGAAACATAAAATTCTATTATTAATAGTCGTGAAATTCTACCAACCATGAAAAAAAATTGATATTCAATTCTCAGTTTTTTAGAAACGATACATGAGCAATCAAGCAGGAGATCAAATTCCATAACCACTCAGCTCCTGAAATCAAAGTAAACCAGTTATTAATCAAATGCCTGAAATAAACACTATTAGCACCTGAAATGAAATATAGAATCTATTTACAGTAATATTCAATCATCCTCTACAATTTGTTCCATCACAAAATTGTCAAAACGTTGAGGGACCCGTCTGGTCCTGGTGGATCAGCGGTGGTATCAGGCGAACAAGGGGAGGTAACCACCCCAACACCAGTATCTAGATTAAAACTTCTATAGCTACTACCTGAACTCTGTTGGTAACTATCATGACCAGACTCCTCCAACACCATCTCCCTACCATCAGATGAAGCTGATGAACCCAAACTGACTGGATTTGACTCCCCTACTATAGAAATATCTCCAACATCTTAGGTATTCCTAGAAACAAACACTCTAGCTCTGGGATTTAACTGAGTACTTCGAGTAACAGGCCTTGACAAATAGATAGAGTCTGAATCAACGTGACCGTGGGGGGTTCTGACCTCTGACTTTTGGCTGGCCGACCTTGACTTGACATCTGAAACACAAGTCTGAGGGGTCACCCCTGTATAAGGTAAAAGCATATTTCTATGCAGAGTCCTCACTCTGCCATGACCATGTTCTAATCTCACTCTATATACTAGAACATTAGCATGGGGTTTAGATAGAACCTTGTATGGATGTCTTTCCCATTTACCCGCTAATTTTCATTATATATATGTAGGACCGGGTTTCCAATATCTGCACTCTAGCCATGAGTTTAAGACCATCAATTTCAGTAAAAAAAATTGTAAAAAATAATCCTTGTCGTATTCATTGTAGTGTCTCCTTTTGTGTTTGGTGTCATATGTCACCAAGCGGTATGTCGTGTGTCACCAAGAGATACATCCGACTTATAATAACCCGGGTTAAAGTAGGGTACATGTTCATTTTGTATTTAAAAGTGGCGCGTCGAAAATTGACAAATACTGAAAGATGACAAGTTTATGGAATGGTTCAAGGTATTTTGACATATCGGTAAGTAGCTGCACGTCTAATTGTCATTCATCCAGTCATTTCTCGATGTATGCATCGTCTGAAAACAATTCGGGTATGTTGACCAGCGTTCCAGGTCTGGCAGACTTCGAGAGATTACTGGCAGAGAAGATAGACATATCTGTTTAGACAGAAAAGGCAAGTCCCATTCACCACTGCCACCAGGCTCAGGACAGACGAAGGTCAGAAGTTCAAGTTGCCAGCGTACAGTCAACAGACGTTTGAACAATATACAACTTCGCTCTACTACGCCGGCTACTAGAACGTCGCCTGTTGAACGCCAACAAGCAAAGCTGCAATGGGCACGTGGCTACTGGACTTAGAATATTAGTTCTTGGCAAAGAGTCCACTGGTCTGATGAAAGCCGCTTTTTGACTAGTTCGACAGACGACAGAATCCGTGTTTGGAGAGCAAGAAATATGACATACCACCGGAATCATATCCTAGACACAGCAGCATTTGGCTGTGACGTTGTTACTGTTTGGGTATGTTTTTCGCTAAACTGTAAAACTCACTTGCAAGTCCTTGATGGAGTATCAAATAGGCAGACGTACCTTAATCAGGTCCTTCTACTTTTACTTGTTCCACATGTCGATGGCCATTCATTGGAAGTCTGCATATCCCATAGAATGACAATGGCAAACCAAACAGAGCCCGCCTAGTCAATACTTCACCAAGAAGTGATATATACTCTCCTTTGGCCAACAATGTCACCCGACATAAACAAATTCAGCATATGTAAGACCATCTCGTACAAAAAGCAGATGCATGGGATCCAAAACATGTAGAATTACAGGCTGCATTGATTCAGGAGTGTTTCCTTAAAACAAGCTTCAGTATCTTGACAATGGTACGAGACGAATAGAACAAGACGTATACCAGAAGCGAGGTGGCTATGCCTGTTATTGACATTGTCACACCCAACATAACCCGTTGATTAGTTAATCTTCTTGATCAAGCAACATATTTAGGTGATTTGATAGCGTATCTGTTAAAGACAATTAGAACAGACTTTTTTCTAGACTTCGGGAATGCCTCTGAGCACGTCGTTTTTAAAACGATACAGAACTTATCGTTATGTAAATTTCCTATCAGCAGTATATAGTTTCAGTGTTAGTATATGCCTAAAACATTCCTTTGTCATAATCTAAGATAAAGGTGATCCTTAACTTCTGACAAAGTTTATATTATATCACATCACTGAGCTTTAAAGTGGATCTAAAGCCAATTTAAAACAACTTTTCAAAAAGCAACATTAATGCTACTCATTATTCACCTCCAACAGATCCTGTTCTCGAAGGCAAATCAGACCTGTGACATTGAATATAAGTCAAGCTCATTATTTTTTTCTTTTCTGATTTCATCTCAGGTAGGGTTGATTTCATGGCTTTAACAAATTTGACCTCTATGACCTTTAATATGGGTCAAGCATTTTTTAGCTCTTTTATCATCATTCCAACGAATTAACTAGCCAAATATTTTAATTGTATGCCTTATTACTTTGTATATGGGTTAAGTCTTTTTTTTATTTTTATTTTATTTTTAAAACCTCATCCAGGTGCTCAAATACAGGGATTCTTGGGTTTTGGTTCGTTGTTTTGCATCTTATAACAAAATTGACTCCAGTGTCTTTGAATATAGGTCAAGGTTGTCCCTGTTCATACACTTTGCCAGACTTCATCTCTTGAACCTACCAGCCAAATATCAGGATTCTACGCCCCCTGGTTAATCATCTGAAGTTGTTTTGAATGTTTCAACAAATTTGATCATAGTGATCTTTCATACAGGTCGAGGTCATCTCTTTTTTTCACAAAATTTGTTGATCTCAACCTCAAGAGCTCATCTGACAAAAATTTTAAGTTGCTTAATAGAAAGCTTTAACAAATTTGATGCCCACGAACTTGAATATTGGTAAAATTCACTTTTTGCACATATTGCCTGGCTTCATCCCAGAAAGCTACAAGCCAAAAATCATTAATCTTAGCCTCTTGGTAACTGAGAAGATATTTAAAGGAAGAAGATGACACCAGACTGATGCAACACTGTTCCTTAGGCCAGGTTACCAAACAATGCCTAGTATTGTCAATCTGCCATCCAACTGTCTTTTAAGCTATCTTATTGGATCATTAACAAATCCTTCCTTGCATGTCATATTTTCAATCTCCCTTAAATCTACCATCAGACAAGGGCCTTTTGTGGTGCAGGAAATACATTAAAAGTGCCTGCTTGTTCCATTTCTTCAGTGTTTTGTGTTTTAGGTTTAGAATACTCTATTTTGTGTTTGGGATCTAGGTATATCTAGTTTGTTGCAGTTGATTTGAAAAAAAAAGAACCAATTCTCTATTTTTGCTTCTTTTATTCAAGCTTCATTTCAGCTGTCAGGAGATTTAAGTAGGACACAACATCAATAATACAGAAAATAAACAGAGATAAATCATAAAAATCTTTAAAATAAATCACTTATAACTTAAATACAAACTAAAATATATAATTTGTAATCAAAGACATTCTTTCCAATCAATTTAATGTTGGTGGTGAAGAAAATTGGCTTCTGCCAATGTGGATGTTTTATTGGGCATTTTATAGTTACTTGCAGTCAATTTTACCTTTATTTTTTTTTTTTTTTTTTTTTTGCCATGACCAACAAACATTCATCGCAAATTTTCAAATTTGAGAGACAATATGAACAATGCACAATGTATATTTATAAACTAAGCCTAAATCCTATAAATGATTCAGAATTTTCAAACCACTTTTTTAAAGATAATTACCTAAGTGCATTTTGAGACAATCTATTGTAGTGTGGGACTCGTTTGTTCTTATTATATTTCTTACCTTCAGAATTTTACATCTTTGAGACTACTTCATTGTTTATAATGATGTCAATAATATACTTCTACTAAATATAACCTTTATGTTAGTCCTCGTTACCATGTGTCTGTAAATAAAAAGGTGTCCTAGATATAACACAGGTTTGTTGTAGCCAAGGAGATTATATATTCAGTATAATAAGTCTACATTTCAGGAAATTCAAACAAATTCTCATGTACAAATTCAATTTTAAAAATCCTGAAAAGATTATTACAACATCAATTCTTGTTTTGTTTTTTAAGAATTTGAGTGCAGGTGAGAATTTGTGAGCATGATTTTGTTTTTCCTATATTTTACAAAATTTGGGATTAGTGTTATTTACCTTTTAAATACTTTTCATTAAAATATTGAGATAATTATGTATTGTACTTTTTCATTGAAACACTTAATGACCACCAAATTATGTTTTACATTAAATTAAAACACTCTGATATGATTTCATCTGACTGTTTCAAAGTATTTCTATGTGACTCAGGAATTTACATTCAAACATTCTTCCATCCACACGTAAGTTTACAAAATTGGAAACTTTGTCAAGGTTTTGTGAAAAAGAACCATTTTGATTGGTTAAAACTCACCAATCATTACACATTTAACATTTTGTGTTTTGAAGTTTGTAAATGTATTCCAATAACAATTGCATATATATCATGCCCTGCAAATATCTTCTGAAAAGTAAATCATTATTGTATATATTTTTATAAGTATAATATATGACATTTTTATCTATATTGTACAGTACATATCTGTTCAAGAAAGCTGGATAAAAATAGTATATGACTCTCTCTATGGATATAGTAAGTACATATTACCATAACAGTAACAATCAACAGGTTGTATCAGTCAAGCCAATTTTGTCTTCTTACCATCAAAAATGTCTGATATATGAAAAAAAATACCTCAGATTTTTCTATTTCCATATGTGAAAAGTATAATTGAATTTTTTTTTTTTTTAATTTGACAGTTCAGCAATAATACATTGCTTCTGGAAGATTGTTTGATATTGAGCTGACCTTAACACACATAAAAACTATTTTTCATCACAACAATCTAGATTTTAGAAAACAAAAATATGTAAAAATGAGATAATATTAATTATATCAATAATTAATGAATAAATTCTGTCAAAAGTAAACAAAAATTTGATATAATTATAGAAGAGTGGTATATACAAAAATTCACAAACCAACATGAATAATTAAATAAGTGATAGTTCACAACACATAGTTATCTACAAGACTCCTAATGAATTTTACATCTTACAAAAATAGGTGATTTGTTCAGTACACATAACACTCATCCACCACTTTGATACATTCCCCCGTCACTCAGTGGAAATTTCCACTAGTTTTCGATGTGGTAATGTCAATCATGCTAATTCTGTACAAAGATGAGCACAGCAGTAGAAGGTTTATGAAGAGTTTTCGTTACTATTGGAAACAGTGACCAACATTAACTACCATATTTGTCACACTGTAAGCTCATTGGACAAGTACGGAACCTCAGATTCAAAGTATGGGCTTATCATATGAAACAAGTATCTTTTGACATTTTCCTTAAACAACAACAGATAGACAGGAATTTTTTTCCAGGCATATCACTATATAAAATAGGGTACACTCTGAGCGACATTAAACGTTTCATACACGTTAAATTCAAATACACTTATGTTTTCACAACAGGTAAAACAAAGTGTACACTATTGAAATCAATGTTAAAATTGAGATTAAGCTAAATGAGAGAGGTGGTTTTAATTGTGTTCCTAGATTCAAGCATGTGTTAATTTCAACGAAAATGATTTTCTATTCCAACATACTTAACATAAAAAGCAGTAACGACATGCCAGCAAAGCAAAGCATCAAACTAGCATTAAAGGCATTGCTCAGAAATCACTCAGAAATCACTCTGCTGTTAATTGGTTTCTGATCAGCTTTGAATTTAAAGACAAGTTTTGTGTTAAAGATATGGCAAGCTACGCAAAGAATTATCTATATCAAACAATTAATATGTAAAACAAAAGAATATTGCAATATGATTGACTTTCATTTATCTGGACATGATCTAAAACATAGGTTATAATTCCATGGAACACATGACTCGCCCAGCAAGGCTTAGACAACGAAAGGTAAAACCAGAGTCACTTATCAAAGCAATAACAATTCTCATTTCAATTGACCAGCTACTGACCAGCAACTGACCAGCCAAGACATAATGTGTTAGCATCAATCAACATCTTATGAACTGTCACTTGACTAGTAAGGACACTGGAAGTTGTCGTGACTAGCTTGATCAGATATCAGATAGGTTACCACACCTGATTTTTATCATTATACAATGCTTCTGCAATTGAGCAATAATTAACGATTCCCGAAACACTTTACATTTCAGTTCAATATCTAATTCTTATACATTTATAAAGTTTATGATCCACAATTAAGAAGAATAGACAAACGTTCATATAAAGAAAGGTTAAAATATATCTACAGCACACCTGAATTCTCAATGTATAGGGATTTAGCAAAAAGAAGATTGATCAATTTATCTAGCAAACCTACAAACATTACAAACTCTCTCTTACCTAAACAAAATTGTTTGAAGAATGATTCGAATAGTCCATAGGAAAAGCAGTCAAAATATCAAACATAAAGGTGATTTCATAACAATTTTATCATTGATGGCTAAAAAGCAATAAAACAACAAAAGCAGTCAACACATTCCTATCATGGATTATAGCATATTGTTACACTTTATATGAAATTATAGAAAACTTTAAGCGTTGCAAAAAAAAATATGCATTCAGCAGAAGCAGCTATGAGACTTTCTCTAACCAGTAGACTGACAGTGATGTGCTGTCAGCTATGAGACTTTCTCTAACCAGTTGACTGACAGTGATGTGTTGTAAGTCTTTTTTGTTGTTTCATTCTACTATGTATTCTTTGCATTTCTAACCTTCTGAAATGAATTTTCTTGACTTTTTTTATGGATCATTTTAATGGAATTTTGTATCCTTATGAAGAATTGTTTCCTGCTTCAACTCATGTCATTTCCATTGTTTTCCATTGTTTATGACCACGGTAATAATTTATTTACAACATGCAATTTTTTGGAATGTCATTCTGACATCATTTTGGTAAGTGTATATAGGAAAATGGCATCACAAGGAAATTAGCAGTGTAGATAATTTTGTATTACTCCTCAAATAACCAAGGGACAATTAAACGAATATCATGAGAAGGACATATGGATATTATTTTACAACACAGCCAAATATTGTCAAGATCCATCCCTAAACAAAGTGAAGGAAATCATTTTAAAAAATTAATAAATATAATGAATATATCATAGCATAAAAAAAATGTGAGAGACTTATGGTCAGTCACTGTATCAATGATTTTGACAATGAATTCATTTTAAACATGCTTAATCAGAAAAAACACAAGGTAAACTATTTAATGCATATCATAACTATTGATGAATACATTATTTTCCAGTATTCTGATGTCTACTATTGTTATGAGGCAAGGAAAGAAAGGTTGAAAGGAGGGTAAGGGTTGGTTTAGAGGTGTGGATCATTAGGCGGCAAAAAGAGGAAGATTGGAAGGCAAGTTGGAACTGAAACAAATGTATAGTTGTTAATGATACAAAAAGCAAGGAGACAATACATAAACCACTTCCTAGTTTAGCTTATTCCATGGTATTGAATCTTTACATCAAATGTTGCAACAACACCAATATGTAAAAATAAATCATGGCGAAAGTCAACAGTTCAACTTTAGAAAAAGACCACCAGGGTAATATACTGGTTTCGAAAAAAGTTAATTAATTCTGATATCGTGTTGAACTGTAACGAAAGGTATCCCATGACTCAAACCACCGAAATTAGAAGTTCCACAGTAAAAAGCAAAACAAGACAAAAGATCAATTCTTCAGTGTTTTCATGTCAATGTCATTTAGTTACAGTAATTTACTATAAGCATGGATGGACTTTATCTTGGATGGTCATTCTAGTTGCTATTTATTAAAACACTTAGTTTGATGACGTTCTGAAAATTACAAAATAGAGTTGAGTGTCCATTTTTATAAATGTCATTTACCTAAATATTGTGGTCCCAATTCATATAAAGTTGTGAAGCATGCTATTAGATAAAAAATGAGAACTTTAATTGGTCCATGACTTCAATGTCAGTAGAGGAGAACTTATTAAAACAGTTAACATGTAACTTACTACTGATTCCCCACTCTAATGATGAAACTCATCAATGACTTAAGGGGGTAAGCTACCAAAACCATGATTGATATCATGACAGTCTCCCTTTATTGTCACTTTCGAGATCTGTGCCAATCTCAGATTGTTCTAATAGTGATTTCTCTGTAAACTTTAAAATGGTGATATGAGATAAAATCTTTGCGATGGATGATATAAAATCTCTTTAACATATAATCTGTACCAACAATCTTCTACGGTCACTTTAGATGACCGGTAAACCATCTAGTCGAAACATATTTTCAGTCACAAATTTTCATTTTCTGCTTGTTTTGTATAAATGGTTACCGTATTCAAAAATGTTATTTGAAATGCTCTAAATGACCATAAGTTTGAGTTTTATACTAGAGCACAGAAGTATTAAGCTTCCATTTGGTTAGTAATCAACAATATTAGTAAGGGATAAGTTAAGTAGAGAAACAAATCAGTTACCAACATGAGAATGTGGAAGTGGGGCCAACAGAAATCAGTGACAATAATCTCTTCCGATAAGACACCCCTCCCCAGACACATCATTCACAATACTACAATTCTATTGCCTTTTCAATTACCTTTTGTAATATTGCCTTCAGCTTTATCAAAAAAGTATTGAAAGTAATGTAAGGAAATTGAGGGTGTTTTTCCGTATGATAAGATGGTCAATACCTGTATAAGAACTGATCTGCTTTCAGTTTTTATTCTATTTCATAATTTTGTATTAAATCCCAAAAGTAGAACCAGATGACCAGTTAATTCATTCAGAAAATTCCATTACATATCTAAACTGTTCCATTCACAAAATTCTTTCTGGGGAATTACACTTTTAAAATTTGATGTGTAAAGGTTAAACATCTGGAGCTCAGGTACAATCATGGTGTTGTTGTACACAAAATGTTTTTGAAATGTAGTAATTGTAAACAGCATGTCAGGGTACACAAAGTTTTAACCTATCTGGTAACATAAAACAAAATTTAAAAAAACTAACCAGTGTATAAAAAAATGAGATGATGATCACACACCTGATAATCAGGAGTAATGGATATATTTAGGAGGAATATGTTCACATACTTCAGTATAATTCTCCTAAACAATAGAAATATCGGCTGCCTACATACTCTATCATATAAAATCTAGGTGCTGGACTTTATTGAGAATCTAAAACAAAATGACTCTGAAACTCTTGATGTCATATACTAAAATTGTCGTAACAGCTTGCTCAGTTTCGTTATCTAAGCTGGCACTACATCGTAAAAAAATATTGATCTACAATATATCTGTCCAATCAAATTAAAAGTCTGGGAAAGTCTTTTCAACAAGACACTAAGCAGATAACTTTTTTATCATAAAATTATGTTATAAGAAATGTGAGATTATGCTAAAGAGAGTAAATTATATATATATATACACAATGTTAAATTGCATTCAAAAGAAGAATTTTATCCATCTTCACAATGTATTGATCTACCATTAGCTGATAAATGTTGGGTATGTCAAGATAACTGATAAAAAAACATATTTTTAGATACATAACAAGGATGAAATTACCCTGTAATATCCTGCCACCAGTTACAGTCTGGTGGAGGAAGGGAGGTAAATGCAGCCATTCAGGAAGTTTGAGAGATTCAAACTTTCAACAGTCTTCAAATAGTTGGATATGACAAGTAAATTGATTTCAAGACTCATTCTTCTGAAGAGAAATATTCAGAATTAAACCTATTACTTTTTCCAAGAAATGAGCCAACTCAATCGAGATTTCACAATACATGGCCAAACACAGACAACACTGCGAAAAGGATGGAAATGAGAATTAACACAAGGACAAATTCTTGCAGTTAATTCTCTAATGGTTCTCAAATGGCACAGTATTTACATCAAAACAAATTAACTCAATTTCCAACACAAAGTCATAAATTGACTGCCTTATATTTGTTTGGAAAGCCTAAGTAAATACTATCAAGTTTATAGCAGTATGTATACATAAATTGCATAATTTTTAGAAATTTATATCTACAATATAATGTGTTTTAAAGTCCTTCTTTTTTTATAATGTTATCCTTAAAATCATGATAACATTCAATACAAACATTTGCTTTTTACAAAAATGGCTGATTTTGTATAAGAAAACAAAATATCATCACCAAAGTGTTAAAAATGTCACAGACATGAAGGTACTACTGAATCATAACCAACGATTGTAAGGCTGAAATATTGATCTCCAGCAATAAGTATTGTTCATAAAAACATGCAGTATATGACACTTAAAGATATGATTTACAACGATATCACATAAAAGATATGTATGAAAAATTTGAGAAGAAAATGTAAATGAATAAGGAAGCATATGATTATATTACAAAATGACATATTCTGTTATTACAATGTGTAAATAAGTGATTGAAAATGTTTTACATAATTATACAGTATGACTGTCTGATATGTCTACACGTTACAATAGGCTTAAAAGGCCATTGTTCCAATAAAATAATGCAAATATTTTAAAATATGCATTTATTTTGTAAATAGGATTCAAAGATAAAAAGGAATCTATAACATCCATATGAATGGTTCACTGTTAACATTGAATTCATTTCTTAGCATAAGAAAAAAAATAATCAGATGCCAGATAGATCATGTACATAATTTTGACATATTCTTTGTTCAAAAATTAAAATAATTGACAATGCTACTTCCCTGATTAGGACAAAAATCTGATTTACATTAGCAGTGAAACTCCTGCTTTTTAAAACATTATCAATAAAATGTCCATCCAGTCAATCCTTTAATAATCTCCAACCAGTGACATCATCTACAAACTACACCTTATTTCATCAAAATGAAGAAAAAAAAACTCCCTTACACCAAAGTATATAAAAAGCCTATTACCCTTGGCCATTATACATAACACTGAGACTTCCTCAGGCTCTACACTGCTGTAAAATATCTAAGTTAATCAAAATCAGCAATATGGAATAAAAATTACAAGGTAAGGAAGGATTTAAAAGTTCTCACGTCACCACACAGTTCTATTTCACGATATTCATAAATTTGAACATCTTTTTAATTTAACGAGAATTGAGAATTTGATGATAAAAGAAATGAATTCTCCCGCTAGGAAAACTACACAGACTTGCAGAAAGATATGCAAATTACTGCTGTTTTTGTCTCAAATCTGATAAGAATATAAATTTTTGAGATACCTTGATATCACCTTAATGTCGCCAGAGAAATCTCAGTGTAGGTTACATGTTTGTCATGTAAATGTGCTCCTCTGTGTTCCTATGTACAGATGAGGAGTTTACGATTTAAATATGGATTGCACTTGGTGTGTGATGTAATCTCTTACTGGTTCAACAAACTTCATCTGCTGCTTCAACTGTTTGGCGATAGGATGGTTGATATTGGAGTTGTAGATCACTATGGCGACCACGGCCAGAGTCAGCATGATAAACACTAGTGTAGACATGAACACAGCACAACAGGATGGGCCTGATTTCTTCAGGACAACAGGGCTGTCTGTTGTGGCTTGAGTGTGATTGGTTGATGACGTGTCGACAGCATTACTAGCAAGTGGTGCAGATCCAACCATGTTTTTCGTCTGTGGCTCAACAGTCTCTGTGATGACAGGTCCAGACGATTCAGCTTCAACATGGTTGTTGGTCTTTGAGAAACTATCCTTTTTTAAGATTTCTTCCTCCAGGGATTTGATCTGTTCATCGAGACTTATCTTCGGAGCAGAATCTTCTTCCACTTTCTCGTCAATCTCATCTTCGTCTTTTCTATCCACAATAATCTCGTCCTCAATCAGGGTAAAATTTGGTTCGTAATCAGGCAGCTTGTTGTCCGCAGACTCTGAGCTTGCTTGTGATGGAATCATGCCATTGACTTTGACCGGGGACTGCTGTTCCACTGCTTGTACTACCTCAATAGTGTCTGCAATAGTCACGTCCTCTTCCACAGCAACAGGGGCCTTGACGATTGGACTGGTTGGTAGTGTCTCCATATTGGTAGAGGTATCCAGTCCTTCCACATCTACAGCAGATTCTGGAAATAAAAAACAACACATATCATTAATAACAACCACAGTTTTAACAATCCTATTTTACAGGATTTCATTTTCCACAAAAGAAAAATGACTTCATGAACGAAGACCGCTTTCTATCAATTATACACATCATTTACCATCGTCTGGTAAAGTATTCTTTTACCTAGAGTTAATTTTTTCGGACCTGTTGAAAGAACAATACTGTTTATTCCATTATATATTTCCAGGATGATATTTTCACTAATTCCTGCTCCATCAAAGTGAAAAGTTAGTCAGTGAAATAATAGGACGTGTGTAAGATGTCCCTTTACAATCAGATCACAAAATTTTATTCATTAAATATAATATTCATTAAATATAATTTGATTGTTTTAAAAGAAAATTGTGAAAATTTTGACCTGTAAAATTTACCAGCTTTGCGTGTGGTATAAGATAAAACTTAAATAATGGGGCAGAGATATCAAACACATCATTTATTTAACAATCCTCCTGAGGATCTGTTTAACTACAAACAGAAAAAACTTATTTCTTTCATCATCAATGTCAGCTTCAACATTCAGATTAGAATTTTACAGATCACACATAACTATGTAAGTATATAAACATCTATTAGATAAAGTCTGTTACAATCACAAGCGTAATGACATCAAGCAGAGCTGTGATTGACTCGAGGGTCTCATTGTTTCAATTATGACTTCAAAAGTTTGTAGAGTCATATGCATCACCAAAGAAAATATATACAGAATGACAATATTGCTTTTTTATCAGTCTGACGAAATGCTAATTTTGGCAATTTCTTGGGAAAAGTTATGTGATGAACAGAATCTTACATTCTTTCCATTTCATGTGGGTGCCAGTACAGACCTATTTTGAAGGCTTGTTTCATAAATCTAATATGAAAGGAAAACTTGAGTAATATCCTCATTATGTAAGTTCTCCTGATGGATATCTAAAACACATCTGGTCTTAAATGAAGAAAATCAACTTGATGCTATTGAAGACAAAGAGAGAAAGAGAAAAAAAGTTTTAAATGAAAACCTTGTTTCTTCCAATATACACAAATTTTTGGAGTTTGAAGATAAAAAGCATTAAAAATAACATTAAGTGATATTTCAAAACAATGTTCATCGTTTTTTCTAGATAAAAGAATTTTATATAAATGTTAGTGAGTGCAATATAAAGGGTTTATATGATTGCCATACAAAAAAAGGAATAGTTGGATATACAACAAATTCAAGTTCACCAGTACTTTAAGCCAATGTGAGCTTTGTTAGAGAATTAAAGTTAATGTTCATCAAGTCATACAGCATGAACAACAATCAATAGAAACTCCATACAAACATATCACCATCACCATGGAAAAGGTGTTGCAATCTATAAATGCAGGATAGACTAGACCAACAATTACAAGACAGAAACATTTAGAGATAGGATCTGTTACACATAAAAGCACACATGTAATAAAAGTAAGTGTTAATAATAACATTTTTATATATTGTTAAAATTGTATACGTGGAATAATGGAGTTACAGTGAGATATCCTAAAATAACTCCATTACCTTAATATTCTTACTGTAATTATCCTAAAATAGTACCAATATTGACAATAGACCAGAGTCCTGGTGAGGCATTTCCATTGCCTCAATAACCTTACCACAGATATCCTAAAATAGTACCAATATTGACAATAGACCAGTGTCCTGGTGAGACGGTTCCATTATCTCAATAACCTTACCACAGATATCCTAAAACAGTACCAATATTGACAATAGATCAGTGTCCTGGTGAGACAGTTCCATTATCTCAATAACCTTACCACAGATATCCTAAAATAGTACCAATATTGACAATAGACCAGTGTCCTGGTGAGACAGTTCCATTATCTCAATAACCTTACCACAGATATCCTAAAATAGTACCAATATTGACAATAGACCAGTGTCCTGGTGAGACAGCTTCATTACCTGTATATTCTTAGTTTAATTATCCTAAAATAGCACCAATATTGAAAACAGCCTAATGTCCATGTGAGGCAGTTCCATTACCTCAATAACCTTACTGTAATTATTCTAAAATACTATCAATATTGAAAATAGCCCAGTGTTCTGGTGACACAACTTAATTATCTGAATATCAACCTTTAGATTTAACTTATTTATCTCTTATCATTTTAAAACCAGCATCTCAATAAACCATTCAATACACAGATTACCTCCCTTGTTCTTGGACATTAGACCAATACATCAAGTTGTTTAATTCAATATCAGCTAACAGAAATAATCAGACATTCCAGATGCAGTACCACATACGTGGTCTCAGACATGCAGGTAGCAGTGTTGTGATCTGCTACAACAGATCCCCTATAATCCAGGTCCCTACATGTGTGGTGAAGTAAGTACAGACCCTACCCACTATATAGACTTGGTGTTATGGTGACTTAGAAATACATTATACACTGTAGTAATGGCAGTAGTATACTCCTCTATAGCCGTAACAATGCACAAACTTACCCTTAAAGTGTTTCTTATCTACAATTGTAAATAAAAACACACATGCAGAAAAACTTAATGTTAGAAACAAAACATAATATATACAAAGTGATTAAGAAACTCAACACACAGGTTGATACAGTGGAAATAGAAAAAAATGTTTAGGTATATGAAAAAAAACAACAACAACATGAAAAAAGATATTCTACAGGGAGAATTCAGTCTAGCAGAATAACATGTAGGTATTTTATAGTAAACATCTGATTAATATATATATATACCTTTATTTATTACAATGAAATGAAATGAAATTCTCTGATTTTCTTGTTTGGATGAAAATGAAGTAAAGTTGAATAAGCCGGTTTTCCATATACATTTCAGTTTTCTCGTATTTGGTATATAAAAAGTTTTAAGAGTGATTCTCACCAGATAACAGTGAAAAATAGTAGGATACAACGTAAAGCTGCCAATTCAGAATGGCGTCAACTTTTATTTTGGAACAAAAAAAATGCTTGTCAATTCTATACCATCTCATACACTCTGTACGTCAGTGCTAGTACACTCCACACTGGTCATATGTCTGATGAAGGTGACCTTGTAGTCACGGAAACGTCACACTTAAATCTTCTACTGGTTGGGTTACAAGAACTTCTAATCTGATGTCATCTCATGTTGTCAAGTGTAATGTCAAACCACCTGATGTCACGAATATTTTCCTAACTTGACCACTTAATTTCATGTTTTATTTAATTCTCATTTAAAAATGTAATAAAAAGAAAATTTGCTTTACACTTGTGAAAAATCCTACTTGTCAAACTTGTGAAATATTGAATATGGAACAGAAAAATATCAAATATTCTCACAACATTTTCAATCTATTTTTACTTATCAATGTCACAATACATAACACCGTGATCTAGATAACTAGTGTCCAGTCCCTCTAAGTAAAAGCAAAGCATGGAATGTCAAGGGAGTGAAGTGATGGGCAAAAATACGAAGCAGATGGAATCTCAGCTGGAAGTTTTATGTCCTTCTTGATTAATCAATCACTAAAACGTTTTATCATCCTTGTGTGTATATCATATCAATTAGCAACATCTTTAAATCTATTTTTTAATTTTTACTTGATGTACACACACCTGTGCTTTATGCCTATACAAGATTTTACAGTGGTTATTTTATACTACAATGTACTGTATTTTGAACTATTTTGAAATATTTTGAACTATTTTGAACTATTTCATCAAAGATCAAAGTTGTCAGACAATTTCATAAAAAATCTATGTTTTGCAAAGGTTTATATGATGTAAAGAATGAAAATAAAAATAATGATAATAATAAAAAAACACACACACATGAAAAAATTCTCAAAGATCTTGCGATATCGATCTTGAAATGCTACTTTGAAGTGCTATATGGAGCAGATTCTCTGCAAAAGATTTGATAAGTAATGCAAAGTTTGGTCAAATATGAGCAGATGTAGAAAAGGTGTGCACGGAATTCGTTTGAAGTTAGCTCCCTTCAGGTGAGGTGCGACCACATGAACCACTACAAAATATTACTCTACCTGGTTTCAGCTCAAGAATTGGCAGAGGTTGAACTGTTAACACATCAACAGGTATACAATCATCTTGAGGTACACACAGAAGGCTAAATCACCCATAGTGTTCATCAAATTAACATGATAGGTATATTATTAGAACACCTCACAGATGGACATGTTCAGAAAATTCTACAGTGATGGCATATTAAACACCTCCAAGGACATTTGTGGTTTGTCAAACCAATCTAAGTTTATTTGTATGATGGGTTGTGATGGAAATTCTGGGACACATGCAGATTGGGCACATTACATATACTATATACCTGGTACCATATTACAGACTCTAACACAGAAAGAGAGAGATTATGTATATTCTTTGACTAGTCTTATAGCCACAGATTTTCAAAAATTTAGCAAAATCTTAACGTTAAAGTTACTTGTTTTTTAATTGCCCTCATTAATTATATATAACAGATCTAAGTAAATACATTTGGTTTCCACATTTATTTCACGAAAATCATAGTGTTATATTACATTTTGATAACAGTTTCAACTTAAGATAGCAACAGCTTGTAAACGAAATGAATATAATATCTGTATGTTTCTTAATCAAAACATACAATGTAGATAAGTATTTAACATTACAAAAACAATTCTGTAGCATATTGGTAATTGCATGCAAAAAAAACCAAAAGAAATAAAAAGGAAACAAAAACCTAGAAATTTTGCTTGTAGAGAAATGACTGATTCTAAACTTCTGAAATCTCCTCTTATATTAAACAGGTCGGGCAAATATTATGTTAGTTTCCCTTTACATTACCAGTGATTCATTTCAGAATTTGGAAATAAATAAAAAGAATATTCTATCATTTTCATTTGAATGGTCTATATGGCCCTCGTATGAAAGGTATTATTTTTTCATATGTGGCTGTCATTTCCCATAGAAGTGGAGACACTTCCAGCTACCTATCACAAAACTTATTCAAACTTATCTAAGTTTATACTTAGATAATGCAAAACAACTTTTAACATCTTTACAAAACAGAAAAAAATCAATTTTTTATCATATTTTCATTTTTGTTTAATTTCCATCTGAGGTATAACTTCTGATGCCAATTAAAAAAGGTAAAAAAAAATTATTTTAAATTACACAATTTTTTTTATTGAAAAACAAACAAATAAACAAAAAATGCAACAGATAAAATAAGCTTTGAGTATTATACTGTATTATTATCATTTTTACTGCTATGAATTAATATTAGAACATAAAATAAGAAACGGTATTCAATATGATGTGCAGAACAGTATATAGAGTATATATGATATATCACAACTAACAAGCCAATCTATACAAGCAAGGACTGTAAACAGATACCAAAGGGACATAACTCACCTTCCTTCACAGTATCATTAAGAACTGAAGAATTCTTCAGAGAAGCCTTGCTATCACTCTTCCTGCCAAAGTTGGGCAGTGATGATGACCTACAAACATTCATTAACTATAACCTGACCAGACAATTGTTCAAATGAAATCAACTATAAATATCCTATACACTTCTATTTAATGCTTCAAACACACAGTCTTCGAATATATAAAAACTCACATAATAATCGTCTACTGTGTTACCAAAGTGAGAGTTATGACTGCAGTTATAATTATCATAATATGGTACAAAACACACACAATAGGTAAAGTGAAATCAGTAATAAAAGTGAACAGTTTACTGTTAAATTTTGTTTTCATTTGATAAGGGCTATTCTGTGAGTCTTAATTATTTCTTTAATTATTGCTTGCTACATCTCAAAATCTCAAAACCATAAATTCTATGTTATATGTCTGAATTTATTCAAGATTGTAAAATCAATACATGTAACCTGTCTATACATCAGCTGTGATCTCTGTTTACTTATGTTACATTATTATAAAACAGAAAGTAGGAGATACCTGGAGAAGCTCGGCTCGTTCCTGTTAATTCCGTCACTGTTGCTATATGCTTCATTCTGACACTTTCCGCTAAAAATAACAAGATGATAAATATTTTATTTAGTAATAACAGAATTACAAAATAAATTTATCCTTGAAAATCAAAACCCATGTTTTTGTCCATAATATTTCATGAAAGTTAATTTTAACAATTTTGAAATGCTGAACTTCCTAACTTGGCTACTTGAACTTAATTTTTTTAAAAACATTGACCTTCCTGACCCATCTTAACTTTGACCACTAAGAGAGCAGTGACTTCTTGACCTACCTGAACCTGAACTTTGACCCTCGTGAAAACAGAGATCCTCCTGACCTCAGCTTGGGCGGGTTGTCCGAGTTAGGTAACCTACAAATACAAAATAATGAAAGAACTAAACACGTGAGGTAGCATTTTAAGATATGGTAGGTTGTTAAGAATGTACATGGATATATAATTAATCAGATCATAAGATATTGGGACATCTCTTTCTTAAGATGATAAGACATTGGGACATCTCTTTCTTAAGATGATAAGACATTGGGACATCTCTTTCTTAAGATGATAAGACATTGGGACATCTCTTTCTTAAGATGATAAGACATTGGGACATCTCTTTCTTAAGATGATAAGACATTGGGACATCTCTTTCTTGAGATTTTAAGATATTGGGACATCCCTTCCACGAGATGATAAGACATTGGGACATCTCTTTCTTGAGATTTTAAAATATTGGGACATCCCTTCCACGAGATGATAAGACATTGGGACATGTCTTTCTTGAGATGATAAGACATTGGGACATCTCTTTCTTGAGATGATAAGACATTGGGACATGTCTTTCTTGAGATGATAAGACATTGGGACATCTCTTTCTTGAGATGATAAGACATTGGGATATCTTCATATTGAAATGAAACAATATATAGATATATCCTTCTTCAAATGATAAGATACTGGGATAGCATCTATTGACCAGAAGATATTCAGCCATATCTCCTTCTCAGTTAATAACGAGATTCAGATACCTCCTGGAGATGATAGGGTATCCAGATTAATCTTCGTTCAGTAATAAGAGATTGGATATGTCCTTGAGATGAAAATATAAGCAGGATATATCTACTTTTCAGGTGATCACACATTATTGGAAATTGGACATCTCTATCAATTATAAAGTATTACATCATGGTTTGAAATCTAACCATTTTTTTCATTAGGATTATAAAAGTGTGAAAGAAAATTTTGTGATTTTAACATATCTCAACTGCCAAAACCATAACAGTATACGACATTAACTTGTGATTTTAACATATCTCAACTGCCAAAACCATAACAGTATACGACATTAACTTGTGATTTTAATATATCTCAACTGCCAAAACCATAACAGTATACGACATTAACTTGTGATTTTAACATATCTCAACTGCCAAAACCATAACAGTATACGACATTAACTTGTGATTTTAACATATCTAAACTGCCAAAACCATAACATTATACCACATTAACTTGTGATTTTAACATATCTCAACTGCCAAAACCATAACAGTATACGACATTAACTTGTGATTTTAACATATCTAAACTGCCAAAACCATAACAGTATACGACATTAACTTGTGATTTTAACATATCTTAACTGCCAAAACCATAACAGTATATTCTCCATTAATTTATAAAGTTGACCACAAAATTTAACAACTTGTCAATCTCACTTAATACATACATAAGGTAGACCAGTTCACATTACTATCTGTACAGAGTCAGAAAATGTATCCACCAATAGCTTCCCTTTTAACATAACTGCTTGTCTCTCAACTCAAATATCAATAGTGGAATAGGATTTGATGAGCTACCAAAAGTACTATTACGGGAATTGAATATCAATACAGGGAAGCTTGTTAGTGGCAATATGTCTTACAAATTACATTTGATTCAAGACCACCAGAATCAGTAGAATGCACAAAGAACGAAGACAATTCAAGCAGCGAAGTCTCATTATTGATTCTACCAGAAAACATATAAGTCAATTGCACAGATGATTTCACATGTGGTAAATGAATGTAGACAAATTAAATACTAGCATGTCAAAACCAAATCAACTAGGAACCAAACATTATTTGATATGCTACAGTTTCTCCTTTTTTCTTTATATTTCAATTTGTTTTCAAACTTGCATACAGGCATATAAGTTTGCTGGGAAACTGTTGTACAGTATGAATGTTGAGAGAACGTGCCACTATTTCATCATACCTACATCTCTATCAAAGCCTTAGAAAATCTGTCATGATTATGAATGTGTGTAGTAAAAAAAAAAAACCCAACGTTACCAAATGAATATGATACAACACCACACTAACATTTTACTTACACAGTAAACAAAACAATGAGATAGATGCAGGTGCCTATTTGTTTAAAGTATGTTGCTGTACTGATCTAACTAGTACATCTACCTTATAAATTAACACCACATCCTCAATTTTTTGGTAAAGAGAATGTACTACAACTAATTTTTGTCCATAAATACATACTTACTTAACTAATCTGTCACCACAATATTTTGATTAAGAACACTTGATAGGTAAAATATAGTATATATAGAAGTTATCAAAATCCAAAAATTGCAATATATTTACGTGAAGAACAACTGCTGTTCCACAGCACACCGCCATAGGTATTTACACGCCCCTACCGTCTGGCACTTGTAGCCGATTGGTTGCTGCTTCTGTCAAATATTACAAATTAATCAAAGAGATTAGTTCATTTTATTTACTAATCATATCAGTCTTTAGGATCACAGGGCTTTGATTTAGTTAAGGTAATTGTAAATATGGACCTTTCCTGGTCTGTTAAGATGGTTTTTTAGAAGAATTAAGAATTACATTCAGTAACATGCATACATTCAAATCTGTGACAAGAATAGGTTCAAAGACTGGAACTAATTCTCAAGTCCCTGTGTAAGGAATTTGATTGGACTCAATCTCTTGGCCATTGTAGACTGATGGTATTATGACATTAATTTGATACATAAATGTGATATGTCTTCATCATGTTACTTTAATACATTTATCTTACTCGGCATTAAAAACAGGAAGTGAATGATTCCGAAATTAGAAACATGACATTTGTAAACTCCAATAGAATGGCAGCCAACTGATCAGGACTAACACTTATTCTGTATTATATTAGATTCAATTTCTTTTGATTAGAGACTTGCTAATGATATTTAAAAGGCACTTGAATAACACCCATATTTGGAATAAAAGAATGATTAATACAAGTTGCAGTAGAAGCATTTGTATCTCTGAAACACAAGTAGTATATATTGGTGAGTCAGAATTAAATCAATATCATCAGCTTCCTGTTGTTGTTTCTAAAAATAGAATTAATAAAAGACAAAGTCTAAAAAAAAACCAATTTGAGAGCAAGACTCTTCCTTCTTCATTAAGTGGTGTGAACATGGTAGCAAAAGTTGATGTCAAAAGTATAATTAACACCAGAAAAATATATAATTAATACAAAATTATAATGATTTTATTTAAATGCACTGGAGGAAGTGTGTATTTAACATTTGCAAAAGAAAGAATTTAGTTCTGTTAAAATTTAACCTTAGAATAAACTTGTTTATATACAAGAGAAAAACATTTCATAACATTCTCAACAGAGTTCAGTTCTGATTAAATTCAATCTTTGAATCAATTAACAATATAAATTTAACTGAGTTTATAAGAGACGTATAAATTTAGTTCTGATTAAATTTAATGTGATATGGAGTACAATATCTATTCATACAAGTCCAAAGTCACAATAACATCTGAGAAGTATAATATATAGCAGGGACAACACGGAAGAAACAGCCTACAGAGTGCTTATTGACAAGATGTCTCAAATACATGTACAAGTAGACATCTTTGTACATAATACTGGGGATATGTTGATGTCATGTGATCTGATTCAACCAATCAGTAGAGTTCAAATGTGATGTCATGTGATTTGATCCAACCAATCAGTAGAGTTCAAATGTGATGTCATCTAATGAGTGGTAGTGTGAGGTACGATAATTAAACATACCAGTGAGTTTAACTCTTAATTTCTATCAAATACATAATTTGTTAAAAAGAACGTGTATATTGTATGACCTAAAGTGAGTTGTTCATTGAACAAAATATAATTCCATTGTGATACAATTTAAATCTTGAAAGAAAAAAAATAACACAAATACAAAGTGAAAATATAAGTAATTATTTATATGTTTCCATAAAATTTTTCCCTCAAAAATATGTTGAAAAATTTTCACAAAAGAAACGACTAATCGTTGCTGATGGTGTAATAACACTTTAAACATTTTTGCTTGGAATTGGATTTGTACCTTAAGTTTAATATATCTAATCACAAAACTTTAGAATGAAAAACAGCAGTAATGACACTATTATGTAAGACATATGGAAAAGCAAGGTCTTACTTTCAGGACTTTTTGTCACACTAGTGAGAAAAACATTGAAAAGCAGAAGTCAAACTTAGTTTTCACTTCAAATTGAATTAAAAAACAAAAAAAAAATTCAGTTTGTGTAAACTTTTACTCATCAAATCTTCAAAGTCAGAATTTAGAATTCGGACCAGAAGGAACAGAATTTAGATCTATACCCTGACAGTGTTCGCAAAATAAAAAAGATAGAGTCTCACACTTAAAACTCAAATACACCATGCAATAATACCAGGATATAGAAAATAAGAGAAAAGGATATTTAAAAACACCAATACCTTGAAAAGATTAAATCCCTTTAAAAAAAGAAAATATTGATTGTTTTATAAGTGTAACAAATTTGTACTGTACATTTAATGAAAATAGTTTACAGAGCGAATTCATTATTTTTTTTAATTGTACATTGCAGAAAATGACTTGTTTGGAAATTTGCCAAAAATTGAAACAGTTCAGACTTTCAAACTTTTTGATATGTTTTTTGCACAAAAATGTCATATACCCTGCAGTTATAACTTGAAGGCTGACGTTAAAATGATTTACTCTCACACAATCAAAGAAGGAAATTCACATAAGGGTTTCCCAAATGTCACATTAAATTCACTCCAACTTAATGTACACTTCCATGCTTTAGATAAAAATTAATGCAGTCATGAAGATATTCCTTTGCACAAAACCACTGTTTGAAGGTTCTGTGATCACTACCATGTTCATATTTCAATCAAAGCAGACAAACTGAACAGAAACTCAATAGAAAAGATCAATGGCACACAGGAATAACATTTTTCCTTTTCTGTTTAGCTTCACTTGAATCAGATTGCTCATGATATTTATTGTAGCTTGCTTTATACAAAATCATGATTAATGTTATTGAATTTTAATTGACATCATGATTGTGTCTTAATTTCAGGGTTGGCCTTTATGATATAAATAGATTTTACACATAAGAGTTAGTGCCTTATGGCTAATTCATATCTGGGTTTGTGTCTAACTAATATCACAGTTGGTGTCTTAATCTCTGGGTTTGTGTCTAACTAATATCACAATTGGTGTCTTAATCTCTGGGTTGGTGTCTAGTATTTACAGACAAGAATAAAGACCTCAAAATTGGTTTCTATCTCATAATTGATAACAGGGTTCAGTGTCTGATATTCAAAAACATCAGAGTTTACATACATTTATCAAAAATGACTTGCAGGGACTTTTTTTTAAAGATATTGAAAAAGTTACAATCAAAATTGAAAAGCAAAGAACATGCATCCTTCTTGGAGAGAATCTGAAATACCTTCGTCCTTGACTGTTGTTATTCCACATCCAAGGAAGCAAGAAGAATGAGAACAAACAAACAATAACCAAACCCACTGGGAATTGAAAAATTGGGGAATCAAAAACATCTTTCTGAAAATTCAGACATTGGATACTAGGAATTCAGACATTTGATAATGGGAATTCAGACATTTGATACTGGGAATTCAGACATCTGATACTGGAGGATAACGTTTAGATCCCATTGAGAATAACTTTTAGACCCTATTGAGAATAATTTTGAGATCTATTGAGAATAACTTTGAGATCCCATAGAGAATAACTTGCCTTTTAACATTAATTCTATATCGTTAAATGAAACATCAATATAAAAAATAGAGCGATCAAAACTGAACAAAAAATACTTCACTCTAATTCCAACCACATTGACAGATGATTACAATACACTGACACTAGTATTACATTTTAATGGAATAATTGATTTAATTATTATTGATTTAGGTTGAATTTCTGCTCACATCTTACACAGACCCATCCTAATTTTCCTTCAAGAGTTTTGACAGTATTGCAAGGCATGCACTATTGTGGAGAATTCTCCTCTGAAGGTTTATTTGGATATCCTTAAATATGTGGAGTCAGTAATTCAAATCAAAGTCTCTAAGGGTCAATTGTCATTTAAATCTAGGTCAAATGTCAGTAACTAATTAACAAACACAATTAAGATTCATACCTTTCCAAATGATACATGCTTGTTCCATACATACAATACCAAATCAAACTACCTGCATGGTCATCCCACCAATTAAGGAATAAAACCGACACCATTACACCCAGGAAATCACCTTCCTACGTCAGCCTCTAAAGGTGATATGGCTTTTGTGTTATAATTACAATATTATCATTCTTTTTGTCATTATTTCATTATCAGCTGGTAAATGCAGTAAAATGAATTCATTAAAAGTTGAGGTTTTAACAGCCTCCCACATACCCACTTTTCCTCCCTTTTTTCATGTCCAAAATAAACTTCAAAGACATTTTAGTTTTCAATAAATACTGAATATTTGACCAATTTTGAAGAACTGAATGACCTATAAGTATATTTACAACCTATATGTACTAAAACAAGTTATAAGCATGCAGCCATCAGCTCTCCTGATTAATAATCCTGTTCCACGTATATCACTTCACTAGGTCAGCGATGGAAATGGAGACTAGGGTGGGTGGGGAGTGGTGATAAAGGGTTGTAAGGATACTGGAGGCAAAGGTCGATGGTGTCCAGATATAATGGTATGAGTTGTTTTAAGTGATCATGAAATAAAATATAAAAAAAAAATCTCAAGTTTACGTCTTCGTCCATGTTGCCTGCGTTGGTACAAAGGTAAGAATCCAGTGTCTGGGCCTAAATACCAAGATCATATTAACAAATATGTCATAAAACTAAAACAGTTTCTTTATCAAGGCAGAATTCATATTCATTTACTGGTATATCACTGACTGATAATAACGATATACGTTCTTCTAATCAAACAATCAAATTACTACATATATCTGATATCTAAGACAATGGAATCATACCACTTCACTTTATAGAGAATTAAAATTTTAATCAAATTAAATATCTTGTTTACTTAACATCTACAGATTTAACAATTGGTCTATTTTATTTAGCATATCAATGTCATTAAATCTGAAATAATATTAACTTACCATACGGTCAAACCTGTCTATAAAGGCCACTCTTAGGTATCAGAAAAATATGGTCTTTATAGACAAGTGACCTCTATATCAAGGCTTAAGTACTATGAATCGCAATACATTGAGAATCAAAAAAGTAGCATTACACACAAGGTTTTTTTATACATAAAACACATTTACGGCAGTTTTGATAGTACAATAAATGTAAGCTTTCAGTAATTGTAAGTATAACAGAAGGTGAATCCCTCTCCAGTGTATGTCAGTCACTGTGTAGACACAACACAGACAAGCATTACAGGATCTGAAGCTTATACAGATTTCTTAAAATCAGAAGGCGATGGAAACATATGTCAAGATGTCTGCAGATTCACAGAAATATTGTTATAAAAATGAACGGAAATACAAGCACTGTGCATATTAACCTCAAAGTGTAAATCAAAAACTGATCGAGAAAAACTTCAGCATCAATGGAGAGACAAAAGTGAAAAATGTTCCTCAAAACCATCAGACTAAGTAAGTATATGCATATCTGTCACTCTGACAGTGCATCCATTTGGTTTGGACTTGTGATATTTTTCTGTGTTGAATTTTGGAGGTTGTTTAGGACTTTTTGACTTTTAATGTTTTCATAAATTGAAAATACATGTAGCATGTTCCTTGTATATATTAATAAAAAATGTTTTAGGTAATATTTTGGAATGTTTTCATAGGGTAATGTGGAATGAAAATACATGTAGCATGTCACTCAAAAAATAAGGCTTGTATATATTAATTTCTTCCTTCTTAAAAAATGTTTTAGGTAATATTTTTTTAAAAACAGCATTGACACATATTTATTCTTACCCAAATCTTTATTCCTTTTTCTGTATTTGATAGATTCTACATGTGGATGTGCATCCAGACACTTGAAACTTATTGGTATAATGTGGAGGAATCATACTGTTATAATTATATAAGAAATGTTTATGGACACTATTGGGAAAAAGTAGTTCCAGACCATGGTGAGACTACTTCTCATTATTGGGCAGTGGTGTCAACATGTATATTTGCTATGCTTGATGAAAACTTTTTTTTTGTCAATTTGTTTTCAATATACTTTATTATATTAGTATAATAGGTAAGTATCAGGAATGTAAAGATAATCAATATGTATGACATCGCTGGACGCTAGTTTTGACAGCAAGTGCAATTACATGATACATTTCCACACCATTAATTAGAACACACACAACATACAGTTTGAAACCTTTGGTGAACAATTCAAATCTTTGATGAAACACACTTAGGAAGAAATACACTGTAAGTCACAGACTTACACATTGGACAATCACAATGGGTACAACAAAAAGGCTGGCTTCAAAGGGATTGAAATATATTTCCATCAAAAATATCTAAAGGCTTGCTTTAAAGGGATTGAAATATATTTCCATAAAAAATATCTAAACTAAATGCTTATGAATGCAAATACACCTTTTTTTGTAACTTCAAGCAAGCTGTCATACTCAACGGACAATAAAGGGATGATACTTGTAATGCATGCAAATAACCAACCATGATCATGATTCATCTGTAAGCTCAAATCTGATAGGCTAACAATGAATCAATCATAGTGAAATAACCAGCCATGATCATGATTCATCTGTAAGCTCAAATCTGATAGGCTAACAATGAATCAATCATAGTGCAATAACCAGCCATGATCATGATTCATCTGTAAGCTCAAATCTGATAGGCTAACAATGAATCAATCATAGTGCAATAACCAGCCATGATCATGATTCAAGTATTAGCTTAAATACCATTGGCTAACAATGAACCAATCAGAAAGCTGATTACATTAAAACATAGGCATGTAATGATGATACAAAACATAAACCATAGGAGATGTAATTACACCACTCCCATGCATTACCTTCTTGGTATTAGCTGTATCTTCATCCTAAGAAAATTAACGCAAATGCATAAAGAATCTGGGTTAGGATACATTCAGCTACAATATTAACATTAAACACAAAGGGCCTGTGAATGTCAGAAATCCACATACATCAGTATTGATGTATCCTATTATAAACCTTGACCTGCCAAATCTAATGTAGTTTTATCAATAATATTAATAAAAGCATCCTACACTGTAATAAGCCTAACTCCAAATTTTGAGCCACAGTAAGACTACATATTGGCTGTCTAGGCTTATTGCTGGATAAATACGGTCCTTTGTTCACTTTTTCTAAATATTATATGTTTACTTGTTATCTTCATATGTAAATCCTATGATGACGGCTGTTTGTGAAATTCTAAAATACATTTACCCCTAATGGATTTACGTCGTTTCTTAGGGGAAATAAACAGTAATGCAGAGTAATGACATTTCTCAATCCCATTGTCTGATGCTAATAAAATCATACTCTTAAAATAGCCTACACTGAAAACAAACAACAATTATACAATGACAAAAATATGATCAAGTCTGATATATGATTGATGAAACTTTTAAAAGATGTTGGTGTAAATCATAAAGGGACAGGTTCATTCATACATAGTGGAGTATATAAACAAATGGGTATACACTTGTGTGTCTACCTAGATAATATTCCAATCAAAGGACTGAATCATGCAGAAAAATGTCAGAATTATTTCAGCTTTATTAAATGAATACACACCTCAGCAATATTCACATGGACGATGAACATCTTGCCCTCGTAGGCTATCCTGCGAATCTGATTCCTGGAATGGATATTTAATATTTACATTACAGCAATGACTTCCACTCAAATAGTTCTAAATATTCTGTAATTGTTGTAATGACTTCAAGTACACAAATTTGATTGATATTCTGAAATACAATATCACATCAAATATGGCCAGGCACATTAGCTAATATAACTGCACCAATGATACAGGTACATGAGAAGGTGGATTTATTTACACAATTATTTTACCAGTATTCACTGTATAAATTTACACAGGTTTATCTGGTACTATGATATAGTTTTACTGGTATACAAATAGCACACAATCTTTCATATTGGAAAATAGTTGTATTGAAGGATTTGTTTGTCTGTTTTTATTTTTTTTTGACATCACAGATTTCAGAATGATATCATGAAAACAGATGTAACAAAAAACCAGTACCATTTAGTAATTAACATTGGGTATTTAATATTGCTTAAATAAGATTACTTTATAGCAATTAATCTCAGAATAAGGATAACCACCAAGATTATAAGACTAAGCAGTATGATATGATGCAAGTGACTTACCATTTGTAGAGCTGTGTGCGTCGACTACCGTAGAAAGTCATGATGCCTTGGTGTGTAACACCCAGGTAAAATTGTGTCCCCTTATGGTCCTGCCAATCAAAATATGCCATGTTAAATTTGGCCATTGATGATGATAAAAAATGTATCGACTGAATTTTCATTGGATGATGAACAATGACAATAAAAGTTCTTTATCTGATTTATAACTATTTATAATTTAAAAAATTATGGAGTAATTTGATTATAATTGTTGAGAAATTATTTAATATCTGATAACCATACACTTCAATCATTTTCAAAATACTGAAAATCACATTCAATAGATAACTGGTTAAATCCCCAAACCAGGTGGTCTGTTAAAGTTGCTTTTCACTGACCTTGACCTGATGAGGGTCAACACCATATGTATCTAAGGACGCAGCCTTCTTCAGGAAGTTAGCTTCAGCCTCCGCTGGAACCTGGCCACTACAGAAAACACACAACATATAAACTAAACCTTTCAACTCATCCACGAAACAAGTCAGCCAAAAACAAGACATTTTTAATATTTGTTAAATTCATTAATAATTAAATTGTTTTCCATAAGTGTTTGTTTTTGTTAGCTGGTTTTATTTCTCTTTCAGTAAGTCATATGAGATAAGCTACACCACACTAAAAACACATGTGGAAGGCTAAAAGTGTGTGATGATCCAGAGATAAAGGAATCTATCCAAGGTCAAAATCTCAACAGCACTAGATGTTCTGTGGTCTCTTGATAAACACAAACCACCTGTGCAGGAATTGATCCTCATACCTCGTCACCTCCGATCTTTCCAGGAGGTTGTGAAGTCTGATGCACTGTATATATATATATCATCATGTCCTCTAATCTATACTGAATACTTATTATAATTGAATAAAACAAATATTGTACATTTCTAATGTCGACCACTTGTGAGTAGAGTATTGTAAACTCAAAGTGTCATTAACCTGAAATAGTCGTCTATTATTATTATCAGTATAGGTATAAACATTTATAGAAACAATACAAACTGACAACTTATGCTGTTTTGGAGTTTAAAAGACATACTTGAGGGTTTTGTGGAGTTCCATGATTTGTTCCTCGGTCTTTGGGTTCTGTTTGGGTAACATTTTGAACTCTGTCACATAGCCTGGGGGATGGTCCTCTGCCTCATAGTCGCCCACCTCCGCTGTAAAATCACAAGTTCAAATCAGTATCTTCTAATGATAAAAAAATCTTCATGATCACAACATCAAGAAGTGTAATCCTCTCTTAAAACTACACAAAGCCTTTAATCCCTTGTTTAACAAGGGTTTTCTTACAAAGCCTTTAATCCCTTGTTTAACAAGGGTTTTCTTACAAAGCCTTTAATCCCTTGTTTAACAAGGGTTTTCTTACAAAGCCTTTAATCCCTTGTTTAACAAGGGTTTTCTTACAAAGCCTTTAATCCCTTGTTTAACAAGGGTTTTCTTACAAAGCCTTTAATCCCTTGTTTAACAAGGGTTTTCTTACAAAGCCTTTAATCCCTTGTTTAACAAGGGTTTTCTTACAAAGCCTTTAATCCCTTGTTTAACAAGGGTTTTCTTACAAAGCCTTTAATCCCTTGTTTAACAAGGGTTTTCTTACAAAGCCTTTAATCCCTTGTTTAACAAGGGTTTTCTTACAAAGCCTTTAATCCCTTGTTTAACAAGGGTTTTCTTGTTTAACAAGGGTTTTCTTACAAAGCCTTTAATCCCTTGTTTAACAAGGGTTTTCTTACAAAGCCTTTAATCCCTTGTTTAACAAGGGTTTTCTTACAAAGCCTTTAATCCCTTGTTTAACAAGGGTTTTCTTAACAACACATGAAAATCATTGAAAGTGATATGTATATACCAGATTCATTCTATATAGAAAATGATAAAAATATGTCTCAACCTGAAAAATAACACCTGTAACGATTCGTTAGAGCTCAGTAAATCACCTGAATGATAAACAGATAACATAGTCTCAATAACTCCTATATAAAGCTAGTTGCATCTCCTCAATAATGACTACTGTAAACAACTACTTCCTTACACAGGCAATTTACTTCTATTTTCATATTAGTGAATCTGCATTTACTTACTTCTCCTCCACTAAACCTGTGCATGTAACTTGCAACTACAGATAAAGGGGAAAAGAAACAGTGTTGTCTTTTATTTCTGAATGGCCTATCAACATTTCTAGACTTACACTGTATGATGTAGGCTGCCAACAGATTGGCATCAGCTGGTGAACACAGAAGTCGGCCATGATGCAGATCTCTCCGCAACTGAAGAAACAGGTAGTACCTGTAATTAAAACAGAGATAAACATCTTCATTCTGTCTCATACATTTCTCTTAATCTGTGGATGTTTCTATTACCTTTGTCGTGGAAATAATGTGACACACATTTAGTCTAACTAAAGGGGTATTCAACTTTTATCTGTTTTAGTGGATACAATTACAAACACCCTTACAGGGTTTATCATACTAAAAGTCAGGGGTTGGAATAATATTTACAGTTCTACATCACAGCCTGCATGGCCAGGCATAGGCTTATCATCACTTGGCATGGGCTTATTGCCAAATAAAAACAGAAAGTGCAGTTAAGGCAATGAAAAAATGATATATTATTATCAAATCATAAGATTTTACTGTATTGCATCGTGAATTTTGTCAGTAATCTTATCAGTAGTAACATTTATCACCAATAGAAAAATTATATTTAAAATTTTCTCTCACAGAAGTTCTAAAAAACAACACATTTTTTATCCTGATTGATTAGTGTTTCTGCTGGATAAAAACCTATCCTAACATCATAAAACTGTCTATGCAGCATTTATATCCAGGCCAATAGTGTTACTGTAAGACATATGTGTCACCAGTACAGTCAGTCTTAATAAATTGAGAAAACAACAGAAGATATCTTGGGAAATTTAATGATCACTTGTGATAATAAAGATTATAGTCCATAGAAGGAATGCTAATTAAAACCTAACACTTCGTCGCACTTTGTGGTTTTTATTGATTTTTACAAAACATACAAATTTTTGAGCGTTAGTTGAGTAAAATTTCGAAATAATCAATTTTTTGTTTTTTTGCTCTTATAAAAGACATGGGATATGATGACTTTGATGTGAGAGGATTGAGAATCATTCTTCTATCATTTTTTAAAAAAATTGCTCATTAAGACAAATGGTATTGTCACATAGCAATAATTTAAAGAATCAACAACATAATTATGGAAGTAGGATTTTGAAGATTTTCCTTTGTATCCAGTATGCTGCACCCTGTTCCTTTGCCTAAAGGCAGCTGAGACTGTCAGCTTTTACTAAATTGAATTTACTTCATTCAATGATGTTATATTATGTGATGAAAATCTACAACAAATTTCTGCAAGCAGTGTTTTATTGGGAATGCTAAAAACAGACTCCTTGGACCAGATAAACTAACAGAAGATTTTAAGTGGATCATCAGACATCAATAGTCTATTAACTCTATTGAGCCAGGGTTCCTTTCCCTCTGTTCTTCTTTCATTCTCTTTGCACTTAAAATGTACTTATGTGTTGTATTGACAAACCAAATGCAAAATTGTGGGATTCTTAATAATAAAATTTCGGAAAGACATTACAACTTTTAGCATGAATACATTTCGTACACCAAATTGTACCCCATTAGTCAATAATTATAGTATTCCTGTAGATAGGGCAACTCTTACCTTGTAATTTCTTCTCGTAATTTCATGGGATCAGCAGGGTAGAATTTGACTCGGAAGCAAAGAACAGTGGGGTTGACACCTGAACAAAAGAACCAGGGTTAAAACTCTCTTATATAGTCAGAAGCATTTGTATCAGTTCACAGGCATTTTACAATGATGTGAATATGTCTGTATCTTCTAAAAACAAGAAATAAAAAAAAAACAAAATGTTCAAATCTTTTACCTTTCAATTGTTTGTAGACAGATTTCAGGGGGTCCAGCCAGTGCTGAAAATATAATACCAATAATTAGTGTCTAAACCACTTATCATCTCAATATCAAAATGTGATATCAGATACCAAGTTCTTTCTAGAACGTATACCTCTGACTGTAAATAATCAGGTGTTCAACTTTTCTATTTTCCTCTAAATCATTCTCCTCTTGTCCCTATATTGATGATTTCCAACTAAAACCTAATCAATATGCAACAGGATGCTACCTAAGGCTTACATAAGATTTATTGTGTATGAGCTGAAAAAAGGTTTATATGGTAATTAACATTACATAAAATGTTTTAGGGAAGCTTCAAAAATGTGCAAGTCAATTTGAATTTATCTAAATTTTGATCTAATCTCCCAATTTTTTTTTTCTAAAGTAATGAATATGAGACATGAATGACAACAGAAAAGCAAACCATGTCTCACTTGATGGAGGAAGACAATCACAATTAGGGAAACTTCATTGAAATACAAATTAGGACTAAATATCCACTAGACTACTTTCTTCTTGTTCTTCTGCACTTGCTTTAATTACAAGACCCATTCAGTGAAAATTGCTCACACCTTTAATTTAAGGAAGCACACACTCTTATTTACTCTAAACTAATGAGAGTAGCCTCCCTTTAACTTATCAGAAATTCTAGAGCTGTATGAATATGATTTAGTTGCCTTTAATGCAATTAAGTATAGAATATGTAAATAAGACAGGTGATTCCATAAAAAACAGAGGTCTGTTTTGTAGATGTGTTTTACGAGTTTCCGTACTTGTTATCCATCGGCACAGTTCCTTTAACGATTGACTCGTCATTCAAGTCATACTTATAACTGTTCAAATATTTAACAAACCCTACATACTTCCTGTTTACAAAGAGCTTCAGGCCTGAATGTCTCGCACAACTTTTATATGTTTTAAATACTATTACGGTGTGAGATAATCTTTGAATTGAAGTAGTTATCAGTAATCGGTTGATAGGTCACGGAGGTAGTAATTCATAACTGACAGACAGAAGAAGTTGACTTTTTAAACAAACTTTCTACATGTTAGTTTACCTCAGAAACGTACAATTCAGAGCCAATTGATTGACATTTATATGTAATGCATCTTTTGAAGCGGTTGGATATAGACAATAACCATTTTAAATTATAACCTACTATTTTGCAATATCCCTATTGAGTTGACAGTAATGTGAAGTAGTCCTCAACCTGCCTGTAGTTGTAAATGTTGACATGTTAACAAAACTGTGACAGATTTTAATTTGCTTTGCATCCATAATAAACAATAATTTTGTTAAAATTGCCCCAGATTTAAATTTCAGAATCAAAGTACATGACAACTAGTCAATGCATAATTTAGACTAAAGCTTGAATGTAGCTACAATGTGTGAGGTTTCCTGACAATCTATAGAGCAGTTAGAATGAGATGATATGATAATTGAAAAATGTTTAAAATTTTCTAACCCCAAACATTTGTTTAAGACGCTCACGACTGGCCTCTGATGTTGTAGTTATATCAACACTTTTCTCAAACGTCAGAAATTGAGGCAGTAGAGTATAGCTTAGCAGTAAATTCTTTAAGTATACGACAGTATAATATATTGCAACATGAAGAGACAGTGAAGTTAATTCAGCATGAAATATTCATTCCCTGGTCCGTATCAACTTGATTAACTATGTACAGTCTGGGAGCACAATATACCTTTCTAGTGTACATACAGTATCCAGACATTTTATGTTAATATTTCACAAAAGTAAAACCTTATCTGAGAGATCTCTGATGAAATTAAATCATGCATGTTTCATGCATGTTTATACAGCCTAATATACATTTCATAAACAGGCTCTCTTTTCAAGGTCAGGTAAACAAAAAGTGAAAACATAAACAATATTATGTTTAGTTCCATCAAAAAATTCAGTTTCAAATGTAAGGTTAAAGTCTAAGTGCATTAGGCTCATATTGACCTTATGAATGGCTGTGAGAGACTGACAAAAAGCACAACTCTCATCGTAGAAAAATACTAGGGATAAGGTTCTTAGAAAGTTATAGAATGTACAAATATACCGGGTAAGAGGAATCAATAAAATAGTAAAGAGACTGACTACAGGTACGTGATGACTATCACCTTGACAACGGAGGTCTATAAACATTGATGTAAGAAGTTTACAACCTAGACAACAGAGGTCTATATATAGAGCTGTAAGCTAGACAACAAATGGCTATAACCTTGACAACAGAGGTCTATATATAGAGCTGTAAGCTAGACAACAAATGGCTATAACCTTGACAACAGAGGTCTATATATAGAGCTATAGGCTAGACAACAAATGGCTATAACCTTGACAACAGAGGTCTATATATAGAGCTGTAGGCTAGACAACAAATGGGTATAACCTTGACAACAGAGGTCTATATATAGAGCTGTAGGCTAGACAACAAATGGCTATAACCTTGACAACAGAGGTCTACATATAGAGCTGTAAGCTAGACAACAAATGGGTATAACCTTGACAACAGAGGTCTATATATAGAGCTGTAGGCTAGACAACAAATGGCTATAACCTTGACAACAGAGGTCTATATATAGATCTGTAAGCTAGACAACAAATGGGTATAACCTTGACAACAGAGGTCTATATATAGAGCTGTAGGCTAGACAACAAATGGCTATAACCTTGACAACAGAGGTCTATATATAGATCTGTAAGCTAGACAACAAATGGCTATAACCTTGACACTAAGCCCTGGTTGCTCAAAGGTTAGTTCCTGTTTACTAGAGGTTAGAAAAGAATACAAATTGTTGTAACTGAAAAAACAAGGAATTGTAAACTTGACACTTAAAAACATCAATTTAACCTTTCTGAAAAAGTTTAGAGATGTGAAATGATAAAGAATGTAAATTACTTTTTTTTTTATTCATATTTGAAAATTTTTACTAACTGCATGTTATCTCTAACCAGTCTTAGCACAACTGGGGCCTGATGTTTACATCTTTAACAAGAGGAATTTATATGAAATTTGAGAGATTTGATCCATCCAGTACTTCTCAAGAAATAACAATAACAAATTTCAGTGTAAAAATCTAAGATGTCCACCTGTTGGCCGTTTTTGTTTTTTCCTGATCAGCCTCAAAATTAATTGGGCACAGCTAGGGACAGAGGGGAACCTACACATGAAATCAGAGAAAGATTCATCCAGTACTTTTCAAGAAATAGCAATAACAAAAACTATTTGATGGACAGATGGACCACAGACCATGTGCCACAGAAGGAGTTTAATTTGAATAGCCCATCATTATCAGAGGTCTATAACAACAGAGCCAAGAGTTTACAACCTTGAAAACAGAAGTAAAAAACTATGACAAATGTCAGTAATCTATAACCTTACCAACAGTGGTCCATGACTTTGATAACATACATTTATAACTTTTACAACAGGTCTGTAACCTTTACAACAAAAGTTTATGACCTTATTAAAAGAGGTCCATGACTAAGACAACATGGAGGTTAAAATTTCTGAATAAGACACTGCACTTTTTTTTATATCAGAGTGATGTCACCACCCTTACTAATTCACAGCATGATTGCAGTAACGAGAAGTGAGTTACAGAAAAGCGACAGAAATCTAAATTACTTCATCGGAGAACAAAAGTCAAGTTGCAATGTATTTATACACCAAATTTATATCCCAATATTCCAAACAATAGCCACTGATACAGATTTCAGACCAATGGGATAGCAAATTGCATATACACCTGGAGATGTGGATACCCTAAGGCATGAACTTTCCTCATCAATATTTCAGATATTGTATACCTGTTCACACCAACAGTAAGATATTCAAAGAACAATGGATCAGGCATAAGATTGACTTTAATCTTGACCAGCCGGTTCATTAAGTGAAGTAAAGCTGTGTGCTGTAACTAGTCAGCATAAAGACAGGCTATGGGAATATTCATGGAATGTAGAATCTATCATTAAAAAATCTTACAAATATGCTATTCAACTACCTTCAATACTGATTCTATTCCAATGATTGTCTTGCTCAATGCTGTCTGTAAGAAGGCAGCAGTGCAGGCCTAATATATATGCAATGATTGTATTTGTATTGGTAGGTGATGGCTAAAACACTCAGCTTTATTAGAGTGTCTCATTTGTGGTAATGATCTAGGAATGACAGTCTGTAGGGAATACATATTGCCACAGAAAAACCTACACAGCCACTATATGGAAGCCTTATGATTCAAACAGGGATAAAACATAAAATACAGTCAGCTCTACAAATATCACACAATGCAATCAATACAAAGGGACGCCATGTTTATCTGGACATCTGGAGCGGTGTGATCCCTGCCACTCTCTCTACAGTGTTTCTAATTAAGGTAACAACACAGTACAGACAGCCTGCCTGAGGATTGCTGTTATTATTGTGTAGAATTTCTCAGTACTTTACAGCTATATCTTGTCAGATGTCTATGGGATGGGCGAGTAAAAAGATGAACATTTCAATATTTATGGATCATGCTATCACAAAATGGCATACACAAGATATAATTGCATGAGAGCAAGTTTGAAGATGTCTCCATAAAGAGCTGACATATTTGAAGTTCTACGTTAGAAAAAAACAAATTTTAAATTGGTAAAAGCCACCAGGGCTAATTTGAAATTGATTTACAACACTGTGGACTGAGATATGTTTAAATCAATATACAATGGGAATAGCATGAGAATGTCAGTAGATCATACACGTATCTCAGTAAAAGTGCTTTTATTGAATCTCTTTTAATTTACAATTGCAGAACAATCTTTAATACTGCCCCAGAGAAAAAAATATTTTCAAAACCATGGAAACACAGTTTTGAGTATCTTTACTATACCAGATGTTGAATCATATTATTAAGTTGCAATAATGAACAGTAATTAAATCAGAAATATTTTAGTCCTGTGCTCCGTAATAATGTAACATGTATGACCAGTCTAAATGATGGCTACTGTTTTAACACACTAGAAACCTTAAAGAATAAGCCATGCTTTCTAATTAACTATTAGATTTAGAAAAGAGTTCCTACTTTTCAACTTGGATTTTGATTTTATGAAATTATTCAAATTCTCAAATCTGTCAACAGGTTTAAATTGTTTAGAATTTGTGAATTCAAACCAGTAATAAGGAAAAGTTCAATGTACCAAGATGTATTTTTTTATCGTGTGTATCTATTTATGTATATCAAATCCAAGAATAATCAATTTACACCTATAGGTAGGTACCTCCGTGTATTTGTATAAGATAAAGCTGTACTGAAGTGTGAAATATGCTATGATAATTTACCTAGAAATCCTCACTCCTCGTGGGAATGAACTATTTTGATCATGTTGCCTTCCATGATATATCAATTAGACAGCCTAATGGAGTTCTCACAACAGCAAAAGGTAAAGTTTATATACCTGCCTTATATTGACAAATTGTTATGTACCTGGTGATTCAATCAGTAATAACATAAACAAGAAGCCGCAGTGGGATCTAGGCACACACCATTAAATGATCTTTATTGATTCTGCCTAATGACTGATCTTCACCCAACTTTTCCCTTCACTCCAATCTTCCTCTTGATAACAAGGGAATCCTACATATGAAATCTAAAAAAGATCTCACAAGAACTTCCTGAGAAAGAACGATATCAAACTTGAAAAAAGATGACTATCTGACCTGTTAGCTATTTTGTTTCACTGCTCATTCTCAAAATTAATTGGAGACAACTAGGAATCATGGGGATCATGTATATAAAGTTTGAGAAATATCTTTCTATTACATCCCTTGAAATATAGATAACAATTTCCACTTGTTGAAATCCAAGATGGACACCTATTAGCCATTTCGTTTCAATGATCAGTCTCAAAATGGAGTGAACACAACTTAAGGACCGTGGAAAAATACACATTAAGTTTGAGAAATATCCTTCTTGAATATGAGTGAAAATGTGTTTGACAAAGTTCACAGAGATGCCCTTTAATTTGAAAAGGGAGATTTAACTTTTTCAAATATACTTCGATCAGAAGATTTTAACAAGTATGTGTTCAAATACTAAGTTCTGCTACCCTAATCATCAAACAATACATGATAACCATTGTGTTCTTATTACAATTGAACTACAAATCCCCATGAATTATTATGTTGCCACTATGACTGGACATCTACATATTTATTACATTCAACCTTGGACACAACATTCTGCCATGTCCACTCTGGACGTTATACACTCTGCCACGTCCACTCTTAACGTTATACACTCTGCCACGTCCACTCTGCACGTTATACACTCTGCCACGTCCACTCTTCACGTTATACACTCTGCCACGTCCACTCTGCACGTTATACACTCTGCCACGTCCACTCTTAACGTTATACACTCTGCCACGTCCACTCTGCACGTTATACACTCTGCCACGTCCACTCTTAACGTTATACACTCTGCCACGTCCACTCTTCACGTTATACACTCTGCCACGTCCACTCTGCACGTTATACACTCTGCCACATCCATTCTTCACGTTATACACTCTGCCACGTCCATTCTTCACGTTATACACTTTGCCACGTCCACTCTGGACGTTATACACTCTGCCACGTCCACTCTGGACGTTATACACTCTGCCACGTCCACTTTAGGCACTATATACTCTGACTTTATTCTATTACATCATCTTTGGACCAACATTCTGTCATGTCCACTTTGGACAGCTCAAACTGAACATGTTAACTATACAACTTCCCAAGAGTTCTCAAGAGTCTTTATTTGGGTGGTACGTTAGCGCAGTGGTAACATACTCGCCTTTCACCTAACCATTCGGGGTATGATTCCCAGTATGGATGTGACAATGTATGAGTACACCTGCCCGACCACGTGGATTTTCCCTTCCCACACTTCCATCCAGGCCAGCAAGAGTGGTCAATATAAGTTGGACCTTGTTTCGCAATTGTTATGAAATAAATGAGTTTTTTTTATATTTGTTTAAGAGTCTCAACAACACTCCTGTTGATATAAAGGCCTAACAGTGAAGTAACATATACAAGCCATAAAGTCTATTGAGTTTACAAACACTATATTAAGAAATAATTGCATTAATTACCTATGTTAAAAAGGCAATTAAGGTGATAAATAGCTGCTGTCCTGAGGCTAACAAACAAATCAGTGCACTCACTGTGATATTGCAGATTGATCAGATGAACCAAGTGATAGACGGTGAAAATATTACAACCTACATTGGTTACATTATAAACTGAAGGGTGGAATCCGAATACAGCAATGTCAAAATAGTAACAACACTGGGCCCATGCTTAAATTCTGCTTAAATCCTGCTTAACTCCTGCTGCAGGTAGTAATAAATCAATTAGATATTTTAGTACAGCAGTGATTCTGCATGATACAACAGTAATAGTAAGTACCAAATGCCAGCTGGAAAAATGCTGCAATTTCTACAAAAACCCAACAGAACTCCTCCTTTCTTTTAACTAAATCACATATCTCAGAAGGCAAAACGTGATTATGATGCCTCAACTTCCTTCTAGAGGGAGGTCTGGGGGAGAAGCAGATCTCACGATCATAACTACAATAAGGAGTACGAGTTTCCTTGGTAACTAACAAGTGGCAAAAACTTATTTCCTTGGTAACCAAAAAGTGGCAAAAATTGATTTCCTTGGTAACCAACAAATGGCTAAAACAGGAAGTTTCTATTATCTAAACTTACATCAATAATACATAGTGGTAGACCAACTCATGACCATAGACCTGGGACATATTTTATATACATTAAAGCTATGAAGACATAACAATTTTCTGTGACTGACAATTATTAAATATGATTGTACATCATATAGAGGAAGTGTGACTATATAAGAACATTTAGAACGTCAATTCAGATAACATAATCCATGCATCCTTGTTCCACTTCTAGAACATACTAACCAAAATGAATGCTGAATGCACAGAGAATGCTGAATACCTGTACCACACTTAAAACAAATTTTGAGATTTAAAACGTTTCTTTTCTGTAGCTAACCCATTGTTCTACTTCAGTGACAAAATGTACGGAGAATGTCTGACACCTGAATTCCATTTTTAGAAAAAAATGTACAGAAAATGATTTAAACATGTCTGTTTGGTAGTACTTTTTCTTTTCTAGAACAAATGTTGTTAGTGTATATGACTTGGTGATGTTTAATATGTTTGTTTGATAGCTCTCTTACACTGCTAGGACATTCGTCGTGAGATTTAAACATCTCTGTATTCTAGAAGCAGTGACAGTTTCATTCCTAGCAGCAATTACTTATCAACATAAGAGTGATGTAAGCTAGGTTACCGATTAATCAGACTCTGAGCTCACTATTACGTAAAGAACAAAGGCAGATTCCATTAAGTGTTGGCAGATAGACTCTGTGATAGGGGCTGATCTACTGATCCATGCTATATCTGATGATGACGACCCTCTAACTTTTTCTGGTGTTCTGGTCCTATGTCATATAGATGATGTAAAAGGATATTGAAAGCTACAAACCCTAGATTATTGATTTCAAGCATTCCCAGATAAATAAATAAGAACGGTTGGTCTGTTAGTGTTACTACAGTGTTCAATACCATAGTAAACTATTCACCACAATACTGATAAACCTTCAATAGAAATAAGTGTGATATATGAGAGGAATCTGAAAGTCTGCGTGTATCAGAATCATATCTATTCAACATGTATTGATATAAAAAAAAATGTTTTATTTGACAGACAGACTGTAAGTCAAAAAACCGCAGAGAAAATTTTGAATCTCGTCCAACATTACAACAGACAGTAATGGCTGTAGTAGATTGAATGGTTTAGTGGCAGTGAGGTGTGATACAATTGCTGCTGAATTCCCACTGGTCCGGCTACTACAGACCATACATGTCCTAGAGTCAAAGCTACATAGGGCAGCCTATTAAAGGCAATATCTACCTACTTGCCACTAATCTGGAAGCAGAGCCGAAAGATTTATTTCCAGTTGATTCACACAAAACTTATTTAATCCCAGTTAATGGGTCTCAATGGTACCATATAGAATCTATCACAAAGTTTACATAGCACTTGGTCCAGTATCAATATCCTCTGATGCATTCTGTTTTGACAATTCTGTATTTCTATTGATGCAAGTTTAATCCACAGACACAGACTGAAAAATTTATTGAGTCAAGAATTCAACTAAAAAGAGACATTCAAATATCAATCTGGATTATAAACAGATAAGGATTCTTCAAAGAAACAAAGCAAAGCCAGACACCAATCTCAGTTATTGAATCAAGAAGTTATGTAACAAAGACGCATATATGTACAAAAGTGAAATATTGAGTCAAAAAGTCCTCATAAGGCAAGACATACCTAGACACCAATCTGAATTATTGAGTCAAGAATTATCATTTAACAAAGACACATATATGTACAAAAGTCAAATATTGAGTCAAAAAGTCCTCATAAGGCAAGACATACCTAGACACCAATCTGAATTATTGAGTCAAGAATTATCATTTAACAAAGACACATATATGTACAAAAGTCAAATATTGAGTCAAAAAGTCCTCATGAGGCAAGACATACCTAGACACCAATCTGAATTATTGAGTCAAGAATTATCATTTAACAAAGACACATATATGTACAAAAGTGAAATATTGAGTCAAAAAGTCCTCATAAGGCAAGACATACCTAGACACCAATCTGAATTATTGAGTCAAGAATTATCATTTAACAAAGACACATATACGTACAAAAGTGAAATATTGAAATATTAAGAATTATCATTTAACAAAGACACATATACGTAGTCCTCATAAAGCAAGATATAGCTTGACACCAATCTTAAACATTGAGTCAAAAAGTCCTCATAAGGCAAGACATACCTAGACACCAATCTGAATTATTGAGTCAAGAATTATCATTTAACAAAGACACATATATGTACAAAAGTCAAATATTGAGTCAAAAAGTCCTCATAAAGCAAGATATAGCTTGACACCAATCTTAAACATTGAGTCAAAAAGTCCTCATAAGGCAAGACATGCCTAAACACTAATCTGTAATATTGAGTCAAAAAGTCCTCATAACACACAACATGCCTAGGCACCAATCTGAATTAATGAGTTAAGAAATCCTAATGAAAGCAAGACACATCTAGACACCAAAGTGAAACATTGAGTTAAGAAACTCCTCATAAAGCAAGACACATCTAGACACCAAAGTGAAACACTGAGTTAAGAAGTCTTAATGAAACAAGACACATCTAGATACCTAAGTGAAATATTGAGTTAAAAAGTCTTAATGAAACAAGACATGTCTAGATACCTAAGTGAAATATCGAGTTAAGAAGTCTTAATGAAATCTTAACAGTTTTTGGTATATATATATATAAGTAAAGGCAAAACTAATTGCAGAATTTGTTAAAAGGACAGAATCAGTATACTGTTTATACAGCTTTTTTATGATAGGTTTAAAGATTTTATTTCAAGGATGAAAACTACATAACTTTATATGTAATCCTTTAACATGAAATCTGCATTCCCTTCAATTTCTTTGAGGTTTTTTTTAAGTAGTCTTGAATACAAGTTTATCTTTAATGTTGCAAACTTTCTGTGTTTCACAACACACATTACTTACTCTCTGTTTTTCTGAGTCCACATATCTCAGACCAAAGTAATCCTTCTCCATCAGGTTTAACTTGTTGCATACTTGTTCAAACAGAACGTGTCCCAAAGTATCCTTCTGAAAAATACAATAAATATCGTGTCAAATTAGTGATATGTGAAATATACTTATATCTTTTTTCAAACAATAACTCTTTAGTATGTGTGAAACACGCTTGAATAAAATATCCCAATTTTTTTCTCTTCTTCATCTGAATGAATTAAACACAGATGATTTGAACACTGTGTTTGTGTCAAATATATTTTGCGATTCATCCCTTTTAAATTCTATGAAAATTTCCTTCCTTGTGTCAAACATTCAGGCATCACCTTGTCTCAGGTAAATATTTCCTGGCTCTAGTCTGAATGACTGAGTGAGATCGGTCAGCCGTATCTGTGATAATAGGCCCTATTGTTTCTAGTATTGATCAAACATTAATTCCTGCATTTATACATGTGCTGAGGTGAATGTTTGAATTTATAAAGAATTTGGAAACCATACTTAAAACAAAATGCGCTGTATTTAAACATAAATTTACTGTGTTCTGTTTTCCTTTTATGGGCACGGTTCATGTATAGTTATGCTTGAGTGATATTGCAGTGACCTTCACCTTCTGTAACCCACCTCAATGCTATCATTGTTGCATCAATGTAGAATGTTTATGAAAATGTATTTATTGACATTTCATTTTAAAAATGTTTTTGACTCTTAAAGATATAAACGTAAATACAACATTTTACTAAGTTATGTACATGAGAGTGGGTGCGTGTTCACATGTTGTGTGCTACAACGGCAAGTGTTTCATGTTACATAATTTGTTCTATATTCATATTCATAACTGTTTAAAAGAAAATATAAAATATTCTTTTTTGTTTTATATCTTATTTATGACTATCACGCCAGACTATGAAACACGTATTCAGTAGTAAACAACCCATGAAAATGGGGTCAACCTTCTTTGCACTAGGTCACGGCTAAGGTGAACCATCAGGTAAGTCAAATATTTCCTTTGGTCGCATGGACTTTTACTGAACTGTGATTTACTGTAATTTTACCTATGCTACTTAACAGCATGTTACAATGCTTGTACAATAAATCTGGGTCCCTCTCTACATTATGAAGAATATCACATCTTTAGTTACCTGGTTCATAATATAAACACTTCACAATGTTCATCTGGCATTGCGTCCTTACTCTTTGATGGACCGATGGGTAAAATACAAAACTCCCATTTTATCTTATTTCTTGCATAATTAAACCATAATGAACCAAGTCCAGAACTTTCCAGGGTATACCTTAATAAAAAAAGTATATCAGAAGAGTCCAATTAAAGTACAAAATGGCTATGATAGCCTCTCTTGTTGACCAATATCCCGAAACTTACAGACCTAATTAAACATGTGCTTTGAAGAGTCCTTCCTGTATCATCAAAAGATGGAAGTAATGGCTGGACTAAACCAATTAACATGGAACCAGTAATTAAAAACATGCAGTATAATTAAGTAACAACTGTGGGTATCACACAGGTTACTCACCAACAGTACTTTAAAGTTCTGCCATGTAGTCCCCAGAGAGAGGTGTATATTGATGTGTGTAAACACAACATTATGATGACATAGCTACAGGTACATATGTTACTGTGAAGTACAGAGACAACACCTCATGGGAAATTGGTTACATTTTGGTAGTGTCGGCTAGAATTGGATCCCATGAAATTGAGGTTTTTTCATGTAAAACCAATTTTTATGAAGTAATACTTACCATAACTTTAGTATGTATATATGATACCTGCATCCATCCTTATACCCCAAAACAACAACAGATTAAAAAATCCCACCCTCCCTACGATCCCATGAGCCATCATGGCAGAGACATATAGTGATCTTCCATCCTCTAAAATCCTTTATGGAGTCCCACTGAGGTGCAGAAAAGGAAGAGGGGAGGATTTCATTTCAGTAATAATTACCATAACTTTAGTATGCGAATTCGTCTTACCATAGTGGTGACTAGATGCCAGGCCGCACATCCAACACAGCAGAAGTAGTAGGGAGGGGGAATAGAGTGCCAGAGATTAGGACAGACCTCCCCGTACAGGTGTATGTGCACCCACATGCAGGTATCCCTGCCCCGCTAGAAGGCAAACATGACCTCTTGAAAGGAGGACCCACTGAGAAAGGTCCAGGATGCAGCCCTAACCTCATAAGTCCACACTTTCACTCTCACCCAGGCCTAATCATCAGAATGCCCGAAAGCATACGTAATGGCCTGGCAAGGAAGACTGCCTGGAAAGTAGTGAACTTTAACGAGGCAAACTCCAAAGGTTCATAGGGAGCCCAAGTCAGGGAATCCAGCACCAGGGCTCCGAGAGCTGTTCCCCATACCACTCCCCCGAGCAGCATTGGCTGTCAAGGTAAGCTCCCCATAATGTCATGGACGCATCCGTGAACAGGGTGATAGAGGGGACAGGCTTGGTCGAAGGAACACCGCAGAGAACGTTCTCCTGAATGGTCCACACGAGCAAACTCCCTTACCTACTGGGTAAGAGGAATCCAGGCCTCCCAATCCCTGGATGAAAGAACCCAGTTGAACAGGAGGAACAGCTGGAGAGTTCTGATGTGAAGCCTCCCTAGGGGGACCACATCTGCCAGGGAGTTGAGTTACTGCAGAAAGCTGAGTAACACACCTGGACATGCAACCAAGTGATGAACGTTAAGAGCCAGAGCCCTGGCCTTCTCGAACTTTTCCAATGGTGGAAGGACTAAACCCGGAATAGTGTCAAAACGATTTGTCAGGAAAACAAAGTCCTGAGATGGGGAAACCTCTGACTTCTCTCTGGAAGGAATGAAGCCGACTCTGAGGAAGACTGTGAGGACCAGACGGGTGTCCTTCACTAGCGATTCCCCTCACTAGGTGAAACATGAGGGAATCGTCAAAATAGATGTGGACATCTATTGGGAAACTGAATGCCTGGCCTGCAAACCCAGTCCCTTTGTACCCCCTTGGTACCCCTGCACAGTGAACTCTGAACTGGACCGGAAAAGCCTAGAACCAGGAATCTGAGAGGGTGGGAAAACAGGCCCTGCATGGACGCAAGGATTAGTGAACTGAGAGTCACAAATCCTCGTAGACACAGACAACCCTAACAAGAAGTCTCTGGCCCCGGAACCTGCACTTGAAAGTACAGACCTGGCGTCAAGACAGTGATTGGCAGCTGGAAGTCCCTACCCGATGGTAAAACCTCCGGCATACGGGAACTCCCAGCCAATTCAACCCTGGACTGCTTCTAGTCAGGGTCGGGCTGTCTCCCTCCTACTCCAGGACACACCTGGATGTGAAGGCCCACCCCCTGCTCAAGGGAAGACATTTTTGTACATAGACATATAATTATTTAGACATGTTAAACCCAAACATCAAGCCAATCTTACCTTATAATTTAAAAACACTTTTTGGTAATTTCTTTTTTTAGGTCCAAATTTTCAACATTAATGTATCTTTAAAATAAGTTATTCAACAGATCAATGTTTTCTTTGATAATGAATTACAATTTCCAGAAATTCATATCCACTCCATCCTTACATGGAGCAAAAAATTCAAACCCCACAAAAATGATTTTTTTTTACATATAGCACCCTAACAACTTTATCAACTTTTGACAGCTTCGCCACCGAAAGTGATAAAGATGCGAATGGACTTCCAAGTGTAACGCAGCTGTAGCCAAATGATGTAGGGAATTTAGGTTTGAATTATTTCATCCCTGTAAACAAGTCCCAATCAGAACAACGGCAAAATATTAGCTCCAAGAAATAAAAATACAGTTCTCATATTGTCTCAGTGCCTCTGACAAATACATAATATCTGCTATTAGTTTTATCATTTGTAATAAAAACCTTAAACGAAGATCCACAGCTGTGACAATGAGGCAGAGAAGGAAGAATCTTACAGCTGATGCCCACTGTTTTGATTAATTCCAAGCTAAAAACTATATATTACTGTCATTTTATATGTATCACGTTATCGCAAACTAGAGGTAGAGATATGAAAATGTTACATTCCTTCAGTACAATAGAGAGACAATCTGAGGAAATAGTAAAAATACAACGTACTTTATTAGCCATTAGAACAAGAGAATGCATCTGTTATCCATGTGCTTGCAGGTCTTCGAAGAAATCGATCAAACACAGCCCTCATCTAATGGAGGGTGATCAGGCAAAGATAAGAAAATTGATATACGTGTCATGATATTTGCTGAGAAATATAGTTTTGAGCCATTACAAGGTGTATCTGTATTCTAAAAACAATTGTACAAAATGAGATATGCATATAAATACATATGTATCAATTTTGTAGAAAACCCCAGACAGCTCTGACAAATAGACTCTGACATTTTGTACATGTCTAACACAAGGTGTGATTCTTGTTGATGTTCAGCAGTTTTTAGACATGCATGTTGTTCGTATGTATTTATGTATGACAGTCTTCTGCCTTGAATGGTAAATATTAAAACTCTCATATAACAGTCCTGAACTTATTTCTGCCTTAAATGGTAAATATCAAAACTCTGATATCAATGTCCTGAACCTATTTCAGCCTTAAATGGTAAATATTAAAATTCTGATATCGCAGTCCTGAACTTACTTCTGCCTTGAATGGTAAATATTAAAACTCTGATATTGGAGTCCTAAACTTATGTCCTCATGTTATGGGACATTCTCACCTCACTACAGCTCTACAAACATTTCTTAAAACGGGGTTTTAACAGCTGGCTTAAACTATCAGTTTTGTTCTGAAACTGGAAAAAAGAGGTGCATCAACTTGGACCATGTAAAGTCAAGATAGCTAAGATTTTGTGAGACATCTTTATTTTTTACAATGGCAAAAGTCTTCAAAATGTGAAATTCAGTCTATGTATTTATTGATTCTCAACCCTTTATCAAAATTGTAATTTTGAAAATTTGATGGAAATGATCCTAATTTGCAGGAATCAGAAAATGTAAAGGCTATTATTTTTTCTTAGTTGTAAAAACCATGATATAAATAGTTTGATTGTTGAAATATTTACTCCCTGGGACCATTCTGGTATAGGTCTAAAGGCTGTCAGACTATAAACCGATTAAACCACCCCAGGTGTTGGTATTTCCTGGTTATCTACATCAATTACCACTTAATTACTACATGAAGGTGTCTCGATTTGGACCAACCTAGCAATGTTTTCAAGCTCCCTATAACATGAAGCACCTAAAGCAGTACTTTAGCTGTATCAATACACTGCCCAATGTTGAGCTTTCTCAGCTCCATCCAATTCTAATGTATAATTCAATAACATCCCACTACGTCTTCAAATAAATGCTTCTAGTCCGACAGTTGCCACTATTCACAAACATTGAGGCCTACAATCATATAAGGTCTTGTTCTCTTGATGCTAAAACCACCAAAAATAAGTATAGTCATTTGTAGGCATAATGATCTTCACAAAGACATGATATTAAATCACACACAACCGTAATACTATCCTATAAAGCTTCTGTCGGCTGGACTTTCTCAAAAGTTATAATCACTGGACAAGTACATTGGTATTGATAAGATTTAGCATAACTTGATTGATCTGTATAAGATTTTTATTATCATGATAAGAAAAATATCTACGTTTGGTTACTATGAAACTGATAGAACTATGTCATCTTTATTCAAATTATATTTATGATCCTTCACTCAGTCTGAATTTTCACAAGATAACTAGATAAATAAAATTAACAAATTTACATATCATATGTTGTGGGAAATCCTATGCTTTTCAAGACCATGCCTATTAATAAGCCCAACCATTTCTTTTACTGTTTAATGAATTGCCAGCAAACACTATTCAATATTCCAAGTTCATGTCCCTTTGAGTTAGAAGTGAATGTGTTCCTGGCCCCCTAGGTTTAATTACACGCTTTTATAATTATAATGCATGTATATTGCCAAATAACATTTTAATGATACCATTAAGTTAATTAAAACATGTCATTACCACAGTCACAATCAATTATATTATAATGACCTAATCACATTTTTCATTGATCCAGTGCAGATCTCAATTGAAGTTAGAAAGATATTCAGAACAAACTTTGCGTATTAGGTAAAGTCTGTCTTCCTTAGAGAAACCTCAGATCTTCACAAATTTCGAGATCCTACACAAGACACTTTAGAAGGTATACATTGGAAACTTTTTTATGTTATGAAGTTCAAAGGTCAAAATGTAGGTCACTGTGCTAGAAGACTAATTATATATCAGAAAGCCATTAACTATATAAATACCTAGAGAAAGACTGATTTCTGGCCATGGTATTGAATGGACACAATCACAACATGAATACAATGAGCAACAATGACACAAAAATCTATATTTCAGATATTAATGTCTAAACCAAATGCAACAAATTTAAATGTCCAACTAATGTCATATTCTCTACAGTTTCAACACATCTAGTAGCAGGTCAATTTGCCTGTGGTAAAAATTCCATTCCCAGAATCTAGCTCATCATAAAAGAGTTATAGAATAAAACTGAAAAATATAAAAAAAATATCTGTACATGTATATCTATGTAAGATTTAAACAACAAAATAATCCCATATATCAATGATTCAAAACTTTATGTTATAAGAGACAGGAAATTAGTAACACAAAGTGGTATCTTACTGCATGTCTTAAGAGTGACTAGTATAGGACACTGCTTGTAAATCTGAGTAGTGACTCTAATATTTTCTATTAAGGGGACATAGGAGAACTTAAGAAAAGGGTCTGGTAGGACTGCAACGATATACCGTCCCACGGTATATCGTCAAAAAAAGTCACGGTTCGGTTCATGATACGGGGCGTATCCGTACGATACGGCGTACGGTACGGGTTTTTATTTTTTGATACGCCGATCAAGGGAGGTTACTCTTACTGACTGTAAAGTTGTTAACACAATGGCGACCGATCTCAAATCTCCACCGGCGACTTTCAAATCCAAAATATGGAAGCATTTTGGATTTAGACAGGAAGATAAAGATGGTAAGGTAGTAACAGAGTTTACAACTTGTCGCCACTGCGATATGAATGTATCTTATAAATGTGGGAACACAACAAATATGGCGACGCACTTGAAACGCCATCACAAGGATATCTACGAAAGTCTTTCTCATGAGTTATCACGAAAGAAAGAGAAAACAACAACACAGGAATCGAGTAACACTAGCTGTACTACTGGTCAACTACGCCTTCAAGATGTATTACACAAAAGAATGACATTTTCTTCACCAAGGGCCGTGGCGATAACAAAGTCCATCGGACAATTCATTGCAGTAGACATGAGACCTTTTAGCGTTGTTGAAACTTCGGGATTTAAGCACATGATAAATACACTAGAACCAAAATATTCCATCCCATCGAGAGCCCATTTCAGCGAAAAAATCATTCCTGAAATATATAGTGAAACTGTCAATAGAGTAAAGAATGAACTTAGTCAGGCTGACTTTATCGCTTTGACCACAGATGGATGGACATCTAAGGCCACACAGAGTTACAACACTGTAACAGCTCATTTTATTGATAATGACTGGAATTTGAAATGTTATGTGCTGCAGACAAGGCCGTTATTTGAGTCTCATACAGCTGAAAACTTGGCAGATGTGTTACAGGAAACTGTGAAGGAGTGGAAATTAAAAAGGACAGTAAAAGTTGGAGAAGTTCTTTCAGACAAAAGGATTGCTGTTACCACAGACAATGCTTCAAATATTGTTAAAGGTGTAAATCTAGCTGGTTTTGAACCACACATTAGATGTTTCGCCCACTGCTTAAATTTGGCAGCCCATAAAGCTATGCAGATAAGCTCTGTTTCTCGACTTTTGGGTAGAATGAGACGAATAGTCACATTTTTCCACTCAAGTTCCACAGCTACAAAGAAACTTAAAGATAAACAGAAAGCATTGAACCTTCCAGCAAAAAGACTTGTCCAAGATGTGAAGACCAGATGGAATTCCAGTTTTGATATGATGAGTACTTTTCTGGAACAGCAGCCAGCTGTATATGCAACATTAACGGAGAAAGACATTAAAAAGAACCTTAAAGAAGTTGTAACCCTATCTGACACGGACATTTCTCTAGCTGAGGAGTTGGTAGATGTGTTGAAGCCCTTGAAAACCATAACCACCATCATGTGTGAGGAAAAATCACCCACTATATCTCTAGTTCACCTGATGAAGGAACGACTGCTAAGGCAACTGAGAGAAAATGAGTCTGATTCAGGTCTTGCTGCCCAGGTAAAAACAGAAATACGTAATGACATCGAGTCAAGATATTCTGATCCAGACATCATCAGATGGCTTGAGATGTGCTGTGCCCTGGATCCCAGATTCAAGACCCTGCCCTATCACGACCAGGTCGAAGCCAATCGAGTCTATGGCAATCTTGTAGACATGATGACAGAATCAGAAGAAGAGGTATTTTTGCATGATTTAATAGTTGAATATCTGTTGAATTTAGCAAATTAAACTTAAAATAGTTCTTTATGGTATTTTAGAGGTTTGTCGAAAGTCTAAACTATTGTTTATAATTTTATACTTGTAACTCTGCTTGTAAGTTTTGTATACATGTATTACAGTATTAGGTAATTAAAAAGTATTTTCATAATGATACATACAGATACAATGATTATAGCAAACATTCTATTCACGGGAATATTTTAATAACCTCTAATCTGCCTTTGAGACATTAATTTATTATGACCTACTGTTAACATTATATCAAAACGTTTTATTTAACATTGTTAAGGTTCAAGTTTCATTTTGTCACTTTGATTCTTAAAATTTTATTTGCTTTATGTCTTTGACAAAGACATAAAGCAAATAAAATTCTTTGCCCTTTCTCCTTTATCATCCTTTATTGATCTGTTTATATCCTCTTGGTTGTGTTGTGTTAATTTTTTCAGTTTTCTGCTTATTCTGATGTTTAACAGTCATACAGTGACTATTTATCGTTGGACAAAAAAAAAAAAACCCAAACATCCAAAACATAGACATAACTCATCTTAAAGGTAGGTTGAACATATTTGGAGTTACATGTACGTTACTGATTATTGATTTATAAATATAATAATAATATACAACATGTACAATGTATGTGTCAAATTGTCAATATAGAATTCATCATTTTCAAGGAAATGTTTTTATAAACACTAAAAAGGTAATGAATTTAAATGATTAATAAATAGAAGCAACTTTTTAAAATTGTTTAAACAATTACAATTCCATTGTGAAATTCTTAATTTCATACATTTCTGTCATTTCATGATTTCAGTTTCACTGTATTTTTAATTATTTACCATAAATTCACATGAAGTTTAGTTTAAATCTGACATAATGTTTGCTCATAATTATTGAATAATCAATATCTAATTAATCTATCCATACTATATCGAGTTAAGTAATATATAAAATAAATATTTCTTTTATTAAAAACACAATTAAGGTTATCAGTAATCCCATGTCTGGCATTTTCTGAGTGTTTAGAATTTGTTGAACTAATATTGTATTCTAATTAATTTGTTAGGTTCGAGTGAAAATGGAGCCAGACCAGAGTCCATCCACATCAGATGATGCCATGAAAGCTGACAGGATTAGCAATACAAAAGGTTAAAATAAAATTTAATAAATTTGGTCATAATTTTATTGTTCATTTGCACACTCATCTTAGTGACCTTACCAAATAAAACTTTTTCATTGACCCAAAATAGTTCAGTATTACCCCTGCAAAACACTGTAAGTCTATAACACTAATATAATAATACACATTTAAAGTTTATAACTTTACATGTAAATACCTATAAATTGCTTAAATGTTAATTGTTTATTTTAATTTTTTACATGTATGTTTATAGCTTTTCAATTCTTTTTCAGGTTCTCCTGATTCAGATGAATCAGTTGAATCTAGTCCTAAAAGGAAAAAGCTGAAGTCTGCCATGGAAGATCTGTTTGGGGATATAATGGTTGTAAATGTTGAACCTGGGAAGCCAATTAGAACCAGGGCTGAGAATGAGATCCATAAATACAGAGCCTCACAAGGAATCCAACTTAAGGACAACCCACTGGCATGGTGGAGAGAGAATCAGGATAATTATCCTATTCTCTCCAGACTTGCCAGATCATATCTGGCAATTCAGGGTACCTCTGTACCCAGTGAACGTGTCTTCTCAACTGCAGGAGACATAGTGTCTGCGCAGCGTGCTGCCCTTTCACCTGAAAATGTGGACATATTGATCTTTTTAAAAAAGAACTTACAATTTTAATTTGAACCAATATGTGTTAATTGTTGTAGTTTGATAAAGTTTGAAAGGTTAACATTGTTTATATTTTGTTTTAATTCAGGTATCATTACTTTGTTTATTGCATTCTAAGTTGAAACACTGTATCGCGATACGTATTGTATCGTGGCCCCTGTATTGCGATACGTATTGTATCGTGAGGTACCCGTATCGTTACACCCCTAGGGTCTGGTGCTTTGCAATGAATGTTTGTAAGAGGCAACCCCTCCCCCCACCTCTTCCACTGCCAAATCTGGAGTTTTCATTTACTCAAAGGGGACATTATCGAAGCTGCGAGAATGTTAAACCCAATTAAATCAAGCAAAACAAAACACATTACATTTAATGTAAAATAGAAACCCGTATCAAAATGAACAAGATTAAATCATACAAAATTAAATGATTTCTAATGATTGTTACTACCAATGCAGTGTCAATCATCAAAGGTGCCACGTCAATTTGTCAAACGATGAATCAGCTTCAGAGCTAGTCAGTCCCTCAATGTTCTTAATACTCTTGTATTGACACATTCCACTTCGCCACAAAAATTGTATCCTATCTAATGCAAATATCAGACGTCCCAATATCACACCATCTAATGCCAACATCAGACGTCCCAATATCATACATGTTTATGCAGCCAAAAGAAATAACAGTCAGTCATTGCAACGACACAAACATCTTCTGAGTCAATATTTTACATGTTATTTGCCATGACGGTAGATTTTGTGGGAGATTGGTATAATTGAAGAAAGCTTGGAATCAATAGCTCAATACTCTTAACAGGGTATGTTTGGGTCCCTAGGGAGCTGTCCAATAGTCTTGCTGGCCCTTCGTTATCAAAACTTGTTGCACGGTCTATGGTTATATATAGGACACAATAACTTTTTCACATGCAACTTATGTCTATATAACTACAAGTGTAGAACCACACTGTGTATTTTACTCCTTAAACACATAGACTTGAGATGAGATCTGATAAATGAGCTGAGTTTGTACACTCTGACTACACTTTGGATTTTAACATGGGATTTGCATGTCAATAACACATATATATCATTTTTACCATAAAATCTATATTCATTGCCTTGGACTCGACAGCTAATTCTCCTGTCAGAAGAAAAAGCTAATCTTAAGAATCCTATTACCAAAGACATTAAAAGATCCCAAAATTCTTGATTATGATTATCTTAAATGTAGTACTATATTTAGAGATAAAAAGAGATTTGTAACACTGATTTTAAACTTGGGTATTTCAAAAAGCAAAGGTTTTCCACCAAAACAAGCTTGCAAGACATGTTTTGTAGGAGCCAGACAATATCCATGTTGGACAATTTGATGCAACCACAAACATGTCCATGCCTAGCTAACTTGGAGTAATTTTTTCCAATCTTTGACCAGCTAAATATAAAAAACCTCTAAGCTCAGGTCCTCAAGTTCTGTTAAATTAATGTTTTCCCTGACATTTAACTAAACCTTCACTGTGACCTTAATTATTAATTCAAATCCCAAAACAGCAAGACAAAGTCTTTTTCTTCCTGGAAATGCCATCACATATACCAAGGTTTGTAAATTAATGGTAATTTAATGAGTGACACAACAGAAGAAAGAAATATAATAAAGGCATTGTTTTGATCAATACTGTCCAGTGACATCACAGGTGGACATACAAGATCAGGGCAACTAGTCTGACAGATTACCAGCCTAAATCTTAAAGTTTATAATGTTGTAACGTACAACCCACACCCAGACAGAGGTATTTTCTGTTGATTCTGAGGTATTCATAAATTTTTCATTGATTACATCTTGTGAAAGTGTAGATTTGACCCACAGTAGAAGGATAAGTCTACAGGACGACAGCTTGTCGCCTTCATTATGAATCATTCCAGTTGTACATGTACCGTGCAACATCTGTCTCAAACCTCACATTATCACTGTAATTTTCCAAAATGATCCCTGATATGCCAAGATTCCAAATTTCCTTATAAAATCTAAACTCTTATTTTTCTACATTATATATTGGACCTCCGGTAAACTGGACCCCGTTTTATCACCTTCCCTGCATATCATCAGGATTTTGCTCAGAACATTTTTTCCTACAACATAAAAAAACCCTGTTAACTAATGTTGCCATACTCCCTGCATATTGCCATCCATCAACCATTTTCCAGTGCAAAAGTGCCAAATCTCTCAACCATATCACCATAGTTTATCATTCTTTTTGCCGATGTTTTTAATTTTGTTATGAAAGCTTATCAAACAATATCTGGATAGTGATAAAAGATCGAAGACGAAGGGGAAATCAGTGGTAGGATAAAGTGAAAATGTCAGTTTTTATTTCTGATACCGACCAGTCTATATTTGTAAATAACATTATAAAATTGTATTTCACATCCTTATTTCTTTTCAATGGGGCTGATTTTTCCAAACTCCACTGAAGTTTACAGCAAAAAAAAAAAGAATGAAAATCACATATCGGAAATTTTTTTGAACCACTATCAAGTTTCCAACATTATCCTGGTACCAGTAGTCATAACTGTAAAAAGTTTGTCCCAATTCCTTACAGCAACATCTTCATTTTTGTCAAATCTATTCTTTCTAACTCTTTGTGAAATTTATTCAATTGGAAAATGTTTGGTTATATATTTACCTCAAAAATATTCAGCACTACAAAAATTATTTACTCCTAAATATGGTGAATGATGATAAAGAACTCATTCCCTGATATACCACCATACTTCAACATTAACAATGTGGACTGATTTTCATAATACATACTTCCGAACCATCTCTATTTAGGTAGCAAACTCCTGATTTTGGACCCCTACTTTTGCTTTTTTAAACAAGTGAATTTTCTAATTTATTTTTATATTCTAAGAACAACCCAAATTACGCCATTTACATGTGCTATTTTTTCACTGGAGGGTAAATGCACACATCTTCCTCCGCTTTTATTTTTGAGTTTATACAATCTCCTCCATGAAAAATTTTAAAATTTGGCAGATTTGATGATACTACTGAAAGTTTCCTCCCTATCTGATTTTAGGCAGAATGATCATCAAAGTAACAGAATTAGGGAAATATGCGACAGCAATCATCACGTATACATGTAATAACATCTGATAATTAATTGGCCGCCCCGCAGCCTCTTGTTATGGGACTTACAGTTCTGTAGAGAGAAATGCTTGTACGTATCAACATTTTTTAATATGATAAAACACATTACTAACATGGCCATATGGGATGACATCTATTCGACAAGGAATCGCTTAATTCACATTGATTTTGATTACCATAAGTGATGTTTTTTGCAATGTGTATTGTACATAAAAGATTTAAACATCACAGCAGTATCAGGTTCCTTACAAAAAAATATTGTCACTTCACAAGTTTACCTACTGAAAGAAAAATAACGTGTCAGAACAAGCACGTAAGTGATAAAAAAATGTCCTTCGATAGCCTTTAATATATAAACATAAATATCTTCCTTCTGAAATGGCTAATGACACAAATGCTCTCAATTTGCCCAAATAAAATTTTAATGCATTTCATTTTGACAAATAAGTGCAATGATGAAACAGCACATTTACATTAATTGTAAAGATAACATATAAAAAAATTATGCAATTAGTGCATTCGTATTTTTGCTTAATACTTTCACCTCGAAAAGTGCTGAAATAAAATTATCACTAAAACATGCATGTTTTACAGTAGTCAGTCCCTCATTACACTGCCACCTTCTGTACTATGCTGATTTTGGCAATATAACCGGAATGGCAATACAAAGCCATTTCAGGATGATGACACAACTCATATAAAGTAAAATGTACTTATATATGACTGAAAAAAGACCAAATATATAAAAAGTTGATAAATCAGACCTAGTACCAATTTTATCTTTCTATCATTTTTTTTCATAAGTACACATTTTGATACAATGAGAAAAAAAAGAAGATGTTGTATCCATTAGGTAAAGTTGTGTAATGGAATCTTCCAATTTGGAGATGTTCATAAAATGACAGAAATACTACAACAAAACATTACATTTATTTGGGTAGTAATTTACTGCTATCTCTAGTTAATGTACATGTCTAAATATAGCACTTTTCAAAATTATTTTTCCTTCAATGAAATCTAATTCATTTTCAAAAGAAGAACTTATGTTCAATATTTCAATTTTAATATGAATTTCATTACATGCATCTTCAATTTTTTTAATGCAATCACATACATTTTTTTCCACTTTACTTCACACTTAAAGCATTTTTCTCTACAAAATAAAATTGAGATATTTCAAAATATCAGTACATTTGTAAAAGACATATAAACCCTAATAACAGAAGCAAATTATCTGTAAAAAAAAAAAAAACCTAGAAAAGTTACAATAAAACCTTTTCAATGGTATTAAAAAGAATCCTATAAAAAGACAGCAAACTCACCGAAGGGGACTGAACATCAAAATCCGTCATGGCTAAAATTAAATATCCATTATAGAGTTAACTAAATATCCAGAGACCTTTTGTGGAGAAAAAAAAAGAAAAGAGCCACTAATCGCGGACTTTACAGCACACAATCGACTGGTTGCGTCCAGTACCAGTGATCAGGAATCTTAGCCGACCAAGCGATCTCCTTTTGATCTCTGATGGTATGTTTCTTGGCCTGGTACCACTGGGCGCCTTGGCTCACAGTACCCTCGTAATAAATATGTATCATGCAAACACAGCATTGTATACAGAAGACAGCCAAAATCATACATTTTGCAGAAACCCTGTCCCTGTCTCTACAGACATAAATAATTGCAGTGTTTGTAACTGAGACTGAATTATATATAAAGTGTTACAACCAGAGTAGTATAGTTACTAGAGGAAATTAATAACTCTACAACCTCTGTACTATTACATAGCCGACTGCTATTCCAGACCAACAGATCAGTAAATACAAGTACCATATATGGATCCTGTAGTAGACATCCTGTTCAATCTATAGAACATGTGATGAGTGAAAACAAATGATGTCATTGTTCAATAACTCTATTCTAAAGCTATGCAGTGACAATAATAGAACTAGAGAGATACAAATGAAGCGTGACATTATCAGACTGTTCATTAAACGTTTGCATGATCCTGTAGACTGCAGTTGTGTCTCGACAAGCGGTATCGTGGTCCAGACATTTTCTGTCAATAATTGTTACTTTTTCAAGGTTGCTTAATACTATCTCGTTGTAACATCCTGAACTAATATGATCAGTACGATCACAAAATAAATGTAATCAGAATGGTCACACCTGGGAACCATATGGCAGTCAAGGTACTTTTTTGTGAGATTAATTCAACAATGCAAGACTGAAGACAAAAATAATCAGGATTGTCATTCCTAGGAACCCAGTGGCAGTGAAAGTCCCTTTTTGTGAGATTTATTTAACAATGTAAAGACTCAACACTAACATCATCAGGATTGTCGTTGCTTGGAACCTTGTGGCAGTGAAAGTCCTTTTTCGTGAGATTTATTCAACAATGTAAAGACTCAACACTAACATCATCAGGATTGTCGTTGCTTGGAACCTTGTGGCAGTGAAAGTCCTTTTTCGTGAGATTTATTCAATAATGTAAAGACCCAACACTAACATCATCAGGATTGTCATTGCTTGGAACCTTGTGGCAGTGAAAGTCCTTTTTCGTGAGATTTATTCAGTAATGTAAAGACTCAACACATAATCAGGATTGTCATTCCTTGTGAAAGTGAAAGTCCTTGTGTACAACATAAAATTTTAATAAGTATGACTAAAGGCAAGCTTAATCAGAATTGTCACTCCTGGGATCTATGTAGTTAGAAAAGTCCTTGTGTACCAGAAGAATTTTATTAATAATCAGAATTGTCACCCCTGGGATCTGTGTGGTAACAAAACTTGTGTAGGATATAAATTTTGTTCATAATAAGGATCATTACTCCTGCTGACATTGTGGTAGCAAAAGTCATTGTGTGCAAGACAAAATTTACCACTGCAAGACTGAATGCAAACAAAATTAGATTTCACTCTTGGGAACCACGTGAAGTCTAAGTTGGAAAGGTCAAAAGCAAAAACATATAAAACTGTTACAATAAGACCAGGTTTCATATTAGTTGCAAGACAAAGTTTGATAAGATGAAAATGATCTTCATGGTGACAAGTCTCTTATGAGATTTAATGAATAGTAAGATTTTAAGTGAATAAGGATTGGAATAATATAGGATAGTTATAAAGTTTTCTGAAAATTTTATGAAAACTGCATATACAATTTTTTTTGAGGTCTCTTAAAAGCACTATAAGTAACAGTACAAAACTTATAAAAAATAAGAAACCAGTAGTTTTGTAACAGTAACAATACAATATTATGAAAAATGATAAACCAGTAATTTTGTCACACAGGAGAGAAATACAACAAATTAAGGTTTTTGGTAATGTAAGGGATTTATTCTCATGTTTTTGGTTTGATCCTTACCATTTCCATTTTTCTGAAGACAGAAATGTGTGATCTCATGTCCATGGACAAGACACTTTACAGCATGCAACTGGCCTCTTGTATGGTGTTCAGTGAGGTACCCACCAGCTACTTTAAATGACCCTGGCTGTTAATGGGATGATACCAAAATCCCTTACATTACACAATACATATCAGCATTACCATTTCAATTTGATAATTACTGATTTGATTTAAGGATATGTGTTATGTCTCTGTTAAGTACAGTACATTATGTTCTACATATCACTACACTAGTAATTGGAAAATTGTCCAAAAACACTGGGATCAATGGAAAGTTGGTCTGACCCAAATTTGTTCTAGTTCTAGTTAAAATATATCAAAATGATAAATTCTCTAACAATACTGAACACAATCAATTGGCTGGTCTTCAAATGAATATGACTAACTATTTTCAGCATGTACCAAAATTTTGCAAAATGTAAAAAAATAACAGTTATGATAAACAATACATATACAGGTATACAATACATGTAATATCTATGATAAATCTTTTGGTTACAATCGTTACTTTCAGAGAGGAAATTCATCTGTTAAATTCAAAATTTCATTTTAATTCAATTTTAAAATAATTGATAACAGGGCAAAAAGGTATGACAATGTTTTTGGTTGAATTAGATCTCGAAGTATCATGTTCAACATTTAGTAGAAACACCTGTGTCAAATATTCAACTGATGCTGCTTTCCCATCAATGACTTTAGTATAATATGTTTCACATATTACTTATACAAAACAAATCACCGACAGTATCTCAAGTTATCGTAGTGGGAAGGTGTCTTTAACAAATCACCGACAGTATCTCAAGTCATCGTAGTGGGGAGGTGTCTTTGACAAATCACCGACAGTATCTCAAGTCATCGTAGTGGGGAGGTGTCTTTAACAAAACACCGACAGTATCTCAAGTCATCGTAGTGGGGAGGTGTCTTTAACAAATCACCGACAGTATCTCAAGTTATCGTAGTGGGGAGGTGTCTTTAACAAATCACCGACAGTATCTCAAGTCATCGTAGTGGGGAGGTGTCTTTGACAAATCACCGACAGTATCTCAAGTCATCGTAGTGGGGAGGTGTCTTTGACAAATCACCGACAGTATCTCAAGTCATCGTAGTGGGGAGGTGTCTTTAACAAATCACCGACAGTATCTCAAGTCATCGTAGTGGGGAGGTGTCTTTAACAAATCACCGACAGTATCTCAAGTCATCGTAGTGGGGAGGTGTCTTTAACAAATCACCGACAGTATCTCACGTCATCGTAGTGGGGAGGTGTCTTTAACAAATCACCGACAGTATCTCAAGTTATCGTAGTGGGGAGGTGCCTTTAACAAATCACCGACAGTATCTCAAGTTATCGTAGTGGGGAGGTGTCTTTAACAAATCACCGACAGTATCTCAAGTTATCGTAGTGGGGAGGTGTCTTTAACAAATCACCGACAGTATCTCAAGTTATCGTAGTGGGGAGGTGTCTTTAACAAATCACCGACAGTATCTCAAGTCATCATAGTGGGGAGGTGTCTTTAACAAATCACCGACAGTATCTCACGTCATCGTAGTGGGGAGGTGTCTTTAACAAATCACCGACAGTATCTCAAGTCATCATAGTGGGGAGGTGTCTTTAACAAATCACCGACAGTATCTCACGTCATCGTAGTGGGGAGGTGTCTTTAACAAATCACCGACAGTATCTCAAGTCATCGTAGTGGGGAGGTGTCTTTAACAAATCACCGACAGTATCTCAAGTCATCGTAGTGGGGAGGTGTCTTTAACAAATCACCGACAGTATCTCAAGTCATCATAGTGGGGAGGTGTCTTTAACAAATCACCGACAGTATCTCACGTCATCGTAGTGGGGAGGTGTCTTTAACAAATCACCGACAGTATCTCAAGTCATCATAGTGGGGAGGTGTCTTTAACAAATCACCGACAGTATCTCACGTCATCGTAGTGGGGAGGTGTCTTTAACAAATCACCGACAGTATCTCAAGTTATCGTAGTGGGGAGGTGTCTTTAACAAATCACCGACAGTATCTCAAGTTATCGTAGTGGGGAGGTGTCTTTAACAAATCACCGACAGTATCTCAAGTTATCGTAGTGGGGAGGTGTCTTTAACAAATCACCGACAGTATCTCACGTCATCGTAGTGGGGAGGTGTCTTTAACAAATCACCGACAGTATCTCAAGTCATCATAGTGGGGAGGTGTCTTTAACAAATCACCGACAGTATCTCAAGTTATCGTAGTGGGGAGGTGTCTTTAACAAATCACCGACAGTATCTCAAGTTATCGTAGTGGGGAGGTGTCTTTAACAAATCACCGACAGTATCTCAAGTTATCGTAGTGGGGAGGTGTCTTTGTTTAGTGTCACTCAGACTAATAATCCGATAATATTTTAGATTCCTCATCAGATAGATATATGATTGATATGAAAGATACATGAGTAATTTATTCTTAAACGAATAGTACTGTTCTTTAATGTAAATAAGTCTCATATTTGTGTGCATTCCCTCCCCATTACCTGTACATTACAGTCCACCATACTGGATAATTGTGGTATGCTATACTTTGGCAATAGATGGCATTGATTTTGACAAATAATATTTCACTATTGCTGACAATGTCATATATGTTGACAATGTTATGAAACAATAACCATGAAAACACAATATTTAACTATATTAACCCTTACACAGTCACTCATGGATAATCTCTTCCAAATTTCCAGATATCCAGTAGCTTGTTCTCTATTGTTAAAATTTCCTTGTATCATTCCCACAGAGTGGGGTACCCTAGATACACAGCCTACCCTACATGTACAGTAAACATACAGATGAGCCCCATGGGTAAAATTGATTACTGGTGAATATAGTTTTAATCAATAATACAGTTGCTGTAAAAATCCAAATAAATATTAATAATGGTACCCATCACCTGTGATCATCTGTTGCACTGGGGTCTAGCACCCCCCCCTCGATAACACAGGTACCAATCACCTGTAATCATCTGTCACACTGGGGTCAAGCACCTCCCAACCCCCCCAACCCCCCATAGTGTTTCCTCAATAACACAGGTACCCATCACCTGTAATCATCTGTCACACTTCCCTCAAGCACTTCCTCAGTAACACAGACTACAATATGAGTGACCCAAACAAAATATCAATAAGCAATTACTTTTAACAAGACAGACATAAAGTTAAAAATGTACCTAGTAAGGAAGTACATTAATCATTATACAGGTCACACTCCCTGAACACACAACCAGAAACGCTTTTCTAATACACTGACAGTATCAAGTAAAGTCTGGCTTTACACAAGGACTATGGGTAACATGCAGGTAAAATAAGTTTGCAACAACACATACCATTAGAGACAATTTCTGTTTAACACAAGCGGATCAGTCACTGAACAATAATGGGTTCTTGGCAAAAATTTAGTTATACTTGTGAGCAAGTAAATAAACTCAATCACCACAACACTCAATTTTAACTTCCATTCATCACAAAATGAACTCTTAACTTGTTACTTAACAGATAATCTTTGAATGTCTGTTCTCAGTAAAAGATATAAGTACAGCACACCGTTTGACAGGTCATGTCTATATTGACTGTGTTTGACCCTTGTTTGGCAGTGTGTGATGTCTATATTGACTGTGTTTGACCCTCGTTTGACAGTGTGTGATGTCTATATTGACTGTGTTTGACCCTTGTTTGACAGTGTGTGATGTCTATATTGCTTGGTTTGACCCTTGTTTGACAGTGTGTGATGTCTATAATGCTTGGGTTTGACCCTTGTTTGACAGTGTGTGATGTCTATATTGACTGTGTTTGACCCTTGTTTGACAGTGTGTGATGTCTATATTGACTGTGTTTGACCCTTGTTTGACAGTGTGTGATGTCTATATTGACTGTGTTTGACCCTTGTTTGACAGTGTGTGATGTCTATATTGACTGTGTTTGACCCTTGTTTGACAGTGTGTGATGTCTATATTGACTGTGTTTGACCCTTGTTTGACAGTGTGTGATGTCTATATTGCTTGAGTTTGACCCTTGTTTGACAGTGTGTGATGTCTATATTGCTTGGTTTGACCCTTGTTTGACAGTGTGTGATGTCTATAATGCTTGGGTTTGACCCTTGTTTGACAGTGTGTGATGTCTATATTGACTGTGTTTGACCCTTGTTTGACAGTGTGTGATGTCTATATTGACTGTGTTTGACCCTTGTTTGACAGTGTGTGATGTCTATATTGCTTGGTTTGATGCTTGTTTGACAGTGTGTGATGTCTATATTGCTTGAGTTTGACCCTTGTTTGACAGTGTGTGATGTCTATATTGCTTGGTTTGACCCTTGTTTGACAGTGTGTGATGTCTATATTGACTGTGTTTGACCCTTGTTTGACAGTGTGTGATGTCAATATTGCTTGAGTTTGACCCTTGTTTGACAGTGTGTGATGTCTATATTGACTGTGTTTGACCCTTGTTTGACAGTGTGTGATGTCTATATTGACTGTGTTTGACCCTTGTTTGACAGTGTGTGATGTCTATATTGACTGTGTTTGACCATTGTTTGACAGTGTGTAATGTCTGTATTGACCGAGATTGACCCTTGTTTGACAGTGTGTGATGTCTATATTGACTGGGTTTGACCCTTGTTTGACAGTGTGTGATGTCTATATTGACTGAGTTTGACCCTTGTTTGACAGTGTGTGATGTCTATATTGCTTGAGTTTGACCCTTGTTTGACAGTGTGTGATGTCTATATTGACTGTGTTTGACCCTTGTTTGACAGTGTGTGATGTCTATATTGACTGTGTTTGACCCTTGTTTGACAGTGTGTGATGTCTATATTGCTGGAGTTTGACTGATGTGTATATTGACTGGTTCTGACCTTTGTTTGACAGTGTGTGATGTCTATATTGACTGTGTTTGACCCTTGTTTGACAGTGTGTGATGTCTATATTGACTGTGTTTGACCCTTGTTTGACAGTGTGTGATGTCTATATTGCTGGAGTTTGACTGATGTGTATATTGACTGGTTCTGACCTTTGTTTGACAGTAATGAAGTCTTTATTGACTACAAACATAACCTTTCTTTAAACAGGTTTCATTATTACATTGCCAGGCTCATATATTTCTCTTACACTTGGTTGATCGTTTTCTAGCACACATACACTGCAGAAAGTCTGAAGGCCTAGCGTACCGATCGAACTCTGCCAGAATATCTATCCAATGACACAAGGATATAATTTTGTCAATATCTTAGCATTTAACATTGTAACTAAATGTACATCAGATCTAATTACTGGTCCCTACAAACAATCAGTGTCAAAGATTGATTAATGTTATAATGTAAAGGTAAGGAAATATGAACGTTAGTCGATACTTCAGGAGCCAAGAAAGTGTAGCAATGGCTTCCTCTACTCATCAGTCTGATTGATTACACCCTAACGAGCTAGTGCCAAAAAAGTGTCATCTGAGACAATAAAATACAAAGATTTATTGAATTTTATCTGAAACAATCTTCAACTGAGAAGATTTTAAGTACAACCAACAGTTCATTTTTAACAATGACAATTTATACTCCTTTATGAATGAACATTTAGTTCATATACTCTAACTTAGAAATCAATTAAGAATAAACAAAAAAAAATGAAATTTGATTTGAAACGATACGTTACATCTACAGCTTCAAAGACAAATATGTAGTTTTTTGAGAGAAATATCATTTTCTCTGAAATGATTGTGTAAAGTTGAGAAAACTTGATCAATCACATCTGTCAGAGAAATATATTACTCTATCGATTGATCCCATACTTCTGACTCAATTTTTATGTCCCTTCAATAATTAGTTTACCACCCTCGGTTGGTGCTGGAAAACACTATAACTGCCAGCGCTGTGAGCAGCAAAAGTATGTATGGATATCAATTTCCTGACCAACGCTTTTACTTAAAATTGTGTTCTGATCTTTTCCACAAGATTAGTTGTCATATATAACTTGAGACTTCGTCTCAGGTGAGCTACAGAGAAAGCAAAAGAAAAAGAGATCCAGTCTCCGAGAAAAAGAACTGTCTTAGCCCGTTTCTGGGAATGTGATATAGTTCAGTCTATAGAGTGTCAGATTGTTCAGTGTCTGATCCCTGACTAAGGACAGTATGTGTTTCTTGGACACATGATCAAAATTCAAGACTGCCCTCAACTTTGCTGTCAAGGTTTCCTACTTGGTCCAGGTGCTTTATCCCAACATGTGGCAAGCCTTTCGATCACATGCTAAGTTCTGATCATCTAGGAAGCTTATAACTGCAACCTGTGGAGGACAACTTGCCTTGAATTGGCCCTACATGTGAGCTGGTGTGTATCAGAGCAAGCTGGTGCAGCCATATCTTTGTGTGAATAATAATTACACACAATCCAATAACTTTATAACTGATATTAACCCTCCAGTTTGACAATCATTTACATCTTCCATTCCTTGTTTTACATAAGTGGTCAGTAGTACTTAGCAGTGGTCTCTGATACCTAGTGGTTGGATGACGCAGTGGTAATGTACTCGCCTTTCACCTAGCTATACTGGGTCCAATTTACTGATCAGACGTGAAAAGGTAGTGTGTATGGGGTTGGGGTGGGGTGGGTGGGGGTTGGTGTTCTTTGTTGGTCTGTTGTATGTCATTCTATTTCCCGTATCATGGACCTTCCATTGAACTGACCACCGCTTGTCCACTAGGACTGGCGAAAAGTCCAAAGTCCACAGGAGCTATTATTGTTACCTATTAAATAGATGTACAATAAAAACATTGATTTCTCACATGATTCTCTGTTCACTCATACTTTGGACTAACTGGGCTTTTTCTCTGTTAGTTTGTGTTTTGTTTTGGAACTTTATTTACAACAGTTAACAGGGTCTTGAAGAAGACTGAGGCTATCCATTTAGTGTATTTCTGTAATCTGAGAAACTCAATTTTTGGAGAAAGCTTTGGCCTCAAGCTCTATGTTCCATAGTCCCATGTATAATTGTTGTAGTAATGCAGGTAATCAGATTGCCTTCTTCCTGGCAACAAGTCTGTCGCCTCAGGCTTCAATCCTCCATCACTTCACAATTACGTTAACTGGATTTATACCGCCACAAGTTCCCTGGGGTTAGAGTTTGTATATTCTACTAGCTATGATAGCATATGAGCACTCTTATCACAAAACACTTAAACTGTATACAGACAGCTATAACATAACAATGAAAGACAACAACTAAACAATTGTTGCATGATAGTTAAGTGTGTACAAACAAAACTGCCATCATTTTACTTTAAAGTGGGTAATATCAAATCAAACTACCACCAACCAATTCACGAATAAACAAAATGGATGCTATTAGTGGCCATTTTGAATGTCAGATGGTTCCTGGACTCAGCTGTCTTGTATATACAGTGTAAATCTGGAAGATTGGGATCTTCCAATGACTGTAACAATCATTCATTCAGGTGTTAGCAAAAACAATAAATACAAATAAAATGATTGAATGGACAGATTGACTGATGGAAGTCAAACAGCCCATGAAAAATATATTTTGAGCTACAATTTTGATAAATTTCAGGGGCACAATCCCTTTCATTGTAATTCATAGTCAATTCTAACCCTAATACAACTTGGTTGATTTCATAGTCACTGATTAGAATTGTTCCGACACAAATGAAACCTATGTATACAGTCCACTTATATCCAATATATGAACAGATCAAGGTATTCTCTACAAACAAGAAACTCTTTACATCTATAGTTATACATTCTGTAAGTCACTGGGTAGGAAAGCCAGACTATAAAACTAGAACAGTTGCCTAGGGGCTAAGTTATAACCCATGCATTTGGGCTGCTAAAATTCATTGTAAAGGCTATAAAAATAAGTATATGTTTATGGGTCACAACGAGGGTAAGAAAGATGAACTTATGTCAGCAAATATGACTGATTGCAGCAAGTTGGAAAAATTCATTAGGGGTTGTGGTTATAACTGTGAGAGATATTGACAAAGATTCACCTTTACCTCTGACCTATTGACCATGACCACTTGTTTAATTCTAACCAACATTGCTTCAAAATGTTATGAAAAACTATGCACCAGGGAAAGATACAAAATTTGACCATGACCTTTGCTGCAGTGACCTTGACCTTTGCTACAGTGACCTTGACTTTTGATGAGTTGATTCCTTATTTAATTCTGACCGATTGCCTCATAATGTCAGAACAAAATCACATCAATGAAAAAACACAAAATTTGACTTTGTTGCAGGGGTTATGATTAAACACAACATTTATTTTTCAAACCATTCAAAGATCACAGCTCCTAAGCGAGGAAACCTGTCAGAAATTGATTTCAATTGAGAAAACACTGGGAGGTCATCCTACTGATGACAAGAATGTACATGTACTACAGTTCTGCCTTTGTGATAAACAATTTTTCTAAAACCTCTCATTTGTTTTGCTATACAAATAAGTACCAAGGTAGTATATTTCCTGATTCCAATACAGGTAAATAATCGCTAAAGTATACTGTCACAGGTAACAAAGAGAACAGCCTTCGTGACCTTTAAACAAACCTGAATGATCTTAATCCCTGAATCCTGTGAGATAATAGTTTCTAGTAATGTCTACAACTTTGTTCCTTCACATGCGATAATCTTTCTCCTGCAATCATATTGATATTCCAGCATAGGGCTTCCACTTTATAGAACAGACAAGGTTAAATATCTGGAGTTTCTAGAATTCTTCAAGTGAACTTCAACTACTACAAGTATCTGAGGCTGTCTTAAGGAGCAAGAATCAACATTAAAATTAATTCTTCATTTCTTTAACAAAGATTACATACCTACAGCCAAGATAATACTGGATGTTCATCTCAAAATATAACAAGATAATACAATACATACAAAGATAAAGTATTCATTTCTATTATAATAATAAACTTTATTTATTTGACAACAATTGCGAAACAAGTTATGTCAACTTATACTAATCACTCTTGTTGGCCCGGATGTAAGCGTGCGAGGGGTCTTATTGTGGGAGGAAACCGGTGTACCTGGGGAAAACCCACGTGGTCGTGCAGGTGACCCCTTACCTTTTCTATTATGTTAATGCTCATCAAACAACATTAGAGTTTGTCTTAAGGAATATATACCTATCATTTACATAACAAAATAGCTGGGTTTTCTTATATGAAGTACATGCTTTTATTTCTATAGTGTCTACAGCATGTAATGATCACTTGTATTGAATTTTGACGACAATCTGCACTACACAGAGTACAGTCTTACAATTATCTATATGGGTAAGACAGCTCATTAAATGCTGCTACTTACATATATATGATAACCTGTACTGCATGGCTTTTCATAAGTCCAGACATTTAGAAATAACGCTAAGTGTACTTATTACAGGTTCTTTTGCGAGAAACGTATTAACTTTCTAACAGAAATGAAATATGACTGCTGAACGACAATAATCAATATTGATTATCTAGGCCTACTTAGTGAAATATAACACATATCTATATATGTAGATATGTTAAAGCCAGACATCAGTAGGCTAAGGTAGGGAAATGAAATATCAGCAGATCAGGCTTAATCAGTAGACAATAAGCTTGGCAGATGTAACATCAGAAGACATTGGTAGGTAGGGAGATGAAATGTCAGTAACCTAGCTGGAAGTGGAGATCAAATTTCATGAACAGTAGACATTGTAAGGTAGGGAAATGAAACATCAGAAGAACTAAGTAGGTAGGGAGGATCATCAGTAGACCTAAATAGGTAGACAGGATCATCAGTAGACCTAAGTAGGTAGACAGGATCATCAGTAGACCTAAGTAGGTAGGGAGGATCATCAGTAGACCTAAGTAGGTAGAGAGAATCATCAGTAGACCTAAGTAGATAGGGGGGATCATCAGTAGACCTAAGTAGGTAGACAGGATCATCAGTAGACCTAAGTAGGCAGGGAGGATCACCAGTAGACCTAAGTAGATAGGGGGGATCATCAGTAGACCTAAGTAGGTAGGGTGGATCATCAGTAGACCTAAGTAGGCAGAGAGAATCATCAGTAGACCTAAGTAGGTAGACAGGATCATCAGTAGACCTAAGTAGGCAGGGAGGATCACCAGTAGACCTAAGTAGATAGGGGGGATCATCAGTAGACCTAAGTAGGTAGACAGGATCATCAGTAGACCTAAGTAGGCAGGGAGGATCACCAGTAGACCTAAGTAGATAGGGGGGATCATCAGTAGACCTAAGTAGGTAGACAGGATCATCAGTAGACCTAAGTAGGCAGGGAGGATCACCAGTAGACCTAAGTAGATAGGGGGGGGGGATCATCAGTAGACCTAGGTAGGGGGATCATCAGTAGTAGTAGACAGGATCATCAGTAGACCTAAGTAGGTAGACAGGATCATCAGTAGGCAGGGAGGATCACCAGTAGACCTAAGAAGATAGGGGGGATCATCAGTAGAAGACAGGATCATAGGCAGGGAGGATCACCAGTAGACCTAAGAAGATAGGGGGGATCATCAGTAGACCTAAGTAGGTAGGGTGGATCATCAGTAGACCTAAGTAGGCAGGGAGGATTACCAGTAGACCTAAGTAGATAGGGTGGATCATCAGTAGACCTAAGTAGGTAGACAGGATCATCAGTAGACCTAAGTAGATAGGGGGGATCATCAGTAGACCTAAGTAGATAGGGGGGATCATCAGTAGACCTAAGTAGGCAGGGAGGATCATCAGTAGACCTAAGTAGATAGGGGGATCATCAGTAGACCTAAGTAGATAGGGGGGATCACCAGTAGACCTAAGTAGATAGGGGGGATCATCAGTAGACCTAAGTAGATAGGGAGGTATACATTTATACCTGATAGATCTAGAACAAAACAAAGTAGGCAAAAAGGTATTTGTAAACCAACTATTATGTGATCATCACCTACATCCTGTGATACAATCAAGACTTGGTGTCTTCTAAGACTTCTATGAGAAATTCTAGTTCAAATGTCCTCCAGTAGACCAAATCTTTTACTCTGTATTCCAATAAACAATAAATTGTTGCCAGTAACACAATTTGTTACAAACACTACAAACCATAACAACATACTGGTAATAGGATCAAAATTCACTCAGCATGTTATATTAATGTTTAATTGATACAAATCTAAGTTAAGTTGACTAAGCTACAGAAAATTGATCAAGTAATAAATAGACCTACACAACATCTTAGGAGACAACACATACTATACAAGTTCTTGAGAAAAAAAAACAGAAACAGCTGGCAGCCTCCACTTAGCATGTATATGAATAACATTGCTGATTTGTTTTTAATCATGTAGATTTTGACAGGTTTTCTTGAATTTAATTAAGGAAATTTAAATTGAAATTATCAAAAAGAAAGATTTTTTTTCTTTTCTCGTTTTTTCATTTTGTTTTATTGACAGTTAGCGTTCATTGCTACAGGAAATCTTTTCGACTAATATGTCAATAAGCACATCAACGTTAATCACAGTCTCAGGACTTAAAATGTTTTCCAATAATGATAAGACCATGGATCCCCTATCTTGATTACATTGGAGTCTGTTGACTTATTGCAGGATAGATAGAGTGTTACCTTTTAATTGTGCTTGTAGTTGAGTGTGTTCACTTGTTCTATAAGCTATCTATTTAACATCATTATCACATAACTCTACTTACATACTGTTATACGTCAATAGCCGAGGTGATATTTAATACTTTAGGTTATTATTACAGACTTATGTAAAATGAACTAGCAAGATGTGATCATGCCTTACTTGAAATTTGATACATACATAGGTAGGTAGATAAAATCATGAGAAGGTGTCTTTACCCAGACAGGTAATATGTACATGTAAATTTATGTAAAGTTTGTGTCCTCCTTTTCCACACACTTGATATTACTCCCAGCAGATGTCAGAGAGGTATGGCATGTAACCTTCTGATTTGACCTAAATGTGACCAAACATGGGATGGAACATCGATTATTAACTTTCTATTTTCAAAAAATTCAAATTGGTGATTTCAATTAGTTATATCCAATTTCTAATTATCAGTGAGTCTTGTATAAATGTCATGTGTTTATTTCAACAGATGATCAGAGTTGCTTTCTTAACCAATTTGTACCAAAACATTAGGGTTTTCTTGTCATCAAAAGCAATTCAGACACACAGCGCACACACATACCAACTTTTAGACAGCTGAACCTATTACATCATGTTCAGATAAAAATTAAACCCAGTATATCCTCAAAAATTGGTTCAAGTATGCACTGACACAGAATTTTTTTTTTTTTTTAAAATGTTATTTGCGTTTGCTTTCCATCTTGAATTAACAATTAAAATGTTGATGAGTTCTACATGAATGTCAATAGTAAAGATATTAAAATGATACTCCCATGTCAATCTATTTCCATTGGGTCTTAAGTTCAATCTCAGCAACTGACATGATTATTATCAATTTTTTTTCAATACAACTTTTCTAGTATTTTATTCTAGTAGCAAGTGCTGTTTAATATAATTATTCATATTACTATGCATTGCAGCAATTACTGGCCAAAACCCAACCTATTATCTAAGTGATTATGAATGAGTGACATAGAGTCCTATTGGTAGTACTGTAGGCATGGTAGAATGTCATCTCAATGTTCAGGATTGTAAGAAATCACATATTAAGCTCTATTTTATCCAACCCTTGAATTAATCTATGTTTTTTTTCTTTTCTTGTACATCTCCCAGCTTTATAATATCACACACAACTTACATAGTAAGTAAACACATCTCTTTCACAACTTACATGTTTCATATTTAGACATTGCGAATCTAAAGGCAGGTTTACCTATCGTCTTTAGCCATGTATCTTAAGTTACACCAAGCAATGAGCTGAAATAGGTGCTCTGGTGTGGTAACGTAACATACCTCTTTACCCTTTTTAAGTTAAGAAAACTCTACCTTACAAGTGTAAAAGTTAAAAGTACAGTCTGCCTCACCAGACTCTGTTGGTGAGAATCACCTAGGGAGAGACACATGGCTATTTTAAGCCTCGGAGTGAGCACTGGACAAGATATTTTCCTTACTGTAGTCCTACAGAGTATCACATATTTTAAGCAGTGATGTATAGGCGTTGGTCAGTCTAGTAAAAGTTCTCTTGATCTCCACCCACATAACAAGCTGATGATAAAGAATGACTGAAAATCCATTGTCAAAATAGCAGTGATTCATCACGGCAGTAATCATATAAATAAATATACATAGTTCAACACAGGCTAACACATCTGTATATTCTACTGACATTAACAGAAAACATTCTACACTCCCACGTTAAAAATTAACATATCTAGACACTTCCTAATATATATGGTTAGTCATGTGGATCGTTCAATGTCTGAACAAGATAAAGCAGTATATCAAATGAATTTAATGCATTACTGAATGTTTTCCATTGTATGTAGTCTTCATATATTCCAGATAATCCACAGAACAAGAAATCATCTAAAATACTTCAACATTTCAAAAGGAAAGTCTAAACATCATCAAACAAGTTAATCTATTTGCTTAAAGTTTTGTACAATGAATTTGTAATTATAATAAAGATCTAGAAATAGTTTTACAACTAAATTATAACTTCTATAACAAATTATTCATCATCTTCACCATATCTACGCACTTCTTTTCTTTAACTCCTGTAAGTTACATGTGTATGTCACAAAGTATTGAAACGCAGAATTTCACAGTTGCTAAAATTATGTAACTGACATTCAAATTAAGGTCTTCTTAACACTCTCGTTGATTATGTATGTGTCTAATATTAAGCATTTAAAGTTCAGTTATTTATTGAAGATCTAACTACAACAGGAGGTTAAGTCATCATTCAAATGTGAGACAGTTACCATTATAAGTAATATTATCTGTCTTTTGCCTGTATGTATACATGACACAATTTAAGTTTGAGACCAACCAAATAAAAATATAAGGAGAAAGGAAAACTAATTTTTGAATTCTAGGACAGGTGAATTATAGTTTATAAGCATGAAAAAAGCACAAACTATATAATTGATCATTGGTTATGGTTATTTTAAGGCAACTATACAGTGCCACAGGATCAATCCTTTCACCAATTCATTTAAAAAATTCCAAATGAAAAAAAAATTGTGTACATAATATGGTCCTGTAGTACTTTGTTGATAGTACAATGTTTGTACAAAATATATGAAGGTGCAGTATGTTAAAACTACAAAGACATAAGCTGACTTGTAATATAATTACTTAAAAAAGATGAAACTATTCAATGGTGTATGAAATAAATAACAGACCATTAAAGTGACATTCTTGGACTTAAAACACATATTAAATACCTAAATCTGAATATAGTGTGTCATTATATTTTCTGTCATGATATTAATGCTTAAAAATCCTTTGTTCAAAAGAATTTCACTTTTGAAAGCACAATAACAAAAGAATCAATTCAAATGTATATTTAGCAATATGTCTTAAGGCATGCACAATGTATCACTGTATGATATGTTTGATGTTTCTACTTGTTCTATAGTGAGAAGAAATTAACTATAAAATCTCTTCATTAATTTCCCTCAGGGAATTCAGATAAGTACATATAACTATGTCAAAATGTTAGCCGGTATATGTTTTACGTAAGAAAACCTTATTTTTTCATTCTTCATCAACATTTACTTTATTTCTTTATAAACTTCCAACTGATGTTTAAATGACACATGAATGTATTTACACAAACAAGCGATATACATGAATGGCCAGTCATGATCAGTGTAAGTGTACATGTGTACTGAGTCACCATGCAAGGATTTTAATTGCAAAATAATTATTTCATTGCAACAATTTTTCCATTTTACTTTTTTTTAAAAGAGCAGAAATTAAATTGTTGCAGTCCAGTGACTATCTTTTTTATGCTTTTAATATGAAAATAAATGTATATCTTTTTAATATGCTTGCAACGACCATTACCAAAATATAGGTGTACAAAAATAGCAATGAGATAACATTTCATTTAGTCATCATATTTCCCAGATATTAATTCTTTTAATCCATGTTTTAGTTTTTTATACTTTCTGGTTCATGTTACAAGACACATTGGCAAGTAGACTTTCCATATACAACATAATCGTATAATAGTGTTGTACAATAAGTACATCTGTTATACATATGCAATACATTATCATAATTGTTGTGTAAATCTGAATTAATCATAATAATATTTAATAACAATGATAATTCATACACCTGGCACAGAGATAAATCTCAATAAAATACAATTATTATAAACTATTCAAATGTTTTAGTTCTCATGATAAACTACAGTTTCTAACATTTTATTAATTATATGACCCACTCTTATTTAAAATCCATGACTGTAGATTAATGGAGTTTACTTTAAACACTCAGTATATATTGCTACAGGTCAGGATATAAGACGTCACTGAACATCATTAACCATATATGTAAATAGCCAAACACATTTTATAACATGTACATAACACATACATTTTTGCTCAAACCACATACACGGAACTGATGTATATCTTGATAAAACTGGTTTTGTAATAATATTCCCAAATTGATGTATATTGGACCTTTACATGTTTAATTTAAGGTTTTTTAAATCAACATAGAATAGAATTTATTTTTCATCTCTATACTTGTCAGGACACAGGTGTTTACACTATTCAACTACAGGTATAGCAGCTGAACAGGCATAACTCTAACTGCCCAGGTAACTGTGATGTGTTAATTACACCTTCCTTACACAGACATGTCTAATCGATATATACAGTCCAATTATCAACCTGTTGATCGCAGTTATCATCACCAATTATGCCTCAAGTGGGCCCAGTAGACACCTGCTGAGACAAACATTATAATACCAGTCTGTTCACCCACCTGTAACTGGGGTCAGGTGTGTAACGACCTACAATGTCCTCCCTGACAGGAAACAGGTGTAAACTTTAAAACTAACCAGGTCAGGGTCTCGAGTGTTAATAATACTTAGGGTAGCAATAGTATATAACTTCTGTAGTTATCACCCAAGGCAAATACATTGATATATATTTTACCTTTGATTTAAAACATGTATTTATAAGGTACCAGGTAATACAATATAGAGATAAAACACAGGCCTTTAATAAGGTATACAAATCTATCATGTGTAGTCCTGAAACATTGCAAGTTTAAGTTTGACCAATCAAATTATGTTTGCATATTATATACTAATCGACACTTATATGATTTTAACTTTCAAAAAATGTAAATATTTACAACATGTATATAGCATTCTGTTGTGTGTATCGTACTAGTTTTAAATCTTGGCTGGGAGATGCAAGGTAGCTAAAGATAAATAATTAGAAATGAAAAAGGATAATTTCATCATAACAGAAAAAGAATAAAAAAAATTACAGAAGTAAATGTTTTTTCAAAACAGTATGCATGAACTTCTTGTAGCAGAATAAGCTGCATTAAAAAATGACAGATTATATTGTGTGAATATATATACTGTGTGCACATACACAACAGTATAATAAGGTAGCAGACTTGGATCACTAATCGAACACATGGTTTATTAATGCTTGAGGTACATGGTTATGTATATTTACACTGGAAGGTTGTACAGGTAATACTGGTACCTACCTACGACAACGATAAATTGGCACATATTACATATCAAACAGGACTATTAGCAGACGACATGAAAGTAGAGCTGTCTGGTGTTGGTCAATTTACCCACAGGCTGATCATGATTTTGGTAACAAGCTATCTATATATAGCACCAATAAGTAATAAAACATAATAGTATTCACATGAAGTATTAATTATTGCCTGATTTAACTTCTGGTAACATGATTTTTCTTAATCTCTCCTACCAATTTATTATGAAGGGACATAAATGATCTCTATAATGTTACCATCTATATACAGGAATATATATATCAGTTTCATCTTTTCTAAAACAGATATCAAAATAGATAATTTGCGTTAAGATTTTTATGGATATCAATCTTTGAGTACCATTTTCAAGATATAAATATGTAACAGAACTAGAAAAAGGCACATTTCTGCTTATAGCACATGGCAGGAATCAAAATCCAGGGCCACAACCAGAATGATAATCCATAGCTCTACCATGGCAAACTTCCCTAAAGAAGCAATGTTATATCATTACAGTGGCAGATGCTGTATTTAATTCTAGAGCCACACCTACCAACATTGTATACCAGTTTCATATATATCAATCAATTTTAAAGAAATTCATACTTAACATGTTATTAATGTCATATCTGTGGAAATCTTTAGAAAATAAGAAGTGTTACCAGTATCTAAAACTTGTCTAACTTTATACAGATCACTTGAATACACGTATAATAAGTCTTTATTTCAAACATTACACCATGGCCTTTGAATGGAATGTACTTAAAAATCTATAACTATTAAAAACCCTTCTAACTTATAAAATACAACAGAAGATCATTAAACGTCCAGCAACGTTTAGAAAATTATCCTGATAAAGTTAAGTGAAGAATGTTTTGGTTAAATTGTTAATGTAATCATAACTTTCAGGTCTGCTTCCTATCTTGACGAAAAACTGATGACTTGATCAATGACCATAGAAATCAATCATGACCCGTATATTAGTCATAAGTCTGAGGTAAAATCACCGTTCATTATCAATATCCTTTTTTTATTTCAAAGCATTTTCTTTGATAATCAATAGCTAAATTCACACCATCGTGTGTCATATGCATATGCATACAAGTCTGTCATCAGATCAACACTCAACACATACATACATAATGCTCCTGGCAGCTGTTACCTACTACCTACCGGTGGTGCTTGGTCATAACATAACTGAAGTTAGATCATTGAAAATAGTCTACGATGATCTGTAGCACTACCACTTTTCTATCTCTTTTTGGGTTTTTTTTTCTGTATTTTTTTTGGGTGGGGGTGGGGGAGAGAAGGGGGTTCTTTTTTAATAATTGAAATTAATCAATGTTGGATGCATGTGACAAAGTCAAATTAAGGAAATAATATATAAACTTTATCAGTGTGATTTTACATTAATTTGAGTATTCTTCGCATTTTTCTGCTTACATATTTGAGTTAGAACTATCAACAACCATTCCAGGTAGAGACAATTTGCTGTGGAAAAAGTTTACTACAGATATATACTATAGATATTTATACTCTCATAGGCTCTCTTGTATCTGGTCAGTTGTTTCCTTCGTGCATATGACTCCGATTTGATACAAAAATGCATATTAACCTATCATAACTGATATAAACGCATGCATATTTTCCCAGTCATTCAGCAGCGACATTTTAAAATTTAATTGCAAATAACAAACATGTGACTCAAATAACAACACACGAACTTACTACATGTTTTACAATAAATTATAAACACCAAGGGCAAGATAACCGAAACAATAACACATCATGTTGTGGTATTCCATCAATATACCGCCCTTCTCACAATCGTGACAAGCCGCCTGTTTAATTTCTCTTGATGGATTGTTAAGCCAGATTTCACACCAAATTACATTTTCTTACCTTAAAAGATAACTGAATGGGTTCCGAATCGTCCAGAAATCGGATAGTGCATTGGTACTCCATTTGCGGGTCCCCTTTAACACTTCGTTTCCTAAAAAGTGTCATCTTTCAAATAAGAGCTTGAGGCCGCTCTTTCTTCTGTGAATGTTTTTTATCGCCAATGTGTCACATCAACATCTATGCAAGATGGAAGCCCCAGTTTGTCACATGACCTCGGCCAAGTTCAAGGCTGTTTACATCAGGATCACCTCGGGATTCTTCATGTCTTGGTATTTAAGAAGATCGTCCATGCGGTTAACTGCCAGGTAGTAACCGTTTCAAGATCCTACTTTCAGTTTGTTCGTGGATTAGATAAAGTAACTATACTCCATATATCATCACATAGGTATGTGATTTCAACTATCCCATATGTAAACATGGGTGGTATGAATTATGATTCATCAGGATGTATCAGAGACATGTTGAATGTTTTAATTTGAGTCAAAAACATCTGTTGATTCCCATTACGATACATCTGTACTTACAAATTATTTCTAGTCACAGAGACACTGAAGGTTATAACAAGTATAAATTCCCGTGTTGTTTCTTTACAAAATATTTTGTAAGTCATGTAGGTGCTTATACTCCATGTGACCCTTCATTTGCTCAATGCCCGGATTTGTAATCAAATTGTTCCACTGTCAGATAACGAAAATATGCATTGAACCCCAGTCTCCAGTGTAATAATCCACTGCTCTACCAGTTGAGCCAAAGAAGCATGCTCCAACAGCAGAGCAACAGAGACCATATTTGATACTTTGAGTTTGCATGGTACATGGATTACGATTATTTTCTTTTTAATTGTTGTTAAAATGTTATTTGCTGTAAATTGTTATATATTTTGTCAATATGTATATCGCTATAGGTAATTCAGTTACCCCTGTTACTGCACAAAGAAAAGCACATGGAGGGACTTACCATGAAACGTAAACTGAAATACCCAGATAAAATCCATGTGATGACCTTTTTAATTGGACCAGGGAATAAAACTCCAAACTCAAGTTGTCTAGGTGATAGGAAAGTGTATTATCATTACACCACCTGACCACAAACATTTTATTAAGGACCAAAAGCTATAGCAGATTAATTTTATAGTTTTATCCATTGAGGGTATGTGTGTGTCGGGAAGGGGGAGGGAGGCATTTCACCTTGCCGACCGGGGTTCAATTCCCGGAACGGACGTGAAAAGGTTAGGGGTCACCTGCCCGACCACATGGGTTTTCCCAGGTACTCCAGTTTCCTCCCACAATAAGATCCCTCGCGTGCTTACATCCGGGTCAACAAGAGTGATTAGTATAAGTTGACATAACTTGTTTCGCAATTGTTGTAAAATAAATAAAGTTTATAAAATAAAAAGATTTGGTTTGAATCTTTATACTGTATGAGTTTTTTAACCAGGTTTTTTTTCTGCTCGACTTATCACCCTGTGAATATTTTGTGATAGGGTCTCCTTGCTGTACACTATAGTCAGTGGCTACCTTATCCAGAGCAATTTCAGTGAAATATTTTTTGGGGAAAAAAACCATACAGTGCAGGATGTTCTAAATCTATGAGACTCACAAATTGTGCCAAGTAAGGATTGAACCACAAACCTAGGATTTTCATCTGAAGTCATAACCATTGACAGAGACATTGTTGTCCCTTTGAAATATTGGAAATGTAAAAGACCACATGTATATTGTCTCCTATAGGAATCAATATCAAGTGTCTCTACATCTCAGCAGGATAAATGGTCGGTTACTAAATCCTAATTTGGACGACATCATTCCTTCTCATTATAAATACATGCCCGAAACCCAAACTCTATATAGTTATCAACTATGCATCCTTGATTAAGGGATATTGAAGTTTCTGTGAATTGATCTCTATAGTCTACTGTTGTTTCTGTTAACACTTGTGACTTGTTCTTCCACAGGTTGGATAGTGAGGGAGATCATGCAGATCATCATTATCGGAGTTTCTGGGTGTGGAAAGTAAGCTTAAATATGTTTTTATATATAAACCATCTCCTGTAATGTCTCCCTAGTTTTGCATGGATATCCTGTTCGTGAATTTATTTACCAGAAAAGGGAGGTAAAAATCTCCACTTGTCTAATATATAAATCCTTTGAAGTGTGTTGGAGGCAACTGCATTTTAAAATATTTAGCCCTCCATATAAATTTATGAAGACATTGCTGTTCAAAATCTACAACTTTCATTTCATACTGTGCTTTGTTTTGAAACAAAATATATTGTGTTTGCAAAATGAGTTTGCAGTTTGATAATACGAATACCAAAACAAGGTCAATATGATCACAATTAAGAGAATATGACATCATCATTTAACGACTATATTACATTTCTCTGAAATGGTGATACAAATGAGCGAGCGATTGACATATGTCAAACATTATTGTTTAAATTTTACTACCTGATTATCATCTAGAGTTAAATTGTATGTCTGATTTAAAGATAATTGAAGCAACTCTGTCCATAGTCTATTCTAATACATTAAGATATTAAATGTGTTTACACTATATCATTTTTAGCCAACTTTCATCAAAATGTCTATCTGTGATTCCCCATCCCCAGCTCTGCCGGCACTGAGAGTAGAAGCAACATGTGGAAATTTTTCAATTCAATTTATTTAATTCTTTTGTAGGGATAAAGGGATTTCAACTAAATTTGGTCTGATTTAACGTCATTGGAGGGTTTTTATTTTGTATGGACAGTTACTTTGACTTCCTTTGGGGTCAGAGAGGCATTATGGTCTAATGAGAGAAATACATTGTAAACCTTAATTATCCTTCTCCTTTAAATTTGTAAAAGGAATTTGGTCCAAAACTAAGCTACTTTTAAAGCCACATGTGTCAAATATGTTAAGATCTTTCAATCTCTTCATCTCAACAACCAGAAGACCCAGGGTGCTGATATTAGGCCTGAAGCATGCTAGGATGTAAGGCTAAAAAGTTTGTTAATATGAATGACTTTGACCTGATTACAAGGTCACTGGGGTCAAATATGTTGAAATCTTTAAACAACTCAATGACCAAAAGGCCCAGGGTCTTGATACTGGGCCTGTAGCATGTTTTTTTTTTTTCACAAGCATTATGTCTGCAGTAATGGTATTTGTGTGGTATAAAGAATAAGGTTTTAAGTTTGGGAAAAAAGCATCTTTATGGATCAACAATGTCTTCTATGTAAGCTGTAATGTAGTTGAGCAATTTATTTTAGGTTTATTTGGCCTCTGTTACATAAAGGTCTTTATGGTCAGAATGTTTGAAAAAGATTACTCTATAAAGATACATAGAAAAAATTCATGCTAGTTTGGGAAATAGCTGACAAGTACTGTATCCAGTTGCTTGAGTGTATGACAAATGTCCAGTATGGGGTCCTCCTCAAATTGATAGAGGAAGGGATAGATTGAGTTTATTTTCATTTCTGTAGGGGTACTGCAAGAATCATAAATAAACTTGCCTTAATATTGGTCTCGTTTTTATTTACAGAACATCAGTTGGAGAGGCATTAGCAAAGAAAGTAAGTTGATTTCTGTGTAAAAGTCTGACATAAACCAAAAGATGAATTTCAAAAACCAACAATGAAAAATAAAAAGAGCCTGGTAAAGATCTTAACAAAATTTCATGATGTGTAACCCAGGTGGTAAAAAAGACACAGCTGTACATCTGGTCATGAGCTATGGCTTACATAGCTTAGTGGTGTAGTGACCATTATCAGCTGGTATAGATCAATATATGTACAAGGTTCAACATGACATGAAAGTGATGATTTAGCATCGATGTATCTTAAAATGACAATACTACCCGCCTCTATACTGATCCATATTTATACCAGTGACACATTTATGTACTGGAATAACTTTATGTTGAATTTCACCGTTGAAAAGAATTTATGATCATATTAATGTTAGTCTATAATGGTATTTGTTTGTTTTGGTCTTAGTAATCAGTCAATATTCTAACAAAAACATAGCACAGTGCCTGTCATCTTTGTTTGTCATGATGACACATGGCTAATAAACTATCGGTATACAAACACAGTTTGGGGTGTATATTTGTTTAGATCAATATACATATAGAAAAACACTGATTTACTTTCGTTTTTGATATAAAAAGATATTATTTACTTATCAATAACTGGATATGGTGTCGGTCACAGGTATTTTGCATCAGAAAAAAAATATCTGAAATATTTCCAGGCCCCATGTTATTAGGCATTTATTTCTGCAATAAGTGCAGGGGCCAAAACAACTTCTAACTAAACTTATTATAACTAGACATAAAAAACTATTACAAAAGTTGTGGGCAGTGTTCAAGCTGGATAAATACTGTATGTAATTTTGTGCATATTTCCATTTTGATCTGAATGGCCAAGTGAGTTTATGCCTTGGTGCATCGTCCGGCGTCAATTTTTCCTTCTAAACAACTTCTTCTCAATAAACAATGGACCAAATGATATTTGGCTGGTATGTTCCCAGGATGAAGCCCGACAAATCTTGCGAAATGAAATCACCTTGATGTGTACAACCTTTAAACAACTTCTTCTCATTAACTAATAGACCTAGTTTAAATTTTGAATTTGTGCATAGAGTAAAAAGCTTTCAGTTCATAGTGCTATTTTATACTAAGCTTGATATGAATATTTTCTCTTTTCTCTTTATAGTATTAACTTATTAACAAATAAAGGATATAGTTAGTAATAGCCACAATACTCCAGAATGGACACAGGATCTCAGCAAACCCAGAGTTTTTGGATGCAAACATTTTTTATAGATATACAACATCTTTAGATGATGTACTATCTACCATCCTGAGTTGGCTGGCAGAAGTGAATCATGACTAGCATTCAAGATATTTGATTTTTGTATTTTTTGTATTTTATCAATTGTTAGATAACTATTGTTTAATGTTCAGTACTGTATGGTCTGTTAAGTTTTTGTGGTTGTCTTGAGAAATGGGCAGATTGCCTGGAAAATTTGGGGAAGAATTTCATGTACACTGTTGGTATTACTCCTTTGTTTAAATTACTGATTTGATGTCTTCTCATGGTATAGTAAACATACTTACCTCTCAGTGTTAGTAGGTGACCTCTGACCTTATGCAGTTTAGTCATTGGAAGCCTTATATCGCATAAAATATTTTTTTTACTATAGCATGAAAATTTAAACATGAAATATCAGTTAATTATGTAGAGAGGTAAAGGGAGTAAGGGAGTAGAACCTACTCCTGTTATCTGGTGGATCTAAGGGTCCTTTACTCTTCAAATGGAGGAGACTGAGTCTGCTGCTGGACAGACCCTATAACCAACACCTATATACGTCACGTCTTCAGATGGAAATGATATATTCTTGTTACCAACTGAAAAAAAACACTGGAGATACAATAACTAACTATGAGAAGAAGAGGTAAAAAAGGAAGAATACAGAGAAAGGGTTGGCTCTCCAGCTATGGTGGCACCCAACTTCAAAGCTTTACATAAAATAAGCATTCAGGTAATGGGGTGCCAAAAGCACACATATTTCCTAAGAGGTGTGTAAGCAACAATATAGTGTAATAGGTTTACAGGCCCGGGTCAGCCCACAACCTCCAGACATAAACCATGAGTCTAGTTTTGCATGGTAGGCTGCTACCATGTAGAGCTTGGAATCTATACTTACTAAATCACCAAAGAAATACTAGAAATGTATTGATGATATTTACTTTATAAGGTGCATAGCAGAGAGGCACTTACTCCCTTTCATATTTTATATATGTTTTTCATATACTACACAGTTCATTGAACTTTATGTGGCTATGCATTTCAGGCCCATTAAAATCAACCATTTGTGAAATATGGAATTTTTAATGGAGAACTTATTTGTCTATAAATAACCAATGGAGATAAGCAAAGGTGACTCACTACAGCAGAATCAAATATTAAGGCTGAATAAAAGAATTCTATGTTTTTAATGTCTCCATATCAACACTATTTTAACTCCTAAAATTAATTCATATAGCTGTCTCCCATAATCTATCTTTTCAGGAATCATAACCGTTTTTTACAACAGGAAATTTCTTACCCCAAAAATGTTCTTATTGAGAAAAACAAATTCTACTCAAAAACCACAGAAAAATTCCATAACATACTGAGTTAGAGTGATATAGAAATGTTAAGGTTAGATACTAGGTCATGAACAGCAGGATTATATAATACGTTGTATATCAATACCAGGTACCAATTTTCTCATTTGTTACTAAGGTACAGATACTGCCACATCTGGGTCACGTTGGGAATTGGTTGCTATTTGTATTAAGATTCATGTGGTATATGTCTATTAATAAAATCCATTTACCCATAGAAAATAATTTGTATCTATAACCTGTGATATTACCGGTAACAGAAATGTGACATTAACTGACATGTCTTTTGAGTAATTGCTAAAAGTTATACAAAAAAGTTCACATGAGTATGACATTGAAATACCTAGTACTCTAAAGGTAGAGAGAATGGATCTAGTGCAGAATTTGGACCTTTTAAAAAAAGGATGCAAATTTAAGTTTTGGTTAGTAATAATAATATATGAATGTGTATGTTTTGTGGTACATATGTACTGGTATAAATTGCATTAATTTTCATAAAATAAATTTAATGAATAAATATCTTTTGTCATCTAAAGGTTTGCGACAGATGTTGATGTGGAGGATTTATAGGTTTATAAATCTTTAATTCTGAAACAGCATCTGAGATGATGACTTGTACTTCTGTAAGTAAGACAAAGGGAGACAACCAACAGTATACCAGTTTATATAAAACATTGATAACCAAATGAACAGTTCATTTGAATCTTCGAGATTCTTTTCTTTTTTTTTTGTATTACAAATCTTCATATTTTTCAACACATCCCCGTATTAGTTAAAGTAATACACGTAAATTTTCTCTTGCTTAAATGCAACTCATAGCACAAAATATTAACAGACTCTGAGAAATGCTAATATGTTTAACATAGTTCCTGGTACATATGTTTCCTATCTAAAAAACTGTAGAATCCAAGTCTGGACTTATAGAATCCTGTCTCTGAAGGTGCCATGATTAATTATATGAATTTTCCATGGAAACTTGTGATCAGGTCATGGAAAATAATTCATGTCCATTAATGTCCATGAAGTTGGAATGAAACTCCATGGACCAACAAGGCAAATCATGGAAAATGTACACAGAATTCCATAGGAATATGGACGTCAGGATTTTCATTACTGAAACAGCGTCATTCAGCATGAAAGAAAGAGAGAAAAATTGAGAAAAAAAGCACATAGAAATGTTTGACTTTGAATTTTTTTCCATGGAAGTTTTACATGGGTATATATGGTTACTACTGAAATTTTCATTTATTAAGATACTAATTACCTGACTTTTTTTTTACTTGTCTTACATCGTAGTTGAATATGCCATTCCGTGATGCCGATGAATTTCATTCTATAGCGAATAAAGAGAAGATGTCTCGAGGACAATCACTGACAGATGAGGTAGTTCAACTAAGTAAAACATATTGTTTTAACCTTGTTACAAACCGTAGGTACAATATATTGTTTACAAACCATTATGTCATTTTATCATGAGTAATTGAAATGATACTGTAGTCACACTTTAATGCTGGTAAGGCTTGGAAATTTCTACTTTGCTGAAGTCCCTATCATTTCTACATCATCCAGATTGTAGTCATTTAGATTGAAAGATTCAGTATTTTATTGTATCAAAGTAGAATTTAGCAAATGTTTAAATTTCAGATATTTCATTCATTTGCCAAGTATTAACACAGAAAAGTTAGATTTTGACACAGAATTTAATCTAAGCATTAGTTTTTGATCCAGCTAGCCAGAGGTCATCTATATTGGGTGTGGGTCACCAGTGCCGGAAGTTTTTTTATAAAAACACCTGACTTGTTTGCTTTCTTCAGGACAGGATTCCGTGGTTGTTAGCAATACATCAGTACATGCAGAAGTAGGTATACATTGTCATATTTAAATTAAAACACACCTTTTCTTTTTAAAATATAAATTGTTGTTCATAATTTCATTAAAATTCTTAATATTGTAATATTTAAATATCATTATATTATACCAAATGTAACTTTAAAGTAAAACTTTTAGTAAAATTGTACACCAATGCTATTTCATTGTCCTGTAATAAGCCTAAAACCTGCCTTTAAGTTGAAGTGGTAAGTAATGTGTTGTCTCCTCTTGGGGTTAATAGCAGGAGAAATACGGTAATTAGTCTAACCTATTTATTAAATCACCACCTGCCCCCTCCCCTCTCCAAAAAAACAAGAAGAAGAAAAATAGTGTAAATACTAATATATATATACTTCAGGATGTTTTTTCTACTGTTTGTTATTTATTGAAAACAGATGAGACTTCTCTTTATAAAAATATTATTGATAATGAATTGAAGTAGATAAAAAAAAAAGGTAATATAAGGACTTGTTATTACTACTCTTGTCAAAAATTAAAATATACTTTATATATTTGAAGTGAAATACTGAAATGTGAAAGACAGTTTTATAATTTAATATGTAGAAATTTGATGAAAAGATTAAAAAATGTCACTAATTTTTTGTGTTTATTTTACAGATTGGAATCCCAAAAGATTGATGGAGTTGTCACTTGTTCTGGTCTCAAGAAAATGTATAGACAGACCCTTCTGGAAGGCATCACAACAGCTGATTCTAATTCTCAGTCTTCATCCAAGAAATGTTTGGATAAAGCATCAGTGTTATTTGTTCTCTTGCATGGTGAAGAGGAGATACTACAGAGAAGAATGGACTTGCGAAGGAATCATTTTATGCCTGCATCACTTCTTCCGTCACAGTTGGCCACTCTAGAACATCCAGATGAAACAGAACACTTCATTAGTGTAGATATAGACAATAGTGTTGATGATATTGTTAACCAAATTGTCAAGGTTATTCAAGTATCTTAACAACACTGGATATTTGCTCAATGTACAATGTAGATGGCAAGACAATGAATACCATTTATCTTTTCTATGGCACCGTAAAATTTCCAGGGGAAAATTTTGTTGGCACAGAAAGTTCGTTATAATGGTGCTATTTCTATGTGTCACTTTGATACATTTGATCAAAATGCTGTTCATATCATACTGATTGTGGTTTAACAGGCATTGAATATCCTGTTTGCAGAAGCACTGAACCCAAAAGCTACCCTCATATTCCCAGAAAAGGTTTCTTTCTTGACTTTGTTGAATAAGTCAAGGTCATTTGAGTAATAATGAGTGCAGGAGGTCAACACAAAATCCCTGACTGAAGGTTGGGTGGTGGGCTTATTGAAGGTAAATGACGAAGTATTTGTTAGCTTTTCTTATATTGCAGAAGTTGTTGTTGGGCTTATGTAAGTATCAATAGACATAGGATTATTGCTTCATCAATACTGTCCAATCACCACACACAACTATACAAAACCTTTAAATAAATTCAACTTCACAATTTTTGCTGTTGTATACAGACATATTCAACAACTATAATATATGTCTTCAAAATTTTACTTTATAGATATCATGTATATATCCTGCAACATACTTATCAAGCTTAGCTGATCTGTTACAATGTAGGGAGGTGGGTTATTACAATGATACAGCATCTGTTGACAAAGTCTTATGTCCATTGTTGTGCATCATGTGTCATGCGTCTTCCATGGTGGTTGTCCATTACAAACAATTTACATTTTTTGCTTTTTCCTCAATAAGCAGACAGCCCAGAGTTCTGATAATAGGACTGTTTCATGCTGAGATGAAGGGCTACCAAGTTCTTTTCAAATGAATGACCTTGACCCTCTTTCAAGGCCACAGGGGTCAAATGTTTGAGTAACAGTATTAATTCTTAGCTGGAATTACAAAACAGGTTGAAATTTTGTTGTTAAGGAGGTTCAATGTTTTGAAAACTTCATTGTAGGGCCTTAAGAATAGGATTTGTTAAAATTTTCTCAATGGCATTTAAATTCACACTTGCAAATACAATACACTGCGGGCTTTTTAATCTGTTTGCTAAATATTTGATAAGGCAGTTTTTTTAATTTGTGTTTGTCATTTGTTATTAACAACAAAATCAACTCAGATGAACATTAAGGCCTATGGGCCCCTTGTTATTAAAACTTCAGTAGATGGGAATGGGCTTATTGCCAGATGAATATGTTATTTGTATTGAGTACTTCTGCAATTTACAACCAAGATATCATTTCAAGGAAAAAAACATTCATGAATACTAAATTATTCTTCACAAATTTCTTTATTCTGAAATCTTATTTACTGCATTTTATTTTCCTGGTTTATCTGTTGCCAGGGAAACAAGGAATGTGTTCAAAAAGTGAATATTTTACGTTACCATGGTTAATGTTAAGTTAATAAAAACCTTTTCACTTGTCAGTCTTTGAGTTATCAAGAGTTCTTTTTGCAAGGAGATATGAAAAAAATAATTGAAGTATAAAATCCAAGAGAAATGTTCCAAATGAACTGGAAGTTTATCAAATATTAAGCTACCCTTAAAAAGCATGATATCTAGGTGATAGGTTCCTATAAGGAATCCCAATAAAGTTTGGTAAAAGAAATGACCTTAACCCGTATTCAAGGTCACAGCCGGGGTCAAATTTATCAAAACCTTAAAACAAATTCTGACTAACCATGCAGTGAAGAAGTATGGAATTCAGCTGATAGGTTCCTATAATGAATCCCAATAAAGTTTGGTAAAAGAAATTACCTTAACCCGTATTCAAGGTCACAGCTGGGGTCAAATTTGTCAAAACCTTAAAACAAATTCTGACTAACCATGCGGTGAAGAAGTATGGAATTCAGCTGATAGGTTCCTAGGATGAATCTGGACAAAACTTGCAAAAAGAAATGCTAGGTTCCTAGAATGATGATTGACATTTTCAAAGAAAAGACCTTGACCCGTATTGAAGGTCACAGGGATCAAAGTTCTTGAAACCTGTGAAAGACGTCTTCTTGTAAACCAAAAGACTGGGAAGTATGAAATTTTGTGGAAAGGTGTTTCTAAGTGAAAACCCAACAAATTTTGAGGAGAAAAAAGTCTTAACTCTCACTGTTTGGAGTTGAGTATTGTAATTTCATTGTTGTGGATACTGCTTAAAATTGATTGGGGTGTGCCCACTTTGAATGCCAATGGTGTATATGTAAATATATTTGTGATATTAACTCTGATGATATGTTTGATGAACATTGTATACCACGTGAGCGATGTAGGCCCATTTGGCCTCTTGTATATGTATGTAAACAACATGTCATCATACATTGTAGTTTGTACTGATCCATGCTTGACATGATTAGCCAGTTAATTTTGTTCAATTTATATTTCTGAACTAGATCATTTTCATCAAACATAGCCTACATAGTATGCTGCAAAAACACTACTACAGTAAGGAGAACATGATTTAAGCAACTCCAAGGAGTTCTCCAGAGTTAAGTAAGGTCTGTTGAAAATGTGGAAATCATGAGGATAAAAACCAATGGAAAGCTGCAAGGAAATTAACAACATTCATAGGATCACTCCTTGGAGAAGAAAGTGAGGGAAGCTGACAGTTCAAAAAAAGACATTAAAAACTGCAGACTGATGCACATTTGCTTTTAAATGTTTCACTAATGTGACAGAAAAATGCTATGGATGATTATGCTTAAAAGCTTTAAGTTATTAATGAGAAAATGTTTTGGGTTTTTGTAACAAGAGATCCCAGAGGGAACACCATTGCTTGATCTTTATTTTTTCTTTGAAAAGTTTGATATTTCTCTTCTCTCCATTCTACAGTTCTTCTGTCTAATGATCTAGTATGGAAATCAGACTTCCTCTTAGCAATAAAATCTGACTCCTGAGTGAAAGTAGAAGGCAGTGTCTATTTGACATTGTTTAGCTTCCACAGGACAGGACTGCCTATTTAACCAGAGTTTAGTTGACATTGTTTAGCTTCCACAGGACTGCCTATTTAACCAGAGTTTAGCTGACATTGTTTAGCTTCCACAGGACTGCCTATTTAACCAGAGTTTAGCTGACATTGTTTAGCTTCCACAGGACTGCCTATTTAACCAGAGTTTAGTTGACATTGTTTAGCTTCCACAGGACTGCCTATTTGTTGTTTCTCTCTGAAGGTCAATCTGCTAATGAGGAAACTGTTCCACTATACCAAAGCAGATTTTAACAGTTTTCATTTACAGTCCTTAACTGTTTTCCCTCTCCAAGAATTCATTAGCTGTTTAAAAGGCCAAATTATTTAAATGAGTTTGCAGTGAACTGTTAAGGAAGGTTAACAGATTGCTTACATGCAAATTAGATCCTGAAGGAACTACCAGGGAATGCTAACAAACAGTCTCTATGTAAATGGGTATCACAAAATATGGACAGCCTAGGAATGCTTCAAACTTTTAAGAAATGCCAACATGCAAATTAGTTATTCCAAATATAGTAACATCTAACTGCTTAGAAATGTGAAAAACTGCTTAGAACAGTGAATACATCACAAATTATGTACTGTTTTCCATACAATACTTATGCTTTCAAAAGTTTTCAATTTCAATTTGTGAGGTTTAATCACGAGGAAATACATTTCACATGTTAATGAATTAACAAGTTAGTTCCATTAACTTGATTCTGCTTGTGTCCTTGAATTTTTTTAACTGATTTAAAGTAGCTAGACTGTACTACAGGGTTGTGTTAGGTACCCTCTGATATAAATATAGTCCTGTTACTGAATTACTGTCTTATAATCCATGGACACCATATCCTGCTTTACTTCAATGAAATTTCCCTTCAAAAGCCATACAAAAACAAATAGCATTACCTCATTCAGGTCATGGGTGCGCTTGTTAATATTATCGAATCATCTTACATGTCACAAGTATCCCGAAGGCCTTGTGCATACTCCAACACACTTAAAATTTTAACCTCGTTTTGACTTTTATTGCAGGTATTCACGAGTATTTCATTGAATGCTAAGAAGCAATCGTTTTTGTTGAACTGTTAAGGAATGTTTAAAAACGGTTAGTAACAGATAGGAAGGCTAAATAACTACTTCTGACTGCTAGTATAAGCAGTCCATTTTGCCTGTGGGTCATATCCAAGATGATCACTCGTTGACCATTTGTTTCTCTAAACGATCCAAAAATGAAAAGGACACAAGGAAGTAAGAGAAACCTGCATATAAATTTAGATGAAGATCCATGCAATATGTATCAAGATATAGCTTAAGCAAGCTTCCATTGGCAAAATCCCAGCGGGCCGTCTCTCAGCTATTTTGTTTTTCTGGTGGAGTTTTATGAAAAATCCATCTGGTACTTCTAAAGAAAAACCTATCAAAACACTTTTATTGTCCAAAACTAATATGACAGTATCTCGGCATTTTTTGTTTTCCAGTCCCAAAATCGAAAGAACAAATCTAGAGACCATGGAGAACCTACATATGAAATCTGAAGAAATTCCACCGAGTACTTTTCAAGAAAGAGCTATTCATGTTACATCGTCAAAATACAAAACGGCAGACTCTCAGCCATTTTGCTGTCTTCCCAGCACCAAAATCAAAATGGCGCAATTAGGTACCAAGGAAACCAACATTGTAGATATAGGACAACGGGGATAGGGAACACTACAGCTACATGTACAACAATAGGATACAACTAAGAAAGATAAAAAGAGGAAGCTGTTACAAGACAAGATCAGGAAAATGGAGAAAGACTGGTTAGCGATAACCAGCTAGTAGTGAAATTTTCAAAGATGAATTAAACAAAATTGAGAACATTCTAAATCATTTCACAATTCTAGATTTATTGAAACAAATCAGATTGATATATTTTGAGCACTAATTTTGCCTTGAAAATTCGTGTATTTTCTTTGACAATAATTTCATTTTTTCACTCACCACTGGTTAACGCCAACTAAATTTTGAGTAACCAGGGACAGAGAGGCAACAATGGTGGAGACAGGGGGTTTCATGGAACATATAGTGTGAAATTAATCGACAGAAGACTGACGGTCTGACAGCTAGCAAATTGAATCATGTCAAATCGAGTCCCTCCTGAAGCCAGTGTATGACCTGCTTCAGTCACCAACAGACATTTAAAGCTGGGCATCAACAGAAGATGGAAAATATCATTCTTTCGCGACAGACTACACGCACCCTCAGTCACCTTCTGTTTACTTGTAATGCAGCTCTCAAAATGTTGATCACACATTTGTAGACAGTCCAGAGAGAACTAAATGTTTACACATTAGAGGAGGGAAGAAAGAAGTCCCCTAGTGGCTAACCATTCGAAACTTTGTAACTTTAGAAGTAGGGAAGTCAATAACACCTCACTAACTGGAATCCTGGAAAGTGTGCAAAGCTGGGAAATGTGACTGGTCAGCAAAAAAAATGGGGATTTTTCTCACACATCATCCACAAAATTTTACCTGGACAGAAAAGTTTCGGCGCTATAGGTCAAGAGCAAAGATATGAGAGCGGCGGCAGAACTACCATCAAAGTTGGCCAAGAAAATGTCTTGCTGGCTCTAGTAGCTTTGATACATCAAAGTTGACATCATGTATCTAGAGCATAGATTTGTTTTTGCTTTATTTTTTTAAGAGTTTGGTGAATCTTTCATTTCTGATTTCATATGAAGGTGACGCTCGTAGTTTTAGATTTATCCAATGAACAAAATGGCTAACGGCGGCATTTTGTTTTATTGCAATTTCTTACAGGGTTACGCGGGATTATTTTTCTCAAGTTAAATATCGTTAAAACTTCTTACACAATTTCAAGTTTAACAAGTAGGATTGATTTGAAAGTTGTCATGAACGATTCCGAGAGAGTATGGATCAAATGATCTTATCTCTCAGGCAGGTCCTAAACCCATCTTAGAAAAGTCTTCTCGACTTCTATAGGTGTCAGCAGAGACATATATATATATATATATATATACATATATACGTCTCTGGTGCCAGTGAGCTGAAAACTGGTGGGAATATTAAGAATTAGGTGAAGTATGTACTAGATCTACATATACCATTCAAGGGGAATTGTGTAAACTTAAAACATCTCCGATATGTGAGTTGGTAAATCATAGTTATGTTATAATTTTGGAACTATCTCAACAAGTATTGCTGGTATTTATATTTAATATACATCTATGTATATAACTCAGGTCTTAAAATGTTTAGTACCTATACAATGAAACCCGACTTTGTCGGACGTTGTTACTAATATTATTTCCATGCAGACTTTAGCGATACTGCCTTTAGCTTCTGCTTGATCATGATCATATCAATGTCTCAGTCAGACAGACGCTTATGGTATTTGCAAAACAAAACATAAACATAGAGCGACGAAAGAAACAAGGCTAACTGGAGTTAGTGAGTAAGTAGGCTATATTCTGAATACTATCATACACTCGAATAAACGTTATGCCTTTAAATTCCCTGCAACTTCTGCAGGCCGCTGAGTTACCCATCAAGACAACCCCAACACTCGATGTATGCTGGGTCAAACTAGACTAGAGTGGAACAAATTAACACAAAATATAGTGAAACTTCCATTTGTACCCCGCCATAATGCCAGGAATATCTTTAACAATAAGTAACAGTTATTTTTCTTAAAATGACTTTTACTCATAATATATTTGTTTATTCCGTGTGTAAATAGCTTTTCCAATGAGCTCTTTAACAAGAACCCTTTCCAAGTTCATCTGGATATCTTATCTGTAATAACAATAGGTTGGAGTTACGAAAATAAGTTTAGTGTACACCTTTTACACAATGGCGTCTCTAGATAGGTTCCTTACTTGGATTTGAGAGGATTCACCGGAATCCTTCATGCAACATTTTATTACAGAAGAGAAAACACTTCTGAACTAAGAGCCATTGGTATAAGTAAGTCATCTCGTAAGATTGGCATTTTATTTGTGATCTCATCTGGACAAGTTACTATACCCATAACGGTATTGTATGGCAAAGAGAAATATGTGATTGGACCAAAATCAACACGAATATCAAGATGAGACAATGATTGTCTCATCAATAGACAAATGAGGAACTACAAATTCACTTTGTTATGATAAAGTTGATAAGTCTAGCAAGTTTGATGTAGAATCTTGATGACTGAGGGATAGAATTTCAAAAACATTTTAAAAAACTGCAAATTGAACTTTTCATGATAGAGAGTAGCAGTGGTTTGTATACAGTGTTAAATATGGTCTCAGTCTGAGTATCATCGTACATGTCCTATCAAGCATTAGTACTGTAAAGAAATTCTATTTCAAAGCAGTACAGTACAAATTGTTTTAATGTCTTCATATTGTAGTCCTTCAAGTTCAGCTCATTGTACATTCCTATCTTAATGATAAAGAGTATGTTAAACCTTAAAAGGCAAATACACACAAGATTGATACATCTAAATGTTTTCTTTTAGTACAGAAATGGAGGTTACAGACTCATCCTGTGGTAAAAAGAACAGCAAGGGTGGAGATGACACAAAGAAGGGATCACCAGACAGATTAGCTGGGGGACGAAGGAAGTTACTCTCTCCAATGAGAAGATTTGCATCATCAGGCCATGCTGGAGCATTCCGACTAGTGTCTCCAATAGACAGTGATCAGGAACTGAATGACCTGGAGGTGGCCTCAGTGCTGGCAGAAGGTACTGCAGATTGCCTCATTCATTGTAAATACTCAAGCAGATCTAAAACCAACTTACTGTTGTGTCAAACTATGTAGAATAATATATCATTTTTGATACCGAAACATGTTGCAGAAGTTCTTTTATTAAATGTTTTTGATTAAACAATCTACATCTGTAAGACTGTTGAATTTTGTTTATTCTTATTCATAATTGTGTAGGTTACAGAATGATAGTACTTCAAGAACAAATTCAGCCTAGAATATTTTGTAAAGAAAATCAAATAAAATATTCTCTTTTTTTAAAACAAACATACAAGTAATAGAACAGGAGACATTATCCATTGTTTGAAGAATGTACATTTTTATTTACTCATTGGTTTTAACATTATATTAATTGTTTTATCAGGGAATAAGGAAAGTTCAGATTGTGTCTCCCCTACAAAATCAAAACGTCATGAAACACCATTTCGTGTGAGTATTCTGTATGCTTAACAGGCATTAGTTTGCTACCAAGCATCTCGAAATAAAACCATGAGCCCAAATCTATTAAATCATTTATTTAGTCATCACCACAGGATAATGTAGATTTTGTAATAATTCCTAAATAAAGATATTGTCAGCTGTTTATTACACTATATTTATGAATATTTATCTTTGACCCCTGAGACCTTGAAAGTAGGCCATGGTCATTCATTTGAATAAAAATTGGTAGCCCTTCATCCCAACATACAACAAGCCAAGGCCCAATATCAGTAACCTGGATCTTTCACTTATCAAGAAGAACTCTTTAAATGGAAAGGTTGATGCCAAGATGGATGAAAATGCCACACAATGGCTTCAGCAAAAATAATGAATATTTTTTAAATTCTATCAAACTCTGTTTTAGCCAACAACAGTGATGACAAATCTTCAACGAGGCAATGTTCAGACCACTACGCCTTTAATACTGAAGAGTAAGAATTTCATTTTACACCTAACAGATATCCATAATGTTCAAAGACTTCAAGCATTTATTGAAACATTGTGAAAAAAACTGCTTGTCAGTATTTTCTCTAAAGGATTTTTTTCTTCCCCATTTGCTTGAGAATGATTTTTTTCCTTTATCATTTTTCCAGATTTGACAATCCATCAGCTTGCTGCCCAGGGTGAATTGGTCCTACTTCAACAAGAAATCTCTGAAGGTAATAACAGCTCCTTTTAAACATGAAATAAATTTTTAGTAATCTGCATTCTATAGATTTTGAAACAAATAACGAGATTTCATCATATATGAAATTGATATTGTTATCCCTAGTTTTAAATTTATAGGTCCAGTTGTAAATATTTGAAATCAAATAATTATATGGACCAAACTTGTGCTTTTGAAGGTCAAGCATGCTTGTGACCCCTGTACTTTCATTGTTAGGGCTGATGTTTTCTGAGGTCAAGCATGTACATGACTCAACCTAAGTTTATACTTATTGAGGTCAAACAGGTACATTATCAACCCTGGCCATGGTCTATGCTTTTTCAGGTCAAACAAGTACATGACCCCATTCTATACATAATGACCTTATTGTATGCTTTGTGAGAAAAAAACAACATGGTATTTATATGCACAGGAACAGATATCAACAAGCCTGATGCCGCTGGCATGACAGCCTTACTGTGGGCCAGCGCCAATGGTCAACAGGCCACTACAGAGTTCTTGGTGGATAAAAATGCTGACATCAATGTGTGTGGGAAACATGGTGAAAATGCACTCTTGTTGGCATGTTCAGGAGGATACACTGACATTGTCTACTACCTCCTCAGTCTAGGCCTCGATGTCAACTACAGTGATGAGGTGCGAAGTCAATGTGTGTGACTTGGTTTAAGTATTTGATGTTGAGTTATCATATCTATGTTTCAATCCAACTCACAGTAAGGGATGAGATTATTTCATAGCAATTTTATCTTTTAGCTGATCAGCAAAACAGACATGGACAGGCTTGTCACTGAGCATGGGCATATTACAAGATATATATTTTTACCCATTAAATGATGAAAACAGTTGATTTCTGTACGAACTTAAACTCTTAATATCTAAATTTCAAAAAGTAAAAATCATATCCATATCAAGTTCTGTATTTATTTCATCAGTGCAGTTGACCTAGTACTCAAAGTGTGGTTGAACAGAGAGAGTGGGGATACTTCTTGACTAAGATATTGAATATCAACAGTCCTTATGATGATTTCTAATCAGTAAAATGTTTCCACATCTGGAGACATTCATTGTTAGTTGTAATAATGTTGTGGTTTTGTTTTAGTCTGGTAGCACTGGACTGATGTATGCCTGCTACAGGAATCATACAGGTTGTATACAGGCCCTCCTGGAGTATGGAGCTGATATTACACATACAAATGAAGACCAGCTCACTGCCATGGATCTAGCAGTGGGTCAAGGTCATAAAGCAGGTATGTTACTATAAATATAACAGAAGTGAAAATTGACATAAGGACAACAAGACTAAAGTTTGGAATTTTGAAATCTTTCTATGGGTAAAAAATTGAAATTTTTGTTTACCTTTTCTCAAGCACTTTAATTAATTGAAAAAACATCAAATTTGTTTTTGCCTAGTCGGTCCAGTGTGTATTTGATGTAGTGATATAGTACAAATGTTACAAACTTTGTCTAAAGGTCAGCATCAGTATTTTAGGTTGTTTATGAACTGAATTTTTTTTTGAGAATAATAAGTAGATTTACTAATTGCCTTACATTGTTAATTTTCGTTTACAATAACAAAATTTTAATGTTTTAATTGATAAATAATTACTAGTAATTTTCATTTTCTCTTTGGTTGATTTAGCCCAGCAAACCATTGAACAACATATCCTGTCTTTGTTTGGGAGCTCAGCCCATTATATACCAGAAAAACTATGATCATTGATAGACTGGTTGGATGAGTGAATACTCTGGTTCCAAAAATAAATCTATGTGAAGTTTCCCAATCCATAGGGAATCCAGATGGAGGATGCTAAACCTCTCCAGGTTAACAGGTAAAGGCATTCCAACAAAGGATATCGATACCTCAACAGGTTAACCAGTTAAGGGGTCACAATTAAGGAAGCCAAGCCTCATTAAGGTTTATGGGTTAGGAAATCCCAATGAAGGACACCAAACCTGACCACCTCACCAGTGTTACAAGAATCCCATTGAAGGGGAATACCTCACCAGTGTTACAGGACACTGAACCTCACCAGTGTTACAGGTTACAGAATCCCAATGAAGCACAATTTACCTCACCAGTGTTACAGGTTACAGAATCCCATTGAAGGACACTTGACATCACTAGGGATACAGGTTACAGAATCCCAATGAAGGACACTAAAGCTAACTAGGGTTACAGGTTACAGAATCCCAATGAAGGACACAGAACCTCACCAGGACTACAGGTTACAGAATCCTAATGAAGGACACTGAACCACACCAGTGTTACAGGTTACAGAATCCCAATGAAGCACAATTTACCTCACCAGGGTTACAGGTTACAGAATCCCAATGAAGCACAATTTACCTCACCAGTGTTACAGGTTACAGAATCCCAATGAAGGACACAGAACCTCACCAGGACTACAGGTTACAGAATCCTAATGAAGGACACTGAACCACACCAGGGTTACAGGTTACAGAATCCCAATGAAGCACAATTTACCTCACCAGGGTTACAGGTTACAGAATCCCAATGAAGCACAATTTACCTCACCAGTGTTACAGGTTACAGAATCCCAATGAAGGACACTCGACATCATCAGGGATACAGGTTAGGGAATCCCAATGAAGGACACTGAACCTCACCAGGGATACAGGTTACAGAATCCCAATGAAGGACACTGAACCTCACCAGGGCTACAGGTTACAGAATCCCAATGAAGGACACTGAACCTCACCAGTGTTACAGGTTACAGAATCCCAATGAAGGACACTGAACCTCATCAGTGTTACAGGTTACAGAATCCCAATGAAGGACACTGAACCTCATCAGTGTTACAGGTTACAGAATCCCATTGAAGGACACTGAACCTCATCAGTGTTACAGGTTACAGAATCCCATTGAAGGACACTCGACATCACCAGGGATACAGGTTAGGGAATCCCAATGAAGCACAATTAACTTCACCAGGGTTACAGGTTACAGAATCGTAATGAAGGACAATTAAACATGTTAACTGGTAAGGAAAAAATTGAATTTAAGGACAATGAACCTTGTAAGATTTATAGGTTAGGGAATGCCAACAAAGGACAAGTTTTAATGATCTTACCTGGCTTACAGGTTAGAGACTCCTAGCTAAGGACAATAGATAATGTTGATATGATCTCTTCTGACTAACATGTGAGCGACTTAGAAGATATCATCTGGCTTACAGGTTAAAGACTCCTAATTCAGGACAATACTGTTGATTATGTGTAACTGATCTCAGGTGGCTAACAGGTTAGAGACTTAATATATTAATATTTGGGACTGATCAGAAGAAACAAAATGGCCAACAGGCTGCCATTTTGGATTTGGCAGTTGAAGATTATTTCTTATCATTAAGAGCAAAAACTGAGAAGAGAAAAGAAGTGAAAAGATCTAACTTTGAAAGAACAAGTAAAGATCAGTCAATAGTGGGGGCCAAGATCCCTCTGGGATCTCCTGTTTTTTGTTTTGTTTTTTCCAATTTTACATGTGTCTATTTTCAAAATGGGGGAAATAGTTTGGAAGGTGTGATATTTATGAATGAATGATCAGTCATGAGTCCGAGTGTGTAAGAATAATTCATTATTGACGTGTTTTTAATTGTTCATTGTATTTAAGTGGATGTTTGTTATTGATCTTGAGTTGTTTAATCATCACCATTGCTTGCTTGGGCTGTCCTCTCGGCATTTACAATAGTTCCTTTACTTTACATTGTCACTTCCTTTCCACTTTCAATTCTGCTCTGATTGGTTAATAGCCTGTATCTTTACAGAACTAGTTGTAACATGGATATTAGGCCTGTGTAGTTAACGTTGGGTCATTACCTATGTTGTATAATATGATGTGTTGTGTCTCTTGTAGGCTGTATTTTACTTGTGACTTCTATTTTCATATTTACAAAATCATCAGTGCAGGTAAAATAAACCCTATCCATTTTCCTGTTGTTGGGTTGTCTTTTCTTGCACTCTTGTTAATATGGAACGAGACCAAACCTCGCGTCACCACATCTTAAACCTGGAATTGCCTTGACCTTGCATATGTGGTATTGCAGCACACTACATTTACACCTACTAGTATTACTTGTTAATATCATACAACATTGACTTTGCATGATGTGATGTTACCATTGCACTTATTTCACTGAAATTTTGCTGAAACCTTCCCTGGTCTTAAATGGACCAAAATTTAAATTATACAGTCCTCGCCCCCCAGGGCCTGAGGGGTGGGCTAAAAGGGGTCAAATTGATTCAGATTTCAAGAAGTTTTTACTCAAGACCCAGATATGGTAGAATAAAAAACTTTAATGATTGGAAACATCTTAAGGAGCTTTACCAAAATTGTGAATTTTACAGCCCCAGGGTCTCGCATATCCCTGTGGGAAGGGGGTTAAGTTTACTATAGTTTATAATGGAAAACTAGATTTTTGAGCACAATTTGTTTAATTTCCATTCGAAATATTTCACACTTGATTAGAATGATCAGTGAAGGATGACGGCACAATGGTATGCCCCTTTTGATCCTGACTGACCCCCAGGGGATGATGGGTGGGGCCAAAAGGGGTAAAATTGACTGAAATTTCAAAAGTCACAGATATGGTAGAATCAAATACTCTTCATGAATGCAAGCATCTTAAGGTGCCTTAATTACCAAAATGGGTCTAACATTTCTTCTTGGGGAGGAATTTTTGTTTAGACTGTAATTTTCATAGAAAAAAGATATTTTTGAGCATAACGTTAGTTATTTCCCACTGGAAATAAACTGTATAAGAATTATCAGTATAGGATGACAGTTTTGATGGAATGCATGTAATGACACTGTCTATATACAGTGTCACAATCTCAGTTTCATGACACTAGATAACTATCCTTTAACCTTTATATTCAATACTGCTGGTCTCAGGTGACCGTCCAGTCTGCTAGGCCTCTTGTTCACAAATTGGCCCCTGTAACCTTGAATAAGGGTCAAGGTAATTTCTTTTCACAGGCTTTGTCAGATGAACTAATAAATGAAGGGATGTTAACATTGTTCAATTTCTAATGTTTACATTGCTTCACGTGATGTTAACTTTGCATCGTATAATGATAAAACATTGTACAACATTCCAATATTCACATTGTACCAAATTATAATAAATTGTAAAATGTTGTAATGTTTAGATTGTGTTTTGTGATGTTTTCATTGCACTAGATGATCGATTTCATAAACCATATATAATGTTTACATAACACAATGCGATGACATCACCAGATGTATGTCTACACTGCACTAGATGTTGTCTACATTGTATGTGATACTTACATTGTACAAAAAATGTCCAAGTTAATTGCTGTTTTGATACTAATCTTAAATTGAAAGTATTCATAGATATTATATATTGGAAATGTTTACTTACCTTGGTATTATTCAATAAATACTAAATACAGATATCCTTCTGATTTCAGTTTACACAGATATCCTTCTGATTTCAGTTTACAAACAATTTATTTGTAATAAATTATAGTATTGTAACAAGTGATTGAACAATATCATTGAATGAATAAAGCCATTCACATTTTAGCTGTAGTACAATGGGCATGGATGGCACATATCAAGCTGGTGTGGACAGAAATGTGGCACAACTATAGTGCATGACTTTATGAACACATTATTGTAAATATGAATGAAACTACCGGTAAGTTGAACACAATTGAAGATGTATTTGAACTAGAGCAGGATATTGATACGACATTGAGGTTCCTGGTTACACACACTCACTCTCAATGAGTTTTATTTTGTACATGTCCAGTTCTATGAAGTTGATCTATTAGACATCTTCGTTCAACCCTCTTTAGCACTGCTGAATTAACTTGTACACCAAAATCCCTCACCAACATTGATACTGTCTGATGAACTCGTTCAGGTAAAGGTGAATGCAAGAGAGTTACCTGGAAAAGGAAGATACCATGTTTTTAGATAACTGAAGTAGCTAAGAGCTTACTGACTTTTTATGACTGACAGTCATGCACAAAAAACAAGACTTTTTTAGTTAGTAATTTTGTTCATCAATTAACATTTACACAAATGTCTAAAAATTTGAGGTTGCCAATTTGCAGTTTTATCAACCATTGAATTCAAATGACAAGAGGCCCATAGGGCCTGTATCGTTCACTTGGCTTTCTTTCAGCTGCAATAACTTCATCCAAATTAAAGGCAAAGATATTTTGAATTTCCACTATATCTATTTCTCTACTGGGTCTCATCCCCTCAGTCCTTAAGTGATCAGCCAAATATCTTGTGGTTTTTGCTAAGTTGGGACAGAATCCTGCAATCCCAAAGGCAGAATTTTACAGCATTTGCTCTATTTCCTGTTGAATGGGTCCTACCCATTTCACCAAAATGTGCCTTCATCCATCATTTATACAAAGTTGATTTTAATTTATTCAAGGATCCACCAAATTTGGGCAAAAATATTATCAATCCTACAGAAGGCACTTTTTTCCCCTATTGGGCCCCACCCATTCCAGCTAGCTGAGACTGGCCATGTATACAAAATTTATTCCTCCTCACGCAAGAATGCTTCAGACAAAATTCAGGGAAAATCTAATCATTCCTACAGCAGAAGAAGAAGTTTTAAATCTTTTTTTTTTTTCAAATATTTCACCTATAGGGCTCTGCCCCTCTGGCCCCAGAGTGCAGTGATCCACCAAGTACAAAATTTATTCCCCTTTGCCAAAGAGTTTCAGAAAAAACATTTGGGTAAAACCAAATCATTCTTACTGGAAGACTAGGAACTTAAAGAATTTGCACTTTTTCCCCTATTGGGCCCCACCTCTGGGGCCTTAAAATCTACCATTATACAAAATTCATTTCCCTTCACCCAAGAATGCTTAAGACAAACTTTGGCCAAAATCTAATCATTCCTCCAGCAGGAAAAGGATTTTATAGAATTTTCTCTATATCATCTATTGGACTCTGCCTGTCTGGCCCCAGACGGCAGAGACCTAACATTTATGTAAGATATTTGCTCTATTTCCCCTACTGGACCCCACCCCAGGAGGCTAAGATCAACTGTTTTCATAAAATTGTTTCCCTTTCACCAAAGAATGCTTTAGTCCAAATTTGGGCAAAATCAAATCATTTCTACAGGAGGTATAATTTTTAAAAATTTGCTCTATTTTCCCTAATGGGCCCTGCCCTTCCTCCCCAAGGGGCCAAGACCTTACGGCTATACAAGATTGATTCCCCTTCATCCAAGAATGCTTCAGACCAAATTTGGGCAATATCCCTTCATTCTTACCTGAAAAGTAGGATTTTAAATAATTTACTTTATTTCCCCTTTTGGGCCCTGCCCCACGGGGCAAAGGCCTAATGTTTAAACAAAATTGATTCCCTTTCACCCAAGAGTGCTTCAGAACAAATTTGGGCAATATCCATTCATTCCTACAGAAGTAGGATTTTAAAAGACTTGAAAAATTTCCCCTTTTGGGCCCAGTCCCTATGCCCCTTGGAGGCAGAGAACCAATATTTATACAGAATTGGTTTTCTTTCCCCCCAAAGGATATTTCTGATCAAAATTGGTCAAAATCTGTACTGTTGTTCAAGACTAGTAGTTATTGTTAGTAACGAGTTGACAGGCGCCGGACAGATGTTATGTCATTGTATAACCAAATGAGATAAACAGACAACTTGACAGTTGTTTAGACATACACTGTACATGTCTGCTTGGTATAGTAACATGAATAACAAATAAGTTACAAAATATAAGGGAAATTTTACCAAACAGGATTCGTATCCAAGTTTATACAGATGTCTTTTGCTGACTAATGTAAGTCCAGATGGTCGATCAAGCATACTTAAATGCTTTCCACTTTGCAAGCAGGATGACTGGGTTCTTTGCAAAATCACACTGAAATAAAAATGATCATTAGATGTGTTTTAACTTCTGTGTCTTGTTGATATAGATATGTGAAAATAGAAACCTTAATTCATAGAGTTGTATATAGAACCATGACTTGACCAAATCAAGCACCCATGAAAATGCACTTTTTTTAGAAACCCCAATAAATTTGAGAGCAATGAAAATATCATTTTATGGTATATAAAGATATTTTTAAACATTTTGTCACACTCTATAAACATTTTACAGTGTTGTACAAAATTCAATCCAAGCCAACTACAAGTTCTGCAACAAGGACAAAGAGTGAAATATTTGCAACATGTTATTTAACAACTGTGTTGCTAAGAGTATCCCGAACTCCCTGCACTACTAGGCTATTTAATGTCTATGAGACCATACATACATGGTAACAGTATCTATCATGAAGATAAATTTTTCCTGAAATGTGCTCTATGTTCTAAGATAGAATTTTCATGCAAAATTTGGTAATTATAAGGTGAAATAATGTCCATGACAATCCTTTGACATACTTTTTAAATAATTAAGGTCAAAGATTTTCACATCACCATAAATCTTAAGATATGGACACCATAGAAGTGGACAAAACTTATGATTTAAAATTAATTAGATGAAAATCAAATAACAGTAGAAATGTCCTCGCATACCTATACAGAGCATTGTCCCTCTTCACTAGTCAATGACTTGTTTGTTGTTTAAACAAGGATAAGTTTGTACAGAGAATGCCACTAAACATATTTTGTAATACCAGGTAATAAATATGGTCTTAATCATATGGTTTGTTAATTATGGTAAACACACTAAAACAATAACAAGACATAAGATAGCTCAACACTCCTTTCCTGATGTCTTGTTATTGTAACTACTGAGTGACTCCCTCTATAACTCACAGTATCCATTTCCCAGTGATTTACTACCTAAGGACCTTACCTACATATTGGACTGGTGTTGGCTCATTCATACTAAAACAAGACATTTTACCCTCAAAATGACCTTGGCTGTTCACAGTGGAATAAACCCAGCAAACAAACAAACTTTTAACAACTTGTGATCAATAGACTTCTTGTTACATCTCAACCAAATCTTTGTTTTGATGTCATAACAAAAGTCCTCAATTGCATTGAACATTTAGTAATGACCCTGACCTTGTAACCTAAGACCATGTGACTATCATCAGTCGTGAATGATAGAAAATAATTAAACATATTTCCCACAATACATTTCTTATGACCCTTACCTTGTAAATTGTGATCATGTGACTATCATGTGATCATGTGACTCTAGTGAATAACTAATGATATTGACCAGAACACATTATCATCATTCAACAATCATCAAATGAAACCTGCATAAGACGCAGTAAGCGTGGAAGAAATAGGATCCATATTTTACAACTTTGCAGAATCTTTATAGATCAGTGTATATATCATCCTCATATACAATTACAAATCATACAATGTACCCCCTCAATATGAATATACCTGCTTACTTTTTAAATCTTATATTAAACTTACATCCGTCTACCTCTTTTTGACATCAATTCCTTGTCCATCATTTCCTCTAAAAGATCCTCATATTTTGTTGGTGTAAAGGGTACTGGTCTGTTGTTTTCATCTAAACGAATTTCCATGACTGAAATACAGAATACAGAATTTTCCAGCTGAATGAAAATAAAATTTTTCTCACTAATACATACATACTTATTTTTCAGTCTCTTATTATAAAAGACTATGAATTACTTTTTCTTACTTGCAGAAATATCTGATTCTAAGGCAGCTAAAAATGTCAAATGTGACATAAAGTGATAATTGTCCGTCAGCCCCCATGATTACAATGTAACATATCTGTAAGAGCACATCGACCATCCCTTATTGTGATTCAGTAGAACTAGTTCCAACAAACTTTGTTTTATTAACCTTTAATAAGCCCACCCTCTAGTCAACTTGAGCCATAGATAAATTGTTAGTCGTCAAATCTTATTAGAGAAAGTAGATACTCTTAAGAGAGTTAAATGTAACAAAGGAAATGAATCACAGTTACCTCCCCTGTATTACTTACGATTTGTGATGTATGGCAGAACAGTATGATGTACAACAAATTTTCCTTGTAACAATTCATTCATGTAGTTGGTGAAATCTTCAAAGTATTGATATGATGGTACAGCAATATCCTGCTTCATGACATGCTCCATCTCCCCCTGAAAAATAATCCTAAAAATCTTTTAAAGTGCCTTTTTGAATCATTAAAATTTATCACAGAATCCATCTGTTATCCTGGGAATTTGCCTATGTCATATTTCTGTTGAGTCTGCCATGAATTAAGTGTAGCAAAGCTCTGCAACTTGCTTACTTATTTGTTGACTAGTAGACCATTCTGGAATAGCAATATGTTAACATACCCCTGGATTATAAAAGGAAAGACTACATTAAAATGGTGAAGGGAGATTGATGTTTTTTTTTTCATTCGGCCACCTTTAAGAGAGGTACTTTCATTACATATGACCACAGACTGTAGTCTGGGCAGTAACAAACAACATAATCAAAAGATGAGTAATATCATTCTAACAATGACTGATATCCAACATATCTTAATGTTTATTTGTTAACAAGGGTAAAACATTCTGAGTTACATGTCTACCAGACCTACATTGTAGGGAAATAAGTCTCCCCAATTTAACAGGTATTAGTAGAAACCATTATAAAAGGTGTGTCCTGAAGAAATCCTATTAATTGGCAAATCTTGTTCACAAATCAATAGCTTTATAAACCTAACCCCATCACCTAGTATGATTGATCCATACAAAATTATTTACAGAGAGACTGAAGAACTTAAACTTTATAAACCTAACCCCATCATCTAGTGTGATTGATCCATACAAAATTATTTAGAGAGATATTTCAGAACTTAAAGGAGTTATCAGTCTACTGCAAAGGCAATTTTTTCAGTGGCTCAATTTTCAAGGATAAATTTGAAAGGAATTTTTTCACATGCCAGTAAATCAGTGGACCTTTCTATTTCATTTTCAAGGTACAGACATCTCCTTTTGCACAGTTTTATTTAATCTTCAAAAATAGCAGAAAACTGAACCCTTTGATAAGACCATTTTTATCGTATTATCTATAAAATAGTTATGGAATCACCATCAAGACCGCTTTGGTTTTCATTGGGTCCAGTTTCCTTCGATAGCAAGATCCCATACTTGCTTTCAGCCAAGCCAACAAGTGATTTATACAATGAATTTCACGGTATTTGTCCCACAATGGTAATTGTAATTATAAGGTATCCACTAATATCAAAGATTTCTAATTAATTGTACATCAGTAAGATCCTATCTTCCTACTTTCTTACCCTCGGAATTTTCTTGAGCTCAACATCTGGACAATCAATATCCATGCAGACACGAAGAAAAATATACAACATTCCTTTACGTGTGTAATTGTTTTTCTCAAGTTGTTCTGTGAAAACAAAAGAACATTATACATGACCATACAAAGAAAAAAGGTTCAATGGGCCTGTGTATAGCAAAACAACGAATACTTGAAATTAATGTCACCACATAATTATGTCAAACACATCCAACATTACCTCTTGTCCATTCATACTGATGGTAAATATAAATATGACATTGTGATGATCTATTTACTTCAAAATAGATTAATTATTTAAAAGGTAATATGTGTAATTTAGCACTTTCAAGAAAAAAAAAACATTCACAGGTATGGTGGTGGCTGGACGTTGGAGGATGATTATACAATTAAAGTTGGTTGAATGCTGTTGGGCAACATAATAGTGGCTGGAACTTATGGGACAACAGGATTTGTGGTGTCTAAATGTCAGAACAACAGATAAAGTAGTGGATGGATGTTGTGAGCCAGAGGATTAATTGTGGCAACATGATAAGTGATGTCAGACCAAAAATAATGATATAAGATACAAACATAATTATGTTTCAATATTACAGTTTTCTCACCTTTTAAATGTTTGGAACTATGATCTCTCATGTACTGAATGAAAACTGGCGTAAATTTCCCAGCAACAACTTGGCCAAAAAAGAATTCCCTGATAAAGCTATGTGCATTCCTATTGTCAATTCTATGAATGGCTACGAACAATTTTTCTAAATATGAGTGGATGCCTGTTGTGTCTCCTACATCATAAGCTAAACACCCAAGTGCCCATGATATTGTGCCAATATCCTTCAGTCGAATGGTGAGCTGTGGGTTGGTGTTGGTTACTTTAATTGCATTGTCCTCCTCACAGCTTTCAATCTGAATATCTGCAGGCTTTGGTAAAGCGTTTATGACAGCATCCACAAATTCCGGAACATCAAGCTTATACTTTGCATATTGTTTCAACAAGTATGCAACATCTATAAAATTCCTGCAATGTTTCTTCAAATCATTTTCATCCCTCATTAGTGTTCTCGCAACATCAAACAAAAAGGTGAAATTGTCCTCTCTGTGTGATTGGCACAGCTTGATAATCATGAGAAGATCTCTAGAATTCAAGTCACGAAGATTTGTCAGAGCTTTGTCTATTACTGAGGAAGCCAGAAAGTCTGCATGACCATAATTGAACTTTCCTACATAGAATGCATTCATGATCAAAATCAGCTCTTTCAAGGAAAATAGTTTTATATTCAAACAGACAAATGTGTGTACCTTATCCATTAAGGAACGAGGAACTTGTCTAAACACAGTTGTAAACAACATTAGAAGTGAAATGGAACTGGCATCCCATTCGTAAGTATCAAACTTTGATGTTGCTTGCATGAACAAGGCACGCAAGAAGTATTCACATTTATATTTCTTCATAATACTTCTCTCAATGAGATCAAATAACTGTTCAAAGGTCAAATCAAGTATATGAAATTCCCATATATTTCTCTGGAGAGCATCTAAAACTTCCACTTGCTTGGTCGACATAAATTTATTCTCATTCAAAATACTTCTGCAGACTTTAACACATGCTTGGCAGGACTTAAATGCTGGTTCTACATCAGACACTGTGATTTTCTTCCTGCTAAAGGGGAGACGCTCACATTTTTCCAATGGGGGTCTCTGTATGTAGTTCTTTAGCAAGTAATGGCCTGTTTTCAATGAGCCTTGATCAATATTTCTACATTTAGTATCTTCTTTACCATATCGTTGAGCAGTAGCGAATGTTCTAACAGATTGTCTGATTATGTGGAGATGGCCCATCACCACTGTTAAGTTTCTCATTGTCTCTATATCAAAAAGTTCTATCCTTAGTACATATGTCCAGTGATTCCAAAGCTCCAGGTTGTTGTTTTCAGTATGTAATCTGAAAGAACAAATCAAATCAAATCAACTTTAATAAAAGGATCTTTAGCAATATCTAGTTATCATGACTAAGGACAACGACTGTTTATTCAAATATGGTGGATATTGACAATTTTGCATTTTTGTTTGTTCTTTTATCATAGTCGTCTTTCGTTTGATTCAACTGCTCAAAAATATCAAGTCTTATTACAGAAGTCTATCAGTCAAATATAAGGTTTTCAAGAAGAAGTGGATAAAGTGCATTCATAAATTTGATCATGTGACCTAGAACATGGATTGAGAATCAAGGTCATTTCTTTTAACAAAAATTGTCTACTTTCATCCCAGGAAACTACAAGCCAATTATGCATTGTGGTTAAACATAAGAGGTTGTTAAACATTTTTCAAAATTTCAAGCTGGAACATTGAATATGGGTCAAGGTCATATTTCTACACAAACTTTATTGGACTTCATCTCACAACTTTCCTGTTAAATGTCATGATTTTGTTTCATTGAGATGAAGTAATTTGAAGACAAGGGCCATCAGAAACGGTTATGCCCCTCCTGTTTGGGACAAAATTTAAGTATGAGAGAGTTGTGATTCTTGTGCACTGTCCTCCTACTCATTGAGACCTATCTTCCTATAAAGTTATATGTTGGTAATGATATCTCTTAGAGTTTTTGTGTTCCGCTTCGGACAAAATTATAATGGACAGACAGACAAAGCAGCTACTTTATATGCTCTCCCTTCGCGGAGCATAAAAGTAGTTGACACTGCATGGATGATGAATGTTTCATTATGGGCATGTCATAACCATGTAATAAAACAAGAAGAAAGTCAAGGCAATGACTGCTTTCTGGCCCCAGTTTCAGGAATGTTCTTTAACCTTAAGAAAGTCCTTGGTAAGGAGTGCTTGTGAAAAGCATATTTAAGGAAATCTTACATAATGGATTCCTCACAGGATTTACATGTTACAAAATGTTCATGAAACCAGGACCTGCATGGACAGTATTGACTGGCCTGGCCCATAAAAACTCGCCAACCTAAGTGTTAATAATATTTGGATTAAATTTCTATGATTCTAATGTTGCACAAAGATCTTTCAATTTTGCCATGACATGCTCCAGGAGAGAAGAGAGTGAATGTGATTGTAACCCCTGGAGTATCAAGGATACTATTAATGTAAATCAACAGAATGTTAAAAGTGACTGCATGACATGCCATAATCTTACTAAAAATGACATGTTCCGTTATCTTGTTACAGATGCAAGTTAGAAAAATCTGTAGTAATTTCAGCATATGCATCATGTTTTGAAAATATTACACATTTCAACACAAAAGGGATTCATTTGTCTGGTTTAATTTAAATGTCTCAAATTTTATCACCTCTGTTGCTTATATTGTGACTAAAACAGAATAAAGGTAAATTCCATAATCTTATTACAGGTGCAAGTTAGAAAAGTCCCACCGATGACATTTATTTTAAACAGTACTAAACTTTTAACTTTTACTCCAAGCAGTAACTGTCACTCCATCAAGCATTTTCTGTCCGACCTGGTTTAGACCTAAAGCAAAAATGACTACTCTTTGCAGCTAGTGTTCATGTTAAACTAGTTTACAATGATTTCACCAGTAAAATGAAAAATAAAACAAATGCTAGATACCCGTGGTTAGACGTTACATCGCAGGAATCTCCGAATAGCTATATACCACTAAAATAGCAAGTGTCATGTATACAGACGACAGTCAATATATTATTCTGGTGAAAGGTTAGAATACAAACTTACGAAAAACGGCTGTACTAGGTCAGTTGACCATCTATAAACAGTTGACTCGTTGAACACCAGAGGCTACACGTGTGGTGTAGTAGGAAAACATCGAGGACGACAAAATACCAACATGACGGAAATAACCCGACAGGAAGCGTCTGCTGATGTCTTCACTGTTTATAAGGAAACGTAACAGACGAAATGTAAATAAGTCTCTAAATATAACCAGATAATAGTACGTAGATGTGCATGTAAAATAATAAGTATATATGTTACTGAAAAGAATGTATTTAAAACTTTGTCTCCCCTGAGCGTTTTAGCAGAGATCTAAGAGCTATGGCTATGAACAAATTCAGATTTCTCTGAGTTTCAATTCATCTCAGTACATTTGTTTATCTAGCTAATTAAAACTTGGATTTAATTAATCACATTTTCTCGTTTGATTGCTACGTTAAAATTTTCACTGCCTCAAAATAACAAATCTCCGATCTAGGCATGGACGTTTAATATACGTCTCTGATATGAACAAACTAAGGAAAATTGATTAACGCAGTCAAAGTGTACGATTTTTAAAATATTTTTTAAAGAAAATTTGAAATTTACTTTTTTATATAGATTATTCATTATAATTTTGGACTAGGTTTTAAGACTCAATCTCATATCGTATTCGTATCCCCTATCATGTAAGTACCCTGATACTTTTTCCTCTATCACAAAAGTATCCGGGGATACTTTTTTGTCCATCAGAAAAGTATCCCCCATAGCATTTTTACTAGGGGAATCAATTTATGATAGCTATCAGAATAGTATCCAGGGGACAAATTATCTGAGATATTAGGGGATACCTTTATAATGGCTGTCAGAATAGTATCCAGGGGACAAATTATCTGAGATATTAGGGGACACCGTTATAGTGGCTATCAGAATAGTATCCAGGGGACAAATTATCTGAGATATTAGGGGATACCTTTATAATGGCTATCAGAATAGTATCCAGGGGACAAATTATCTGAGATATTAGGGGATACCGTTATAATGGCTATCAGAATAGTATCCAGGGGACAAATTATTTGAGATATTAGGGGATACCGTTATAATGGCTATCAGAATAGTATCCAGGGGACAAATTATCTGAGATATTAGGGGATACCGTTATAATGGCTATCAGAATAGTATCCAGGGGACAAATTATCTGAGATATTAGGGGATACCTTTATAATGGCTATCAGAATAGTATCCAGGGGACAAATTATCTGAGATATTAGGGGATACCGTTATAATGGCTATCAGAATAGTATCCAGGGGACAAATTATTTGAGATATTAGGGGATACCTTTATAATGGCTGTCAGAATAGTATCCAGGGGACAAATTATCTGAGATATTAGGGGATACCGTTATAATGGCTATCAGAAAGGTATATAGTGGACAAATATCTGAAATATTAGGGGGGATACATTTATGACAGCTTTCAGAATAGTATCTAGGGGGGAAATTTTCTGAAATATTAGGGGGCATATAACATTCTATACTGTGTGCTCTTTTACTTTAAGATGTTCTCCGTTTTTCTTGGAAGTCAAATTCAGTATACATATACTCTGTGTCAGTTATGTACTTTCCTTTACACTTTATGTAAATGACCAAACACCAGTTGTTCCCCTCTGATAGATAACTACTCAGAAATGAAACTGGTCAGGGCTCCATCATCACGGAAGCCTTGAATCCTTTCAGTCTTTTAAAGTGTAACTACATGCAGTTTATTTATTTAATTTTGAAACAATTATTTCATTCATAGAAAAAGACACACCAATATTACATAAATTGTCTCGTCTTGTTGTCCTGTCTAGAAGACAAGACAAGACAAGCAGTTTACTGATAACAATGATAAAAGTCTTGGCTCAACATTAATTCATATGATTTAGTCTTTGGATCAAGATAAAAAAAACAGAAAGGAAAACAAATAGTCACTTTTGTATCATAATTTTCATTTAATGTGTCACATGTAGCAGAAAACATCCTGCTTTATAGAATGTGTACAAAAACAAGATAACCACAGAGCCTGTATCGATCACCTGGATATTAAAGCCCATCAATGGTACACCTGCCTATAGGTTGGGTATTTCAAATATTTCCAAATTAAAGTTTAGTCACTTAATCTCCAACGTTTATACAAAAAAAAATCCTTCACCAAAAGATGCTTCTGACCAAATTTAGGCAAAATCCAATCATTCCTACAGGAGGAGTAGGATTTTAAAGAACTAGCAAAATCCCCCCTTTTGGGCCCCGCCCCTCAGGCCATTGGTGGCCAGGACACACACATTTATACAAAAATGTTTCCATTTCCCTAAGAATGCTTCTGACAAAATTTGGTCAAAATCATCTCAGTCATTCATGACTTGTAGTGTCTTGCAAAAAAAGTTGACAGATGCCGCGATATTCCTTTAGCTCACTTGGCCCTTCGGGTCAGGTGAGCTAAAAAGCAAGTGAACAGTCACAGCTGTAATGTTTATTTCTTCACTCAAAGGATGGACAATATGGGTATGAGTAATTAAAAAAGGACATATATATATATGTATCTTCTCTCTATATATATAATAGATTACCCCCTTGATTCTTTTCTGATTACCATCATATGTGTATCCCCCCTTTGGTATAATTATGAATATCCCCCCGGACACTTTTCTGATTACCATCATATATGTATCCCCCCTTTGGTATAATTATGAATATCCCCCCGGACACTTTTCTGATTACCATCATATATGTATCCCCCCTTTGGTATAATTATGAATATCCCCCCGGACACTTTTCTGATTACCATTATATATGTATCCCCCCTTTGGTATAATGATGAATATCCCCCCGGACACTTTTCTGATTACCATTATATAAGTATCCTTCCCCTACATATATATATATATATATATGATAAATATCCCCCAAGATGCTTTTTATATACATATACATATATGTATATATGTATATATATAGTACAAAGGTTACTTTTCTGTAAAAGATATACAGTACAACGGTTCACTTTCTTATGTCTGGCGCCATATATACAGTACACAGATTCAAACTCAACTGTCTGGCGCCATATATACAGTACAAAGATTCAAACTCTAATGTCAGACGCCATATATACAGTACAAAGATTCAAACTCTAATGTCAGACGCCATATATACAGTACAAAGATTCAAACTCTAATGTCAGACCCCATATATACAGTACACAGATTCAAACTCTAATGTCTAGCGCCATATATACAGTACAAAGATTCAAACTCTAATGTCAGACGCCATATATATAGTACAAAGATTCAAACTCTAATGTCAGACGCCATATATACAGTACACAGATTCAAACTCTAATGTCAGACCCCATATATACAGTACAAAGATTCAAACTCTAATGTCAGACGCCATATATACAGTACACAGATTCAAACTCTAATGTCAGGCGCCATATATACAGTACAAAGATTCAAACTCTAATGTCAGACGCCATATATACAGTACAAAGATTCAAACTCTAATGTCAGGCGCCATATATACAGAACACAGATTCAAACTCTAATGTCAGACCCCATATATACAGTACAAAGATTCAAACTCTAATGTCAGGCGCTATATATACAGTACAAAGACATACAGTATGAAGATTCAAACTCTAATGTCTGGCGCCATATATACAGTACAAAGATTCAAACTCTAATGTCAGACGCCATATATACAGTACAAAGATTCAAACTCTAATGTCAGGCGCCATATATACAGTACAAAGATTCAAACTCTAATGTCAGACGCCATATATACAGTACAAAGATTCAAACTCTAATGTCAGGCGCCATATATACAGTACACAGATTCAAACTCTAATGTCAGACCCCATATATACAGTACAAAGATTCAAACTCTAATGTCTGGCGCCATATATACATTACACAGATTCAAACTCTAATGTCAGACGCCATATATACAGTACACAGATTCAAACTCTAATGTTTGGCGCCATATATAAAGTACAAAGATTCAAACTCTAATGTTTGGCGCCATATATAAAGTACAAAGATTCAAACTCTAATGTCAGATGCCATATATACAGTACAAAGATTCAAACTCTAGTGTTAGACCCCATATATACAGTACAAAGATTCAAACTCTAATGCCAGGCGCCATATATACAGTACACAGATTCAAACTCTAACGTCTGGCGCCATATATACATTACACAGATTCAAACTCTAATGTCAGACGCCATATATACAGTACACAGATTCAAACTCTAGTGTTAGACCCCATATATACAGTACACAGATTCAAACTCTAACGTCTGGCGCCATATATACATTACACAGATTCAAACTCTAATGCCAGGCGCCATATATACAGTACACAGATTCAAACTCTAATGTCAGACGCCATATATACAGTACACAGATTCAAACTCTAATGTCAGACCCCATATATACAGTACACAGATTCAAACTCTAATGTCAGACGCCATATATACAGTACACAGATTCAAACTCTAATGTCAGACGCCATATATACAGTACAAAGATTCAAACTCTAATGTCAGACCCCATATATACAGTACAAAGATTCAAACTCTAATGTCAGACGCCATATATACAGTACACAGATTCAAACTCTAATGTCAGGCGCCATATATACAGTACAAAGATTCAAACTCTAATGTCAGACGCCATATATACAGTACAAAGATTCAAACTCTAATGTCAGGCGCCATATATACAGAACACAGATTCAAACTCTAATGTCAGACCCCATATATACAGTACAAAGATTCAAACTCTAATGTCAGGCGCTATATATACAGTACAAAGACATACAGTATGAAGATTCAAACTCTAATGTCTGGCGCCATATATACAGTACAAAGATTCAAACTCTAATGTCAGACGCCATATATACAGTACAAAGATTCAAACTCTAATGTCAGGCGCCATATATACAGTACAAAGATTCAAACTCTAATGTCAGACGCCATATATACAGTACAAAGATTCAAACTCTAATGTCAGGCGCCATATATACAGTACAAAGATTCAAACTCTAATGTCTGGCGCCATATATACATTACACAGATTCAAACTCTAATGTCAGACGCCATATATACAGTACACAGATTCAAACTCTAATGTTTGGCGCCATATATAAAGTACAAAGATTCAAACTCTAATGTTTGGCGCCATATATAAAGTACAAAGATTCAAACTCTAATGTCAGATGCCATATATACAGTACACAGATTCAAACTCTAGTGTTAGACCCCATATATACAGTACACAGATTCAAACTCTAACGTCTGGCGCCATATATACATTACACAGATTCAAACTCTAATGCCAGGCGCCATATATACAGTACACAGATTCAAACTCTAGTGTTAGACCCCATATATACAGTACACAGATTCAAACTCTAACGTCTGGCGCCATATATACATTACACAGATTCAAACTCTAATGCCAGGCGCCATATATACAGTACACAGATTCAAACTCTAATGTCAGACGCCATATATACAGTACACAGATTCAAACTCTAATGTCAGACCCCATATATACAGTACACAGATTCAAACTCTAATGTCAGACGCCATATATACAGTACAAAGACATACAGTATGAAGATTCAAACTCTAATGTCTGGCGCCATATATACAGTACAAAGATTCAAACTCTAATGTTTGGCGCCATATATACAGTACAAAGATTCAAACTCTAACGTCTGACGCCATATATACAGTACAAAGATTCAAACTCTAATGTCAGACGCCATATATACAGTACAAAGATTCAAACTCTAACGTCTGACGCCATATATACAGTACAAAGATTCAAACTCTAATGTCAGGCGCCATATATAAACTACAAAGATTCAAACTCTAATGTCAGACGCCATATATACAGTACACAGATTCAAACTCTAATGTCAGACCCCATATATACAGTACAAAGATTCAAACTCTAATGTCAGACCCCATATATACAGTACAAAGACTTACTCTCAATGGCAGACACACGAGGTTCCTTCTCTGTTGTTGCACCTCTGATAAAAAGTCGATTTTTTTTCTCCATCCATTCATTAAGTAAATACTAAGGCGGTAATATAAAGTTTATCTATCATGCTTCATAAAGCGAGTTCAAATGTTGATATTTTCCCCATGTATCCTTTAATATCATTTGTACTTATGTCACCATACTACTTTTCTGATATATTAAAAATGTGTATTTATTTTCTATATGTAATTGCTGTGTCAAACGTGCGTTGATATGACTTGTGAATGAGTTGTGCTGTCGATTTCATTTCCCTCTGATTGATGAAAAACAGAGAGAAAATTATTGTTGTCTTTTGGATGAGCCGTTCTCCTGCCTTGTTCCTCCAATGGAACAGTTGTGGGTCTGGCTTGATTTGTAACACCTATTTTTCTCTGTGTGGTATTTTGCCTCCTGTTGGAAGTGTTATGAAGGCCAAACACATTCTTGAAAACGATCTTGACTTCCGCCCTAAAACGACTTCCGCTCATACAGTACAAGAGGAAGTTAAATGTATTGTTGGCGTACATCAACACGTTGACCAAGGTCCAGAAAAGACTGAGATTTGCCTGAGTAGCCACTGAAGCATTCCGGGACCAGTGTACATATCCTATCAGATAAATACTAACGGGTGTTGTGCAAAGCAAGAAGACACAATTGAGACAAAATAGCATTATGCTCATTGATGACATTTGAGAGCGCTGTGAACGACTGTTGGGATCATGTGGTACCACTTGTCGCTTTGCTGCTCTTTGACTGGCGAACACTTTTGTTATTATCAACACATTTCCTGTGACAAGAAAACAAAACGGCAGACCACAAAATATTGTTAAATCCATCCATGGCCACAGTTCTTCGAAGAAATAGCGGTATTTTTCGGTAACGAAATCACACGATATGGTTGTTGATTTTCCGTCAACTTTTACGATCCTGTCCATACCGTACAAGATATGGCTATTGATCAACATAAGAAATACAAAGATTGGAGTTATTATGAAAGCTGCCGATTTCTTTGTGCACTTAACCTTGGCCTTGTGAGGAAACCAGACCAGTGCCACGCGATCTGCTGTAACCGCTACCAAGATCCATGCCGAAAAATCCAACGACACGTACACCAACCACGTGTGAATTTTGCACATACCGGAAGTATGGGTCCGGATGTCATCCTGGAAGGTGGCGAATATCCACCTGCGAAGAAGACCAGTATATAATACGACCAGGTCAGAGCATGCGAGCACCACGAGATACAACGTACACGTTGACTGTCGAATGTTTTTCCTCGTAAGAATGTAAATGGACAAGATGTTTCCAAACGTCCCGAAAGTTATCATAAATGGTGGCACACCTTTTGCGAGAGAGTTTGACGCATAATATTCTTCTGTCATAGTATAGTCGTAATATGTACAGCTGCCGTTACACCCAGTCATCTTCCAGGCATAAATCTGTAAAATACCAACAGTTCATGTACGTCTATATATACCATTCTTACGCGTAAGTGAGTCACGTACAAGTACATTGCTTGTTTTCTGTGTCAGAATATCACATTTACCAAGTCTTAAATAAACAATCTGTCTGTTTTACTTAATGCAGTTCAGTTAATGTAAACTAAAGCGTATCACGTGGAATAGCACGGACCAGAACGCACTCCTTGCTGACCATCCGATCTGTGATAGCAACATGCACGCACATGTAAATTAAAGAGGATAACGTTCGTGTTTTGACAGCTCGTATATAGATAAATGTAGACTAATCAGATATACTGACCATCTCCTGTGCAGTGGATATCAATCTGACAAGCGCTATTATCCTGGCCGGTTGGAGGGGCAAATATCAGCACCCTACGGAAAATATAGGTAGAATTGTCTTACCAGAGACACGCAAATACTTTACCCGCTCAAGTTACTCCGTAGTTCTGATCTACATATTGTCGATACATTTCTTGATATAATTTATTATCTATATCACGGTATATATACAAGTTTAATCAACTATATCATAATATATCAACTTATTCCCTGTATCAAACACCTATGAACGCAATAGGATCGGTATCGTTCTCACTTACATCGAGGTATGAAGCGGCGAACGTTTTAGTGACGTAAAACACAGGGATTTGGCACATATTTCTAACCCCATGGTAAGTTGATGTCATTATCAGTGCCATTAGGAGGGAAAATGTGTGTCTTTATTGGTAATGCATATAAATACCATTAAAAATAGTAAGAAAAATATCTTTTAACTATACTTGTTTAACGCAATTTTCATTTATAGCGCTATAATGACGGGGCTTTTACCGATCTGTACTTGTTCAAAATTGTAATTCATATTTTATTCTCAGACAATACCTATTTGTTCAAAATAGCATTTATTTTATAAAGTGACCGTGCTTTCCCTTTAAATTCAAGGTCGTGCACCGACGTTTTCTCACTGTGACGGTTATTATGAACAAGTATAGGAGATTTTGTCGGAGGAAGACCACGCCCTTCTAAAGAAAACACGTAACAGAAAGATGACAATCTGAACAGTTTTACTTTCATGATAATTAACTGGCATATTTTAATTCTATCAAACTTCTATTCTCTTAATAAGTGTTGTTTATCAATTTACATTTTTTATTAGATTTTCTAATCTGCTGGAAAAGTTTCCACAATATGTGTGACTTGTATAAGAATATACCATTTTATCATTATGATAATTTTAAATATTTCTATTGATATAAAAACTTGTTCTTTATAGTCTTTTATTAACACGTCTATGGGATACGTGTCTGTACAATTTTATACCACTATTAGAGATAGGGCAAAACGATACATGTTTTGTCATTTTCTTTTGAAGTTGCGGATTTATGTCATTTTCACGTGTACGTTTGGTGTTGTTTTTCCTTTTAGATTGCATCCAATAATTTACCGTATCTTTTAGCACAATCAAATTATTAATTCTCTTATCAAAAATTTATGTAAGCAATTCATATCTTGGAAAATGTACATGTTCAATTCAAATGTCAATCTAATATTGTCATTTTTGTTATTTGAATCTATCTATATAGATGTGTGTGTATCTATTATACCGTGAAAGTGAAATGCATGTCGTATCGATAGCAATGGCTACATATGGACTGACCTGGTGGAAAAAAAGAGTTTATCAGAGTGAAAGAGAAAAATCCAAATACGTGCTCTCTCGAGAGATGAAAAATGTGGGTGTGGCATCTTTACAGATGTGTGTGCATTATTACAATCTATTTCATGAATACTCACATATATTCCCCGTTGAATAAGAAGTCCTTCCTTTTATGAAAAATATGTCGTTACCGGGATAAAGTTCCTAATGAAAGCAAAATGCTCCTTTATATATATACCAGGTCGTCCTCGGAAACAAAATATCGTTCAAATATGTCGTTAATCGGTGAAAAGGTGTGAATGGCCCTTTGGAATTGCAACAGAAACAATCACTGACATTTCAGAAACATGGCTAGCTGTTCATTGGTCAATTGATCCCCATACTGCGAACAGGTGTCATTCACGCGTTGTATGTTTCAGTGACTGAAGTCCCACCTTCCTTTATATAAGCACACCGATTCTCATAGCTCTTTGTGTCCAAATTAAAGCTCACTGGAGGATGTATGGAATATGCGGTGGTCGTTGATACGATTTCACGTGGGATACGTCATCGAATAAAGACAGCTACATGATGCTGTTTAGTAAATATTACAGCAACCCCCCTGGGCAATTTGGCTTGTTGTATATTGATGCGTATCGCGAACCAATATGGAGTTAAACAGTACAGAAGGTGGTACAATAATCACTAACCCCACACTCGATACTCCGAAACTCGAGATAGGTGGGAATCTACAATGTGAACAATGATAATAATGATGTATAAACACAAAACAAAACAACAACAATCCCGCCGGTCAGTAATACAATGTTTAGGTTTCAAAACAAATTTATTAATCCAAGTGCTCATAAAATATACGTATACAGTAGGTCAGATACCGAAAGTGACCAACGGCCATGTATGTTCATGCACGGACCGAATCACTGTAAATTGTAATGTACAGGCCCACGTGTTGCAATTTAGTGTGCATGTACTAAGAACGTGAAAACAAATATAATACAGAATCTAAGTATTTGTACTTTGTTACTAGTATCATAAGTATCAGTCATAATTTGTGTTTAAACATTAGTAGACAGTGTTTTATCAGCTCTTCTCACCAGTTGATAACCTAAGTGATCAGAGTTAGTTAGCAATGACGTCTACAACAAAGGGGTCAGGTTTCTAATGGATGCGGTGAACATTTCCTCAGTATAGACATCAACGGAGATACGTCCTGTTGATATGATGGCAGATATAGCAATTTCTTTAGAATAGATAAGCTTCATTTTCCTGCCATCTCGTATGAATTTTTTGGTGTCAAACATTCGGAGCACCCAAATAAACACACGAGCATCGCGAGAGTGTCCATTGTTTAACAAACGTAAGTTGAACAATTCATTATTGTATACCATGTTTACTAACTTTCTCGATTTTCGTATCACCAGAAGGTGCCGGTGATTGATTATCTCGAGACAGACACCTCAGTGTCTGTTTGTTTATCATCCTAGCTTTATCAATTCACGGATATTGACTTTTGCTATTATTGTTTCGACCAAGGAATTGTTTTTTCCACGTAAATCGCACCCGGAAGATTTTTGGTCTGCTGTTTATTGGATCTCGTTTTATATATGTTTATATTTGAATTGTGACAAGATTCAGAATATGTACATGTACCAGACATTCTTTGAAATAATTCTGTATAGAAATTTATGGAATTAATTGAATGTTTGGGTTAGAGCAACTTCCCCTCCAGGTTTTGACATGGATTTATTTGTATACCCTTCGAAGTAAAATCTATTAGAGATGATTTTTGTATTATGAAATTACATTTTTCTCACTTCATGATTGGCTTATAAAGTGACACGTGATTTCCGATAAAAGGTCCTATCGAAAAGGCCAAGAGATAAAACTGGTTGACCGGGTACTTCTAAAAAAATAATGACATATTCGAAAGTGTTTCGTCGACCTTGACACCCCTAACGATAAATTACATTTACAACAAATGATAAATTGTTTGTAAAATATGTTTGTTACCTGTAAAGAGGCATATTGTGCTATTACATTAATTTTGTTTTGTTTCACAATATGAATAAAATCACACGTGTATATAAATATAACAGTTAATTAAGAAAATTTATTTTAAAAAAAAAATCATGATAAAACTGTTACAGCCTTATGATTTCGTCAATACATGGTGATATCGACCTTAGGAAAACATTGACTTCGTCCACGGTCGATATTTTTTTCACAGATTGATCTAATCATATATCGACCTCATCAAAAAGAAATAATCGTATAGTATTATTTATACCCTATGTCGTCACTGACTTTTAGGGACATATTCCTTCTAAACACACTTTCAATAAGAATATACGTTTTAAGAGGCTGTCGGAATTATAGATGCCATAAATTGTTTATCATACGAAAAAAAAGACTAATTTGCAAACATGTAAAAGAAAAAGCATTCACCAAGCTTCTCTTTTACTTAGTTCTGTTAAAAAAAGTCATGTTTCATTTTCTTAAAACCCGTAATTTTTTTCACACTTACAAAAATAGTAGTACACAATACCCTGTGGGTGACATTGAAGGTGATCTACCAAATGTCTCTAAACAGTGCACACAAATAGCCAATGCCAATATTAGCTGTTATGACCTACATTCGTAAAAAATAACGATATGTTTTGTGGAAAGGCCCAGAAAGTATGTCCGTGTGATGACGACGACATATTTTACGAGAATATCAAAGGTAGGTAAAAGAAAAACATAATTGCCATAAATGTGTTTTAAAAAAGACGAAGTGTTGCAACGAAAATCTGCCGCTGTCTTATTACAAACGAATAATTTATCATCATAAAGGGAGACATATCCATTTGGCATTGATCTAACCATTAATATATCTAGCACTGCCCCTTTTGTATTAGGAGAGGTCCGAAACAATCGGTTACGTGATTTTTATGTCGATCAATAGTAAAACTGGTGATCTCTATCAGTTCTTATTCACGGGGAATGAGTCTTACCAGTTTGAATTGATCATATAATCTATTCAAATAAGTCCTATCATCAAAGGAACTGAAGAACCTAGAAAGTCTCGTTTTTTACCGGATGGGATTATTTATTTTTAAGATATTGCTAAATATCGGTTTTCAATTTATTGAATATTTCCTTATTGAACGTCTATTTCTAAGCCAGCGCTTTCATATCCGATCTTACATGTCTTTGATCGCCAATATTTCAAACCCAAAGCAATAACTTTCAAATGATGATTAATCACGACATCAATGTCATTACATCATTGAAAACAATCTCAACAATATTGTTCGTTTATCGACTATGCTTGAGGGCTGTTCTGGGCTATACAGAGGATAGATTCATGTATTGTTTTAATTGGACATTGCAAAGACTGACGAGATGTGAAATGAATACTGTGAATATGTTGTCATAGTAAATGGCCTTCATATGCGTTTCATCTCGTCCGAAAGCTATCTTCATACACTGGACAGTTATAAATCACTGCTGATTATACCCTTGATCCAGACTTATCTCTCACAGGACAAAAAGTTTATTGTTTACACATTCAGCATGTCTGGTATTAAAACACGCCGGGAATGCCTATTTACTTAATGTGACATTTTGCATTAAAGGTTTCCCTGGGTACACAATGTATTGTACATGTAGTTGGTACCTTGTGGACATCATACAGCTATCAAATATCCAGCAATTAATTTATTCGTGACTGGCTTGTCGTACATCTATTCATTTCGTCTTCAATGCCTGACGACAGATTTCCCACAGACATTGTGTTGACAAGCTTTTAAATGAATGTGCAAATTTCTTGAAGTGAACACAAGGATTTCAAATCATACGAAAAGAAATTAAAACCTTAATCTGAGACGAAGAGAACAATATTTATTCCAAAATTTCACAAATTCTTGTATAAGATTGGTAAAAGTCGATATATACGATTGTAAAAATTTCTTTAACGAAGCCTGGTCATTGTTATAATGAATTGATTTCTTCGTGCATTTCAGTGACTTTCATCATTGATAATCTGGGATATGAATTAACACAAGGGAGGACAAGGTTTAGCCTGATTAGATTGGTATCTTTGTTTGTGTATATTCAGCCAATACATATTCTCCAGGGACGTTCAGCTGCCGTAGAATTACAAGGCTGGCCTGCTTATTCTCCATAGCGGTCACAACAACACATTTCTGTTCAACTTATCAGTCAGAAATCTTCAGGAATCAAAAACGGAGAAGCTATAATGTTGAAAATGTCAATTGAATTTTGGTCACGTATTTCTATTTGAGATTTCAGGACCTATACATCTATTTGATTAGAATAAGTGGAAATTACATTGGGGTCTATGCAAGGCAGATTTCATCTAAGTATATATACAAACATGTCGATGTGTATTGCATAAATGTCGAGGCAGCATTTCGTCAGGTGAAATGTAATAAGACCAATGTCCTGAATGCAGAATCGAATCAATATGAACATTAATCTTCGTTTTAACGTACTGTCTATGAAGTAGTAGACGCTTACTCTTCCGGAACATTCGGTCTAATTTATCTGACATGTCCACTATGTAAATCTTGAACAATTCATAGTTTGCCATGGTTGTACTGATTTTAAGTTAGAAATGTAGTGTTACTTGTCGACACTACATCGTTTTGAATTGAGACACGGCTGTCGAATTACTAAATTACTAAACTAAAGCGGAAGTCCATCTACCCAAGACAATTCTTGGTGAATTTCCAATGGCCACGGAAGTTCTTTTCCAGTGGACGTGGAAGTTCATCTACCCATTGCAAGTCTTGGCGATTTTCCAGTGGACAAGGACGTTCGCCTACCCATGACAACTCTTGGTGATTTTCCAGTTGACAAGGACGTTCGCCTACCCATGACAACTCTTGGTGATTTTCCAGTTGACAAGGACGTTCGCCTACCGTTGACAACTCTTGGTGATTTTCCAGTTGACAAGGACGTTCGCCTACCGTTGACAACTCTTGGTGATTTTCCAGTGGACACGGACGTTCGCCGACCCATGACAACTCTTGGCGATTTTCCAGTGGACATGGGAGTCCACCTACCCATGACAACTCTTCGCGATTTTACAGTGGACACGGACGTTCTTTTCCAGTGAATGCAGACTTCAACTACCGATGACAATTCTTGGTGATCTAATGTGGGCATGGACTATAATTATCTCTTGAAGGCGTTCTAACATAACGGACTGCAACTACCCATCGACATTGTAATGTTTGGTAAAGATGCAAACTGTAAATTTGTTATTTTCAAGTTGTTTAATTTATGGCTATTTTCGAATATGGGAATAAAACCATAAAAATAAAAATAAAACTTAGAATGTTTTTGACCTGATGTGGTGGTATTATGGGTTAAACACATTCTGATATACGAATTTATATGACTATACATTAGACACGGTGAGTGACAAAAGAAACTGACAGGTGGCCAGGCCAATAATAACACGTCTATTCCTGGTGGTGGGACAATAAGGCTATAGCTACATGAATTACAATCAAACAGGATGTCTCCCCGAGCGAAGTTTGGTTAATATTGTTTTTATTCAGTTTCGCTTTTCATTTATGGTTATATTATTAATTTCCAAAAGAATTTTAACTTAACGGGTTTACACCGCTTATCACATGTGTTTGATGTAGGTATATTTTAAATTTCATCAAGATAGCATTCAGGGTTCAAGGGTTATTGCTCAAACAAAACCATGTTGAAAATTTGGCACGTACATGTGTGTATTTGGCCTTTGACCTTGCCATGACGATACGGTGACCAGATTACTTTGCTCTTCACTCCTTCAGTACATATGTTTCATGAATATATGAATATATCTTGAACAATTCAATATGGATCGAAGAGATTGTACTGAAACGTTGGCACTTATTTGACCACTGACATCGAGGTGAAGATCGCAGAGGCCTTATTTTAATGCTCTGCACACCAAGTGTGGGTGTTGTTCGCATGTCTTGAGTGTCATCTAAATATCTTCATTGGTTCAGAATTAAGTATCAGAAGAACCTGAAGTAGCACCAGACGAAGCAGAAGAACTAATACTGTAGTGATACAGTATGTCCTCCTTCATTCGAAATTTATTACATTTAGCATTTTCTTTACTTTGTCACTACTAGTTTAGGCGCGTAATAACATTAAGCGTTGAGACAGCTACGACTATTGCGATAAGAACCAAAATTATTACATTAAGCACAGAAGCTGTAACGTTTAATGTAATAAAGAGGAAGTTTTTTAAACTAGGCGCAGCAGTCGCAAAGTTGAATGTAATGAGTATTACATTAAGCGTTGTTATGACAATAAGAGTTGCAACAATGTCAGTCGAAGGTACCATACGATCTATTGGCAGGGATTTGGTGTAAATATTACGGTCATTCACAAAATGCTATATACCAAATATTGTTCTATCACGCTTAAAAATCGAAATGAACATCAAATGTTATCAAATTTTGAAACTTAAGAATTGGTGACCTGTCCACCTACACTCATCAGTGAGGAGGCGTAAAAGGACGAGGTAATGTGATTTATGTTCTTTATTTATGATTTGGTAAAGCCGATTAAATCTAAAGGTAATATCTACGGAAATCCAATTTGACGAAATTAATTAAAAACTGAACTTAGATAATTCCATGGTTGTTGCCTGTTGGAATGTCAGGACAGTAATGTAAAACACACATTTCAGGATTTCCGCATCCATATTTGCGATGATGCGCAGATCAATATATCACGGTGTCTGAATACAGTAGAACGTAGAGTTAATAATAACAAGTCGATGGGTGCAAACAAACACATGTTTACATTGTCCTGAGCTTAATCTAATAACCATCCCTCCAGATTTTGATAAGCTGCTTAAATTGAAATTAACCAATAGTCCAAAGTGTTATAAAATATTTTCAGACGTTCGGAAACAGAATTGGATAGCGATGTGCTGTTGGTAGATTAAACAGCAAACAATAATTTTTTGTTTGTCTTAGTTAAACATATCGTCGCACCTAAAACCATTTTCAACAGCTTTCTGTGATTGATGACACATAGATTGATTTAATTAATGAAATTAATAACGATTATTGTGAATGGTCACAGGGTATATTAGTAAATATCTAATTGGTTTTGTGGTGTTAAGGAAATGACACTCTATCCCACCAGGTTGCTTCTAGCTCCTAAATAAAGAGTGTTTATTTCTGTTACATATTCACGTACAGTGTTCTGTCTGACGTCTCGGAAGAATGAGCGCTGCAGCCAAGTTTCGCGCCAAACTGTCATATCTTCACGAGATCTCGCGGCGTCCACGTCGCATTGCGTCATTATCGCTAATGATAACTTGGGGAACGCTTTACATTTGTTGACTGGATGTGACGTCAGCATGTGTTCCTTGAGGCTGAATGCCGAATGCAACAGGAATTATCGAGAAACGATTTGGAAGTACCGAACAGCTGCGACATTAAGCTGTCAGTATCGAGATGTTGACCGCTGACCGATGTTCGGGGGCCAACATCTGGAATTTCAGACGTTACTCACTATAGAAAAGTATAGAGAATAAATAGTAAAGATACAGCAAATGATGCGTACACCCCAAATAAGCTGTGATAAGGATTGTCAAAACTCGACATTCAAAAGCATTCCAAAGGCTAATGACGAATTGGAGTTGAATGTATCGTTAAATATCAAATTGTACTCAAATCGCGTTTAAGGACATCTGTCCTACGACCTGACACACTGACCAGAATTACCCTCTGACAAGCAGCCCTTTAACGACGAGACCCATTACCATGATCAACTCGACTGCCAAATATGAAGCTGAAACCACGTCACAAGGGTAACTACCCCATATGGTTCTATGTCCAGTAAAATGGGAATGGTTAATCCACTAAACGACCTGATCGATAAACATTAGCCATTGCCAACAGCGCTTTGTCTAACATCTATATATATATATCGTACTTTAATGGATTTCCGTGTCTTATGAAAGTACTGCTCTTCTATAAGCGAGCTGTGAAGGGTGTCATATATAATTAATACATATTCAGCGACAGGCAAACAGGTACATTATAACTAACGATTTGTTGTTTGCTGGAACGAAGAGGAAGATTTCAGAGTCGGTATTGGACAAAAATGAGGGATATAATTATTTAACAAGGAATTACAATACCTAAAATATATATAAAAATTATCATAAGGGAAAAACAACTTTATAGTGCAGTGTAAAACCTATACAAAACACAAGTCATAGGTACAATCCTTTGACAGCGAAAATGTCAAGAGTAAAATTATTACAAAATAATTTCCTTTTAATCAAATGAATGATTTACATAGTTATAACTTTTCAATAAAGCCTTGAACATCATCAATACGAAGCTTGTATCGGAAATAAGCCTTAAATTCTTTCCTACACACCTAAAAATTTGAAATTCGTGTTGGAACGGCGACGACACATTGTCATAATTGCTGCTATGCTAGACGGATGACAATGTCGAAGATGAATAGGTCATTCAGTTAAAATAAAATCATCGGCTAGGACAAACACACAATGGGAGTTTTGTAAACATAAATATTGAGATTTTATATCATTTGTGGCATGCTTGTCTGCCTGCTAAGCTCAGTCATATCACGACAGTTTATAGACAATTTAAAAATATATGAGACAGGTACTACAGTCTGTTCTCCAAGTTATTCTATTTTTAAGACACTAGTCCATGATACCAACCACTGGACTGCTTAAACCATACTATAAAGAACAGAAAAACATCGTACGTTTTAATCGCCTTTACTTAAAAAAACAAAAACAGTCGTCAACAAAAACAAATGATTATGAAACACTAAAATGATGTCATTGTATTACTTTTTTGTATTTTTGGTGTGATGTATTTCCATCTTCACAAGAACTGACATCACCAACACTCGATAACATTCTATTTATGTATATGAGTATGAATCGCACTAATTTGTGTACATTAGTCTGGGTGTTTCCTTGAACTAAGTCTGTGCATCTTACAATCACTTGGTCTTACGGTAACTAGATCTTTTGTCATGAAATGTGTTACTTAAGTATTCCTGTGTATCTCTAACCCAACCAGTGTAATATATAAATCCTAATTCCTAGTACCAATCATTACTTCTAAATACAAATTTAATCAACAGAACTACAGATATAACAATATCAAAATATCTAACATAAAGAATGAAAATGGTAAACGGAACTAGATATGTCTTTTGAATATGTATATTTGAGTCAATGATGTTTTCACAACGAGCTATTTACATTTGTACATTGTGAATATTTCCACAATATTGTCACTGCTTGACGTACATACAGTCGGGACCATGGTATGTCGCTACTGGTTTGTTGATAAAGTTAGTGAAGCCTTGATCTTTGAGGTACTGAACTATTTCTTCATCATAGTCACGCTTGAATGTTTCTGGGTCTCGCGCCAGTACGAAGAGTGTGGCTTTCAGGTTGTCGGTCACTACAGAGTACTGGTACTGGTCATCCTTTCCAAACGTTGTAGGTCCTAGTTTGATCACCCAGTCTGAAATGAATTTAAATGAAGCTGATTCACGGGCTACCAACAATGATGCTGCCATCAAGAATAAAAAAAAATTGTACCTGATTAAAGATTTTCTGTAGGTTATAAAAACGAATCCTTACTGGGTATGTTTAAATCATCAAGAAAAATTTAATATAGAAAGGCAATCGACTTGAAGCAGCCCATAAAACGGAAGTCCATGGTAAAGTATTAACTACTTTTGAATCTTGATATTAACATATATCGTTCTACTTAACTGTATTGTACATATACAAATTTATACAATAATAACTTTACATAAATCGAGTGCAAATCGTAATCTCATTATCAGCATCCATTCCATGGAGGCTCTCTTGTGAAACAATTACCTTAAGAATCAAGACTCGTTTTATATATCTTATGGGAAGTGTCTTACAATTGCCCGACAGAAGTAATTTCCTAATATTCTCATCAAACTAGAGGTCACGGTTAGGATTGGGTTTGATTGAAAGTTTTATTTTCATTTTAACTTTGTTTTGAAACAAGTTGTAAGCTAGCTAGAGCTATTTAGAACAATACCTTATTCGAACACGTCCCTTCGAGATTTTCAATCAAACATAGTATTGTGAGTTTAGTAAAACAGTGTCGCTACATAATAAAGGATGCATATCCATGAAAACAGAGTTTGAACTTTGAACTTTAAGTGGTATACACAATTATACTTACAAGGGGCTGGGAACGGAGCTGTTTCGAGATTGACGGTCAGCTTTCCTGGCTCATTGGATGGAACTGCGTATCCGTTGATAGTTTTGAGCGTTCCGTTCGGAGTCTTCAGATTTTCTCCATTACGAACGAGCACATTCCCAGAACCGTCCGTTGACATGGAATCTATAAACGATAGGAGCCAATCGACTTAACTTCATGTAACGATAAATCGAAACACGTCACCGTGCTAATTAATGACGACAAAGAGCAGTATATAAGAAATAAGAGGTATGACAGTTACTTCGAAAATTTGTCAAATATGATAACAAGATTTTGTTGGACTTACAGTCAGCAGTTACACACACGGCATCCTTTTCAAACGTGGCATATACTGACTGACTGGCGTACATCTGTGGAAAATAGGAAATACATTGAAAAAACAGGTGATTATAATTGACAGTGTTTGAAAGTCGATTTTATATCTAAAGAACTACTATGACAATGATAAGTTTTAATTCAGCCGACTTAATCTTGCAACATGGGGATCTTAACCGGAAGAGAATGATGATATATTTTGGCAAACATGAGACTTAAACTTTAAAATCTTGAATATGTGTCAAGAAATAGAAAAAAAGGAGAATAAGGATAAACAAACACAAAAAACAAAACAAACCAGACATCTATTTTAGACTATAAGACACTATATTGGCCATAGCTTGTTGATTCTGTTATAACCACATACCTGATACCATCGTCCTAAGTATTTCGGCACGTCCAGTTCGGTGACGGTTTTAATACCACTTCCTAGACCAAAGCTGTCTAATAGGAAAGCTGAAATTGCCGGGGCAAACAGGGCGATCAGAAGTACACTGTGCATTTTGTTGTCGGCTCTACAGCAGGTAAAGTTAGGTTAATGGAATGATAGAGCTTTGTCTTATATAACAAATAAGTTATATAACGTTTGTTATTCACGTTTCTGTCAACACCGTCTAAGACACGTGTTCAGGACAAATAAACGGGCAGTGACTTCCCTTATCTAAGACTGGGTTATTGCACAATTATCTCTATGTTAGTTATACATATTGTCTCAAAACGTGCAATGTGTCTCCCGTTAATGGTACATTAAGAGCCCGAAAATGAGTGTTTCCTCTTTTTTCAGTGCATATGTAAAATTCAGATCATTCATACTTACGAAATTCCTGATTATGTATAAAAGGTAGTATTCTGATATCCATATTGATTACATTGTGAAAATATTCCCAAAATATACACTTTTGAGTTGAAAATGTCTTTCTGCTTTGGATATATATGCTTCATCAATTAAAATTGTTTCATGGCAAGTTTATTTTATGATTGTTTATAAAATGTCTTCTTTTCGTGAGGCACTGAAGGATGTTATCCTGAATGACCATCTGAGTACCTTATTCCGTGTACCAAAACTCCAACTGAAACACGACGCTCCATATGTAAAGGCACAAGTATAACACGTCAAAACATACATATGATATAATGAAAACAAATTGAGCAGGGACTCAAATAGATTTATACCCCACTCCCTGATTTTTAAAAAATGTTTGGTTTTTCATTATATCTCTTGTACACAAACTGTTGGAAACTTTATTTCAGAAGAATGACATTTAAACTCGACAGTTGACTACGAAAATCTCATCAACTGTAGAACATGATGATGTGATGCTATTTTATTTCAAACATATTCTATTGACTGAATAAATCAAAAGGAGTGAACAACAAGCATATAACCTATATATGTATCCCTTGCTTCTGGACACATAATTCATATTTGGAAATAATGGAAACATAGAAAACATTTTAAAAGAAACATTTAAAGACAACACTGATTAAAAATCTTCTTTAGACCTATAACTCATATCTTATTATAAAATGAATTAATAATAAAAAGAATATTCGGGTATTTTTAACACAAAATCCATATGGGTCGAATGTCATGCAATTTTTTATCTATATAATCTCCCTATGTATACAAGTACCTTCAATGCTATATGATGGTCATATCCTAAAACACTCACACACACACACACACACACACACACACACACACACACACACACACATATATATATATCCGTATGTGTTCTAACTGACCATGTTATTTGGCTGAGATAAGTTGATAAAAGAACTTATTGCTATGACAATAGATATGATATATATTCTATATCGTTTAGTTACTAATACTAATAATCTCTGTGTATTGAGAGACATCTTGATGTTAATTACCTCATGAATTTTTAAACAGATTTTCAGTGGCATGGATTAGTTATCTATTTTGTAAGAAAAAAATCACATTAGCTGATGAATAATTGTTATCACATAATAATAAGTCAATTACGATAGTAATACCATTGTTATTCATGAACTTTAAATGATAACATACCATTCAATAAGTGTTATGATTATATAATGTTCATGTGGGCATGGGTCACCCGATGGTAAGATGTGATATTATGGTGTAAATATAAACTGTTTAGGAGATATTTTGTGTTTCAGCTTTGTACGGACGTTCCGACGTACGCATGGACGTACATACAAAGCGATTACTACATAGATAAAGGTAGTTCCATCATATGCGGTACTAAACACACCAACAACACTCAGGATATTTACTGTGTACATTAAAGTAGACTGTATAGTTGTACAAGCTTATCTTTCTTGGTAAATACTACTACCGGAGCAATGTTCTATTAGATCAGTACGTCATATACATCACACGTGGTCGGCTTATCATTATTTACAAAATCTGCATGTGAACAAAGAACAGTCACTGTTAAAAATATTGTACAAATGACACACAAGTGAATAGCACCTTTTAATACAAAAATTAGAATTAGATACAATATACATTTGCATTGAATCAAACGGCAGCATATAAATTGCTTTATTATTTTAGGACACGCCGTTAAAGCCATGGCTTAAAGACTTAAATCGCTAGGAGGTTACCCTAAAAAATAAAAACTAACCGAGATCAATGTTAAAGATACATTTTGCAGGGAGATGAATCAACCCCATAATTTAGAAATGAAGCAAGCTAACTTTTTTTCAACATTGGAATTATTTTAAAGGAAGACCATGTACACTATTCAAGTGGATATTCTGAACGACATTTTTCATATGAATAAAAACAACTGGCATCTGTCCACGAACATAATCTAACCCAAACAATTCCGAAAGGTTTGTACAAAAGGCACGAAAATAAAAAGACACCTATAAGTTTGAAATTATTTGGATTTCGGAAAACTATTTCCTTGTTTTCGTTAAACATACGCACACATATATTTATATCAAATACGGGAACAATTTCGACAGGAAATTCAAATCTGAAACCTTCGTATCAACATTCTCGGTATTTAAATTGGCCAGGAACAAAATGATTGGTAGCATGGGAATGTTGGCGTTATCATAATGCTATGATTTCGTCGGTATAACATGCTTTTCTGAACAACTTTTTCCAATGTTTTAATCGATTTGAAATCTCCCTTTGTAACATATTAGGAGATAAATATTGATGCTGATTTCTGTACCCCTACAGACACATTTTTTTTATAAATAATTTACCAATCAGTTTAATAGGAACGAAGACGGAAAATTGACGTCATGTGCTGTGATTAATTTTGAATATATGTTGAGAAATGCACACCCATATAAAGAAACTCAAGAATGTGTCTTGCTATTATCTTAGTCCAGGTGTCAGTGGTCAGTTTGACGTCATGAGCACATGCTTTACAATGTGTTGACAGAAACGTGAGTTATCAGCTTTATGTAACTTTATTTGTATATAAGACGAGGACTAGCAACTATTCCATATCTGCAATTGAATTATACAGTTACAACAAAATGTACAGTGTACTTCTGATCGCCCTGTTTGCCCCGGCAATTTCAGCCTTCCTTTTAGACAGCTTTGGTCTGGGAAGTGGTATCAATACCGTCACCAAACTGGACGTACCGAAATACTTGGGACGATGGTATCAGGTATGTGAATCATTCGTCTTACAAACCAAGGACAGATCTATGTAGGTAGAAACAACAATGATAATAATGGTAATTAGTAATTAATCATTATACGAATCAAACTATAACATACAGTATTTCGACCGCCTAAGGCTATTCGGTAATGCTGTTGGTCAAATCGTGAAACCTACGAAGGTGACCGCGATGTTTGATTACTAGTACAATAAATGATACTATGATATGTTTTACAGCGTCTTAAATAGGTTCCGAACAAAAGTACTGTTCTTGTCATTCATTTAATAATTCATTATTGAATCCACAGATGTACGCCAGTCAGTCTGTGTATGTTACTTTCGAAAGGAACGCCGTATGTGTTACCGCCGACTGTAAGTTTGTCGATGCATTTATCAGCGTATCGGAAAGTAGTATTTTACAAACAGTCTAGTACATATAAACCGTATTTTTTCTGCGTTTCATTTTCAAAAATTTACTTGTCAAAAAATCAATTTAAGCTCAAAACTGATGAATTTTGGGTAAATCATACACATAGGAATTATTTGCACGAAGGACTTTGGCAAGTCATCCGTATCGTTTTATCTCCTCATTAGCGGTTATTTCTATATAAATACAAATCAATATTATAGATTCCATGTCAACGGACGGTTCTGGAAATGTGCTCGTTCGTAATGGAGAAAATCTGAAGACTCCAAATGGAACGCTCAAGACTATCAACGGATACGCAGTTCCATCCAATGAGCCAGGAAAGCTGACCGTCAATCTCGAAACAGCTCCGTTCCCAGCCCCTTGTAAGTATTTTTATATATTTTTCTTTAGGCAAATGCATAACGTCACGTTCTTTGGTGAAGGGTTCACGTGACTTCCTGTAATTATCAAAGTATGCTTTGATATGCATAGCGTCAGGTGAAGGTCACTCTCATTCTACCTTATTTCTGCAAGAAGCATGAAGATCCTGCCATTTTACCAACCTTAACATTACAGCTAGATATATTGAACTTTGAATAAGGAAGTTTTAAAACGTTCATAATTAAGTATTGCTTGCACGCAATGTATCTTAACATATATTATTCGTCATCATATATTCACGTAAATGGTCCTTTCAGACTGGGTGATCAAACTAGGACCTACAACGTTTGGAAAGGATGACCAGTACCAATACTCTGTGGTGACCGACAACCTGAAAGCCACACTCTTCGTACTGGCGCGAGACCCAGAAACCTTCAAGCGTGACTATGATGAAGAAATAGTTCAGTACCTCAAAGATCAAGGCTTCACTAACTTTATCAACAAACCGATAGCGACATACCATGGTCCCGACTGTATGTACGTCAAGCAGTGACAATATTGTGGAAATATTCACAATGTACAAATGTAAATAGCTCATTGTGAAAACATCGTTGAATCAAATATACATACTCGTCTTCAAAAGACATATCTAGTTCCGTTTACCATTTTCATTCTTTATGTTAGATATTTTGATATTGTTATATTTGTAGTTCTGTTGATTAAATGAAAATTAAAACGATATATCTGACCAGTTTTTGTATTTTTTAGAAGTAATGATTGGTACTAGGAATTAGGATTTATATATTACACTGGTTGGTTTAGAGATACACAGGAATACCTAAGAAGCACATTTCATGACAAAAGATCTAGTCACCGTAAGACAAAGTGATTGTAAGATACACATAACTTAGTACAAGGCAACACCCATACAAATGTACACAAATTTGTGCAAATCATACTTATACATAAATAGAATGTTATCGAGTGTTGGTGATGTCAGTTCTTGTGAAGAAAGTTCCGAGAGGGGCAAACACAGTAAATGTACTTTCCATTTGCATATTATCAAGTGAGAAAAATGATACACGATTCAGTTTTTAGCGAATTGAGCCGTATCTCCAGTGAACAAGCATTCCATTTATCTATTGCTGATAATAATAACAGCCGAATTCTCCTAACCTATCATCATATGACTTCTTCATGGTGATTGAACAAACACACCTACATTGTATATATATTAGTGAGTGTCGGTACTAAAACTGTTAACGCACAATTATATATATGAAATAAAGGAACCAGTGATTCGTGGTTTGAAATGTTTGAATTGACATTCAGTTTATTGAATATAAAACCTTGAATATAAGAGACAAAGGGTTGAAAGGGAAACATTTTTTCTCTACAATCGCACCTTCATGTTACAAAGGCGATGCACTTATAAGTACATTGCTTCGTGTTTGTCTTCTGAGAAATGTCTGACCTGCTTTGCTTTATATATTTGCATATCGAAAAAAACAGGGGTTGCCTCTTAAAAAGTCATTCTAATGACTTCATAGTCGTCAATATTCCTGTACTTATTAAACAACTAGAATAATTCACTTAGCCGCCCGTCTAGAAATCAAGGACCTGTTCTATATATCACGTGTAAATCTTTGTTTATAGCTTTGTTTTATTGAATTTCAGTCTCTGATTTGTTTGTTGGTACATGCATACCTTGTTGTTTCAATAGCATGTAATGCAATACCCTGAAACGACCACTGTTGTAACATTTGTGCATTTTCGACCTTTCTTTTAAAATAAGATCTACCTGTCCTACAATATAAAAAAGCAGAAGTAATTGTACCTTTTGTTGTAAAGGAAGTGTTTCCGTTTTGCCTTATCTTGGAATTTATGTATGGTGTTTAATTATTTGTCTGTATTGTACCCAATGCTAAATTTGTGTTGACAGAAGTTATTCACTTATTTATGGAAATCCTTATAACAGATTCCCTACCACTTCTTTAAAGTCACCATTGTCCTTTACGATTTCACAGATGGTAACTGATGGAAATATATCGTAACCCACTAGTATACTCCTACAATAGTTTACAATAGTGAGGTGGTACAGTGCCCTTCCGTTTAATATTCTAGGACAACTGGGTACCTGGATCGGAAATTCTTTTTATTTATTTATTTTTTTTTTTTTACAAGTTTCTATGTCCGCGTTTTTCTCAAACACTACAAAACAGCGCATATTAAGCCAAAAGCTGAGATGTAGAATGTTTAATTGACAATAGCAGTGCCGTAGGTTGTGATACAATTTTTGAACAGGCTCTATTGGCGCACTCATTTAGCCTTCTTCTCAAATGTGGATTTCTTTTTTATCGAACAGTCTGTCACGAAAAATAACCATTGCCAAATACCTTATCTTCACTTTTACCTGAAGTCTTATCTTTAACTGAGAACACGTTTGCTGCCCATGGCTATCTGATATACTCTCCAGACCTGGAAATCGGAGACTCGACAAACTTCTTTACATCAGTTGCTTACCAATATATTGACATACAGCGCGACCAATACCGACAGTTTTCAAACTTAGTAGTATGGTAACTGTGATTATTTCAATTTTTCTACAGTGATTTTTCCCATTGCTTAGCGGTACTATATCCCTGTTTCTTCAACATATGGTTTTGATTTAAAGTTAACTGTGGTATGACTGAGTGAGGATCGCCGTCAACTCAAAGTTTCTTATTCTAAAAATCCATCCTTATATTGGCAATTATTTGCTGTATTTTAATATACTCGTGCGATATTTAGACCTGGATATTTCGATATTGCAGACATAATGATAAATTCCGGAACAGGTTTATTGACGTTCATTATCTAGCTGTGGTACAATACACTATTATGATGACTCATACATTGAATTAGTTTCCTGGCAATTGTCCATCGCAACAAGGCCGAATCTTGACCATTCCCTATACTATCAAAAACCCCAATTCTTAATTACCTTTTTCTCCCCTAAAAGAAATGTTCATTTCTGCTTTTGATAAATTGTCTACTACTTAATACACTGCATTTTTTAAGAAATAATCTTGCGGAGTTTTTTTCCCGTTTATCATTTTATTTCACTTCCATCATTTTATTTATAGTAATGTTCTTTTTCCTCAACTCATTTAATATTCAGTTGTTACGGAGGTATGTTCCTGTTGACCACGGTACATAACCCCCTCGGTCTAAATTCTCATATTTCGGAATGTTTCGGACCATTAGATCAACTGCCAAACAAACTAATTGGATTTGCTTTGTACACACGGCCTACACCGGGCTGTCTTAACAATCGAGAACAAAGCTCTTTCTTAGATGCAGTTTTCAGCATTACAAGGAAAGTTGAAAGCTCTGCAATATCGGAGAAAAGTTACGGGTACACTGACCCACCTTTTACAAATTATAGGGTCATTTGCTGTGATGGTTTAGTGTGTTGTTAATGGATCGTTGACTCCTGGAGTAAATTATTCGATAATGATGCCTTTGTCTAAGTGCTTGAAAGTAAGTCAATATGAGGGAATGACACCGCGGTGATCGGCGCTGGAAATTCACTCATAGGTTTGGTCTTTATTGTTTCGGTATATAAAGTGAAAACACCAGCAGGACCTCGTCATGTAAAATTATTGACTTTGAAATTCACCGTCCGCCGAATATCATAGCACAAAGAATATTTTAACTAGATTATAGAGATTAAAGTCAACGAAAAAGAGAGATAACAGCGGAACGTGTACTTTCTCTTTGAAACCATTCAAACTAGATGTACCGTGAATGCATGTGATTATGTCAAAGACGACTCAATCTTCATCTGGGAATGATGTGTCCGGGGTGACAAAATCAATTATCAGGACGTGAATTAGGATACGGAATAGACGTATCTAAAATCATTTTGCTTCTCTTTGATGTTATTTTTATTGTTGTATACATCAATACATTTTACAGCTCGTAACAGCATTAGCAATAATATGTCTACTGAATTCTTCATTACCTCGCACTGTAAATAAAGGTCACATGTACAAACAGGGTCGATATCTTTTAAAAACAAGACACGACAAAAAGGGAGATATCCGTCCATATTCCAAATTAGGCGTCAAAGGGAAGTTTTCTAATAAAACGTATATATTCTTCAAAACAACAATACAAGATAACTATCAAAAGAAAGCCATCACTCAGAAGTAGACATATATTAAAAGGAAGATGTGTGTATAGACACTCGTTCAAAGGTAAAATGCCTTCACAAGGAATTGATCTGTCAATTCTAAATATCCTTCAGATGAAAGTTGATTGTTAAATTTGTATATTATATTTGAAATGTTTCTCTCAAAAGTGGTATATCTGTCAAAAAAGATATTGGTCGAAAGGTAAATATCACGTAAGAGACATATATCTATTAAAAGTCAATTAACTTTCAATAGAAATGGAAATGTCCTTCAAAAGTAAGAAAACGACCGAATGGTAAATATCTACGGAATCGTACACTGGCTTTCATTCACACACACGGCGCACGCACGCACGCACCCTGACACACAAACACACATACACCCCCCCCCCCCCCCCCACACACACACACACACGAATATACACACATGAATATGAATATATTTAGATAAATTTAGAAATGGAAATTAACTAAATATATATTATCTTGAATGTCGAGTTATAGATTGATGATGATGATGATTTGAAATACTTTTTCTTAAAGGAAAATTCATTACGCGATCGGATCTCAATGTCTCCTCTCCTACCGCCAGAACTTTGTACTATATCTAAATATACCTATTCAAAATATTCTATAGAAATTTTAGCAGTAACAGCTGACCTTAACTTCAATGCCTTAACTAGCAAGGAATACAGGATACTAGGCAAGAACCGGGTCTCGGCATGGAATGAAGTCAATGGTATATTCACGCCTCAGTATGTCACATCAGCGAAAAAGGACAGAGAGGAAAAGAAAGATGAGATTGGTGCTTGATACTGTTATCTTGTCCACGTTTTGTTCTAGTAAAATACCATAACAATGAGCAATACTCTGTTGTATTTGAGCCATGAGGTGCTTTCTTATAGATTTCAGATTTACGGAAATCATTTTCCCCAAGAAATATTGTGCATCAACAAGTCCCAAACGGTTTTTGATGTTGAACCAATCAGTGTTAACAATTAATGCATTAATCGACCATTTTAAACAACATTTTCTATTGGATTGTCTCACGTAAATGTACTTATTTTTTCAGTACCTTTTCACAGACCAGATTTTAATCAATTCTTAGGACAGAAACGATCTGCATTAGAGTTTCAGGGATACAGTAGTCATCTACATAATTAATATTGCCACGAATATCTTCATTAAGCATTGACGGAAATGTATATACATATACTCTTCTGTTATTCATTGCAGTACCTCCAGTCACTGCATTGATTACTTGACTTGAACTGGTCACCAAAGGTGAACTGATGCTTCGGCTTGGTCAAGTAAACATAGCTGTCTGGACATCATTTTCAAGGCACCACTTCCCAAACAACAGGTTTCAGATTTCAGACGAGCAGTCAAAAACGTCGGACATATTCTATGAATATGTTTAAGGTCTAAATGTTCTGTCAGCTGTGTCGTGATTCAAAGTGTTTACATACATTTGATAAGCATGGCGACTAAAAAAATACGTCATAAAAATATACCATCAGTGGCTTTCTTCAGACTTCATTTCTTTCAGACCTACTGAGCCAACCCTAGGACTTTCAAGTTTAGCAAGGACACGTGTCAATGGTTTAAAAAAACTTTAAACTTGTTTTCCCAACTCGTATGCAAAATATGTATACGTAATATTGATGAATATTAACAAAGCACAATAAGATTCTTTCTTTATTTCTTGATAGGAGTCAAATACCTAACCTCCCGTTATCACAGTCTTTTTTTTAATCTGTTTCCAGCAAATGAAAATGCTTCATCCTGACAATTCAGATTTGCGCTTGGAACATACGTTTTGACATACAATTAAGTATTTAGATACTCTTTTGTGGAAAAAGCAAGAATGAATACTTAAATCAAAAAGATATTTTTTTAAAAAAAAAAAGGAGAGATAATATGTGTCCTTACTGCGAGTCGAACCCTATCTTAAGTGTAGGAAGTTCGTTATTCGGAATACCTCTGATGTTATGTATTGGCGTCGAGGACAAGTGAAATCGCTAGCAGCGGTAGTCCTGCCCATCAGAAATGGATCACAATGAAAAGGCTGGAAGTAAAGATATTTTGGGAAGACTCTCAGATTTAGAACTCAGTGAACTTAAAGATACTGTCACGAGGAAGCAAATATCGGCTTATGGACGTAAAGGTAGTAGAAAGTGTACCACGTCAGGCTAAGAATCTATGCACAGTGAAAGTGAAAGTAACAAGCTCTATTCACAGAAAATGTACTTATCCAGTGAATGATGTACGTTACATTCATTTTATATCAATGTTTGCACGGGTGTGTATTTGGGTAAAGACAGTTACGTATACACTGATTGCTCTGTTTCCCCAAGTTGGATACAACCCCTCACATTGGTAATATTACAGCATTTTAGTGGGATATTCCTTTGCAGATGATTTGAAGAACTTCACGTGCTTATATGAAGAATATTTCATAAAAATATCATTTACCCCCAAGCGAGACTCAAACTATTGACCTCCCACAATCTAAGCCAACACTTCAACTTGGCTAAAGAGAAATTCTCTGTAGTTGAGACCCATACTTCACTTATGTAGTTCTTCTGTTTAAACTGAAGAAATAACAGACATCATCAGAATGGAACAACAGAGCATTTTCTGTGATGATAAGATGACATAATTTGCCACCAAACTGACCTTGTTAGGTCATCTCTTTGTATGTTGTCTTAGATAAGTTAAATAATTTTGGATTCTGTGGATGCCCTGCTAAACTTTTTATATCTTCATAAGATGGACATCATTAAAGTAATATATCTGAAAGGTAAATGTAACTATGGAATGGTTGTCATATTGTGTCATCTATTGTTTATGAATGGAGTCAGCAAGATTACATTCATATTGCAAAATAAAACACAAAAAGGAACACTACTTAACATTTTGTTAGAAAAATAATAAAAATTCTATTTCGCAAAAAAGCAGATTGTGACCTCTCAGAGCTGGTTGTCTATTAGGTTTGTAGGTTGCTTTACATTTATACAGTTCATTAAGCGTTTTAAAAACAAAGTAGACATTTTAAAAATTCTTTTTAAGTAGTTTTTATTTCGAAGATAATTGGGAAACTGTGGTTATGAAACCTTTCAGTTCAGGCAATGTCTTTGTAGTGGTGATAATCATTGACAGTGGATCCTAACTCCAGTGTAGTGGCAGACATACAACCCGTTAAATAAATAAGGAGTATATGTCCCATTTCTGTAGGGTTTTTATAACAATGATAATGATTTTGATTCTTTTTTCCAGAATGCATCAGTGCTATTGTGTCATACAGTGAGTCTGCTCTTGAACTTCTGCACAGAAAGAAACTCAAGCGAGATGTCCTGTTCCAGTACCTATTTGACAATAATGTTGTAGTACCTATCAATGCTTCAAAAGACATGCTTATTTACTCTATAATAGAGCTTTGGAAATCACGAAATCAGCAAAAGAAACAGGTATCAACTATAGTTGTCCATTTGTATCAGTTAATACTGTCTTACAGTTTTCCAGCTTCAAATTCACGCCTGTTAATAAGCTGTAAAGTTATTAAAAACCCCAGTGAAGACCACTATCATACTATATGTCAAAAGTAAGTCGATCCCTTTGGTTTATTGCAATACTGAAGTAAAACCTTTTGCTGTTTCTTGCTATTATCTCCCTTTTATGCTATCTGTGAAACATCACACTGGTGAATGTATTATAATCAAAGAAGCCTAGGTGTTCAGCTCATTGAATTGTGTACCGAAATTATCTCTTTAGCTCATTTACTCAGCTTGGAAAAAGTAGATTTTACACTCTGACCTTAATCCCTAACAATTCTAAACTTTGAAATATAATGTCAGTCTAGCTGGATAAGAAGTAGGGTCAGTAAGTGTATGTAAAAATGTGGAACCCATTGTCAGCTAAATCAATGTCGACTTCAATAACATTTTCAAAAAAAAGGTAGAGTAGAAATGTCTAGGAATGTTGAAGGCTTCAACCAGTGCGCAAATAAAGAAATTACTTTCAGGTCAAAGGTGTCAACTATACTATAACTAATCTTTCTTGGTAGCCTTTGGTGTCCAAGAGAGTTGATACCTGTTGGGTAGCAAAATAACTGGCCAGGAAACCCCCTGTAGCCAGCCCCCACTGTCAGACACCAAGTCTTTCATCCCTACTGTTGACATTCATCTAAAAAAATTTGAAACGTTACAATGTTTGGTCTACTACAAGTTATCAAAAATGTTCAAATAAGAAAGTGGTTTTGATCGACTTTAACATTAAAAAGATCATTAGTTTGTAGATATATTTTGATTGTATGAATTGGGAAAGTGATTATATGAGGCTTTTTCAAATAAAATAAAAATTGTCTTTTTAGAAATTCAAGTTTTAAAGAAATTTAAAGATTCAAATAATATCAAACCTGTACTGTATACACATATGATAAATTATTTCAACAACAGGACATGGCACGGCTAAAACATAAGCACTTTTTGTTTCAGGATACAACTCCAATTGTACAAGCCGATCAGCAGCCTACACAGGAAAGACTAGAGAACAAAACACAAGCTCACTCTCCCCAAAATACACCAATCAATATAGCAATTACAGTCAATGTAGCCTCTCAGCAACCAAGTCCATCAAAAGATGTGCCTTTATCAGAACAAGTTGGAGAAGCCTTCACAACTTGGTTTTATAAAATGTTAAACTCTCAAAACCCAACGACACCCGATGCACCAGAGGATTTTGGTTCCCATCATTTCTGGCCAGATGTGAACTTTAAACTTTTGTGCTTGACACCACAGCCAGTGGATGAGGAATTATCGGGTGCTGACCTGACAACGCAAAGGTTATTGGCTCTTGTCAAAGAGGAACAGTTACTTTTCAATCCTAACATTAGTAAGGAAGGCCTAATGGTGAAATCCAACCCCCATGGACAACTGGTGCTAATTGTGTGTGGAACAATTCACAGGAGCCAGGACTGTTTGGGCGAGTTTGAACAACTATTTGGTTTACTTAGAGATCCTCGTTTCAATAACAATTGGAAAGTAAAATTCACAAAACTAAGGATTAAAAGTTCACAAGTAACAGCGATGCCAAAGTTGACAGATCAAGCACTGAGTGAGGTGACTGCTCTTATTCCAACGTAGTCAGATCAAGCCTTGTCACTGATGTGACCTTGAAGTTGAACTACTTTTTTGAGGTCACGCTACACTAATTTTCTGCTACTGAAATTCTGTGTTAATATCAAGAGTAAAGAAAATAATTTTCTTTCACTTTTATTGTCATGTACACTTGAAGTATAAGATGAAATCACAGTGAATAAAGTGTCTGAGGCGTTGGCCTCATCACAATTTATATGCCATCATATGTTTTTGTTTATGCACAACATATTTTGTCTTGCACTCGAACAAGGAAAAAACAGGATAAGAGAAAAATAATCTTTCACCTCCTTTAGAGTAAGATAGATGGATTTCAACCCTTGGGGGGGAAATTATTAAGCTGTCAAACACTTGGCAAGCATTGTGTTTGACAACTGAATAATCATCTCGGGTTGAGATCCCCCTATCTCACCCTAAAGGGGATGAAAGATTGTTTTAATACATATTACTTCTAACAAATAATATCTATTCAGGTAAAAGGGCATTCAGTACATATAAAGAGAAATCACAAAACATGTTGCTGATATTGTTCAATAATTAAAATAACACTTACTTTAAGCTTTAATTATTTGCAGCACATGGTAAACTGGAAAAACAACACCTCAATATCAAATGATCACATAACCATGATTATGTTGACTAGAGTACTAAATTACCAGTGAAATTTTTCAGGGTGAAAAAGTATTATGTCATGAATTGATCATCAGTATCTGACCAATGATGTGTGACAGAATGCTATATACCTAGGATTACCAATAAAACCACCAGGCCCTGGTTGTTCAAAGGCAGGTTAGAGAAAGCCAATGGTTAGTGACAAGTTTCAAAGATAGACCCAACCAACCAACCCGAAGGCTCATGGTGACCTATTGCTATGATGATTTGTCTTGTCGTGCGTTGTAAACTTTTCACATATTCGACTTCTTCTCACGAACCACAGAATGGATTTTGACCAAACTTGGCACAAAGCATCCCCATGGGAAGCCTCTTCAAGTTTGCGAAGAAAAAGGGCATGACACCAATAGGGGCCCCAGGAGGGGGGAAAAGGGGGTAAAATTAGGTAAATCTTTAAAAATCTTCTTCTCATTAACTGACAGTCAGATTAAGTTCCTATTTGATATTTAGGGTCCTTATGGCATGGTTTACAAAGTTTGCGAATGAAAAAAAAATCGGGTCAAAAACGGCCCCACTAGGGAGCGCTCAAAAGGGTCGAAAATTCAACTTTGACCGATTTCAAACAAATTTGGTAGACAGCATCCCTTAGTGAAGGACATATGAAATTATGTTGAAAAAAGTGATAATGTCCCCTTTGGGGCACATAAGGGGTGTAAAAGGGGCCATATGTAAAAACCTTCATTATATGACTACTTCTCAAGAACCAGTGGATGGATATTGACCAAACTTGGCACAAAGCATCCACATGGGAAGCCGCTTGAAGTTTGCGAAGAAAAAGGGTGTGGCCCCAATAGGGGCCCCAGGAGGGGGGAAAAGGAGAAACTTGATACGAATGTTCTACACAAGGTCCTGGCAAGTGTTTTAACTTTTTGGGGCGATTCAAAATCCAAGATGGCCATCCTGGCCTCTGTTTGGCTACATTATGGACTTCCTCTCAAGAACCATTGGGTGGGTCATGTTCAAACTTGGTGCAGATGTTTTACACATGGTCATGCACAAGTGTTGTTACATTTTGCAACATTTTAAAATCCCCAGATTATTGATATATATTCCTCAGGTGACCGTTAAGGCCCCTTGGGCCTCTTGTTATATTTTAATTTTGCCTTTAACTCTCTTGTTTTTTCAGTAACAACACTTAAAATTTTTCACTTACCACTAGTAGATTTAAACTAACCTTTGAGCAACCTGAGCAAGCGAACTTATTTCCAAAGAAGTCAAAAGTCTCCTCAAATATGTATTTCTTTGTATTAGCATAAAGCTACATGAGGATCCTTTTATCAACTGATGAAATTACTTAACCCACCCTGAAATGGACATTATTTGTTGTGTGTTTTATGGCATAAACTTCATCTTATTTCATTGAGTATAAGTCATTAAAATCACCAATTAGCAGCAGTAGTCTGTCATTTATATTGGACTGTTTCTGAGAAGCTTCTATAGGTGTGAAAAATATCTGTATATCGCGTAAATATAGATCATACAATGTATAAGTATTGTATATCAGGAATATGTAGAGTGTACACTGTATGTATCTTTGAATATTTGATCATAATATTTGGATACATCTTATTGTGTGTCTAGTTTTATAGGGATACAGAAAAAAAGGATTTTATTTCGATTAAAGTATAAATAATGTGTTTGAAGATCTGAGTGAAGAGATGACAAGTTATTGATGCAGAATAAGAAAAATTAGCATACTTGTATATGTAGTTTTCTATTCATTGCTTATTAGGAGCCGTTCTTACTTTTTCATTTGAAAATGTCTTGTTATCAAGTCACATACATTTATGAAACAAATGATTAAAACCAAAACGATCTGCATCTTTTTGGGGTTTTTGTTTACACCGGCAGTCATCTAATTGTGGCCTGTTCAAATTGCCTTTCATCCTTAGTCTATCATTTATATGCGTGTCCTTAATCTATTCAAGACATATCTATTTCTTAATATATTCAAGACATATCTATTTCTTTAGAAGGAAAGAATTAATTATTCTCATATTTCTTTTGTACATGTCCCTCAGATCAGGTCTGAAAAACAAAATTGCCAATAGGCAGCCTTTGACTTTGAAATTACAATTTGTTATAGCCTGTTTAGGTCACATGACTGTAGGTCATGATCACTTACAGCAATCATTGTTAGTCTGTCGTCCTGTGTCATGCACTGAACTTTCTTTGTGAAGATGATAATTTCAGTAAATATGAACTGATTTTGATCAAAGCCATATATTAATAAGATCTTTGAAGAGTTTGACAACAGGACCAATTTGATCAAAATTTACAGAGTTATAGCCCTTTTGCAGTGTTATTACCATTGACCTTGTGAACACAATAAGTTGAGTAAATATGAACACATTTGTATGAAACTTGGTATGCAGTCTTATAACAATAAGATCTAGGATGAGTTCAACAATGGAACCAATTTGTTGTAAGTTACAAAGTTCTGGCTTTTTGAAGTTGAAGTTGTGTTTAGTCAGGTGACCCTTAAAGCTGATGGGCCTCATGTCTGAAATAGATCTACAGCAACTTTTATGTAGACTCCACTTGGTCTTAAGCTGTGCAAAAGACAATATGGACGGTCTTGAATTTTAAGTTAAAGTTTGTTATTGCTACTTCTTTACATAGCGCATCTTTCATAAATCTGAAATGATGGTTTTGATGGTTTAACTGGATTCAGAGTTGTGCTTGACTGATTTTGGTATCTATTAGCAGAAAAAAATGGCTGTTGGTGTCCATCTTGGACATTTGCAATGAAATATACATTTTATTACCACCACTTAATAACAATTCTCATTTGTAGATTTCTGCATAACTATAAGTTTCATTTTGGAACTACGCAGAAAAAAAGAAATGGCTAACAGATAGCCATCTTTGATTTTGAAAACTTACTGACATTTGTAAGAATGCAATGAAAGGATTTTTATCATACTTAATAACTTCCCCTTATTCAACAATGTAATTACATGATTAATTCTACTGTCAATACAAAAACAAGAACCATACTGAAATAGCAAAGAAGGATGTAGAAGGGAAAATATCATTTCAAACCTTTTCTTCTTGTTCTGTTGATGAGAGCTACATTTTTGTCTGCTTTAGGTGAATAAAGGCCACGTGACAATGTTCAAATACAATGCAATTGTTGGGAGCGTTTACATCATAGGAAAGTTCCATATTGGCATGGAGAATTCCAGGTTTGTTTAAATGAATTTGATTATTTAACCCACTTTGAGGTAAAGGGGGATAAAAAATTGCATTTACATCTTAAAATGACTTCTAAACAACTGGGGCATTATCTTCGTGAATAGCAGGCTAGGGTAGAAGGCTATTGACCGTGACCCACTTTTGAGGTCACAAGTTTCAAACTTTTTAAAAGATTCAAACCACTTAAAATAATCTAGATCCCAAGAGTCATGATATTTGGTCAGTAATTTCTTTGATAAAGGACTTTCAATTTTTTTAATGAAATAATGAAATGGTATTGACCCACTTTCAATATCATGGGGTGTCATGGGGATCAAATGTTTAAAAACAAATAGCCCATAGTCAAGATAACAGGCCAGTAATGAACTCTAGATCAGATGATGTCCTTGACCTCCTGTCAGGGTCACGTGGTTAAATGTGTTTAAACTTCAAATCAGCATCGGTGCTCTGCTAGTACTTCAGTGTCGTAATACTATCACTTGGCTCATGATGTAGCTAGTGATATCGAGCATACCAAGGACATGTATTCAACCTGGCGTCAAATATTGACATAAAATTTACATTTTGCCTTTATTTGTAATATTTTCCCAATTTCTTACTTTATAATGAATCTAGTCGGTGAAAACATCAAGACAGATTGCGACTTCTGCACCACAGACAGACGTTGTACAGATTGCGACTTCTGTACCACAGACAGGCGCTGTAGCCTACATATTGCGACTTCTGTACCACAGACAGGCGCTGTACATATTGCGACTTCTGTACTTCGTTGTACAGCTTACCTATACCACAGACAGACGTTGTACAGATTGCGACTTCTATACCACAGACAGACGTTGTACAGATTGCGACTTCTATACCACAGACAGACGACTTTGTACAGATTGCGACTTCTGTACCACAGACAGACGTTGTACAGATTGCGACTTCTATACCACAGACAGACGTTGTACAGATTGCGACTTCTATACCACAGACAGACGACTTTGTACAGATTGCGACTTCTATACCACAGACAGACGACTTTGTACAGATTGCGACTTCTGTACCACAGACAGACGTTGTACAGATTATACCACAGACAGACGTTGTACAGATTGCGACTTCTATACCACAGACAGATGTTGTACAGATTGCGACTTCTGTACCACAGACAGGCGCTGTACATATTGCGACTTCTTTACCTCAGGCAGGCGTTGTACAGATTGCGACATCTGTACCACAGACAGACGACTTTGTACAGATTGCGACTTCTATACCACAGACAGACAGACAGACGTTGTACTGTTATTATTGATGTTATTACCCATTGTTTACCCCTGTCAGGATGTTGGTTCTAATAACAATTAGAATTGGTGTAGAATTTCCTGTAATATTGTTTGTTGAAATCACTCAAGATAAAACGCTAAAGATTCGTGACATGGTGGAGATAAAATGGCAGTTCTAAGATACTCATTAAATAAATCAGTCTTTCGAGGATATTACTTATCAGTCAAAACTACATGTACACAATGTTGACGATTTTACTGCAGAAAAAGACAATTTTATTTAATCCACTTAATCTAGATATTCACGACAAAAGTTCATTTTTGTAGATGTTGGACAATTTTGTGTAAACATTACTTATACATAGACATAAATGCTTATTTCGGTTGCAGCTGGTTTAACACATGTTAAGATTGATTACATGAGCTAATTCTGCATCGTAAATGTGTTGCTGATTCATATTGGAAATAGTTTTACTTTTCACAAGTTTGCGGCTGTAATTATTGCTTTAACAACAGAAAAGAGCCGTCAATAAAGCATCTTTGCCGAACGAATTTTATAAAACAGAATCACAATGCCTGCAAATGTGTGTTATTTAAAAGTTTGGTCTGTATGCAAACTGATTGTTTATGCTAACGACAGAGGGTGGCATTCCACTAAAAAGACACATAGCGTTGTTCGTTTATATTTGATTGTCGCAGCAAATTTGGTAAGAATCTTTTATATATTTTTTCTACAAAATGTGGAACTTCAGATAAAAAAAACCCACTAAGTTGCTCTTACCTTTGACCTATCGGATACAGCAAACTGTCGTGTGATGACGTATAATTGTGACCAATTACTACAACAAATATTTGATGAGATAAATTAAGCAGACGATAAACCTTTAATATCAAGAACAGATTATCATGAGTAAATCGGTACCCTCACCTGTTATCGATCCCCAACAAGTGTATATGTGAATGTTTACTTGTGACAAGATGTAGTCCATATCTTGCATTTCTACACACTGATATGATTTATTGCAGGCTAAACAATAATTTTCTGTTCTTTTCATAAACAAATAAAATAGATAAACAAACAAATAATAGATAAATAAATAAATAAAACATTGAGACAAATACTCATAGTAGTGCATGTCGTGGCAACACCGAGTCAATCAACTCCATACCTATTACATCCCAATTCTCCCTTGCTATATACATTCACTTTATGGTTTTCCCATTAACTCACTGAGTCTTGCAATATTAACAGCGGGCGTCAAGCTAAGTATATAAAAGAAGTTGAACATCTTATTTCACATTAACATATATATCTATAAGTTGAACATCTTATTTCACAATATTATTACAATATGTGTTTTATTATATGTACGTCTAGTCTCAGGGTTGACGATAAAGCCGAAATGTTGTAGCTCTAGCAAATTTACAGTTTTATATATTAAGTTGGGAAAGACCATGGGTACTCCAGTACTACGATTGGCCCTGAAGAACTGCTTGAAAATACACAGACTCGTACATCATACTATATTGAATACGAGCATTATGGTGTTAGATCGATATAATGTACGTCTACTTTTGAAAGGCAAAACAGCTGCTTTGAAGGGTTCTCCATTTCTACAAATTTTGTTTTCCCGCGCAATATCTTAAATACGAAACTACCGCACAGAAACATCCTTGTACTCTGTCCGGATGCGGAAGTGACATTTTGCTGGATATATTTAGCAACAACACACGGTGTTATATATAGAAATTTGACATTTTTTACAGCATTTTCACAGAGATACTCAACAAGGATGATAACGAATAGGTAAGAATGGACGTGAACATAACAGAAATGTATAATGGCTGTGTGATATGACACATACAGACGATATTCATGAGAAAATCAACGGAATATTGATCTCCGTGTTGTTTTTTTTAAAGTCCGAGGATTATGCAACTTCTTGAAAATATGTGTAGACTGATAACATTCTTATCATGATTGGGTGAAACCAACATAATTTGTTTACCTTTACCTGGTAGTTTTTTTCTCTGATATTGATGTCAGTAAGTCAAATTCATACAACCGCCCATAGTTACCACTACATGCATGCTCACCCGGTGTGGTGTCAGCTTGTGAGATATCGGAGGATAACGCTATTACTGGGATAATCAGCCAGGTAATGACAAACAAACAAGCAATATTCACATGTGTTAGTCCTAGTGAAGAATCACTCCTTTCGCATACACATTTGAGAGTCGCAGTAAAACCAGAATAAAAATAGAAAGAGGATAATTTTGCACAAGGTCATTATTATAATGTAGAAGTTGAGAGAACAGGTTGCCTTTTTAGCCTTAGCTAGCGGAAAGCTCCCTTTAGTTATGTGGTAAAGTGTCAGGTTAGAGGCAGAAGGGTTACTAGTTTGAGTCCCGGTATGGTGTTTTTTTGTTTTTTTTTTATATATATAAACCCTTCCTTTTAATGAAAGTATGATTCATCTCTTTCGTCTATGCTGACAAATAGCAGGGTTTTCCATAATTTTGTTAGTAGTAGGCTGTGTAGTGAAAGTAGGAGGCTTGCTTGCTGTGTAGTCGTGTAAGGAACATTATAACGGAACTGGATTGGTGTAGGCGGCCAAATGATCAAAGTAGCCGGTTAAATTGGCTGGCAACCGGCTCATATGGAAAACCCTGCAAATAGTATCAGTATATTATATCTGATGTCTCATTTTTATGAGGTAATATTGTATCAAGGTCACTATGACTGAGGTATCCTAGAATATTGTCCAAGCAAGGGATCATGATTGTGGATTACCGTTAAAAGCAACTAAAAAGACCCATTTTACATAGAAAATCTACAATAATCAGTAAATCATTTATGCTGTCTTTCAAGAATAGTCACAAAGACTTTCCATTTTGTTTTGATTTGCTTTTCTGTTTTGGTTTATTACACATGTTCTTCATGGCAATACACCCTATTACATATTTAGATTCATATGATTATCCTATTAAAATGTACTGAAAATTACATTTGTACAATATTGAATTGATGAATTACATATCGGGTCAAACAGATAATTACAGTATATATGGTAGATACAAGTAAACAGTGCTTATCTTCAGTTTTTGTTCATTGAAGATCATATTGCTGAGGAGGATATGGAAGACATGTTTGGACAATATTTCCGTGGGTATGGGTACTTGTGTGCCAGCCACCCGCTGGAGGTGATCATTGGCACATTGACCGTCACTGTGTGTGTCGTGTCCATGAGCATGTTGGCAATTGGAGACCTTCTCCATATGTCACCTCAGAACCAGGTACTTATTGTTCACTTACATATCAATATGTTGTTTAATGTCAATAAATTTTCTGTTGTAATAATTCAAAATAACAATCACCATCAATATAACTACTGTAATATTCAAATTGTTCTTGAAATCATAGCAAAAAAAACAAAATAAAAGTTATACATCATATTGATATATGTACTGATTTCTATAATGCACCAGAAATAACAATCACCATCAATAAAACTACTGTAATATTCAAATTGTTCTTGAAATCATAGCAAAAAAACTAAATGAAAGTTATAAACCATATTGATATATGTACTGATTTCTATAATGCACCAGTATCAACAAAGTAGGAAATTATTTGAAGTATGTATTTTTTAATTATGTGTTAACACACGATGATTCTTTGACATTTTGTTTTCAGGAGACAGAGAGCTTGGATATCATCATAGTATCAATAGCTAGATGTTTAGCAGTTGTCTATGTTTACCTACAGTTCCGTAGCCTCAGAAGACTGGGCTCTCATTATTTATTAGGTAAGTTAGGGATTCGGGGAATGGTGACTCCATAAGCTGGACACAATCTTCATATGACTGTCCACTGTGAAATAATACACAAAAACGGCAACCAAGCAATTATCGTCTTCCTTATACTCTATAGTCTGTATATTATAACAGTGATGATTATCATTATCATTATTTTGTCAGTGTGGGTTTTATTTGTGAAAGTTACATTATCAAATGAGAAAATTTGTGTATAACAAATTCTACCTGTTATATGGTGTAACAAATGGAATGAGTTTTAGATTAGTATTATTTTCTCTGATGAGTGCTAGCCCTGCTAGATAGAACCAAGGAAGAGAGACAAAATATTATTTTGATCAGTACTAACATCATCATGTTAATTGATACCTCTCAGCAAATCTACTCTGGTACATATAAATACAATTGTACATGTATATTACAATAATACAGGACAAATGAAAGACTTGCTGATACAGTGCAGATGAGGAACCATGAATGTACAATTATTTTGCAAGGCAGATTTTGATTTCGGAACCATACAAGTGTTACGCTTACCTGGCTCAGAGGACAAGCGAACATATGTATGCTATGGTGTATTATATATGTATTCTTCAAATTTGGTTTTACAGAGGTGATTTCAACTAAGTTTCATTTTCTGATTTATATTACAGGTGTGTCTGGAGTTTTCACACTATTCTCCAGTTTTATATTTAGTGTAGCTGTCATCAAGATATTTAAAAAGGATCTCACTGGCTTAAGGTAAGATTAAGTTTAGAGTTAACTGTATACATGTAAGTGGAGAGTAAATCATTAGAATAATTACTCTTATGAAACCTCTTTGCTGGTTATCTGCAAATAATTGGCTTTACCAGGAACTTTTGGCAGCATAGAACTCTTAATGCTCATAAACAATTCTGTTTAATGTTGCTGTTATTCACACAATTCTAAGAATACTTGAATGGTTGTTCTGAAATAAATACTTTTTATTTCAGTTTTGAAATGTTTTTTAGGAAATGACTTCTATATTAGATTTCAATTTAGCTCACCTGGTCTGAAGGATTAAACTGAGCTTATGCCATAAGGACAGGGCCCTGTCGGAAAAAAGAGAGCAAATTCTTTAAAATCCTTTTTCTATAGGAATGTTGGGATTCTGTCTGAATTTGGTCTGATAAATCCTGGCATGGAGGAAAATAATTTTGTATAAATGATGGGTCATGGTCCCTTTGGGATGGGGCTTAATATGGGAAATAGGGCAAATTTTATAAAATTATTTTTAATCCATAGGAATGACAATATTCAGTCCCATTTTGATCTGAAACATTCTTGGGCAAAGAACACTTCTATATAAATGATTTTATCCAAGGTTATTTTATTCAAATAAAGGCAGATGAGTGATACAGGTCCTGTAGAACTCTTGCTACATTGATATGCTTTATTTTCTTTAGGAAGTCTTACATATAACAGCTAATTACAATAATTAAAGAACACCTTATGGCTATTGCAGTGTGGAGTGATATGGAAGTCATTAAACATGTTCTGGATTTGCACCTCATTTTGAAGAGATTGCTGTGATTGTTTTTTCCAGTGAGGCACTGCCGTTATTCCTCCTCTTGGTTGACCTTTCTAAGGCATGTGCTTTGGCACGGTTTGCTGTTGGTTCCACTAGCCAGGAGGAGGTACAAAAGAACATTGCTACAGGCATGGCTGAACTTGGCCCATCAATAACTCTGGATGCCATTGTGGAGATGTTGGTCATAGGTGTCGGCACCTTGTCAGGTATACATATTTGGTTCTACAATAGGTCAACAAAGTCCTTTTTCTTGTTTAAGATCAGAGTCACATGGTTCCTTTCAAATTCTGTAATATCTTTGATGGTTATTGTATATGCCTTGTATTAATGGGAGAAGTCTTAGTTGTAGACCATGTAAAATCAATAAGATTGGGTGAGATCTAACAACTGTTTACAGGTCATCGTTTACATTTGTAACTGTATTCAGAGTGTTGTTCCTAGGTGAATCTAAAGCAGTTGACTTTGTTGCAGTGAAAGAAAAACTTAAAAAAGGATACCATGTGTAGATATCTTTAATGATTTTCTAAGAATTATGAGGGTCTGTTGTGATTGCAGCAGATGTCATTAATTAATTTGTTTATGTCAGTTCCTTCCAAACTGAATATGATTGTTTTTCTATGCCTAACATCACTCAGTGTTGTCTACACTTGGGCATGCCTCTAGTCAGATATTTTTCACAAAATGTTGATCATAGACTACACTTGTTGCTGTGGCATATTGGAAAACTTGTTTGATATATTGTTAATTTCTTAAAGAAATATTGTATATTGTAACATTATGTATGTTTGTCAGGAAGGCATTGTTTTAGAATGAATAATTTTACATCATTACCTATCTATCTTTTTAACAGTGCTTACCTTGATTCACATTCAAGGTCACAGGGGTCAAATTTGTCAAAATCTTCAAACAGCCATGTTTGATAACCATGATACTTTGAATTTTGTTATTTTTTAAAATATACAAAATGTCCATGTATTATGAAGAATGGATATGACACTTGGGCAGAATTTGATGAGGAATTGTTGAGAAACTAGAAAAAACACTTCCAGGAAAGTTGTCTATTTATAAGGTGCATAGGAGATGAGCAGTGCAGGCCCATTTGACCTCTTGTTTGTCTGTTGATATTGTTAAGGGTGCTTTAGTAGCTGCAATGCCTAATTTCATTTCATACAGTGGTCTTGAATGCTGCATGCATCAAGCATGGGTTTCAGCCCGTTCTCTCTTCTAACAACTCGGATTTGATCCCCAATTATCAATTGTGGGGAAAATACCGGTCGTAATGTCTGCAGGGGTTGTCATTATCTCTCTTTCAGCATGATGGCTTACCTTTGTACCACCACCACTTAATCAATATATTTATTTTCCGAGTGCCATTGCAAGAAAATAACATTTCAATGAATATAATTTATGTCAACATCTCTATATTGACAGGCGTAAAACAACTTGAAATGATGGCATACTTTGGGTGTCTGTCTGTGCTTGCTAACCTGTTGGTGTTCATGACATTCTACCCCGCTTGTCTGGCCCTTGTCCTAGATGTCACTCGTGAGAGGAACCATGGCAAGCCACTCCGACACCTACAACAACTGGCTAAGATGTTAGAGGCTGAGGAGAAGGAGAAAACCCCAAATCCAGTCACTCAGCGAGTCAAACTCATCATGGTAAATATTTCAATCTTGTCACAGAGCAAGGGTAAATATAACAACTCATCCACACTGTGATTCAAACTCATCATGATAAATATTACACCTCGGTCACAGTGTGAGGCAAACTCATCATGGTAAATATTACATCTCTGTCACACAGTGAGTCAAACTCATCATGGTAAATATTACATCTCTGTCACACAGTGAGTCAAACTCATCATGGTAAATATTACATCTCTGTCACACAGTGAGTCAAACTCATCATGGTAAATATTACATCTCTGTCACACAGTGAGTCAAACTCATCATGGTAAATATTACATCTCGGTCACACAGTGACTCAAACTCATCATGGTAAATATTACATCTCTGTCACACAGTAGTCAAACTCATCATGGTAAATATTACATCTCTGTCACACAGTGACTCAAACTCATCATGATAAATATTACACCTCGGTCACAGTGTGAGGCAAACTCATCATGGTAAATATTACATCTGTGTCACACAGTGAGTCAAACTCATCATGGTAAATATTACACCTCGGTCACAGTGTGAGTCAAACTCATCATGGTAAATATTACACCTCGGTCACAGTGTGAGTCAAACTCATCATGGTAAATATTACACCTCGGTCACAGTGTGAGTCAAACTCATCATGGTAAATATTACATCTCGGTCACACTGTGAGTCAAACTCATGGTAAATATTACATCTTGGTCACACTGTGAGTCAAACTCATCATGGTAAATATTACATCTCGGTCACACTGTGAGTCAAACTTATCATGGTGAGTATTGCAGTTAAACTGCAAAGTGAGTCAAATTCGTCATGGTAAATTTTACTTTTCAGTCAGACAATGAGTCCAGCTCATCATGGTAATTAGTACATCTAGTTCACACAGTGAGTCAAACTTGACATGGTAACTTTTACTACTACTCAGTTGCACAATTAGTTGATTGCATCATAATAATTTCAATGCAGCCGCACAGTGGGTCAAACTCATTGTTGTAAATATTCTAACCTAGTCACATAGATAGTCAAACATATCACAGCAGTATAAGCCCAGTTGAGATTATCTGCAATATTTTTAAACCTAATTGAAATTAACTACATGAGGGGTGTGCATTAGTAATCCCAGATGATATTTTCTGAGGAAAGGAAATACTTGTTTTTCTTGCACAGTCTGCTGGCCTTGTGATGGTTCACATACATAGTCGTTTAGGCAAAGAGGCAAGCAAAGCAGAAAGTTTGGGAGACATGATCACAACCAGTACCATGTCTGATAACAAGGAACTGACTCCTGAACTCGACTTTTGGCAATATCACATACAAAGGTAAGTAAACCTTATCCTACTTGGTCATCTAGAAAGTTGGAATTATATCTGTATTTAATGATTTATGAGGGAGATATTTGATTGAATATAACATTTGTAAAATACTAGCCGCAATATACCACTCGGCTAGTTAGAACTTCTCTTTAGCTCGATTGGTTGAGGGTCAGACTAGTAAGTCAGGGGTCCTGGATTCTAATCCTAATGCCTTAATGAAGGCATTGAAATAAATAATGATCTTTGTTAAATTTGTGCCAATGTAGGTGTTATGTCCGGATAGCTAGTCCGTACTTTAGTGTGTGCCATGATTGTTAGTGTGTTGATATGTGACCTGAATAAAGCCTCGTTCTGGATATACTGTACACATGGTGTTGTTGTGGTTTGTGGTGGCTGTGTTCTCACCCCCCATATGTAACAGTAGGGACTTGGGAAAAGTGTATAGTGTTACTTTCACAAGCATTGCCGTAACACCTGGAAACTCCAAGATGAGTTATTCCCTGGAGGGGGAGTATGTAACCCTCGTAAAATACTAGCAGCAGTATACCACTTAGCTAGAGAGAACTTCTCTTTAGCTTGATTGGTTGAGTGTGACAGATAAAGAAAGATCTGCCATTAGATAGTGAAAGCAATAAATTAGAGACGGGACATTATGTTGGTGTTCTCACTGTAGAATGCATCATAACCATCAGGAATTATTTCACTACAAGTACAATTTTGTTTCAAGTGATTGATTTTCTTGGGCTTTTTCAGTCAGATATTGATTGTGACTTCATAATATAGATATTTTAGGTTATGTCTCAAATTGAAATTAGCACCAAAAAAAATGATGCCTCTGTTCGACTTTGTCATCTACTTTTATCTTCAAAAACCTTTCAAAATCTTTTCGGAGTTATGTGAAAAGAAGTATCTTAAATTTGTTTACAATTCATATAAGATTTTGTGAAACTTGTCTGGAAGTTTTGATTTTTGCTTGCCAAGGCTCAATTAAATAAATACATAGAAGATTTGTGTCCTGAAATTTCATAGGAAAACTTATTTTTTAAAAAATTCTTAAGATCATATATGTATTACAGGTACACACACACACATATATATATATTGTCTTCAAATAAACTCTAATTATCAGTCTGGTATTTTGTTAAAATACACATAGTTATTTGTGATTCAGTATACCAAGTAGCTAACAGTTTGGCTCTTAATGTAGAAACACAAACTCTAAAGATAGCTTAGAAAATATTTTTTGTTTACATACAAGTTAGTGTTAAATTGATAAATTCACATCTCTTTCTCGATTGGAACACATTAACTCACAACTCGGAGCTCAGTGTTCGTAAATGAGTTTAAATGTGATTATCTATATAATCTCTGTAAGATGTCTCTGAAATGGCTGATTCTGATAAAGGAATTGTATCAATACAGAAATTTTATATCAATGAATATTGGTTTGGTATTGAATATAAATATACTATTTGTGTGTAATCTTGCAGACAATTAACAGTGAATGCAGACCTAATGGTAATGCTGGTGCTGGCTATCTTCCTCACTGTAAAATATATGTTCTTTGATGATGATGTGGATGTGCCAAGCAGACTATGTCCATCTTGTAAACGTTCAGGGGCAAGACTCCGTCAGATTTCCAGTTCCATTGACTTACCAGGTATATAATAATTCCTCTTGGCCATATACTGTTTCAGACTGTAGACTGAGGTTTTTAACCCCAAAAATCCACTAGGTTGAGATTTACCAAGGTTGGATTGCATATCTGTTCAGTATAAAGCTAACTTAATTCCTTGGTTTGTCTTTATCATTACAAATTTGCAGACTTTCCAGATTATACTTGTACAAGACATTCGGTATCATGTAAGCAATCTCTACCAAGGATCATTTTAGAAATTTGTTTTCCACGTTTATAAACAATGTCTCCAGATGTTTGCATGTATAAATGAATGGAACAAGCCAATAAATGCTGAGACATGTTGTCTGCACAACATTTTACAATCATGGTAATTTAAGGGAACTGATGTTCTCTAATTCTCAGCTCCAGAAGTGTCTTCAGAACCTGTTGTGGAAACTACAAATATTTCTCAGAAAAAGACAACATTTACTATTGGTGAAGATGAGAGTTCAGACGAGGAAACTGAGACGATGGACAGTAAAGAGACTCAGACGGACCTATTGGAATTTGGTTACCGTCCCTTGGAAAGGCTACCCTCTATACAGCCGCCACGTCCAGTTGCTGAATGTTTGGACATTCTCAAGTCTGATGTATGTAAAAACTGTTTGATTAAAAAGGAAACTTGTTTTCACAGACATGTAATCTTATAGAAAGGACTTTTTTTTAAAGATTCTGTTGAAATCTGACACTGGATATTTGAAACTAATATCCATACAATATTTGATCTGTATCCAGTGTTTATTATGATACTATGTTACCGATTCAAAAAGTTAGAAAAAGAAAATGAGGAAGTCTTTTATTCTCTGAGAAACAAAAAAAAATTGTCCAGTGTTAGACTTTTTCTGGTGATGATTTTCTGAAAGGTTTCATCTTAAAAAGTTGATAAAAAGTAAAATAATTGACGTTTACCTCACCACTTTTTTTGCAGTAGGGGGATCAGAATATGTGTAACCGGAAGTCATACATTTTCATATATTTTGAGTTAATTTCTGAAAAAATAAACATTCTGTTATGTTCACAACAACACTTTTAAACATTAGTATTTGTTTTTTATTACAGGGTGAATGTATAATACTTGCACATTAAGAAAAAAATTATGTGAAAATGCGATGTTTTCATTTGATTTCTGGGGGATTAAACTACATATCAACCAAAAAAATCCAAAGTCAAGCAAAAACCTGAAATTATATTTTTGGGGTCCAATAAATGTGGTAATATGTTCTACCAAGTAGGAAGTTATGAATTTGAAATCTGTGATTTGGCGTGATAATTCATGCAATATGTAGTTGAAATTTTCCCCAAGACTTGCAGAATTATACTCAAGAGAAGTACCTTATCAACCAGGAAATGTTGGAGTTCTTGACACCATTAATCAAACCATGCCATCAGTTATGCCATCAAAAAAGTACCACAAGTGATATTCAAAACATCATAAAAATTGCCATTTTTATATTTATAAGTTCGACCATCAATAACAAAGTTTTTAAGAAAACAAAAGTTCAAGATATTATGATGGAATTAATTTTATATTGAATTATGTCTTACTTCCAGTCAAATGGCAAGAGAGTACATCCTTAAATAGTATTCTTTAACTTATTATGAGTATCATCATTATTTGTGTTAAATACTCCTTGTTTTGCCCATGCCATAGTTGTAAGTAAGGATATCTTGCTTGCATAGCAGAAAACAGATCTTAATCTACACCATACATAGATTGGTGAGAAGGGTAAAGACTAGCGAGTGTTAGTATCTCTCTATACTGCAGTTCAAAGCATGCTTGTTTTTAAATGCCAAAAGGTAGTATTAAATAGTTACAAGATTTTAGGTCATCTGACTGAAGGGTCTGATGACCTATTGCGATCGCCATTTGTCCGGTGGCATCCGTCGTACGTCATCCGTTGTAAACATTTTCAACTTCTTCCCAAGTTTTACATGTCTCATTGAGCTGAAACTTACCTGAAATGATCTTGACATGATCCTGACCAAAGTGTGTTAATTTCAGATTGGTTCGAAATCAAACATGGCCGCCATCTTTAAAACACATTTTCAACTTCTTCTCAAGTACAAAAATTTGAAATCTTGTACTTTATGTCAGATGACTGTTAAGGCCCATGGGTCTTTTGTAATAAATTTCTATTACTATGAAATTCATGTCATGAAATAAATTTATGAATTATGGTAATGTGATGTTCATGTAATCTATTCTTCATAGGATGGTTCAAGTGCACTTACAGATGAAGAAATTTGTCTCCTTGTTGAGGAAAAACACATACCCAGTTACAGGCTAGAGACTGTTCTTGGAGACTACGAGAGGGGAGTTAGTATAAGGTCAGTCTGTCATTGTACTGACAGCTATGGTCACTACTATTCTAACTGTTAAAATGATTAGGTTAATGATGAATACAATATTTTTAATGTAAAAGCTTTAATTAGATCTATTCTAGGTACAAAATATTTGACTCCTTCATTAACCTTTGACTGAAATCTTACTTCACTATTGTGTGTTTTTCAGGAGAGGAATGGTATCAACACATATACAAAGCAATGAAGCAATGAAAAACTTACCATATAGAAATTATCATTATGATTTGGTAGGTAAAATTGTACAGAACAATTATCAATATGACTTGTAAAACACAAAAAATCATATCACTATATTGTAAAGTTAAAAGTTTGAAAAGTTTAAAACATACACAAGTACAGGAGATTGCTGAAGTTGTTCCACAGGTGTCCAAATGTTATCTCTAAAAAGAAAGTCAGAATTTGATTCAAGTGATAAGAAAACATACCGTATTTCACCGCAAATAAGCCCCCTCCCGCAAATAAGCCCCCCCACCACTTTTTCGTCTTTGCTAATACCTTACCCTTGACAAGTAATATCTGAATTACAGGTGAATGGAGCATGTTGTGAAAATGTTATTGGGTACATGCCAATCCCAGTAGGCGTGGCAGGCCCTCTCCTCCTGGATGACAAATATTATCATGTCCCCATGGCAACAACAGAGGGCTGTCTAGTGGCCAGTACTAACAGAGGCTGTAGAGCATTAGCAGTGAGTACACCGTTCCTATACCCTTTAACAACATATCACCACTATTAGACATGTGTGAACAGTTCGTACACTAGTATTGGTCGTATAAATACTGTTTGTGTTGTAACATGCTTTAAAGTTATAGACATGTAATTAAATATTTATTGTTTGCTGTTTCCAGCAAAGTGGTGGTGTCAAGTGCTGTTTGGTGGGAGATGGAATGTCACGGGCTCCTGTTGTTAGGTTCCCATCCATTAGGAAGGCCAGGTAAGGCTGTGTTTGAGCTCTAGGAGATGGAATGTCACGGGCTCCTGTTGTTATGTTCCCATCCATAAGTAAGGCCAGGTAAGGCTGTGTTTGAGCTGTAGGAGATGGAATGTCACGGGCTCCTGTTGTTAGGTTCCCATCCATAAGGAAGGCCAGGTAAGGCTGTGTTTGAGCTCTAGGAGATGGAATGTCACAAGCTCCTGTTGTTAGGTTCCCATCCATTAGGAAGGCAAGGTAAGGCTGTGTTTGAGCTGTAGAAGATGGAATGTCACAAGCTCCTGTTGTTAGGTTCCCATCCATTAGGAAGGCAAGGTAAGGCTGTGTTTGTGCTGTAGGAGATGGAATGTCACGGGCTCCTGTTGTTAGGTTCCCATCCATTAGGAAGGCAAGGTAAGGCTGTGTTTGAGCTGTAGAAGATGGAATGTCACAAGCTCCTGTTGTTAGGTTCCCATCCATTAGGAAGGCAAGGTAAGGCTGTGTTTGAGGTGTAGGAGATGGAATTCACGGGCTCCTGTTGTTAGGTTCCCATCCATTAGGAAGGCAAGGTAAGGCTGTGTTTGAGGTGTAGGAGATGGAATGTCACATGCTGCTGTTGTTAGGTTCCCATCCATTAAGAAGGCCAGGTAAGGCTGTGTTTGAGCTGTAGGAGATGGAATGTCACATGCTGCTGTTGTTAGGTTCCCATCCATTAAGAAGGCCAGGTAAGGCTGTGTTTGTGCTGTAGGAGATGGAATGTCACAAGCTCCTGTTGTTAGGTTCCCATCCATTAGGAAGGCCAGGTAAGGCTGTGTTTGAGCTGTAGGAGATGGAATGTCACATGCTGCTGTTGTTAGGTTCCCATCCATTAAGAAGGCCAGGTAAGGCTGTGTTTGAGGTGTAGAAGATGGAATGTCACGGGCTCCTGTTGTTAGGTTCCCATCCATTAAGAAGGCCAGGTAAGGCTGTGTTTGAGGTGTAGAAGATGGAATGTCACGGGCTCCTGTTGTTAGGTTCCCATCCATAAGTAAGGCCAGGTAAGGCTGTGTTTGAGGTGTAGAAGATGGAATGTCACGGGCTCCTGTTGTTAGGTTCCCATCCATAAGGAAGGCCAGGTAAGGCTGTGTTTGAGCTCTAGGAGATGGAATGTCACGGGCTCCTGTTGTTAGGTTCCCATCCATAAGGAAGGCCAGGTAAGGTAGGTTCCCATCCATTGATGACCCAGTTATGATAAGGATTCGAGGTTATGTGATCCTACTTAATGAGCTATCCTTATCAGCAACAGCGTTTTTATATTTCATATTCATTGTTTGAGAATTGTAAAACAGAAATGAATTGGAACATGTATTTTGAAAATACATCATGCACCGACCTTAATTCGTCAAAAACTGAAATGGATGTTCTTTACGAGGTTGAGATGGGAGTGAATGAAAGGGGTTTAGAAATTTACACTAGGCCTAACTCAGACCATACAGTGAATAGTACAAGAGCCCTAATTTGTCATGTTTAACTTTGGGAAGATAGCTCAAATTTCAGCAATGAATTGTACAAGACACTTTAAGTGAATAGCGTCTTAAAGTAGAATTGACAATTAGCGAGATATTGATTTAAACTGCAACCTCCAGATATTTCGCCTTTCAAAGACCTGTCAGTGATGCTGGAGGTCTAGAGAGTGTATAGATTAATATTGAGAATTATCTGAATGTTACTTGGAAAAATGTTTCATTAAAAATTATTAATTTTTTTGTGAAATGTGTAGATTTATGATCTATATTACAGTGAGCTGAAGCTTTGGCTTGAAAATGTTGACAACTTTGAGAAAGTGAAGGAGACTTTTGATGATACAAGCAGGTAATACTGATTTTATGGCAAACATGCAGTGTGATTTTTCTGTCTTATAGTCAATTATTATGATTCTTTGAAGATTTCTGGCAATCTATATCTTTTTAGGTCATCTGGACCCGAAGGGTCCGATGACCTATAGTCATCATGCTTCGTCCGTCGTCGTCCGCCGTGCGCCGTGCGCCGTGCGCCGTCCGCCGTGCGCCGTGCGCCGTCCGTAAACTTTTCATTCAAACGACTTCTTCTCAAATACTAGAAGGTCTAGGGGGCTAATACTTGGCACAGAGGATACTGGCATGGAGCTCTACCAAGTTTGTTCAAATGAATGACCTTGACCCACTTTAAAGGTCACAGGGGTCAAATATGTTAAAATCTTTAAACAACTTCTTCTCATTAACCAAAAGGCTCAGAGTGTAGATATTGGGCCTGTGACATGCTGGGATGAAGGACTACCAAGTTTGTTCAAATGAATGACCTTGACCCACTTTAAAGGTCACAGGGGTCAAATATGTTAAAATCTTTAAACAACTTCTTCTCATTAACCAAAAGGCTCAGAGTGTAGATATTGGGCCTGTGACATGCTGGGATGAAGGACTACCAAGTTTGTTCAAATGAATGACCTTGAACCACTTTAAAGGTCACAGGGGTCAAATATGTTAAAATATTTAAACAACTTCTTCTCAATAACCAAAAGGCTCAGATTGCTGATATTGTGCCTGTGGCATGCTGGGATGAAGGGCTATCAAGTTTGTTTAAATGAATGACCTTGAACAACTTTCAAGGTCACAGGGGTCAAATATGTCAAAATCTTTAAATAACTTCTTCTCAAATACTAGAAGGCCTAGGGGGCTAATACTTGGCCCATAGCATGCTGGCATGGAGCCCTACAATGTTTGTTCAAATGAATGACCTTGGCCCACTTTCAAGGTCACAGGGGTCAAATATGTTAAAATATACAAAGGACTTCATCTCAATAAGCAAAAGTCTATGAGTGCCAATATTGGGTCTGTAGCATGCTGGGAGGAAAGGCTACCAAGTTTATTTAAATGAATGACCTTGAACAACTTTCAAGGTCGCAGGGGTCAAATATGTCAAAATCTTTAAATAACTTCTTCTCAAATACTAGAAGGCCTAGGGGGCTAATACTTGGCCCATAGCATGCTGGCATGGAGCCCTACAAAGTTTGTTCAAATGAATGACCTAGGCCCACTTTCAAGGTCACAGGGGTCAAATATGTTAAAATATACAAAGGACTTCATCTCAATAAGCAAAAGTCTATGAGTGCCGATATTGGGTCTGTAGCATGCTGGGAGGAAAGGCTACCAAGTTTATTCAAATGAATAACCTCAACCCACTTTCAAGGTCACAGGGGTCAAATATGTTAAAATCTTTAAACAACTTCTTCTCATTAACCAAAAGGCTCAGAGTGTAGATATTGGGCCTGTGACATGCTGGGATGAAGGACTACCAAGTTTGTTCAAATGAATGACCTTGAACCACTTTAAAGGTCACAGGGGTCAAATATGTTAAAATCTTTAAACAACTTCTTCTCAATAACCAAAAGGCTCAGATTGCTGATATTGTGCCTGTGGCATGCTGGGATGAAGGGCTATCAAGTTTGTTTAAATGAATGACCTTGAACAACTTTCAAGGTCACAGGGGTCAAATATGTCAAAATCTTTAAATAACTTCTTCTCAAATACTAGAAGGCCTAGGGGGCTAATACTTGGCCCATAGCATGCTGGCATGGAGCCCTACAAAGTTTGTTCAAATGAATGACCTTGGCCCACTTTCAAGGTCACAGGGGTCAAATATGTTAAAATATACAAAGGACTTCATCTCAATAAGCAAAAGTCTATGAGTGCCAATATTGGGTCTGTAGCATGCTGGGAGGAAAGGCTACCAAGTTTATTTAAATGAATGACCTTGAACAACTTTCAAGGTCGCAGGGGTCAAATATGTCAAAATCTTTAAATAACTTCTTCTCAAATACTAGAAGGCCTAGGGGGCTAATACTTGGCCCATAGCATGCTGGCATGGAGCCCTACAAAGTTTGTTCAAATGAATGACCTTGGCCCACTTTCAAGGTCACAGGGGTCAAATATGTTAAAATATACAAAGGACTTCATCTCAATAAGCAAAAGTCTATGAGTGCCGATATTGGGTCTGTAGCATGCTGGGAGGAAAGGCTACCAAGTTTATTCAAATGAATAACCTCAACCCACTTTCAAGGTCACAGGGGTCAAATATGTTAAAATCTTTAAACAACTTCTTCTCATTAACCAAAAGGCTCAGAGTGTAGATATTGGGCCTGTGACATGCTGGGATGAAGGACTACCAAGTTTGTTCAAATGAATGACCTTGAACCACTTTAAAGGTCACAGGGGTCAAATATGTTAAAATCTTTAAACAACTTCTTCTCAATAACCAAAAGGCTCAGATTGCTGATATTGTGCCTGTGGCATGCTGGGATGAAGGGCTATCAAGTTTGTTTAAATGAATGACCTTGAACAACTTTCAAGGTCACAGGGGTCAAATATGTTAAAATCTTTAAACAACTTCTTCTCATTAACCAAAAGGCTCAGAGTGTAGATATTGGGCCTGTGACATGCTGGGATGAAGGACTACCAAGTTTGTTCAAATGAATGACCTTGAACCACTTTAAAGGTCACAGGGGTCAAATATGTTAAAATCTTTAAACAACTTCTTCTCAATAACCAAAAGGCTCAAGATTGCTGATATTGTGCCTGTGGCATGCTGGGATGAAGGGCTATCAAGTTTGTTTAAATGAATGACCTTGAACAACTTTCAAGGTCACAGGGGTCAAATATGTCAAAATCTTTAAATAACTTCTTCTCAAATACTAGAAGGCCTAGGGGGCTAATACTTGGCCCATAGCATGCTGGCATGGAGCCCTACAAAGTTTGTTCAAATGAATGACCTTGGCCCACTTTCAAGGTCACAGGGGTCAAATATGTTAAAATATACAAAGGACTTCATCTCAATAAGCAAAAGTCTATGAGTGCCGATATTGGGTCTGTAGCATGCTGGGAGGAAAGGCTACCAAGTTTATTCAAATGAATAACCTCAACCCACTTTCAAGGTCACAGGGGTCAAATATGTTAAAATCTTTAAACAACTTCTTCTCAATAACCAAAAGGCTCAGATTGCTGATATTGTGCCTGTGGCATGCTGGGATGAAGGGCTATCAAGTTTGTTTAAATGAATGACCTTGAACAACTTTCAAGGTCACAGGGGTCAAATATGTCAAAATCTTTAAATAACTTCTTCTCAAATACTAGAAGGCCTAGGGGGCTAATACTTGGCCCATAGCATGCTGGCATGGAGCCCTACAAAGTTTGTTCAAATGAATGACCTTGGCCTACATTCAAAATACTAGAAGGCCTAGGGGGCTAATACTTGGCCCATAGCATGCTGGCATGGAGCCCTACAAAGTTTGTTCAAATGAATGACCTTGGCCCACTTTCAAGGTCACAGGGGTCAAATATGTTAAAATATACAAAGGACTTCATCTCAATAAGCAAAAGTCTATGAGTGCCGATATTGGGTCTGTAGCATGCTGGGAGGAAAGGCTACCAAGTTTATTCAAATGAATAACCTCAACCCACTTTCAAGGTCACAGGGGTCAAATATGTTAAAATCTTTAAACAACTTCTTCTCAATAACCAAAAGGCTCAGATTGCTGATATTGTGCCTGTGGCATGCTGGGATGAAGGGCTATCAAGTTTGTTTAAATGAATGACCTTGAACAACTTTCAAGGTCACAGGGGTCAAATATGTCAAAATCTTTAAATAACTTCTTCTCAAATACTAGAAGGCCTAGGGGGCTAATACTTGGCCCATAGCATGCTGGCATGGAGCCCTACAAAGTTTGTTCAAATGAATGACCTTGGCCCACTTTCAAGGTCACAGGGGTCAAATATGTTAAAATCTTTAAACAACTTCTTCTCAATAAGCAAAAGTCTATGAGTGCCGATATTGGGTCTGTAGCATGCTGGGAGGAAAGGCTACCAAGTTTATTTAAATGAATGACCTTGAACAACTTTCAAGGTCGCAGGGGTCAAATATGTCAAAATCTTTAAATAACTTCTTCTCAAATACTAGAAGGCCTAGGGGGCTAATACTTGGCCCATAGCATGCTGGCATGGAGCCCTACAAAGTTTGTTCAAATGAATGACCTTGGCCCACTTTCAAGGTCACAGGGGTCAAATATGTTAAAATATACAAAGGACTTCATCTCAATAAGCAAAAGTCTATGAGTGCCGATATTGGGTCTGTAGCATGCTGGGAGGAAAGGCTACCAAGTTTATTCAAATGAATAACCTCAACCCACTTTCAAGGTCACAGGGGTCAAATATGTTAAAATCTTTAAACAACTTCTTCTCAATAACCAAAAGGCTCAGATTGCTGATATTGTGCCTGTGGCATGCTGGGATGAAGGGCTATCAAGTTTGTTTAAATGAATGACCTTGAACAACTTTCAAGGTCACAGGGGTCAAATATGTCAAAATCTTTAAATAACTTCTTCTCAAATACTAGAAGGCCTAGGGGGCTAATACTTGGCCCATAGCATGCTGGCATGGAGCCCTACAAAGTTTGTTCAAATGAATGACCTTGGCCTAC